>NC_140593.1:293307490-294806601 GCF_964204655.1 Triturus cristatus | reverse complement strand
AATGCTTCTGCTTTGTTTTTACCATTCAATCGGACTGATAAACAGAGATTTATGTCCATGAAAGATGTGGCATACACACTGTTGCACATTGAACAATTGGAGCACATGCCATTCTCTGTGGCGGAGATGGATTCAGCTGTTTGGTTAATTCCTGGGGTCCTCTCTCTCCAAATCTCGCTGTTTCAATTTAGATCATGCATGCAAAATTTTCCAATTGGCCGTTTTGAACCCCTGGGTAGCGCATTTCTCCATGAATTATGGTAATTATGGTAATTATGGTCCCTACCTTTCACTTACAGATATCAGTGGGAGGATAAGGAAGTTTTCCTAACGGGGGAGGACTGCTATTCCACGGTAGGACATTCCCTGGTTTGTAACCACGTTAAATTGCATGGCGCTTGTAATGTGTTCGCGCCTAACCTTGCTTCTTTTTTAAAAAGGAACTCCAGTGCCAGCAATAATTCCAGCTTTTGCCTTGCTTACTAAAAGCAGTTATCTTATTTTGAACAACCACGACTGCTGTGGTGTATGGGTAGGAATCCCATATTTAGTAACAGTTTCACAATGCATTACTTGTTGTAGAATTATGCTTTTTCTGTCCCGCATGGGAATGTAGATAGTTCCATTTGGCCTTCCATTCTGACTTTGAAAACAGATTTCAACAAATTAAGCAGGCTCAAAGCGCTACTGTTCCAACAATAAGGGGCTCTCACTTTGGCTCGAGAGACCTTCGAGTTACAGGTAGCTAGAACATCTAGCGAGATTCAGTCAATTCTGAATACTAACCTCCCACTTCACTTTGGGGAGCTTATAGATCAAATATTTAATGCGTCTGACACCAAAGGCCTTGCACATTTTTTTAAACGTGTGACTTCTTTTCAGACGATATTTGGAGTAATACCGGCTTTTATTCATTCTATTTTTTCCAGCGTCTTCGGAGGATTCCCTTTATTAGTAGCGTTAGCTGGTGAAATCCTGCTTCTTCTGTTCCTGTTGCACAATGGCTGCTCATCTCGTGGTAATGCACAGACCGGGCCAATTGCAACTGTACCGTGATCGAATGCCACAGGCTTTTCGATGCTTGCCATTAGCAACGCTTTGTGTGAGTTATAGATTAACTTTCCGCTTTGCCTACTTTACTTGTGTGCAACCTGTGTTCTACTGTCGACGGTGCCCCTACTATTGGGCTATGCATTTATGCCTCTCCAATACGTCATGACCAGTCCCGGATTTTAATCAGTTAATGGGTCCCTTAGAGGCCCATGACCAGACTTGTTCTGGGGGTGGCTGTATGGCGCATGCAGCAGCACTTGGAGTATTGGCAGAATGGGATATCTGTGCGGCTGCACATAACCTCTTGCATCAGAGTTTCATCGAATATCAGAAAAGTTGCCCGGTTATGCTTTTGGAAGCATCAGATTACGAGGAGCACGTTTGTTCCTATGACCTACTTGAGCTGGTGGCATCCCTTCGTTCTACCAACGATAGGGATAATCTTTTGGAGGTAATTGCGTTCTTAAGTTTGCGTACTTTGATGGATTCACCACTTCCTTTATAACCACATTTTCCTAGAGACGACACTTTTTTGCTCATCAAAAAAAAAAAAAAAAAAATATATATATATATATATATATATATATATATTTTTTTTTTTAACACCTTTGAATTCTGCTTGGCTTCTGAACTCTGTTTTGGTCCTTTGTCTATATACTATGACCTTACCAAGGGGAGGGTGTTATATGGCCGTTAGGTTCATTGTCGACAATACTAAGTTAGCATGAGCTTTGCTGCCATGTTACTGCTTTTGCACACGTTACTACATGACTTTATTTTGCAAGACTCTTTTTATGCCTTTCACATGAGAACTGTCTGCTTTTCGTATTCTCTGCTAAGTTCCTGGAGTTTAGTCTGAACACAATGTGCAAGGTTGCTAAACAATGCCCCTTGTTATTCTGTTCTGGTCAGTCCCTAGAACCTAGACAAAATATACTAAACACAGCTGCACTGCTGGAGACTCGTGCTTTGATATTACGGGGATACATGTTGTTTTAGCACACACTTGGAGAGAGCCCTTTCTATGGAGAAGAGCTATGTTGTTCCTATGATGTAAACCTTCCAGCTAGGCTTTAAGGTATGAGGTCTGCTGACAAAGCCCAGAGATCTTCTTTTATACAATAAACTTTTTCCAGTCAAGGGGAGGGTGGTTAGGCCTTATAGTCCATTTTCCACTGTCTGCATATAATGACATGCCCCTCCATATTCTATGGAATTGTAACAATAATAATTGTTCTGAGTTTATGCATTTAGCTGCTGGTAGTGGCTCGAATACTGCATTATAGAGCACAATAGTTAAAATAAATATTTTAAACTATTACAGTGACTCTGCCAATTCTTATTGTGGACAAGTATGAGTGAGCGAGCGAAAGGGTATTTTTTTTTTTACAGAGTTTAATATAGTGCGAACTTGATCCGGATTGGGTATCAGAGTGCTTTACATAGCACCAGTTGCATTACATGAGGACACATTCATTTTTGTTAGGCACGGGGAGCTTAAGTGATTTGCCCAGAATCACAGAATGTTCAGCGTCATTGCTGAGACTTAAACCCAGTTCCCCAGATTCAAGGTCAACCGCCATAGCCCTTATGCCAACTCCTTTGTCTTGCTACCATGATTCCTGAGAGAGTCAGGAGTGTTGTGTCCCGGGTTGTCTAATCATTTGTAGCTTTGTGATTTTGGAGGAGAATGAATGAGACACTAAAGCTAGTCTGTTTGGGGATTTTGGGTACTAAGGTGGTAGATTGGTACACCCCTATAGACCGAGGTCCTGTTTTCCTGCGCATAGTTCTGTGTAGGTGAAGAATCCCCACAACAGCTATGCACTTATGTAATCAATCAGGCACTACCCTTGTTCTCATGTAATCACCCAGGCACTACCCCTGCACTCATGTAATCACACAGGCACTACCCTTACACTCCTTCAGTCACCCAGACACTACCCATCCACTTATATAATCAATCAGGCACTACCCTTGCACTCCTCCAATCACACAAGCACTATCCCTGTAATTATGTAATCACTCAGCCAGTAACCATGCACTTATAAATCACCTAGGCACTACCTTTACACTCCTTCAATCACTCTGGCACTGCAACAGTACTCCTCCAATCACCCAAGCAGTACCCATGCACTTATAAAATCACCCAGGCACTACCTTTACACTCCACCAATCACTGAGGCACTACCACAGTACTACTCCAATCACCCAGGCAGTACCGATGCACTTATAAATTCACCCAGGAACTTCCTATGTACTTCTTTAATCCCCCAGACATTACCTATGCACTCATACAATCACCCAGGCATTACCTATGTACTCCTTTAATCCTCCAGACATTACCTTTTCACTCATGCAATCACCAATGCATTAGCTATACACTGATTCAATCCCCCACGCACTACCCTTGCACTCCTCCAATCACCCTGTCAGTATCTATGCACTCCTCCAATCACATAGCCCGTACCCATGCTCTTATAAAATCATTCAGGCACTGCCTATGCACTTATGCAATCATGTAGGTACTACCCTAGTACTCCTCCAATCATCCAGGCACTAACCTTGTTCTCATACAACCACTCAGGCACTACCGTTGCACTCATGCAATCACCCAGGCACTACCTTTGCACTCCTTCAATCACCTAGCCACTAGCCATGCACTTATATAATCTCTCAGGCACTGCCCTTGCACTCCTCCAATCACGCAAGCACTATCCCTGTAATTATGTAATCACTCAGCCAGTAGCTATGCACTTATAAAATCACCCAGGCACTACCTTTACAGTCCTTCAATCACTCGGGCACTACAACAGTACTCCTCCAATCACCCAGGCAGTACCCATGCACTTATAAAGTATATCAGGCACTACCTATGCACTAATGCAATCACCCAGGTACTACCACTGCACTCCTCCAATCACCCAGCCACTACAACAATAGTGCAGAAATCACCCAGGCAGCACTCATGCACTTATAAAATCACCCAGGCACTTCTTATCTACTCTCATCTCCCAGACATTACCCCTGCACTCATGCAATCACCCAGGCATTACCTATATACTCCTCTAATCCCCCAGACATTACCCTGCACTCATGAAATCACCAATGCATTAGCTATACAGTGCCAGGCACTACCCTTTCACTCCTCCAATCACCCTAACAGTATTTACGCACTCCTCCAATCACTCAGCCAGTACCCATTCACTTATAAAATCACTCAGGCACTACGTATACACAAATGCAATCACCCAGAGACTACCCTAGTACTCCCCGGATCACCCTGGTACTGCTCTTGTTCTCATACAATCACACAGGCACTACCCCTGCACTCATGCAATCAGACAGGCATTACCAAAGCACTTCTTCAGTCATCCAGCCATTACACATGCACTTATGTAATGACCCAGGCACTACCCTTGCACTCTTCAAATCATCCAGGCACTATGCCTGTACTCTTCCAATCACCCAACCAGTACCTATGCACTTATAAAATCACCCAGGCACTACCTATGCACCCATCCAATCACCCAGGCACTACCAATACACTCATACAACCTCCCAGAGATTGCCCCTGCATTCATGCAATCACCTAGCATTACCCATGCAGTCTTCAATGACTTAGGCAGTGCCCATGCAGTTATAAAACCACCCAGGCACTACCTATGCACTCCTCTAGTCACTCAGGCAGTACCCCTGCACTCATTCAATCACCGAGGCACTACCTATGCACACATGCAATAACCCAGGCAATACCCTCAGAGTCTTCCAATCACACATAGACTATCCCATGTCTCAGCTGTAGGTCTCCCCACATTCCTGAAATAATGTATACATATCTTTGTTTCTTTTCCTAGCAAATTCATATATAAAGTAGTATACAAATAGATGTATACCTGTGTTTTATACGTCTATCAATTTCACATGCCTGATATGTATCAAAATGTCTATACAAGTAGAGACATACCTCAGTCACAAGAGTATAAATGTTTTAAAACTTGACAGATTGCACTTTACATTTCACACCTATGTATTCATGTGGCATACTTCAAGTGAAGTTTTCTACAGACTCATACAAAGTAGCATAATTACTAATTTCTCACCAAACTTATCTTAAACCTCACTTTTCGACTGCTGCTGCTTCACTATTGTACTACTATTCAAGTATTGAGCATAGCTATGGACAAAGGTGTAACCTTTCACCTTTGTCTGCTGTAAGTCTTACCATGTTCCTCAAACTGTGCTTGCATGTATCCGTAACTTTTTTAGTGATTTCATATAAAAAAGAAGTATAAAAATGGGTGTATAACAGTTTAATACACATGCTGCATCTGAAGATGCATAACACATATTAGTATAGATGTGTACACAGACATATACTTCAGTTAGAATACCATAGAGACCTTACACTTTTAAACACACAATTACATTTATGCACTGTAGTTTAAGAGTACCTTTCCCCTCACTCATACAAATTAGCTTAATCATTAATCCATTTCCTAATATGTGTTAAACCTCACTTTTGTGCTGGAGCTTCATCATTCTGTGACTCGTTATGGAGTTGGGCCTAGCCAAATTTATAGTAGAAATGTAGCACGTATCTCAGATATAAGTCTCACCATATTACTGAAAGTATGCATTCATATGTCTGTACCTTTTCTTAGGAGCATCATATATAAAATAAACGTCCAGTTAGAGGTATCCTTGTGTTTTATACGTCTAGCATGTTCATATGCATAATACATATCAGAATACATGCTGAAGCAAAGATATACCTTAGTCACAACAACATATAGATCTTAAAAGTTAACAGAATGTACTTCATATTTGAAGCAGATAATGAAAATTATTTGGTATATTCGAAGTGTTCCTTTCCACAGACATATACAAAGTAGTGTAATAACTAATCCATCTCCTAACATGCCTTAAACGTCACTTTTGTCCTGGTGCTTCACCATTCTAGTAATGTTCAGGGTGTTAGGCCTAGACAAATATAAAGGAAAAACCTATGACATGTCTCAGGTGTAAGTCTCAGCATATTCCGAAAACCATATATGCATATGTCTCTACCTATTAAATTGAAGGTATTTCTTTGATAATAGATGAGAATATTTCTATATAATTATTTTAATAATATTAAATACATTTTGGAAAGTTTTTAAACATTTCTTTTTTTTTCAGATATTCTCCATTATTTTTAGGAAAGATTCTGTATGACAAGAAAAGTTGAAAAGAAAAGACAACAACAAAAACAGTACTATTTAAAGGAGAGAGAAAAGCAGAAATTATATGAAGTACAACATGTGACATTGAAGAAAACACTTCTGGTAAGAGAACTAAAGAATTTGTTAAAAGACTTTTAAAGAACGTAATGAATTTTCAAACTGGGGAAAAGAGAAAGAAAAGTTGTACGACTAATCAGAAGGAAATGAAAAAAGACAAGTTAATTGAAAATCTGGTTATGGGAAAACAATCTATATTGAAAGAAGGATGAAAGAATATAAAAGCATTAGAAAGAGAATGTATAAAAGTAGAGTTCTACAAAATGTATTCAAACAATGTAAAAAATGTAAAAGAAGATCCGCATTTTACAAGAAGAAACAACAGATTCAAAGTGTAGTTGAGAAGGTTTTTGAATTGAAAAGAAAATTGTTTATATTGGTATTGAAGAGAATGAAACATTGAATAAAACAAAGCAGTTTATGAAGGAGAAAAGCAAAAGAAAAAGACTTGTTAATAGAAGTAACTTTTGCAAACAAAATTTTGGTGAATGGACGCACACTTCTAGTACTGAACCTTTTTTTAATGAGGAAAGCTATTTTCAAAAAAATACATCAGTCCATGCAATTGATACCAGTGGTTGTTGCTATGAGGTAAAATATGGTTGTCCAATTAAAAAATAAAAGATGGTTCCTGGAAATGTAGAAGAAGTAATAGCTGATGAAATTCAAGGGAGACATACACAAGCTCCAGTGTTAAGTGAGATTGTAATAGTATTTGTAATATACAACAGGAATCTATTGATATATTATGAATTTTCTTACGAGCTTATGGTAAAAAAAGTGTTCAACAGAAAATTAAGATGGTGCAAGGACTAGATCCTTGTAAAGTGAGAAAATATACTAACTTGCAGGGTGATTCTTGGGCTTGTCTTTCTAGAAAAGTGTCAAAGTACTTTTCATCATTTAAGAATGTTAGCAGTACATCATTCAGAAATGCAGAAGTTAATATTAAGATTGTACTATACAAAAAAGTCCTGCATTATCTTTAAGTGAAATAAACACAGCTCTTTTGCATGGCTCAGTATCGGATGTAAAAAAAGTTTCTGATGATATACAGTTTCGTTTCTTTGATTCTCAAGAGAAGTGTTGAGAATGTGAGAGTTCGATAAGTGTAGGTGTTGACGAAGAGGTGGAAGATATTACTACTGAGAAGTTTGCAGAAGAAATTACAAAGTTTAATGTACTTGCTTGTGAAAAACCAAACTATTTTTGTTTTTGTTGTTGATGTACTCATTATAGAAGTCAAACTAGGAATGTAGATCTGTATTTAAAAAGTGAAAAGGAAAACAATACGTGGGAGCAATTTGGTGTTTATTTTTTGGAGGAAGGTTGTTTTGAGTTGGGTAGTAATCAACGTCTTTGTAAATATTGTTACAATAAATTAGAAGAGAACAAATTGGCAGCTAGAGCAGTAAATAACAACTTGGAGTTGGTAGCTATTCCTCCAAAACTGGTAGGTTTAAATATATATGAGTCCATTCTTATTCAATCTGTGCACCCATTTCAGGCTATAGTTCGTATGGAGCCTAAAATAGGCAAGCTGCCTCCAACAGATTTACAAAGAGGTCTAAAAGGAAGAGTTGTGTATTTACCTTTAGATTTGATGAAAAATATTGAAACTGTTGGTACAGACAGAGAGGAAAGTGAACCTCCAGTTATTCTAGGTAATGGTGTACCAACAAAGAGTCGGAAAATATGGCAAGAGTTAATAGATGTCACCAAAATTAAAAAGGCTAAATTATATTTTCTACAGAACAATATATACTATAAAACTGGAAATATGGAAGAACAAGAAATATGTTTAGAAGATGAAACAGAAATTTCAACTGGCCAAATAGAAAAAGTGAAGAACTCCAGGAGAGAAGAAATTTATGAACATTACAGTATATATCCTCTATATTCAAAAGAAGTGATAGGAAACACTATTAAATTATTTCAAATAAAGAAAGCACAGGGAACTCCCAGGATTTTATGAGAAAAAAGTTTGGAAGCTCGTTGTTTTTCACAGCTGTTCCCCTCTGGAAAAGCTGGAATATACGATGAATGACCAGTACAGATTCTAGCTTCAGAATATCGTACGACAAGATTGTACTGAGAAGATCCAAGATTTCGACAATGTATTCCATTATTATTTCATATACTCTTTGAAAGTGACCTGTCTGGAATTTCATATGCAGTTAGCCACATATGAAAAAGAGAAGTTCACAGTACACATGTTTCTGCAAAGGAATTCTTGGACAAAGCTCAACAAAGAGACGATCATTTAGAATCTCAGTTAATTAATTTGATAGCGTGTCAACGTGGTACTAATGAGTAGTGGTATCATCATTACGGAGAACTTAAAAGTTTGTTAAGAAACATAGGTACCCCTATGTGGTTTGTTAGGCTTAGCAGTGCTGTATACGCATGGGACGATTTACTTGAATTTCTACAGCAAGCAAATTCAAATGTAAAAAACGATGAATAGAATCCAGCTGGAGAACTGTGTTCCTTGGATCCTGTAAATGTCTGCAGATATTTTAATCATAGGTTTCAAGCTATGATGCCTTTTATCTGCAATAAAAATAATCCACCTCTTGGAGAAGTTATTGATTTCTCTTAGAGAAAGGAGTACCAAGCCAGAGGTGCTCCTCATATACACATGCTATTATGGATCAAGAATGCACCTAAATTTGGAATATTCTGATGAAACTGTTTTGTCTTTCATTGAAGGCTCTGTTACCTGTGCCATTCCAGAAAAAGGAGGAGAAAACAGCTTAAGACAACAAGTTTAACAGTTTGAAAGTCATCAATGTGGAAAATATTGTCAACAAAAATACACTTCAAAGGGAAAGTTTTATACAAAATGTTGTTTTGGATTCCCACATCCAATAATTTCAAAATGAAGAGTCAATAGTTTCATGTCAGAAGTAAGGCATACTATAACTCAAAAATCTCCAAAGAATACTTACAACATAAAAAGAACTGAAGATTCAAAGTATATTAATGACTACAATCCAGTGATTTTGACAACGTGGAATTCTAACATGGATGTCCAGTATGTTATAGATAATTCAATTGCTGTTGCTCGCAATGTTACGTCATATATAACCAAATCTGAAAAGACGGAGTTGAAAGAATTGTGGGAAGAAATTTCACAAGAGAAGAATCTTAGTAACAATTTGTACAGCTTTAGTTTGAAGAAGGTTCTCCATCGAGATTGGATTCTACGAATGTTTGGATCTGTTGACCTCTGCAAGTTTATATTCAAAGTCAAGACAAATCATTTGGGTAAGTCTAGGTCTTGCTGCAACACGAAATTGAGTTTTGAAATCTCTACAAGAAATTGAATACTTAGCTTTGAATGAACCAGAAAGTACAGATAATGTTGAAGCTAATATGTTGGATATGTACTATCCCAAAAGGAGTCCACATCTGGAAAACATATATTCTATTAAGTACTGCAACATTACAGATTTAAGAGAAATGTTACAGAAAATATAAATGAAGAAAAATATGCAGTAATTGGATGTGATGGGTGTTTGGTAAAACATGCCAAAGGAAGTCTTATTAACCACAGGAAACTCAGTTGCGAAACTCCAGATAAAAGGGCATCTTTCTATTTAGCAACTCTTCAATCCTTGGCGTAGTGAAATGGAATTACTTGGAGAATTTGACTGCCATGAAGATTCTTTTAATGCATGTAAAGATAGCATTCAATGCACAATTTTCCCAACTTATCTACAAATGTTAAATGAAGAGATTGAACAAAATACTTCTATTGCAGCTGAAACATCTAGAGACAGTTCTCAAGATAGTCAAAGCTCTGCTCCACTAAGTCAAGATCCACTAGGACAACCAATTATTGAAAATGAAGCAGCAATACTAAATATTGAACAGAAAGAAGTATATTAGCAAGTGACACAACAGATACAGCATGGTTTACTGCATGAAAAAAAGAATGCCAGTCATACTTTAAACCTATTCGAATGTACATCAGTGGTCAAGCTGGAACATGAAACAGTTTCTAAATTAAAGTTTTGACCAGTTATCTACACCAAATGGCTGAATCACATTTATCTTGTGTTGTAACAGCTCCAACTGGATTAGCAGCACACAACATTAAAGGGATTACGTTACATCGATTACTCATGCTACCAGTTGAACATGAAAATAAATTAGACTATCACAAGCTATCTGGAGAAGCTTGTTATGAAGTCTCAAATGTACTGAAGAAAAAGAACTTCTAATCATTGATGAGGTGAGCATATTCTCAAACCTAATGCTTGCCTTTGTACATTTAAGAATGCAACAGATTTTAAAAACAGATTATTATGTTCTATTTGGAGGAAAGCATGTAATTGTTTTAAGTGATCTACTACAACTTACTCCTGTGAAAAGGACAACCAGTTTTTAAAACACTTGTCCATGAAGACACTAGGAAATCTTTGGGAAGAATTTGAAATGTGAACCTTTGGTCTCATTTTGAATATAAAGAACTTATTAAGAATGTGCGACAAGCAAGTGATGAATATTATGGAAACATTCTTCAAGATATAAGAATTGATGTTTTGACAAAACATGGTAAAGAAGCTTTACAAAGTCTGCTATTAATGAACTAGTTTGCAAATGAAAACATAGCACCTGAAGTAATGTACAAAAAAATGGAGAAAAGAAGTCTATAGTTTCCCTAATGCCAACACTGCAAGAGTGTTCTACATCAAGAACTTTTGAAATTGGAAAAACAACCAATAGTGAAAATGGAAGCCATTGATAAAATGGAACACGAAGGAGTTACTATTCTTCTCTCAGAGAAAAACAGCCAAAATTGGATTCTTTGGAAAAGTCTGTATCTATGACTGTTGGTTTAGAAAAGACTTCATATGTATGTGTAAACTGTTGGGTAATTTAACAGTGTAATTTGGATGTAGAAAAAGGTTTATTAAATGGAGCAATGGGAAAAGTTGTTGATTTTGTTAATTATCAGAACAGAGATGGAATTGAATTTTTGAAGATTAAATTTGATCAGATTGAAGAGGTAAACAGATTAGCCATTGTGCTGTTCGTTTTTTGCTTGTAAGAGACTTATATGTTCGTAGAAAACAGTTTCCTCTTTCTTTAGCATATGCAGTAACCAAGGTTTAAGTGTAGACAGTGCTTTGGTAAATATTGGAAGTACAGTTTTTAAAGAAGGCATGGTTTATGTTGCAATGTCTCGATTAACAACATTATCTTGTTTGTATTTGATTGATTTTGATGAGAAAAAGATTATTGCTGATGGAAATTGTATAAGAGAGTACAATTGGATAACAAGACTTTATGCTCCTAACTTAGGTAAATATCCTGTATATGAGAAACTTGTAGTGTGTACAAAACAGAAATATAACAATCATTCTACTGAGATTCAACAAAAAGAAAACAATTCAAGAGAATTATGAGGTGCAAAGAAAATGAAAATGGATTGGACACTGTTGATGATATTGTAGGATACCAGTTAGAAAATAGTTCTGGTATCAACTGCTATGCGAATGTAATTGTGAATGTTATCTTTTATCAAGAAGATCTTCATCCTGAAATTATGGAAAATAGAGAAAAAAGATTCTGTTCTTTATTACATTATATTTTTCAAAAGTGGGTAACTGATAGAATAAAATCCATACTGCTTCTGGCATACGGCATCTTTTAGATATATGTACTCGTTCATTGCAATCTACAAGAAGATGCACAAGCATTTCTTATGTTTATGCTTGCAGTATTGGAAGATGAAGGAATAGAAATTGAAAAAAAATGTGGGACTAAGTTACAGATGGGATCATAAAGGTGAAGAACGTTCATTTTCTTCTACCACTGAAATAGACCCTGAACGATTCATATATTTGACGATACCAGATTGCAAATCAATGTCTTTTAACAAATTAGTAAAAAACGATTATCAAAATATGAAATGTTCTCATTGTAAATCAGAAAGATTTGGAAAATATGTGATTTTGATGCTACAACGTTGTAGAGCAGATGGAAGAAAATTGGAAACCAAAATTAAAACGTTTGTGGCAAGTCAAGTATCAATTTCAGGAAGAACATTTTAGGGCAGTGGCTATTACTTTCCATGATGGACCTACTACAACATCTGGACACTATACTGTGTATTTAAAGTGCAATAAAGGATGGACACATTGCAATGATGCCCATTTTGAATTCAAATGTAGGTTGCCTTACGAATTACCAAATTCAAATCTGATATTTTTGATGCCAAAGTTTTGAAAACATCATTCGGCCTATTGGGAAGATGTGAACACGAATTAATGAGTTTAGTTTGGATATTTTGAATGCAAATGGATTTGTAAACATTATTCAGCCTATTGGGAAGATGTGAACAAATACTGTTTGGATTATTGTTTGTGCTAATTTTTATTGCACCTGCAAAATTGTGTTTGGAAGCAGTAGTTGGTACATTTTATCTTTATATTATTTGCGATGTAAATGAGAGTGTATATTTTACAAAATGTACTTGAGAGAAGTAAATTGTTTAATGTAGTTGAAGAATATAATTTACAGACTGTAGATAAGTAAACAGATAGTTACACTTGTTGTAAATATTTTCAACGCAGATTTATTTTGTTTTTCACAATCTCATTGATTTTATTTCCCCCCAATGTTGTATGATGATCTACATTGAAATCACTGTGTATGGTGAAATTCAGTAGAATCTGAGAACAGCAAAAAAGGGAAACTGAATATGTTATGTAATTCTAAAATTATGTTGTGTTCTTAAAACTATAATATTATATTCAATAACAGTTCTTCTTGTTCTTTTTTACAGAAGGTAATGGTAAAGTCCGAAAAGATTTTAAATTCAGTTTACAAGAAAAATACAGTTAAAGTAGTTCCACTGTGTTTTTGTATCTACATTAGTAAAAAAGGTAAGATGAAATAATGTAATATGCATGATAATGTTAACTAATCTTTACAGCCACATTCATTCCTTCACACACTATCACAGCTCTCATCTATACAGTTAGGCAGTATTCCCACACTCCTCCAATCACCCAGGCACTATCCATGCACTTCTGTAATCGTATAGCCAGTACTAATACACTTATAGTATCACCGAGACACTACCCAGGCACTACTCCTACATTTATGGACTCAGCTAGACATTAGCCGTACACTCATGCAATCACCCAGTTATTGCCTATGCACATCACCAATCCCCTAAACATTACCCCTGTGCTCATGCAATCACCCAGGAACTACCCTTGCACTCCTTCAATCACCTAGGCAGTCTCTATGCCCTCCTCTAATCCCTCATTCAGTACCCATGCACTTATAAAATCACCCAGACACTACCTATGCACTACTCCAATACTTCAGGCAGTTCCACTATACTCATGCAACCAACTGGGCATTACCCTTGCACTCATCCAATCACCCAGACATTACTTGTGCACTCCTCCAATCACCCAGACATTACCCCTGCACTCATTCAATCACATAGTCATTACACATGCACTTATTCAATCACTGAGGCAGGACAGATGCACTTATAAAATCACCCAGGCACTACCTATGCACTCCTCTAATCACCGAGGCACTACCCCTGTACTTCTCCAATCACCCAGACGGAACCCTTGCAGTTATAAAATCCCCCAGGCACTACCTACCACTCCTCCAATCACCCAGGCACTACCTCTACACTCATGCAATCAGCTACACATTACCTCTACACTCATGCAATCACCCAAGCATTACCTATGCACGCCTCTAATCCCCCAGACATTACCACTGCACTCATGCAGTCACCAATGCATTAGCTATGCACGGCTCCAATCAACCAAGCACTACACTTGCACTCTGCCAATCACCCAAACACTATCCATGCACCCCTCCAATGACCCAGACATTACCCCTGCATTCATGCAATCACCTAGCCATTACTCATGCACTTCTTCAATCATCAAGTCACTACTCATATACTTAATTAATCATCCAGGCAGTATCCGTGCACTACTCCAATCATGCAGTCAGTACCCATGCACTTAAAAAATCAGCCAGGCACTACTTATACACTTTTCCAATCACCCAGGCACTACCAAGACAGTCATGCAATGACCAACACATTACTCTTGCACTCTTTCAATCAGCCACACATTACTCGTGCATTCTTCCAATTACCTACACATTACCCCGGCATTCATGCATTCACTTAGGCATTACACATGCGCTCCTCCAATGGCCCAGACAATACCCCTGCACTGATGCAATCACCTAGCCATGCAGTCCTTCAATCACTCAGGCAGTCTCCATGCACTTATAAAATCACCCACGCACTATCTCTATACTCATGCAATCATCAAGCCACTACCCATGCACTCTTACAATCACCCAGGCATTACCCATGTAAACACAGGAAATGATGGACAGAGTGCCGAACCTTTTCAAACACTCACCCCCAGTCATAGATCTGGGTTGAATCCATCATCATTCTTTGGCTCACTTTGCCACCCCAGTTCAGACAGAGCTTTATGCAAATCAGTCTTGACTCTGTGCCTCCTGGGAACAGTCCAGCCCATGTCTTTCCTGTTTTTGCATTACCCATGTACTTTTACAATCACTCAGGCACTACATGCACTTCTTCATATATTACACTTGCCACAATTCATATAACACTTACAAATGAGTCTATTTTTAACCAAATAGGCTGTTCTAAAAAGAACCCTTTTGTTTTATATATTTTTTGTTTTTCAACTCTTTTTTGGATTTTTTTGGGTCTTTTGTAAAAACAAATAAAGAAAAAATGAACAGAACCAATGGGGAAAAGTTTCAAAACATTATGCAATTACAAAGTCAGTGCTGCTCCAATCTGGCAAATTCAGGGACGATGTGAGGTGTTGTTGTTGCTGTGGTACCAGATGAAATACTAGGTCCAGCAACGTCGTCCTCACTTGCCTGCTTCTGTTAGTCTCATCACTGCTGTTCCCTCGTGAGACGCCGTGGATGCATTGTTTGCAAATGCTTGAGCATTGATGACGTGCTGCAGGAATACTTCTTCTCAGATCCTCGTGAGAGGACCTTCTCACAAATGGTGCACATAACCTCTCGTGTGTTTACCTTTTTCTCCCCAGTTGGTATTGAGAAGAAAGCACAAATGATACTTTCATATCTCAGCTTCACCGGTTCCTCCAAGTCTTCTTCTTCTTCAGGTGGAAGTTGCTATGATGAATTTTTTCTACATCAGAAAATGGCTTCGGGAAGAAGCCATTTTCTGATGAAGAAAAAATTACCAAATAAAGCCGAAGAGGAAGAGCAAAACACAACAGGTGTGTGTCCTGAGATGTACTTGAAAGAATGAAAAAAATGGGTGGGGTACTTCAATTCCTAGAATCAAAAGCTTTTTAACCAATTAAATTCTTTCTTTTAAAGTCACATGGGCTTCGCACACCCACCTGGCATGATTCCCGAAAAATATATTTAACAATTATATATGTTTATTCCAGTTACAAATATATGATGTTTAAAATATTTTAACTAATCTCTTGGTAAAAAATACAAATTAAAATGATATACATATACTTTTAAAACTTAAAAAATTGTGGTGGATTCGTGCACCTGACACGATCCCAGGAAATACGTATGTGACGTTAAGCGGGACCGAGAACCACACACCCTTTGCATACCGAACGCGCATTGTACATGACTTAACCAATTTGGCGGCAACATTCTTGGATTCGAGCACCCACCGTGACTGGTACACGATTGGTATGTAAATCCACTTTAAAATAATTAAATGTATATTTTAGAAAAGAGAAAACATCACATTATTTTTATAAAAGTTTAAACATTTCAAAAAGTATTTGTGAGACATTATACAAATGAAATCAAATCAAAATAAACTTTATTCGATTTTTCACATTAAAAATCATAAAAGTAGCATAGTTAAAAAATACTTTCAGGCATATACATACAAATAGTTCCATCTATACAGAGATCTCGATCCTATCAGTTTGTAGGAAATAGAAGTAATAATGTATATTGACCAACTTCCTGTTTAGGCAGTTATACTTTTCTTTTTTCTCAATACACTTTTCAGAAATCCAGCCATAACTCCCGCACAGTAAACATTTTCCAACTTTTGTAAGTATAAAAAAGCGGGACGACATTGCTTCCACCTCCCTCTCTTCAACACTGGTAAAATCTATCTTACTCTTTCACGGTAGTAAAATTTACAAAATAAAATCACATGTATTGTTATTGGGTAGACATCTCATCGCATGGGCATTGACATAAATCTCTAGTCCAATCATTTACAATGGGGAAACTAACTAACCAATGAAAACTATCAAACCTAAATCTGGTAAGGACATACCTGTCGTACCCTCCTGTGCACCAAGCCAAATATGGTTATATACTAGAAGTTGCCACGGTTAGCTGGTGCTGAATCACAGTGCTTTTCTTAATTTCCATTACAGCTCTTAAAGATTCTAAGTGCGTCGGGCATAACAATTTAAAGTTCTTCCTGGAAATGGAGCTCATAGTATCAGGATGAATATAATAATAAAGTCTATCCAAATCTGTTAAAAATCTTCTAATATAATTCAACCAGGTGATCTTATTTGCATAGCATAGACTCATGGCGTGTCTAATGATTTCCCTATTCAACCCTGTATTCGTGGACGTCCAGACTCTATGCCATAATAGCAGGGGTTGCATTTTAATCATGTCAGAAATATAGGGGATCCCCAATTCATTGTGGCAACTAAAAACTGAAGAGCTCTGCGGAACTGCTAAAATAAACCATAAGAAAATATTTTCCACAATTTGTATTGGGGTTACATCAAGGTGACCCCAGACTCCTGCCCCATACAACGCGATACTCATACATTTCGCCTGGTAAATTTTAAGTAGGATCCCCAGAGGTTTTTTGCCCAAATTTTTTGTAAAGGTAACCATGGCCCCAATTGACCTCTTAAAAAGGAGAGTCCTACTTTTGACCACCGGGTGCCAGGAGCCAGTGTGTTCCAATAAAACGCCTAAATTGGAGAATGTATCAGTTGCATCTATCCTGTCGTTCCTCAGTACCAAACTTTTACATTTGTTTCTCCCCTTCACACATGTCAATTACAAAGGTTTTCTTAATATTAAATTAACCCCCGACCATCCATGAAACCAATATATGCCACAAGAGCACTCTGTAGGCCCATCTTGGTCCTGGCCATAAGCACTGCGTCATCCACATAGAGCAGGGACATAATCGACTTGTTTTTATACTGTGGAGGATCTCTTGTCCTGGCCACCATTTCCTCCTCTAAGTCTTTAATATATGAGGAGAACAAAAATGGGGCCAGGACGCAGCCCTGCCTCACTCCCCTCTCCACAGGGAACGGCGCAGTGCATTCGCTCTTCAATCCATACCTCACCTTAGCAGATGCCCCAGTATACATCTGTCTCAAAAATTGCACTAATAGTGGGTCAACATTTAGATCCGAAAGGATTTCCCAGAATCTATTATGTATAACGCAGTCAAATGTGGCAGAGAGGTCCACAAATGCCACATACAGTTTCCCCTCCTTGGTTTGAGTATACTTTCCCATTAAAATATTAAAATGTAAAACCTGGTCGATTGTCCCTAACACCGGTCTAAAACCATATTGTACCATGCTTAAAATATTATTGTCCTCAGCCCATATTTGTAATCTATTCAGAACAATCCTGCCTGCTACCTTAACTAGAGAATCTAAAAGGGAAATAGGTCAGTAACAGGCAGGATTGCCACGTTCCCCTTTTTTAAAAATCGTAATAATCAGCGATTCTGACTAGGACTTTATGAAGCCCTTCGCGCAGCAAGCTTTTAAAACCCGAGTCAACAGCAGGGACCACAATGATGGGATGGATTTAAATAAGTCCATCAGTACACCATCCGGCCCCGGGGCTTTACCTCCTTTGCTAACATTAATTGCCCCTGTAACTTCATCCATTGTTATATGTAACTCAATATGAGTAAAGCCTACCGCGCCTTCCTGTTCTATTAGTTCCGCGTCAGTAGATAATTCTTCAATCCCCTTGATACCGTATACATTCGAAAAAAAGTCAATCCATACTTTTTCGTCAATTGCAACTTCAACCCTAGCACTGTCATTATTAGAAAGAAATGGGCCATTAACTGCCTACCAGAATGAAGTGCAATCCTTCCTCAATGATGCTTCATAGAGCGTGTCCCATGTCTGGTCTTTCAGTTCATTTTTCCTATTTTTTCTGGCCAAATTATACGCCTTCCTACACCCATTAATGTCTTCTTGGTTTCTCTCTGTCTTATGTAATGCTTCTTTCAGTTGGGTATAGGCTTTGGTGCATTTTTATTTTAATCGAACCCGCCATTAATCCGAACCAGGGGTACCTTATTTTGGGATCTTAGGGAGTTTTGAATCTCCAGCGTAATAAGGGAAAAGGCCCTCAAGGTATCATAATAATCTATACTATCTTGTAAACATGCTACTCTATGTTCATAAGCATTAACAACTATACGTTTATTGACATCCTCAGGATTTATCTTACCCCATCGCAGGGAGTACCCATTTTAACGAGCTAGGGCAATGTTTTGCATCCATGTTATAGTGTTATTTTTAAGATGATTAACTTGTTTCGGAATAACTAAATCAATACTCAAGGGTAAATGGTCACTCAAACATTACAATGGATTTTAAAACTATCAATCCATGATGCTTAGTGATTAGGTACAATTATAAAATCAATGAATGATTCAAATTCTCTGCCAATAAATGTATGAGTGAAATTGACAGGCGGGGAGCACAACATATTTGCAAATCCCAGGTCGCGTAGAGCCATTAAGTCATTAAACTTCTTCCCCCTCTCAGAATGCACAAAATGTAACTTAGGATCTTTTTCTTCCTCGTGTACACCACACCACCCACATTCAGCACGTGAACAAATACTAGCATTAAAATTCAATGTTGTTATAGAAATTAACTACACACACTGCTACATTTAAATTCAGATGGATGGCCACAATTTGATTATATGTTGTTGTTTTTATCGTTTTGATTTTTTTGACCCCTAACAAATTTGAAATGTATACACAGATCCCACCTTTATGTCTCCCATGTACTGACTGTTCAGCTGGCGTGTAAAAGGTCTTATAGCCATCTATATATATTTTATTCAAAAGCCATGCCTCCTGGAAGCACAGAATATCAAAACTGTATATAAAGTCGGTCCAGATGGGATTATTTACTTTTGATTGCAAGCCAGCAATATGCCCAAAAAGGGTTCTAATTCTCCCTGAGCCTGTGTCAACAACATAATCAATCTGAACGTGTCCAAGCATCTCAACCCCTTCTATAGCGTAGTGTATACTTGCCTCACCAATTTCTGCTGCTGGGGGTACCACTATCTCGTCCCTAGTAACCATTATCTCTTTTTGGGCCGAGTTAGGCTTCCCAGCAATGGTCAGTAACGTATTCTCCCAGGGATTACGATGTACACCACTATCTGAATAGATACTGGTGTCAACACTATCCTGGAGTCCATCGTTCGCATCTAGAGACTGGAGGCGTCTAAATCTATTTGCCACCACTATGTTGTAAGTCATTTTATTACAGGGCTGTTAAAGGGAGTACTGATTTAGAGAGTTTGGCTAATAAAAATAAATCAGGGGCAGAACCTTTATACCTTCTACCGTCTCGATCTTAGTCTAGATTATAGCGGTGTGAGCTCTCTGGGGTGGTTAGGGTGTGCTATACAGGGAGTGTGAAGTGAAGTATTCACCCCTAGTGGTGTGAAAGTGCTGTTTTGACCAGAGTGAGATGATGCTGAGGTGAGGTGTCAGTACACTCGGGATGAAACTGTGAGCTGATTGCTGTAAACTGATGTGCTCTGGGCGCTGTAGCATACTGGCCGCTGTAGCATAGCTGTGCAAGTGGTGTTAGTATGGGTTTAGACTATAGCGGGAGTGGGAAGCAAACTACTCACCCCTACCGGTCCGAAGGCTCGAATGGAGTGTTTTAGCAAGCAGGAATATAGAAATAATCGTGAATAATATAACACAGAATGTTGCAATGCCACAGAAGACACGCCCTGTGGCCGATTTAAGTTGGGAGATTAAGTCCCCTTGAATCCTGAGGGTCCCTAGGGTCCAACTAGACCACGAGGTACCTCCAGTAAGTGCCACAGAGCTGCGTTGCAGAGAGATGTAAAAAGGGGTATGGCCTAGACCACCTCATTGCAACGCAGCGCAGTGGCGCTTACTGGAAGCACCTGGTGGGCTAGTTGGCCCCCAGGGTCCCTCAGGATTGAAGGGGAATTATTTCCCCAACTGAAAACGCGCCACAGGGCGTGTTTGCACACGTTAACTCAGGCCCCGTCCCCACCCTTCACCACTGTGTAAACACGCCCTGTGGCCTTTTTTAGTTGGGAGATTAAGTTCATTTGAATCCTGAGGGTCCCTAGGTCCCAACTAGCCCACTAGGTACCTCCAGTAAGCGCCACAGAGCTGCGTTGCAGAGAGGTGTAAAAAGTGGCACGGTCTGGACCACCTCTCTGCAACACAGTTCAGTGGCGCTTACTGGAAGCACCTGGTGGGCTAGTTAGCCCCCAGGGGCCCTCAGGATTGAAGGGGAATTATTTCCCCAACTTAAAACACGCCATAGGGCGTGTTTGCACACGTCACCTCAGACACCGTCCCCTCCCTTCCCCACTGTGTAAACGTGCCCTATGGCCGTTCTAAGTTGAGAGATTAAGTCCCCTTGAATCCTAAGGGTCCCTAGAGACAAACTAGCACACTAGGTACCTCCAGTAAGCGCTACAGAGCTGCTTGTTTGCATAGAGGTGTAAAAAGGGCATGGCCTCAGAACACCTGTCTGCAACACAGCTCCCTGGTGCATACTGGAGATACTTGTTGGGCTAGTTGACCCTTAGGGACCCTCAGTATTGAAGGGGAATTTATTCCCCAACTTACAACTGGCCAGGGGGCGCGTTTGCAGAGTGCTGCAAGGAGGGGGCATGGCCTCCGAGCGATGCCTGTCTTTTATTTATTTTATTTTTTGAAGAAGGAGGGCTGTGTGGCCCCCCTTCTTTTTCTAATGTATTGGCCCTGGGGACCCCATCCCCCAGGGCCTGCACCCTAATTTTTTTGTTGAAAAGAATACATTTGCCCCCCTCCTCGGGCCACTTATGGCCCCGGGGACCCCAACCCCCGGGTAATGGCCTTTGTTTTTTATTATTTAAAAAATATATATATTTATAGAAACACTTAGGACATGCTGGACAAACCGTATGTACCTATCACCATGACGATTTGCGTGATATTCATTAAAAGGCGACTATGCATACAATGAATCCACGTGGAATGTATTTACACCGCTAGTGAAGCTCTGACGTGTCTGACGCCCTGCCGTGCCTAATCCCGGCGCCCCTGCCGGTGGGTACTCTCCAAGTAGACACCCTTGTCGTTTATTTATACAAACATGGGTAGCTATTGATGGGCACATTTAGTACACACGCACACCAAGCCATTCAAAGGGGATTAGACAAAAATTCGACCACACTATGCAAGAAACCCCCCTCACGGTTAATAAAACACACATTCACCGCCGGATGTGTAATACTTTTTATTTTCTGGAAAGGAGACGAACCTCACTTGAGAGTCACAGCGTGCTCCTGGCTGAGCCCAATGCTGTGTTACACCCACCAGTGTCCGCCGAGTGCCACACACCTCTGTGTTGTATTCCACCATCTAGTGCGTATGCTATGACTCTCCCTAGCCCATGTGCACTGTAACACGACCCCGTGAATATGTCATGCCACACTTGCCTTCGCACGGGTTATATTGCCCCATCTAACGTGCCTTCCTCGGTGCCTATGTTATAATGCACAGCGCTATGCCATACATATTACAATCTGGGATCCATATCTTTGTCACAGTGCATATGCAACGTTACACTCCCCAACACATAATTTATATTACAACTTTAGAGACTAGTTAAGGTTACACAACACTGCCTATTACACTCCAAGGCACATATCGCATAGAACGCGCTAGTCCCTGTGCTATCTCGCGCTCTCCAATGAATCTGTCATTGCGCACAATGTATTGCATATTATATTTCACACCCCGGTTCATCTTATATCAAATTTTTGGTGCATAGTTTATACCATATACTATCTCTAGTTTTCATTTTCAATCGTGCTCTCAGGACTATGTTCTATATACCACTGCGTCCACCTATCCTTTTCACGGGCATTACATTTTGCCATGGGGGTGGAGGGTCAGGGGGTGTTTCTGCCAAGTGAGCCCGGAGTCACAGTCACAAACGTCCTCTTCCTACTGAATAAAAGTGAGATTATGCTGCATACTTGTTCATATTTTAAGTAGTTCGCACAGACACACATTTTAAAAACAATAAAGTTCCTAATTCCCACCTTCTCTGAATGGTTAGCTTGCTGCCCCATCCACCTCCTCCCTATCCTCTGTTGTCTGAATCCATGGACTAGCCTCCTCCCTCCTGCCATGCATGGTTTGATGTGCTGCCACTGCCCTCCATTTAGCATGATGTACCAGTCCACTCCTCGTGCCCTCCATTGCCCAATTCTATGGCCCATAATTTACCTCCTGCTTAGCCTCTGTGCTTAGCTTGCTGCCACTATTCTCCTTCCCCCTGCCCTCCGATGTCTTTGTGCATGCCCCTGCTTCATCCTTTTTGCCCACCATGTTCCATGGACCTGCCACTCCTATCTACTCTGAGTGTTCTGTTGAGCTGCCACTCCCCTCCCACCTGCCTATCATTGTCAGATGACTCTAACCTGTCCCTGCCACCTCCACCCTGCCTGTCCACATGCCATGCCCCTATCCCCTTCCTCCTGTCCTCCATGGTCCATTTTACTGCCACACCCTTCTGCCCTCCCTGGTCTGTTGTGCTGCAACTGTTCCTCCTGCCTGCCCCGCGGGGTCTGTTGTGAGGCCCCTTCCCCTGAACTCTCTTGTCTGTGCCCAGGTCCTGACCCTCCCTTCTATCCTCCATGGTCCTTTGTGCATGCCCCTGCACCCTCCTTCTTGCCCATCATAGCCATTGTGCTGCCACTAACCCTCCTGCTTGCCATGCATGGTCTTCTGTGCTGCCATGGCCCCTCCCACCTTCCCTGTGTGGTCAGCTAGCTGCCACTGACGCCATCCCACCTTCCCTCCATGGTCTGTGTGTATGCCATCATAGTCTCACTGTTGCTCTCCATGGTGTGTCTTGTTTCTAGTGCCCATCCTGCCTGACCTCCATGGTCATCTTGATGCTCCTGCCCTGCCCCCTTGCCCCCAGCCCTCTGTTTCCATGTGCAGAAAATTATGTGATGTAACCAATGCTCATGTAAAGCACTCCAATACCTGACAAGTCTGCACTATATAAAACTGCAAATACACAAAAATAAGTGTTTTGCACACTTCTGTCATTGGGCTACATGTGGGCTACATCTGGGTGATATTTGGGCTGCATTTGGGCTCTTTTGTCTCTGGTGGCCATCTTCAGAGATTTATTTGTTAGGAAGTTTCCTAATTTCCTCATTTACTGCAGTCTCCTCAGTAGGAAATGCTTTCAGTTTTTTACTTTGATTCCATCAAGAAGGCATTCAGATGTGTCACACATTTGCCATAAATTCTGAATGTTAGCACTCTAGTTGCTCATTAGATCACTGTAGTAAAGCTACTGCTCACCAGGGAAGTCTGCTGCTGAAATTCAAAGTGCATGTTTCAGTCTGCATGTCAGAATTTTTTAAGGAAATAGAAGAGGATTTGAGAAGTAAAAATTTGCCCTAATTTTTCTTTCTGCAGCACTAATCATAATTTCAATGGCAAAATGAACCCCCTCATTTTGTTCCTTTGTAAATTAAATGTTTTAAGTGTTACCACTTTATTCCAATCAAGATGGCTTCAGGTGTGCCATACTTTTGTCATAAGTAAGACTGTTAGCGCTCTAGTTGTTCGTTAGAACACTCTGGGACATTCTGTCATTGGGCTATACTTGGGCTACATCTGGTAGATATTTGTGCTACATTTGGGCTCTTTTGTCTCTGGTGGCCATTTTGGGAGACTTATTTGTTATGAAGTTTCCTAATTTCCTCCTTTACTACATTCTCCTCAGTAGGAAATACGTTCAGTTTTTTACTTTGATTCCATCAAGATGGCATTCAGATGTGTCACACATTTGCCATAAATTCAGAATGTTAGCACTCTAGTTGCTTATTAGATCACTGTAGTAAAGCTCCTGCTCACCAGGGAAGTCTGCTGCTGGTATTGAAAGTGCATGTTTCAGTCTGCATGTCAGAATTTTTTAATGAAATAGAAGAGGATTTGAGAAGTCACTCAAAATGTGCCCTAATTTTTCTTTCTGCAGCACTAATCATACTTTCTATGGCAAAATGAACCCCCTCATTTTGTTCCTTTTTAAATTAAATGTTTTAAGAGTTACCACTTTATTCCAATCAAGATGGCTTCAGTTGTGCCATACGTTTGTCATAAGTAGGACTGTTAGCGCTCTAGTTGTTCTTTAGAACACTCTGGGAAGCTGCAGTAGAACACAAAGGAATAAACTGACAGTCTCTGCCCTTGTTGGATGTACATGTTTTACTGAGAATGTCAGACTTCATTCTCACATGACTGAGAAAGGTAATGTAAATTTACAGAAAATATGCTCTCAGTTTAGCTTATAGATCACCTTTCAAAGCTCTGTGGGAAAAGCATGAGAAAATAGTTTTCTCTCAAACATGATTCATGATATCACAGCAGAAGGCTTTTTCACATGGTAAAATCCCCTTAGAACACACCACAATTCCCAAAATGAGTATGATACCATCAACAAATGATTTATAATGTAACTAAAGTCTTAAATCCTTTTATTAACTGCAATGCTTTTTAATGAGGTGCTATCATGTATATTGGTCCCAAGATGGCTGACAACACTTCTTGGATGAAGTACTGACAGCCAATCAGATCTCACGATGAGAAGTGTGGTTAGGCTCCGCCAAGATATATATGTGATTTTGATTTTGATTTTCTCAAGAACTACAACAAATTTACACCATTTAAACAGAAGGCACGACTCTGAACCAAGGTCTACCTTTCTGCCAAATGTGGTCTAATTCCTTTGAGCAGTTCGGGCTGTAGCTGCGGCTAAAGGTCCTATGGGAAATTGATGGGGAAAACACATTTAGGGACCCCCTTTTTTCTCCGCCGCCGCTATATGAATCATCCTGAGACTTTCAGGATGGGAGCGGACCGGAGCTGGCCAAAAGTTTAGAAAATTTCGCGAAGATTCATCAATCGGCGCCAACGTTATTCCAAATAGAATGTTGCGGATTTCCTATGGAAAATAGGTCCTAACTATAACTACCTACTGGCGACTGCCAGTAGGTAATATCATGATAAGTCCGCTCCTGCTTACTTCCATAGTAGGGGTATTATATTTTACCTGGCACAGACCCAGTTTCACATTTCAGCATTGTACAACAATGCACACTCAGGAAGGCAATGCAGTACTGCCTCACGGCTTTAATCACACTCACCAGTCACAGTGAAAAACACCATTTAAAGTGTTACAATACATATATATATACATATTTATATGTAGATAGATAGATAGATAGATAGATAGATAGATAGATAGATAGATAGATAGATAGATAGATAGATAGATAGATAGATATGTGTGTGCATTTTTGTCAGTGTGTGTGTGGATGTATATATATATATATTTGTTTTTAAACCAACCCCAAAAATACCTTACCACCCTTTAGCTCTACACACCCCATAACTCCAAAAGACCCTTACCTTTTTTCACCTCTACCTGCAACTGAACCCTAAAAATCTCTTACTTCCCTTCACTATATCCATGCCTGAACCCGAAATACCCCTTACCCTCTTTAACCTGCACCCTAAAAATTCCTGACCCCCTTTTCCTCAATCCTCCTATGACCGCTAAATACCCATTCTTTGACCTTTATAAACCACTTTTTTTTATGTAAGTGACATAAAAATCATGTTATAAAGAAATATTTTCCTGTATTAAAGTCCATTCTGGTAAACACTGTATAGTAAATGTCACATACAGTTTTATCTTATGTGTGTTATGTGTGTTTCACAGGAATAGCGTCCTTTTTTCTCTTCTATTCTCATTTTCATCTTATTGGTGGATTTTAAAATATTCATGTTCGAGCTGAAGTGTAACTTCCTTAGGGTATCTGAAAAAATCTACAAAAGTATGTCTAAGTGATAGTGATATGAGATGAAAACATGCTACATCCATTCACATTATATCAATTAATTGAATTTTTATCACATCAATCCTTCTTTCCAATTTTCAAACCGTAGCTTGCACTTCGTTGTGGTCACCAATACTCCATTCCCTGCAGCCATTTCTTGTGAGGGAAACATGCAGTGTGTTTGTCCCTCAACAAGGCCTTGTTTAAATAGTTATGTGTGTTTTTTATATTAACCTTCCCATCAGCATAGATGAGTTGAATAAAAAAGCATTCATATTCCATTATCACCGAGATTACTGTGCACATATTTCACTGTGACGGCAAACTCATTTAAGATGCAATGCAATCACATACAAATATAGTTATTAATAACCCTGTCAAATTAGCTTGTCACACATTACAATCAAGTTAAAAATTATAAAACCGCCCTGGCTCATTCATGAACATGTCAAACACTGCTTCCTTCCTACAACCTATTATGCAACGGATTGAACTTTTGCTTTTGGAAGTGCTGTTGTCCCAGTTCACAACCCGTTCCCTAGAATAAAATTATTTAATCTTAATTTATTTATCTTAATTTTTATTTTACATTGGGAATACCAGTTTGAAATCAATGCAACTTTTCTGTGTTCTACAATTTAGAAATTCCCAAAATAGATAAGTTCACTTTTCTAACTACAAAAACGAGCCTCGCAGACACTTTCAATTAGAATCTATCTGTGAGCCCTGTTTTGATAGTTTTTACTAGTCAGTCAATCCACTTTATTCGATTATTTAAAATCATAACAGTACAAGACACAATATACAGTAAACACTATCATATTAACAATAAATACATATGAGCGATATTAAAAAACAACAACATCATTAATATAATTCATCTGAATTAAAACATGATATATCAAATTAAATAAAATTTCCTTGAGTTATAAAATAGGCGATTTATACGTAGTCTATCATAGGGTATCTCCTTTTCCTAAGACGTACGGCAGCGACAACAAAAAACAGGCAATATTATAAATATTCCAGGTGTTACTAAGCATTTGAAGGTAAAGCAATGCTGGTCTTACCTGTAAAAAGCCTTTGCCCTTCAATAAAGGGACTAAACTTCCTGCGAATTTCATTATAATAACCACAAAACATCATGAAATGCAGTGTGTCCTGTGGTGAATGATTAAAACACTGGCACAGGGCTGCATCCTCTGGTTTACACCACACCGGCAAGTTACCCAGCTAGAAGTGAATGAAATGAAAACGAAACCTGATCAGGTGCCATTGATGGAAAGACTTAGTCACAATTCTCAGATTGGGCTCAATTAACAAGGAGGATTTTATAAAATAGTGAGCCCTAACCTGAGGTTACTGTAACTCCTGCTCCTCATGTTCCATCACCAATATATTCAAATACTGGGATTTAACCCATTTCACATCTTCTTTTTTAATCCCTTCAGGAACATTAAAAAGTTCAGGATGCCCCAGTTTAAAAGACATAAGCTTAACATAAGACAGCCATGGGATGCTACTGGCTTTATCAAGGTTAACACAATCCCGCAAGATCTGATGATTCAGTGTTATATCTGGATTAAGCCAGGTGTTAAGCCAGCAGACCAACGGGGCTAGTCTCAGCAAGTCCGACACATAACCCAGCCCCAGTTCCTTGTGAATAGCAAAGCTTGGGGATAATTGTGGTACAGGCAGGAGGGCACGTAAAAATCTGTTTTCTGCTATCTGTACCCCTTTCTGTTGTTTATAGCCCCAAATAGATGAACCATACATAGCAATAGCCAAACATTTGGATCTATAGATGTTAAGCATGGCCTCTAGTGGCCTAGCCCCCAAACGCTGTGCAAACCCTAATAACGCTGAAGTGGATCTGACTACTGCATTTTTTTAAACTTTCTGTTGGGGGACCCAAGTGCATCTTTCATCAAATAGTACCCTCAAATAAGTAAAAGACGTCACCCTGGTCACTTCTGCTCCATTACAAAAAAAGGATCTAGCTTTTCTGTTTCCTCGGCCCATTGTCATAACATGTGATTTCGAGAGGTTCACCATCAGGTCCAGGGACTGCATGTAGGCCCCAAAGGCATCCAAGAGCTTCTGAAGGCCTACAGCAGTACGGGCTAGTAACATGGCGTTGTCCGCATATAGAAGAACCGGAATAGTCCTTTCTCCTACATGCGGAACGTCCAGGGTTGCCACAGCTAAAGATGTATCTAGCACATTAATATAAAGGGTAAAAAGCAGTGACGCCAGTATACACCCCTGGCGGATGCCCCTGCCCGATTTAAAGTGCCTTGTGCATTTGACTTCCTGAGTGACCCTAACTGATGCTGAAAGATCCCGGTGTAAATCAGCCAAAAAGTAAACAAGGCAAAGATCAATGCCCATATCAAGCAAAATGGTCCACAGCTTCGATCTGTTAACCAGATCGAACGCTGAAGAGAGGTCCATAAAAGCCATCTGTAGTGAACCTTCTTTAGCCATAGTGTATTTGCCTATTAATAAATATAGATTAAGGCACTGGTCCATTGTGCTTCTGCCTTGTCTAAAGCCATATTGTAGGTTGGACAAAACTTCATTGTCCTTCATCCAAACCATGACTTTAGCTAAGATCGCTTCGCCTAGTATTTTGACAGCGGAATCAATAAATGATATTGGTCTATAGCACCGTGGATCCACTCTCTGACCCTTTTTAAAAACCGGTATAATTGTTGACTGGGACCAAGATGCAGGAAACCCCGGAGCACCCAAGGCATTAAAAACTTTAGTTAGTATCTTCGCCCAAAATTTAGGGTGGCTTTTATACAAGTCCGCTGGGACACAGTCGGGACCAGCTGCTTTATTACTAGAAATCTCTATTATCGCCTTCTCGATGTCCTCCTCCTTAAAAACAAACGGAAATGAAGCCCTCTGAGGTACTGAGCTAAGACAAGGGTCCAGAACCACATTAGACCCATAAATTCCCTCAAAATGAGAAAGCCACTGTGCCTCTGTGATGTTACTTTCCAGGGCGTCAATTTCTAGGCCAGTGAAAAAGGGGGTATTAACGATTGCCTAAAATCTCGAGCTATCCTTTAAGACTTCAACCGATAAAAGTGCATTCCAAGCCTCTTCTTTAATCTCATTTTTCCGTATGAGAACCGCTGACTTGTATTGCTTTGGTAGACTGGATATCAATTCCCTATCTCGGGGTGTATTTTTCAGGGCCTGAAGTAGGTTACGATGGGCCCGTGAACAGTTGCTATCAAACCACCTTTCTCCCTTTTTTAGTCTGGGTTTGGTTGTAACTGTCAGGTCAAATGCTATCTGGCCACAAATACCTTCAAAAGGCTCTAAGAACCTCAACCCTTGGGGTGGTATGATCAGCACATTTTACAATGGTTTTTCGGCCTTCATACAAAGATCTGTAAAAAGGAATCAGGAATTACTTTAGACCATTTAAGCCTCCTACCCTGGTTGCTTATTGCCACAGAGTTAGCGACCACTTGCTTTCCCGCTGATCCCAGAAGACCACAATCTTTATCTAACTCTAAAATTACAGGATTGTGATCACTAAAGGGGGGGAACCTAGCATTATAGAACACTACCTTAGCTAGCTTCGAGGGGGACAAAAATATATAGTCAATAATGGTGTCACTGTCCCCGGCTTTAAACGTAGGGATCCGGTCAGTTCGATCATTAAAACTAGGTTCAAAAAGATCAGCTCCAGCCAGGAGGTCCTCCAAGGCCTCCCCCTGATACGTATGCTCGAAGTGGGGAGTAACTGAATGAGCATGCCCTAAATGATCATCAATATAACAATTGAAATAACACAGATGAATATTAAAATTGCCCATAAGTACGATATGATAAAAAGTAGATTGCTTCGACCTGAAATCTTCTAAAAAACATTTCAAGAAACATAGATTTTGATTCATGACATCACATTCCCCGGAATTATAAAAATTAACAAATAATATTTTGGGATAATTAGGGGTGGTTAATTCTATTATCAGACAGTTATGGGAGCGCGCCTCCAACCTCTTTGGTGAACCATTTAGCTTTAAGGAAAAAAGTAACCCTAGACCCCCCTTTACTCTACCTGCTGGGGCAGGGCGTGCGGGTAAACAGTAAGATATAGAACCATCCAACCAGAAATTATCCCCCCTGTCACACGTTTCCTGGTGGGCGATTATATCATATTGTTTTATACAGTTCACCCAACTTGGATCGACTCTTTTAGTTCTAAGACCCGCAATGTTCCAGCTGATAATTTTTCATTTGGAGGGAATTTCTAAAAGTCTGACCCGATCGTTATGACTAGATACAGGTGAACAATCGTCCGGAACCTCCAGTCAATCGTTCACATCCAACTGGGACAGTGGGAGAAATCTGTTTGTTAGAGCTAAGCCGTCTCCTTCGAGCCCTAATGACGAGGATAGCAGTTGTGGGGCTGTCACATCTCTCCAACAGGGCCTTTCTGGTATGTCCTCTTCAAGTGAGGCTCAGTGTAAGGTCTATCAAATACTGATGGTCTCCTTGCTGGAGGATAGAAAAAGCCCAGCGGCAAAGCCCTAATACCCCCCTCCTCTAGATCAGAGGCATCCCAGAACAGCCAGTCGACTATGTCCCGTTTGTTAAAATTAACAATAATACAGTCGCCGTTAACCTGTTTGGGACCATTACCAACCCACCCCACCCGTCTAGCATTATGATGTTAGATGAAATCTCTGGGTTACCGGTGCATTATTGGTCACACCAATTTTTGGTTTTTCGTATCAGAGCAGGTGTAGGTTCATTGTCATGGGCACCAAGTGGAGGCACCCCTATTAGAACAGCTACCAAAGGGGTAGCTTCTGGGGGGAGATTAATTCTACAATAGTTTGGTCTTATATTCCTCTTTTGTAGGGCTGAAAACCCTCTAGTCGCCACAGTAATGCCATTAGATGGCGGATTCAAGAGGTCAGGTCTACATAAGTAGGTGTTGCCCCCCCTGCATGGTGAACTTGGGCTACCTAGGGTCTATCTACAGAGCTGCTTTTTGACCTAGCCCGTGACTGTGATAGGGGTTGACGACCAAGATAATTCTCCTAGAAATGAGTACTTACTGCAGTGCTCGGTAACACTTGGCATGGATGCACAAAGTCTACAGGTGTAATATCAGTTAAAGATGTAATTCACACATCAGCATGGGAAGTATATTATTAGAACTCTGCCTAAAATAAAAAAACAATCCTTTAAAAAAGGCAGATTGTTCAGAAATCATATCACAATTCACAAGCACGTGAGAGATGTAATGCTTTGTGCAGAGAGATAACAATGTTTATGCAAAGTACTATTCATTGTCAAAGTTGTTTTGCTAAATGTTGATAATCTAAATATTTTAAAATAGGGGAAGGTTCTCTCATACATATTTAAAAGTCAAATATCTTTTCTTTAAATGTTTTCTCTTTTATTTGAGAAGATATCCATCTTGACTCTAGCTTGCGTACTTTGGCTCCGAAACACTGAACAAAAACAACAACTGCCACAACATATATGAGTAAAGTAGTGCTAGTAAACAAATTACAATTTCCAATACAAATTCCATTGAGGTTTTTTTTTTTAACAAAACATCATTAAAAGCAATCTTTCTATCAACAAAGCAGCACTGTGAGATTCTTCTTCCAATCTAGCATTTTGTATTTGACTTTGGCTCCTGGTGTTCTTTTATTTAAGTGGACACCCCGTCCAGTGATCCTATTATTCCTCCTATCCTCCCTCCCACCCAGCAAACTTGCACTAAGGATTTCTATGGGGAGAAGCTTGCACAGGAGAATGTTGCAGGAAGCCTTTTGAGACTCAGGGGCATATATACAACAAAATCTCGGAGCACAGTGTTATGCTAAAATAGGTGACTCTGCGCTCTGAAATTTTTAAAACTCAGGGGTGTGCCGTATTTACACAAATATGGTGCACCTCTGTCTTACCCCTAGCGCTGGCGCTAATAAAGCTGCCTAGAGCCAGTGCAGGCACCCTTGCTCCATGTGCCTGCACTGGGGGATGATTTTTTATGTGCAGGAAGGGACACCTTCCTGCTCATAAACAATCTTGAATGGTGATTTGCTCCTTCTATGTGTGCTGCACTGGCACTGTCTACTTTAAAAGTGAAAAGTGTCAGTCCACAGAGCTCTTCCTTGTCATCACCATTGAGTGATATCTATTTATACCCAATGTTGCAGATGTTGGTGCAATGCTAGGTGAACTTTGAAATGGAGGTTTTATTCTGGTTTACGAATATCTTGGATATGCATGAAACTTCACCGAGCCACCGAGTGCATTGACAATATATAAAAATAGATGATGTAGAGCACTTGTAAAAAAACGGAAATAGAATCATAATGCAGGAGAATATATTCACCAAAATTAATCTGGTTTGAATTGCTTACTAATCGAGATGTAGCTCTTTGAAATTTTCAGAGAAGTTAAGACATGGAAGATTATTTTGGCTGCAAAACCCTGCTTTACACCACAGGTTAACACAGTGGCAGGCAATTAGACCTTCCCAGCTTTAGAAAATTCTTCCACTACTTAAGTTGGATAAATGCATGAACAACCAGAACATTTGTAATGGAGCACCATGCTAACTGCAATATCATCTTTGCAGATTGTCCTAAGAGGTTCACTGACAAACAACAAAGAGAACAATTCTGGCACTTATCGACGTTCCCTAGAAGTAAGAGTAATGTTCATCTGCCAAAAATGTGTAGATGCCCTGGCTTACTTCCTCTGTTTCATTAGGGTGTGATAGAACTGTTTAATTTCTGGTGGCAGATCATCAGCAGGTTCGGCATTTGGAAAAACCCTCCCTCCTATCCCTGCTGTTGGTTTTTTCATATACATGGGAGCAATGTATATCTTGGGAACTTGAGGATGAACATTGCACTCAAATGGAAGCATGCTCTTGGAGATAAAGTCCCAATACATTAGAAAAAGATATCTGTAGTTTTCCAAACCACAATCCCAATTTAACCAATAAATAAGTGAAAACCTTTCCCCCATTCCACCATTATGTTGTGGGATAGAGGTGACAGCTTTTATTTACTATGTCTGCAGGAACACATTTGACATATACCCTACCAAACAAGTAAGAAACTTGAAGTAGAGTGGTACCGCAGCAGCTGACAGAGGTGGAGTCTCTGATTACAGCGACTGGTCTGTGGAACTCTAAAAGGCACCCTTGGACCTTGCCCTACTCTCTATAAATGTGTAAAAGTGAGTCATGCTTAGAATGCTTTAGAATAAATCTTGGTGGAGTGAAGATTGCCTTTCAAATTGTATGCACCATATAGAAAGAAGAATGGGATAAAGGTTATGGCTAATTACAGAAATGGACACCATATTAAATCCTTCCTTTCTACCTTTATGTGGACTGTGTAATTGGGTAGCAAGCAACTTGGAAAGTTATATGTATCGTCATAAAGTGAGGACTGGGTGAGTTTTCTCGTACTTCCCAAAGACCACTGGCCTCAACACCACTGTGGTAAACGTCATGTTTCCACCTTTTCCACTAAAATCACTGTAGAAACAATTCCACCACAGAGGAAGATTTTTGGAACAGTAGGTCTCAGATGCAAATGTAACTGCCGACTGATTTTTAGACTCACTATCTGCTATTTGCATACTGATATACTTATATACTTACTTTGAGTTGCGCAAAGCTTTCTGTTGTGTTAGCACATAACAATTCACCAACCCACTTGTGGGTGTAAATCATATGTGTAAACGCCTTGGCATCTGAGTCCAACTAAACCTTTAAAATTCACAAAGAATCAATTTGCACTCATCAATTGATTAAGTCACATTTAATATTATTCCAAAATGATGTAATGTTACGTTGGAGTAAATCTGGTCTACTGGTCAAGAAGTAGGTGATCTCAAGTTTGTGGACACTCATAAACAAACCTTTTTGAGTGTATTTCACGAATCTTTCTGAGGTCTATTCTGTCATAGGCAGGAGTAAATTCCTTTTCCAAGTGAAATTACCAGCAATCCACACAGATATCTCGGAGTACTGTTGGATGGGGTTTATTCAAAAGGACATCCTACACATTAGAATAAAAGAAAGAAATGGAATTGCAATGTGTTGGAAATGGCCCTTTTTGCAGGGTTATCCCCAAACGTTTTCCTTCTTCCTCCTATTTTCTCCTGACTTGAATTTGTTGGCTATAGGACTCTGGGCACTTTACCACTACTAATCAGTGCTAAAGTGCATATGCTCTCTGTATAAATTATTATTGTGATTGGTTATCCATGATTGGCATATTTGATTTACCAGTAGGTCCCTAGTAAAGTGCACTGAGTGTGCCAGGGCTGGTAAATCAAATGCTACTAGTGGGCCTGCAGCACTGATAGTGACACCCACATGAGTAGCCATGAAAAGATGTCTCAGGCCTGCCAAAGCGGTGCCTGTCTGCAGTTTGTTAACTGCCATGTCAACTTGGTAAGTGCACCCACTTGCCCGGCCCTACCCTTCCCTTCTCTTACACATTGGACACCTCTATGGTAGGCCCAAGGTACCCCCATGGGAAGAGTACAGTGTATGTGAAAGGTAGGTCATGTACTGGTGTGTGTAACATGTCCTGATAGTGAAATGCTGCCAATTTCATATTTTACTATTGAAAGGCTTTCTTGCCCCATAGGACAGAATGGGGAATGCTTTGTAAAATTTTACAAGCATATCTTCCCATAGGAATACTATGGAAAAATGTAGTTTGGTATCCCTGAGCTCAGGATTTAATAACAGATCTTTTAGTAAAGATGTTTTTTAATTGTGTGTTTGAAAATACTACTTTTAGAAAGTGGCTATTTTCTTGTTCAACCATCCTGTGCGCCTCTGCCTGTTTGTGGATTGACTGTCTGGCTTTGGAGTGACAGGGACTGGGGAGGTGCAGTGGCTCCTGGAGTCTGGATGAGTCAGCACTAGGCTGAATAGGCCTGATCTGCATTTGGAGAGGTGGGAGGAGTAGCACCTGTACCTGAATAGGGCTGTGTCTGCCTTCTACGATGCTGGCTCCACCCCCTGTGGTGTGTCTGGAGCCAAGGCACACACTGACAATGAATGTTGCTGTATACTTGCAGAGTGCTCCCCAGAACTGGTTTGAACTGGGCTCAGAGCCCCTTGCACAAAGAGAACAGCGACATTTTGGGGTTTAAGTATTAGACCAAAAACCCCTGAACTTTAGATCACTCCTGGAATTCAAGAGGAACCTTTGTCGAGGAAAAGACCTGGAGAGAGTGAGGAGAAGTACTGCCCTTGCTGTGTGTCTGGGGTTGGCCTGCAGTTCCTGTTTCTGCCAAGGAAAGGAGAATGACTTTGCTGTGTGCTGTGTCCCGTGCTTGAAGGGGATCTCCAAGGGCCTGAAGTGAGCTGGCCTCCTGTTCAGAAGTCACAGGGATACAAAGACTTCACCCCAAGCTCCCCTGAACTCTACTGTTGTGAGTTCTGACCTGCCTTGAGGTGCCTGTGCCAGTTTTGGACCTCTGGAGGTTGCTGCTGCTGTTTGGGAGTTGGAAGAGAGAAGAACCTCAAAGAACTACAGAAATCGACACATCACTCTTCTTGCAGCTGTTTTTCTGATGCACCTTCACGGCGCAAGAAAAATGTCCACGCATCACCGCTGCGAAAACTGTCACTGCGCCTGTCATCACTGCAAGAATCAAGGAATCAAAGGATTGTGGCTGTAGAGGGCCGCCTCAGTGCCGCACAACACCGCCGCATCGATTGCCGACGCATCCCAAAGATCAACTCATTGTACATGTGCGGCACGCTTTCCCGACGCATCACCTGTGGACCAAAACCGGCAATAAGAATCGACGCATCACTCCCCATAGAGACTGGAATCGACGCAACCCTTCCTCTGCGTGCAGTGGGACTGTCGTAACACCTCCTTACAGTCTCAGGAGTGTCGCATCTCTTTGTTTTCCGATACTGCAGCTGTTTGGCTTGGCAAACTTTGACACATATACAGTTACTTTGGTAAAAAGTCGCGCATCCAAAGTTTTCTATGGTACAAGTTCTTGAAACCTTTTGAAAGTCATATTTTTAACTGTGTATGATGGATTTTTGTCATTTTGGTCTTGTTTAGTTTAGATAAATATACTTTATTTTTCTAAACTTGTGTGGTGTCCTTTTGTGGTGTTTTCACTGTGTAACTCGGTTTGTTGGTACAATTACTTTACAAAGTACCTTTGGCATAAGCCTGTCTGCTCGTGCCAAGCTACCAAGGGAGGTGAGCAGGGGTTATCTAACGTGTCTATCCCTTTTACCCTGACTAGAAGCAAGGGTCCCTATTTGGACAAAGGTACCTACCTCTGCCAACTAGAGACCAGCCATTTCTAACGCAATTGCTTAACAACGAGATTCTTCACACAAGTGCACTTGTACACAGTGTCCGATTGCGCATGTGGAAATAGCTTTGTATGAATAAAAGTATACCCATCGTATTCGCAAATTGCTACTTCTCTCACAGGCTTCCAGGAGTACTCTTGTCCATCATATAATCTTGAATATTTCTCACTCCAAATATAATTCTTATCTTGCTCTTTTCCATCTAAGAGGGGTGAACTTGTACGTACTTTTACAGGATGTCCATTGTTTTTAATTGGAATAAAGAAAATCACCCTCCATATTAGCACACCTCCCTTGTATACCATTGAGCACTTTTGGATCATTTTGCAGGATACAAAACATGAGCCTTTTTTATTGGTGGAGGCTGTCTCACCCCTTTTCCTACACAGTCTAACATGGTTTTCAAGATACTTTTGGTATTAAATTGCACTGTTTCAGCACCCCGGCTTATTATTATTCAGTTAGGCTGTGCAGCACATCTATCAATCCTTAGAGGTTTTCTTTTAGCTTTTTTGTGGGGTTTACTTCAATCCACATCCCCAAAGCCCAATATTGTTTATCATCTGTTAGCTTATCTTTATTTCAAGCTATCCGTTGCTTCTGTTATCCAAACGTTTTTGGGTACAGAGGATTATGGGTGGTAATGCACTACAATTTCAAGTGTAAATCTTTATTTTCCATGATGACATTTCTGCAATGTATTGTAATATTACAGATAATGATAAAGTTATGCATGGGTTTACTAAGTTTATACGTGGGTAGCATTTCATAGTTTTTTCTGTGTTTTGGTTTTTAGTAATTGGTAAGCCATCCTAATTAATGTTGCTCTCTAAAGAAGGGCTCCAAGAAAGGCATTGGGCCTTAATTAAGATGTATGGACAACATAAATCAAGTGAAGAAATAATAGAAGATTTGAAGGATTAGACTTACGTTTTTGCAACATACCTGTGTTAATTATGTTAAATTAATACGATTGTGAAGAAGTTGAATTATTTGATACATTTTAGGGTCCAGTACAAAGGCATATTGGAAAGAACATGACCTGGAGACTTGCTTAAAATGTAATTCATGCTCATTTTGACATATTGTCAATTAGGGCATTTACTCCTCAGTTGTTGTTTATAATATTAGTGAATAACATATTCTCAATGACTTGTGTAAGAAATTTGCATCAATTACAGGCTCATATTTAACTTCACTTCCTCTGAGTTCAACATCACTATATTCTGCAAATCTTCAAGGAAACCAATGATCCTTAAGATGCATCACTAGGCCAAACTTCTGACTCTTGAAAATTGAGACCTGGACCCAGATTTACAAACACAAACCAGGCACAAAGTGTTGTGGTGGTATTTACTTTCCAATGCTAATCCAGATTTGTGTTGAAAAGTAGGCTTAAATAATGCAAAACTATCAGCTACTTTCCATCAAGGGGCCGGGTTATGGGTCTCCACCTAGAAGAAATCCTATACTTGATAGAACGCCCACACCCTAGCACTATGAAGTATGTTGGTGCATGGAAGCACAGGGATAGAGGAAAACAGTGCCATATCTTACTTGATATGGCCCTTATCTGCTCTCTCCTTTTTCATGCAGTCCACCAACTTTGGTTGTTGCACAACACTGTACAAAAGTTCATAAATCATCCCCTGGGACTCTAAGCAGAGTTTTAGAGCGTAACCACAAAACTATAATATTCTTGGCTTGTCAATTAAACTCACCTTCCTATTGAATCAAACTGAGGTCAATGGAAGTCCCTCACAAGGGCTCCCATTGACCTTGGTTTGATCAATTCCTGTTCTGGGCGCTAGGCCCAGCCATATATGTATCACAGCCTTATTATCGGCACAAGTGGGATAACGTTGGGTGGTAGCAATTTTGTGGATTTCTGAAAATTCTGGAAGTTTCGTTTACAGAAATATAAGGAAAATGTGTGATTGGAGACAAAGTATAAGGTTTGCAGGGTGTTGTTGGTAATCAAACCTCATGGAATTCATGCAAGGAACACTACCCTTGAATCCCCTGGTTGTCTTGTTATCAGAAATGTCTGTGGTTCATGGGTCTGTTTGGGTGGCACCACAGCATGTCCTTACAGAGAGTGGCTACCTCTCTTGCCTATCTATCATGGTTTCCTGTTTCTGGCGCAAGGCCTACCCACACAAGTAAGGTACAATCTTTACAGGGAGTCCTGAGGGATTTCTGGGTGGAAGGAAATTTGTAGCTCCCCACAGATTCCAGAACTTTCATCACAGAAATGTTAGGTCAAAGGTTGAAGTTTACATGGGATTCTGGGTAAAATAAAAACTTGTGAGAGCCACAAAAGTCACCCCACCCTGGATTTCTCCAGGTGTCTGTTTTTCAGAAATGTGTACATTTGCTAGGTTTTGCTAGGTTCCGGCTGAGCTATGGACCAAAATCCACAGCTACCCACTTTCCCAACAACGTTTGAGTAGAAAAATGTGTGGGATATTTCCTGTTGCAGGCACTAGGCCTACCTATACAAGTGAGGTACCATTTTTATCTGGAGACTTGGGGAAATGCTGTTTGGAAGGAAGTTTGTGGCTCCTGACATATTCCCAAACTTTCCATCACAGAAATTTGAGGAACATTTGTCTTTTTTAGTCAAGGTGTGAGGTTTACAACAGATTCTAGGTATGAAAACATGGTGAAAGCCACGTAAGTCAACCCCACCCAGGATTCCTCTAGGTGTCTGTTTTTCAAAAATGTGCACGTTTGCTACTTTCCCTAGTTGCTGAGTTAGCTAGACCCAAAATCCCCAGTGCCCCACAGACACAAGGCCTACCTACACAAGTGAGGTACCATTCTTATCGGACAACGTGTGAGAATAGTAGAATGTTCACTATTACCAATTAAATATCAATGCATTTGATACTTCCAAACGTAAGCCTGTGAGTATGAAAAAAGACATTTTGAAATATGCCCTCTAAATCGTATGCTAGTATGGATACCCACCTATTCGGAGATGTAGAAATAAATATTCCTTCTTAACTCCATATTCCCATTTCAGAAAAGCATAGGTTTCCTTGATACCTATTTTTCATTCTACATATATCACCATATGAATAGGTTCATACTTGGTATACAAATAAAACCCATTGTACAGTGCATCTCAGTTGTCAGCTTTGGGTACCTTAAGATCTTGGAGAACCTACATCACCCTATATATCCCCAGAACCAGAAAGGTTTAGGAGATGTAATGGTATATTGCTTTTGTACATCAGACATTATGACAAAAAGTTATAGATGAATATGTTGTCCCAAATGGCCTTTTCTTCCTACTCATTTTCAATATTAGTTTCTTTGGGAAAACCTTGAGGGATTTACACAATGACCCCTTGCTGATTTAATTTAAAATGTTGTCTACTTTTCAGAAATCTGTATCCTTCCTAGATTCACCCATGGATTGCACACTAGTTTCCACTATAAACTAGAAATATATTGAGAGCACGAAAAGTAGAAAAAATAGGCTGTCTCTTTGAAAAATGTCAAAACGGTGGTAAAAATATTTTTTTTTTTATTCAGCTCTGTATGTTTCTAAAAGCTGGGAAGATGGTGACTTTAACACAGCAAACCGTTCGTTGATGCCCGTTTAGGGAAAAAACAGACACTCCCCTTCCCCCCCCCCCCGAAATCAAAATGTAGTTAATTGTGCCTATTTTTCGCAGTCCCCGCCAGTGAATCCACATACCCTGGGCAGCTTTAGAATCCCCAGGATGTGGGAAAATGGATGTAAATTTGTTATGGATACCTTATTTAGAGAAAAGGTTATGTAGCCCTAAGTGCTAACTAGCTTGTATAGCCAAAAAAAGCACCAGGGGAGAAAAGGCTCAGCAGTTAAGAGGTTAAAATACTTTATTGACATTAATGATTGTAAATACACGTTATTGATTACAGTAAAATGAGGATTTTTAACATGAGGGTTATTTGTCTTTTAGTATGGTAAAGCTTTGACAAGGCCTACAGGCTTGCCAGATATGTTATCGTGGCGGCCCCTTGGCCAATAGGACTGTTTTCGTTAATGTGACACCCACCCTCTGTAATAGGATGTTCTCTTCGGTGTATGTAGGGGAGTACTAAGATTTTTAGGGGGAATTAATCTTTATGGGTTAAAAGTGATTTCAGAGTCTCACCAAGGTATTTCTATCTGTCCGCTGTATGTATTTGTAAATTAATACATATTATTTAATAGTTTGTGCATAATAAATGAACATTTCCTTTTCTAAAGAAAATGTACTGACTGGGCAATCAATCAATCAATCGATCAATCAATCAGGGGAATTGTAAGGTTGCTACTCACCCGTGAGGGTCACAAGGCGCTGGGGGGGTCCGCTGGTCTGTTTAGCCAATGAGCCAGGTCTTGAGAGTCTTTCTGAAGGTGTTCAGGGAGGGTGCGCATCTGATGTCTAACAGTAGCTCGTTTCAGGTCTTGGCTGCAATGTGAGAGAAAGATCTTCCACCTGCCCTGGCTCTGTGGATGCGTGGGGGTTTTGGCCAGTGCGAGGTTGGAGGATCGGAGGCTTCTTTTGGGTATGTGGAAGTTGATTCTGTCATTGAGGTATTCGGTCCGTTGTTGTTTAGGCATTTGTAGGCGTGGGTTACTATTTTAAAGGTGACAATTTTCTCCACAGGGAGCCAGTGGAATCTTCGTCGGTGTTGGCTGATGTGTTCTTGCCGGGGGATGCTGAGGACGAGTCTGGCTGCGGTGTTCTGTATGGTCTGGAGTTTGTAGAGTAGGGACTTGTTGATGCCGGCGTAGAGTGCATTTCCATAGTCCAGTCTGCTGGTGATGAGTGCGTGGGTGACTGTCTTCCTTGACTCAGGGGGGATCCATTTGAAGGTATTATAGAGTATGCGGAGGCCATTGAAGCAGCTGGATGTGACGGAATTGACCGTCCGTTCATGGTGAATGAGGAGTCGAGTATGATGCCCAAGTTCTCGGCGTGGTCTGAGGGGGTAGGTGGTCTCCCAAGGGCGTTTGGCCACCAGGTGTTTTCCCATGCTGAAGGGGTGGTTCCAAGGATGAGGACTTCTGTCTTCTCAGCGTTGAGTTTCAGACAGCTGTTGGTCATCCAGTTTGCGATGTCTTGCATTCCTTTCTGGAAGTTGAGTTTGGCCATGGTGGGGTCTCGGGTGAGGGAGAGGATGTGCTGGGTATCGTCAGCGTAGGATACGATCTTGAGGCCATATTGTCAGATGATGGGGGCCATGTAGATGTTAAAGAGGGTCGGGCTCAGTGATAATCCCTGTGGGACACCGTAGGTGATTTTCATAGGATCGGAGAGGAAGGGTGGTAGTCTGATTCTCTGGCTCCTTCCGGTGAGAAACGATCAGATCCAGACCAGGGCTGGTCCTTGAATGCCGGAGTCATGCAGTCTGGTGACTAGTGTGTTGTGAGAGACAGTGTCGAAGGCCGCTGATAGGTCGAGTAGGATGAGTGATCCAGAGTGGCCTTGGTCCAGGAGGGTGCGGATGTCGTCTGTGGCGGCAAGTAGGGTGGTCTCCGTGCTGTGGTTGCTTCAGAATCCAGAATGGGATGGGTCGAGAAGAAGTTCTCTTTAAAGAAACGTGTCAGTTCCCTGTTGACCATTTTCTCTGCAACTTTGGCTGCAAAGGGGAAGAGCGATGGGCCGGTAGTTTTTGAGGTCGGTGGGGTCTGCTGTGGGCTTCTTCAGTAGGGGCCTGACTTCTGCACGTTTCTAGATATCTGGGAAGGTGCCAGTTTTGAAGGTGGTGTTGACGGTGCGTTGCAGTTCGGGTGTGATGGCGGCCACGGCTCTGTGGTAGATGTGCGTAGGGCAGGGGCCGTGGGGGCCCCTGAGTGGATGCCTTTCATGATTGAGGAAGTGTCTTCGGTCGTGACTTGTGATGGGTGTCCAGTTGGAGATGGTGGGTTGGCTGGTGTTCTTGGGGGGTGGTGGGGTGTCTGTGGCATCTGAAGGATCACTCAATCAATCAATCAGGGGGTTTATAAAGCGTGCTACTCACCCATGAGGGTCTCAAGGCTCAAGGATGGTCAGTGAAGCTGTTTTTAGAGGGTTTTGATCTTGATGTGGAAGTATGTTCCAAGATTATTGCAGAGGTTTTGGTACAGGGTGATGTCTGTGGCTTCGCTGCGCAGGTTGGTGAATTCCTGAATGACGCTGAAGAGTTCCTTGGAGTTGGTGGAGTTGGCGAGGATTTTGTTGTGGATGAAGTTTCTTTTGGTGGTTCTAATTTGGTTGTGGTAGTAGGTCATGGCGTCCTTGTAGGTGGCGTAGTTTCCGGTTGTCTTGGTGTTTTATCCAGTTCTTCTGCAGGTGTCTGTAGGTGCGCTTGGCTTCTTGGAGGGCAGTTGTGAACAAGGCAGCTTTCCTGGGGTGCTGTTTGTCAGGGTTGCGTAGTGGGGCGAGCTCATCTGCGCAGTTGGAGATTCAGGTGTGGTGTTCTCTGGCTGCGCTGTTTGCATCAGAAGTTCAAGTGTGGCTGTCTCGGGTGAGGGTGGAGTTAAGTTGCTCGTCTGTGACTTTGCTCCAGTTCCTTCATGGTGTAGGTTTGGGTGCCCTTGGTTTGTCGATGGTGAAGTGTACACAGTGGTGGTCGGTCCATGGTGGTTGCATTGTGTGGTTGAAGTGGACGCTGTTTCCTGTGGCGAAGATGGGGTTGAGGGTGTGTCCTCCTCAAAGGGTCAGTGCAGTGAGAAGTTGTTTGAGTCCGATGTTGGTGAGGTTGTCATGAAGGGTGGAGGAGTTGGTGTCGTTGGGCTTTTCGAGGTCGAAGTTCAAGTCTCCGGTGGGTATGTAGTTAATTGATGCAATGGCGTGGGGTGCAATGACGTCAGTGATGGAGGTGGCGCAGGGTGTCCAGGGGCCGGGGGGTCTGTAGACAAGGGTTCCTCGGACCGTGGCATTGGTGGTGTTCTGGATCTGGAAGTGCAGGTGTTCGGGGGAGGGGAAGGTTTTGCTGGAGGTGGTGAGGCGGAGGGTGCTTTTGTGGGCAATGGCGAGGCCCCCTCCCGGGTGGTTGGGGAGGTCCTTCCTTTGGATCTTGTATCCGTCCGTGATGGCGATGTTGATGTCGTGGGCGGAGGAGGCATTTGTTCAAGTCTCCATGAAGAAGGCTATGTCGGACAAGAGGGAGTCGGGTAGGTTCCAGATTTCCATGCCGTGCTTGTGTACGGAGTGTACATTGAGGAGGATGCATCTCAGGGTGTTGCAGTTACTGACATCGGCGGGTTTGGAGGCTGGGGTTGGCAGGCTCTGAGTCTTCCGGGGTTGAGCGCAAGGAGGGCGGTGGAGTCGTAGCGATGGAGGGTAGTAGATCCAAGGTTCCTGGTGCTGGCCGCGGTCAGGACGCGGACATGCGCAGATGGGCTTGCCTTAGGCACACCTTCAGCATGCCAGTGGTGCGACCGTGCAGCAGCCGCCATTAAGTAGGGGAGTGGGAGGTACATGCAGCTGAGAGGCAGAAGCGGGTGCAGGAATGGTGGGAAAAACAGAAAAAAGGATGGGCACAGTAAGGAGGAGAGAAAACAAGAGATGGGCACTAGAGGCAACGAAAAATGCAAAAAGACCCAATATGCAGGTACAGAGGCTGAGCAATGGGCAATGAGAGAGACACACAATAGGCAATGAGGGAGAAAAAAAAAACAAGCAGAGACACGAGATACATGTTAGGTCACAAAGCGGTCTTGAATCCTACCAGGGTGGGGCTAGTGGTGCAGCAGAGCACAGCGGAGCTGCTGGGGAGAGAGTAAGCCTCGGACCGAGGGTCAAGGGTCATATGGCTCAGAAGCCCTGTATGGCAGGGATGTCCAACTCCTTAACACTCTGGTCCTAAGTACATATTGGAAGATCTTTTTTATAAACCCTCAGGAAATCCCCATCCCAAATAGGGCTTGAGTTAAGACTCATCAGCCAAAAAGTAATGTGCCAAGGATCTTTATGGAAATTCTGCCATAGACTTGCCAGCTCCAAATCTGACACATTAAATCACCACCTATGGACAGAAATGCAATTCCAAGGTGTGTCTCTAGCACCTAAGGCATACCTGGATCAGGCAATAGCAAATCTGCAAATAGGTGCTGTATGGAACCAGGCAACCACTTTCCCAGCCTTCAAACCCATAGTAAACAAAGCCATGCAGCATCTTTCTTTCATCACTGATAATAGCATACTGACAAGGTATTCAAATGTCAATCTGGCTATAAACTGTTGCAATGCCTTGCATTTCCAGCCCTATCTGGTAGCTGGCCTCTCTTCAATAGTGAAATGGCAGATTACCAGGCATTGTCTTGGAGATTTACCAACTCTAGATCTGGCCCTGACATGGGGGATCCCAGATGGCAGGAATACATGCTGGTTAGGAAATTATCACTGAGAAACCATCAAACACATAACATGCGCCTGTGCTGCACTCCAGACGGGGCACAGACATTGACTTAACTCAGTCTTCCCAACAAGAGGAATCAGAACATGTAGAACTACAGTGATTGAGTCTCTGCTAGCCCCTGATCTTAGACTAACCACTTGCTTTGTTAAATTCCTGTCTTGTGCAGCGAAGAGACTAAAATACTAAACAGTAGTGTTTTCTTGAAAACTTTGAGCATAAAAGAACCAACATAGTAACCTGGTTCCCTGACCCATATCGCATTGGTTAACCTGCTAATGCAACACTTTTATCCTAGCAATATGATTTTATAAATTGTTGGAAACATAAGTAGCTACATAGCCATAGCACTTACATGTACCATCAAAATATTCTCCGCATCCTTATATATAATGGCTTATTCAAAAGAGTATTCAGCCAAACTCTTTTGTTTTTACTTTGAATCCAATTATTTTTAATGCACATTGATTGGGTTTTAATAAATCTCTATGCTAAATTTTGGGGCCCCATGAGCTGCATTGATATGAATTATTGCACTATTTTCAAAGTCTATTTTGTATGCACTATATTTTAATAACGTGCATGCATTTAATAAAATAAAAAATGAATGAAGTCTTATCGTTGCGTGCCAGGGGTTAGTGATTACTAGCCTACAACACCTCCCTTGAGTAGGCCTTGGACTGCTCTGCTTCACTACCTTGAGAGCGTCAAGTGCTACAATGGGTGTTTGTGTTCCAAATAAGGAGAAATTGTGGACCTATTATGTGTGCAGACCTCACATCCTGCACAAATAATAACCCAATTTCTATAAAAAACAATGCATAATGTGATGGTGTTAGTCCTGTCAGCCTTAGGGTGGTCTTCCCCCAAACAATTTGCCTCTACCCCACCCCTGTTGCTGAATTCGATTTTGTTGACCTTAGGACTCTGTGCACTCTACAACTGCTAAATAGAAGTAGTAGGCATGCAGCAATCAGTGTGCATTGGTAGTTTTGATAGTAAAAGCATCTAAATTAGTATTTTACTACTGTGATTCCTACCACTCCCCAGGATAACATTGGTTTCCTTATTACATTTAGTTAGTGCTAAAATTTGATTGGGAACATGTAAGAATTTCTCAATTGGTGTCTTAGAGACTGTAATTAAAACCCCTCATTAATGGTAAAGTTGAATTTTAAGTTACAATTTTGTAAATGCCACTTTTAGAAAATCACTATTTTCCTGCCCTATTTAGTGCCTGCAGCCTGTTCCTGTGTCACATGACTGGGTGCAGCTGACTTAGTTTATTCCCCCTAAACAGCCACACAATAGAGCAATCAGTGCCTGGGTGGGCCATCAACTCTCAGGTTAGAGGGACGGAGCTGGGCACAGCCCCACTTGCAATTGAATAGGCTGTGCTCTGCCTTCATGCAAAGGGATTGTTACCTCTGCATTGTCCATGCAGACAGACAGTAGCCAGGGCAGGGGAGTCAGGAAACTTCAAACATTTAAAAGGGAATTCTCTAGAAACTTCTTTTACTTTAATGAAGGCACCAGGTCTAAACATGGGACCTTCAGATGCACTCTTCAGTACACTTCTGTGCCTGTGGAAGACCCAGAAGGAATGTTGTGCTGTCCTGCAAGACAGACTGCTACTTTGTTGCTGCCCTGATGCTTGTGTGAAAGACAGGACCTGCATTTGAAGCCGAGGACCACTAGAGTGACTCCAAGGGCCTGATCGTAGGTCATAGTGACCACTTGTGAAGGTAGGACTTGTGCACGCAACAGGAAAGTCCTCATAACGCAACATAGATACATCACATTTTTCCACTGAGAGCTGAAACTTTTTGTGCAATGTGGCAAGTTGTGGATTTTGGCCCACATTCAGCCGGCACCTAGGTTTCCCTAGGACACTTTTTTAAAACTAGACATCTGGACTCCCAACAGGCTTTCTAACCAGATGCATTTGCAAAGCTCAAACTTTGACTAAATATACTCATACTCCTCATATTTCTGTGATGGAAAGTTGTGGAATCTGCAGAGTGCCACAAATTTCCTACCACCTACCATTCCCCAAGTCTCTTGATAAAAATAATACCTCACTTGTGTGGGTGGGCCGGCTTCCCACAACAGGAAAGGCCCCAAAATATAATGTGGAGACATCAATATTTGTGTCACAAAAACTAATTTGATTTGGCAATGGGGTAGCAGTGTTTTTTGGCCAGGTATGTACCAAATGTAGACATTTCTGAAAACAAGACACCCAGGGGTGTCTAGGGTGGTTTTACTCACAATGCCCTACAAACCTCAAACTGCCTAATATTGCACACATTCCTTGCATTTCTGTGACGCAAACATCTCAGGATCAGAGGTAATCCTCAAAATTCCTACCATCGCAGTGCCCCATTTATCCCAATAAAAACACTGCTCCGCTTTTGTGGCTCTGCCTATGGCCCACGTCAGAAACAGACCAAATCAAGGTGAATGAGTGCCCCTTTGTGATGATTCCTATTAACCTTATTTTGGCCCGTTCATGTGAAGGGCACTAGACCTAGCTGCACAAGTGGGACATCTTTTTTTATCAGGATAAGTGGGAGAATGCTCGGTGGTAGGAATATTGTGGATTCCATGAGATTCTGGAAGAATACGTCAGAGAAATACAAGGAACATTTTGAGGGTTGCAGAGCATTGTTGGAGAGAAACCTTTGTGGGGTCCACAAGAAGCACCCCACCCAGCACTCCCCTGGCTGCGGAGATAGGCCCAAAAACTGCAGCAACCCCTTTTATTGATATTGCCATCTTGTGTCTTGGAAAGCACTTTTTGCGAGTGCTAGGCCCACTCACACAGGTGAGGTTCAATTTTTATTGGGTGATATGTGAAAGGAAGATTGTGGCTTTCCACACATTCTAATACTCTGAGTCACAGAAATATGAAGAAAAGAAGTGTTTTAGCCTATATTTGAGGATTGCAAGGGCTTCTGGGTGGGAAAACCTTGTGGGATCCACATGAGACATACCACCCTGGAGTGCCCCTGGTGTCTAGCTTATGTAAATACCAGAGGTTGGTAAATTTTCACGAGAGACAATGTACACTCTCGCAGAGAAAGAGAGAAAAGACTAATATTAATGCACAACCATCTACTATTCAAGTACACACACATACTGGTTGGATTTGGCAATGACATACAATTCAATTTATTTATGATTCAGAACTCCAATGAGTTCCATAGAAAAATATACAAAAAGAAGAAAGTTTTAATATATCACATCACTCTGTTCTTAATACCAGAATAAAAAACATTCGGGAACATAGCAATTATAATTTCACTATGCAATTAAAATTAGAAGACATTATTTAAGAAAAAGCAAAAATGAGTCCATTTAATCACACTACCTAATGGATAAAGTGCAAGTGCACATTAATCGAAAGCATTACACAATCAATTATAAAATGGTACAAAACTACATCATACTTTGTCCCAATTAACATTCTAACATCCTCCTTCACATCAATTTATAATGGCAAAGAATATGCTACACAACAGGGTCCATGTGTGGACTATCAGAACTAAGGATGTAGTGGGGGTGGACAAATATTACTTAAATATATAACTTGGCCCATGTTCCAGTTTATAATGTGGAAAATATGCTACCCATGTTTGTTAACAAATATGTTAAGCAGAACCGAGCTAAGCACTATGTTATACATATATTTACAAAATGTTTAAAAATTGTTTAAAGGAGCAAAAAGCTTTAAAACATACTAATTCAGAGGGGGAGCTAAAAGACAATTATGGGCCTCCTCTGCAGTAGTGATGTTATACTTTATAAAGACAGGTCTTAATCAACAACGTAATAATTGTAATAGGAGACAAACAAATAAAACATGATTTAAATCATGCACCCGAATTCTGCATAGATCTCAAAGTCTATTCTCCCAAGGTAATCCCTCCCAGGCCCCAGTTATAATTTGCACTCCATGGGGGAGATTCATACAATGTTCGGTTGGGGTTTTTTATACAAGCAACTCCCCACGATTTTTTCATTTCTACTGCCCTGAACACAAAGATGTATCTCTCTTGTGACTGACTTCATATATTGTTTTTTTAATTAGAGTTTTCAATACAAATATTGGGTGAGGGCATGTACCACTACACCCCATTTCAAATAAATCTAAGGCTTTCTCATAAGTTCTAAAAACAACACTTTTCCCCTTTAAGCTGACAATATTGTCATGCCTTAGCGCAGTCCAAATAGAACTTGCATTCATTTCCAATAAAGCATTCTCCCACTTTAAACATGCTGCCAAAGTGCCATGGTGAACACATAAGTTGAGAGAAGCCCAAATTCCAGCCGAAGGCCCGCCATTCTGACTGCACGATTCAAAGTACAGATTTGGCGCCAAATGAGCCCTTCTACCTTCTCAAATAAATCTCACTGCTGTGCATCCACCAATTCACATGCATAACTCAACGAGGGTAGGATTTTTATTTTATGGACAAGTAAAACATGTGAAAAGTGCCTTTGCTCACAACGTTTGTATAGTCTACCAAGTGCAGAGGCCTGTGATATTGCTTTACTTCCTGGCAAATATGGTCAATGCTAGAGCACTTGCTCGAGAAAATTCTTCCAAAATACAGTTACTGTTTTATGACCTCAAGTTTGCATTTCCTCAAAAACCAATGTATATTTTTTCTAACCCTACATCACGATACCTAAAAAACATAATTTTACTATTTAAAATATTTATTTTCAAAAAGTGATCAAAGAGTTTTTTGCGACTCGCAATTTGTGAGGCGCTATTTCCAATGTACAACAGTGTATTTCACACTGTTAGTGATTCCCAATGGGGTCGCAAATCGAGAGGCTCATGAATATTAATGAGCCTGTCGCAATTTGCGACCCCATTGGGAATGGCCCTTCCAGGTACGGTGGCCTGCTTGGCTCAGCATACCACCATGTCTGGGACTGATTTCAAAGAAAGCTGTTTTTTTTTCAATGCAGCCCGTTTTTCTCAAAGGAAAAAGAGATGCATTAAAAAACAAAAAACGATTGAAACGTGTTTGTTGCACTTTTTAAGGGCAGGCGGTGATCCCTGGGACCACTGCCTGCCGTTAAAAAATATTTCCTCCTGCACTTGCAAAAAGGAAGGGGTCCCCAGGGGACCCCTTCTTTTTTGCAAGTGCATTACCACCCTCTTGAAGAGGGTGGTAATTTGCGAGTGTTTTGCAACCGCAATTGTGGACGCAAAATATTCTTACATAGGGTTGCGCTAGCTATTAGGAAGGGAACGCCCCTTCCTAATAGCGAGTCGCAAAACCCTATTTTGCAAGTTGCAAAAAATTGCGACACGCAAAATAGGGTTTGTACATTCCCCATGCTTTTGCATGCGCAAATGGGTTCGCAAACCCGTTTGCGCATGCACAAATGGTCATACATCTGGGCCTAAGTAGCCTTGGCAAGCCTATTGGAGTTAGATCAAATAGGATAGCATCATCTGCATAAAGCAGACAGCACATTTCGATAAGGCCTAATTTAAGCGAATCTCATTTACAATGCCCTACCCCACTCAGCAGATCATGGATGTACAAAGAAAAAAGGAGAAAGGCCAATAGGCACCCTTGCTTCAGCTCATTGTGCGTTACCACTTTACTTGACAGGCCCTTGTTGCCTCCAATCGACACCTGTGTCCATGAAGAGGAATACGATGTGGTGATCAATCTTACAGTTGGCCCAGAATCCCCATTTCAGCCAGTTTCCTTGAGAGTGCCCCCGGTCAACCAGGTTGAAGGCCGTGGAGAAATCTATAAAGGTGGCATATAAGGTTATTCCTTTACATATTGGATATTTTTCATTGTTTGTAAAACAGAGATATTATCCAAAGTGCCACTATTTTACGGAATCCCGATTGTTCTGCAGGTACACGATCATTATTCAAAAGCCCAATCCTAAAGGTGAAGAAGAATGCTCTTGGCAAACAGTTTTCCAAGTGCACCCAATAAGGAAATCTGCCTAAAACTGGCAGGAGGAGCCTTAGGCCCTTTTAATATAGTGGGACCACTATGCTTCCTCTGCAGGAGGGCGTAATAATCCTGTAATCACAGAATTCAGTAATTAGGGCCCAGTATTTGTGTGAGTCACCAGAATGTGCAACCTCTCTCAGTTTAATCCATTTGGAATCCTCAACTCCCCTATGGTAGGCAGCCTTACATCTAGTTCTTACTTGCTTTAATCTATTAATTTCCCTTTGCCTAAACAATGATGCCTGCTTAAATATGTCCCTTACTAAAGCGTTCAATTCCCGATTTAGCTTTTTTACCTTCCACAATGTCACCACTGATTAGTTAATACCATTGCCTATGTTTTTTTACTTCCACGTCATCTAAATAGAGCCAGATACTTCTCAAACCAACTGATGGGATTTTCTTGACCAAGACCAGAGCTCGCATTTTTGACATATCTCCCTAAGCTTGTCCGATTTTATTAGCCAAAAAGGTACACCCATTTGTTCTATTGAACTTAATGGTATCATTTCTCAAATTCCAACGATCGTGCAACTTAAAGTACAAATTAACATCTACAGATAAAATACTTTGGTCACTCAGATCAGTACCCAGTATCTTAAACTGAGTACATGCTCTGAAGTGTTGATATGATACCACCATATAATCAATTAATGACTGCCCCTTGGCAGCATAGAACGTATGGGATGCAGGGGAGTCCTCTGGAGATCTCCCATTTGATATTACTAAGTCATTGGTTCTCAAACAATCCAGGACTCAATCCTCTGTTATTCGACTGGGTTTAGGCCAGTTACAAAATTCAGGGATAGGCCATACATCTTCCAAATCTTGGTTGCAAAAGGCCAATGAAGAGAAATTTGAGTTTTTAGCATTAAATATACCTACTACAGTTATCAATTTGCAATCTTCAGAGATACTGTTTCTTTGCACAAAAGAAACGATGAAGTCAACAAGAGAACCGGACGCCTTACTAGGAGGAATGTATACGTTTACCAATAAAAGGAATGAATAGTGACTTTGTGTTACATTACCCAAGATCAATTTTAAACACAGAGTATTGACAATTGAATAAAGACCAAAGGGTTCAAGTGTATACTAGTACTAAGTAGGATAGCTAAACCCACGTGTGTGTGACCTTTTGCTGAATGTTTCACTGCACAACAAAAGACAAAACAATTCTCAACACTAAAATCAATGCAACTCCATGTTTCCTGAAGGCAGATTATCTTTGGATCATAAATCATTAGAGGACTTCATTTAAAACTTGGGTTTCCTACTCCTGCCACATTCCAGGACAAGATCTTTCCCAGGGGGCTACCTCTGCAATATAGTGAGTTTTTTATTTCCGTTGGGAGCATTCAATGAACCCGCTACCCAACTCCTTGTGCCAATTCAGCTTCCTCACTAGATTTAGCAGCCTTTTGTTTCCCATGCCCTGCAATATTAATCACTCTTTTCCCTGTGTTGCCACCAACTGAGATTGTGATAATATCTTTCAGGTTTATGGACCTCCTGCTATTCATTGTCATTCTGCATAAGGCCTGGTGATCTCTTCCGATGGATTCGATCTAAGGAGCCACTGGCCCCTCAGGCAAGAATACATCAATCTCATTTTTCCTGAACTGATCGAAATTTGCCAAGACTAATATTGCAATTATCCCAGAGCTAAAGGTAACTTTGGAATTTGAGAGCCCATTTTGATCGATCAATAAAACCCGCTTAATATCTCCACTTATCAATTTCAAGTCCTCAATTTAAGATAGTAGCTGTAAGAGGCAACCTCTTTCTAGCAAAAATCAGCATTTTAGATACTTGTCCTGACTTACGCCTTATTAATTCCTTATCGGTATACATTTATTCTGCCCCCTGTATCACTATATTTGCTACTGGTGAAATAAAGGATGCAAAAGAGGAAACAGAAGAAAAACCCACCCAACCTTCATGCAATCCTCTGTGACTAGGGACTATCTGTCCATGGCGATAATCAGTACATGAAAGATTTGGGGGAGAGCTATCGACCTTCCGCTCTACCTCTGATGTGGTATTATTTGTTTTTATTTTTACTGCCATGTTCTCCTTAACATCCAAGTCTGGCCCTGGATTTTGGTTCTCCGGTCAGATCCCAATCCTCCCCCTTCATTCCAACCCACTATTCTGAAATCCTTATACCCATCCTCTTGTCCTAACACCCCCAATATAGACACTTATGTCATAATTGAGAAGGAATAGGAAGGATTTTTATCCGGACAGTCCAATCCCTGACCACCATAAGGCCTAACAGCCTTAGACTCTTTCCCTTTTTTGAGCAAAATAGCATTATCAGGGACAAAAAAAACTTACTTTTTCTTCTTTTCCTTCAGTGCTTTTACCCCATTACACTCACATTGAGAGACACCCTCTCCTAGGGGCTCAAGTACACTTTCATCCTTAGACTGTTTAATGAAAGAGGGAGCAGATCTAATGGCTGGGTCACCAGATGTGCTGGAGTTTCCATTTTTAAAAATTGAATAATTAGAAGAGGTATTTATAGGATCTTGACCCTTTGTATTTTCACTTGCATTTGAAATTGTGATGAGCCGACCAGATTTCAAGCATCTAGATGGCATCTTCCGTCAATACGGACTTTTCTTAGTCACACTACACAATGTTCCAGGAGAGATGAACACTTGGCTTGAACTTCTGATGTGTCACAAAAGCAATGGGAGCAAATCATACAAGAGCTCTATCAGCCAAAGACCTGGACATCTATGAGGTCAGCTGAATCACACAGACTGTGAGAAACTCTGGTGATAAAGATGAACAGGGCCAACTGACATACTTTGCAAACTGCATCCAGAACCTCTGCGGGGGGATCACAAGACACAAGTTACACTCCCTGCAACCAACTACAATTTCAATGCTCGTGCCAGTCTGCAAATGATCACAATGGGTCAAGATCAGGGATTAGGTTCAATATCGAGACCACCTTTGGGCTTTAGCCCCTCTTTTGCCCGATGTAGCTGGTTTTTCCAGATTAAAAACAGTGGTAAAGAAAGTCGCAATGCCACGGAGAACTCTAGGCTGTGGCTACGGCTAAGGCTGTGAAGTGCAAGTACCGAGGCACTTAGGTTCTGGGGCAAATCTGAGTTGGTTCTGAGGAAGTTCTAAGATAGTTCTAATACAGTTCTAGGGCAGTGGGATGGAGAAACAGTGTACCGAGCGAGAGCGCACCAGACCACCCAGAAGCTGCACCCAGACCTAACTGGGACATCTACGTGGGAGCCCGGGCTCACACTCTGCATGTGGTTCCTGCCACCACTGTGCTCAGCTTCCACTCCTTACCTCTCCTCCTGCAAGGTATCACTGGAACTCACCTTGCTGGCACTCCCTCAAACAATCCATGCCAAGATGTAATGAAGCGGCAGGTTCACAGGTTACAACTGTGGTTGAGTCACAAAAACGGTACTTCAATGCAGCTTTGTCCTTGCCCCATGCCAGCATTCACATTCCTTCTGCTGCAGTCGAGAGGGATCTCAAGGAAGGCTTATAGAGCCGGTCCTGGCCAAAAATGACTTGAACATGACAGTTAACAGCAGTTAACAGCTCTCCCAAATTTATCCCAGTACTCGGGCCACACCGGCCTCACGCTGCCCTCCTCCGCAAGCCGCGGGCTAGTAAAACACTCGAGGAATCTTCTGTGGTCTACAATGGCCCTTTTTGAGCTATTTCACTGCCTTTGCCTCCCTCAACACGGTTGCATCTGCTCCGCTCTCTGTCCGTGCTCAATGTAGAGACGCCCATTGGATTTGGCATGAGGATGAGTGATACCAAACCAGTGACTCACAGCTCATGAGCTGTAATGTCATGACAAAGCACCAACCGCTTTACAGGCCACTCACACAACTTTCATGCATCACACACACAAAACCATTCACACCGCCAGCCACAGGCCCAGAACATTACAACACTCTCATCAACAAATGGCTCAATTCAATGGCCTATCACTTTCATATGCCCACAGGACCGACACAGCACTCACACCACCTGGCAGCTGATGGAGTGTGTGGGCTGGCATTTGGCTGGCAGTGTGGATAGTGAGCAGCAGCAAGTCTCTCCACACATACCACCAGCCTAATGCCATTTCACACACCATCAGCCAGAGGCCAGCAACACACAACACTATGCAGATGCCAGTTCAGACACAGCAACATATCACCTGGAAACTGGCGGAATGTGTAGATTGGAGTTTCAATGGCGGCGTGTGTATAGTGACTTGCTGCTGGTCTCTGAACGCACACTGGTAGCCAAACACCAGTCCACAAACACACACTACCAAGCAGACGCCAGCCACACAGATCACCAGCCAAACACCACTCAGACATCACCATGAAGCTCCACACCACTTTAATTTCTAAATCATTCCCACTAAGAACATGTATTATACACAGAAAGCACAGACTGGAAAACATTAAACATCGAACTAAAAACTGAACATTGTTTTCAAATAGAAAGAACCAACCTATTGGTAGGAGATGAAACACCTAATATAAATGCATATACAACCCACAACCTGTCAAACTACTGTCAACCAGTTATCTAAACAGAAAATATATAGCAATACAGACCACTTTCAGTTCCCTTTAACTCTCATGGTTGCTCCCAATACTTGAGTTGTATATGGTACAATTTAAAACATGAGGGCACACATAGGCCAGGATTAGAAGGACACTTGTGGGAGTAGACACGACCCTCCTTCTCATGTCAGTACAAACGACTCTCCTTATGCACTCTTCTTTGGACATGGACTCTACATCCCCGACAAGGAAAGTCTTTATGGGTGTTGGAGGAATGTTTTCATGAAAGTGGCGATCTTTCAATCTAGCCACATTCTTCATCGCTCTGACTCTAGCAGCACTTGCCTGCTCAACTGCAACATGACTGCCTTATAAAGACTGCTAAAACTGTGTACAGCTCATCTTGGAATCTGGAGACAAGTCTTTGAAAACAGCATAAGCATTGAAGGATTCCAAATGAAACAAATGAACAGACAACTTCTTGTACAAGATGTAGGACTCTTGAGCAACAATGTAGGGTTCCAACCTATGATCTACTCTATCTACACTTCCATGTGCTTGTTATAGTCATACAAGCACACAGGCTTGCACACTTTTGCTATTTGGCCCTAAACAGTCACAGGCGATGTGCTCCCATGATGAAAAGTTGAGGGCACATGGATATCTTTTTTGTCTGAAAATTTTAAAGCAAGAAGGACTTTACTACGCTATGCACTGCTTTGTCCCCTTTGAAGTTTTTCACACACAAGCTCCTTTGGATAACTTTATGGTTAGAGTGCATTGTGCCACATGTCACGTTGCCCACCTTGAAACATTTCTTAAATGATTGCACACCTGTATAGAAATTGCCCATGTACAAATGGTGACCATTATGAAAAAGTCCTTTGCAAGTTCCTACGCAACTTTTTCACTGACTCCAAAAGTTGAAGAGCACCCAGGGGGGGGGTCAATTGAAGAATCCCTACCTATGTACACCCTGAAATTACACACATATCCAGTGGCACTTTCACACAGTATATACCAAAATGTTCTCTCTTGATGGGAATGTATTGTCTGAAAACCAAACGGTCTTTGAACAGGACCAGAGACTCACCCACAAATATATCTTTCTCCAGAACATTGATCTCTGATAAATGACCTACTAAATGGTCAAGAACAGGCCACATTTTGAAGAGTTGGTCACAATCAGGGTGATCTTAAGCCAATGTTGTAGCATTAGCCACAAAATGTAGCAACCACTGCAGATGCTAATCCAAGTCTTGACTCATGGTTGCTAGAAACATAACAGTTGCCATCAAATGCCTAGTAGACAAATGTAAAGACAGTCATGTATTTCTTAGCAATCCCATCAACAAAGTTAAACCCCATAACTACTTACTTTCATAGAGATTTGTGGGAGTCCAACGGGTAGCTCTAGAGTGGGTCTTAAGTGTGGCACTTTTGTCCCTCTGCATATAAATCAGTTTGCTCAACAATATCGTCCAAAAACATCTCATCAATAAACAGTTGAAAAAAAATTGATAAGTAAAAATGTATCTGTATTGACTTTACACCCTCTAAAGGCAGACAAAACTGGTTCATTTGTGGATCAAAATTCACGATTTGAAAAACCACATTTCATTTGCCATGTGATGTTCAGAACAAATAGAGCACTTGCACATGTTGAGTTTGAATCTAGCATGCTCGCTGGGGCTGGAAATGCAAAAGGGATTTAATCGGTGAATGTACCAGCATTAATTAATTAACTTAGACTGACTGAAATGTGACCAGGCAGCGGGGCAGTTCAAGGTGTGGTTTAAATTCATTGTTAAAACTGCTTTGTCGAGCAATGTTTGAAGAAGATGCGATAATTTTAATGGGCATGTGTTTCAATTCAGTTACTATTAGGGTGTTGGTAGGTTGGGATTACGCACATGATTGATAGCAAAAGGAATGTTATTTATTTTTCTTTTTTATCTATGTTACACTTTTGGGCAATTTTCACAATACATTTATGAAGTATGAGGTGTTTTAAGATTCTGTTGATATGGCTGTTAATACATGGTTTTCATTTTTTATATTTTACTTGAAGAAGGGAACAGTTAGCCTGAAATGAATTAGGAATGACATCTTCAATTTTAATTATGGGGAATTTTGCACACCTCCAAGTGCTCAGGAGTAAAGCCTGAAGGCACTTGTTAAGATTTGGAGAAAAAAAATTGTTCCCATGTATTACAATGGATGACTGTTGGAATAAAAGTATTTGAAACATGGACAATGTGGTTGGAATGTTCTTGTTTGGTTCATACATTTGATGTGCACCCTGGGTTGGGGAAGCTGACAAGGCTCCAGCTGTTTCATTGAATATTCACACATCAGGATGGAGCGCGTTCCAGGGTAGCATGCTTTGCATTGCTTGAGCAACTCTTGAAGGATTAAAGAACACCAAGAGTGGGTGTACACCCTACCTAATCTTCTGATGACATTGCATTTTACCCATTCACAGTGTAGCTTGCACCCATTTAAAAAGATTTGGTACTGTATGAAAAAATTGTAAATGGACAATCGACACTAGAGCTGCATTTGCAGGTCATGATTCAAAGCAGCATGAACATTAACAGTCAAAATGGGTGTTTCATTTCATGTTTTTAATTTCATGTTTTTCTTTTGCAATCGTGGTGGTATGAGAAAATGTCTGTTCACTTTTTTTAGATTTATTTATTCTTATATATTACGTATGTGTTATAACTTGCCTCTTGGTAGGTCCCATGTCCCCCCCCTCCCTTCAGCCGCTATTGGTACAGCTTAGAATGTTGGAGTGAAGGCAGCCTTGGAATGTTGACAGACTGCCTTCACAGATGTCTTTACTGCCAGCTGCTAAGAGTGCCTGTTTACCTTTGACTTAATAAAGTCTTTCTTCAACTTACCTTCGGTGTACTTACTTCATCTTGGCGACGAGGAGAACTGGGGCTGTGGCAGGGACAGCGTGGCACTCTTCCCTGCGAGAATTAAGGCATGCTGGCAGATCAGAGGAGAAGCATCGTATGACAGCTGGATGACGGAGCGCGAACGTAAACTGTAGCTTTCGGCAGTGGGACTTTATTCTAATCTTCATCAGAGGCTATTGTGATTATGAACAATGCAGCCTGAATTTTTGTGAGTCTCGTCATCAGAGGCGCATTCTGTGGCACATGGACAGCGGGAAAGTTGTTCTGGCAGTAGCGACTACCTGACGGCTGGAGTGCTTCTCTCCAGAGTGACCCGTGCGGAGCTGTCTGGTCTGGTGAAGCTGGTGGCAGCGGATGTGTGAATCTTACTAGCTGTGGTTGGCGTATCTTTACCGGGTGATGCCGTGACGCCTCAGGTACGGTTCCTGTCACGCGCTGCCCAGGAGGACTTACGGCGAGCTGCTGCTGTTGGTCGGCGTGAGCAGGGAGCTGTCTGGACGTGTGAGGCTGGTGAGGCAGCGGCTGCGAGAACCCACCAGCTGTTGTCGGTGTACCGGTACCGGGAGATGTCGTGACGCCTCAGGGCTGGCTCCTGTCACGCGCGGTCCAGGTGGAAAGAAGAGGACTTGCGGTGGGCAGCTGTTGTTGGTTGGCGTGAGGAGAGTCTGTTCGGTGCAGCGGCTGTCTCCGGAACACCTCAGGGGAGATCCCAGTCCCGCGCGACGCTGGAGGCGCACAGGAGACGATCCGTGAGTAGCGGGTGTATGCTGATGTGAGGCGCGTCTCGACTGAGGTATCCTAAGGCAGCGGTAAAAGCGGTGCTTACTTCACGGCGAGGGAAGCAGTCCAGGCACCTCAGCGATTGCAGTCTGCGCTGGTATTTATTTTTTTTTACCTCAGAAGGAAGCGCTGATCTCGTCAGGAGGCTGGAGGAGGGACAGGAAACATTTGAAAGGACTGTTGGGAGTCTATGGTGAAGATAGAAAGAGGACTGATCTTTTGGGGTAGCAGACTCTCTGTGTGGTTTTAAGAGAGTATCACCTTTATTGAGTGTTCCAGGAGCCTATTTCCCAGCAGCAAAACCCCATCTTTAGATTTTTTGCAACACACCTTTACACTTTGGTTGACATTACATCTTTACTTAATAGTTCCACTATTATTCCAGTGTTTTCCTCTGTGTTAGACTGTACCCGACTATGGCGGGGGCAGGAATGAGTCAACCCCCACCATTCTTAAATGAATTAGGGGAACCAGATATCCCCTGGAGAAGGTGGGAAGGGATTTTTAAATCATACCTGATAGCCATAGGTGGAGGGAACTTCTCTAACATTAGGAAACAGCATATACTATTACATAATTTAGGAATACAGGGAAGAAAAGTTTTCGAGGACATTACTGGGAGATTAGTGGAGGACGAGATTCAAGATGAGGATGAAGGTGTTGATGTTTACGAATACACATTGCGTAAGTTAGAAGCACATTTTAAAGTGAAAATTAATGTAGTCCTAGAAAGACACAAATTTTTCAAAAGGGTGCAAAGAAAAGAGGAGAAAGTGTCTTCATATATTGCTGTGTTGAGAGGTATGGCAGCTACATGCGAGTTTGGGGCGCTTACGGATTCACTGATCAGAGACCAATTAGTAAGGTGCACCAATGAAGAGAAAGTGCAGGAGGAGCTGCTCACAAGGAACCCGGATCTGGAGGAAGCCATAAGCATAGCAAAGGGTCTGGAACATACAGCCATATGTATGAGAGAGATGAAAGTGTCAGAAGAAAGGAAAGATAAGGCTATATCTAAAGAGGCATCTGAGGGGGAAACGGTGTGCAAACTGGAAAGCAAGTCCAGAGAAGGGGTGAGCAACAAGATGGAAGGTCTTAGATGTTTCAGGTGTGGGAACCACAATCACCTGGCCAACAATTGGCGATGCCCCGCAAGGAACGTCACTTGCAGGAGATGTAACAGAAAGGGCCACTTTGCTAAAACATGTAATGTGGGGAGCTCAAAGGTTCACATGGTAGATCACCCTGAAGACGAAGGGGGGGAAGAGAAAAATTTTATTTGTCAAATTGAAGACGAAAGTAAGGAACAAAGTACACAGTACCCCACTTGTGAAATAAAGTTAGATGGTGAGGCATTTAAGGTGTATGCAGACTCTTGTTCTCCGTTCACCTTAATAGACAAGCAAGTGTTCAGTGAGAAATTTGCGAAACATAACATCAACTTAGAGACAGCGGACATAGCCCCCACAGGGTACAATAGGGTACCCATACAGTTGGATGGGATGGTGAGAATGAGAATATCCTTTAAAGACAGGCATACGGTGGGGAAGGTATATGTTACCAGAGAAGGATCATGTCTGTTAGGGTGGAAACACCAGAAAGAACTAGGTATAAGACTCGATCCGAACAACCAGGAGCAGGTACTTCTTATAGACTCCCCGGGGATGGGGTCCAATCTAGTGAAAGAATTTCCAGAAGTATTCAATGAGAATCTGGGGGTACTAAAAAACTACATGCACAAGATTGAACTCAAGGAAGGTGCAACACCCATTGTACATAAAACACGGTCCATTCCCCTGCTAATGAGAGAGCCATTAAGGATGGAATTGGAGAAGCTATTAAAACAAGGAGTCATACAAGAGATAGAATGTTCTGCATGGTTGGCGCCCATTGTCATTACAAGCAAGGAAGGTGGAAAAAGTATTAGGTTATGTGTAGACTTGAGGGCGCTTAACGCTAATATTGTGGTGGACAGGCATCCTCTCCCAAGGATACATGAAATGTTAAGTACTCTACAGGGAGCCAAATTCTTCAGTGTGCTCGACCTCTCATCAGCATACCATCAAATCCGTCTGCACCCTGAATCCCAACCCTTGACAGCTTTCACTACACCATTTGGCAATTTTAAATTTATGAGAATGCCCTTTGGGTTGGCGTCAGCGGCAGCAGCGTTTCAAAGGGCTATGCAGCACGTGTTGAGAAATTGTCCTAAGTCCATGTGTTTTCAGGACGATATTTTGATTTATGGGGCGAGTGACACTGAACATGACGAAAATGTGAAAAGGGTACTCAGATGTTTAAGGGAGGTGGGCTTTACCACCAAGGAGAGTAAATGCAAAATAGGTGTTACCACAGTGGATTATTTAGGGCACACCATCTCTGAGGAGGGGATAAAACCCAAAATAGACTTGGTGGAGGCAGTAAGAAAAGCGCCCATGCCATCTTGCAAGGAAGAGGTGATTTCTTTTCTGGGTTTAGCCGAGTACATGGCTAGATTCATAAAAAATTTTGCTATGATAGCCCATCCACTCAGAGAAATGTTAAAAAAAAACACGCCATTCCAGTGGGAGAGAGATCAGGAGCTAGCCTTTGAGAAGATCAAAGAGGCTATTGTGTCGGCACCTTACATCGGAAACTTTGATGTAAACAAGGACACCGTAATCACCACTGATGCAAGTGGCAAAGGTGTGGGGGCCATGCTGTCACAGAGAGTGGATGATACAGTAAAAGTTGTGGCATTCGCATCAAGAACCTTGTCTGGGGCGGAATCCAACTATTCCACCATCGAGAAGGAGGCTCTGGCGGTATACTGGGCGATCAAACATTTCAGCTTTTATGTCTGGGGTCTACCATTCGTAGTATGTACCGACCATAAGCCGTTGGTCAATCTGTTCGGTAACAAAGTGTTGGAGAACATCACTCCCCGCATTGCTAAGTGGGTGCTGGGGTTACAAGGCTACAATTCCAGAACTACGTATGTTCCGGGCCAACAGAACAAGGTAGCAGACTTCCTATCCAGAGCTCCAGTGGAAGGACAGGAAGAAGACCGGGAGAGGGTCTTAGAAATAAAAATCCCGGCTATGACCAGAGAGCAGTGGGATGGTCACATGGAACAGGACAATACCCTCCGAGAAGTCAAAACATGGGTCGTCAGAGGGTGGCCTAACAAATGCGGAAGCTTGCCGGAGAGCTTACGACCCTATTGGAATGTACGGAATGAGCTGTCAATCGAAGGAGAGTACCTCCTCAAAGCAGGCAGACTAGTTCCCCCGGAGGGGTTAAGGAAGCAAATTATTGACCTAACCCACGAAGGTCACCTGGGAAGAAGTCTATGCAAGGCTAGACTAAGATCAGATTATTGGTTCCCAGGTATGGATTCCAGCATGGAAGAGAGAGTGAAGGAGTGCTACGCGTGCGAAGTCAGCGACAAGTCAAAGAACACCAGGAGATCTCCACTTAGCCCGGTGGAGGTACCAAAGTCCCCATGGGACCAGTTGGGATTTGACATCACGGGCCCCATCAGGGCAAAGGGGCCGCAGCAATGGTACATGTTAGTAATCATTGACTATTATTCCAACTGGGTCTCACACAAGTTCGTAACCAGCATCAACACCAAGGCTATAGTTGAGTTTTTGAGTGACACTTTTTCAAAGGAAGGCATACCCTCAACATTGATCACAGACAACGGAGTCCAACTGGTGTCAGAGGAGATGGGAGAGTTCCTAAGGGACTTATCCATAAAGCACATACGCACTCCATTGTACTGCCCCCGAGCCAACGGCAAAGTAGAAAGAGTCAACCGTATGCTGAAGGAATGTATCCAACTAGCAGTTAAGTCTGGGAGGAACATTGAAGCGGCATTGAGAGACATGCTCTGGTCATACCACACGACGCCTAGTCTATCCACAGGGCACACACCTTTCGAACTGTTGAGAGGAAGGAAAGCAGGATCTAAATTAACGCCTAATTGGTTGAAGACCAAGGACCCTGTGGTAGTCGATCAAGAGGAGTTTAGAAGGAAGGTTGAAGCAAGGCAAAGGAAGTACAAAAATTCCTATGACAACAAATGGGGCGCCAAAGAAAGAACCTTCAGCCGAGGACAGGAAGTGTACATTCGCAAACCAGTGGCAATGGGAAGTAAGGAGGACAAGTTCTATGCTCCAGAAAAGATTAGGGAAGTCATGAGAAACGTGGTCATCATGGAGGATGGGCGGAAATGGAGCATGGATCGGGTGGCCACAAGTCAGAAGGACTCGGTACAGGTGGGGCGCAATGGGAATCTGGGAACAGGATCCAGAGCAAGGGGAACCCAAGAGGGAAGGGGATTCAGACAACGCAACCCCCCTGGGTGGCTCAAGGACTTCAGTAGGGAGTGATCTATGAATATGTCTAACCACTTTTTTCCTTCTAGGTCTGGTTCTTATTATCAGTTTTACAGTCGCATTGAACTGTCTATATTAAAGGGGGGAGATGTGTTATAACTTGCCTCTTGGTAGGTCCCATGTCCCCCCCCTCCCTTCAGCCGCTATTGGTACAGCTTAGAATGTTGGAGTGAAGGCAGCCTTGGAATGTTGACAGACTGCCTTCACAGATGTCTTTACTGCCAGCTGCTAAGAGTGCCTGTTTACCTTTGACTTAATAAAGTCTTTCTTCAACTTACCTTCGGTGTACTTACTTCAGTATGCATTACTATTATTTTTTTAGGATATTACTTAGAAGTGACTTTAGCGATTCATAATCAGACTATGGACACAATGGAGTATTTCTTTGCTTTTCACGATTTGAAAAACCACATGAAAGTTGTCACGTGATATTCAGAACAATAAGAGCAATCTCACCTGTTAAGCTTGAATCTAGCATGCACGCTGGGGCTGGAAATGCAAAAGAGATTTCATCAGGGAAGGTATGGAGAATGTAGCAGCATTCATTAATTAACTTAGACGTCACTGCAATGTTACCAGGTAGTGGGGCAGTCCTAGGTGTGGTTCATATTCATTGTTAAACCTGCCGTGTTTAGAGGCAGATTCAAAAAGTAAACTAACACGCTGCTGGGCAGTGAGCCTTGGAGCATCTATAATGCTTACTAATGAAACACAAAAACAAAACAACAATAAACAACATTGTATTAAGTTAAAACTGACCAAACTGTGGCTGTATCAAACAGTAAATATAACTATTGAGATAAAATGATCTAGGAACAACTATGAATAAAACTGCACCATTAACTTTATGCTTCAAAAAATACCTCACTTGCCACAGACAGCTAGACCGAGGAACAACTGCACCTACTCTGCACAGACACAGTAAGTGCCAACAATATCCTATTAGAAAAGAAAAAAATTAAAGAAAATTGCGCACAAGACAACACAATACATAACATGCACAAATCCGAAGTGAATTTGACACACAATAAAACAGAAGGTTAATATGCTGCAAATATTACAACAGTAAGAAAAAACACATTCATGCAGGGCAATGATGCCCATTTAAAGTAAACAGTACAAAAAATATTTTCTTACCAAACACATGCAACTACAGATCTATCACTGTCGAAACTAGGTCTGGACGGAGTTCTGCGAGCTGGTGGAGTACAAAAGTAAATGAGACAAAAGGGAAGAGAAAAGGGAGTAGTAGGATGTCTCAAAATAAGAGTGAGAGGAGTGGTAACAAAATGAATTAGGAGAAAAGGGTGCGGGTAAATGGTGTAAAGATACCAAACTTTGTGCTGCAAATTTGTATGATAGGGATGTGTGCCTGTAGGTGCAAGTGTGAAGCACCCTTGATGTTGTGTGATACCCTCAATGGAGGCTGCATAAGCTCCAGACAGGCATGCATGCATGCTTCTGAATGTGTATGGGTGTGAATATTTGTGCATGAGAATTCAGCTTCTTTCCCATTTTGTGCTTTTTTAGCACGAGTCAGGCAGCAAAGCTCTGGGCTGTAATAAGCCTTAACTGAAGTGCCAAAAATCAAATGTATGCTGTACAGGTCTGCCAGGAGATTGACGTTTCTCTGACAGTGTATGCTGTGAGTTGTTGCTGCTCAAAACAACAGGACTGAGAGCTCACTTTGAAAAATCTCCTCTGCTCACACATTGAAGAGTACTACATGCGGCACACATCCTGACCAGTACTACCCACAGAGTTTGCACAAACCAGACGTACCCTGGATCGTGTGTGGTCTGCAGGGCTCAGAACAGTGAGTGCATCAACTTCCTGAGGCCAAGGTCTCTGGCTTTTATGCACAGAAACCACTCCCATGAGTGTCACATCTGTGTGTAGCACGGGGACCTGTGTCGCACCACCCTGAATTACAAAACAGTGCCTGTGACTGTAAGGACAAATCGTGTATCTGCGATCCTCAAGAACGTTTTGCAGACAGGACCTGTGCAGTGCCCAGACATAAACACTACTGTGGGTTCTTTTCCACCCCCTCTCATCACAGTGGGGTGTACAAACTTAAGTGAAACTGAATGCTGTGCCATCCTTGGTTTTTTCCTTCTTGCCAAAGTTCCTCCAAGTTTCCCCAGGAACGAGTAATCTTTCTTTCTTGATGGAGGTGATATAGGGGTTGGAGATTTGGGTGTGGAGGGGGGTTTTGCAGGGATGTTGGCATGTCGCTGCGGTATAGTTTTGTGGGTTGAGGTTGACGAAGGCAGTGGGAACTCTCACCTGGTTGGATAATTTGCGAGCCCTGCTCCGTTCCTTTCTAGTGGAATCATTCCAGGCATTCCAGCAAGCTCTCCCTCCCTCCTCCCCTTCTGCAAGGCTCCAGTCCATGAAAGCTGGCTGCACAGATGATGCACTAACCGCAGCAGCAACCTGTAAGTGTAATCCATCCTGACACTGGCCATGCTGATGCTCTCATTGCCCAGGCACTTGTAGTTTTGAGCACCAGTAGTATGTACATCCATCTAGACTACTTTATCTGTTGATCATCACAAGACTTTGAACGCATCCCACGTCCAAGCCTCATTTTGATACAATTTTTTAGATTACATCCAGTGCATGTGGACATGCTCCCATAACAGTGATATGGATGAGTGCCAGTAAACTCTGCCACGCGTGGAGTGGTAAAGCTCACAAACTCCACCGGCTGAGCAGAGTTTACCACCCACCCCTAGCTGAAACTGTAAGTAGGATTCATCATAAAAAAAACCTTTGAACTACAATTAAAAAAAGAAACAAAACAATGGGTTGGCAAATGCAAATGATGAAAGGTAATAAACAGTTGCCATTATAAAACTCAATAAAGTCTTCCTCTGGGTGCAGAACAGCATCACAGCCATCGATCTGCCCCCAAGTGGGGCACAACTCAAAAGCACAAAATTGGTAGCCAGGAGGAGAGTGACCCTTACTATAGAAGCCACCCAAATACCAGTCCACACATGCTGCCAGCCAAATGGCAGTTCACACAATCCACCAACCAAATGCCAGTTCACTACACATAAATAATTTCCCTAGAGTCTAGTAGTTTTCCACTCCCCTCATTAGGAGCAGATTAGCTTAAAAAATGACTGCACTGCCCCCAGAGGGGTAGACACTGGCCAAAACATATTTTCCCAAATTGGGAAGTGACTCTTACCCAAAGGGTCACTCACCACAAAAAATAGTTATTTATTTACTCTGGTGTCTAGTGGATTTCCACCCCACCCACTCCCCGGAGCATATCGGCCTACAAAATGGCCAATCTGCCCGAGGGGATGAAAATGACCAACACATGGTCATTTTCAAATGGGGAGTGATGCTAGCCCAAGGGGCTGCTTCCACCACCAAAAAAGACTTCCCCGGTGTCTAATGGTGCATTACTGTTGTGCCATCACAGTCCCACCTCTGATCCCACAACAGGAATGCACTTTAGAGAGGCATAGGGGACAGGAAAAAACTATTTTCTTTCCTAGCTGTCTCTTTGCTCTTCTGTTCCCTCCCAGGAATGAGAACTTACCTGAAACAGGTCCTCCCGCAGGAAGTAAATGGCTTTCAGTATGTCTCTGCCACCGGTTGATGTTTGTGCTACATGCTAATGTGACCAGATTTGGGTACCGTACTCACAGTAGCTTCTCATTGGAGCAGGCCCAATTCCGATTTTCATTGGCTTTATATACCAGGCAAAGAGCCTTGAATTCAATTTGCTGTTGCACTGGCAGCCAATGAAGTGTTCTAATGCTGCTAGAAATGTGATGGCAGTTTGGTGTGTTTAGCAGCAGTCTTGCTGCAGCATTTTGCAGAGATTGCAGTTTGGATAGTTGGCTCTGGTTTATGCCCAGGAAAAGGGCATTACAGTAATCAATTCATGTGAGGATCAAAGCAACTACAACCGCTTTCCTGAGGTCCGGGGGAATAAAAGGGAACATTTTACGTAGGATTTTTAGTTGGAAAAAGCAGGACGATGTAAGCTGATTAATCTGCCCTCCGAAGCTAAATTGCTCATCCAGCAAAAGTCCCAAGTTCCTGACCTTTCCAGTGTGCACTGGGCAATGACCTGCCTCTGCCAGCCACCACACTTGGTTCCAAATCGATGACCCGGTCCCAAACTCCATCACCTTCGTTTTTCCTGTGTTTAATTTAAGCTAGATCTGTTGCATCCAATCCATAATATGTTCCAGACAGGCATGACATTTCCCTGCAATGGTATCCGCACTTGAAGAGAAGAAGATGACCAGTTGGGTGTCATCTGCATACGACACCAATGGGAAACCATGCCCCCTAGTCAACTTAACTAGGTTGTCACATAAATTTTGAATAACGTTAAGTACAGGGCTGACCCCTGGGGAACTCCACATGGGAGGGAAACTTGCTCTGATTTAAAATTGTCCCAGCATACCCTCTGCTCCCTTGCCCTGAGGAACGAGGTGAGAAGGCTTAGAGCCTCCTCCTTGATTCATATTGCCATCAGCCTTTGAATTAATACCTGATGGTTCATGGTACTAAATGCGGCCGAAAGGTCAAGTAAAATTAGAATGACCCTTCCTCCACTATTGAGCTGTCTACGTATTTCCTCAGTGGCCATAATAAGGGCTGATTCGGTGGAGTGCTGCTGCCTAAAACCATGTTGGGAGTGGTCTAAGATGTTGTTGAGGTCCAGGTAGACCGTTAGGTCTTGATTCATGGATTTTTCTAAAAAATGTTGCCGCTAACAGTAGCCATGATACGGGCCGATAGTTTTCGACCACGTAGGGGTCCAAGGATGGTTTCTTTAAAATCGGCCTAATACACACCTTCTTCCAGAAGGTAGGGAAGATTCCTGCTCCCATGAGGTTTTTCATAAGTGGAGCAAGTTGCTTGTTGATTTTATCTGATCCATATGTATTATAGAGGGAGGGCAGGGGTCTGTCTGAGACCCGGACTTTGCAGCTAATAGCAGATCATTTATTTTATCCGCTGTTAGAGGAGTAAAGCTACTCAATTGACTTACCATAGTCGGCCTGTTTGGGTCGGCTGGTCCAAGAGACCTGGTATTACTGGGGTTGGGAAGTTTCCCTGCCAGTTCATCATAGATCAATTGTACATTACTCTGGAAGAAGCTTGCCATTGTATCACAAAGAGTTTGGTCCGGTACAAATTGATTTACTTGGTTTAGCTTGGATAGAGCCGTGAGGATCTTAAAAATCTCTCTAGAGGAGTATTTAGCCCCCTCAATTTTGCTTGTAAAGTATTCCTTTTTTGCGTTTATGATAGCTTCCTTGTACCCCCCTAAGGTGAGTTTAAAGGAAAGCTTGCTTTGTTCGCATTAGGCTGCCCTCCATATCCCTCTAAATGCCTACGTCTGACTTTTATGGCTTTAAGGTCTGGATTATACCAGGGAGCAGAAGCACTCATTCTCTGTTGTTTATTAGTATTTCCGGGGCATACTGCTCCGTGGCTGCTCTAATTCAGCCATCCAAGTTATCAGCTGCCTCATTAACATCTGGCCCTAGTAGAAGTGGACTTCTATCCAGCAACTGAGCTAGATTTTCTCTCCTGATTTTATGCCATGGTCTTTAGTTCACAAGGGCACATTTTTAGGCTGAAATCTGTCACTTTCCTTGTGAGAGAGTTTGAAGAAAATATCATTGTGATCGTACCATATTAAGGGTAGTATTTTCTCAACTTTAATTTTAGGCTTGTTGGTAAAAATACCGTCAAGAGTTTGATGGGCCTTGTGCATAGATTCTGAAACTAATTGTGTAAGACCGAACCCTTCTAAATGAACTACTAGCATAGATGTATCTAGGTTCTTGTCTGCATATAAGTGAGATTTAAAATCCCCAAATATTGTAAATGTTAGGGAGTCCAAGCATAATTCCATGAATGTCTGTAGGTCTTGTAAGAACAGCATTTTTGGCACAGGCGGCCAGTTAAAGGAACAGACCCAGGAATGATGCAGTATTAGAACATTTAATATTAATGGTCATAGGTTCTGCTCCTGGCAATTTGCTTGTCACAAAAGTGGAACAACCATGATTTGTCTTGAGAGTTTGTGAATGCCCACTAACTTGTGAGTTTATGGGCTTTCACAATTTACTTTTTGACCCTTTCCCATCTTAAAAACATTCATAGATTTGCTCCAGCTCTAGGTTGTAATGCCTCTAACATTTGTGGTCTCAAAGAAAAATATTTTCCTGCTGGAGAAACAAAATCCACATGCAAAGAGGCCTTTTCAGTGCAGGATTGTACTGTGCAAACAGTTTGAATTTTGGAAGTAGGCAATCTCAAAACTGACATTGCCAGCTGTAAGTCTGGAAACCTGTGATTTTTTTCAGTTTTCCATGCATTCTCTTGCCAATGTTAGTGGGTTTAAAACATTTTTAGATCTGCACCAGTCATTAGAGTGCAGATTTACTACAGTTTTAGTTATGAGATCAATATATATTTTTAAGTCCCCAACACATACACAGCTAACCCAAGTTAGGGCCCCCAGAGCCAAATGCCAGGAAAATAATTGATTTATTTGCGGGAATCACGCCCTAACTCCCCCCGCCCAGGTCTTCAGGCGGATGAATGCATATTTGCCTATTCGTCACTGCTACCCCAGATGTATGCCTTTTTCAGGGCCCTATTTTTAACCGTAGTAGGAATCTACCTTCTGCCACAGTGCATGTGCTCTGGCTATAAAATGGTATTTTAAAACTATTTTCACTCAACTGGTCCATTTAACTGACCTGTAAGGTCATTGTAGATGAAGCAGAAAATGTACCTATGGCATGGACATTATATATTATTTGTGGGCTGTAGTATGTATTTAACCCCTTCGCTGCTGCGGACATTCCGCTGCAGCACTGGGGGGGCAGGGGGGCAGCGCGGTGGGCCTGTGCTCATGACGGAGCCGCTCCGTCATGAGCCACGGTTGAGCTGTGCTCATGACGAAACGGTTCCGTCATGACTCCGCCCATTTGCGTTGTCCCCCCGCACAGGCGGGGAAACAGCGCGGCGTAGGCGGAGCGGCCGCCAACGGTCGTGTCATGACGGAACCGTTCCGTCATGAGCACACGGCAACCGTGGCTCATGACGGAACGGTTCCGTCATGAGCGGGGAAGGGGTTAAGCAACCCGCATATGTGGATGTAAAATATAAATGTTTGCAATGATCACAACTGTGATGTGGCTGTGCTTCAGTTTAAATTAACACCAGAGACAAATGACAGGGAAAAGTGCATTTTCCATTGCAGAAAAGCCAACACTCTTGATATTTCGGAGATATCTGCCACACCAATGAGCAGCGATCAGTAACCAGAGTATAAAAATAAATAAATGCATATTTGCTATGCTTTAAAAAGCCCATCACAACTGTAGAGTCAAATTTCTTCTTTGTCTGCACGTCACATTTTATGGTGAGGACCTGAGCCAAGGATAGGGTCAGGCAGCAGGCACAGTTTTTTGTCTAGAACTTTATGCATATTTGTTTATTGATTTATTTCTTTACGGTGTTTATATTGAATTGACATGCCACCTGGTAGTGCCTATTGAGAATTCTAAGAGTAGGAATAGGAGCTGTAATTCGAAAACACACTAGACTTTACTTAAGACGATGTTATCCTTTCCTTTCAGTTTGCTGCAGTGTTGATGGCCCAATTTTGTCATTAATTTTTCACAGCAACTACTTATTAAATAACCAGCACCTTGTGAGATTAGTAGGTAAGTATGTGTGAGTAATTCAGAAGCGTATCTCACATTAGCACCTATCTATAGCTTTCATCTTATATTGATTGATCCATTTGTCAGCTTGCCATTCTGAACCCCTTTCATATCGTGCATGGGTGTCTAGAATCAAATAAGGTGTAGTTCACCTCTATACCACAATTTTTGTATTTAGTCTATTCTCAAACCAACTCATTTTAGACTGCGAGCTACTTAAACCTAGTAAAACAATTCACATAATCCAGTAGTCTGCTTTCTTGTATTCCTGCCTTTTCTCAGGAATATATTTTTAACTCTTTGCATCTCAGTCTTATTTCTCTTTTCTGTGCCAAACAACCACATACAATGAAAATAAAATTAAACTTTTCTATGTGATGTTCTATCTTGATTTCCAAGGAAGCTTTTTCCTTTTGAATTAATAGTTCTCTCTTTCATCTTCTACTTTTCTATTGGTATATGTTTTTCTCCTTGTTTCTCCAGCCTTTCATCCTCTTCATCATCTTGGACCATTCCTTACCTTTCTGTAATATTTCCTCAGGTCATGGTCTTGGCGCCATGGCCTCCTGGTGGGTGGGAGCCCTCAGAGCCTCTCTTGCTCCTACCTTCCATAGCACCATGATTGTCAAGTGGAGTCAGTACTTTTCTGCCTGGAGGCACTGTGGGCCTCAGTACGTTCACAGTGAGACCGCCACCGACAGGTTGCCAGTGGCGGTCTCACCGCCATCATAAGGCCATTTTCTGCCCACCAAATTACAATGGCAGGTGGTTCCATGGCGGTCGGAAACTCCGACTGCCATGTATCCTACAGGCTTTCCTTTCCCTAAAATAGTGGCGGTGCCTACCAGGCACCACCGTAGGGATTAGGATGCTCCCTCCCCGAAATGCTGGTGTGGATGGACATTGGGGGCACATAGCGAGTGCCCCTTCATACTGGGCCCTTGATCGTGGGTGTCCAACAGACACCTGTACCAAGGTTTCAGGCACCACATGGTGTCTGTCACATAGTACAGGGATGTGTTACACTCGCCGCAATGGAAACCCTGGACAATGCGGCTGCCACAGTGGCGGTTGCATTGTAATTTGTTTTGTGGGACCCCGGCACTATTCCAGGCAGTCCCCATCTCCGTCAGGGTGGTCCGCCCGCCAACCTAATCAGGCCCTATGTTCTCATCCCCATGGTCTGTACCATTGGTCAAACACTGCTCCTCATTTTTCTCTCCACATCTCTCCTGCTATTGGCCACAGATCCTATGTTTACTAGTGGGACTTTGAAGTCTCACAACCTTCTCCTTCCACTTGTCTACAGTGGTCCTTCCAGTTGAGCATCCTTTATATTCCTGACTCTGTCTGAAACCCATTTCTAGACCTCTCCTTGTAGTTTAGGCAGAGTCAGCCATGTTTCCTGGGGAATTGGAAATGGTGAGCAACACTATCACAAACACTCAAATGCATGCATTAAAATACTCTAGTCGAACCTTAATTATGCCATTGTCAACTCTACCTAGTATTTTAGTTTGCATGAGCAACTCTGTTTATCATTTTCATTTTTGGAGACACAGCAAAAAATACATGTCTATTGTTATAATTTTTGTGCTTTTTTGAAGTAATGGGAGGGGAGTTCAGATTTTCAGGTCATTTGATAGGAAGGGTGCCATGGTCTGAAACTAAAAGAAAAAAGAACTATTGATGGACAGAATGCAGAACAATGTCATACATTCACCCCAGTACAGAGATCTGGGCCTAAATCCATCGTTTTTTTGCTCATCATGCCATTCCAGTTTCGACCAAGCTATATGCAAATCAGTCTTGACCCTTTGCGCAATGGGAACAGTCCAGCCCGAACTGCCAGGCCAGGTCCTCCCTGGACTGGAAACACGCATCCTAGGACCGGTTTCGGGGTTTCACCCCTCTTCAGCCAGGATAGCTTGATTCCAGTGGCATGGAGAGCACGGGACTCACGTCTGAGCATACCCGTCCCACTCGGGGTGACAAATGCAAAAAGAACTATTGATGGACAGAATGCAGAACAATGTCATACATTCACCCCAGTACAGAGATCTGGGTCCAAATTCATCGTTTTATTGCTCACCATGCCATTCCAGTTTTGACCCAGCCATATGCAAATCCAAATCCATCGTTTTGCTCAGACGTGAGTCCCGTGCTCTCCATGCCACTGGAATCAAGCTATCCTGGCTGAAGAGGGCTGATACCCTGAAACCGGTCCTAGGATCCTTGTTTCCAGGGAGGACCTGGCTTGGCAGTTCAGGCTGGACTGTTCCCATGAGGCACAGGGTCAAGACTGATTTGCATATGGCCAGGTTTAAACTGGGGTGGCATGGTGAACAAAAGAAGGATGGATTTAACCCAGATCTCTTGACTGGGGGTGAATGTTTTGATTTTTTCTGCATTCCGTCCATCAATAGTTCTTTTTGCATTTGTCACCCCGAGTGGGACGGGTATGCTCAGACGTGAGTCCCGTGCTCTCCATGCCACTGGAATCAAGCTATTCTGGCTGAAGAGGTGTGAAACCCTGAAACCAGTCCTAGGATGCTTGTTTCCGGTCCAGGGAGGACCTGGCTTGGCAGTTCAGGCTGGACTGGTCCCATGAGGCACAGGGTCAAGACTGATTTGCATATGGCCAGGTCTAAACTGGGGTGGCATGGTGAACAAAAGAATGATGGATTTAACCCAGATCTCTTGACTGGGTGTGAATGTTTTGATTTGTTCTGCATTCCGTCCATCAATAGTTCTTTTTGCATTTGTCACCCCGAGTGGGACGGGTATGCTCAGACGTGAGTCCCATGCTCTCCATGCCACTGGAATCAAGCTATCCTGGCTGAAGAGGGGTGAAACCCTGAAACCGGTCCTAGGATGCTTGTTTCCGGTCCAGGGGGGACCTGGCTTGGCAGTTCAGGCTGGACTGTTCCCATGAGGCACAGGGTCAAGACTGATTTGCATATGGCCAGGTCTAAACTGGGGTGGCATGGTGAACAAAAGAATGATGGATTTAACCCAGATCTCTTGACTGGGTGTGAATGTTTTGATTTGTTCTGCATTCTGTCCATCAATTGTTCATTTTGCATTTCTCACCCCGAGTGGGACGGGTGTGCTCAGACGTGAGTCCCGTGCTCTCCATGCCACTGGAATCAAGCTATCCTGGCTGAAGAGGTGTGAAACCCTGAAACCGGTCCTAGGATACTTGTTTCTGGTCCAGGGAGGACCTGGCTTGGCAGTTCAGGCTGAACTGTTCCCATGAGGCACAGGGTCAAGTCTGATTTGCATATGGCCAGGTCTACACTGGGGTGGCATAGTGAACAAAAGAATGATGGATTTAACCCAGATCTCTTGACTGGGGGTGAATGTTTTGATTTGTTCTGCATTCCGTCCATCAATAGTTCTTTTTGCATTTGTCACCCCGAGTGGGACGGGTATGCTCAGACGTGAGTCCCGTGCTCTCCATGCCACTGGAATCAAGTGATCCTGGCTGAAGAGGGGTGAAACCCTGAAACTGGTCTTAGGATGCTTGTTTCTGGTCCAGGGAGGACTTGGCTTGGCAGTTCGAGCTGGACTGTTCCCATGAGGCACAGGGTCAAAACTGATTTGCATATGGCCAGGTCTAAACTGGGGTGGCATGGTGAACAAAAGAATTATGGATTTAACCCAATCTCTTGACTGGGGTGAATGTTTTGATTTGTTCTGCATTCCGTCCATCAATAGTTCTTTTTGCATTTGTCACCCCGAGTGGGACGGGTATGCTCAGACATGAGTCCCGTGCTCTCCATGCCACTGGAATCAAGCTATCCTGGCTGAAGAGGGGTGAAACCCTGAAACCGGTCCTAGGATGCTTGTTTCCGGTCCAGGGAGGACCTGGCTTGGCAGTTCAGGATGGACTGTTCCCATGAGGCACAGGGTCAAGACAGATTTGCATATGGCCAGGTCTAAACTGGGGTGGCTTGGTGAACAAAAGAATGATGGATTTAACCCAGATCTCTTGACTGGGGGTGAATGTTTTCATTTGTTCTGCATTCCGTCCATCAATAGTTCTTTTTGCATCTGAAACTAAAAGAAACAAGATTTCTGTTTTTTTAAAGTTGAGGAGAATTTGTTTCATCCATTAGAATTAATGGTCTAAACATTCAGGATCTATGTTTTACTCCCCAAATTCATGTCCAGTCATGTGTTAATTTATTTGTTAACATTTTGACACATACTTGATGCTCGGGTGTATGTGCTAGTGAAGCAGGTATATATGTTCCAAAGATGGATAGTGGACAAATATAGTGCCGGCCCAATCATCCTTCATATATTTAAAAAAAAAATTCAACCCAATACATATGTGTTGGCTTTATTGAAGAAATCAGGAGCATAACCAATTTACAGTGATATTAAGACAACCTTAGTCATTTCCTTGATACTTTAAAAAAAAAGAAAGTCTCATGGTTATGCTACCCCAGGCTGCATAGAGGCCAAGACAGCTTACTTCCCTTTACCCCGATAGTCTATCAGTGCAAAGTCTTTTAACCTCATTTGCCTAAACCCTGATTTGAGGTCATGAGGCAGCTGTTCTCAACATATGTTTATAGTTCAATGCTCAGATGCACGAGTCTTAGTCACTGAGACTAGAAAACATTCAAATTCAAAACAAAAAAATATTATCCTCAGACTTGATTTAATTCCTTCACAGCAGAACACCTTCAATGTAAGATTTCACACGTTTCACTGCTTATATTACTGAATTTCCAGGATTATTTAGATGTAAATGCATCAAATTAAATCTTCATTAATCTCATAAATGTATCCATATGCTTCTAATTTTAATTATCAAAGGTTTAACTAAAACTGCACTAATGAATGTTGCTCATACTTGTTACTTTCTTTATTTTGTTCTTTCTCTCAAGTGCAACATTGCCAATGACACTGTTTAGCCTAGCCAGTTGACCTTTGCATAGTACTACTTTAGTGCAGTGGTTGAGGTCTTGTAGTTCCTTGCCTCATTCTCCAGGAGTTTGATGCAGTATGGAAAGTTAGAAATTGATTGGGTATTTGCTGGGTCTTGTAAGGTAGCTGCGGGTTGCTTCATCAGTTTAAGCCTTAGAGAAGAATGCATTTATCATGGTTAGATTCACCTGCATGGTCCCTATTGTTCTGGAATTGTTCTACTAGGGAGTTAGTTTCTCTGTTGAAATTGACGAAAAAAGGATGGTTAGCGGCAATGGTTGCAAAGAGGAATATAGCGGGGGAATGTGGGGCAATTCCACCGCCTATAGTCTCCCAGTGGAAAAAGGACTTAGACTGGTGCTGTGCGACAGAGAAGAAAATGTATGACAGCAGGGGATGCCCCAAGAAAAGGGAAAACAATTGGCAGTCATGGGAAGATTACAGGGGATTTGGGGGGGTTTCGACTAGTTAGGTGCGGAGGGCGCAGGGACCGAGCAAGTTGGTATGTGGGACTTCAAAGGTACTGTTAGTACAATAATCTGTCTTTGCATTGTAGTATGTGTATCTCATTGAACATGAGTGTAACCCAATGTAAGTTTAAGATCATATTTATGAATGCTGACTATTTTTTAATAAAAAGAAGTTTAAAACAAAAACAAAAGGATGGTTAACAGTCCTCCATGCTATAAGTTATGTTGAAGAATACACTTTAGAGGACAGAAACAGTCTGTATTTTGGTTTTATCTGCTGTCTGGAATCGACCAGATGCTCAGTGTCTATCTCATTTCACCTGTTTGGCAGAATATATTGCGCTGTGGGGTCATTTGGGAAGATAGAGTGGGGGTTCTTGACGGAAAAGGATATATTCTTGATTATTTAAAATCATATGCTTCAATAAAGTTAGACGATTCTCGTAGTTCTGCTGAAATGTGCAAAGATTAGTCATTGGGTTTTCTGGGTTGTTCAGTTACTTTGATTTGGAGTCTCGGTGATGTCTGAAGGAAGGCTTTTTTGGCTGATTTTATTTCCCTATAACATTCTACACGGAGTCTATTCCAATATGTCCTTTCCCTGTTGGAAAGACACTTGTGACAGAGTTGTTTTAGTTTGCCCACCGTTCAGCACTTTCATACCAGCTTTGATTTGGTTGGGAAGCATCTTGTTGAATAGATTTGCTAAAATTGTGATGCAAACATGTCAGTTGAGACTCTGGGATCAGAGAGTTATCTGGGTCAGATCTGATTGTGGGTCAGATCTGATTGTGTGGTAGATAGCCTTTCCATTGCTAGTTTATTACAGAGTAGATTACATAGTGTATATCTCTAATGGTTTTGACTTCTCCCATACTATACAAAATAGGATGCTGCAGTACATTACATAGAAAGAAGGTGGTTAGTGAATGATCCAATTAAGCCTGTGCTTAACATGAGGTTTTTTACATTACAAACTGACAAGTTGTCTGATTAACAAAGCAATTATGTTTTCTTTTTTTCTTTGCAGATTTTGGGTCAAGTTGTTCTATTCAAAGATTGATGTCACCAATATCTGCAAATTTCTGAGGTGTGGTCTGTAAACGTATGGGCCAGATGAGTGAGCTTATTTATTATGAGGGATCATAGCCTGGGGTGTACTATTTTACAGTTGTGATTAAAGGATAGTTTGGGTTTATTTTTTTACTCTACTCTCAAGTACTGGTGCATTAGGAAATTCATTACAAGTCTCTGCTTTATTTAGGAATTTAAAATGCAAATGGAGCCGATCACCTACAATAGGAATCACATTTAAGGAGTGATGTGAGAGAATGCCCATTCTCCTGATCTGGTTCTGTTTATGCAAAGGATGTGTGCGAGTAGGAGTCCTGTGGAGTGGTGGTGTCTAGATAGTTGGTGGTAGGAGATGCAACTGTTCAGGGAGGTGAAGCCTGAGTTGTGTAGTGCCTTGAATATGTGTGTGATGCAATTTGAGTGTGTTTGTGTTTTAGGAGTCAGTGTAGTTCCCTAAGGTGAGGTATGATGTGAGTTCTTTTTTAGTTCAAAAGATTTTATTGGTGAACAAAATCAAGGTGTCACAGAATCAAGGTACATCATATTAAATGGATATCACACAATAGAAAAGCTACAGTTTAAGTAAAGAATCAGGCTGGAGAATAAACATTGAAGATAATAAAACATCAGAAACAGTCATGTAAAAATATTGAAAAATCAAATATCTTAGGAACAGTAAGGGTTTTTTAAGGGGGTTTCAAAACTTCTTGTTGAGTTGGAGGTAATGAAAAAGAGCGACGAGCACATGCATCTAAATAAATTGTGATAGGTGACCATAAATCCAATCTTTTTGACGCCATGTGAATGGGGTATACAAAGGAAGTGTCTAACCTGTGATTATGGCAGACAGCATGCCACCATGCCTTGTAAGAAATTTGAGAAGAATCTTTCCAATTTGCTGTGATTTCCTGAAATGCAACTGCTAATAACAAATCAACAATTTTAACATTAAACATGACATTCTCCCAGCATGATGATAGGCTTCCTATAAAAACATGTGTATTCGGGGGGCCTTTGAGCTTCCTATTCCAGAATCTCCTATTACATGGTAGACACAGCTAAAAAAAATAATGAAGATAGTAAACTGGAATGTCAACCGGTTAAGGGAAAGGAGGAAGCTCTTGAGGATTTGTGAGTTCCTGAATGAATCAAAGGCCGACATATGTCTTTTGGAAGAAACTCACTTGGAGCAAGAAGAATGTAAGACAGCGTTCAGGGGACAAAGGTGGATTCAGGATCTCCTCTGCTCCAGCCAGAGCGGAAACACTAGGGGAGTGGCAATTATAATTCGAGCCAATAGTATGATTATGGTAGAGAAGGTTGAGACTGACTGTTCAGGCAGATGGCTGACTGCATCCCTTATGACCAATAGTTTTCGATTCACTTGTGCAGTTTATTACGGACCTAATAGTGATTCTCCAGGGGCTCTTTCTAGTTTAAGAATGAGTCTCTTAAATCATGAAGCACCGATTATTCTAGGAGGGGATTTCAATCTGGTCCTTAATGAAGACCTAGACCGCACTTCAAGAGTAAGATATACCCCTCCACGTAAAACACAAATAGAGCTTAAAAATACCATCAAAGATTTTAATCTACTTGATATTTGGAGGGTCAGAAACGGTAGTATTAGGGAGTACTCTTTTTACAGCCATAGACACAGACACCACTCCAGAATTGACTTCTTTTTGTTAGATCAAATATTATTACCTGGGGTAGACACTGTATCCTATAGTCCAGCCATACTTTCAGATCATTCAATGGTGGAATTAAAGCTTGGGTTTAAGCAAGAAGATCAGGTTAGGAGGTGGACTTTAGACAGGTCAATACTTCTGAAAGAGGAAATGAGAGCAGAATTAGGGGTGGAGTTTCTTGAGTTTTTTAAGATAAACAGCGGCACTACGACAGATCAATTGGTCTGGGAAACGTTTAAGGCATGGTTGAGAGGATATTTAACCTCCATAATGATCAGTAGAAATAAAATACGAAGGAGAGAGGAAGATGACCGCCTGGCTAAAATTAAACTGAAGGAACAACAGTTGCAGATGGCCTCTTTAGATCATCAGGCTAATTTAGCCACTACACAGAAGGAATTGGAGTCCATGAGAGCTGAATATCAGGCCAACATAGATAAAATAGTCAAGGATAAGAGGGATGCAAGCAAACTGCAAAACTTTTCGTATGGGGAAAAATGTGGACGACTGCTTGCCTGGAAGGCCAGGTCCGACAGGGCCAGGAATATGATCAAAGGTCTAGTTATAGGTGGCACAGGGGTCATCTCCCACGACAACGATCTTATATCAAGGGAGGCAAGACGGTTTATGCAGGATTTGTATGCAGAAGAGAGTGGTCCCACAACCCACGATGCAGAAGATTGGCTAAATCAGCTTGAGTTACTACAACTTTCAGAGGCGGATAGGGGATATTTGAGCTCGGAAATACAAGAGGGGGAAGAGTATAATCAAATTAAGAAAATGGCAAAAGGGAAGGCAGCCGGCCCTGATGGGATCCCCGTAGAAATATATCAAATAGGTCTAGATAAAGTTGTCCCGGTTCTTGCGTCCCTGTTCAACAGGATATTGCTGTTAGGGGAGATAACTCCACAAACCTGGTCAGAAGCGACAGTCACTCTGATCTTGAAAACTTACAAGGACCCCGCAAGGATCGAGTCGTATAGGCCAATCTCACTACTGAATGTAGATTACAAGATCTTTGCGGGGGTTTTGGTGGGGAGATTGGCTAAAGTTATAAAATCTATAGTTCATGGAGATCAGAGAGGCTTTATCCCAGGCAGGCAGCTAAATGAATTAACTTTCCAGGCTATTGCCGCCATAGATGTTGCCACCGACAAAAAACTTCCTTTGACTATTGTAGCCATCGATGCAGCCAAGGCCTTTAACCAGGTCAACTGGGCATACCTATGGTTGGCTCTGGCCAGGTTTGGATTTCCAGAAAAATTCATAAGAGCAGTCAGATCACTTTATTTATCTCCTAAGGCAAAAATCCTGATAAATGGTTTACTTACTGACTGGGTCTATATATCGCGTGGAACAAGACAGGGGTGTCCTCTCTCTCCCCTGTTGTTTAACCTATATATTGAGCCCTTTGTCTGTCAGCTGAGAGCTGACTTGGTAATTAAACCCTTCAATATAGCAGATCTCACTTTAAAACTCGCCTTATATGCTGACGACCTATTATTGTTCACCTCCAACCCGGAAGAAGCCATCCCCAGGTTATTTAATCAGGCAGAGGCCTTTGGGATGATCTCTGGATATAAGATCAATAAGGAAAAGACAGAGATTAAGCAATGGAATCAGGTGGTGGTTGCCCCAGAAGTAAAACTACGCATGAGATACCTTGGAATCCACCTAGTCCAGAATATAGCAGAAATACCAAAAGTCAATTTAGATAGAATACACAAGGACGTATGTAGCCTACTACAATGGTGGTCAGGTCTTCCGCTAAATATCTTTGGGAGAGTGAACTTAATCAAAATGATTATATTACCCAAAATTACTTTTTTGTTTAACTCCATTCCTTTAATGTTTAGCCCTTTAGACATAGCTAAACTCCAGGGGAAAATAGGCTCCTTTATTTGGAATACAAGGACATCGAGATTCTCCTGGAAGAAAATGAGGAGAACCTTGAAAACGGGAGGGTTAGCTCTACCTGACCTATTGACGTACTGCCACTCCTTTCGTTTTAAAAACTTCAGACTTCTGGCAGATAAGACAGACACCTCCTCTCTGGGTTTATTGTTCCAGGCGCTCCTCCATGGTATCACACAAGGGCAGGAATACGTTCTGTTCAAATTTGGAGACTCTAAATATTACAAAAAGGTTAGATTAAAAATCTTAGGCAGCTGCATTGAAAAATTGGATATATATCAGGAAAAGATTCAACATCCCCTATTATGCCCCTAAAGCCCCTATATGGGATTCACCGGGGACCCCAGATTGCCTCAAGGATAGGCTTTCATCTCCCCTCAAATCTGCAGGGTTAATACACTGGAGTGACTTACAGAAAGATTCAGAGCTTTTAGATTGGGAATCCCTCTCGAATATGACCAGGGGAACACTTACTAGATTTAAATATTACCAGCTATCGGGTTGGTGGGCTACTATCCCATGGAATAACAACATCTCAAACCCAAAGTTTGATCTAGTAAATAAGAAGGGGAGATGGGAAAAAGAGTTATCATATTGGTATTGGGCTTTGATTGAGGTGGAGGGGGTGACGGAGTCCAAACTTCAAAGACTCTGGGGGAATGTTGTAGATTTAGATGCTAACACCTTAGGGGATGTGTGGGCGGATTCCTTTTCACTGCTTCATGCAGCGGTTAAGCCTGCCCCCCTAAAAAGAAATCATCTTTTTACAATGTATAGAGTGTATATTTCTCCAAAAAAGTAAGTTAAAATTACAAGGTTGGACCACTACTGCCCGAGATGTAAATTGCTAGCTGCAGATGATTTGCATATGTTTGTAGAATGTCCAATGTTAAAGAGCTATTGGTCCAAAATACAAGGATTCCTGTCTGAGGTACTAGACAGACAATTAGAAGTCACTACTGGGATGATTATGTTCAGATTAACACCGTATCTTGAACTATATGAATTGGCTTCTAAATTTATTTTCTATGTTATCATCCTGTCACGACGGGAAATATGCAAGGCATGGAAAAGTGAAAATGCCCCCAATTTCGCTGAATGTCTGAAGTACCTCATATATATAAGCGAATCAGATATGGCCTGCGATATCACAAGCCATGATAAGATCTGGGCGGCCCTTGTGGCATGGCGGAATAGATGAGAGTATTCCAATGATTTTCACCTGGACACTGCTGGTTCTTTGTCTCCAAACCATAAATGGCTGGACGGATCGAATGGAATGGAGTTGAATAAGAAAACAGTTGCCACTAGAGGGGTGTCCCCTCCCCACCTCTCCTCGGACCTTAAACACTGGGATCGGAATCATTAGGCCTGAGGAGAAGGGTTGGGTTTCCCCATCTAGAATGTCCCTTTTTGAATATGAGGAATAAAAAAAAAAAAACGAAAAAAAAAAAAACATGTGTATAGGAAAGAGAAAATGTAGTGCCAAAAATCAAATTGATCTGAGACCAGACTTGCTTCCAAAAATTATGCACAGTAGGTCAGGAAAATGACATATGGAATAAATCAGCTTTCGGGGAAGAACATGTACAACAGATATCAGGCACAGTATTGTAATTTTTGCTGAGAACACTTGGTGACAACAAAGGTCTATTATAGACAAAAAATAACATTTGCGTAGTACCCGCAGCTCTAGAGGACTTATGAATCTTGGCCCATGATTTATTCCATAAAGACACTGGCCAAGATAATACAAAGTCACGTTCCCAAGCCTCTTCAATTTTAGATTTCTTTCGAACCCCGTCAGTGTCACGTAGAAAATTATATATTGTGGAAGCTTTGGATGTAGACACTAACAAGGTTCGCAATTTTAAGGATAAAACTGGATTAGTGGAAACCTTAAGTGCCAATGTTAATTGGGTGTGCGCATCCATCACAGCATTTTTGAATAAAAGGTATTTGTGGATGAATGAAGCAAGGAGATTGAATGAATGACTGAGTGAGGAAAAAGATAAAAAAATCTGAGTGTGAGAAAAGCTGGTGAATCCAAATTAGACCCCTCTGATGCCAAGATTTCCAGTAAAATGGTTTATTCGAATAAGTATGTTTTTATTATGCCAAATTGTAGAATTAAGAAGAGAATTTACGGTGTCGTGAGGAAAAGGAAATAAAGGCGATAGGAGCTTAGAGGTCAATTTAATAATGGGAGTACATAGGGCTAGTGGTTTACGTGAGAAGGAAAGAAATTCATCAAAGGAAAAGGGAGATAAGAAAAGACGTTCAATTGTAGTCCATAAGGGGCAATCTTCTTTAGGGTCACGTAGCCACAAAGAAGCTTGACGTAGAAGGAACGCTTTTTGGTACGCCGGGAAATCAAGAAAGTTGACTCCACCTTCAGTTTTGGGACTAATTAATTTAAATATAGACATTCAGGATTTTTTATTATTCCAAAGGAAGGAAGAGAGAATAGAATTAATCTTCTTAAAAAAAATTTGGGGAATGGGATATTGGAAATAATATATATAATTATAGGCGATAACATCATCTTGATAGTGTCTAAACGGCCCCACCATGATAAATTGAGAGGGTGCCACTTAGTAGTTAGATCTGAGATCTTCTGTATACATTTATTCATGCACATGAGACTGTGTCAGAAATTGAAGATGTGACATGTAGGCCTAAATATTTAATATGGTTGGGACTCCAAGTAAAATTAGAGGCAATAAAATCAGGTTTGAAAGTTTACTTTGTTAAAGGTAAAATCTTACATTTATCATTATTTAATTTGCAACCAGAGATGCTGGAGTAAGCTTGTACTTCTGTTAAAAAAGCAGGGATTGAATCAGTCGGTTGAGACATGAAGAGCAGGATATAATCTGCGTATGCTGCGAGTTTAATATGGGAGTGTAGTGTTTGGAAGCCATGTAAATTTGGATTTTGACGCAATTTAGAGAGGAATGGTTCCAGAGCCAGGTTAAAAAGGAAAGGGGAGAGAGGGCATCCTTGATGCACACCTCTACCTAAATCAAAGAATGGAGATATCAATCCATTAGCACAAACAGCCGCTCTAGGATTAGAATAAAGGAGAGAAATCAGAGATATAAAATTGGGACCAAAGCCAAACTCATTTGAGAGTGTAAAACAAGTATGTCCACTCAACTCTATCAAATGCCTTCTGAGCATCTAACGCTATTGCAGCTAAGGAGTTTTTAAAACGGGAAGATTTTGACAAAACATTAAACAGGAGTCGTGTATTATCAGTTATATAGCGGCCCTTGACGAATCCACATTGTTCTATCCCTAACAGGTCAGGTAAGTAAGAATCTAATCGTATGGCTAATGCCTTAGAAAAGATCTTATAATCTATGTTTACCAAAGAAATAGGCCTGTAGTTCTTACAATGTTTAGAGTCTTTACCTTCTTTGGGAATGAGGCAGATATGAGCATCTGAGAAAGAACCAGAGGAGTGACCTGACGTACTAAAGGAATTAATTAGAGAATGCAGTTTAGGCAATAAGAGTTTGGAAAAGTGTGTGTAAAATTCAGCCGTGAAACCTTCAGGGTCCGGTGCTTTATCATGTTTAAGAGATTGAAGGGCTTTTGACAATTCCTGCAGCGTTAACTCTGACTCTAAGAAAGCTAAATCTGGAAGGGCGTTTTGAGGTTTTTGAATGTTAGAGAAAAAACGTAATAAGGAGTGTTCAGTAGGTTGTGTTTCAGAAGCGTATAATGTTTTGTAAAAAAGAGAAAATTCATTTAAAATGTCATCATTTTTAAACTTTAAATCCAATTTGGCATCATAAATTAATTCAATGTTCAGTTTTTTATGTTTAACCTTCAGATAATTAGCCAGGATTTTCCCAGCTTTGTTTTTACCACCATAAAATTTAGCACTAGATTTTAACAAATAAAGTAAAGCGTCCTCCATGGACTTTTTGTTAAATTGTAATTTGGCATTAATAAGAGATGTTAAACAATCTTTTGAATGTGAGGTATAGTAAGAGTGCTCCAGTCTCTTAATGTCTTGAAGAAGACCCAAAGTTTGTTCACGGGCAGTTTTTTGTTTCTTTGCAACAAAGGTTAATATGAAATCTCTTGCAGAGGCTTTGAAAGCATCACATAAAGTAGAAAAGGGCATGGATTCAGTTTGATTAATCTTGTAAAATTCATCAAAGAAAGTGGTAAAGGAGGCAGTTAATTTGGGGTCTAAAAGAAGGGTGTTACTGAAACGCCACCTCCTGGGACCAGTGATCTTAGGTAAATATCAAGGCCAACTAAAACTGGAGCGTGATCAGATAACAAAATAGGTCCAATTTCTGCATGAGTGAGAGTTTGCGAGATGTTGTGGGAAACAAAAATATAATCAATCCTAGATTGAGAATGATGAGATGGGGAATAAAAAGTAAATTCTCTGGTGGTCAGATTGCAGGGTCGCCAGGCATCGAGAAGCTTATGCTGATTAATGGTATGAACAAAAGATTTATGAGGCTTATTCGGTATAAAGGAGATCTTAGAGTTTCTGTCAATAAATGGATCAAAAGCCTGATTACAATCACCAGCCAAAATAAAGTTATCTTCTATGCAACGAGAAATGTGCTTGGCAAGTGTGGGCCAGAAGGAGCGTTCTCCACATTTAGGAGTATAGACATTTAGAAGAGAGACTGGAACACCCTTTAAAGACAACTTAACATTCAACCATCTACCATAAGTGTCCGACTCTTGAGAAAGGAGTGAAAGCGGAAGGGATCTGCGACAGAGTATCATTACTCCATTACGTTTCCCGTCTCCTGGAGAAAAGAAAACCTCTCCCACCCAACCCTTCTTCAACTTCAATGATTCAACCTCTGAGAGGTGAATTTCTTGCAAAAAAGCAATGTCAACATTTAATTTGGCTAAGTGGGTCAAAACCCGTTGTCTTTTAATGGGAGAGTTCAAACGCCTTGCGTTCCAGGTAATCAATTTTAATGACATAAAGAATGGAAACAAATTGACCTAAAATTGTAAAATCAGAGCCCAATTCAATCGAGGAACAATATAAAATGTGAGAAAAAAGTAACATGACGAAAAGGTCCAAACTCAAGATAGAAAGGGATATAAGAGCTACATAGCAAAAGCCAAGAGAAGAGTTGGAGAATGAAACAAGAATCCAAATCAATTAAACTAAGAATGAAAAAGTAGTACAGGTATAGGAAACAAAAGCTGAGGGAAGAGAAAGAAAGAAAATATCAAATGTGAGCTGAGAAGAGTAATAAGAAGAGAAAAAAATTATAGAAACTGAAAGATGAGAAAACGAGAGTACAATGAAGTTAAAGTATGCAACATTGAAGACAGAAGAAGAATCAAGAATAAAAGAAAGAATAAGATTGCTGATGACACGAAGTATGCAAAAGATTAATGAACACATTACATGTCGAAAAACAAAAAACATTACAAAACAAGAAACAATACTTACACAAAAGGAAACGTAAGACGGGGGTAGGTGGAACCACATGGAGCAGACGAACGTCTAGGGAAGGATTGACTCAACCGGTGGAAGAATCGTGCCATAACGGGGATGTAACTGTAAAGCGAAGAAAAGCAGATTTAACACTAATTTAGAGAATAACAACACAAGAAAAAGACAAAAAACCAGGGAGTATAATTCTAAGAAATATGAGCGAAAAACATTCCAAAGACAGCACTGAACTATAATGCTAATAAGAGAAAAAAAAAAGATTATCAGTGTAAAAATAAGACGAAACATTTTAAGATTCTCTTTCAAAGGAATGAATACAGCGAAGATATGTAGTACAAAATCATTCATGTATCGTGTGAAGAGGAAGGTCCTGAAGAGTCCATAGGAACTGTGGTATGTGCATTAATGAAACTTTGCAAACGAACCAGGTCTTCATATTTTGTGGTGTTGTTATTATAGGTAACCTTAAAAAGACATGGGTGGAATAAACCATATCTGGCTCCCATGGAACGAAGAGCAGATCTCATGTTGAGAAAAGCTTTGCGTTTGGCCGCTGTAGTCTTAGAATAATCCTGCGCGAAGAATAATGTGGATCCAGACCAGGTGATCCGTTGAATAGCTTTGGCAGCAGCCAGTACTTTGAGCAGGTCTGTATATTCTAGGAAATAAAGGATGACTCCTCTAGGTCGTTGTGAAGATGAAGTGGTAGTTGAAATTCGGCCCAACCTATGAACGTGTTGTATGTTTAATGCTGTGTCTTCTGGTAAGTGAAGAATCTTGGGGAGGAATGATTTGAAAAATACAAGAGGATCTGTGCCTTCTGCCCCTTCCACCAAGCCATAAATACGTAAATTATTTCTTCTGTTACGATTTTCAAGGCCCTCGACCTGCTTGTGAAGAACTGAGACCTGAGAATGTAGAAAGTTGGCAGTCTTGGTGCTATCGTCAAAGGAGGAGACATGTTGCTCTACTGCTGTGAGTCTTGTATCCAACTGAGACCAATTGTCCGAAAGAGTCTGTATTTTAGAATTGGTTTCCTCCACAAAAGGTCTAGGGGCTCTTATTTCTTCTAGTAATAACTCCATTGAGACTGGAGAAGCCGGTTTAGGTGGCGAAGGGGGATCCTTCTTGAGGCGTTTCACATTGGACTTTCCCGGTGGCGCTGGTATAGATTTATCTGGTCAGGAGACTCTGTGGGGAGTAATCCATTGTCTTCCAGCTTGGAAAGTTCTGAAAAGAGCACCGATTTCCTAATGAAGGGGAATTGCGGTTTGACCTAAAATTGTAAAATCAGAGCCCAATTCAATCGAGGAACAATATGAAATGTGAGAAAAAAGTAACATGACGAAAGGTCCAAACTCAAGATAGAAAGGGATATAAGAGCTACATAGCAAAAGCCAAGAGAAGAGTTGGAGAATGAAACAAGAATCCAAATCAATTAAACTATGAATGAAAAAGTAGTACAGGTATAGGAAACAAAAGCTGAGGGAAGAGAAAGAAAGAAAATATCAAATGTGAGCTGAGAAGAGTAATAGGAAGAGAAAAAAATTATAGAAACTGAAAGATGAGAAAACGAGAGAACAATGAAGTTAAAGTATGCAACATTGAAGACAGAAGAAGAATCAAGAATAAAAGAAAGAATAAGATTGCTGATGACACGAAGTATGCAAAAGATTAATGAACACATTACATGTCGAAAAACAAAAAACATTACAAAACAAGAAACAATACTTACACAAAAGGAAACGTAAGACGGGGGTAGGTGGAACCACATGGAGCAGTAATAACTCCATTGAGACTGGAGAAGCCGGTTTAGGTGGCGAAGGGGGATCCTTCTTGAGGCGTTTCACATTGGACTTTCCCGGTGGCGCTGGTATAGATTTATCTGGTCAGGAGACTCTGTGGGGAGTAATCCATTGTCTTCCAGCTTGGAAAGTTCTGAAAAGAGCACTGATTTCCTAATGAAGGAGAATTGCGGTTTAGGAGCGTTATGAAGGGAACCTTTCATTCTTCCCATGTACTTTTGGAATAACAACACAAAATTCAGAAAAATTTATTGTCAGGAATGTGAAGTAAGCAGGTAACTTCAATCTGAAAAAGACCTCACTGGCTGAGTGTGGCGCAAATTAGATGACGAAGACGGCACACCCACTAGTGTAAAACATTGACCGCCAAGAAATGCCAAGGATTAATATAATTCCTGTAACTGCATAAAGTTCAATGAGCAAAGTTCTTCTGTGTAATTCACTCCATCCCAATTAATGCACTGGAGGGGAGTTATAATGTAAATAGGCAATTCCGCATTTAAGAAGAAAGCATATGAAGAAAGTGCATTGTTCAAAGGTATGAGGCATCCAGCAATTATAAACTGTGGGAGAAAATTCAAAAAGGAAACAGGAAAATGCTCTTTACCTAAAATGGCGGTTCCAGACTGATTGCCTCCATGTTATATATCAGGCAGTTGTGGAGCAGTACAATTCATGGAAGGGAGCAACAGGAGAGCCAATTCTCAGTAAAGCTGGTGTGTACGCGGCTCAAAGAGAAAGTCATTCACTCTCACAGACGTGAGAGAAAAGCGCGCGACGCATGAATCAAAATGGCGGCCGCGTCCTGCGAAAATATTGCATACCGCATTACCTCGGAGATATGCTGTATTAATGCTGCAAAAATCCTCCAGCGCTGTCCCCTGCTAGCACACACAACCTCCGGTAAACATTCTTGTGTGCAGCTTCGCGCTTCGTGTCCTGGAAACGTGATTCCGCTGCACCGAGAAAGGAGCCTCACGGAGACGCCGCCATACTCTTGGGGGCCTAGCCAAGCCCCCCATGATGTGAGTTCTGTGTGGGAGACTGAGGATGAGTCTGGCTGCCGAGTTCTGGATGGCCTGTAATCTTCCAATGAGTTGCTTGGTTTCCCTCGTCCAAACTTGCTAGTGACTAGGGCATGAGTGACAGTTTTTCTAGTGTTGTTTGGGTTTGGGTCTCAATTCAGCTGGCCACCAGTTGGATTCCCATGGTGAGGTGGTCTTGCCAACGATCACTACATCTGTCTTGGTTTTGAGGTTGAGACAGTTGACTTTCATCGAGAAACCATTTTGGTTATGCAGGGGGTGAACTTGTTTCTTGTGTGCAGGGTCTTGTCTGAGAGGGAGAGTATTGGTTGTGTGTCATCTACATTGTAGAGTTTGTTGCTGTTGTGTGCACACTTGGCATTGGCCAAAGGGACTATGTATGTGTTGAAGAGGGTGGGGCTGAGCAATGAACCGGGAGATACTCCACAGATGAGTTTGCAGGCTTCTGAGAAGTAAGGTGCCACACCCGGCAGCTTGTGTTCAATCCATTAAGAAGAAGCAGATCCCCCTGAGAGTGGATCCTTGGATGCCAATCTCGTGCAGGTGCCTGATGAGGATAGGGTGTGAAACCGTGTCAAATGCTTCGGAGAGGTCCAGGAGAATGAGGGCTGCCATATCTACTCTGTCCAGGATCAAATGGATATTGTCTGTGTTGGAGAGGAGTGCTGTTTCTGTATTGTGGTTGTGTCTGAATCTGGACTGTATGGTATTGAGGAGCTAGTATTTCCTGAGGTGGTTGGTGAGGGGGTCAGCTGATTAGTTTATCTAAGATCTTTGCCAGGGATGATAGGAGGGAGATGGCTTTGTAGTGGGAAAGCGTGGCTGATGCAGCAGATGATTTCTTGAGAAGGGACAGGATGGTGGCACAGAATGTGGCTGAGTCAAAGGAGGTATTACTGATGGTTGTTAGTACTTCTGATCAGTAGGAGTACTTTGGCAAAGACACGGAGGGGGCAAGGGTGAAATGGATCCACCAAGTGGATGGTCTTCTAGGTAGCAGTGATGTTGGTGATGGTGATGGCAGGCCACAAGGTCAGGGATCATTCATCGTCGAGGATGGGAAGTTGAGCAGCGACAGTAACATGGTCCACTTGATGGTCAAAGTTGCTACTATATGGAGGTGATTTTATTAAAGAATAAGAGTTGTTTCATGTAAAAAAATCTATTTATGTGCATGCACCATATTATATGCCTCTACATATTTTATTTAGAAAGCAGCACATTTCCATTTGTATAGATTAGGGACACAAAAAAAATGGGCACCATACTTCTATTCTTTATATTATGATGTGGTGTGCCCCTAGAGGTACCCAGGAAAATCAAGTTTAAGTCGGGGGTAGTAAGGATGAAAATAAAACATATGTTAAAACATATGAAAAAGAGTTGGTCAGTAAAAGAATATGGTGCCAATTCCGATCCGGTAAAAAGCGGGTACGAACCGTCGGACGGAGCCTTTTCTCCGTCCGACTCGTACCCGGTGCGAAATCCATCCGAAAATGCAGGTACGATTCGGACGGAAACACCATTTCCGTTCTAATCGAACAAAACACCGACCGAACAGAATCGAAACACAATTCCGATCCGGAAAAGCGCCGACCTGATGTCGGTACGCATCCAGCCTACGTTTCACGAACCAGGAAGTACGATTCGAACCGACGTCATCTCGCACAGAATATATTTACCGGCTGCCAAAAACTGCCGGGAAATCAGGACGACACACGCAAGGAGCAGCTGGACGCGACGAACAGACATGGACCCGAACCTACGTGCCATCCCTGCCCTCCTAGCAGTCCACCTGGCGTACAGGAACCGACGCAGATGCCGCAGAAGGTCAGCACAACAACCAGGGGCAAAGGAGGGGGGCAGGGGCAGGACACACAACACCAACACATGGTACCAAATCATACATGGCCTAGACATTCCTGACCATCAGGGCCTGGTCACCTCCAGGGGGTGGGGGCATGGCCAGCAACGCATGCGTCCGCCACAGCGGAAGTGGATGGTCACGCGAACCGGTACGTACCCTACCCAGGCCGCAAGAGCGTGGGTACGGAACGTACCACGCGTCCCCCTACGTCACTACAACAATGGCGGTACGGCCCGTACCCACGTCAGAAAGGCCTGGGTACGGCTCGTACCAGCATTGCTGGGGTCATGTAGGGGTACGCGTGGTACGACCCGTAGCCACGCCCCCAAGGACTGTGTACGGTGCGGACCCAACGGCACCGCAACAATGGGGGGACGCACCGTACCCACCCACCAAAGGCATGGGTACGGGCCGTACCCAGGCATACAGAGCGTGGGTACGGGTATGTACGGACCGTACCCCCACCCCAGCAGTGTATGTACGCCCGAACCCCCACCCGTGTATGTACGCCCCGAACCCCCACCCGTGTATGTACGCACTGAACCACCACCCGTGTATGTACGCACCGAACCCCCACCCGTGTATGTACGCACCCAACCACCACCCGTGTATGTACGCACCGAACCCCCACCCCAGCATTGTATGTATGCCCCGAACCCCCACCCGTGTATGTACGCCCCGAACCCCCACCCCAGCATTGTATGTACGCCCCGAACCACCACCCGTGAATGTACGCACCGAACCCCCACCCGTGTATGTACGCACCGAACCACCACCCGTGTATGTACGCACCGAACCCCCACCCCAGCATTGTATGTATGCCCCGAACCCCCACCTGTGTATGTACGCCCCGAACCCCCACCCCAGCAGTGTATGTACGACACGTACCCCCACCCGTGTATGTACGCACCGAACCACCACCCGTGTATGTACGCCCCAAACCCCCACCCGTGTATGTACGCCCCGAACCCCCACCCCAGCATTGTATGTATGCCCCGAACCCCCACCCGTGTATGTACGCCACGAACCCCCACCCCAGCATTGTATGTACGCCCCGAACCACCACCCGTGTATGTACGCACCGAACCCCCACCCGTGTATGTACGCACCGAACCACCACCCGTGTATGTACGCACCGAACCCCCACCCCAGCATTGTATGTACGCCCCGAACCCCCACCCGTGTATGTACGCCCCGAACCCCCACCCCAGCATTGTATGTACGCCCCGAACCCTCACCCGTGTATGTACGCACCGAACCACCACCCGTGTATGTACGCACCGAACCCCCACCCGTGTATGTACGCACCGAACCCCCACCCCAGCATTGTATGTACGCCCCGAACCCCCACCCGTGTATGTACGCCCCGAACGTCCACCCCAGCAGTGTATGTACGACACGTACCCCCACCCGTGTATGTACGCACCGAACCACCACCCGTGTGTGTACGCCCCAAACCCCCACCCGTGTATGTACGCCCTGAACCCCCACCCCAGCATTGTATGTACGCCCCGAACCACCACCCGTGTCTGTACGCACCGAACCCCCACCCGTGTATGTACGCACCGAACCACCACCCGTGTATGTACGCACCGAACCCCCACCCCAGCATTGTATGTACGCCCGAACCCCCACCCGTGTATGTACGCCCCGAACCCCCACCCCAGCATTGTATGTACGCCCCGAACCCTCACCCGTGTATGTACGCACCGAACCACCACCCGTGTATGTACGCACCGAACCCCCACCCTTGTATGTACGCACCGAACCCCCACCCCAGCATTGTATGTACGCCCCGAACCCCCACCCGTGTATGTACTCACCGAACCACCACCCGTGTATGTACGCACCGAACCCCCCCCCGTGTATGTACGCACCGAACCCCCACCCCAGCAGTGTATGTACGACACGTACCCCCACCCGCCTATGCAAGGAGCGTACCCCCCACGCCAACAGTGTAAGTACGACACGTGCCCCCACCCGCGTATGCATGGAGCGAACCCACACCTGTGTATGTCATGAGCGTACATATTGTGAAATAGGAGAGGTGGGTGCAGAGTCCTCCCAGCAGTGCCCAGACACAGGAGGGGTGTGTGCAGAGTCCTCCCAGCAGTGCCCAGACACAGGAGGGGTGGGTGCAGAGTCCCCCAGCAGTGCCCAGACACAGGAGGGGTGGGTGCCTATCACTCCCAGCAGTGCCCAGAGACAGGAGGGGTGGGTGCCTATCACTCCCAGCAGTGCCCAGACACAGGAGGGGTGGGTGCAGAGTCCCCCAGCAGTGCCCAGACACAGGAGGGGTGGGTGCCTATCACTCCCAGCAGTGCCCAGAGACAGGAGGGGTGGGTGCCTATCACTCCCAGCAGTGCCCAGACACAGGAGGGGTGGGTGCAGAGTCCCCCAGCAGTGCCCAGACACAGGAGGGGTGGGTGCCTATCACTCCCAGCAGTGCCCAGAGACAGGAGGGGTGTGTGCAGAGTCCTCCCAGCAGTGCCCAGAGACAGGAGGGTCGGGTGCAGAGTCCTCCCAGCAGTGCCCAGAGACCGGAGGGGTGGGTGCAGAGTCCTCCCAGCAGTGCCCAGACACAGGAGGGGTGTGTGCAGAGTCCTCCCAGCAGTGCCCAGACACAGGAGGGGTGGGTGCAGAGTCCCCCAGCAGTGCCCATACACAGGAGGGGTGGGTGCCTATCACTCCCAGCAGTGCCCAGACACAGGAGGGGTGGGTGCAGAGTCCCCCAGCAGTGCCCAGACACAGGAGGGGTGGGTGCCTATCACACCCAGCAGTGCCCAGAGACAGGAGGGGTGGGTGCCTATCACTCCCAGCAGTGCCCAGACACAGGAGGGGTGGGTGCAGAGTCCCCCAGCAGTGCCCAGACACAGGAGGGGTGGGTGCCTATCACTCCCAGCAGTGCCCAGAGACAGGAAGGGTGTGTGCAGAGTCCTCCCAGCAGTGCCCAGAGACAGGAGGGTTGGGTGCAGAGTCCTCCCAGCAGTGCCCAGAGACCGGAGGGGTGGGTGCAGATTCCTCCCAGCAGTGCCCAGAGACAGGAGGGTTGGGTGCCTATCACTCCCAGCAGTGCCCAGACACAGGAGGGGTGGGTGCAGAGTCCCCCAGCAGTGCCCAGACACAGGAGGGGTGGGTGCCTATCACTCCCAGCAGTGCCCAGAGACAGGAGGTGTTAGAAAAGGTAGACGGACCGGGAGGGCCGGCCGGGGTCAGGGGGAGAGGTCTCCGGGGAGAGCCGTCTCCAGCGATCGTACAGACAAGTAACTTCCCCCCCACAGACAGGAATCACACACGGATAAGGTTCAGTGTCCTTTATAGGTACTTAGTTATGATACGGTAGAATGGTACAAGGAGGTCTGGACGCCGGGGTCCCCTCGATTAGAGTCTCGTAAGGTAGGGAAGGGGGTAGCGGGTCAGTCTATTTACCAATCAGGTAGTTCGGATGAGATGATGATGAGCTCACAATCCTCGAGCTTGGTGTTTAGGTGGTACGGTCCGCGGCAGCGCCAGCAGGTCCCGGTAAGGATGGTTGATACAACGGGCCGCGGCAGCGCCAGCAGGTCCCCGGAAGATGTACGGTCCGCGGCAGCGCCAGCAGGTCCCGGTGAGGATGGTCGTTACAACGGGCCGCGGCAGCGCCAGCAGGTCCCAGGAAGATGACGGTCCGCGGCAGCGCCAGCAGGTCCCGGTGAGGATGGTCGTTACAACGGGCCGCGGCAGCGCCAGCAGGTCCCAGGAAGATGAAGGTAGCAGAAGGCCGCGGCAGCGCCAGCAGGCAGGACGATGGTTCACAAGAGCGGGCTACGGCAGCGCCAGTAGACCGTCAGGGTTGAGTTCACTCGGTGTCTCTCGACTCCAGGATACAACTGCCTTCCTGCTCCGGAGCTGTCTTAGTTATAGGGCTGGTGCCCTTTGATGTCCGGACCCTCGCACTTGGAGGTCGGAGGGTCCGGGATGAAGGTGTCCAGACACCCAGCAGGGGGTGGAGCCAGCGCCTGGGGGCTGCTGGAGGCGATCGGCCCCTGGCGGGGGAAGAGCTCTTGACGCTTCGTTCTCCCATTGACCTGCCAAGTGGTCCGCTCACCTCCTGGGTGGATGGTGGTGCCGGGATGTCGGGGCCGGCCAGGCCCGGGGTTAGGGTCGAGGTGAGGCCACGCGGCCGCGTGGTGCCGGGCCCAAGATGGCGGCTTGACCTGGCCGGGGAAGCCGGTGGGGCTGGACCCCGTGATGAGTAGGGGTCCGAGGGCAGAGGGTCCGTCGGGAGACGGAGTACAGGGGCTTGTCACGGGGGTATGCCGGGTGGGCCGGAGCTCGGGCCCTGTCGTGCGGGGGGGGAGCCAGCCCTCTGTGTGGCCTGTCCAACATGCGTCCCCCCCAGCTGAAGGCGGGGAGAGTCACCCATCTCCTTGGGGACTCTCTTCGTCGAGGCGGAAAAAGCGGGACAGGCCGTCCGCGTTGGCGTGGTCTTGGCCTGGCCGGTGCTCCACAGTGAAGTCCATTCCCTGCAGGGAAATGGACCAGCGCAAGAGTTTTGGGTTCTCCCCCCGCATCTGCATCAGCCATTGCAGGGGTCGATGGTCGGTTTGTACCCGGAAGTGGGTACCGAAGAGATAGGGTCGGAGCTTTTTGAGGGCCCACACTACTGCAAATGCCTCCCTCTCGATTGTGCTCCAACGCTGTTCTCGGGCCAGGAGACGTCGACTGATGAAGGCCACCGGCTGGTCATGACCTTCGGGGTTCAGCTGAGAGAGGACGGCCCCGATGCCGTGGTCGGAGGCGTCGGTCTGTACTACAAATTCCCGACTGTAATCGGGGGCCTGGAGCACCGGGGCGGTGCACAGGGCGGCCTTCAGTTCCTCGAAGGCCGCTTGACAATCAGGAGTCCAGTGGACCCGCTTCGGTTGATTCTTGGATGTGAGTCCCGTGAGGGGCCCCACGATGCTGCCGTAGTCCTTCACGAACCGCCGGTAGTAGCCGGTGAGCCCCAAGAAGGCTCGGACCTCGGTCTGGGTGACGGGGGGCTGCAAGGACTGGATGGCAGCAATCTTAAGTTGCAGTGGGGCCACCAGCCCGCTTCCCACTTGGTGCCCAAGGTAGGTCACAGACCCTTGGCCAATTTGGCACTTGCCGGCTTTAATGGTGAGGCCGGCTCGCTGGAGGGCTTGGAGGACCTCTTGGAGGTGACGGAGGTGGTCGGACCAGTGGCGGCTGTACACAGCGATATCGTCCAGGTAGGCAGCGCTGAATTCTTCGAGCCCTGCCAAGACCTGGTTCACAAGACGTTGGAACGTGGCGGGGGCATTCTTCATGCCAAAGGGCATGACCTTAAATTGATAGTGGCCATCGGGGGTGGAGAAGGCTGACCGTTCCTGAGCCCTGGGTGTGAGGCCGATCTGCCAGTAGCCCGCCGTCAGGTCGAAGATACTAAGGTAGCGGGCGGCCCCCAGCCGGTCGATCAGCTCGTCTGCTCGGGGGATGGGATGAGCGTCGGTCCGGGTGACAGCGTTCAAGCCCCGGTAGTCGACGCAGAATCTCAGTTCAGGGGCGGTGCCGGGGGCGGCGGCCTTGGGAACTAATACAACCGGACTGGCCCAGGGACTGTCCGAGGGCTCGATGACCCCGATCGTGAGCATCTTGGCCACTTCCTCCTGTATGCAGGCCCGTACCCAATCTGGTACGCGGTAGGCCCGGTGCCGGACAGGGGGACTGTCCCCAGTGTCTACGTCGTGCAAACACCAAGGGGTGACCCCGGGGGTGAGTGAGAACAGGGCAGCGAACTGCAGCAGGAGGTCCCGGCAGTCCTGGCGTTGCTCCGAAGTGAGGGCGTCGGAGAGCCGGACCCCATCCACGGAGCCGTCCTTCTCCTGAGTCTTTAAGAGATCCGGGAGGGGCTCGGAGTCTTCTTCTGTACCACTGTCGGTCGCCATCAGGAGGCTTAGTTCGGAGCGCACAAAGTGTGGTTTGAGCCGGTTGGTGTGGAGGACCCGCAGGGGGTTCCGGGTGGACCCCATGTCGATGAGGTAAGTGACGGGGCTTTTACGCTCGACCACTTTGAAGGGCCCCGTCCACTTGTCTTGCAGGGCACATGGTTCGGTGGGGGACATCACCCATACTTGCTGCCCAGGCTCGAACTCAACGGAGGAGGCATTGTGATCATACCACCTTTTCATGTCCTCCTGACTGGCCTCGAGGTTCGCCTTGGCCATCTCCCTGAAGCGCCGGGTCTGGTTTCGTAGGGCCAGGATGTATTTGAAGACGTCGGGAGGGGTCGTTAAGGGGGCCATCTCCCAACCTTCCTTGACTAGGCTGAGGGGCCCTCGCACAGGGTGCCCGTACAAGAGTTCGAAAGGGCTAAAGCCGAGGGACTTCTGGGGGAAGCCTACCCTGGAGAAGATCCCCATCAGGGCCCGGCCAACCACCGGAGCTGTCACTGTCCGTAGGGGCACCGCCTCGGGGTAGCGGGTGGCATGGTCCCCTAGTACCAAGATGAACCTGTGTCCTTGTGCCGTGCGGGGGTCCAGAGGCCCCACAATGTCTATCCCCACCCTCTCGAACGGGGTGGTGACCACCGGGAAGGGTTGCAGAGGGGCCTTCAGCTTCCGACCACTCTTCCCGCTGGCTTGGCACGTGGGGCAAGATCGGCAGTGGTTCAGGACGTCATTCCTCATTTTTGGCCAGAAAAAGTGGGTCACCAGGCGACTGTATGTTTTGTCCTGGCCCAGGTGTCCAGCCAGGGGGACATCGTGGGCCAGGTTGAGCAGAAAGTCTCGGAAGCGGAGCGGTACCACCAGAACTCGACCGGCCCCCAGCTCGGCGATTCTTTGCTCGCTGTAGAGCAGGTCGTTGTCCCAGTAGACCCAGTGGGTTCCGGTGGTGTCCCCTGCGTTTTGGGTATCGGCTTGTTGGCGGAGTCCCTCGAGGGAGGGACAGGTCTTTTGTTCCTGGCGGAACTGTTCTTGGGTGGGCCCCCCCTCTTGACGCCACTGAGCCAGATCCGGAAGGTCCTGGGGTTGTGCGTCTGCTTCAATAGTCGGGTCCGGAAGGTCGGCCTCGCTGTTGTCCTCGACGGGGGCAACCGGGGGCGGAGGTGCCGGCCATTCGGTTTCTTCTGATCGGGGGGTGGCCCGGGCGGCCATGGATCGGGTGGTTATGCAGGCCCAGTCCGGGAGGCCCAGCATCCCCAGGTGCTCTCTTTTCTCGACGGTGGCCCACGGGGAACTCTCGAGGTCATTCCCCAGGAGGCAGTCCACGGGGGCATCGTCCCGGACCGTCACCTTCAGTAGGCCGGAGACCCCTCCCCATTCAAACGGGACGCAGGCCATCTTACACATACTCTCAGAGTTATCTGCCGAGCGGACGGGGCAGAGAATGTTTGGCAGGATCTGCTCGGGCTTCACCAGATGACAGCGGACGGCCGTCACGCTGGCGCCGGTGTCACGCAAGGCCTCGGCTCTCTGTCCATTAATGGTCACCCACTGACCGTATTTTCTGGTGTTGGCGGGTAGGGGAGCCCGCGGAACCATGTCTCTTCCCCCTAGGCATGCCAGGACCATGGCGGCCGGTTCCCACCCTTGCTGGGCCGGCTCGTACTCTTCGGGTCCCTCCGAGGATTGCTCTTCCCCTAGGGCAGCGGCCGCTACCTGGCGGGGCTTGGGCGTTTGATTTAGCGGGCAGTTCGGGTCATTGGCGTAGTGGCCTAGTCGCTGGCACCGGTGGCACGTGACGTTGGCTCGGTACCCAGGCCGCAACGGGGGGTTGCCCCGGCCGGCCGGAGGCGGGGTGCTGGCCACGGGTGTTGTTGGTAAGGCGTCTCTCCCTCGCCCCTGGCCCCCTCCTCCTCCCCGAGGACGGTGCTGGCCTTGGTTGCCTCTGTTCTGGTCGTGGGGCCCTCTCCGGCCCACTCGGGTGCTTTCCCACCGGTCAGCTTCGGCGGCGAGCTGCCGGGGGTCGGTCAGCTTACTGTCGAGTAGGTGCTGCCGGAGCTCGACGAAACAGTTGTTTGACAGGTGCTCCCATACCATAAGGTTGAAGAGTTGTTCGTAAGTGGTGACCTGACTTCCCTTGATCCACCCTTCGAATGCCCGGCTGTAATAGTTCACGTATTCTACCCACGTTGTACCTGGGATCCTGGTGCAATCTCTGAACCTCTGGCGGTACATCTCGGGCGTGAGGCCGTAGCGGGTGAGGAGGGCAGCCTTCATGTGGTCGTAGGACGACATTTGGTGATCGGGGAGCTGCAGCAGGGCATCGCGACCCTCGTTGATAAATCTCCCCCAAAGTCCGGCTCCCCAATCACTCCGGTCGATTCGGTGGGAGGTCATTGCGATCTCATAGGCTTTAAACCACTGTTGTATGTCGTCTTCTCGGACATATTCGCGGACAACATCCTTGGGGATGTGAACTTTTTTCTCACTTGGCCCCGGGGTGTGTGGTCGCTCAGGCACCCCCAGTTCCTTATTCTGTTTGCGCAGTTCTATTTCCGCTAGTCGGCGCTCGTGCTCGAGCGTTATTTTTTTCTCTTCCAGCTCTCTCTGTCTCTGCTTTTCTTCTCGTTCCTCTCGAAGCCGCATATGCTCGAGGTTAAGTTTCTGTTCAGCTAACTTGAGTTCCCCATCCATCTTGAGTCGTGCCATCTCCAACTCGTGTAATCTGACTCTGTCTCTTTCTCTGATCTCCTCTTGCGGAAGGCCCGTTCCCCGCTCCTCGGGAGCCGTGGCGTTCCCCTCTGGTGTGATGCTGGTTTGGTCTGGGGTGACGCTGCTTTGGTCGGAGGGTCCTGTGACCCCCGTTTCTGTCCTTGACTCCAGAGCGCGCTTTAGATCATCCTTGGTACTCAGGCCGGTGGTAGCAATGCCAAGTTCTATGCAAAATTGTCTCAGTTCGCGGTGGTTGTATTCTTCTAATTTCTCCATTTGGAATTTCTCGGTGGAGCTGCTATCTTTGGTCGACATCGTGTTTTTGTCGTGGGGTGAGCTACTCTCTGTACGCTTACGCGTTGATTCGGATCGCGCCGCTGGCCACCAATGTTAGAAAAGGTAGACGGACCGGGAGGGCCGGCCGGGGTCAGGGGGAGAGGTCTCCGGGGAGAGCCGTCTCCAGCGATCGTACAGACAAGTAACTTCCCCCCCACAGACAGGAATCACACACGGATAAGGTTCAGTGTCCTTTATAGGTACTTAGTTATGATACGGTAGAATGGTACAAGGAGGTCTGGACGCCGGGGTCCCCTCGATTAGAGTCTCGTAAGGTAGGGAAGGGGGTAGCGGGTCAGTCTATTTACCAATCAGGTAGTTCGGATGAGATGATGATGAGCTCACAATCCTCGAGCTTGGTGTTTAGGTGGTACGGTCCGCGGCAGCGCCAGCAGGTCCCGGTAAGGATGGTTGATACAACGGGCCGCGGCAGCGCCAGCAGGTCCCCGGAAGATGTACGGTCCGCGGCAGCGCCAGCAGGTCCCGGTGAGGATGGTCGTTACAACGGGCCGCGGCAGCGCCAGCAGGTCCCAGGAAGATGACGGTCCGCGGCAGCGCCAGCAGGTCCCGGTGAGGATGGTCGTTACAACGGGCCGCGGCAGCGCCAGCAGGTCCCAGGAAGATGAAGGTAGCAGAAGGCCGCGGCAGCGCCAGCAGGCAGGACGATGGTTCACAAGAGCGGGCTACGGCAGCGCCAGTAGACCGTCAAGGTTGAGTTCACTCGGTGTCTCTCGACTCCAGGATACAACTGCCTTCCTGCTCCGGAGCTGTCTTAGTTATAGGGCTGGTGCCCTTTGATGTCCGGACCCTCGCACTTGGAGGTCGGAGGGTCCGGGATGAAGGTGTCCAGACACCCAGCAGGGGGTGGAGCCAGCGCCTGGGGGCTGCTGGAGGCGATCGGCCCCTGGCGGGGGAAGAGCTCTTGACGCTTCGTTCTCCCATTGACCTGCCAAGTGGTCCGCTCACCTCCTGGGTGGATGGTGGTGCCGGGATGTCGGGGCCGGCCAGGCCCGGGGTTAGGGTCGAGGTGAGGCCACGCGGCCGCGTGGTGCCGGGCCCAAGATGGCGGCTTGACCTGGCCGGGGAAGCCGGTGGGGCTGGACCCCGTGATGAGTAGGGGTCCGAGGGCAGAGGGTCCGTCGGGAGACGGAGTACAGGGGCTTGTCACGGGGGTATGCCGGGTGGGCCGGAGCTCGGGCCCTGTCGTGCGGGGGGGGAGCCAGCCCTCTGTGTGGCCTGTCCAACAGGAGGGGTGGGTGCAGAGTCCTCCCAGCAGTGCCCAGAGACAGGAGGGGTGGGTGCAGAGTCCCCCAGCAGTGCCCAGACATAGGACAATATACCCCATCAACAAGTTCAGTGACCAACAAGGGTGATACCCCAGATGCAGGTGGAGCCATCGCTGAGCCAGCATGGCCATATTGAAAGGCAACCCTCACACATCCAGGAAATGTAGACACAGCACAGCACAGCATATGGGAGACATCCTGCAGGGAAAATGGCCGGCTCCACAGAGGATGGAACACACCTTGGGACAATGTCACCATACAGTGAGAGCAAACATGACCAAATACCATTGGCAGAGACCTCTGTGATGGCACACAGATGGCAGGGTACACCCCATGAGCAGCACACTCCAACATTTCATAGACCCCTAACACATTATCACCACCCCAACTCAGGGAGCACCAGCACCAACAGCAAGTCCAGGAAAGCATCAGTGTGCAAAACCAAAAGAAAATGCTTTATTCAGCAGGACAATATCTCTGAGAAAATGTCCACTATGTACAAGGGCCATGGGCCAGGCCAGCAGCAAAGTCCGGGGGGGTACACATCGGGACGTGTGTCCCCTAGCTTGCCTGCACAGTTCACATGTCCATTTCATCCACAGAAGAGGGGGCATCAGGGGGGAGGGTGGAAACAGGCACCGCAGGGACAGGAGGGGCAAGGGTAGGTGTTGTGGGTGCAGGGAGGGATGATTCCGCCACGGGGGGGTGCCAGCGCCAAAGGTGGCGGACAGAATGGCGCTGCACACGTTGGCAAGGTCCCCCAGTGACTCCCCCGCACCCAATCGAACCACAGGCCCCAAGGAGGGGGGGGGCAGAGGGATGGGTCGCAGCGCCACTGGGGGAGGGTGTGGACAGGGTGGGGGACTCAACTCCCCTGGCCGGGTCCTGCCTCCACTGCTTGCGGGGTGGTGTCCTCCTGGGGTGGGGGGGCACACTTGCAGTGGATGATGCTGTCACCGACTGTTGGCCAGGAGAGCTAAGGGGAGTGGATTTGGAGGGAGTGGGTTGTGTGGACTGCGGACTCCCACTGTGGCTGCGTGTTGTACGTTTCCCCCCCGACCCAGTGGGTGTGCCTTCCTCACCCTGTGTGTGCGTGACAGGAGGTGTGCGCTTCGACTTCCCTGGTGGTGTGGTGCCTGTGTCTGGTGGGGTGCGTGCACGCTGACGTCTGGATGTGCGTGGGACAGGCACAGGAGTGGGAATTGTGGATGGGGCAGGGGTAGGGGGGGTAGGCAGCGCTGCAGGAGATCCAGTGCTGCAGTCAGTGTGGAGTCTATGGACCTCAGCAACTGCCATTGGTCAGACTGCGCAGCCGACATGCCCTCCATGTATGCCTCCATCTGGGTCAGCACCTGGGTGTGGGCATGGAGGACATTTAGCATCGCAGTCTGACCAACCTGCAACTGCCTCAGGATGTCCACAGACTCCGCACTCACCGCGGCAGTGGTGACAGGGGCAGGGGGTGCGGTGCCTGTCAGGAAGGAGACATGTGGGGACCGAGCACGGAGGGAAGGGCCACGAGCAGGTGGGAGGCCGGTGATGGAAACTGAGGTGGCGGGGGGATGTGGAGGGCTGCCATCAGCTGGGGGGGCAGACTCCGCCACCTCTGGGAGCTCAGCCTCGGACCCGTCTGCATCATAGTCTGTGTTGGCAGTCGACAGGTCCTCTGCCTCACTCCCTTCGGCCTCCGTGCCACTCCATGTGCCAGACAGGACAGCACTGCTGGCACTGGTGCTCAATCCCTCCTCCCGGTCCGTGCTAGTGTCTCCTTCCGTGTCCCCCGGCGATGCTGTGGGCAAGGTGAAGAGACAGGAGATAATCAGACACCTGTACACATATGTCACATGAGTCAAATATACATAGGTCACATTGCATAGCCTGAAAAGCAACAGGAGTAACACCTACAAAACAATGTACACATGTAGGCCATGGAACACACAGTTTGTCGACCCACCATGCCACTGAAACAAAATGGAGAGCATGACACAACAGCAAATCACTGCACCTAAATTTTTACAGAGGAGCCAGCCTCTGGGGACAAATGTGCACAGCATCTGCACCACACTGCGTCGTCAAAAAGGGATGAGCAGGAATCATATCCATTTACTCTTGCCACATGCTGCAAAGGCAATACATGAAACCATGCCAAACATGACTGGGTCACTGCACCTTGAGCGTATGTCCAGTCAAACATCACACACAGGCCACACCCAGCAAGGAGGATGAAGCTTCTGACATGTAGGCCTTGTACGCACAAACCACCCACACCTGAGACAATCTCATTGAGACGGAGAAAGTATGTACACCTCTTACTCTGGGATGAAAACACATGGCCTCCACTAATTCATGACTGTACACACACTGCCCCTGGTGCGCCTGTCCACACATCATTGACAGGCAAACATCATCAGATTGTCTTAACAACACACACAGGTAATGCCCACTGTGAGTATGCACAAGCAAAATGGGTCCCCCTGTACAGTGGACACATGTAGCAACCTGTAGGTCCTAACAGTTGAGCCCAGGGTACAATGCCACCCTACCCAACCCATGGCGAAGACACAGTGAATGGCCATATTGTTGGATGACGCACATGATACCTAGGAAGAGGTGCCCCAGGGCACAGTAGTGCCCACACTCCTCCATGGTCCAGGATGGACATGACTGCAAATTAAGCAACCGTCCCTGCACTTAGCAGGCCTCCCACTCAGGCACATCATGTCAGAGGGCACACAATTGGACATGCATGCTGGAAGGCTGTACATTTTGGAGACACACCCCTATGTCGTGATTCACAATCAGTGCCAAGTGACATGGACACCACAATGACTGAAATTGGCCAGGGCACACGCAAGGTCCCCAGACCTGTGACACATCACCCCCACACATGATGCTGCTAGCATTGGGCACCTGCATAAACTGCCTGCCTAAATAACCTTGTGCAAGAGTGGCTACAGACAGACCAGGGAACACATGGCAAGGAGGGGAAGGGAGGGAGTGAGAACAGCACTGGGCTACTTTGGGGAGAAGTTGACGCACTGCACAATCAAACCCTGGCAGTGTATCCATGCAACTGCGCACTTACATTGGCTGGGGACACACAACTGACACACATGTACCTACCCCCTTCCTGCTGCTGCTTCTCCTGTAGGTGCCTGTCCATATCGGGGAAGACCACCGCCAGCACACGCTTCTGGATGTGGGTCAGACGACGGCGCCCACGGTTCTTACGGCTCTCAGGTGAGTCCCCCAGCAGGACCCGTGCAATCCTCCTTGTCCAGTACCGGATTTCCTGCCAGCGTTTCCTCACCTGAGACAGGCCCCGCATCCGACCCTCTGTACCCCTCACGGCACTGACGGCTGTCCTCCAGATCTCCCCCTTGGCAATGGCGCCTACCTGTGAGGATGCAAAAGTGAGAATACATTAATCCACATGAGCAAAGACACAGAGACACACATATAGAACAATCCTCTTCATGAACAGGCCATGGTATGCATGCAACTCATTGCACCTTTGTCATAGGGACATAATCCACTGTGGAAGGCCAAATGCACTACGTGCCATTGAAAGTACACGGGTGGCATGAGGGGTACCACACACTCACTGACCAGGGATCACACTGTGCCTCACAGGCTACACCAGGATTATGTACAGCACCTCAAAGCAGTCACCTGCCCCAGCACACTGATGCTACCTCAGCAGAGTACACAGACACACACAGGCACAGGACAATCACATGGCATTGCCAACTGCGGGTACACACCTCACTCTGCCCATGTGCCAGTAGACGGGGGGTGTCACAGGTGTGGGGCTGGCTCAGCACGGCATGCACACAGCACTGCTCCCTGCTCACATCGGATGGGCAGGCTATATCCATCCCTCATGCAGCTTGTGTGCAACACTCCCCATATGCACTCACCCACATGACAGGGGACTTACACACACACCAATGTGCAGGGGACGAACACAGCCTTTGGACACTCACAGCACAGGTACACTGAACAAACACACATCCATGGGTACTGTCACCTGTCACACTGGGGGGAACACAGGATCACATCAGGACTGTGGAAACAACATCCCCAGGAGGAGTAGCCCGGCAGTATGTGGCATGCACCATGCATTCATTGTCACAGTAGGCACTATGCAAGTGAGGAGTGCACACAGGAAACACAGCATGCACTGCATGGGTGACATGAGGCCTTCCACACCCTGGGACCCACTCTAAACACCAGTGCATGTCTGTCACACCTGGACACAATGCCAGAAGTCACTGTCACACAAAAGGGGCACAGTCTAAGCTAGTGGAGTCTGCACTCACCTGAACCCCTGGTCGACCATACAGGCTCTGGTACTGTGGAAGGATCACATCTATCAGGGCAAGGTTCTCCTCCTGGGTGAATGGCTGTGACCTCTCCACAGTCCTGGACATGGTGCCAGAGGAATCACTATCAGCAGCAGTGGTCATGGATTAATGGATGTGCAGGCAAGTGCTCTCTCATGGGACCTGGCTGGCTTATATCTGCCTGGCTGGCCTGTTCATGTACAGGAGTACCGATTGATTGGTCAGTCACATTTGCATCCTACGTTTCATCCAATCCCTTCAAACCTACCCCAGTGTGTGGCTTTGCATGGTTTCAGTTTTGATGATGATGTCAAGTCAACATCCACTTTGCAACAATCTAGATTCTTGCAAACTGACTTCTGCTGGGCACCTGGTGCTCAAATTCAAAAATCAAACTCGGTCTCCATGGCAACCATCATGCATTTAGGCCCTTATACTTGTCCCTCATGTGTCCCCTATGTGTTTTCATACATGTACACACAGGTACGGTGCGTTCCACGCCCTAGGGCACCCCAAAAACAGTGATACGGACCGGACAAGCGCTTGTACGGTCCGGATCACAACATGGGCGCTGGCGTATGCGTACGCCACAGTAGTACGGACCGGACAAGCGCTTCTACGGTCCGTACTACTGTGGCGTACGCATACGCCAGCGCCCATGTTGTGATCCGGACCGTACAAGTGCTTGTCCGGTCCGTACTACTGTGGTGTACGCATACGCCAGCGCCCATGTTGTGATCCGGACCGTACAAGCGCTTGTCCGGTCCGTACTACTGTGGAGTACGCATACGCTAGCGCCCATGTTGTGATCCGGACCGTACAAGCGCTTGTCCGGTCCGTACTACTGTGGCGTATGCATACGCCAGCGCCCATGTTGTGATCCGGACTGTACAAGCGCTTGTCCGGTCCGTACTACTGTGGCGTACGCATACGCCAGCACCCATGTTGGCCCAGGGACCCTATACACGCCCTCAGAGCGTATGTACGGTGCGTTCCACACCTGTCAGTGGTGACAGGCGGCACACAGACAGGAATGGAGCGTCAGATTTTGCCAAGGGTGGACACCAATGCATTGTCTGTGCAATACCACATGTGTGTGACACAGGTGTGTCAGGATGTGATGTGGCACATTACCCCTGAGGTGTGGGCAAAGCATATGTACGATGAGCTGTGTACACATGTCGTGTGTGATGGTGCGCATTGTGCCACACATCCCCTCCACTCCTTTGACATGTGTGCATGTCGTACACACTAGTAGAGCCATGAGTCACTTGCATGTCCCAGTCACGGACACCCGCACCTGTCCCCTGATGCCAGGTACACGGAATATTACACATGACATGTGAATGGCTGGGTTGCACGCTGCAACCATGTCATGTGTGTGGCATGTGTTTCCATGATTTTGCTGTAGGTGTGTGGTCCAATGCATCAGCAGTTGCTGCTACCAACATGTGTCTGTGTGTAGATGGCCATGGCACACTGTTCCGCACACCAGCCCACATATGTGATCTGCCATGAGGTGTGTATGTATGCAACTACACGGAGTATCAAAACAAGTACATATCCACATGCTCTCAATGTATGTATGTTCTGTCTCGACATGTACTCCTCTAAGGCAATGTGTGTGGCCTGTCCTTTTCCTATAACATGTGACCAGTGCATATCGCATACACCAACCTGTCTGTACCATACGCATCCTACTTCTGCACATGTGTGGATGTCTGTGAATCCTGTGATGCGTGTGCATGTTCACTTACACTGGCCCACAGCTAGTCTCATGCCATGTCATCGTGAGCTTGCCCCACTCCGTTAGTGGCTGTCCCTTGGTAGGAGTGTCACCTGCCTGGCGTACGTGTCCAGGAAATGTGGCACAGACCTGACTCAGAATGTGGCATTTGTGTATTGGCTGTTTAACATGTGCTCAGTGCATTGACAATGTCGTCGTACAGTGCTCACTCTTCGGTGTTCCTTCCATTTCACTGCAGGGCTCCGCCTCTCCCTCGACGTATGCCAGACCTGGCTGCCCTGCATGAACGGGACTGTATACGCCGCTACAGATTCAGCCAACGGTTGATTGATGAGTTGACTGGCCGGCTGGAAGCACACCTCCTCCCGCGCCACAGGTATCCCAGTGCACTGACACCCAAGTTGAAGGTGATGGCAGCCCTACATTTCCTTGCCACGGGTACGTTCCAACATACCATTGCTGACGTCAGGGGCATGTCCCAGACGATGTTCAGCCGTGTTCTGCATGATTTCATAGAGGCTATGTTGGTTCACCTGGATGAGTACATTAAATTCCCAATTCGTGAGCAGTTGACAGGTGTCAAGCGTGAGTTCTATGCCCTGGGAGGGATGCCCCATGTCATTGGGTCCATAGATGGGACACATGTTGCGTTGGTACCACCACAGGCACAGGAGGTGGTGTATAGGAATCGCAAACATTATCACTCCATTAATGCCCTTGTGGTGTGTCTGTCCAACATGGTGATTTCACATGTCTGTGTTCGCTTTCCAGGATCAGCACACGATGCCTTCATCATGAGGCGTAGCAGGCTGCCTGAAATGATGCTGCAGCTGCGGAACGAGCGAGCATGTATTGTTGGTGGGTAGACTCTGGCAGTTCAGTGTTTGGCGTCATCTTCCAATCTCACTGCCTGTGCTGACACACTTCTGTCCATGATGTTTCCTTGTAGGGGACGCTGGCTATCCCAACATGCCATGGCTGATGACGCCTGTCCGCAACCCCAGCACGGCTGCCGAGCACCGCTACAAAAACACCCATGGGCGGACCAGGAGAGTCATTGAGAGGACGTTTGGACTTCTGAAGAGCCGATTTCGGTGCCTCCACAAGACCGGCGGAGCACTCCCATATGCCCCGGTGAAGGTGTGCAAGATCATCATCGTCTGCTGCATGCTGCACAACATGGCAGTGGAGGAAGCTGTTCCACTCATACTGGATCAAGATGACCAGGACCATCCACCCGTGGAGGATGAAGGGCTTGGTGACGGGGCAAGTGATGTGGAGGAGCAGGAGGCTGTGGAGGACATGCGGAGTCGGCTCATACGTGACTTCTTTGCTTAGTGGTGAGTTCCAGTGTCTGAGTGTGCACGCATTGGGCCGTGTGTGGCATGTGTTGCAATGTGTGTGTCCATCTGCATGTCTGCCAAGTGAGTCAGTGGTGTGTATTGAAGTGTCACTCGAGTGATGGCACAATGGAAGGATGTTGTCCGAGAGTCATCATTGTCACCTGTCATGTTGACAACATGATACGTGTTGAGTACATGCTTGCGGATGTGCTCCTTTGGGCTGACTACTTGTGTGTCTCTCTTCCACAGGTCCATGGGCATGCTGTCTGCTGGTGGCATTGTTGTGCTCCTGCTACTCCTCATGAACACAGCAACATGTGCTGATTCTGCGTCACATGCACGGGCAAGTTTGGAAATCTCCTTAGGGTAAGGGATGCCTCACGGCGTTTTGGGTGTGTAAATTGTTTGTAGTCTGTGTGCACTTCTCCGGTTCTTGTGTGGTCAATTTGCATACATGTGGATCCTACATGGGGAACATGACATGGGGCAGGCTTCACCTGGAGCCATGGTCAGACTTGGTGACTGTCATGTGTCAGGGGATTGGGGATTGTGATGAGGCCATCAATGTGTGTAACACTGGCCTCGGAAACATACAGGTTGCACCGGGTTAACATGGTGTGTGATTGCCCCATCAGGGCCTCAATGGTGTATAGCAGCCTCTCCGTGGCAGCAGGGGGTGTTTAGCTGTTATCCGTCACTTGTGTGCCAGTTCAATGGAATACCAGCATCTGTGTTGCAATGGGGGGTGCCAGTGTTGCTCCCACATGTTCATCCACATGACCTGTGTATGTGTTGACAGAGTATCATTGTCATTCCAACACACATGACTAATACATTTCTCCCTCTGTCTCCAAGGTGCCTCTTCTCTGTCAATGGTGGCCTGTTGCCACTGTGCATGCGGCATGTCTGGCATAGTTTTCAGAGGTGGTGCATATGTGTCTATGTGTAGAGAAGCAAGATGCTAGCGGTTTGTCAGGGATTGGAATCTGTATTATGCACAAAATGCACAGTTCCATCCACCTCAAGGCAAGAGAGACCATCCCCCAGGGCAACTACAACATCCGTGTCTAATCCTACCCTGCAGTCTACGGACATGTGCCTTACAACTCCCATGATACTTGTCCATATCCGGAGTGCATCTGCACAGCTCTGCTACTGCATCGGGCAACCAGGCCACATCAACGTCCAAACGGGATGGGGGGAATGATTCACAGCCAGCTGCAGGATGACCTTCTCGATCCACGCCCACACTCATGATGCAGCCCACAACCCCAACACAACCATGTGGCACTGTGATCCAAAACTGCATTCTGGCATCTCCATGCATCCAACCTTGGCCTAGCCACCATTCTCAACATCCGCCTGACGCAAGCATGCAGGACATGGTAGAGACACATGTCTAGACATACCTGGGAGCGGCAAGCCAGGTCACTCCACATGATCCCTGACCTCTGCGCATGACTGTTGCTCCCCTAAATGTGTCTGTAGCCACAGTTGTGCGGGAACCACTCAGCTGGTTGGGCCCAGCACAGGTGAGTATGGTACTCCATGTCTGTATCAGATGATACATTGGGACCCATGTGTGTCCTGGGCAAGACTGAGACCCCCACGGTTTGGATGGTTGGAGTTAATTCTGAGATCAGGCATGCTTTGACTTTACGACACACACATGTATTGTAATAATGCAGAATCACGGCATCATCTTGTAATTGTGATTAATTTATTTGTGGTGGGGTACGGGTTTGTGGGGATGACAAGAGGTGCACTGCGGGAGTGTAGAATCCAAAGTTCACTGGGGGAGTTGGTATCCTTGCCGTAGCAAATTATCAGAGTCCATGCCACAGTCTTCGTCAACATAGGTCAGACAGTGACCAGCAAGTCCATGTGGCAGAGAATGTCATGTGCTGCTATTGGGCCAGAGGGCCAGGTGCCAGGCCAGGTGACCTGGGAGATGGTGATGTTCTGCTGACTCTCACAGTCTTTTTCGTGGACGACCCACCTTCCTGCGGGGACCCTCGGAAGCAGGCCGTGACGATGTCTGTGACGCTCCGTCGGATGAATCCTCCTCCTCCTGATCCCTCCCTGTGTCTGGTAATGGCCTTCGCCTGGTGCCACAGGGAGGGTTGCCCATGTTGTCGGCAATCCGACAGAGTACACCGGTCATTTGGGTTTGCACCGCCACGAGCTCAGCCTGTCTATCCTCCATCCTTCCTTGGTGTTGCAGTTGACAGGCATGTTGCTGGGCCTGCAGGGTCTTCATCTCCTCGAGGGTCCCCTTGATGTCATTGAGGGTGGACGCAATCTGGTCCATGCCCCTGGTGTCACGCTGGTATGTATCCAGGATGTTGCTGACCTGGGACACTACCGGGTCCTGAGCTCCCTGGTCAGGTTCGCGCCTCCGCCGTCCTCCACTCCCGCCACCCCTGCCCACGTGCACCTGGCCTGCCGTTGTGGGCGCATCGGGTCTCCGGGACCCCTGAGGGATGGCATCTGCGTTGCCGCCTGCCTCCTCCTGGGTGCTGGGAGGACCATGTCCCTCCTGGGCAGACTGGCTGGGTGGTCGTGTGCGGGCAGGGCTCCTGGACTTCTCCTGGGATGTGGCAGGAATGGGGGTGGTGGTTGGCACAGTTGTACCTGACGCAGGTGCTGCAGGTGGTTGGACACCAGAGGGGCCAGGTTGGTCTGGGTCATCCACGGAGTGGTGAGAGTCGTCGCTGGCGGTGGGGTCCTCATCCCGCAGAGCCTGGTCCTGTGAGACTTCCCCCCCAGTGTTGGGGGGTGATCGACGACGTTGACCTGTGTGTGAGAGAGACAATGTTAACAGTGTTACATGTGGCATCCATGTTTCATGCATTTCTGATTTGGCACTCTTCCTCTGGGTAGTTGGATCTGTCTTGCATTCCTCTCACAGTGCACTTGTGCATGGGTATGTCCCTTGGCCACAGCTGTCAGGGCTTTACGCATGTGTAACACAATCTTAGTTGATGCATCTATTTGGGTACACAGTCAGCAGTGTGGTGTGCGGGCGTAGCGAGCCATGCAGAGGCGCCTTACGTGTTGCACTGTACGTGGCCAAATGGTGTTTTGCCAAGGCAATTTGATGATGCAGGTAGGTGACTGAAGCATTTGTGACAGGGTTCTTACCGACACAGTGGGTGGGTATACTGGGTGTGTGGTTAGGTCTGTGCCTGCAGCACGGATGGACTCGTGCACAGATTGACACATGGACCGGACTTCATCTACGGTAGGGGGGGGTTGAGGCACTGCCAGACCTTGTCTGCATGCACACAGTCCACCGGCTGACGAGGGGACATGGCCACACCACCCAAGGGTGATTTAGTCTCCCTGTGTCTCCCTTCCTCCCTCCCTCTGTCACCCTCCTCCCTCTGTCGGTCTCCCTCTGTCACCCTACTCCCTCCCTCTGTCTGTCTCCCTGTGTCCCCCTCTGTCTCCTTCCCTCTCATTCCCCCTCTCCCTCCCTCTATTTGTCACCCTCTGTCACCTCAGGCCAGCTTCCTGGGCACACACAGTTAGCCGATCTTTGAATGGTCATTGGCTTGTTCATGTGAGTTAGTTCCTGTTCTCCGGGCACCCATTGGGCAGTGTGTCTGAGTGTAGGCTGCTGCTGTGGCGGTGTGTGCTGAGACTCTATCAGAGCGATGCATCTTCATTGTCTGCTGTTATGTGCAAATTGTGCCTTCAGACTCATGTCATCCTGCAAGGCGGCCACCATTTGCAGGCAAGACAGTACTGTGTGGGTACACACAGTTTGTATGGCTGTGCCCTGGGCCATATGGGCTGAGGGCATTGTTGTGTGCTTGTGAGTTGCTCAATGTTAGTTTTGATGCCCCCACTCCCAGCATCGGCCACATCCTGTGTTGTGTTGGTGTTTTGTGTGGCCTGTGACTTGGCATGGCCCTGATTGGTGCATGGGGCATGGAGGCGCTAGTGGCATGTGTGTGTTTGTGGAGTGTGGTTGTGTCCGGTGGTGGCTTGGGGGGGTGGCGTGCATGATTGATTGTGTATGGCATCCCCCCCATGTGAGGTGAGTTGTTTGTGTACTCACCAGGGTCTGGGAGTCCTGGTAGTCACTGTAGTCCCTCCACCGCCAGCGTGGACATCACCTTCTCCTCCCAGGGATGGTATTGTACCGGTCTGGGGGGCGGCCCTCCTCCAGTGATGTTCCCCTGGTTGTGATTGTCAGTCATCTTCCTCTTGACCGTCCTCCGCAGATCGTACCACCTGGATTGGCACTCGTGCCTGGTCGTTCTGGTGGACCCAACAGCATTCACAGAATCGACAATCCTCTGCCACATGGCCGATTTTTCGGATATGCTGGTCTGTCTGACCAATGTTCCAAAGAGCTGTGGCTCGACTCTGAGGATTTCGTCGACAAGGATCTCCAGCTCCTCCTTTGTGAACTTTGGATTCTTGGTTGTGGACATGGCGTGGGGTGTGGGTGTGGATGGTTGTGGGGGTGTGGGTGTGGATGGTTGTGGGTGTGTGAGTGTGGTAGTGGAGGTGTGTGTGTGAATGTGATGAGGGGGTGTTTGTGTAGGTGGTTGTGTGAAGGTATGCAAGTGTGAGGTTCAAGTATGGTGGTGTGGGTCGTCTGTGGGCTCTGGCAGCAGTGGGTCTGTTGCAAAGGCTCATGGTTTGTGTGTGTGGTCCATTTTTATTGGTCCATTTGTGGGTGTGGCAGTGTTTGAATTTTGTGTGGGTGTGTTATGAGGAGTGGTCGTGTTTTGGGCCTCTGTTTGGCAGTTTGGCAGTTGCAGGTCAGTGTATGTGATGTTTGTGGGGTTGTTGGGCATGTTTGGTGGTGTGGGGAAACTCTAATTGACTCTCCTTGTGTAAATATGGTTTGTCCTGGTTCAGTACGTGTGTTTTTGGCGTCAGTACGGTCCATACATGCACTGGTGGGGGTACGGTCCGTACATTCCCTGGTGGGGTGTGGGTACGGGCCGTACTTCCACGGGTGAGGGTTCGGTGCGTACATACACGGGTGGGGGTCCGGGGCGTACATACACGGGTGGTGGTTCGGTGCGTACATACACGGGTGGGGGTTCGGTGCGTACATACACTGCTGGGGTGGGGGTTCTGTGCGTACATACATGGGTGGTGGGTCGGGGCGTACATACACGGGTGGGGGTTCGGGGCGTACATACACTGCTGGGGTGGGGGTTCGGGGCGTACATACACGGGTGGTGGTTCGGTGCGTACATACACGGGTGGGGGTTCGGGGCGTACATACACTGCTGGGGTGGGGGTACGGGCCGTACTTCCACGGGTGTGGGTACGGTCAGTACATACACGGGTGGTGGTTCGGTGCGTACATACACGGGTGGGGGTTCGGGGCGTACATACACTGCTGGGGTGGGGGTTCGGGGCGTACATACACGGGTGGGTGTTCGGGGCGTACATACACGGGTGGGGGTTCGGGGCGTACATACACGGGTGGGGGTTCGGGGCGTACATACACTGCTGGGGTGGGGGTATGGGCCGTACTTCCACGGGTGTGGGTACGGTCCATACATACACGGGTGGTGGTTCGGTGCGTACATACACGGGTGGGGGTTCGGGGCGTACATACACTGCTGGGGTGGGGGTTCGGTGCGTACATACACGGGTGGGGGTTCGGGGCGTACATACACGGGTGGGGGTTCGGGGCGTACATACACTGCTGGGGTGAGGGTTCGGGGCGTACATCCACGGGTGGGTGTTCGGGGCGTACATACACGGGTGGGGGTTCGGGGTGTACATACACGGGTGGGGGTTCGGGGCGTACATACACTGCTGGGGTGGGGGTACGGGCCGTACTTCCACGGGTGTGGGTACGGTCCGTACATACACGGGTGGTGGTTCGGTGCGTACATACACGGGTGGGGGTTCGGGGCGTACATACACTGCTGGGGTGGGGGTTCGGGGCATACATACACGGGTGCGGGTTCGGGGCGTACATACACGGGTGGGGGTTCGGGGCGTACATACACGGGTGGGGGTTCGGGGCGTACATACACTGCTGGGGTGGGGGTTCGGTGCGTACATACACGGGTGGTGGTTCGGTGCGTACATACACGGGTGGGGGTTCGGGGCGTACATACACTGCTGGGGTGGGGGTACGGGCCGTACTTCCACGGGTGTGGGTACGGTCCGTACATACACGGGTGGTGGTTCGGTGCGTACATACACGGGTGGGGGTTCGGGGCATACATACACTGCTGGGGTGGGGGTTCGGTGCGTACATACACGGGTGGGGGTTCGGGGCGTACATACACGGGTGGGGGTTCGGGGCGTACATACACGGGTGGTGGTTCGGTGCGTACATACACGGGTGGGGGTTCGGGGCGTACATACACTGCTGGGGTGGGGGTTCGGGGCGTACATTCCCTGGTGGGGTGTGGGTATGGGCCGTACTTCCACGGGTGTGGGTACGGTCCGTACATACACGGGTGGGGGTTCGGGGCATACATACACTGCTGGGGTGGGGGTTCGGTGCGTACATACACGGGTGGTGGTTCGGGGCGTACATACACGGGTGGGGGTTCGGGGCGTACATGCACTGCTGGGGTGGGGGTTTGGTGCGTACATACGCGGGCGGGGGGGTGGTGGGGTGTTCAGCGCATATGCGGGCACATGTCTCCATGGTTGCTATGGGAGTTCGGTTCGGACGGTGTTTTTTGCGTACGGTTGTGAAATGGGGAGGACGGGAGGGATCGTACTTGCGCAGTCGGACTTTATTTTTCCGCACGGTGGGTTTTTCGACCGGGGACGTGTCGGTGACTTTTCCCGACCCGAGGACGTGTGGGGAAATCTTCCCAATGCGATTCGTATGGACTTTTTTCCGTTCGAATCGTACTTGGCAGTTTGTACGCTACTTTGACGATTCGGACGGAAAAAAATCCGGATACGAGTCGGACGGGGAATTTTTTTACCGGATCGGAATTGGCACCTATATGTCTCTAGTGTCTTTTCTTTCTGGACCATATGGCATTGCCAAAATATTTTAGAAAAAACTCTTTGCAGGCAGCTTAAAAGAAATAAAGCTGAAACTTGTGTTTGCATTGCATTTCCCTGGGTTTACAGCCTACTTTTCTATGTAAAGGTTATTCTCAAAGGGAGGTGATACTACCAAGTCATTTTTGATAAAGGTGGTGAAAGAGCCTGAGACAAATATTAAGGCCTCACTCCACCTTGTACAATAATAAAAAACTGAAAGTGTCAACCCTTTGGATAATATTGGAATTGTAAATAAGACCCATGCAATTATAGGTGCCTTTCACACAAATATGTATTTGATAGTGTTATAGGCTGCATATTTGTGGACGGTTACTTGAGACATTTTTATAGCATTGTTTTTGGTAATTAGTCACTGCATTTTTTGTGCTTGTGCAGCATGAACTTTCAAAAAAGATTGCATTGATTTGATAAGATTTTTTGATGGTCATAGATGTTTAATATCGGATTCTCAAACTCCTTTTAGAAACTGTGCCTAATTTTATGGAAATGTGATACATTTTTATTTATCACTAGAATCTAGTGCACAATCTACGAGAGAACACATTTGTCTCTCACAGTTTTTCATTAAAATGATTGTTAGTGAGAGAGAAAGCTAAAGTAAGACACAATTTCTGTAAGGTCTCAACTATTTTCTTGACTCATGCCAGAAATATTTTTTTTAGCTGTAGTGCTTGTTCTAGTTGAACAACTAGAGTGCTAGAAGTTTAAATTTAAGACAAAAGTTAAGGACACCTGAACTCAGAGTTCCTGGAATAGAATTTGTTGAATTTCTAATGCATGGGTAAGAGCAAATGGGCAGAATGATGTTATTGATAGATTTAAAGTAAGTTCCACAATAACTGTGGGAGGAAGAATAGGTTAAAGCAATTTGTGGCTTCATAACAATTTTAGGGAGAAACAATTAATGAGGGAGATCACCACCTTTACTCAACATCTCAATTTCACCAATAAGTCCACAGGCCACTCATTCTCTCTCTCCCTTAATAACTCCTTCTAAGAAAGTGGGTTATTAGTTGTGAAGGATGTGGGTCTTTAACAAGAATGTAATCCGGAATTTAGAGATGGCACGTGGGTTGCTTCGTCACAAACATTGTGTCTATCCCATGCACCATGTTACCAGTCCATTACATCGGTTGTACTTATAATATGGCAGAAGGGATATCCATCTCATTTGTGATGGAGTAACCTGTCTAACGAACTCTAAATCATGCCTTAAATCCACAAACCTCCATCTACTGGAAACCAAGTACCCCGTTGAGTTATTCTCCTAGGGAAGAGATCTTAGCAGTCCAAGACCTAGTCACTGGGGATGGGGTGGGCTAGTATTTTAGTTCACAGGCATGCAACAACCAACACCTGATAAATCATTGTCCTGTCTGTGAGTTTCCTACTAAAAAGAAAAAGAAAAGGTAGTTTATTACACACACTACTCAGTGCTGTGCATTTCTTCATCACTACATACATAACTGAAAGAAGAATTACTCATGTTTACACCCTCCTAATTTTCCACAACCATAGCAAGCCCTGAACCTTTTAACCACAATACCCCCACATATACAAGTTACAGTATAAGGGGGTATATTTATCATCAAGCAGACCTATTTCCTTTGTCAGAGTGTCAGCACATTAATAAAAGCACAAATGTATGATAATAACACAATGGAGCACCATTAAAATGGCTACGTATGGTACCATCTGACAATAACATTCATTACAATATGTACTGATAATTTTGTTTGTTAAAAAAGCATTTCAATAAATTTGTGCATGAGTCTTTTTTTAATAAAAGTACAGCTTTAAGTACTCTTGCAGGTTTATGCAAAAGTCAAGCTGCAAGAGTGCTTGAAACATAGTCATAGGTCATAGCACCTGGAGACATAGGGTATGGCTGTAACCTCAAGGAATGTCTGAGAGGGCCTGTGCGGGGGTTCATCTCTGCTTCTGTATTAACCCTGGGTGTAGTTCGTGAAGTAGCGCTACGCGAAGCTACGCAAAGTGCACTTCGCACTACGCAAGCTACGTGTAGCAATTCGCAAACTGTGTAGTACCATGTTCGCACTGTGCAAGATGTCGTTTTCAATGATTGCACAGTGTGGAAAAGCATCCAGCACTGTGCAATCATTGAAAACGGCATCTTGTACAGTGCGAGCTGTAGTTCTCTGCCGCTCAAGTAGATTTTTACTCGAGCGGCAGCTTTCTCAACGCGGACTGATAGTTTCTCATCGCGAGCGGCGCGAGCATATGCGACCACTCGCAATGAGAAACCTGACCTCCTCGCATTGAGAATCTCACCGGGAGGTTTATTTTCCACTACATTTTTTAAGTTGGGTGCGTGTCCGATGTGATCAAACCAGAAATAATATAAAGCTTCTAATGTCGGTCGCACTCCTTGTTAATCGTTATAATTAAACTAGCATTAAAACTCTTCGGGTGCTGTGGGATCCTATCTCCTGATCAAAGAGATGTCCATGTGTATAGAAAGTTGATCCTTCACCCCTGGAAGGTATATCCCATATAGCACTCCACTTGACTTTCGTTTCCTTCAATACACGTAGTCAGATTTGAATATTCAAGCGTAGTTATTTAATCATGTAGTGTACACCTTCATAAACAAATTCATTGTAACAAAGTCTTCTATATTCACACTTGATAGCTGAACCCATAGGTGGTTCGTGGTGTTGGGGTCACAGGGTTATTAGTCCCCAATACATTTCGGGGCATGCCCTTCTTCAGGGGGTTCTCCCTGTAGACAGAAATGCGGTCTCTTACTAACGACAGAGCTAGAATGCGCAAATTATTTCTGGTTTGATCACATCGGACACGCACCCAACTTAAAAAATGTCATATGAAGATATCGCCAACATTACCGGCAACAAAGCCGATACATTTGGTTTCACCAATGAAGACACGAATCAAATATATTCCCTAATCCAAGAGCCAGAATGCGTCTCTACAAGTACAGGATCCATACAATCAAATATCAAAGAACTATTATTTGCACCAAAAAGAGAAATAAATCAGCGGTTACATGCCAGCACACTTATACGTTATCATAAAGTTCAAAGAATTCCGAGAGGTCTCAGAATACCACTGAAATCGACATTATGTAAGAACAATGTGCGTTTTACTGAACAATGGTATGGGAATCTCAACAAATGCTCCCTCGAGTTAATTTGATTGATTATTGAAGAGCTTTCAAAAGCATTGGAAGAACTTGAGAAAGAAGTGGCACAACTTAAACAAGAGATTAGTGATAAAATGCCAGTAGACGAGTGGCAAAAGACATTAGAGGATATCAATATCCAGTTGGAGAAACACACAACTGAAAAAAATGAGAGAAAACTACGTAAATTCAAACGGGACACCGTGGATTATAAACTAGGCGAAGTGTACAGCCGGGCGGAAGAATATGCATCACGCAAACAACAACGACAATTTGGCAATCGATTCGCCGATGATACATCATCATCAGATGACTCTCAGCAAAAACCATGAACTAATTCACAATCTTAAGGTCCAATACCTAGAAATTCCAATACCGAACAAGACAATCGACCTACAACGTCTAAAAACAGGAGCACAATATCTTCTGCTAATGGTTCTTTTTTAGGAAGAAGCCAAGGCCCACCCGGCGATCCAGGAGGTCAAAACACAATCAACCCTACAATACCGATCGCAAAATCAACCAGGAGTCAGAAAACTTTGTAATAAATATTTCTAAAACAGAGCTATCCAATTTTCAAATTCAGACACTTCAGAAGGGTTTGTCATATGTAACCACTTACCAAAGTAATGAATTAGAAGCACAAGTGTGTTTGTTCAAGTTCATGAGGACCTGGGTGAAGGATCAACTTTCTATACACATGGACATCTCTTTGATCAGGAGATAGGATCCCACAGCACCCGAAGAGTTTTAAAGCTAGTTTAATTATAAGGATTAACAAGGAGTGCGACCGACATTAGAAGCTTTATATTACCTCTGTCCTATAGGGCACCATGCAAATATGCAAATTTGTGCTGCTATTCACTACTGAACATGACTTCACCCTGTGCCTATTTTCTTTTTCCTTTCTTTTATTTTACTCTTGCATCCTTTCATTGTGTGTAACTTTAAGACTAGCTGGCCCTGCCCCTCTAATGTGGTGCAGGACATTTGCCAGTCTTGGGAGCCAGGGGAGTGACCCACTTTCATGCGTCCAGGCCCACTTCCCAACACTGATGCAGCTTTGTGTGCTACCGTGGAGCCAACATTCTCTTTTCCCAACCTGTGCACCTTGAATTGTGGGCAAGAAGACCACTCTGTCTCTCCTATCATGACAGTGGTCAGTGCAGGTTGGGTTTTCCATGCTCAATGACTCCCAATTCACACAGATACAGGCAAGTATAATGGGGAAGGCCACCTAATGATGCTTCTGAGAGGTTTGGCCCTCCCCAAGAGCTTGCCTTATCAGATTAGAGCAGCTCATAGCAGCACTAATTGTTTCCCCTCCTTGCAACAGTCTTCTCTGCCTTTGTGACGAGGCCCCCTTTACCACAACAGTGGAGGGGGGGCATATATGCCTCCTCATAAAATAATCTCACTCTGATCCAAAAGCATTGGCCCTCGCTGAGGGGCTGAAGTGGCTCAATGAGCAGAGATCTATGTGTGCCGGATCCACCCTGTCCTGCCGGGGACACAAAATCCTTTTCTGTGCTCTAATGGCCCCTGTTGGACCAATTTGGAGGATTCTGGATTATTTTAGGCTTCATAATCTTTAATTCTTTGCATTCTTTTGCTTCTCTTCAGCCCCATACTTCAGACCAGTTCTCTGTCGTGTGCCTCACGTTCTCCACAGCCTGTGGTCACCTCCAATTGCAACCCCACAGCCCTCAAGTCAAAACACCCTTCAGATCAGCACTCTTCAGGGCCCCTAGACCTCATTGTCACTTTAAGAGCACCAGTATGATAATAGAGGTCAGGGACTGGTTCTCTGATGATGCTTACCCCACTGCACGCCCAGTCCTCAGATGTTCCAGAAGACCCCTTCTCTTCTAGGCTCCCAAGCATGCCCATCCCCTACTGTCCCTCAAGGTGTCTAAGGGGTCCAGCACAACTTGCCCCTGAGAAGTAAATCCAAAGATTCCCATTCAGCACCCCAGAAAAGGGTTTCTTTCTTTTCCGGGGTCTCCAAAATATATCTTATCTCTTTTTCCTTTGTGTAGAGATTTTTAATTGGGTAAACAAAGTTCTAGAAGGTAGGCACCTCTGTCCAGTCCTGGGATGACACACTATCACTCGATTTTACAAGTGGACAACTTGGATAGAGTGGTCTGGCAGCCTTACACCATGCTCAAGCTACCACGACTGCCTGATTCCTCTTCTCCAATCCTTCCAAATCGCACCCTGTGATTGGCCTAGTGCAATGTAAAAAGATATCCCATGCAGATTTCTCACTAACCCTATTGTTTCCCAGAATAGGCCCAAGCACCTGTAAATGGCACTATTTTTTGGAGAGGCCTTTGATCCACAGTCTGAACAACAAATTAATTATCTTGTTCTAGCAGGGGGACAAACGCCTGGAATATAATTAGGAGTTGACTCAAAGAAATATGACATATCCTCAATTTCCAGAAGTAGTACAGATATGAAAAAAGCAGCATTGAACCTGTACTCAGGATCCATTTTACCACAGGAATGTTGTATCATGCTAACCTCTAAACCTAACTATGGCGAAACAGTATTTTGATGCAGATTTCACCCATAATATGTATTACACTCAGCACACACTCATTTCAGTTTAAGCATTTCATACATGCACTATGAATATCTATTCATATTACAAGGCCTACACCAGGTCAGCCCCAATCCCTGAAGTGGCCCTTGTGTGTCAGGTTACCTGAGGGCTTATACCAAGCAAAACTGAATGGTTGTCCTACTCGCTCTGCCTTCACACATGTGTGCACATGTTCATGAGAAGCCAACCAAGAACTTCTTTTGTCAGCTCTGCCGTAGTGGATCTTTTTTTTAAAGTAGAACTCTTGCTGCTAGCATGCTTGTGATAAATTGGGTTGCTGGTTGACTGGGGTATGAGCCCTGGGGAAGCAACAGTCACAATCCCTTGCAGGCTGAACCACACAAAGTCACCAAATTAATCTGTGCTTGACCCTGGGTAGCTTTGCACAAAAAGTAGTCAACCTTAACTTAGAGGCGATGTGTAAAGCATTAAAGCGGCATACGAACAGCATTAAAGTGAAAACACAACACAAGAAAATCCCACACCTATTAAGACACAAATATCCAATCAGTAGAACCTGAGACATGCATTTTTAAAGATTTTAGTAAGAACTAATGCCTAAAAGATCAAAGCACCAACTGAGGACACCCAGTCGTGCAAGACCTGGTCAAAGTACAAAAATATTATAGACCACAATGGAGCACAGTTTGGATACTGGTATAGTGGATCTGCCCGGGTCAGCGTTTACCTTCAGACTTAGAAGAAATTTTGAGGAAAATGCTCTGAGAAGGTAAAGTTCATTGGGGCAAGGCTGCAGGCAGTGTCCGAGGATGGAGCATCATCATCAGGGAGCCTTGGGTCGAAGCTGCAGTGAAGTTTTCTACGTTCGGACTTAGTCTCTTTTTTGGAAGTCAAAAATCACCAGCAGGGTGAGGCAGATGGCTCAGATACCCCTTTGGCAAAGGACTGCTGAACAGGGTTTGCTGTTTTGGGGAACAATGTAGTGGGAGTAGCCGCACATTCAAGCCACAGCTGACAGACCTTGGGTGGATAGACAAGCAGGTTCATTCAGTTTGTCTCCTGGTTCTCAGAACAGTTTGTTTGCCAATATTTTTTGAAGTCCTCAGTTTTGGATGTTACCCAACTGGACACCTTTAGAACCACAACCAATGGTCCGGGACCAGTTGGGACCATACTTGGGGGTTCAGGTCTCACTCAGACTGGGTCCAGCAGCAGGTTTAAGCTGGTGGGATCCTTCTCTGGTAGTCCTGGTTTCAGATGATGATTCAGACTCAACCAACAGGACTGGCCTCTGAGAGTTCAAGGCAAGCTCCGGGCAGCACACAATCCTTCCAGGTACAGCAAAGCAGACTTGCAAAGTGTACAGCAGGTAACATAGGTAGGCAGTCCTCTGAGAGTCCTTCTGCAGGTCCAGAGGTAAATTGAAGAGTGGGTCTAAGCTTAAGAAAGTTTATTAAAAATCAGTGTAATTTCGTCACTCCCCTGCCCTGTCTTCAAGCTCACTGCAGTGACAATGTGGAGGTGATAAGTCATTTGTGTGAAGGCAGAGCACAGCTTAGTCAATTGTCAGTGCTGCTGTGCTCAGCTCCTTCCCCCATCCTGCCAGCAGATTGCCCACTAAATCCCTCTGATGTGTTATTGTCTAGGAGAAATTCACAAAGTCTACCTGTCAGTTACACCTAGTCATGTGACCCAAGACAGACTGCAGGCCCAAACGGGCAGGAAAATTATAACTTTCAAAAAGTTACATTTTCAAGATTTTTATAAAAGATCTTACTTCACCATTTTTCATTACAATTTCAGTGATACCAAACATGAACTGGCTACCTGGTCTGTTAGAAATTGGGTTTCTTGTTGACATAGTTATTCACCCAATCGAAGCAGGAACCACAATCCTAGAGAATAAGATGGCCGTCATGATCATTTGTAATGAAACTGATAGTTTTAAAAAAAATTCTACGCAGCAAGAATTCTTCAAGGAGAATGAGATGGTTGTCATGATTATTCATAAAGAAACTTACATTATGAGCCAAGCCCCTGACGCCCGATCCACTATTGGCCGCCAGAAGTGAAACAGAAAGCGGTCGGCTAAAAGGCATCTAGAAGATCTTGGACTACCGCGATCTCTATGATAAGTACTTAGGGGGTCGTTTGAGACCCATGACGCCACAGAAGCTGTCTTGAGGTGGGAGCGGAGCCCTGGTCACAACACACGAAAATCCCCTTATGCTTGACTGGGCCATGGCCACCATTCACTAATTCACTGAGGTAACTACCCAGAAGCGGGTCCCCACGCTGACCCTGGGTGTTGGAAGCCTCACCCACAGAGTAAAGCAGGTAACCTGAGACCCTTGAAGGATATGGACCGCCCTGAGATGGGAGCGGAACCCCAGGATGCAACACATCAGAAGCCCTAGATGCCTGACCTAGGAATGGCCAACATTCCCAGAACCAACACAGAAAACGACCAAAGATAAGACCATAACAAGACCCCCGTCAGCCTCGATATCTCCGACTTCTGCAACAAGGACGCAAGGTCAGTGTAGTCAGGGTAAGTGGTCCTTAACCGGCTACTTGGGTCCAACAAAGGACCGGCCACAAGAAAGGCTTGACCTAACGCACCTTCAACGTAGCCTTGGCCCCATAGGGCAACGTACGCGCCCTCGCTATCCCTACCCAGGACTTAAGTCTCTGATACATGATCACAGCCAGACAGAGATATCCCTGTCTCCTATTGAGAATACCTCTACCAACACAGGCCCCCTTACCAGGAGATCAGGCCAACTCCAACTCCCAAACCCAGGCCCAGAGAAGCCCTTCTCAGCATTACATCCCACAGCCGCAAATTGACGACCTCTCTCTCGAATCACCAGTCGATGAATGGCAATATCTCCATAACCATCTTCGCTAACGGCGCAGTCCTGATACATGCTAAGAGTGTTTACCTTGAGGTCTTCGACTCCCTCTTCCTCTCATTAAAAGAGGCCCCCATGATCACATCTCGATCAGGACCGACCCCATCCCTCCCCCAGTGAGCCTTTCATGACAGGGGAGGCACCGGACCCCTCTCTCATCCGCTTTGAGAGCCCCCTCGCCAACATCCCGAGACTCCCACTGTAACTCGGCACCCCTGAATAACGATCTCTCCCCCTCTGGCAGACGACCCGCCCACCCCTGCTCCCCCTCCCTTCCCATACCAACTTCCAGGATTAAGCATTACCTTCTAGCTCAACCTCCTTACAACCCCTCTGTCCTCACGCCACATGAAATCCGATGCCTGTCATGAGGCAGCACTCCCTCTGCCCTTGAGCCCTCCCACAATCAAACCTGGCAGCTCCTCCCCCAATAACTATCAGGACCGGGTCACACACCCCTCTTTTAACAACCATCTATACAGGGACCCACCCCCCTCCCCCAAGGGCAATGCTGCCCAAGACACCCTCCCTCCCTCCTTGGATAACATGATGCAATGCCTCATCCTCCTAGAAACTCAGCTTGAAATCCTGATCCGAGGCCTGAACAAAACTCTATCCAACCTGTCCTTGTCCCGAAAGCCCACACAACCACCCACCGAGCTATCTAGTCTCACCCAACCCAGTCAAGGCAAGGTTCCACCCCCTAGCGAGCCTCATGGTCCCCCTAGACCCTGACTCTGGTACAACAAGAAAGGGAATGATGATTGCTACGAAAGAACCAGAAGAGCAACACCCTCACTTTCCCCTCAGGAACTGGCTCACCTAGCCTCATCCTACGACCACCCGGCGAATTCTTCCCCCAAATCCTTGATCCAAGTAATTACGGGATTTAGAAGTGAACACCCCCCTTCAAGAGTCCCCAGACCCCCAGCCCAAATAGCCTACCTAGAACCCAATCCACTGAGAACAGGAGCAAAGAAGGACCCCCCGTCAACTGCATGCAAACAAAAAACCCGCTCATTCAAACCCTAAACAACCTACTACTAGAAAACCATCTGACCCAACACTGCTCAGAAGAAACTCATCATAGAGGAGCAATCCTCAACGCAATTATAGCCGAAAGCAATGCAATCTCCATCGACCATATCCTCCCCGTTGACTGGTCCGATCACCACATAGTTCTTTTACACATCAACCATACGATCTTGTCCAATCAAATCCCCAAGCAAGACCCCAAATGGGTCAGGAACACAGCCCAGATCCCTCATGCTGACCTAGAAGAAAGAATTAGCTCACTCCTCCCCAACACCACTGACCACCTCTCAACTACCGAACTCACCGCTCTCTACAACTTCAATATGACGCGCACCCTGGATCACCTTACCCCCTTGAAGCTAAAAAAATCCAGAATCATTCCCTCCAGATCATGGTTCTCCTCTGACATCAATGATGAAAGAAGACAGCTAAGAGCTGCAGAAAGAATCTAGAGGAATAATCCCTCCGCCCTCCATCGTGATCAACTCCAAGTAGCACGCAGGATGTACACGAAGCACATTAAGAACAAAAATACAGCTTTCTTCTGTTCTGCGCTAGATACTGCAAAAAAACTTCTCAAAGAGCTTTTCAATATCATCAGGAATCAAACCTCTAAACCTACACCCTCCTTAACACTGGCATCCAAAGAACAATGCGACAACTTTGCCATCTTTTTCAATGACAAAATTGCCAAGATACATCTCTCACTTGGCTCAGATCTCATCCCCGCCACCGAGATCAAATCGAACGAAACTCTTGTTGGCTCCTCCTTGAACCCTCCAAATCATTGGTCCTCCTTCATTCCCATCCAGGAAGCAGAGATAATCAAACTAATCTCTAATGCTAAACCCTCATCCCACGCCCTGGATCTGCTACACCCTCACCTGGCCAAGACATGAAGCTCGTCCTAGCCCCGCTATGATGCAGGATCATTAACAGCTCACTGAGCTCTGGAATCGTACCTGACTGTCTCAAAGTAGGCCAAGTCACGCCACTGCTGAAAAAACCAGGGCTAGACACTGAGGATCTGAATAACTTCAGACCTGTATCGAACCTACCTCTTTTGTCCAAGATCTTGGAAAGATGTGTACTCCCTCAGTTGACCCAACCCTTGGATGACATCAATCTCCTTGATCCCCATCAATCGGGCTTTAGAAAAGGCTACAGTACCGAATCCGCAATCCTCAATGTCATAGACGATCTACTTAAATCACTTGACTCGGATCAATGCTGCCTTCTCATCCTCCTAGATCTATCGGCCGCATTTGATACAGTTGACCACAAACTGCTCATCAAGGTTCTACAAGAAAGGGGCCGGTCTTCAGGAGACGGTCCTCTACTGGTTCACTTCCTTTCTCCACAACCTCTTACAAAGAATAAAAATTAAAATCTCCGAGTCCGACCTCCCCCCCGTCATCTGGGGTGTTCCACAAGGGTCAGTGCTCTCCCCGCAGCTTTTCAACATTTACATTGAACCCCTCACCACTCTACTCAGGAAATCCAACATCCCCTTTCACTTATATGCAGACGACACGCAGTTCTATCTGGAAACCACTTCAATTGACGACATCCAGAGACTTAACACCACGCTCAAGGAAGTCCAACACTGGCTCACAAGTAATCACCTGAATCTCAACCAAGAGAAAACGGAAATACTCCTCATCTCCAACAATGTCGAAAACCCCCAAATCGAAGAATGGCTCAAAGCAATTGATGCCCTAAATGTTAACCTCACCTTAGCGAATTTTGTAAAATCCCTAGGGATCACCCTTGACCCGAACTGGACATGAAGAAACACATTTCAAGATCCGCCAAACGTGCCTTTCTCAACCTGAAACTACTATACAAAATAAAACCCTTCCTCCCACCCAAGGACCTTCAACAAACCACACAAGCACTAGTGCTCTCCAGAATAGACTATGGGATTGCGACCCTGACAGGAACAGCAAAATCTCACCTCGCCCCCCTGAAGACAACCTTCGATGCAGCTGTCAGAATGGTTACGGGTACTAATAATTTCTAACACATCTCTCCCGCTCTCAGAGAACTTAAATGGCTCCCAGTTGAGTTGCGAGCCAGCTTTAGAACAGCCTGCCTCACGCACAAAGCTCTACACACAGGCAAACCGGAATACCTGGCCGCCAAACTCAAATGGGCTGGCCAGTCCAGAAACCTCAGGAACTCCAACTCTCTACTACTCATCCTGCCAAAAACTCGCAAGCAGAAAACCGCAGCCAAATCATTTTCTGGAAACGCACCAAAAATCTGGAACTCCATCCTCACCCACATCAGAACAACCCCCTTGTTTCCAAAATTCAACACACTACTCAAAGCCATCTTCCTCGACCGCTCTCGAATTAACCGATAGAGCCAACGGAAGTTCCTCAGCCAACGCCCCACCGTACCTTAATTTGGGACCGATGACACTGTTTTGGATCAAGAAAACTTTCTTTGTACGAACTAATTGAACAATGAATACGCTCAGATGATCGTCTGGTTTGCCCCTTCGCTCATGTACCTGTTCTCTACCCGGTGCGATCCCTCATGCTCTACCTGTTACCTGTACCGTCTATTTCCTCATAATTGTATATGCTGTAAAGCGCTCTGATACCCCTGGGTCCAGCCAGCGCTATATAAAACTCCTAAAATAAATAAATAAAATAGTCAGTGTAAGTCAGATACACACCCTAAATTAATCTGTATTCACTCTCTGGTAGCTTGGCACAGAGCAGTCAACCTTAAATTAAGAGGAAATACGTAAAGTATTTGTGCACCACTTCAAACAGTACCACAGTGAGAAAACCACAAAAAGACTCCACATCAGTGTATAATAATAGATTATGATTTTACAAACAAAACAAGACTAAAACTACAAAATTCCAGTTAGTAGAGGTTGAGATATGAATTTTTAAAGATTAAATGTAAAAATAGCGCTTAGAAGCAGTAAGCGCCCATGAGGGTTATCTGGTCGTGTTGGACTGGGGCAAAGTCAAGAGTTCAGACGGACTGCGATGGAGCTTGGGCCAGATACATGAGCCATACATGGCCTGCTGAACAAAGTACCTTGATCCTGGTCACAACAGAGAGATGTGGGGCGCAGCTGAACCATGCATCCGTGTTGATCTCTGCAGTCGAGGTGATGCATTGATTTTCTCCACACAACGATGGTGATGCACCGGTTCCGAATACGAAGCACCAAAGCCAAGACGCGTTATTTCAGAAGCTGATACGTCAGTTCCTCCATGCAGTTGAGGGGATGCGTTGATCTACTCATACTGCAGTAGCGGCAATGTGGTGGTTCCTATGTGTCGGTTCTTGAGACAATGTGCTGGTTCTAAGTGCGATGCGCCGGGACTGTTCCCACAATAGCGGCAACCTGTCAGTTCTGCTTCATGCACCAAAAGATGCATCAGTTCTGCTGGAGCAAGCACCAATAGACTAGGCGGAGGAGCAGGGGATGAGGTTGTGATATCCCTGAGTCTCAAAACAGGAAGCAAGCCAGCATGCCCCTGGAGATCACTCTGGATTCAAGTGAGAGTCCAGTTCTTCCTCAACAGGGGCAGAGAGTAGCAGGGCAGAACAGCAGAAAACCTCTTCTTCCACAGAAGCAGTCCAGCGGACTGGCATTCCTTGTAGCAGAACAGCAGGCCTTCTTCCTAGTTTCTTTACAGGTCCAGAAGTGTGTGATTTGGTGGGGTCAGAGTCCAAGTACTTAGCCCAGTTGTGCCTTTGAAGCGGATTTGACTTCAAAGAGGGGCTTTGAAGTGCACAGAGGTCTTCTCTTTCCAGCCCTGGTTACAGACTCACTACAGGGGAGAATGCAACCCTTTTTGTGGGGACAGGACTCTGCCCATTCAGATGTAAGTGTCAGCTCCTTTCTCCCATCCTGTCCAGGATGAGCCATCAGAATGCAGATGGACACTCAGTCCCAACTACCCTTCTTTTGTGTTTGGCTATCTGGAGGGAATGCAAAAAGTCCAGCTGTCACCCACTCCATATGCGTTTTAGAGACAGGCTGCAGGCACACAGTGTTTTAAGAGCAGAGTAATGCTCTCTTTCTAAAAGTGGAATTTCTAAAGTAGTAATGTTAAATCGAACTTTGCCAGCAAAGAGGATTTATCTCTAGCATTCCAATGAAAATAAACATGACACAGCCACTCCTTCTCAATCAAGAATTACTGCTTAAAAGTGTAATAAGGAATTCCCAATTTTAATCAACAAGAGGGGTATGCCTCACAGTGGTGAAAAAAACAATGTAGGTGTTTTTCACTACCAGGACATGTGAAACTCAAAAGTACAATTCCTACCTTTTCCTTACACAGCACTGTTGGACTTGGCCCTTTTTGCAGGGTAACGCCTAAACTTGTTGCCTTTCTCCTAGCCTTTTTTCTGACATGGTGTTGGTGGTTTTAGGACTCTGGGCACTTTAGCACTGCTGTCCAGTGTAAAATGTGTGTGATCTCTGTGATAAACATGGTAAGATTGGTCTACACCTGTTTGGCCCATTCAATTTACCTGTCAGTCTCTTGTAAAGTGGTATCTCATATACACAGAGCTGGTAAATTAAATGCTACCCAATTTTGACCTACGAGAGGGGTATGCCTCACAGTAGTGAAAAAGCAATGTACGTGTTTTCCAGTACCAGGACATGTGAAACTTAAATGTACCATTCCTACCTTTTCCTTACACAGCACCCTGCCATATGGGATACCAAGGGGAAACTTTAGGGTGACTTTTATGTAATATAAGGGGAGTTTAATTTGTGGCAAGTAGTTTTAAACGCTATGTTGACATGGCGGTGTAAACAGCACACACAGACTCTGCAGTGGCAGGCCTCAAACATGTTTAAAGGGCTACTTGTGTGGGTGGCACAATCAGTGCTGCAGGCCACTAATAGCATGTAATTTACATGCCTTGGGCACAGGTAGTGCACTCTACTAGGGACTTACAGATAAATGAAATATACCAATTGCGGGTAAGTCAATTAAATCATGTTTAGGGGAGAAGCACATGCACTGTAGCACTGGTTATCATTGGTAAAGTTCTCAGACTCCTGAAGCCAACAAAAACAAGGTCAGAAAAAGAGGAGGAGGAAGGCAAAAGGCTTTGGTTGACCCTTCAGAGAGGGTCATTATCCAACATGGTCCCAATCAAACGGTAGCACTTATTTAATGTAAAGGCAGTCCAATGTTATTCAATGGAACAAGTGGGCCTCACAGTAGTGAGAACAAAATGTAAAACTTAAAAGTAAATTAAACTTAAAAGTACATGTCCAACCTTTACTTAAAATATACATCTTTACCTAGGGGCCACCTAGGACCTACCTTAGAGGTGACTTATATGCAATAAAGGGGAGTTTAAGGCTTGGCAAGGGGGTTTTATTGCTAAATCGAATTGGCAGTTTAAAACTGCATTCAGGCTGCAATTGCAGGCCTGGGACATTTTAAAGTGTTACTTAAGTGGGTGGCAAAATAAGTGCTGCATGCACACTGGTAGCAGTTAAGTTACAGGTCCTGGGTATATTGTATTCCACTCCACAGGGGACTTATAAATAATTTAAATATAGCAATCAGGTGTTAGCCAATCAAATCATGTTTAGGGGAGTGAGCACTTTAGCACTGGCTAGCAGTGGTAAAGTGCACAGAGTCGTAAGGGCAACAATAAATGTATTTCAGCACAAACATTGTGGTGAGTAGGCAAAGGGTTTGGGGAAAGACCACCCTAAGGCTAACAGGTCTAACAATGTTCAATCAATTTTAAGAAAGTTTACAGCGAGTGAAACTCATTGAGACCCAGTCACATAAAAAGTTCAGCAACTGGGTGGCTAAAAAGCAAACATCCAGGGGTTATATAGGTTGGAACACATTTACCTGTACTCCTACATTTTCAAATCTGAAAATGCGATCATTGTGGCAGACAAAGAACGCTTTTCAGCCCCACGTTTTTATGCATAAAGTATATTTTCAGATGATCTGCTTAAAATAACAATTTAGTGCTAGAACCAGTGTTCCGATCCTCAAAATAATTGCAGTTTGGACATTTAATTCCTCATTTGGCATCCATTTATCTGTGCCTTTTTTAATAGCTTCCCTGAATGAACGGTCACTGGCTTCATAAGGATTTTTATGAGTAAAACGTAATTTTTACTGCCTATAGAAAGGGAGTTTATAGGTACAGCTTAAAAATGACTATATGCCACATTAATTAATTCTCTCTCATTTTAAAATAAGTAGAGATGCCTGTCCTACAGCGATATTTAATCTTTTAGTAGATCACGCAGAACAACAGTGTTCAGCGTGGTCGGATTACATTATCATGTATATAACTTTAGGGAGATAAAATGCTGCACTGGCACGCATCTATACTACATTTCCTAAGGTCTACCTCTAAAGAAAGTCACCATCCGTTCTCTAGTGCTGTCTTTGGTACATTATACCGGATGCAGTGCTATTTGTAGCACATTACCTTCTATCTTAGCTCATGCTGCCATGACGATTTGTGTCTTACAGGACATCTCTAATGCCATGGACGGATACATACACACCAAATATTTCATTGTTTTCGTTGTGTATCGTCATGGAAGTATCTGGTTTAGAGATATTGAAACACATGGTCATAAAATTGCATTATAATTCATTTCCAATGCAGAGCACATTCAGACCTGACAAAGGGGGAAAACTGCTTAATAAAACAAACAATTAATAATTTTTTCTTAAGGCCATTCCACCTCTTCCCATGTGTGTTTGTTCTAAACAGTGAAGCTGCAATTATTAGAACTGTAGTAAATATGGTAAACTCTGAATTGGGTTACAATGCACAGTTTAAAACAATTTTAGTTCACTGTAAACATTTTAAATGTATAAGACAAATCGGCAGGAGGATCAGGAATGTGTTAGGGTCTTCTTCGGTTGTAGAGCTTGTTGCAGCAGAGTGGTGTTCTTGTAAGCATCTGCAGGGGAAAGAGAAGGATTCTAAAGGCGTCTCGTCCAGTGTCATGCCCCCGAGTGCTGGCACATTCTGTGAGCTGGCATATATCTTTACTTCTTGATTAGAACTGCTTGCTCTGTTCAGGAACCTGTGATGAAAATAAGGCTCAGTGTTATGTCCGTAGTGCCACGTACCAGGCTTGTCTCAGCTTCTGGCGATTAATGTCTAGAGTAGATATCGACCAGCTAGGAGCCAATCAAAATGCCTCATTTTGCTACTGTACAGCTGTCTGATTTACGACGCGCAATAAAACCACAGCAATGCTTCCCTTCCGCATCCTAGGTCTCGATGTTTACATGCTTCCTTGATTTCAAGATTCCCAGAAGCCCCCCCCCTTCATTATGAATTCTGTATGCTGATGTGACAAACCCCTTAATGTTCAAGTCATCCAGAAATAACTGTCATATTTTGATTTAATAACCTAGGAGTTTACTGTCGAAAAAGCACTAAACTGTATATGTTACAAAAACATGTTTCTTCATATTCTGCAGGTATTTTTGAAAAATATTTCACATTACCATTAGAAATTAACTTAACTAGAGCGTTCATTCCTGCTGCTACCCTCCCACGTATTGCGACTCATAACTGTAAAGTCCAGCCAAATTTACAGGGGACATTTTTTGCCATTCGGTGAGCTTAATAATGAAGTGAAATAAATATATTGCACATATGATCATATTTTTCTTTTAAAATGGAGTAGTTAGACCTTAATAGCAAGCCATGTACTTCATAGGGTCGTTAGCGATACATTAAACAACATATTTAATGTAAGAGCGATACAATAACTAGCATATCGTGTCTTTGCTGCTAAGTATTTTTAAATTCAAGAAGAACACCCCCATATTTCAAGCGTCTTCCACAATGTCTTATGACTAATATAATTTGGTTTACACAAGAGTTACAATCCTAAGATTCAGGCGCCAGAAAAAAAAATCTTCACCGTGGATCACTAGATTGTTTGACATTAGAAATAATAATTTAGGGAGCATAATTGTTTGGAACGCGTTTATACTTTCCGCAGTTAGAATAACTGATCCAGTTTAACTTCAGACTTCCAACCAGAACTATATAATCAGTGCCGGCGCCAGGCATGGGCAGTGTGGTCAGCTGCCGAGGGCCCCGTAGTCAGCCTTCCATCTTGGGGCCCGAACCAATGTGACAGAGTCAGACCATGGCATGGAAGGTTCCACCTTGCAAGTGCGCCACCTTAGGAGGCCCCCTTCCCTGACCTCACTGCTATGGTGTAGCAAGGGGAACCCGAGGGGAGGAGGCCCCATCCTCATTCCCAGTTGCAAAATCAGGTTTGTCCTGCAATTAGGCCTCCACCCCCCACCCACGCAGAGGCACAGGGGGATGGCTTTTGCCCTGCTGGTTAGCTCCCAGGCAGTATGGAGAGAAGCAGCCCTCACGCCTTCAGCCCTCGATGAGCTGTTAAGAGGTGGCTGTAGGTGGCTGAGAGGGAGGGGCTGCAGCTTCAGCTTCAGGAGCAGGGGCATCTATTCAGATGCAAACAGCCCTAAATGGGTCAAGTCTATGCAATTTAGAGGGGCTTCGCACATTCCCCTTCTGCCCACCGCCCCAAAAATCCTAGAACTGGCCCTGTATATAATAATGGTAAATATACGTGAACTAATCAAAATGTGTTAGACCCCCGTAAATGTAAAAAGAAATAGGATGGACGGAGGAGGCACCCCAGGCCTGCATCAATCTGAATGCAAATTCGAGCAATGGACGCGACATTTATCACTAATGCGATATGTGACCCATTAAAGAGCGCATTAAATGGCCTGCTGAACTGGGACGGGACACTGCACGCGCCATTACAATCTCTCGAAATTCAGGGTTCTTCAGTCTGAGTGCATTTCCAGTATATGGGAGAATCAGAGCCATCGAAATCTGCAGCGCGGACGCATATTTCATCTATTCAATCAAAATACGAGGTGTTGTCAGTGACTTGTGTCCGGAATTAAAACAGTGTGTTCATATGCGACGTGGACAAACGGGGACACCCAGTAGTCAAAGCATTTCATCATAAAGTCTTGTGATTACTGTGCAAAAAGGGGTGGGACATACCAGCTGCAAGGAGTTATCATCATGTTTGGGACACCCCCATAAAGGTACTCTCGCTGAAGTTAATGTGGCATCCTGGGTGGAGAGCAGCAGTGAACAGTCAGTCATAATTAGATACAGGGTCTGCTGCACATGCCCATTCCATTCAGTGCAAACACCGCCCTGCCCTCTGGCCTTGTCACTCGTCAGATATTTAAAAGGACTTTCAACGTCATTTACAGAAATTCGCCTGCAGGGGGGCCTCATACCCCATGCCTGTACTTTCTCAGGTTCCTGCACAAGTGTTGCAACGCTTATTCATAGATGTTAAACTGCCCGGTTTACTAATGACGAGCAAAGGCACGAGTAATACCACTAGATGGCGCTAGTTATTGCATCTAACATGTTTTTATTTCTGTCCCAGCAGGTCACATCTATTAAAAAACGTTGAAACAGGTCTCTCCCCACCTCAGTTTGTTGACGTGCCCCTGCAAACATTCTTCCTTGCCTACTCAAATCATGACCCTACCTGTCATGTTTATTTCTGATTTTTGAACAATATATCCCTTACTTAGGAAAATAGACTCATGTTTTCTTGTATCTATAAAAATCTGGATATTGACCATACTTTCCTCGCATAATTTGTTGTGGAAAGCTTTATTACAAATATCTGGCCTTGAGATTTTCTACTTTAGCTTGTCTGGCTAGCATCTTTTTTGAAGTATTTCAGCTGATATGTTTGATAGATTTAGGTCTCCTGAGCAAAATTATGATGTTCTAGTTGCTCTATTAGATTTGCAGTGATGATGATAGATTTATAAAGTGCAACTGTAACCCTGAAAAGGGTGTCCTGGCACTGGTCAGCTGAAAATGCAAGGGGCCCGATTCACAGAACAAACTTAAGACTAAATCCTAAACTTAGTACCAATCTGGTATTCACAGAATGCACCTAGTACTTCTGGTATTCACAGAATGAACTTATTACTTTTGCGATTCACAAAATGAACTTAGGACTTTTGCTATTCACAGAATCCATTTACGACCACTAAACTTACGTCCGCACTCGGGCCGGAATTTCCGCACCCGGAGCGGAAATTCCGGGCCCGGAGCGGAAAGTCCGCACGCGGGCCGGAAAGTCCGCTCCGGACGCGAAATATCCGCTCCCGGGCCGGAAACTCCGGCCTCGGGCCGGAAATCCCGCTTCCGGGCCGGAACATCAGAATTGGGACCAGACTACATTAACTGTTGCCATTGATCATTTGAGCCAAGGGGAAACACCTGTTCAAGTCCCTACCATCCCCCACCATGCATCACCTGACACACTCCAGCCAATCCTAGCTCGGCAGCACGTATAACTGCCGAGCAGACACACACAAACACTTTCAACATGTCACTGAATGTGTTTGTTGCACTGCCCCTTGCCATGCAGCAAAACCACTTGAGGAGGAGGAGTAGGAGAGCCAGAGCAGAGAGGATCTTCAGACAGAGGATCAACTTATTTGGAATGTCCAGTCAAGATATAAGGGCCAGGTACCGTTTCCCTCCAGAAATCATCGTGGATATGGTATGTGAGTGGGAGCAGGAACTTGACTCCGTGACCTGCTGCTCACATGCAATACCAGCATACCTCAAGATCCTATCAGCGCTCCATTTCTTCGCCACTGGCTCTTTCCAAAGGGTCTCCAGTGACCATGTGGGCATATCCCAGGAGAGCCAGTCGCGGTGCCTGCATCAGGTACTGCGATGCATCACTGCAAGATCCCACCACCACATACATATGCCACCGACACTGGCCCTGAGACAAAGGGCAGCACGAGATTTCTTTCGCATTGCACAATTTCCACGTGTGCTGGGTGCAATTGACTGTACCCATGTGGCCCTTCAGCCACCCCGCCACATTGCACACATCTTCTGCAATAGACACCGATGGCATTCCATCAACGTGCAAGCTGTCTGTGATGCCAGAGGGAGGTTCATTGATGTGCATGCGGTGTTCCCCGGCAGTACCCATGACAGCTTCATATTCCGCATGTCACCTCTTGCCCGGCGGATGGCTGCGGAAGAATTTGGCAACATGTGGCTACTGGGTAAGTACCAAGCGTTAGAAAGGAGGAATATGTGTTTTTGAAATGTCTGAATGCCCCCCAAAATTAACCATTGTACTATAAGAATCATAAAGCTAGATACAGGGCCCACCTGACAATGCATGTAATACAGTATAGATCATGTCCTGTGCAAGTCAAAGAGGGAATTCTAACCAACTGCCCTTTCCCCTCTACTCAGGTGACGCTGGGTATGCACTCACCCCACATCTCCTCACCCCTTACAGGCGTGCAGACACTGTACCACAGCGTAGGTACAATAGGGCACACATACGGACTCGAGCCATCATAGAGCGCACTTTTGGTCTGTTGAAGTCGCGATTCAGATGTCTCGACCGTACAGGGGGGGTGCTGCAGTACTCCCCAGAAGTAGTGTGCAAGATCATTTTAGCCTGTTGTGTCTTGCACAACATTGCCTTAACGCATGGGTTACAGATACCGCTGGAACCTCGGCTACCTATGAATCTGGGAAACCGGGCCATGGCACATAACCGAGGTCAGGGCATGCAAGTCCGTGAGCAGCTTGTTGCCACGTTCTTCACATGAGCAACCTGTAGTGGAATGAACCAAATGTGGATTGCTGTATGTTGCCAATGATGAAACTTGGATATACACGACTGTGTCAATAAATTCCTTCCTGAGGCAACTTTGCAAGCCACACTAACTGCATGTTAATCACAGCTCTTGACAGTAGTCAAAAGGTTGAGCCTGCATCAGCACATGTGCCCATGTCAGCGATCAGTGTAGTGGATGTCCCGAAAGAATCTATAGCCGCAGATGCAAGATGATACATGTACTGAGAGACAGAGCCGGACCTCATGAGGATGGGTCTCTTAATCAGAAAAGGCCATAACCATAGCATTGTCGGCCCTGTGCCATCAATAGATGTGATTCCCCCACAAATGATGCACCCACGACGTGAGTGATGCAATGGGTCAATCAGACAACATGGGGCAGATTAATGTGGGACTTGCGGCCCTTTCACGCTGCCGTTGCGTCACTTTTGTGACGCTGCGGCGGTGCAAAGCCAGCGCCATGCTGCGGGGGATGTACTATATGACGCATCTGGGAGATGCGTCACGTTGTAAATGCCTGCGCCACATGTAGGCGTTCTGGCGCAGGGGGGGGCCTTCCGGGCGCAGAAACGCCTCCTAAAAATCTACAATATTTCACTCAGTCACTTTTAAGGCCATGCTGCGTCAAAACCCTGCGCCTGCTTGAAGCAGGCATAAGGATTGACGCAGCATCATAGGGATAGGGCACCCCCGAGCCTTGCTGGAGCTGCGTTGTGCATGCGACGCAACTCCAGCAATGCGCCGCCTTTCCAATGGGGGATGCGTCACGCATCTGAACATCCGAGCAGCACGGTGCACCGAAATGTCAATGCGGCGCATCTGTGTTGGCGCACGGGTGGGCAGATGCATCGCAACTCTTCTGACGCATCTCTGCTGATTAGCAGAGATGCGCCAGAAGCCGTAAATCTGCCCCCATGTGTCTGTGATATATCCACACTTCTCAAACACAATGTTCCGGAACACATCACACCACTCTGCAAATGAGCACCTAATATGGACTACATGTACCATAATGCAAAGCATGAGAAACTGAAACAGAAACTGCAGAAATGTCTTGAAATGGTCACTTCACCCTCTTGTCACATTTAAATAATTCTCACATGCACTGTCTTTTCTTTTTTATCCACAACAGAACAGCAGGATGGCAGTAGATGTGATTCCAGATTGTGGATGGATCTGGATGACTACAACATGGCAGGCAACTACTTCCTGTGATGTATTTGCTGCCTCCCACTCCCTGTCAAACATTTCCTGTATGGAATTATATGTTCCGGGTCATTTTCGGAATTTGCGGCCAAAAAGCGGAAGCTCCGATTACGGAGCATACGGCCCGTGTGCGGAAGCTCCGATTATGGAGCGTACGGCCCGTGTGCGGACCCCCCGCTCCGGAACCGGAAACTGCGCTCACGGGCCGTAAACTCCGAAAATGACCCGGAACACATAATTTCATTCAGGAAATGTTTTACAGGAAGTGGGAGGCAGGAAATACATCACAGGAAATAGTTAGCAGCCATTTTGTGTTCATTCTGAGTCATCCTCTATCACAGACAGATCCTCTGACATCCTGCTGCTCTCATCCTTCTTATTATCCCCATAATGGCTGAGGGTTACGAAGAGAAGGCACCCCCTTTCACTGAAAGTGAGTTGGACATCTTGGCTGAGGGGGTGCTGGCCACATTTTCTCAGCTATATGGGGACCCTGAACACCAGCTGAGCAATGCAGCCCGGGCCAGGCTGTGGGCCAACATCGCCGAGCGCTGCAGTGCAGTGGGAGTCCACACCAGGAGTGCGAGGGCATGCCGCAAGCGCTGGGAGGACCTAAAACGGTGGGCCCGGCACAAGGCTGAGGAGCTGGTGGGCCAGTCTTCCCAGCACCATGTGCATCGTCCTCACCTATCCCCACTGTACAGGAGGGTCCTGCGATCAGCTTGGCCGACCCTCCATGCTCAGCTGGAGGAGCATGAGCAGCAGGGACATGGTAAGTGCATCATATGCTAAATGTGTCTGGGAGTATGATGTGAGTGAAACAGTGCTGTACCATTGTGTGTCCGATGCCTCCATTCACAGATTCCGTGTCCATGCAGCAGTAACCAAGCTTAAAAAGGCACACTGTGGCATATGGACTGTACAGGGCAGAGTGCATTTTGGGAGTTGGAGTCTCGTCATGACAACTGGCTAAATGAGCCATATTTGTGCATTTGTACTGAAATCACTTCTTCCCGCACCACTACAATTGGCACTAGGAAATCATGTGTGCATTGGATGAGCAATGGTACAGACACTGTCCAGTGTGCGCATGGCAGGCCAAAGGGTATTGGATGCTATGACTTGCATTGCATTTTTAGAGTTTGGGTTCCAATTGTGACAAAACATCATGTGCCATGGAGTCAAGACAGACTTTGACATCCTTGCATCACTCTTAAGCGCTTCTAAATTTACAAGGGGTGTCCACTGACAGACGTCTCAGCCTCAGTGGCCTGTTTCACATTTCACATGTACAGGTAGCTGTCACTAAATTCCCCCAGTGTTCAGCGGTGTACTGCATTACCATATCAGTCACCAAAGCCAATATGTGCCACTGGATTGTCAGTACATGTGTGGGGACAGCCAAAGGCTAGACTCACAATTTAGCTACAGAAATAGGCCAGAGCCTCAGTGCATGTGTGACCCACATTCGCCACTTGTCGTGTCCCATACAATGCTACAAAGCAGATGACACTTGTCCAGACCTTCAATAGCTGCGACTCCCTATGAATGGCCATAATCTGAGATTCGGGACTTCATGTTCTCCATTGGTGGACTGCTTTTGGAACCTGCACATGTAGCTGTGGCAGGACACACAGATCCCCAGAATGCCAGGTTGAGGGTTGGCCAATACAGTTGTGTAAGCCACACACATCCACGTGAGATGGTTTTCTTCAAGAGAGGGGAGAAAGGCCCCTATCCCTTACTCGCCAGGTATTAAGCGTTGGTCAAAAGGTGCTGGTTCTTGCCCGATGACAGGGGGAAACCCCTATCCCCCTAATTTTAGCAAAAGTTCTGATGGGTTGTCTAGGCAAGATTGGTATATTTTAATTCTTGGAGGAACAAATTCCAATTCAAAACAAGTTGATCCAGAGGTGAACAAGTCCTTTATTTGCTCTCACACATAGGAGTGGGTATGAAGGATGAGAAAAAGAGGTGGCACAGCCAACACGTGTTTCACCCCCTACATGGCCTTTAGGCCTGGGGCTTCTTCAGGGCTGTACATTAAGGGTAAATAAAAGCCATTTGGGAGTATGCAGATACATATAAAGGTATATAGCACAAGAGTTTTAGAGATAAAAGCCAGTGGGTCAAGATGTGAAAGCGCGTTGGGAGGAGAAAGCAGAACGAACAGTGTGAAAGACATTAAGAGCAGTGATTATACAGTTGACAGCGGGGAACTAGTAAGGAAATGGATAGTGCATTGCAAGGGAAAAACAAAAAAAGGGGGGGTATTTTTTGGAGAGGTCACGTGAGGGTTAGTAAGGGAGATGCAGTAGGTATCAATATATATAAGTTTAAATATCACACCGCTGTCAACTATATAATCACTGCTCTTAATGTCTATCACACTGTTCGTTCTGCTTTCTCCTCCCAACGCCTGTTCCTGCACCCGCCATACGTGTGCCTGCATCGGACTCTGAGGATCTGGACATTGTGGTCCTAGAGGATGACCAGAAGGACACTTGACTTTTGACGTGAACAAATATTTCATTTTCCCCTTGTAAATAGACTGTTTTCCCTGACGCTCCCTGACGTGTTATATTTTTTTGCCCCACCCCAATCCAGGTTCCCATCTCCCTCTGCATTAAGATCATCATTTGTTTTCCTTTCTCCCTTCCAAACGGACGGTTGTTCTTTTGTACCTTCTTAAAATACAATTCGGAATACTAATAACTTCCACTTGTTTTACTTCATACTGAATGTCTGGTTCTGAATATGGACACATATTTGGTGAGTCATCTGCTATGCACATAATGGCTGGTTGCAACGATGGGTTACACTTGTAACTGTGTCACACACACACATACCTTCTCACATCTCGAGGCCACCTGCAACGTTACACAGGACATGATACACAACAGATTATTATTTTTGGTAGGTGTTTATTTGGTGCACACACAATCACGTGATCACATTGTCCTGGGTTCCTGTCACTGGTGATTGCGACGCCGCAATTTGGGGGGGGGATGACCGCTCCGAGTGCTGAGGTCTGGCTCACCGCCTACGTGGAGGTGGGTACTGTCCAAGGGACTGTCCAGGGTCATCCACATGTGCTGGGGCAGATGGTGTATGCACACTTGATGGTTGTGTCTGGACAAGGGCAGGTTGTGCACGTGGTGGGAGTGCCTGTACAGGTGGTGGTGGTGGTTGTGCAGGTGGCGGGAGTGACTGTACAGGTGGTGGTGGTGGTTGTGCAGGTGGCGGGAGTGACTGTACAGGTGGTGGTGGTTGTGCAGGTGGCGGGAGTGACTGTACAGGTGGTGGTGGTTGTGCAGGTGGCGGGAGTGACTGTACAGGTGGTGGTGGTTGTGCAGGTGGCGGGAGTGACTGTACAGGTGGTGGTGGTTGTGCAGGTGGTGGGAGTGACTGTACAGGTGGTGGTGGTTGTGCAGGTGGCGGGAGTGACTGTACAGGTGGTGGTGGTTGTGCAGGTGGCGGGAGTGACTGTACAGGTGGTGGTGGTGGTTGTGCAGGTGGTGGGAGTGCCTGTACAGGGGGTGGTGTTGGGAGTGCCAGTTCAGCCCGCTGGTGTGGATGTCTCCCTTTGCTGTGTTGGTGTGCAGTTGGTACAGGTGTGGGGATGTGCTGTCCTGTGGGCAGATATGATGGCTCCCCTCCCTGCGTTGACCGTGAAGGGAAAGGTTGGCTCACTCTCAATATGCCCTCCATCATCTTCATGGCCAAGGCATGGTGTCTTGCACTCTCTTCCCTCTGGATGGATAACATGTCTCGCATATTTCTGGACATGTCCTGCCAAGTCCTATCCATCCTATCCAACACTTGGCTCAGCCTCTCCACCGCCTGAGGGAAGTGGACCATGTCCTGCAGGGAGTCCGACATGGCGGACAGGGTAGCCCCTATGGCACTAATGTCCTGCCTCACATCGCTCTGCTGTTGGAAGAAGTCCTGCTCCCACTGGTCATCACAGCCAGGTGCAGGCCCTCTCTGCAGCTGTCTGCCATGGATGGGATGTGCAGGTCCTACGGCAGGGGGTGGGGTGGGAGGTGGGAGCCTGTAGGCAGGCGAATGGTGCCCAGGGGATTCCAGCAGCACAACAGGGCTGGTACTACCCCCAGATGGTGGAGAGGATGGCAGGGATACACTTCCTAGGGAAGAGTGGGTAGGAGAACCACCATGTTGCTCCTGGACGTGAGGACTGTGAGGGAGTGATGTCTGTGTTGTGATGCGTGTGTGCTGTGGCTGGTTTGCTCGAGTCTGGGGACAGGCCATGGTATGCCTGGGAGGAGGCGGAGGGACGTTGCTTGGCAGAGGAGTTGATGCCCTGACCGATTTAGCCAATCTGGCACGATATCGCGCATTGGCATCTTCATCGTCAGACATGTAGTCCTCATCATCCACCAAGTAGAGGTCCTCAGGAAATTCTTCCTCCTTCTCCTGAGCAGTGCTTGCAGCCGACATCACAGCTTGGAGGATCAGGGGATTCTCCCCTCTGATTCCACGTCGGCCCGCACTGGTCATAGGCCTGTCATCCTCGTCATCAGCATCCCCTGGAACAGAGGTTGCAACCGTATTAGGGATTGACCTGGTATGACATGTGGTGCAACACAAGGGTTTGTATCAACTGTACTTTGCATCAACAGATGAGGATCATGTGACCTGTGTAGGGTACCACCACAAATGACAGCTCACACCATAGCACTGAGGTGTTACACAGATACAGGCAAACTCACCAGCTCCAGCCACAACCCTCTGTCCCTTGGTGTTCCCCCCTAGTGTCACCTGCTGGACCTGTCTCCTCACGGGCCTAGCTGTCCCTGAACCAGCAGCTGTAGAGGAAAGTGACAACATTCTCAATTATCTGCATCACCAATTGTCAGACAGGCACATGACACTCCTGTACACAACAACTGATGATTACATGCAGAGGGGTATCAGGATCTCTGACATGGCTTTGGAGTCGAAGCCAGTGACACACCTCATGCTAGAATTACCTGAAGGACGTCTGCGCGAGGGTTGGATGTCATTCAGTCCCCGGGATGGTGCATGCTGCTGGGGTGTAATCCGGTCAGCAGCTGTGATAAGACATACAGGTCTATATTTTGCAACAACAGATGGTAGCTCTGAGCCAACATGTCATTCTCAATGACCATTTGTGGGTAATCCAGAACTATGTGCAGCATGTTTAGCTCCTGAACTTTACATTTGGGCACCTGCTCACATGCAGCAGTTGCCAGCCGTTCCCTCCACACAGCAGTGACATCAATCAGATGACACATCAACAGACACCTCATGCTAGAATTACCTGAAGGACGGCTGCGCGAGGGTTGGATGTCATTCAGTCCCCGGGATGGTGCATGCTGCGGGGGTGTAATCCGGTCAGCAGCTGTGATAAGTCATACAGGTCTATATTTCGCAACAGCAGATGGTAGCTCTGAGCCAACATGTCATTCTCAATGACCATTTGTGGGTAATCCAGAACTATGTGCAGCATGTTTAGCTCCTGAACTTTACATTTGGGCACCTGCTCACATGCAGCAGTTGCCAGCCGTTCCCTCCACACAGCAGTGACATCAATCAGATGACACGTCAACAGACACCTCATGCTAGAATTACCTGAAGGACGGCTGCGCGAGGGTTGGATGTCATTCAGTCCCCGGGATGGTGCATGCTGCTGGGGTGTAATCCGGTCAGAAGCTGTGATGAGACATACAGGTCTATATTTTGCAACAACAGATGGTAGCTCTGAGCCAACATGTCATTCTCAATGACCATTTGTGGGTAATCCAGAACTATGTGCAGCATGTTTAGCTCCTGAACTTTACATTTGGGCACCTGCTCACATGCAGCAGTTGCCAGCCGTTCCCTCCACACAGCAGTGACATCAATCAGATGAAACATCAACAGACACCTCATGCTAGAATTACCTGAAGGACGGCTGCGCGAGGGTTGGATGTCATTTAGTCCCCGGGATGGTGCATGCTGCTGGGGTGTAATCCGGTCAGCAGCTGTGATAAGACATCCAGGTCTATATTTTGCAACAACAGATGGTAGCTCTGAGCCAACATGTCATTCTCAATGACCATTTGTGGGTAATCCAGAACTATGTGCAGCATGTTTAGCTCCTAAACTTTACATTTGGGCACCTGCTCACATGCAGCAGTTGCCAGCCGTTCCCTCCACACAGCAGTGACATCAATCAGATGACACATCAACAGACACCTCATGCTAGAATTACCTGAAGGACGGCTGCGCGAGGGTTGGATGTCATTCAGTCCCCGGGATGGTGCATGCTTCTGGGGTGTAATCCAGTCAGCAGCTGTGATAAGACATACAGGTCTATATTTTGCAACAACAGATGGTAGTTCTGAGCCAACATGTCATTCTAAATGACCATTTGTGGGTAATCCAGGACTATGTGCAGCATGTGTAGCTCCCGAACTGTACATTTGGGCACCTGCTCACATGCAGCAGTTGCCAGCCGTTCCCTCCACACAGCAGTGACATCAATCAGATGACACATCAACAGACACACATGTATGATAAGATTACTTATAGGAAGGGATAAATGACCCGGATTCCTCCCCATTACACTGCTATCACCTTTGCCATTCAGACTTACATATTTCCAGAGTCTCATGTTGTTTGTTGTCAAGTCAGAAAGGGTTTCATGTGTGAGATTTACAATAGTCAGGGACATGATGTTGCTCATTTGTGCTTCCCCACGCATGAAGTCACACATATTTGTATGAGAGAACACAGATGTCTTACGTCCGTCCTTTGAGTGTCCTCTCTTTGCGTACTCTATTTCCCAGATCATGGTACTACTTAGCTGACGACGATTGGTGTCTTGTACAGCAGACATCCAAACCTCTTTTGTCAAACACTAACCTATACATGTGAATACAGTAGGAGAGGAGGCAAGCAGAATGTAACATTTGGTTTATACTCACACAATGCGGATAGGCTGAGAGGCTTTGATGCCTTCAGCCTGCACTGGATTAGCGTGTTGCACTTCTGCCTAGTCATTTAGCAGGTGTAACTGCATGAAGATTCACCTTAGCAGCTCCTACATTAATCTCAAAGGTACACTACTGGCATCAGTGTTGGCCTCAGCCATGCTATTTTCATCATGGTGTTTCCTATCATTGAATTGCAAGCCGGTTGTGTTTTGGTCACTTCGTATGACTCATGGTACTATTGAATGTCCATTCTGCACTCACTTGGCATACATTTTGTGTCTTCCTTTCATTAGCCACCAGGGTCTGATCTTGCATGGGTTCAAATGCCATATGTGAGCATATTGTGATGCAGAACAACAGTGTTGTAATACACATGCAACATACGGCGGACGTGAAAGGCACATTTCTTGAGCAGTCAGCCTGATATATTCTTGGGTTCCCCTCCCTTGGCCCAGCACGGGAACAGTGTGTGGGCCCTGAACAGATGTCACAGCCAACCTTGTAGCAGAAGTCAGTGTGTGTCTTTGATTCTGGGAGGACCTCGTTGTACCTACAATGATAAGTGTGTTTTGCTACTTAACATTCCGGCAGCCACATGTGATGCACTAGATTTCTGGCACAAAGGATGAGCACAAGCAGTTGTGGGCACCAGCGTAGCATTAGTGTGTTATACGTAATATCATGATTGCTCCCACATTACTTCGAATGGGCCCACTACCTGGATGCAACCTATATCACAATGACATGTCTACGGATCCTGATGTGAGGTCCACTATTGTGTTTTGTTGATGGGCAACACAGAAGCCAGACAATGTAAGTGGTACATGACCAGCTGTGTGGACTGGGCATTTGATCTATATTGGAAACATTCAAAGTTGGACAGTGTATGCATTGTCAATACTAATGACCCTGGGATCTCAATTGTTCATCAGTGCCATATTTCAGTCAATTACTTTGATTGATTACGTCTACAGACACCATTACAACATAGTGGGGGCACCCTTTTGAGTAGTTGTGGCACTCGATAACAGGATTGGATTCCCAGGTCTGGGCCTGTTGCTGTAAAACATGTCATGTTCCGCAATTACGAAGGTTTGATGAGCCAAGACATGTAATATATTGTCTTCAGCTGTTCACAATTATAATTAGCTAAAGGTGGATGTCCATTGACTACTCCAATAGTAATGCAGCTATTTGTACATCTCTGGTTGACTTTCATATGTGGGCACTACATGTCCCTCGGTCACTCCTGGCAATGTATGCATTTTGACCATCTCCTGGCCACTTTGACTTACCAGTCGGTGAGGGTGTACGGTGGCGATGCCTCCCAGTCGATGCAGGGACCTCTGCTGCGACAGTTGTCTGTGCTCTGGCTGAATGTGTCAATGAGTGAGAAGAGAGAAAACTAAACATCTGGAATATGTGCTTGTGGAACATTTCTGTGATTTCCCCATTTCTTCTGCATGCTAACAGTGTTATGCAGTACTGCTGCTGACTGGGCAGGTAGGAGCAGTGGTGCATTGGGGTCGTAGTGGCGTGGCAGGGTGGGAAATGCACAACAGAATAGGTGTCTGACTTTTGGACCAGATGGTTCTCTCACCTTCTGCTTTGTGCTTTAAACTTGCACGGGGTGATTTACTTCTTAGAGATTTAGTGGCATGTTTCCACGCCCCTTGTAATACATTTACACCGCAGTTGCGTCACTTCTGTGACACAGCGGTGGGGTAATACAGGTGACACATTTAGACTTATTCACAATGTAATGCATCTATGGGTATGCCTCACGGTGTGCGGTCCTGCGCAACATTAAACATGCATCAGCTGTGATGTAGGCAGGGTGTGTGTTTATGTGGTTATGCCTCGTACAAGTGATGCATTGTAATCGACGACATCTCACGTAGTCACTTTTCATAGGGTGTTGCCATGCAAACTTAAACCAGCTTGAGGCACCTGTAATGAGTTGCCCTGAACGTTAGGTGTAGGCGGTCCATGGACATAGTTGGAGTTGCGTCACACTTGCAACACTACTCCAGCAGAGCATCCCCCTAATGCCATCAGTTGCAACACCCATCTGTCTATCCCAGCGCCACAGTGCACCGCATTGTCAATGTGACGCATCCGCGGTTGCACAAGAGTTGGATTGGGTGTGGCATTGTTACTGGCACATCTCTGCTGTTATTTGTCAATTGCTACTTAGCGGGCTTGTGTATTAATGCAACTGGACAGTGGCCATGTTTTCAGAAGTGGGGGAGGGATTTGCCATTTCAATCGCTAAGGATTGTGGGACTTGTAGTGCTACATACAGAGGGTGACACAGGAGTCTCTGACTGACGGATTAATTTATACACTTTGGACTACTTCCTTATTCACACTGACAGTGCAACACAGACATTCTATTCATGCACTTTAACTTTTCATCCCACTTACCTGGTACCACGTAGCGGACGTCACTGACAGGCAGCCCATGGACCAAGTGGGGGTGTATGGTTGTCAGGATGTCCTCCTCCTGTGTGGTGAGGCGGATGCGTGGTCCAGAGTGTGCGGCTGGGAGGATCCGTTGTAATTCCATCCTGGAGTATTTCTCCTTTACCCTCAGCCGCTCATCCTGCCATTTTTTTTTAAGGTCCTGGACAGTGCGCCTCTCCTCCCCCAATGCTGTGACAGCAGTGGCTAATTGCTGCCACAGGGCTGCCTTCTGGGTCCCACTGGTGCAGTAGGGTGGGAGTCCATAGAGGCGTTTGTGGTGCCTGACAATGAACTCCACAAGCATGGTGGTCTCCTCTGCTGTATAGTTCCTCTTTCTCTTCAGGAGCTCCATTTTCTTAGCCGGTCTCTGCTTGCAAATACAAACTGTGTGTGGCCAAACCAGTTCCTTCACTGTGTGCTGCTTTTAAATGTTTTTTGCTGCTGGTCAATCAGTGTTAATTGGCTTCAGCTGGATCATGGTGGGGGATGGTAGGCACTAGCAACATGATGGCTAACTGGAGCTGTTGGCTAGGATTGGCTGGAGTGCGTCAGCTGATGCATGGTGGGGGATGGTAGGGACTTGAACAGGTGTTTCCCCTTGGCTCAAATGATCAATGGCAACAGTTAATGTAGTCTGGTCCCAATTCTGATGTTCCGGCCCGGAAGCGGGATTTCCGGCCCGAGGCCGGAGTTTCCGGCCCGGGAGCGGATATTCCACGTCCGGAGCAGACTTTCCGGCCCGCGTGCGGACTTTCCGCTCCGGGCCCGGAATTTCCGCTCCGGTGCGGAAATTCTGGCCCGAGTGCGGACGTAAGTTTAGTGGTCGTAAATGGATTCTGTGAATAGCAAAAGTCCTAAGTTCATTTTGTGAATCGCAAAAGTAGTACGTTCATTCTGTGAATACCAGAAGTACTAGGTGCATTCTGTGAATACCAGATTGGTACTAAGTTTAGGATTTAGTCTTAAGTTTGTTCTGTGAATCGGGCCCAAGATCTTTTACTGAAACAACCAAGCCTATAAACCCTTACAAAGACTGTTGAAATTGGATTCAGCTCATTCTGTATGCCCGGACATTTTTGCTTGTGATGACCCAAATCTGGACTAATTACTGTGGGTGAGCCTTACTACACGTGTTTCATCATGGTAGTCACATAAAAACGGACTTTGCGTGTTTATTGCCAGTGTACGCCTTTTAAGATAAGCCCACTGCGACGGCAAGGCTAAAGAGCATTTGACTGGTATTCGTGAAGACTTGGTAACTGCGCATAGGTAGTCGTGCGCAAGGGGACTCTGCAGGATTAGATATTGACCTGGGGTCGGCCTTATAATGTTAGAGTACAATCATAGGGAAAGTCAGTGGGATTTACTGCTTTGTCTGTAGTGATACTTTATTTTCCCCATTGGGAGAGAACTTCCTTAGAGTGCAGTTTCTCTTTGGCCTATAGAGACCATTGACATATTGAACTGGGGCATAACCCGTGTGGGTAAATCAATTCTGCAATTTCTAAAATGGTATCTGTACACTTCTTGGGTCATATGCTCCTGTCTCAGCTCAGGATCAGAGCCCAGGCTTTTTGTCACCCTGCTGTGCCCAGTTAATCACATTTCTCTCCAGCAGCACGAAAAATTGGCCTCCCCACACAAATGGACCAATTACCAGTACCTCACCAAGTTCCTGAGGAGGAAAAAGGGGTGAAAAAGAATGAACTCGATCAATCAATTGGCTGCCATGCTCTACTAGAAATGGGCCTGTTCAAGCCCACTCAACAAAGGAGGGAGCCCAGATAACTGGAGCCAAACCAGGAAAGTGCTCTCTTTAAACTTGTGGTGTGCAAAACCCTAGCAGTGATGTCAGTGAGGGGTGAAGCCGAGACTGGAGGAGCAGATGTGACTAGTGAATCCTGGATGGTGCCATTTTGAACTGTTCAAAATTAACAAATTTCCCTCATGGATTTACTCAATAGTCTCCAACTGTAAATTTCAGATCAATATATATTGAACCAAAGACAAGGAGTCCATAAGACTTAAACACAACAAAGATAGAATATATTGTTATTTAATTTAATTTAAAACTTGTTGTATACCTCAGATTGTATTATAACGATATGTCCACAATTATCAAGTACAATGGGGTAAGCATCTTCATAAACAACATACATATGGAAAATTAATAATCAATAAAATAACTCTCAATGACAATTCAAATCAATATTTACACATAATTAAATCAAACAAATCAAACATTCAATATGAAAATCAAGGATGTATTACATACATATAAAATTGGTTTAAAAACACAAATATGATTTTGTCCTCTTGTCGACGCGTTTCGGTGTAAAGTGTGATTTGTAACACCTTCTTCAGGACCAATACATTAAAAACAGCTCTCTCTATCAAGTATAATCAATCTATAAAAAGAGAATATATACAATTATAATACATACATGTACTCATGGTGTTCAACCCTATCTTTAGTTCGACATACTTGATTTTGGATGACTGTAAACATTAAGAAAGTTTTCTTGATTTATACAAGGTCTGTTGTGAATTAAAAGGTGCAGAAAACTGCACCAAAAATTGTCACAGCCTCGCTATTCTATGACCTATATTAGGCCTATTCTCTTGTGGCCCATCGGTCTATTTAATCACTAAGATATAATGTTATTTACTTTAATTGAGGGCCTCCTAAGATTCATTACATTTTGTAAGAGGCATGCATTGAATAAGTCCTCCCCAGCAACGATTATTACCAAGAGTATATTGCTGTTGCTTCTGTCATTGCTGTAATTGGCCCATATTGAATTTTAGGCATATACTCACATGAGACTAGGACCTTTAATCGCAGTCCTTAAGTGACCAGAGTGGCGTGTTAACTCAGTACATCGTACTCCAATCTAATTTAAAAAAGGTATGGAGAGTGTATCAAGATTTATCATTTTTTCAATTTTATCTATTTACCTCTAATCTTCATATGCATATACTCACATAAGAATAGGACCTTCAATCGCGGTCCTAAAGTGACCAGAGTGGCGTGTTAACTCAGTACATCGTACTCCAATCTAATGTAAAATAGTATGGAGATTGTATCAAGACTAATTATATTTTCAATTTTATCTATTATCTTCATAGTTATTTACTCGAAAGGGATTGTTGTATCAATTGTTTTAGAGTTAGTGGGTACCACTCACCCTAGTTGAGCGTGTATCTCTTCAAAACCGCTCGTCAGCGTTATAGGTAGCTTTTCATATTCAAGCTCAGTGAATTCTATTAAGACAAATTGGATATAGACTTAATTAGTATCCAGATGAATAGTACACCCTGATAGCTAATGATTCTATTACGCAATGACTAGGCTTACCATAGAGTCAGCAACAGTGTATTCATTACTTTCTTGTCTTTAGTTACGCTGAATTGCCGGTCATTCCACTGTGGACCAAGGTGTCTGTGCTTGTGACCCTCGTGTTTCGTTTGGGCGGGGGCCGGTTTCTAAGATTAAAGGAGATAATCGCACTAGTTTATCAAGTCAGTATACGGTAACTTATGGAGCCATTTGTGAATATTATCGTGGGTTCAGTACTCTCACCCCATAAGTTTTATAGTGACATTACTTTCTATATTACTAGAACTAAAACGCTTAAATATTTAAGAAATCGCTTTTCTTTTTCATGGGGAATACATAGTGTCACGACTGACATTATTTATGCGCTATGTATCTTAACGTGACGCTATGTCACAAGTTATTTCTGTTAATAGACAGAGGGTCTACCCGCTTATTGCACTCAATTTGGTGGTAGCACCTCTAAACTCATCCATCACGGACCTCAAACTCTTACCTTCCAAGGAGCGTAGCGTCACCTCGTATCGGATTCTCTGGTATGGCTCACCACCTTCGTCTTCATTACCTCTCTTTTTATACGTATCCGCGTTTCCTGTAATTACTTCATTACGTTTTTACGTATAGTGGGGCCATCTTGGTAGTTCCTAGTTGTTTTTTTTGATTGAAGCTGAGTTTGCACAAACTTTATGGAATCCAAGAAGCCACCTCAAATGGGTCAAACTGAGGTTTAGACAACCGCATTTCCGGCATTTGCTTGTTTCCGTGTTTACGTGTAGTGCGGCCATCTTAGTAGTTCCTTGCTCTATTTCTTACGATTAAAGCCACAATTGCAAAAACTTTATTAAATCTAAACCGCCACATCTATTGGGTATTAACAATATCTATTGTTATAAACCTCGCAGCGCTTATCGTTTTTTGAAAAAATATATACGTTTCTATATTACTCGCAAATACTTCTTTGACGTATTTACATGTAGTATGGCCCTCTTGGTTATTCTGAGGTGTTTTTCTTTTAGTTGAAGCCAAACTTAAATTCGATATACGCCAACACCACTGTGTGCGAAGGTAAAAGATTAGTTGGTATAAATTATAAAAAAGCCTCGCAACACGTGTCGCTTTTTAAGGGAACGTCTAGTTAATTAGTGTTAGGTTTGGGTTATACAGACACATTTATTTCGAGATGATTTTCTCGAAATTATGAATTCGAGTTTACTTTCCATTCGATCTTAAGAAGTGTTTAATGACAGTTACATGTTTTATTTCCTCCACTTACTTATAAATGGCAATAAGGAATTATACATCCTGCTAGAATCAGCATTCGTGATCACGTTTCATTGTCAACTTAGAAGGACTCAAAGGCCATATTTTTCATGTAAATAGAGTGAGTTAGGAATAGAATTGTAATCTTATAAGAGACACAAGGATACAGGGCTAAAAATTGTATAAAGATAAAAAGCCCTTTGAGAACGATAACAACAATTTATGTTGTAAGTGATGTAATCCAATTACCTGATGATTCTTTCCCACTCTTCTCTATTGTTGAGACCCTGGTAGTAAGTCTTAAATTTAGACATGAAAAATTGTTCTCTTTGTTTTCTTCTTTTGTCCGTATCACCACCTCTCACTGAGATTTTTATTTTTTCAAGAATGAACCATTTGAGATCATCTTCCTTGTGTTTCATTTCTTGCCAATGATCAACCAAAGGGGCATTCTTTCTGCCATTTTTTAGGGCTGACCTGTGTTCTGTAAGGCGAGACCGCATTTCTCTGCTTGTCTCACCTACGTATCCCTTTTGACAGGGACAAATTAGAAGGTATACCACATTTTTGGTTCGGCAGTTAATCATTTCATTTATCCAATGTGATATGTTATTTAGTACAATCTTCTGTTCTTTAACGATCGTCTTACAATGTATGCATGAACTGCACGGAAAATTGCCTTTTAGCTTCGTTCCGTCATGGATACTGGTTTGTATACTCATCTTAGGTTCACTGATGGTTCTTACTAGCTGATTACGAATAGTTTTGTTCCTTCTGTAGGAAAATATAGGTTTACTGAGTGGGCACTGGCCTGGTTTGTTCAGTAAATACCAATTTTTATTTATCAAACTTTTAAGTTTATTACTCAAGCCATTAAAGTTAGTCACCATGATAATTTCTTGTAGGGCTTTTTGGGGCTTATCATTAGGCTCAAAGATGCTATCCCGATTATAGAATTTGGCTCTCTTATGCGCATCTTTAATGAGTCGTTTAGGATATCCTCGTTGTAGGAGTTTTTGTTGCAAAACCAGTGCATGGTGTTCGAAATCTTTGTTCTCACTACAGTTTCGTCTAATCCTTAAAAACTGACTGAAAGGAATACTATCCTTCTGGCACTTGGGATGATGACTCGTGTGATGTAGTAGTGTATTCCTATCTGATGGTTTAGTGTAGAGTTCAACTTTTAGTTTGTCATCCTTTACTTTTATGGTAATGTCCAAAAAATCTACTGATTCTTTACTTCTACTCCCTGTAAATTTCAAATTGGCATCACCACAGTTGAGCCAATCTAGAAAAGAAACCAGTTCCACCTCGTCTCCTTGCCAGATAAAGAACACATCATCTATAAATCTGGACCACTGCTTTATGTTTTCAAAATAGGGAGTGACTTCATTATAGATGTGGCGGTCCTCAAATTTGCCCACATAAAGGCAAGCCAGGCTGGGAGCACATGTGGCTCCCATACTGGTGCCTTTGATTTGGCAATAGTATGTATTGATAAATAGAAAGATGTTGTTCATAAGGATAATTTCTATGCATTCCACAATGAACACTTCCAAGGGCGAGAGATCTCTTCCTTCTTCACTAAGTATCTCTTTTATCATCTCTACTGTATCTTGTTGGGGTATGTTGGTGTATAAGGACTCAATGTCCAAACACACCAACCATTCAGTCTCTGGATTAAAACTGAGTCCTTTTACCTTTGAGATCATGTCTGTTGTATCTTTTATATATGATGGTAACTTTTTCACAAGGGGGCTTATGAATTTGTCGACATACTTACTGAGTGGTTCTGTAATTGAATTAATCCCTGAAACAATGGGTCGCATAGGAGGGTCATTGATGTTTTTGTGTACCTTCGGGAGGCCATAAATAGCTGGAATTAATGGATGATCATTGTGTAAAAAGCGAAATTCTTCTTCACAAATTACGCCATCCTCTTTCGCCAATCTCAATAGATTGCTAACCTTATCTTTCAATTTAATCCATTCAACTGCGTTGGATTTCCTGTAATGTAACGGAACATCCAGTAGCTTTTGCATCCTCCTATTGTAATCAACCGTGTCAAGGACCACTATACTACCACCCTTGTCACCTGGTTTAATTGTGATAGAGTCACAGTCATGAAGGTTCTTAAGGGCATCTATTTGGCTTTTCGTTAAATTCCTATCCGTCCATTGTTTCTTGTCAAACATAACTTCTAATCCCTTAGTGATGACCTTTTCAAAAGTGTCTACTTCTTGGCTTACCATCCCAATTGTTGGTGTCCAAGTGGACTGGGGTTTCATACCGGATCTATTTTGAGTGGGCCTGGGTTCCTTGTTTTCAAATAATTTTTTTATTCTAATCTTTCTAAAGAGGTCACGTATGTCTTTCTCCATCGTGTATTTACATGCTGGCGCACTAGGCGCAAAGCCTAAGCCCTTTTCCAAAGTGGCAATTTCATCTGTTGTAAGTACCCTACTGGATAGATTAATGATTGGGGCTTTAAGGGAACCCGTTGCTAGTCCCAAATTTTCTGGCTGCGCGTCCGCATATAAGGTCTCCTCTGTCCTGTTTCCCTTTGTTGACTCCCAGAGCGGCCCCTGCCTCTCGTTCTGAATGTTTGGGGATGTCTTCGTTGTTGTTGTCCTAAAAAAACCGGATAATCACGGCTGCTGCCTGCTACCTCATCTCTAGGATCATTTCTTGGTCTAGTGTCAGTATTTCTCTCTCCCTCTTAGTCAGAGCTGTTGTAAGAGGTATCTGAAAAGGTAACAGTTTTTTTGAAATAGTTGTTCTTATTATACTGATTTCTAGGTCCGTATCCTGTAGGTGTCGGCTGATCATAATAATCTTTTTGTAAGTAGGGATATATCAACTCTGTATTGAATTTAGCAATGTCCTTACGTAGTTTATTAGATTTCTTATTTATTAAGTAGTCCCTATAGCCGGTTATATCTTCCTGGATTTCTTCCAGTTTACGTTTAGCATCCTCTAAGGCTGTGTTTTCTTTTAATTGTTTTTCTAGGGTTTCTATTTCCTCCCTTTCAATTATAATTATTTCTTGGGCTGTTTCGATTATCAACAGCATCCAATCGCGACTACAGCGATTGGCTATTAGGGTCCCATTTTCTTTAAATTTCTCATTTTTGACGAATAATCCGGGTTCGTTTTTAATTTGTAACCCTTTGGGGATTATGCCCTTTTTGCAATACTCTATCAAAAAATCAGAATGGAGTTCGGTTCGAATCATTTTTTTCTTTAGATTCCACAAATTATTCCATTTCTCATCGTCTCCTTTTGATAGGGTTACAGTATTAATAGTCTTGGAGGTACCATTTATTATTTTATTAAATTGGTCTTCCGAAAACCCAAATGTGCGAAGAGTGTCCATTGCACTCACAAAATGACTCTCCAGCTACAAGAGCTGTTAAAATCCAAAAACAAATAGAGAGTTTCCCAGGTTTAGCCAGAAGGGACCGGGTATGTAACAACGTTCAAAATTAACAAATTTCCCTCATGGATTTACTCAATAGTCTCCAACTGTAAATTTCAGATCAATATATATTGAACCAAAGACAAGGAGTCCATAAGACTTAAACACAACAAAGATAGAATATATTGTTATTTAATTTAATTTAAAACTTGTTTTATACCTCAGATTGTATTATAACGATATGTCCACAATTATCAAGTACAATGGGGTAAGCATCTTCATAAACAACATACATATGGAAAATTAATAATCAATAAAATAACTCTCAATGACAATTCAAATCAATATTTACACATAATTAAATCAAACAAACACCTCAGAATAACCAAGAGGGCCATACTACATGTAAATACGTCAAAGAAGTATTTGCGAGTAATATAGAAACGTATATATTTTTTCAAAAAACGATAAGCGCTGCGAGGTTTATAACAATAGATATTGTTAATACCCAATAGATGTGGCGGTTTAGATTTAATAAAGTTTTTGCAATTGTGGCTTTAATCGTAAGAAATAGAGCAAGGAACTACTAAGATGGCCGCACTACACGTAAACACGGAAACAAGCGAATGCCGGAAATGCGGTCGTCTAAACCTCAGTTTGACCCATTTGAGGTGGCTTCTTGGATTCCATAAAGTTTGTGCAAACTCAGCTTCAATCAAAAAAAACAACTAGGAACTACCAAGATGGCCCCACTATACGTAAAAACGTAATGAAGTAATTACAGGAAACGCGGATACGTATAAAAAGAGAGGTAATGAAGACGAAGGTGGTGAGCCATACCAGAGAATCCGATACGAGGTGACGCTACGCTCCTTGGAAGGTAAGAGTTTGAGGTCCGTGATGGATGAGTTTAGAGGTGCTACCACCAAATTGAGTGCAATAAGCGGGTAGACCCTCTGTCTATTAACAGAAATAACTTGTGACATAGCGTCACGTTAAGATACATAGCGCATAAATAATGTCAGTCGTGACACTATTCCCCATGAAAAAGAAAAGCGATTTCTTAAATATTTAAGCGTTTTAGTTCTAGTAATATAGAAAGTAATGTCACTATATAACTTATGGGGTGAGAGTACTGAACCCACGATAATATTCACAAATGGCTCCATAAGTTACCGTATACTGACTCGATAAACTAGTGCGATTATCTCCTTTAATCTTAGAAACCGGCCCCCGCCCAAACGAAACACGAGGGTCACAAGCACAGACACCTTGGTCCACAGTGGAATGACCGGCAATTCAGCGTAACTAAAGACAAGAAAGTAATGAATACACTGTTGCTGACTCTATGGTAAGCCTAGTCATTGCGTAATAGAATCATTAGCTATCAGGGTGTACTATTCATCTGGATACTAATTAAGTCTATATCCAATTTGTCTTAATAGAATTCACTGAGCTTGAATATGAAAAGCTACCTATAACGCTGACGAGCGGTTTTGAAGAGATACACGCTCAACTAGGGTGAGTGGTACCCACTAACTCTAAAACAATTGATACAACAATCCCTTTCGAGTAAATAACTATGAAGATAATAGATAAAATTGAAAATATAATTAGTCTTGATACAATCTCCATACTATATTACATTAGATTGGAGTACGATGTACTGAGTTAACACGCCACTCTGGTCACTTTAGGACCGCGATTGAAGGTCCTATTCTTATGTGAGTATATGCCTTTGAAGATTAGAGGTAAATAGATAAAATTGAAAAAATGATAAATCTTGATACACTCTCCATACCTTTTTTAAATTAGATTGGAGTACGATGTACTGAGTTAACACGCCACTCTGGTCACTTAAGGACTGCGATTAAAGGTCCTAGTCTCATGTGAGTATATGCCTAAAATTCAATATGGGCCAATTACAGCAATGACAGAAGCAACAGCAATATACTCTTGGTAATAATCGTTGCTGGGGAGGACTTATTCAATGCATGCCTCTTACAAAATGTAATGAATCTTAGGAGGCCCTCAATTAAAGTAAATAACATTATATCTTAGTGATTAAATAGACCGATGGGCCACAAGAGAATAGGCCTAATATAGGTCATAGAATAGCGAGGCTGTGACAATTTTTGGTGCAGTTTTCTGCACCGTTTAATTCACAACAGACCTTGTATAAATCAAGAAAACTTTCTTAATGTTTACAGTCATCCAAAATCAAGTATGTCGAACCAAAGATAGGGTTGAACACCATGAGTACATGTATGTATTATAATTGTATATATTCTCTTTTTATAGATTGATTATACTTGATAGAGAGAGCTGTTTTTAATGTATTGGTCCTGAAGAAGGTGTTACAAATCACACTTTACACCGAAACGCGTCGACAAGAGGACAAAATCATATTTGTGTTTTTAAACCAATTTTCTATGTATGTAATACATCCTTGATTTTCATATTGAATGTTTGATTTGTTTGATTTAATTATGTGTAAATATTGATTTGAATTGTCATTGAGAGTTATTTTTATTGATTATTAATTTTCCATATGTATGTTGTTTATGAAGATGCTTACCCCATTGTACTTGATAATTGTGGACATATCGTTATAATACAATCTGAGGTATACAACAAGTTTTAAATTAAATAAAATAACAATATATTCTATCTTTGTTGTGTTTAAGTCTTATGGACTCCTTGTCTTTGGTTCAATATATATTGATCTGAAATTTACAGTTGGAGACTATTGAGTAAATCCATGTGGGAAATTTGTTAATTTTGAACGTTGTTACGTACCCGGTCCCTTCTGGCTAAACCTGGGAAACTCTCTATTTGTTTTTGCCATTTTGAACTGTCCCAGCATGCTGCGCATGATGGTTGGGACAGGGATGAGGTGGTGACATGGCACCCTAGGATAGCCAGGGGTGCCTGGCTTCTGGAACCCTCCTCTCCCCATCAACAACTCCTGCACATGGGGGATACTCTCTCTTGCTTGGTGATTTTTTTGCACTTCAATTCTGGACCCTGGGACCACCATGGACAACTGTAACGAAGAACCCCTTGATGCCCCCATAGGACGAAGGACTCTGCCCAGTACCAGTGGGTCTCCCTAAGGGCCAGTGAGACTCGCCCCACTGAGGACCAGTTGGGGAAAGCCCGGAACCTCTGCATCCAGAAACAAAGATGTTAGAATCCGGGTTCTCTGGTTGGCACAGGTAGGTACTTGTGACAAGCAGGGATCCTTTCCTCTAGTCAGGATGAGGGGTTACACTACTAAAACAACCCCTTGCTCACCCTCTAGGTAGCTTGGCGCGAGCAGACAAGGCTTATCTCAGAGCGTTATAGGTTAAGCATTTGTGAACACATACAGTAACCAAGTGACAACACTACAAATGGACACCACACAGGTATTTATATTAAAAATAAGGTTTCTTTATATAGGATTATCACAAGACCATTAAACGATTAAAAATACACAATACGGTTGCTTAGTTGGTAGAAGATTGCTTAGTTTCTCTTAAGTTCTTAAATGCGACACTTTAAGTCAATGTACCTTAGATGCGACACGCAGGGCAACGAAAGTGTTGCAGCGATGCAGATGCGTTGAAGTTCTTGGTGCAAAAGAAATAAAGACAGGATCTTCCAGATGCGTTACCCTTCTCCGATGTTGCGAGAAGGCTCGACTCGATGCGTCAGCTACAGCGGCGTCACCCTTGACGAGATGCGATGACAGCGGCCTTGGCAGCGGCACTCTTCTCTGACGTTGCGAGACGCTTCCGCTCGATGCGATGCTGCAGCGGCGTCACCCCTTCTGCGAGATGCAATGACAGCGGCTCCGACAGCGGCACGCTTCTCTGTGGATGCGAGGCACTTTTCTGGATGCGGTGCAATGCGACAACTACGATGGCTGCGATGGCGACACGCTTCCTCCTCGATGCAAGGCTCTTCTCTCGATGCGGTGCAATGCGTCAGCTACGATGGCTGCGATGGCGACACGCTTCTTCGGCATTGCGAGACACTTCCGGGATGATGCGAGACGCTTCCGCTCGATGCAATGCTGCAGCGGCGACACTCTCTGCGAGATGCGACGACAGCGGCTCCGACCGCGGCACGCTTCTCTCCCTTGCATCGCGCTTCCAGCTCCTTGTGACACGCAGTCCCTCAGAAGGCCCAACAACAGCAGCAGGCACTTCCAAAAGACTTTGGGGAGCTGGGGATGAAGTCCACTGGTCCTGGGACTTTGTTCAGGGGCCAAGCTCAGTTGAAGCCCTTGGAGATCTTTAAGCACAAGTTGAAATAAAAGTCTTTGTAGTCTTTTCTCCTCTCCATCAGCAGCAAGGGAACCACTGCAGGCCAATCCCCCAGGTCAGGGACAGTTACTCCTCCTACAGCTTTCCCAGTTCCTTCTCTTCTGGCAGAGATTCTTCTTGTTTCAGCAGGATCTGATCTAATTTCTTGGGAGCAGGGTCCCAATACTTATACCCCTAATTCCTTTGTTCCTCTGGGGTTGAGGGGCCTTTTCCCAGTCCAAACCAGTTCTTGAGCACTCTGTTGACATGACTCTGCCTTTCTATTCAGGGTGCAGGGCAGAGACATCAGCCACTCCGCAGGAGGTGGAGCCAGCATTGTGGTAGCAGAGCACAACCCTATTCAGAGCCCAGGTGTACTCCTCCCACCCATCTGACTGCCAATCTTCCTATTCACCACCAGGCTGCCTAGCCCTGCCCCTCTGGGTTTCCCCAGCCCTGTGACTCACACAACCAGACAGGCAGATACACATCACAGCAGAGGCGGGCTGAAATGGTCAAGCAAGCAAATACCAACTTTCTAAAAGTGGTATTTGCAAACACAGAAATTTAAAATAAACTTTACTAAAAGATGTATTTTATTATTCTGAGTTCAGGCATACTAAACTCGAATTTCTACCATGTTCCCTGGGTCTGTTAGGATCATAGGATGTAACAATTCTAACAGCCCATTCTGGCCTATGGAGAACAGGTAGCCTTACAATAGTGAAAAACGAAAATGGCTGTAATTCACTCTTAGGACATGCCACACACATCAGGGCTTGTCCTACCTTATGCTTACAATGCACCCTGCCCTAGGGCCTACCATAGGGGTGACTGATATGAAGTTAAGGGAAGGTTTAGGGACTGGCAAGTGGGTGCACTTGCCCAGTCAGCATGACAGTACTAGACTGCACGCAGGTTCTGCAATGGCAGACCCTAGATACATTTTACCAGGCTGCTTCCGTGGGTGGCACAACCAGTGCTGCAAGCCCACTAGCAGCATTTGTATTTACAAGCCCTGGGCACTCCTGGTGCACTTTACTGGGGTCTGACAGTAAACCAAATAAACCAATCATGGAATCCAACCAACATATACATTGTAAATAGGGAGCACTTGCACTGTGGCACTGGTTGGCAGTGGCACAGTGCTCTGAGCGGCCAACACCATAAAAACACATGAGGCACAGCGACAAAAAGTGGAAGGGAGACTCACGCCAAGGTGCCAGGTCTAACACGTGTCCCCTCCAGCTGAATAGTGGGGAAAACTACCCTAGCCCAGGGAGTTCCTCATCACTAAGGCGGAAAAATCTGGACAGACCGTCAGCATTGGCGTGATCTGTACCAGGGCGATGTTCCACCGTGAAATTCATACCCTGTAGGGAAATGGACCACCTCAACAGCTTTGGATTCTCACCCCTCATATGCATCAACCATCTGAGGGGCCTGTGGTCTGTCTGAACCCGGGAGTGAGACCCAAACAGGTAGGGTCTTAGCTTCTTCAGCGCCCAGACCACAGCAAATGCCTCACGCTCAATAGCATTCCATCTCTGTTCCCGTGGTAGTAACCTCCTGCTAATAAAGGCTACAGGTTGATCTAGGCCCTGTTCATTAATCTGTGAAAGAACAGCCCCCACACCATGCTCTGAAGCGTCTGTCTGAACGATAAACTCTTTGGAGAAGTTGGGAGCCAAAAGCACTGGCGCCGTGCACATAGCAGCTTTCAGGGCCTCAAAAGATTTCTGACAGGTGTCAGTCCAGATCACCTTCCTGGGCTGCTTCCTTGAAGTCAGCGCTGTCAAGGGGGCAACAATGTTGCCATACCCCTTGACAAACCTCCTGTAGTACCCGGTGAGACCTAGGAAGGCTCTCACCTCTGTCTGGGTTTTGGGTGACTCCCAATTCCGGATGGTTTCTATCTTGGGTTGAAGGGGTGCCACCTGGCCACTCCCAACTTGGTGCCCCAAGTACACCACTGAACCCTGCCCGATCTGGCACTTACTCGCCTTGATCATGAGGCCTGCCCTCCGCAGCGCCATCAACACTTCCCAGAGGTGGCGCAGGTGTTCCTCCCATGTGGAGCTAAACACTGCGATGTCACCCAGGTAAGCTGCACTGAACGAATCCAGCCCAATCAACACCTGGTTGACCAACCTCTGGAAGGTGGCAGGGGCATTCTTCATCCCAAAAGGCATAACCCGGAACTGGTAATGTCCATCCGGGGTGGAAAATGCTGACCTCTCTTTGGCCCCATCGGTTAAGGTGATCTGCCAATACCCAGACATTAGATCAAACGTGCTGAGGTAGTTGGCAGCCCCTAGCCGATCTATGAGCTCATCAGCTCTGGGGATGAGGTGTGCGTCAGTCCTAGTGACCGAATTGAGTCCTCTGTAGTCCACACAGAACCAGAGTTCGGGTGTGGCTCCCGGCGCTGCAGCCTTTGGGACCAAGACCACTGGGCTGGCCCAAGGACTGCTTGAAGACTCAATTACCCAAAGGGCAAACATCTTGGAGACCTCCTCCTTGATGCAGGCCCTTACCCTGTCAGTCACCCTGTAGGCCTTGTGCCTCACAGGTGTACTATCCCCAGTGTCCACATCATGGACGCACCAATCAGTGACACCGGGAACCAGGGAAAACAGATCAGAAAATTGTCCCAGCAGCTGGCGACAATCATTCTGTTGTTCAGGGGTCAGGGCGGAAGAGAGGATGACACCATCCACTGACCCATCTTGCTCCTTGACTGACAGGAGGTCAGGAAGAGGCTCGATCTCCTCCTCCATCCCAGCATCTGTCGCTAAGAGCATGCCCACTTGGGACCTCTCCAAGTGGGGCTTGAGGCGGTTGACATGTAGGACCCTTAAGGGGTTCCTAGGAGACTTCAGGTCCACCAAGTAGGTAACCAGACTCTTGCGCTCCACAACCTCAAAGGGACCGGTCCACTTATCCTGGAGCGCACACGGCTCCACGGGGGCCAAGACCCATACCTTCTGTCCAGGCTGAAGCTTTACCAGAGTGGCATTCTGGTCGTACCACCGCTTCATCTCCTCCTGGGTGGCTTCCAGGTTTGCCTCAGCAAGTTCCCTGAAACGCCTAGTCTGGTTTCTGAAGGCCAGCATGTAACTATATACATTCTGGGGAGGTTTCCTGGGAGATTGCTCCCAGCCTTCCTTTACCAGACTTAGAGGTCCTCTCACTGGGTGTCCGTACAGCAGCTCAAAGGGACTGAACCCCAGAGACTTCTGTGGCACCTCTCTGTAAGCAAAGAGCAGGCATGGTAAGAGGACGTCCCACTTACGCCTCATGGGTTCCTCAAGACCCATTATCATGCCTTTTAGGGTTCGGTTGAATCTCTCAACCAACCCATTTTCTTGGGGGTGGTAAGGTGTGGTGAACTTGTAGGTTACCCCTCACTCTTGCCAAAGGGACTTCATATATTTAGATATGAAGTTGGTACCTCGGTCAGACACCACCTCTAGAGGGAATCCCACTCGGGAGAAAATTCCCATCAGCGCGCGTCCCACCACGGGGGCCGTCACTGTCCTCAGAGGGATGGCTTCCGGGTACCGGGTGGCATGGTCCACCAGGACCAGGATGAACCTATTGCCCATCGCTGTCCTGGGGTCCAGTGGCCCCACAATGTCAATCCCCACTCGCTGGAATGGGGTACCGACCACAGGGAATGGTTGGAGTGGAGCCTTCTGCTTCCTTCCGCTCTTCCCACTTGCCTGGCAAGTTTGGCATGTTCTGCAGTCAGTATCTGAACTCCTGTGCATTTGGGGCCAAAAGAAGTGGGTGACAAGCCTTTCAAAGGTCTTGTCCTGCCCCAAATGTCCTGCTAATGGCACATCGTGAGCCAGCCCCAGTAGGAAGGCTCTGAAGCGCTGGGGTACCACCAGCACACAGGCTGACCCAGGCTCAGCAACCTTAGGCTCAGAATACAGGAGGTCGTTCTCCCAGTAAATGAAGTGTGTTCCAGACTGATCACCGTTGGCCTGGTCTGCAGCCTGCTGCCGCATACCCACAAGAGAAGGGCATTCTTTCTGCTCCCTGCAGAATTCTTCCCTGGAGGGTCCTCCTTCTTGCTGCCAATGGGTCAGCTCAGGCAGGTCCCCCAGTTCAGCTATCTGTTCCCCTGTAGGTTCCAGGGCATATCCCTCAAGGTCTGCTCCCTCCTGGACCGTGGGAACTTCAGGGGCCGGTTTCCCACGCCCCCTGCTCCTTCTCGTTAAGGCCGGTCCCTGGGCCTCCCTCTCAGGCTCCAGGACCTCTTGAGTACCTCTACTGGCTGCCATGGACCGTGTGGTGACACACGCCCAATCCGGCATACCCAACATCTCCAGGTGAGCACTCCGCTCCACCTTAGCCCAAGGTGAGCTCTCCAAGTTGTTCCCTAACAGACAGTCTACAGGCATGGAGGGCCTCAGAGCTACCTGAAGAGTACCAGAGACCCCCCCCACTGAAAGGGAACCTGAGCCACTGGGCAGTGACTCTCGGTGCTGTTGGCGGCAACAACCGGTTAGAATGCTCCTGGGACAACCTGCTCCTGAGACACCAGGTGGCGCTTGACAGCCGTCACACTGGCTCCTGTGTCTCTGAGAGCTTCAACCCTATGGCCATTTATGGTCACCCACTGCCTGTACTTCTTAGTGTTTTCAGGCAGCTGAGTTTGGGGGACCACTTCACAGTCTCCTAATGAGACAAGGGACATCTCTGAGGGACCCCACCCACCTTGGACATTCATCTCCTCCTCCAGGGCTACACTAGTCACCTGCCGGGATGGAGCACCAGTGGGTGCTGGTTTACCAAATAATGGACACTTCACATCGGAGGCAAAATGCCCCATGTTACCACACTTGTAACATCTGATGGGCCCCTTCTGAACAGGTGTACCTGTCGGGGCCCCGTCGGCTTCTGTGGTGGGGGAGGCTGAGAACCTTTCCCTTGGTTCCCTTGGGGATTACTTTGGGGCCTCTTCTGGAACTCCCTCTGTTTACCCTTGTCCCCCCCACTCTTCTGATTGATTGATTGATTGATTGATTGGGGTACTTATAGAGCGCAACTATCACCCTACGGGCATCTTGGCGCTTGCATTGGGAACTCGTCCTGGTTTTTCCCTGTAAGATAACGCGTACTGGGCATCCCCAAGGTGAAAGCCAGGCATCCCGCCGCGGGGGGCCGTTGTGGAGATTAAGCAGGCTTGTTGCCCAGAGCTGCATAGTGTGAACTCGTGCTTAGAGTGGGCACCGAAGCGAGAATTATCGAGTCCGTGGACAATTGGGTTCTGGACCCTGCCGCGTGGGGAATCGAACCCAGGTCCCGGGCCTGATCTCTGCTTCAGGGTATGCCTCCTCTAACCAGTGAGCTACACTTCTCCACTTCTGCTGGGGACCCTGCCCACCTTTGGCGGAATCTTCCACTTGACCCTTATGGACCCTGGTACTGACCCAGCGGTCCGCCTCCTCAGCAAGCTTCCTAGGGTTAGTCAGCCTACTATCAATCAGGTGTTGGCGTAGCTCAGGAAAACAATTACTGGACAAGTGCTCCCATGCCATTAAATCAAGAAGCCCTTGAAAATCATTCACTTTGCTACCCTTCACCCAACCATCCAGTGCTCTGCAAAAAAAGTCACATACTCAACATACGTACTGTTTGGAATCTTAGTGCAACCTCTGAACCTTTGCCTATACAACTCAGGGGTCAACCCATACCTAGACATCAAAGCAGCCTTCATATGGGGATAGGAATTATAGTCATCTGAAGGCAAATCCAGCAGTGTATCCCGCCCCTCACTAAGGAACCGTCCCCACAACCCCGCTCCCCAATCTTTCTCAGGGACCCGGTGGGAAGACATGGCTACCTCATAGACCTTAAACCACTGCCCTATGTCATCATTTAAAAAAATTCCTTCACTACATCTTTGGGTATGTACACTCTGGACTCTACCTGCACTGGGGGTGTGCTGCCACCAGAGGGAGTGCTTCCCAAGCCCTGGGCTTTCAACTCCAGCTCCCTCATTATTCTGTCATGCTCCATTTGGGTTTTTTCTCTTCCATTTGCATTTTTCTCTCTTCTATTTCCATTCTTTTTTGTTCCATTGCCAACTGTCCATTTAGTTTGGCCATCTCTATTTCATGAGCTCTGGTGTCTTTCCTGTCTGCCAACTCCTCTGGAGATAAACTTTTGTTACAGGCACTGCTACCTGCAGGGGAAGGGCTTCTCCTTCCTCTTGAGCCCACTGGCTCATCCAGCTGCTCATCTGCACTATCATCATCAGTAGCATTCCTTGCTTCTACCCAGGCCCTCAGCGCCTTGTAGAACTCTGGCTTGGTTGTACATCCAGTAATGCAAACTTTAAATCTCTTGCAGAAGGACTTCAGCTGCTTGGCAGTGTAACTATCCAATTTCTCTTCTTCCCATTTTAATTCAGTATTCACGGAGACTATGGATGCTGCTTTCTCCACCATGGTTAAGCTTGGCAGTGCTCAAAAATAGACAGTCCACAAGAAATCTACCAACAAGTATTGGTTGCGTTTAAGGTCTGCACTCACTAAGTAGTGTTCACCAATCACTGTACATGAGTCACAAATGCAAATACAGAATCCTCACTGCTGACCACCAATGTTAGAATCCGGGTTCTCTGGTTGGCACAGGTAGGTACTTGTGACAAGCAGGGAACCTTTCCTCTAGTCAGGATGAGGGGTTACACTACTAAAACAACCGCTTGCTCACCCTCTAGGTAGCTTGGCGCGAGCAGACAAGGCTTATCTCAGAGCGTTATAGGTTAAGCATTTGTGAACACATACAGCAACCAAGTGACAACACTACAAATGGACACCACACAGGTATTTATATTAAAAATAAGGTTTCTTTATATAGGATTATCACAAGACCATTAAACGATTAAAAATACACAATACGGTTGCTTAGTTGGTAGAAGATTGCTTAGTTTCTCTTAAGTTCTTAAATGTGACACTTTAAGTCAATGTGCCTTAGATGCGACACGCAGGGCAACGAAAGTGTTGCAGCGATGCAGATGCGTTGAAGTTCTTGGTGCAAAAGAAATAAAGACGGGATCTTCCAGATGCGTTACGCTTCTCCGATGTTGCGAGAAGGCTCGACTCGATGCGTCAGCTACAGCGGCGTCACCCTTGACGAGATGCGACGACAGCGGCCTTGGCAGCGGCACTCTTCTCCGACGTTGCGAGACGCTTCCGCTCGATGCGATGCTGCAGCAGCGTCACCCCTTCTGCGAGATACGACGACAGCGGCTCCGACGGCGGCACGCTTCTCCGTGGATGCGAGGCGCTTTTCTGGATGCGGTGCAATGTGACAACTATGATGGCTGCGATGGCGACACGCTTCCTCCTCGATGCGAGACTCTTCTCTCGATGCGGTGCAATGCGACAGCTACGATGGCTGCGATGGCGACACGCTTCTTCGGCGTTGCGAGACACTTCCGGGATGATGCTAGACGCTTCCGCTCGATGCGATGCTGCAGCGGCGACACTCTCTGCGAGATGCGATGACAGCGGCTCCGACGGCGGCACGCTTCTCTCCCTTGCGTCACGATTCCAGCTCCTTGCAACACGCAGTCCCTCAGAAGGCCCAACAACAGCAGCAGGCACTTCCAAAAGACTTTGGGGAGCTGGGGATGAAGTCCACTGGTCCTGGAACTTCATTCAGGGGGCAAGCTCAGTTCAAGCCCTTGGAGATCTTTAAGCACAAGTTGAAATAAAAGTCTTTGTAGTATTTTCTCCTCTCCTTCAGCAGCAAGGCAACCACTGCAGGCCAATCCCCCAGGTCAGGGACAGTTACTCCTCCTACAGCTTTCCCAGTTCCTTCTCTTCTGGCAGAGGTTCTTCTTGTTTCAGCAGGATCTGATCTAATTTCTTGGGAGCAGGGTCCCAATACTTATACCCCTAATTCCTTTGTTCCTCTGGGGTTGAGGGGCCTTTGCCCAGTCCAAACCAGTTCTTGAGCACTCTGTTGACATGACTCTGCCTTTCTATTCAGGGTGCAGGGCAGAGACATCAGCCACTCCGCAGGAGGTGGAGCCAGCATTGTGGTAGCAGAGCACAACCCTATTCAGAGCCCAGGTGTACTCCTCCCACCCATCTGACTGCCAATCTTCCTATTCACCACCAGGCTGCCTAGCCCTGCCCCTCTGGGTTTCCCCAGCCCTGTGACTCACACAACCAGACAGGCAGATACACATCACAGCAGAGGCGGGCTGAAATGGTCAAGCAAGCAAATACCAACTTTCTAAAAGTGGTATTTGCAAACACAGAAATTTAAAATAAACTTTACTAAAAGATGTATTTTATTATTCTGAGTTCAGGCATACTAAACTCGAATTTCTACCATGTTCCCTGGGTCTGTTAGGATCATAGGATGTAACAATTCTAACAGCCCATTCTGGCCTATGGAGAACAGGTAGCCTTACAATAGTGAAAAACGAAAATGGCTGTAATTCACTCTTAGGACATGCCACACACATCAGGGCTTGTCCTACCTTATGCTTACAATGCACCCTGCCCTAGGGCCTACCATAGGGGTGACTGATATGAAGTTAAGGGAAGGTTTAGGGACTGGCAAGTGGGTGCACTTGCCCAGTCAGCATGACAGTACTAGACTGCACGCAGGTTCTGCAATGGCAGACCCTAGATACATTTTACCAGGCTGCTTCCGTGGGTGGCACAACCAGTGCTGCAAGCCCACTAGCAGCATTTGTATTTACAAGCCCTGGGCACTCCTGGTGCACTTTACTGGGGTCTGACAGTAAACCAAATAAACCAATCATGGAATCCAACCAACATATACATTGTAAATAGGGAGCACTTGCACTGTGGCACTGGTTGGCAGTGGCACAGTGCTCTGAGCGGCCAACACCATAAAAACACATGAGGCACAGCGACAAAAAGTGGAAGGGAGACTCACGCCAAGGTGCCAGGTCTAACACGTGTCCCCTCCAGCTGAATAGTGGGGAAAACTACCCTAGCCCAGGGAGTTCCTCATCACTAAGGCGGAAAAATCTGGACAGACCGTCAGCATTGGCGTGATCTGTACCAGGGCGATGTTCCACCGTGAAATTCATACCCTGTAGGGAAATGGACCACCTCAACAGCTTTGGATTCTCACCCCTCATATGCATCAACCATCTGAGGGGCCTGTGGTCTGTCTGAACCCGGGAGTGAGACCCAAACAGGTAGGGTCTTAGCTTCTTCAGCGCCCAGACCACAGCAAATGCCTCACACTCAATAGCATTCCATCTCTGTTCCCGTGGTAGTAACCTCCTGCTAATAAAGGCTACAGGTTGATCTAGGCCCTGTTCATTAATCTGTGAAAGAACAGCCCCCACACCATGCTCTGAAGCGTCTGTCTGAACGATAAACTCTTTGGAGAAGTTGGGAGCCAAAAGCACTGGCGCCGTGCACATAGCAGCTTTCAGGGCCTCAAAAGATTTCTGACAGGTGTCAGTCCAGATCACCTTCCTGGGCTGCTTCCTTGAAGTCAGCGCTGTCAAGGGGGCAACAATGTTGCCATACCCCTTGACAAACCTCCTGTAGTACCCGGTGAGACCTAGGAAGGCTCTCACCTCTGTCTGGGTTTTGGGTGACTCCCAATTCCGGATGGTTTCTATCTTGGGTTGAAGGGGTGCCACCTGGCCACTCCCAACTTGGTGCCCCAAGTACACCACTGAACCCTGCCCGATCTGGCACTTACTCGCCTTGATCATGAGGCCTGCCCTCCGCAGCGCCATCAACACTTCCCAGAGGTGGCGCAGGTGTTCCTCCCATGTGGAGCTAAACACTGCGATGTCACCCAGGTAAGCTGCACTGAACGAATCCAGCCCAATCAACACCTGGTTGACCAACCTCTGGAAGGTGGCAGGGGCATTCTTCATCCCAAAAGGCATAACCCGGAACTGGTAATGTCCATCCGGGGTGGAAAATGCTGACCTCTCTTTGGCCCCATCGGTTAAGGTGATCTGCCAATACCCAGACATTAGATCAAACGTGCTGAGGTAGTTGGCAGCCCCTAGCCGATCTATGAGCTCATCAGCTCTGGGGATGAGGTGTGCGTCAGTCCTAGTGACCGAATTGAGTCCTCTGTAGTCCACACAGAACCAGAGTTCGGGTGTGGCTCCCGGCGCTGCAGCCTTTGGGACCAAGACCACTGGGCTGGCCCAAGGACTGCTTGAAGACTCAATTACCCAAAGGGCAAACATCTTGGAGACCTCCTCCTTGATGCAGGCCCTTACCCTGTCAGTCACCCTGTAGGCCTTGTGCCTCACAGGTGTACTATCCCCAGTGTCCACATCATGGACGCACCAATCAGTGACACCGGGAACCAGGGAAAACAGATCAGAAAATTGTCCCAGCAGCTGGCGACAATCATTCTGTTGTTCAGGGGTCAGGGCGGAAGAGAGGATGACACCATCCACTGACCCATCTTGCTCCTTGACTGACAGGAGGTCAGGAAGAGGCTCGATCTCCTCCTCCATCCCAGCATCTGTCGCTAAGAGCATGCCCACTTGGGACCTCTCCAAGTGGGGCTTGAGGCGGTTGACATGTAGGACCCTTAAGGGGTTCCTAGGAGACTTCAGGTCCACCAAGTAGGTAACCAGACTCTTGCGCTCCACAACCTCAAAGGGACCGGTCCACTTATCCTGGAGCGCACACGGCTCCACGGGGGCCAAGACCCATACCTTCTGTCCAGGCTGAAGCTTTACCAGAGTGGCATTCTGGTCGTACCACCGCTTCATCTCCTCCTGGGTGGCTTCCAGGTTTGCCTCAGCAAGTTCCCTGAAACGCCTAGTCTGGTTTCTGAAGGCCAGCATGTAACTATATACATTCTGGGGAGGTTTCCTGGGAGATTGCTCCCAGCCTTCCTTTACCAGACTTAGAGGTCCTCTCACTGGGTGTCCGTACAGCAGCTCAAAGGGACTGAACCCCAGAGACTTCTGTGGCACCTCTCTGTAAGCAAAGAGCAGGCATGGTAAGAGGACGTCCCACTTACGCCTCATGGGTTCCTCAAGACCCATTATCATGCCTTTTAGGGTTCGGTTGAATCTCTCAACCAACCCATTTTCTTGGGGGTGGTAAGGTGTGGTGAACTTGTAGGTTACCCCTCACTCTTGCCAAAGGGACTTCATATATTTAGATATGAAGTTGGTACCTCGGTCAGACACCACCTCTAGAGGGAATCCCACTCGGGAGAAAATTCCCATCAGCGCGCGTCCCACCACGGGGGCCGTCACTGTCCTCAGAGGGATGGCTTCCGGGTACCGGGTGGCATGGTCCACCAGGACCAGGATGAACCTATTGCCCATCGCTGTCCTGGGGTCCAGTGGCCCCACAATGTCAATCCCCACTCGCTGGAATGGGGTACCGACCACAGGGAATGGTTGGAGTGGAGCCTTCTGCTTCCTTCCGCTCTTCCCACTTGCCTGGCAAGTTTGGCATGTTCTGCAGTGAGTATCTGAACTCCTGTGCATTTGGGGCCAAAAGAAGTGGGTGACAAGCCTTTCAAAGGTCTTGTCCTGCCCCAAATGTCCTGCTAATGGCACATCGTGAGCCAGCCCCAGTAGGAAGGCTCTGAAGCGCTGGGGTACCACCAGCACACAGGCTGACCCAGGCTCAGCAACCTTAGGCTCAGAATACAGGAGGTCGTTCTCCCAGTAAATGAAGTGTGTTCCAGACTGATCACCGTTGGCCTGGTCTGCAGCCTGCTGCCGCATACCCACAGGAGAAGGGCATTCTTTCTGCTCCCTGCAGAATTCTTCCCTGGAGGGTCCTCCTTCTTGCTGCCAATGGGTCAGCTCAGGCAGGTCCCCCAGTTCAGCTATCTGTTCCCCTGTAGGTTCCAGGGCATATCCCTCAAGGTCTGCTCCCTCCTGGACCGTGGGAACTTCAGGGGCCGGTTTCCCACGCCCCCTGCTCCTTCTCGTTAAGGCCGGTCCCTGGGCCTCCCTCTCAGGCTCCAGGACCTCTTGAGTACCTCTACTGGCTGCCATGGACCGTGTGGTGACACACGCCCAATCCGGCATACCCAACATCTCCAGGTGAGCACTCCGCTCCACCTTAGCCCAAGGTGAGCTCTCCAAGTTGTTCCCTAACAGACAGTCTACAGGCATGGAGGGCCTCAGAGCTACCTGAAGAGTACCAGAGACCCCCCCCACTGAAAGGGAACCTGAGCCACTGGGCAGTGACTCTCGGTGCTGTTGGCGGCAACAACCGGTTAGAATGCTCCTGGGACAACCTGCTCCTGAGACACCAGGTGGCGCTTGACAGCCGTCACACTGGCTCCTGTGTCTCTGAGAGCTTCAACCCTATGGCCATTTATGGTCACCCACTGCCTGTACTTCTTAGTGTTTTCAGGCAGCTGAGTTTGGGGGACCACTTCACAGTCTCCTAATGAGACAAGGGACATCTCTGAGGGACCCCACCCACCTTGGACATTCATCTCCTCCTCCAGGGCTACACTAGTCACCTGCCGGGATGGAGCACCAGTGGGTGCTGGTTTACCAAATAATGGACACTTCACATCGGAGGCAAAATGCCCCATGTTACCACACTTGTAACATCTGATGGGCCCCTTCTGAACAGGTGTACCTGTCGGGGCCCCGTCGGCTTCTGTGGTGGGGGAGGCTGAGAACCTTTCCCTTGGTTCCCTTGGGGATTACTTTGGGGCCTCTTCTGGAACTCCCTCTGTTTACCCTTGTCCCCCCCACTCTTCTGATTGATTGATTGATTGATTGATTGGGGTACTTATAGAGCGCAACTATCACCCTACGGGCATCTTGGCGCTTGCATTGGGAACTCGTCCTGGTTTTTCCCTGTAAGATAACGCGTACTGGGCATCCCCAAGGTGAAAGCCAGGCATCCCGCCGCGGGGGGCCGTTGTGGAGATTAAGCAGGCTTGTTGCCCAGAGCTGCATAGTGTGAACTCGTGCTTAGAGTGGGCACCGAAGCGAGAATTATCGAGTCCGTGGACAATTGGGTTCTGGACCCTGCCGCGTGGGGAATCGAACCCAGGTCCCGGGCCTGATCTCTGCTTCAGGGTATGCCTCCTCTAACCAGTGAGCTACACTTCTCCACTTCTGCTGGGGACCCTGCCCACCTTTGGCGGAATCTTCCACTTGACCCTTATGGACCCTGGTACTGACCCAGCGGTCCGCCTCCTCAGCAAGCTTCCTAGGGTTAGTCAGCCTACTATCAATCAGGTGTTGGCGTAGCTCAGGAAAACAATTACTGGACAAGTGCTCCCATGCCATTAAATCAAGAAGCCCTTGAAAATCATTCACTTTGCTACCCTTCACCCAACCATCCAGTGCTCTGCAAAAAAAGTCACATACTCAACATACGTACTGTTTGGAATCTTAGTGCAACCTCTGAACCTTTGCCTATACAACTCAGGGGTCAACCCATACCTAGACATCAAAGCAGCCTTCATATGGGGATAGGAATTATAGTCATCTGAAGGCAAATCCAGCAGTGTATCCCGCCCCTCACTAAGGAACCGTCCCCACAACCCCGCTCCCCAATCTTTCTCAGGGACCCGGTGGGAAGACATGGCTACCTCATAGACCTTAAACCACTGCCCTATGTCATCATTTAAAAAAATTCCTTCACTACATCTTTGGGTATGTACACTCTGGACTCTACCTGCACTGGGGGTGTGCTGCCACCAGAGGGAGTGCTTCCCAAGCCCTGGGCTTTCAACTCCAGCTCCCTCATTATTCTGTCATGCTCCATTTGGGTTTTTTCTCTTCCATTTGCATTTTTCTCTCTTCTATTTCCATTCTTTTTTGTTCCATTGCCAACTGTCCATTTAGTTTGGCCATCTCTATTTCATGAGCTCTGGTGTCTTTCCTGTCTGCCAACTCCTCTGGAGATAAACTTTTGTTACAGGCACTGCTACCTGCAGGGGAAGGGCTTCTCCTTCCTCTTGAGCCCACTGGCTCATCCAGCTGCTCATCTGCACTATCATCATCAGTAGCATTCCTTGCTTCTACCCAGGCCCTCAGCGCCTTGTAGAACTCTGGCTTGGTTGTACATCCAGTAATGCAAACTTTAAATCTCTTGCAGAAGGACTTCAGCTGCTTGGCAGTGTAACTATCCAATTTCTCTTCTTCCCATTTTAATTCAGTATTCACGGAGACTATGGATGCTGCTTTCTCCACCATGGTTAAGCTTGGCAGTGCTCAAAAATAGACAGTCCACAAGAAATCTACCAACAAGTATTGGTTGCGTTTAAGGTCTGCACTCACTAAGTAGTGTTCACCAATCACTGTACATGAGTCACAAATGCAAATACAGAATCCTCACTGCTGACCACCAATGTTAGAATCCGGGTTCTCTGGTTGGCACAGGTAGGTACTTGTGACAAGCAGGGAACCTTTCCTCTAGTCAGGATGAGGGGTTACACTACTAAAACAACCGCTTGCTCACCCTCTAGGTAGCTTGGCGCGAGCAGACAAGGCTTATCTCAGAGCGTTATAGGTTAAGCATTTGTGAACACATACAGCAACCAAGTGACAACACTACAAATGGACACCACACAGGTATTTATATTAAAAATAAGGTTTCTTTATATAGGATTATCACAAGACCATTAAACGATTAAAAATACACAATACGGTTGCTTAGTTGGTAGAAGATTGCTTAGTTTCTCTTAAGTTCTTAAATGTGACACTTTAAGTCAATGTGCCTTAGATGCGACACGCAGGGCAACGAAAGTGTTGCAGCGATGCAGATGCGTTGAAGTTCTTGGTGCAAAAGAAATAAAGACGGGATCTTCCAGATGCGTTACGCTTCTCCGATGTTGCGAGAAGGCTCGACTCGATGCGTCAGCTACAGCGGCGTCACCCTTGACGAGATGCGACGACAGCGGCCTTGGCAGCGGCACTCTTCTCCGACGTTGCGAGACGCTTCCGCTCGATGCGATGCTGCAGCAGCGTCACCCCTTCTGCGAGATACGACGACAGCGGCTCCGACGGCGGCACGCTTCTCCGTGGATGCGAGGCGCTTTTCTGGATGCGGTGCAATGTGACAACTATGATGGCTGCGATGGCGACACGCTTCCTCCTCGATGCGAGACTCTTCTCTCGATGCGGTGCAATGCGACAGCTACGATGGCTGCGATGGCGACACGCTTCTTCGGCGTTGCGAGACACTTCCGGGATGATGCTAGACGCTTCCGCTCGATGCGATGCTGCAGCGGCGACACTCTCTGCGAGATGCGATGACAGCGGCTCCGACGGCGGCACGCTTCTCTCCCTTGCGTCACGATTCCAGCTCCTTGCAACACGCAGTCCCTCAGAAGGCCCAACAACAGCAGCAGGCACTTCCAAAAGACTTTGGGGAGCTGGGGATGAAGTCCACTGGTCCTGGAACTTCATTCAGGGGGCAAGCTCAGTTCAAGCCCTTGGAGATCTTTAAGCACAAGTTGAAATAAAAGTCTTTGTAGTATTTTCTCCTCTCCTTCAGCAGCAAGGCAACCACTGCAGGCCAATCCCCCAGGTCAGGGACAGTTACTCCTCCTACAGCTTTCCCAGTTCCTTCTCTTCTGGCAGAGGTTCTTCTTGTTTCAGCAGGATCTGATCTAATTTCTTGGGAGCAGGGTCCCAATACTTATACCCCTAATTCCTTTGTTCCTCTGGGGTTGAGGGGCCTTTGCCCAGTCCAAACCAGTTCTTGAGCACTCTGTTGACATGACTCTGCCTTTCTATTCAGGGTGCAGGGCAGAGACATCAGCCGCTCCGCAGGAGGTGGAGCCAGCATTGTGGTAGCAGAGCACAACCCTATTCAGAGCCCAGGTGTACTCCTCCCACCCATCTGACTGCCAATCTTCCTATTCACCACCAGGCTGCCTAGCCCTGCCCCTCTGGGTTTCCCCAGCCCTGTCACTCACACAACCAGACAGGCAGATACACATCACAGCAGAGGCGGGCTGAAATGGTCAAGCAAGCAAATACCAACTTTCTAAAAGTGGTATTTGCAAACACAGAATGTTAAAATAAACTTTACTAAAATATGTATTTTATTATTCTGAGTTCAGGCATACTAAACTCGAATTTCTACCATGTTCCCTGGGTCTGTTAGGATCATAGGATGTAACAATTCTAACAGCCCATTCTGGCCTATGGAGAACAGGTAGCCTTACAATAGTGAAAAACGAAAATGGCTGTAATTCACTATTAGGACATGCCACACACATCAGGGCTTGTCCTACCTTATGCTTACAATGCACCCTGCCCTAGGGCCTACCATAGGGGTGACTGATATGAAGTTAAGGGAAGGTTTAGGGACTGGCAAGTGGGTGCACTTGCCCAGTCAGCACGACAGTACCAGACTGCACGCAGGTTCTGCAATGGCAGACCCTAGATACATTTTACCAGGCCGCTTCTGTGGGTGGCACAACCAGTGCTGCAAGCCCACTAGCAGCATTTGTATTTACAAGCCCTGGGCACTCCTGGTGCACTTTACTGGGGTCTGACAGTAAACCAAATAAACCTATCATGGAATCCAACCAACATATACATTTTAAATAGGGAGCACTTGCACTGTGGCACTGGTTGGCAGTGGCACAGTGCTCTGAGCGGCCAACACCATAAAAACACATGAGGCACAGCGACAAAACGTGGAAGGGAGACTCACGCCAAGGTGCCAGGTCTAACAAAAGACCAATGGGAAAGGCTGGCACAGGGGGCCAGGAGAACCAGCTCCCCGAGTACTGCACTATTTTGGAGGTGTGGCGGTCTGCTGCAACTTCCTCCGGTGGCTAGAGTTCACCACCAGGAGTAAATGGAGCCCATGATCATCCTAATCGTCCCAATGGGGCCTGAGTAATGACATTTTACAGTTTGCTCGGCAAAGAAGCGTGTGGGGCTCTAATGCCGTTATTATTTTTCATGACTGCATTTAAGTACAAAATTATGATTTCAGCAGGTGGTTTTTTGCCCTTGTACCTTGAGCAAGCCAATAGACTTAATTGATATGTTTGTATGACCCCATGGTGATTATGCAATGTGATCTATGGTATTTTCCATCTACCAATGTAAATATTTGTAAATTATTGCAAAGTATTTAGTTGTCTGTGTGTAATAAATGTACTTCTCCTTTCTCTAAACAAACAGTACTGACTGGACAATCATTTATTGAGTGCTATTATTGTGTGCCCATGAAAGGTGGTTGCACCACCTCCGCTGAGTAGGCCTTGGACAGCTCTGCCTCTGTACCCTGAGAGAGTCAAGCGCTACAATGGGGTGGATGGTTCCCACTAAGAACAATTGTGGACCTTTTACTTGTGCATGCCACACAACCCAATTTCCTGCAAAAACCTATTTGAATAACTTCAACCTTCAGATAGAAGGAAAGATCATTTCATAATTTGGAGGCCAGTTATGAAAAGGATCTCCCACCTTTCCAGGCAAAATTAGATCAGATCAAGGGACCGTTAAAATAAGAGCATTCACCGAGGGTTTGCAAGTTTGGAAGCTCTGAAATTTTTCTGATAGAATTTCAGGGTCTTTTTTTAGAAAGCCCGATGAACCATATAAGCTGCTTTGAACAATACCCTCTTACTAACGAGGCAGTCAATGCAAAGTATTGAGTATTGGCGTTTCTGAGTTAGAATGTTTTGAGCCCAAAAAGAACCTTGCGGCCCAATCTTGGACCTTCTGCAACCTGGCTACTGTTTTTTACTGTAGGCCCAAATATAGTGCATTGCAGTAGTCCAAGAGAGATTAAATTGAAGCCTGGACTACCTTTTTGTATATTTGTTTGGGTAACATTGAGAGCTATTTATGCAACTTCCTCACGTGAAGAAAACTGGAAGCTGACACTATTTTTATTTGTTTATTCATGTTAAAGTCTCTATCAATCCAATAACCAAGGTTTTTTGCTCAATTTACTTACATGGGTGTGTCTACCAATGATGTAGGCTATCAATTTGGTGAATGAATGATTGCTATTGGCCGAAGCACAACATCCCAGTTTTGTCTCCAATCAGTTTTAGTGCATTTAAGCACATCCACGGAGTCTATAAAATCATAAAATGATGAAAATGAGTGGCTGCTTTGGCTTCTTGAACAACCAATACCACATTGTGGGTGTCATCAGAGTTCGACATATGACACATCCCAGATTTTATCATAGATGGGGGAGACACAATCATTAAACAGATTAGGGTTCATTATGGAGCTCTGATGCACCCCACACTACAAGGATCTTTCTTTAGAAGAGAAAGCCAACATCCAAATCATATGTGTAAGATTGGGTAGGAAAGAGATAACCCAATCCAAGGCTTTTCATTGCACGCACAACATCTACAGTCTATGAATAAAGGAAAGGGACGATGAGAAACTGTATTAAATGCAGAACTAAGATCAGGATCAGCCATGCACTACCGCCTCCATCCAATCACATTCTGATCTCATATAGAACCAATATAAGTAGAGGTTCTGTAGAGTGAAGTGGCATAGACCCATTTAGATTTTATCAACCACCATATTTACCTCCAAATGACCTTTCAACTGTCTGTCACTTTCAGTATTTTTGCAGTGAAAAATATTTTTTACATGGGCCAATAGTTCAACAGTTGGAAAGGACCTGCTAAAGATTTTCTTTTTTAATGGGGAGGATTTGTGCATTCTTCTACAGTTGTAGACAAACTGCTGACTTGATAGATACATTTCCCAGGTCTGCAATTATTGGTGCCATACTGCCCACCACCAGATAAAACATGAGGCAGGGCATGGGTCTTTCGGAGATCTATATTTTCTTTTTAACATACAGGCTTTTCCCAGATCAGCCTGCAACAGCTCAAAATGCAATTGCATTGAATTAAGCATAACCTTAGGGTTTGAGATTACCTTCTCGACTTGACTCTCACAATTCAAATTTCTGTTGTTTTTGTTTTAGCTTTTCATAAACAAGACTGAGAAGAATTCACAAACATCTGATGAAACATCAAACTTCATTTCACAAAAGAAGAGAAAACATTAATCTTTTACCACCCTAAAAAAATATCGACCTGACTGCTTAGCCTCAGAGATTTCAGGTGAACAATATGTTCTCTGCATCAAACTGCATAATTCTTTTCATTGTATTTAATGTCTGTACACATTGTATAGCCACAAAAAGAACCATGAATGTTCTCCTCCTAGTTGACTTCTATCTTTGGGGAAGATTTACATGTGTCTTTAGAACCCTAAAAATATTTTAGGACTACTCATTTTCTGCTTACAGAGCTTCAGAATTCTAGGAGTACTCACATCAGTAAGCATTTAGATTTAAGCATGTAGACTTATGCATATGTAATACTTGGCGAAAGCGCATTTGAGCTCTTTCAAAACCGTTTTTATTTTTTATTTTATTGAGGTTAAAATATATGTCCCAGCATAGAATGTGATTCCTCTATAAACCCACGATTATACTGACAGCTGCAGTTTAATTTCAAGTATCTGACGATTGGGTCGAAAGTGTGGCATTATGGGCCCGATATATAGATGATTTGTTTATTGCGTGGAGAGGTAGCCGTTCATCTGCTGAAAAGTATATAGCTTATCTTAATTCCAATTATCTCAATCTGGTATTTAGTGAACACAACAGCAACACAAATGTATGTTATCTTGATTTGGAGGCCCATGTAGAGGATACTAAACTACTCACAAGATTGTACAGGAAACCCACAGCTGGGAATTCTGTTTTGCATGCTGATAGATACCACCCAGGGGAAAACAGTAGAGAAGCACATGAGCCTGCACTTATTTTTTTTTATTTCAGTGGGAGCTACGGACACAGCTTGACTCCAGCCAAAATTGTTTTAAAAAATACTATTTTGCCTTGTGAAGTCTCAGGAGGAACCCAGGACCAGAGCTAGGGGGTCAGGGTATTCCTACCCTGCCCCTTTTCATTTTGTTAAATGCTTTCTGTGATACTTGGCTGAAGCTGAGTCCCAAGATGCCTGACAACACTTCCTGGTTGAAGTGTTGGCAGCCAATCACATTTAAGCGCAGGAGGATCTGCGAGCATCTGCAAACCTAAATATCCAAATTTGAATTTCTTTAAGTAACTCTAAACCCACTGAATGGTCCTAACTATTACTACCTGTTGGTGATCACCAGTGTGTTCGACTGCCTGGGTGGACGTTGTTGTGGTTGTTATTAGCAAGTCTGAACCGCTGCTGTCAGGGGCCTGGCAACCAAGAGGCTGTGGACTATGCAAGTCTGAGGTGCCCTATCATAAGAGGGACAACTGCGGGACCACTGTGAATGACATCTTGCAGCAGGTGAGGAAGACAGGCACAGGCATGGACAATGAAGGGCACTGTGGACGGCGGCATAACATATGAAACAAACGAGAGGGAGAAGGATTCATATTTTACCTTGAATGTGTAACCATAAGGCATTATGGGATATTGAGGCCTTCACACTTGTCTAAATATTTCCCGGACGATGGAGATGCTGTTTTTTTATTGGCCCACAAACCCACCAATGAGAGAGTCATTAAAAAGTTTAAAATAACACAAACCTGTGTGCGTTTGTATTGAATTCGGTGCACTGAGGAAGGCCGATGCAGAAATGCATTTGCACACTACAAATCAAGAGATTACCCCGTGAGTGCTCCCCTACCTGCAGTTGTTGAGAAACAAGGGCAGTAGCACTCACCGCCATTGGAGGCACCCGCAAAAGTGTTCGACCGCCTGGGTGGACGCTGTTGTGGTTGGTATTGGCAAGTCTGACCCGCTGCTGTCAGGGGCCCGGCAACCAAGAGGCTGTGGACTATACAAGTCTGAGGTGCCCTACCATAAGAGGGACACCTACAGGACCACTGTGAATGACATTTTGCTGCAGGTGAGGGAGACGGGCACAGGCATGGACAATGAAGGGCACCGTGGACGGTGGCATAACATATGAAACAAACGTGAGGGAGAAGGATTCATATTTTACCTTCAATGTGTAACCATAAGGCATTATGGGATATTTGAGGCCTTCACGCTTGTCTAAACATTTGCCGGACGATGGAGATGCTGTTTTCTTATTTGCCCACAAACCCACCAATGAGAGAGTCATTAAAAAGTTTAAAATAACACAAACCCGGGCGCGTTTGTATTGAATTTTGTGCACTGAGGAAGGCCGATGTCGAAATGCATTTGTACACTACAAATAAAGAGATTCCCCCGTGAGTGCTCCCCTACCTGCAGTTGTTGAGAAACAAGGGCAGTAGCACCAACCGCCATTGGAGGCACCCGCCGAGTGTTCGACCGCCTGGGTGGACGTTGTTGTGGTTGTTATTGGCAAGTCTGAACCGCTGCTGTCAGGGGCCCGGCAACCAAGAGGCTGTGGACTGTACAAGTCTGAGGTGCCCTACCATAAGAGGAACACCTACAGGACCACTGTGAATGACATTTTGCTGCAGGTGAGGGAGACGGGCACAGGCATGGACAATGAAGGGCACCGTGGACGGCGGCATAACATATGAAACATTCTTTTCTTTGGGCACGATTGTGGATATTGTGGAGTACACCTATATATTGCCTCCTGCAATTTACAAGACTGCCTTGAGGTGATCGTTTTATGAGCAAGGGGTGAGTCAAGGATTTGTGCTCTATATATCTAGCTAACTCTGGGGTGTTTGTTTTTACTGAAATCTCCTCTCTGTCTTTTGTACATCTTGTAGACGCATGTGTGGAGTGCCTGCAGTTCCAACAAGACCCCGTAAGACATCTGGCAGTCTCATCACGTTTTCCCTTGTTTTCTTTTCCTTCCTACCTTCCCCCCGGTGTCAGTATTGGTCAAGGTAGTTTAGAACCTAAGCGATTGGGTCCTACATTCAAACTCAAGCAAGGTTATTCCCAGTTTCACTCCCCCAATAATTGGTCTCAGTTAGTGGCGAGGCAAATTGCAATATTATAGTTAGAGAACATCAAGCACCTCACACTGTTCCAACATGGCGGCCTTGGTTATTGGGTTAGCGCTCTAGTGTTGCACCCATGTTTTGACAGCTCAGCTGTATCGAGCGCGCTCACCTGATTACCGGCGCACTTCAACTGAATACCTTCGCCGGCTGCTACGCGTTCTTTTTCTCCTCAGAACGCGCCGTTTTTTCCTGTTTGATTCCAGACTCCTTTGAATCTCCGTACTGAATTTTCTGCGAGGTTCTAACGCTTGCTTCATACAGTGACGCCTTGGTGAGGTATTTTTTCTGTAATTCCTGAGAGAGAGTTTCCGCTTCCCTCATCGCACCAGCACCAGCACCAATGTATCGGAATTAATTGATCTGGTTCTGCAGATAGATCAGCGTCAATTTGAAAGAAGGAGTGAGCAGCGGAAAGATATCCGACAATTTCCACCTAGATTTGACAGGATGAAATCCGAAGCACCAAAGACCAGTGAACACGGCACTACAGAAGAACCTATGCAAATAGGTACGGTACGTGGGCCCTTGAGTACAGAGGAACGAGAAAAAAGACGTCAATGGAAGTTGTGCATGTATTGTGGCGGTGCGGGCCATTTTGTTAAGGAGTGTCCAAAGAAGCCTAAGAATTCATCATGGGTAAAAGACAGGCCCCACCAGTAGGCGGAGTTGCTCTGGTGGGAGCTGTACAAGAGACAACTCCAAACATTCAGCAGTTAGTGAACACCCTTCAGTCGTCTGCTCCTCATTTAATAATTTCCAGTCAAATTTTGTTTCGAGAGATCAAGGTGGAGGAAGTTTCGGTAATGATTGATTCCGGAGCTACTGGAAATTTCTGTGATATTCAATTCGCCAAGTCTTTAGGAATATCTTTTGTCAAAAAAGAAAAACCGGAGCCAGTGAGAGCTGTAGGTGGCACCAACCTCTCTTCTGGACCTATTACCTATGACACGGAAGAGATCACGATGTTGGGTCCAGAGAAACATCGAAGTATAAAAAGTTTCAACCTGATTGATGCCCCGCAATTCCAGTTGATTCTCGGATTTCCCTGGCTTACTGAGCACAATCCGAAAATTGATTGGGCAAAAAGAACAATAGAATTGAATTCAGAATATTGTGCCAAGCATTGTTTTGATTCCGACAAGATTAAATCTTGACTATCTCCATCTGTTTGTTTAGCGGAACAGACTCGTATGATTTGTGTCGCAGAAATACAAAGTATTCCTGAAGAGTATCAAGATCCGGAAGCAGTTTTCAATGAAAGAGAAGCCATGAAATTACCCTCACATCTGGAGTATGATTGCAAGATAGAATTGCAACCAGGAGCTTCCTTACCTTGTAGTCGCATTTATGCATTATCAGAAGCTGAGAACAAGCATTTAAAGGACTATTTAGATCAATATCTTGCCAATGGATTCATCCGTCCGTCCCAGTCACCAGTCTCCTCCCCTCTTTTTTTTATTCCAAAGAAAGACGGGAGTTTAAGAACTTGTATTGACTATTGTGCATTAAATTTGGTCACAAAAAAGAATAGATATCCTTTACCTTTGATCTCTGAACTTTTGGATGAAGTTAAAGAGGCTCAAGTTTACACCAAATTGGATTTACGAGGGGCATATCATTTGGTTCGTATGGCTGAAGGACATGAGTGGAAGACAGCGTTCAGAACTCGATTTGGGCTATTCGAATATCAAGTTATGCCTTTCGGCCTATGCAATGCCCCGTCTGCTTTTCAGCATTTTGTAAATGATGTACTACGAGAATTTTTGGACCGCTTTGCCGTAGTATATCTTGATGACATTCTCATTTTTTCCAAAAATTTAAAAGAGCATGTGCAGTATGTCCGAGCAATTTTGGAGCGTCTACTGGAACATCAGCTGTTTGTTAAGTTGGAGAAATGTGTTTTCAATTCTACACGGATAGAATTTCTTGGTTACATTCTTTCGCCTGAAGGTGTATCCATGGATGACACAAAAGTGAAGGCCATTAAGGATTGGCCTGCTCCACGATCAGTAAAGGAGATACAGAGTTTCCTGGGATTTGCCAATTTCTACCAAAGATTCATTCAAAACTTTTCTGAGAAAGTCAGTCCCATCACACGATTGCTTAAGAAGAATGAAAAGTTTGTGTGGAACGCAGAAACTGAAAAGGCTTTCCAATTACTGAAAGAAACCTTTATTACGGAACCTGTTTTGTAACATCCAAATTTGACTGAACCATTTTTTGTGGAAGCAGATGCCTCCAACTTGGCTATTGGAGGCGTTCTCTCTCAACGGCATAAGGATACTGGCCAACTTCATCCAGTGGCTTATCGTTCTCGTAAGTTATCAGCTGCAGAGATTAACTACTCCATTGCAGACAAGGAATTGCTGGCGGTAAAGGATGCTTTTCAAGAGTGGAGACATTACCTATTTGGGGCAAAACATGAAATAACAGTGTTCACTGACCATCAAAACTTACAGTTTTTGAAATCAGCCAGAACTCTCACTTCAAGGCAACTCAGGTGGTCACTCTTTTTTGCTGATTACAACTTTGTCCTGACCTACAAGCCGGGTTCAGTAAATGGAAAGGCTGATGCGTTATCTCGTTTGAATGTTGGTGATGGGAAAGAAGAAGTAAAACAAGGGCATATAATCCCAGAAGAAAAGATTGTGAGCACCACAGTCTACGAGGAACTTGAAGAAAGGATCAAGGAGAATCTCCCCTCTAGTGAGTTAGAATCTTGGAAGTTGAAAGGACCAGAGCGAGAAATAAAGGGTGGTAAACCTTTTTTCCAAGGAAAACCTTTTGTGCCAAATGAGGACCTCCGGAAAGAGGTTATTCAACTGTTTCATGACCACCCATTGGCAGGACATAAGGGTGTAAAAAAGACTTTGGAACTCTTGAAAAGATCATTTCGTTGGCCCGGCATGGAAGCTCAAGTGAGGCAGCATGTGGGTACATGTGAACAATGTGTTAAAGGAAAGGTAGATCGTCAAACTCCACAGGGTCTTCCCATGCCTTTGCCTGTAGCTCCCTACCCATGGCATACAGTTTCTATGGATTTTATTGTAGATCTGCCTTCCAGTCAAGGGTACTCAGTAATTTGGGTCATTGTGGACCATTTTTCTAAAATGAGCCATTTCATTCCTCTAAAGGCCCTTCCAAATGCTTCCCAATTGGCGAACCTGTTAATTCAGAACATAGTGAAACTCCATGGGATTCCCAAGGTTGTGATTTCTGATCGGGACCCCCAATTTGCGTCCCGATTTTGGAGATCCTTTGTGAAGGGGCTAGGTGTTGACTCTCGTTTGTCCACCAGTTTTCATCCAGAGACTGATGGGCAAACTGAGAGAGTTAATCAGGATCTAGAGCAATATTTACTTCTCTATTTAATGGATCAGGAGGGAGAGTGGCCGGGTTTTCTGGGAACTGCTGAATTTGCATACAATAACTCAATCCATTCATCTACTGGTTACTCCCCCTTTTATTTGAACTCAGGGAGACATCCAAATATGCTGCTAGGTAAGGTTGAGGTGGAGGTTCCTGTAGCTGGAGAAGTTATACAGAAGTTGCAAGAAGCGTATCAAAAGGCTTCAGAGAACCTAGTTAAATCCAAAAATGCACATAAGAAGCAGGCAGACAAACGACGAAAGGTTAGCCCAGTTTTTAAGCCAGGAGATCAGGTTTGGATTTCTACTCGACATATGAGGTTGAGAGGAAATAGAAAATTTCAACCTAGATTTGTGGGTCCTTATCCTGTAGACTAGATGGTGAATCCTGTTAGTGTTAAGGTCAGACATCCTAGTAAGTTTAAGATTCACCCGACCTTCCATGTCTCTTTAGTAAAAAGAAGTCCCTCTAATTTGAGACGTTCGTCACCACCAGTTCCCATTCAAGTACAATCAGAAGAGGAATTTGAAGTTAAGAGAATGCTAGATTCCAAATGCAAGAAGGGTCAATTATTTTATTTGGTTGACTGAAAGGGTTTTGGCCCGGAAGAAAGATCATGGGAGCCCAGTTCAAACGTTCATGCTTCGAGACTAATAAGAGAATTGCACCAGACTAATCCACAGAAACCTAGAGAGAGGGTTTTGGTGGGGGGTACTGTCAGGATTGGTCAAGGTAGTTTAGAACCTAAGCGACTCGTTAGTGCTTTATAGTTTGGTCAGAAAAAAACCTTCAGTTGTCTCAGAATTATCGTTCCAGTGTTCCTACTTCTTTTTGGGAGCTTGTAAGTTTTTTCACTCGAAATTCAAGACAATTCTTTTGGAAACTCTCTAGAGACATTTGCTTATGAGAAGATGCTCTTCATTAGCAGTGACTGTGATTCTTAAAAGAAACGACCTATTACTTAAAATCTCCAGAGTACTCCTCATCTCTTGCAGTAGGGGTTTTACCAGCACTCAACTCAAGAAGTAAGCAGGAATATATATATATATATGTATATATTATTACTTACCGACATCACCAACTCTACAGTTCCTTCTCCGGAACTTTGTCTCGTGCTGAATGAATGTGTATAAGACATTTTTTGATATTAAAGAGAGTATTACTTTGGAAAGCACATATTATCAGAGAGAGGCAAGGTTCCACACAAGACAAGGTAACCATTCTGTACTAGAAGTGTAGAATTGCAAGCATTAGAGGGTACGTTAGGCGTTCAGAGCTGTAATAATCTTGTGCTAAGTTAAATTTTGCAGGTGCAGAAAGTCCCTACCTGGTAGCATCCAACGAAGACACCGGTGTGGCAGTCTCTCTTTCTGTCCCATCCCCTTTTCCCCTCTGCTTCTGATGTCAGAGAGATTCTGGTTTAGGGGCATTGGGGAGTTGGGAAAAAATCATCGAGGAACTTCAGCCGTTCGGCTCCCGTGGAAGAATCTAGATTCAGGTACTGGGCTTGACACCCGGTTTGTTGGCGGCTCGTGTTTCTTCTGAGTACGCACAGAGGGTCAAGGTATTGGGTTGGGGTGAATGGGATTATATTCGCTCCTGCAGTACCTGGATTTCAGGTGAGTGGCCTGGAACAACAGCTCCCATCCCAGCCAACAAAACTAGACAATTATTTGACTAATGTATACCCAATGTTTAAAGGTTGTGGAAACATGAAGAATGTATTACGATCTGCTCAACCATCCGCTTCTTTACCCCAGGCAACTCTGACCTTGCCACCGACGCAACCCAAATTAAATACAGACCCTATCATGGTACAAAGCCCAGCAACTCAACTCATCACACCAGTAACACATCTGCTAGGGTCTCAACCTCTAATTATGCAAGAGTAGAAGGTACTTCTGCCCAGTAACAGTGGTAACATGATAAGACAAGTGGTAACATGATAAGACACAGAATCTAGACAATTGCCTGCTCCTTCATCCGAAAGCATCGAGAATTTAGTTTATTCTCACCCAAGAAAAATCTAGGTCCCACTACTGACCAAAGCTCCCTACCTCGACATTCAGAGTCTACCATCCACCTGCAGAGGGCACAGCAACCCTCAGGAGGGGCGGAGACTTCAGCCTCGCAAAAAGTATTTTCATCTGCGTCAGAAAGTATGGATCTACGAAGATATACTGTTAGGGCATGAACTGATCAGACCAGTTACAAATGATCACATCCCCCCAGCCCACCCCTATAACAAAGGACATACTAAAAAGTACCTAGGTGAGGATTTACCGACTAAACTGGCCTTCATTCCACACTACCCTTCGGAAGGGAAGCATGACGTTCTGAATCGATCCAACATACTAAGATTACTTCAGGCTACTCCTATTCAGTCAAAGATAACATCAGAGGTCATACTGAGCGTGGAATTTGAAATCCCCCCAGAATGCCGCAATGGGAGGGAAGCCACATTTTTAACATTAAAACAACTTTACTGGCAGAAGACATATTAGACTGTAAGGCCGTCCTTGAGGAATGGGGTATAGGAATTTAAAAAATACAAGCCCCAAAATACCCAGCCCCTCTAAGAAAGCTACTCAATTCACCCAAAGCAAAAGTCCACCCCTACAGTATATTAGGGGGACTGGGCTCCCGCTTCTTCAACTACAGACAGATAACATAAATATGTCCTGCACCTACTCATCAACAAGGGGCACGATTAGGAAAATAGCAACAGGACAAATTGGGGAAGAACGTCAACCCGACTGGAAACGGGTGCCCCAATTTTGCCTAGTGAAGTCCCAGCCTAATCCTATCAGTGTGAAGTGCCCTTTAGTGCCACAACAACTCATATCTCCTCTGTCATGGAATGAAGCTGGGCTCTCAAGACTTTTAAGCTCGAACACAGTAAAATTACTGCTAATGGCATCCGATGTTCTTTGTTTCCAAGAAACATGGTCATTAGTCCCTCTAACAATTGCCAGCTTCCAAGGTGTCCACCAAGTAGCAAAGAAAAAAAACATCTGTCAATATACTTTAATTTGAACTTGAAAAAATAAAAACACATTTAATTCCAACTCAAGATGAGATGCTCCAAGCACTTGTTCTGGAGAGCACCAAGACATCGATGTCCCGAATTAAGATACTCCTGATTAATGTCTACTTTAACAGCTTTGGCTCAGCACGGGCAACAAGACTGAGCGAGGTGAGCGACAATCTGGATCAAATCCTTTGTGATCACATTAACCATGATATAATAATTTGTGGTGACCTTAATTTGAGACAGCTAGGATCATTTAACACCATTTGTCCACCTCTAAAACCCTTAAGTGCTTAAATAAATAATATCTTAAGTAAACATGGTCTACAATCTGTACAGATTTTAGCTTATAATTCTGAACCATGAACTCACCTCTTGAAAACTTTCAGGGGGATAAGCACTATCGACAATGTTTTTGTCTCAGGAAAACTCATGAATAACCTTGTGAGCTTTAAAGTGCACTCCTCAAATGATACTGACCATCTGCCTCTTTGCACAATCGTTAACATTAATCTACCTAAATGCAAAGGTCATAAGGTTCTGGGTACCTCTTTCAACGACGAAACAGTACATCTAACCCGAAGAATTCATTGGCGCCAGTTCAATCTACGGAATTTAGCATCATGGAAAGTTGCTACTGGGCAGTTTTTGCAGGCACAAAGTGGTGAATTCTTACTAACTCACTGAGCTCTTATAACCAGGGGCTATAATGAATCACTGAATCCTCCGGTAAGCCTTCGGCGACATCAGTTAAAATCCCTTAATAGAAATCAAGTTATTCTGTGTAGCTCACGGTACATTCGAAAGTTGCAGATGGCACGTAAGAAAATCTGGAACGAACAAGCCAATGCGGAACTAAGATTGGAAATCCAAGGTGCCAGAAAACAACATAAACAACTGACATGGCAGGAAAAAAACAGCAGAGGGAAAAGGATTGACAATACGTATACTCAATTATGAGCAAGCATAATTAAGCAGACCTATGGAGGCACATTAAAAATAAAACAAGCCAGGAAGTAATAAGGAGTAACTCCATCACTGAAGCCAAGTGGTCTTTGCATGTAAAAAAACTCTCTGTAGTCGATCAACCAGGAGCCTTCCCGCTCGAACACTCAGACCTCGCTGACGATTCAATAGGCCGTGTCTCCACATTTACGAGCAACGGCATTTAAAAAGCACTAAATAAAACAAGATCTGCAGGCGCACCTGGCCCAAATGGTCTCCCGGACCAACTGTTTAAAGATGACTTGGCACTATGGCCCGCAATACTCTCTTCATTGTTCACAATCTGTGCCAAATTCCATCAAGTGCCAGACAGCTGGAGAGGCTCTATATTGTATCCAATTTTTAAAAAGGGCGATAGACGAAACCCCACCAACTACTGCCTGATAACCTTACTGGACATTGAGGTCAAGACCGACGCAGCTGCACTCTTAAATGTGCTAGAGACATGGGCAACAACAAATGCAATATTTCCTTTCTGTGAAACTGGTTTCAGACCCAATTCCTCCACAGTGGATAACATAATCACCCTATCCTATCTTGTCCACAAGGCAGAAAGGCAGAAGACAACAGCTCTCTACGCAAGCTTTGTGGACTACTCATCTGCATTCTATCTGGTGGGCAGAGGTATTCTATGGAGAAAGCTCCAGGTGTGGGGCATTCCTAGTGGTCTTCTCAAAACCATTATATCCTTATACACATCAACTTTGGTGAGGGTCAAGCTGTCAGATACTGCGCTAACCAGGAAGATAAACACTAATCAAGGGCTAAAGCAAGGGTGTGTCCTCACTCCAATATTGTTTAATTTATATACGTCGGACATGTCCCGGGCACTCAACAACGTTAACTTAATCCTCCCAAAAATAGGCAATACCAAGATCACAATATTGCAATACGTGGATGACATTGTCCTGCTTGACAATTCAAAAATAGGACTCCAGAGAGCACTACATTCTCTTCATCCATATAATGGTGCAAACAAGATGATAGTAAATGAATCCAAAACAAAGGTGTTATCCTTTGGAAGGACACTAAAACAAACAAGTAGTAACTGGTCTCTGGGTCCTTAAAAAATCTCAGGAGCTAAATCTTATAATTATTTGGGCACTTGGTTCTCTGTGAATGGCGCACTAACAACACATAAGCACAACTTAAAGGATAAGGCAGCATTCATAACTACTAGACTTTGCCAATTACATACAGCCCTTAAAAAGCCCCACCTCAGTCCCAATTAGAAAAGTGCTCAATATTACCTTCTGCATTTACTTACGCAGCGAGGCCTTTCCGGCTCAACTCACCAAACCTATTGAAAAACCACAGCTAAAAACGTATAAAAGAGTGTTCAAATAGCCCCATTACATCAGGGGACCCTTGGTGAGACTTGAATTTGGCCTGGTGGGCATTGTATGGTCTAGCATGGGTCTTTTTTAAAGTACTTTTACAGATGCACAATGTACCTTGAAATTTATCCTGCAAGAAATATTTAAATGTAAAAATGACCCATGATCCATCGACTTAATGACGGCAGCAGCAACACTACAAATCGACCTGACCATTCTAAATACCCCTTCAATTACGTACACCGCAGAAAAAAGTATAATGAAAAACTAAATCACTCTCAAAGACTATGGACTTGCAGAATATTAAGTCTACACTGCCATTAGGAGCTCTGGCTTCATCATACAACAACGACAGCCAAGTTGAACTTCAGGCACAATCTTATCATTAACTGCACTAGGGAAAGCTTGCCTGACCCAAATCTTGGCTGCAAGGATGCTGGCGTTACACATTAAAGAGTTTAACCCAAACTGGCCGCTACTTTCTAAGATAGTTAAGTGTCGACTTTGCGGCTACAAAACGGAAACTTTTTAAAATTTACTTTGTAGCTGCCTGACGTTGCTTGACTTCCGGCAATCTCTATTAAAGCCACTCTTTTTAACTCATGGTATAAGTACCATGGTGCCCCTCAAATCGGCAAGAATAGGCACATTCTTTAAAGGACTTCCTTTAAAACTCACAACAAAGGATTGAGATTATCGCGAATCGATAACTCTTAGTTTCTGCACCACGGGCAATAGGCATTGTAGAGTTTGGTCACCTTGCAATTGAGTTTTAATACATGTTAAGTGTTTACTTCATTTTGAGGTGGTTTTCAAGTTATTTTTATCTTTCTTATAAAAAATGCAAATTGGTCTAATATTAACAGACTGCAAATAGTTAAATTATCCTAAACCTAACTAAAATCGCTTGTACATTCTGTGTTTTCAATTTTTGGGCACTATGCTCAAGCTATCTTACAGGGACTTGCAAGGAATCATCATTCTCTTTTGTCATTTTGTATACTATGACTTTTTAAAATGTTTTATATTGTCATGGTTTTAAGTAATCTATACAATAAACTTTGTTAACTTGATTGGAGAGCTGCATGGGTAGTGCCTGTGTGATTGCATGAGTGCAGGGATGGTGCCTGGGTGATTAGAGAAGTGCATAGGTAGTACCTGGGTGATGTTATAAGTGCACAGGCAGCGCCTGGGTGATAGGAAGAGTACATAGATAGTACATGGGTGATTGTGTGAGTATAGTGGTAGTGCCTGCATTATTAAAAGAGTGCATAGGTAGTACCTGAGTGATTGCATAAGTGTAGGGATAGTGCATGACTGATTGAAGAACTATATATATAGTGGATTAGTGCATGGATGAGTGCAAGGGTAGTGCCTGTGTCATTGCAGACTTACAGCTGACATGTGATCAGGTTGTTGCTATATATTTGACTACAGCCAGCTTCATGAGTAGTAGAAGTAGAGTGAAATAGCAACACAAAAGTGAAGTTTTTGACATGGTGCACACTTTTCTAGTACAGCTTCACCATTTTCTAACTGTTCAGGGTATTGGGGCTACCCAAATATAAAGGATAAAACCTATACATAGCTCTGTTATGAATGCTCACCATATTCCTCAAAGCAGGTATGCATGTCTTTACCTTTTACTAGTACTACCATAGATAATAGAAACATACAAATAAAGATATATCTCTCTTTTATACATGTAGCATCTTCAGATGCATAACACAAAAGAGAATACATATGCAACTAGAAAATACATCAATCAAACGACCATGAAGACATTAAATCTTGACAGACTACACTTAACATTTCAAGCAGACACCTAGATTTATGTGGCATACTTCAAGTAAGGTTTTACATAGACTCTTTTAAACCACCATAATCAGTCATTCCTCACCCAAAATATCTTAAACATCACTTTACTGCTCCTGCTGCTTTACCATTCTACTACTACTCAGATGCACAGCCTACCAAAATACAAAGCAACAACCCTTTGTTGTAAGTATCCCCATATTTGAAAAAGCATGGATGCATGAGTCTCTACCTTTCCCTAGTGCCATCATATATAAAACAAACATACACATTGAAATATACATGCATTTGATACATTTACCATCTTTAGATACATAACACATATGAAAATACATCTGCAAGTACAGACATACCTCAGTCACAAGATGATGCACACCTTAAAACTATGGAAGCTGCACTTTTCAATAGAGGCCTAAAATCATATGGTGTATTTCAAGCACTTCTGATTTCGAGTAGAGACATAAAATCATATGGTGTATTTCAAGCATACCTTTCCACAGATGATTGAAGGAGTACACGGCTAATGCCTGGGTGACTGCATTAGTGCAGGGGTAATGTCTGGGTGATTGAAGAAGTAGATGGCTACTACCTAAGTGATTGAAGAAGTACATGGATAATACCTGACTGATTGTGTGAGTGCAGGGGTAGTGCCTGGGTGGTTGGAAAAGTGCACGGGTAGTGCCCGAGTGATTGCATGACTGCATGAGAACTGTTTGGGTGATTAGAGGAGTGCATGGGTAGTGCCAGGATTATTGCATGAGTGAATAGATAGTGTCTGGGTGATTGCATGAGTGCAGGGGTAGAGCCTGGGTGATTGGAGGAATGCATAGGTAGTGCCTGGGTGATTTTATAAGTTCATTAGTACTGTCTGAGTGATTGAAGGGATGGATGGCTAATGCCTGGGTGATTGCATGAGTGCAGGGATAGCACCTGGGTGATTGGAGGACTGCATAGGTAGTGCCTGGGTGATTTTGTAAGTGCATGGGTACTGACTAGGCCTGGGCTAAAATTTCGTTCCGTTCGCGGAAATTGCGATAATTTGACATTTTCGCGTTCCGCGGAAAGCGCAAAAATGTCAAAATTTCCGCATTCCGCAGCTTGGCGATAATTTGTTTCTTGCTCGCGCTGTAAAATAATACATTCTCGCGCGCGCGTGATCGCCTTACCTGAATCCCTGCGTTTGCTGACAAGTTTTCTTGATCCGGTCGTGTTCTCCATGAGATGTTGTATTGTTTTTAGCCATTTGCGCTGTCTCGCGACAGTTCGCGCCCGCAGTGACGTCATGCGTGACGCGATCACGTCTTTCTTCTCGCGATCATGCACCGCGAGACAACTGAAAACAAGATGGACGCGCCCGCGAGCACCCACATGGGTAAGTTGGCGAGCCGCAACCATGCAGAAAATCTCGCGAACATGCGAGAAAAACACTTTCGCATCTTTGCGATATTTCCGCGTGTTTGCGATAATTTGTAACATTTTCGCGATAATTTGCGAAAGTGGATTTCGCAAATTCCGCCCACCCCTAGTACTGACTAGGTGATTGAAGGAGTGCATGGGTACTGCCTGGGTGAGTAGAGGAGTGCAAGGGTACTGTCTGGGTTATTGAATGACTGCATAGGTAGTGCCTGGGTGATTGCATGAGTGCAGGGATAGTGCCTGGGTGATTGGAGGAATGCATAGGTAGTGCCTGGGTGATTTTCTAACTGCATGGAGAGTGCCTGGGTTATTGCATGGCTGCATAGGTAGTGTATGGGTGATTGCATGAGTGCAGGGGTAGAGCCTAGAAGATTGGAAAAGTACATAGGTAGTGCCTGGGTGATTATATAACTGCAAGGATAGTGCCTGGGTTATTGAAGGACTTCATGCACACAGCATGAGTGATTGCACAAGTGCAAGGGTAGTGCATGGCTGATTAAAAGTTTGCATACATAGTGCGTCAGTGCATAGATGAGTGCATCACTAGTGGCTTACAGTTGAGACATATGATGGATTGCTGCTCTATATTTGACTATGCCCAACATCCTGAGTACTACAAGAATAGTGAAATTGCAGCACAAAAGTGAGGTTTATGACATGGTGTACACTCTTGTACTGCAGCTTCACCATTCTGTAACTACTCAGGGTGTTGGGCGTACTCAAATATAAAGAATCAAACCTACACATGAGTCTGTTATAAATCTAACCATATTCCTAAAAGCATGCATGCATATGTGTCTACCCTTTGAAATCATCATCATATATAAAAGAAATAAACAAATAGACTGCACTTTACAATAGAAAGACACACCTATATTTCTGCAGTGTAAGTGTACCTTTCCCCAGACTCGTAGAAAATAGCCTACTCAGTAATCCCTCTGCCAACATGTCTTAAAACTCACATTTGTTCTGCAGCTTCTCCATTCTACGAATATTGGGCCTAGCCAAACATAAAGCAGCAAACTATCACATGTCTCTACCATAGCTCTAACCATATTCCTAAAAGTATGCATGCTTCTAGCTGTACCTATTGCCAAAAGCATAACACATATCAGAATACATGTGCAAGTAGAAACATAACCACACTCACAAGACCATAAAGGCCTTAAAACTTGACAGAGTACACTTAACATTTCAAACACACACCTAGATTTATGCGGCATATTTCAAGTGAACTTTTATACAGACTCTTATAAAGTACCATAATCAATAATTCCTCTCCCAACATATCTTAAACATCACTTTTCTACTACTGCTGCTTCACTATTCTAGTACTAATCAGGTATTGAGCATAGCAAACAGCAAAGCAATGCTTCACTTATCTTTGTTGAAAGTCTCCCCATATTTCTAAAAGCATGCATTTATATATATGTACCTTTTCCTAGTATCATCATATATAAAACAAACATACAAAAAGATCTATACCTGCATTTAATAAATCTAGCATCTTCAGGAGCACAACACATAAAAATACATCTGCAAGTACAGACATACCACAGTCACAAAACTATGCAGATCTTAAAACTTCAGAAGCTTCACTTCTCATTTCAACAGACTCATACAAAATACCCTAATCACTAATTCCTCTGCCAAGATGTTTTAAACCACAGTTTTGAGCTGCAGCTTCACCATTCTGCAACTACTTATGCTATTGGACCGTGACAAACAAAACTAGCAACCCTTCACAAGTCTCTGCTGTAAGTCTCACCATATTCCAAAAAGCATGCATGCATATGTCTTTACCTTTTTCAAACAGACACTGCAAATTATGCAGTATATATTACATGTAGCTTTTCACACACATAAAAATTACTCTAATGAATATTATCTCTACAAACATATCTTAAACTTCACTTTTGTGCTGCTGCTTTACCATTCTACAACTACTTATAATGTTACAGCTAACCAAAATACAAAGCAGGAACCCTTCACATGTCTCTGCTATAAGTCTCCCCATATTCCCGAAAGCATGCATGCACATGTCTGTACCACAACACTATGCACACCTCAAAAATTCACTCTACAAAACTTCCAATTTCAAGCAAACACCCAAAATGATGTGGCATATTTCAAGTGTACCTCGCTAGAGACTAATAAAAAGTAACCTAATCACAAATACCTTATGTCATCATATTTTAAACCACACGTTTATGCTGCAGCTTCACCATTCTACTACTACTCACAGTCTTGAGTCTACCACATGAAAAGCAACACCGCCTCTTTGTTATACATCATGCACCTTCAAATGTATAAGACATATGAAAATACATATACAAGTAGAGACATAAATCACACACAAGTCCATGCACACCTTAAAACTTGTCAGACTGCACTTCCAATTTGAAAGTGACACCTACAATTATGTGGTATACTACAAATGTACATATCCACACACTAAAACAAACTACCAGAATCACTAATCCATCTTCCAATATACACAAATTACTATACAGAATCTATTTCAAACAACATTTAAGTACAAGAAAACAAACTACAATACACATATCTACATTTAATAATATATTTCAAACATCCCAGTTCTTGAATAATTTTTAAAGTTTAAAAATAAAGCTAATACATATTACACCTCACAAATGTATAACTCACCTTCCAAATTGATTCGTAGAATATGAAATATCACAAACTCATAAAAGTTTTTTATGCTCACAATCAATGTAATGCACAAATCTCAACAAGGTAAAACCAGTAAAGGCAAACCTTCCCTCTCTTTGTCCACAAAAATAAATGTAAGTAACAAATCACATTGCTTCCTACATCATTTTAAATTGTAAAACACATTTCTATTGGTTAGACATATTAACCCTTACCAACTGACTTCTAAAAGTGCCCTAACTGGTTCTGGAATTTTTTGGAGTTGTGACTCCACCGTGCATCAACGCGATGAAGCCGCAAATCCATATGGGAGTTCAAAAATATATTACAAATTAAAATACCATTATTTTCGAAGAACACACCACTTCTAAAGATAGTACTGACTTGGGAAATCATACTTTAATAACATATCACTTATATATAAATTAAGGGTGGGCGACAATTTCCATTCCGCTCGCGGAAATTGCGAAAATTCGACATTTTCGCATTCGGCGCGGAACGCGAAAATGTCGAAACTTCCGAGAACCGCGAGGGAACGGAAATTGTCGCCCACCCTTAATACTCATTTCATCATTCTTAACTCACTAAACTTGGCACCCATTGAACCGGGTTATCTAATGCCTGCTTTTATATGAATACTAAAAATCTACTGTACATGATAAAGTGCTATACAAACACATGCAGTGTAAACTAACCCCAGCTGTACATTAAAAGGAAATTGCAAGTCAGCAAGGAGGTCAATTGCCACACACAGACACAAGGTCACAGGCCGAGTGCGCTTAGAAGGGTAAGGAAGTCGAAGGTGACTTGCAATATCGTTTTTTGCCTCCTAAACCCCCCTTTTGGGTCTCCTGCAAAATATCGCGTGATCGCGGAGATTTTTTGCCATTTCGCGATATTTTGCGAAAGGCACTTTTGCAAATTCCGGCCACCCTTAATATAAATTACAAGTCCACAGTTGACTTTCAACCATTCTGCTTAATGCCTGTTTCCATAGTAACAGTTCATGGAACATTCAACTGAACTGACAGGTCTCAAGTTCACCATATTTTCAAGTTCAGCACTCAAGGTTACAAATGCAAACAGCAGGTGTAGTTGACATTTGCAAAATATGACCTTATCATATCTAGTGTACCTTGCAAAATTATTTTACTAACCAATAAGAAACATGTTTTTTAAAGAAAGTAACATGTATCCTCTTTGTGAATGTACAATGTTCTTAAACAGCCAATCGATTCTCTACTTTTTAAAACAGCCTCTTGTCTGCCATTTTAGATACCTCTCATTCTACCAACTGACTACCTCATCTACAGACATCTTTTCATTATTTCCAGACATCCCTTCAAGATGCTTGCAGTATGGATTGCTGGGCCAGCTATATTTTCTGGTGCAAAAGGTATGCTGAACGCAGAGGTATTGACAAAGACCTAGCTTTGCAAAATGTGGATATTAAATGGATTGCACAGAGAGGATTAACGTGGCACCAATTGATGCATTTAGTTAAAACCTTTTTGCATCTTCAACCCCCTGACCTCATGATTGTGCACTGTGGTGGCAATGACCGAGGCACATTGACTGGGGTAGGTCTGGAAATGCTAATGAAGGACACCTTTGCACAATTGATGTTGCTTTTACCTCAATCTGCCTTTATATACTCGAATATATGCCAAAGACAGAAATGGAAGTGGCCAAATCAATTCTGTCCACAGATTGAGAAAGCTAGAAAGAATGTCAATAAAGCTGTTTCTGCTTACCTCGGAGACCATAGGATGGACTCCATCGATAACAACAATATATGCTTTGATATGGATTACATCTACAGAAGTGATGGAGTACACTTCACAGACCAAGTAAACAGAGTCTCTCAACAACCTAAAGCTGTGCATCCACACTTACATGTAGCTACGAAAAACTCATAATGAAAACAAGGGCTCTTTTTAGAGCCTCCCTATAACACAATAATGAATCAATTTTTTTTACATATACAGATTTTGTTTCAGAAATTGTGGATTAGCTCACCCAGAGAGACTTCCACCGAAAAAATAAAATAAAAAAATGCTTTTTTTGAACCTGGGGACCAGGTCTTTAGGGTTAGGGTGTTCCTACCCTGCCCCCTTTCCTTAATTTATAACATGTATTTCCCGTTTTCCTTGTGACCCTTCTTTACCAAGTCACAAGATGGCTCCTAACACATTTTGGTTTGGAGTGTTGGCAGCCAACAAAAATGAAGCTCGTGCTCGAGAAGATTTGCGAACCCTCCGCGGCCCTCAGATATCATTATTTTATTTTTTTAAATTTCTCAGGAACTACCGAATGGATTTACAACATTTTAAAAAAAAAGGGCGCTTTCTGAACCAAGAACTACCTTTTTGCCAAATTTGGTGTCATTCCGTTCAGCAGTTCGATCTGTAGCCGTGTCTAATGTTCCTACGGAAATTAACATAGAGAAAACTAATTTTGGTACCTCCCTTTTTTCTAAGCCCCCACTTAACGAATCACCCCAAATATTTTAAAACAGGAGCTGTCCTGAGTGATCCAATATTTTGTCAAATTTCACGAAGATTCGTCAAACGGCGCCAAAGACATTGGCAAAAGAAAAAAAAAGCATTTTCAATAGAAACAATGTCCTGACTATACCTACCTACTGGCAACTGCCAGTAGGTCATATATTAGTATGGTTCATTGTGTGATCAAGGCAGGGGATCGTACTGAAATGCGTAACAGCATACATAAATATTAGACAAAAAATAATCTGATTAAGGAGACTGGAGCTGCTGTGTCGCTGTCTGGCTGATCAAATTTGTATGCCGGAGATGGACTTTGATATATATATATATATTCCAATCGCAAAGCACCCACAATTGGAGACCCACAAACTGCGTGCGTTCGTTCCTTTATTTTGTCAGGCAGTGCAGCAAACAAACTTGTAGACGCAGCGTAATTCTGCCATCAATACCCTAACATGTTTCAGGCGTCCTTCCGCCCTTGCTGACAGGGATGGACAATAGGGAGAAGCAACAGGCAGGTGACTTTTGAATTGTTCCAGAGTCCCGCCCATGGGCGTGTCAGCTCAATGCCTTCTGGTACTGGTAGTCATTCTTTGTGTCAATGCCGTTGCCAGTTCTCCTAAAGAATATTAATTGCCAAAGTGGGTTGCTCTGTTATACAAAGAATGCTGTTACACTGTCCTTTCCCTGGCAAAACCGCATGTTGTTCCAATCGCGCCGTTCTAGTGACGGCACCGGACCCGTACTTCAACAGAAGGGGTCTCCACAACCTGGATGGGCCGCCAAATATTCCAATCGCAAAGCACCCACAATTGGAGACCCACAAACTGCTTTGCGATTGGAATATATATATATATATATATATACATATATATTATCTACTGGCGGTCGCAAGTAAATAGTTATAGTTACAACCTAGTTTCCATAGGAAATCTCAAAATTCTATTTTGAATAACTTTGGCGCCGGTTGACATATCCTCGTGAAATTTTCAAAACTAATGGGGCGCTCCGCTCAGCTCCTACCCTGAAAGTCTCGGGGTGATTCGTCAAGCGGGGGCCGAGAAAAAGCGGGGTCTGAAAACGCGTTTTCCCCATGCATTTTTCCATAGGACCTTTAGTCGCAGCTACAGCCCAAACGGCTGAACAGAATTACGTGAAATTTGGCAGAGAGGTAGCCATAAGGTCAAGGAAGTGCCTTTTGCAGGTCTGGTGTAAATCTGTTCAGTATTTCCTGAGAAAATAGCATTTAAAAGCATATCAATATCTATACGCGCGCACCGTGCGCGCACCCTGCCGTGCGCGAGCGCAATTCTGATTGGTTGTTAGATGTCGGTAAACATTCGAATCGGTCGAAACCAGGAAGTGTCGGCCGCCATTTTGTCTCTCGCAGTCTGAGGGGGTGAAAAAAAAAGGTAGAGAACGTGAAAAGGGGGCAGAGTGGACAGTTCCTGACCCCTAGCCTTGGTCAGGGGGTCACAGAAGGACCCCCAAGGGAGAAAAAAACATTTTTTTTTTTTTATATCGTGAGGTGCGCGCACCGCGCGTGCACGTCACGCACTGCGAACCGTGGGTGCTCGGTGCGCGAAGTGCACCGAGTGCCCACAGCGCGCTCACGGTGCGCGCACCTCGCGATTTCAAAAACAAAAATAATAATTCACGGTGTGCGCACGGTGAAAAACCTTAAAAAAAAAAATGTAATAAATATATAATTTAGCATTTAAAAAACCGTACAAATTCACTGAAAAAACCATAGGTATCACACACGTTATAGTTACGAATTAGCATTTAAAAAACCTTGCAAATTCACTTAAAAAACCATAGGTTTCACACATGTTATAGTTAGCTGGACATTTCACTCGTAAAAAAACAATGAAATTCCCCCGTTATAGTTACTGCAGGCAACTATAACTCACGCGACCGCAATCCTCTGCTGATGACGTCAGATATTACATCACTGATGACATATGTGTCTTTATGAAAAATAAATATTTGTAATATATGTATAGCTAAAGATTAATGGAAGAAGACATGGGTAAATAAGTGTCTAAATACAGTGATGTAATATCTGACGTCATCAGCAGAGGATTGCGGTCGCGTGAGTTATAGTTGCCTGCAGTAACTATAACGGGGGAATTTCATTGGTTTTTTACGTGTGAAATGTCCAGCTAACTATAACATGTGTGAAACCTATGGTTTTTTAAGTGAATTTGCAAGGTTTTTTAAATGCTAATTCGTAACTATAACGTGTTTGAAACCTATGGTTTTTTCAGTGAATATATATATTACCTACTGGCGGTCGCCAGTAGGTAGTTATAGTTAGGACCACGTTTCCATAGGAAATCCGCAACATTCTATTTTGAATAACTTTGGCGCCGGTCGACGAATCCTCGCAAATTTTTCAAAATAGGTGGGGCGCTACGCTCCGCTCCTACCCTGAAAGTCTCGGGGGGATTCGTCAAGCGGGGGCTGAGATAAAAGGGGGGTCCCAAAACGCGTTTTTCCCATGCATTTTTCCATAGGACCTTTAGACACAGCTACAGCCCGAACGGCTGAACAGAATTACTTGAAATTTGGCAGAGAGGTAGTCCTCAGGTCAAGGAAGTGCCTTTTGTAGGTTTGGTGTAAATCTGTTCAGTAGATTCAGAGAAAATAGCCTTTAAATCAATATATATATCTGAGCCAGCTTACGGTGCGCTTACGGTGCGCTTACCGTACGCGTACGGTGGCGTGCGCGAGCGCGATTTTGATTGGCTGTTAGATCTTAGTAAACATTCGAATCGGTCGAAACCAGGAAGCGGCGGCCCCCATTTTCTCTCTCGCTCTCTGAGTTGGGCAGCAAAAACGATGCCAAAAAATGTCTAAAGAGGCAGTTTCTTGAGATCCTAACCACCCAGCATTGATATAGGGGTCCCCAAACAACCCCCAAGCCCAAAAAAATTTTTTTTTTTCGGAAAATCGCCGCTAACGCGTACGGTAACAAAATTTTTTAAAAAAAATTATCCACACCCTCCACACCCCGTGTGCAAATGGTGCACGGAACGAACTGCGTTAACTGGGCGCGCACGCCACGAATGGCGTAAAGTAACTTACAAATTCACTGAAAAAACCATAGGTTTCACACACGTTATAGTTAGGAATTAGCATTTAAAAAACCTTTCAAATTCACTGAAAAAACCATAGGTTTCACACATGTTATAGTTAGCTGGACATTTTATTGATAAAAAACCAATGAAATTCCCCCGTTATAGTTAGTGCAGGCAACTATAACTATAACTATAACTATATATAACTCACGCGACCGCAATCTTCTGCTGATGACATATGTCATCAGTGATGTCATTTGAGATGTCATCAGTGATGTCATGAGTGATGTCACTGACCATGTCATGAGTGATGTAATATGTGACGTCATCAGCAGTGCATTGCGGGCGCGCGAGTTATAGTTAGCTGAACTAACTATAACGGGGGAATTTCAATGGTTTTGTACAAGTGAAAAGTCCAGCTAACTATAACACCCCTGAAACCTATGGTTTTTTCAGTGAATTTCTGAGGTTTTTTAAATGCTAATTCCTAACTATAACGTGCCTGAAACCTATGGTTTTTTCTGTGAATTTCAAAGGTTTTTTAAATGCTAATTTCTAACTATGCCTACAGAGATAGGACATGTGAAGAAAGAAGAAAAAATGCACAGAAAGAAACAAAAGAAGTGCAGAAAGAAGCAACAGAAGTCCTCAAATACGAAGATAAGTGCAGGAAGAAGGATAACGTGCAGAAAGAACAAAAAGAAGAGCAGAAAGAAGCCTTGTTGCAAAATCATCCTGTACCCTCAACTTTTTCAGACGGATACTGGTGGTAACTGAGTCTGACTAACCAGTCCTAGAGCCAGTGCTATGTTAAAAGACACTTAGAATACAGTGAAAACACCTACATACACTAGGGAACATTATGCGTTGGGGTCCCCCTGTGATTAGCATGACCTCCTCTGTAAGCCCCTAGTATATAATAGGGCATGGGGATTAAAACTACCTCTTAAAACAGGCCACAGGGCGTTTTTGTACACGTTAACTCAGGCCCCGTCCCCTCCCTTCACCACTGTGTAAACACGCCCTGTGTCCAATTTTAGTTGGGAGATTAAGTTCATTTGAATCCTGAGGGTCCCTAGGGTCCAACTAGCCCACTAGGTACCTCCAGTAAGTGCCACAGAGCTGCGTTGCAGAGAGGTGTAAAAAGTGGCACGGCCTGGACCACCTCTCTGCAACGCAGCTCAGTGGCGCTTACTGGAAGCACTTGGTGGGCTAGTTAGCCCCCAGGGGCCCTCAGTATTGAAGGGAAATTATATCCCCAATTTAAAACGTGCCATAGTGCGTGTTTGCACACGTCACCTCAGGCCCCGTCCCCTCCCTTCACCACTGTGTAAACGCGCCCTGTGGCTGTTCTAAGTTGAGAGATTAAGTCCCCTTGAATCCTAAGGGTCCCTAGGGTCAAACTAGACCACTAGGTACCTCCAGTAAGCGCCACAGAGCTGCGTTGCAGAGAGGTGTAAATAGGGGCTTGGCCTCAGAACACCTGTCTGCAGCGCAGCTCCCTGGCGCATACTGGAGATGCCTATTGGGGGTGCGTTTGCAGAGTGCTGCACGGAGGGGGTATGGCCTCCGGCACAACGCCAGTCTTTTATTTATTTAAATTTTTTAAGAAGGGGGCTGTGTGGTTCCCCTTCGTATTCTAATTTATAGGCCCTGATGACCCCATCCCCCAGGGCCTGTCTCCTAATTATATTTTTTTGACCCCAATCCCCAGGGCCGGCCACTGTTTTTTATTATTTTTAAAAAATATATATTTATAGACACACCTAGGACATGCTGGACAAACCGTACGTACCTATCACCATGACGATTTGCGTGATATTCATTAAAAGGTGACTATGCATGCAATGAATCCCCGTGGAATGTATTTACACCACTAGTAAAGCTCTGACATGTCTGATGCCCTACCGTGCCTAATGCCGGTAGACACCCTTGTCGTTTATTTATACAAACATGGGTAGCTATTGACGGGCACATTTAATACACATGCACACCAAGCCATTCAAAGAGGATTCGAAAAAAATTCGACCAAAACTATGTAAGAAACCCCCCTCAAGGTTAATAAAACACACATCCACTGCCGGATGTGTAATACTTTTTATTTTACTCTCTGGAAAGGGGATGAACATCACTTGAGAGCCACAGCGCGCTCCTGACAGAGCCCAATGCTGTGTTACACCCACCATTGCCTGCCGAGTGCCACACAACTCTGTGTTGTATTCCACTAGCTAGTGCATATGCTATGACACTCTCTAGCCCATGTGCACTGTAACACCACCCCGTGAATATGTCATGCCACACTTGTCTTCGCACGGGTTATATTGCCCCATCTAACGTGCCTTCCTCGATGCCTATGTTATAACGCACAGTGCTATGCCATACATATTACAATCTGGGATCCATATCTTTGTCACAGTGCATAGGCAACGTTACACTCCCCAGCACATATTTTATATTACAACTTTAGAGACTAGTTAGGTTACACAACACTGCCCTGTGCATATTACACTCCAAGGCGCATATCGCATAGCACGCGCTAGTGCCTGTGCTATCTCGCGCTCTCCAATGAATCTGTCATTGCGCACAATGTATTGCATATTATATTTCACGCCCGGTTCATCTTATATCACACTTTTTGGTGCATAGTTTATACCATACACTATATCTAGTTTTCATTTTCAATCGTGCTCTCAGGACTATGTTCTATATAACACTGTGTTCACCTACCCTTTTCACGGGCATTACATTTTGCGATAGGGGGTGGAGGGTCAGGGGGTGTTTCTGCCAAGTGAGCCCGGAGTCACAGTCACAAACGTCCTCTTCTTCCTGAATAAAAGTGAGATTATGCTGCATACTTGTTCATATTTTAAGTAGTTCGCACAGACACAATGTTTTAAAACCAATAAAGTTCCTAATACCCGCCTTCTCTGAACAGTTAGCTTGCTGCCCCATCCCCCTCCTCCCTATCCTCTGTTGTGTGAATCCATGAACTAGCCTCCTCCCTCCTGCCATGCATGGTCTGATGTGCTGCCACTGCCCTCAATTTAGTATGATGTACCAGTCCACTCCTCCTGCCCTCCATTGCCCAATTCTATGCCCCATCATTGACCTCCTGCTTAAACTCTGTGCTTAGCTTGCTGCCCCTATTCTCCTTCCCCCTGCCCTCCGATGTCTTTGTGCATGCCCCTGCTCCATCCTTTTTGCCCACCATGTTCCATGGACCTGCCACTCCTATCTTCTCTGAGTGTTCTGTTGAGCTGCCACTCCCCTCCCACCTGCCTAGCATTGTCAGATGACTGTAACCTGTCCCTGCCACCTCCACCCTGCCTGTCCACATGCCATGCCCCTATCCTCTTCCTCCTGTCCTACATGGTCCATTGCACTGCCACACCCTTCTGCCCTCCCTGGTCTGTTGTGCTGCAACTGCTCCTCCTGCCTGCCCCGTGTGGTCTGTTGTGAGGTCCCTTCCCCTGAACTTTCTTGTCTGTGCACAGGTCCTGACCCTCCCTTCTATCCTCCATCGTCCTTTGTGCATGCCCCTGCACCCTCCTTCTTGCCCATCATAGCCATTGTGCTGCCACTAACCCTCCCACTTGCCATGCATGGTCTTCTGTGCTGCCATGGCCCCTCCCACCTCCCTTGGGTGGTCAGTTAGCTGCCCCTGACCCCCTCCCACCTTCCCTCCATGGTCTGTGTGAATGCCATCACAGTCTCACTGTTGCTCTTCATGGTGTGTCTTGCTTCTAGTGCCCATCCTGCCTGACCTCCATGGCTATCTTGCTGCTCCTGCCCTGCCCCCTTGCCCCCAGCCCTCTGTTTACATGTGCAGACCCCTACTCCCTCCCTCCTGGCTTGTCTGTTCCATTGTAATGCCCCTGATCCGTCCCTCCTGCCCTTTATGTTCTGTTATGCTGCAGCTTTCTCTCCTGTCTGTCCATTATGGTCAGCTAGCTACCATTGCCTCTTGCCCCTCTGTTCTCTGTTGTCCATGTGCATGGTCCTGTCCCCTCCCTCTTGCTTTCTATGGATTGTTGTGCTGCACTCCCATCCTGCATGCCCTGTGTGGTGTATTGTGCTGCTGCAAACCCTGATGCCTGCCCTGCAGGATCAGTTTGGTGCACCTCTCCATGTCCCTCCTGTCCTCTTTTATCCAAGTCCATGTCCCTATCCCATTTCCTTCCATGATCCAATGTACCATACTTGCAAACATTTTGAACTTGGTAAGAGGGAGATTTTGAAAAAAATCTGGGGTATTGATTTTCCCCTTTGAGTTACATTGAAAAAGAGGATATTGTAGACAGGAGACAGTCAAATAAAGCCCATTTGAGCTTAAAAACATTGGACGTTTCCTGGCTGAATCGGGTCTGTTGGCATGTATGGTTGTACTACCATTGCCTCTTCCTTCTGCCCACAATGGTCTATTACATTGCCACAGCCTTGAAGGAGGGTAGATTTTGTATCACAGGGGGCCCCTGGCCCGTTCTGTCCACACCTGAAGTATGAGACCCTTGTCCTTGCCCTGCCAGCCGCATTTATAGGCCGTATTAAATTGACCAGCGGGTCCTGTGTTGCTATATAATTATCCTGAGACATCCTTACCACTCAGCCAGCATAAAACCCCTGTGTAGGCCCTTCTGTTCAATATGTAGGCCTCTTTGTTAAATTGACCATAGCTCTGCAATTTTAGTGTATAGCAGTCTGAAGGCAGGTCAGCGAGGCCTTCTGCTCCAAACTAGTAGCCCCCACCCTACCCGAGTGCTCCGTGCTCGGTATCAAAGTTCAACATCCCCCTGAAGCTGTCGATATACAGTAGGCTGCATCCTGGACTGGTACTTGCTTCCTGGGCAGGTTTCCCGCATTTAAGGAAGTGGCAACCGCAGAGCGTCAAGTTAGGAGAACTGAGAAGATTTTATACATGAATATATTGAATTCCCGTACAATACCCATTATTTTCTGCTTGCTCTATGGAACTTACGATAAGCGATTGGCCTGAGAGACTGACCTTTTCACCCAGTCCATTGTCAGCATTAAGTGGGTAAATGACGAAATGTCTGGTAAAATCTGCAGACGAAGCTTTTGGGTAGCATACGTAGGTAGATGTAGCGTGCAAAGGAGCCCACAAAATGATATAAAAAGGGAGCACCCACAGATATCGAGGGACTACCTCGCCGTCTGTATGTAGGTTAACAGGCTGTGCAGGTTTTCCCCAAGAGCTGGGAGCTCTTGTCTTCCTCTGCTTAAAATGTCTTGCTCTGCTTTGCTTGAAGTATCTTATTCTATTTTACCTATATGAAATGTCATGTTATGTTTAACCATTGTTCTCTTTACTTTTCATTTAAAAGATTTTGTATTGTAATTGCAGGAATGCTTGCTCTAAGAGTAAACGTGAGTGTTCCTAGGTAACATTTTCCTTGGTGTAACTTGTTTCTCATGATGCATTTATAGATGTGTTTTCTCTCTCTCTCTGTCAGTACATTAATTGAGATACAGAGAATATCATGACAGCTGTATGATTATCTGGATTCTGTATTTTGTACTTTATGTCTCTATTCTGCGGTTTCTTTGAAGTTGCATCTTCTCATTAAACTGCCATTGTATTCTGCCTCCAATTCCATGTCTCATATGTCTGTTTTCTTCATTTTTGGAGCAAGCGTTCCTAGGCACCCCGGCTCAAATTAAGGTGCCCCTTTTGTCCCTGACTCACTCTCCTGCTCAGTTCTGTGGTGGCTCCCAGGGCTCTGGGGACCGCCCCTAGCTTCCTTGACCCGTAATAGATCTTCCCTCCAACAGCCTCTCTTGCAAGTCCTGTATTGTTGGTTTGTTGCCCCTGCCCCCCTTTCCACTGCCCTCCATAGTCTGTTGTGCTTCCACGGCCCTTCCTGCCTGCTCAGTGTGGTTAAATTGTTGCCTTTGCACCCTCCTACCTGCCTTCAATTTTCAGAGTCCGTGCCCCTGGCCTCTGCCTCTCAACAGTATCCTAATGAACAACTGGATTGCTAACATTCTATATTTATTACAAAAGTGTGGAACGCCTGACATCATCTTGATGTAATCAAAACTGTAATACCTAGAGCCTTTCCTTTAGAAATTACATATATGAGAAGGTCTTATTGGCATCAAAATTATGGTTAGTGCTCTAAAAGACTAAAATAAGGACATATATTCTGAGTTTTCAAATAGCGACAAAGCACTTTTAAATTATTTGTTATCTTTATGTTTTTGTATCCAGTTGACCACTTGATTAAATGTTGCACTTAGGGGAGAGGATGTGGTGTTACTTCCAGAACTGCAGACTTTGCAACTGGGGAACCAGGTTGATGTTTCTGCTTCAGCTCGACATTCTGTGATTCTGGTCAAATCACTTAGTTTCCCCATGTCTACAACCAAAATGAATTTGTTCTTGTGTGATGTAACCAATGCTCATGTAAAGCACTCCAATACCTGACGAGTCTGCACTATATAACACTGCAAAAACACAAAATAATAAGTGTTTTGCACATTTCTGTCATTGGGCTATATTTGGGCTACATCTGGGTGATTTTGGGCTACATTTGGGCTCTTTTGTCTCCGGTGGCCATCTTGGGAGATTTATTTGTTATGAAGTTTCCTAATTTCCTCATGTACTGCAGTCTCCTCAGTAGGAAATGCTTTCAGTTTTTTACTTTGATTCCATCATGAAGGTATTCAGATATGTCACACATTTGCCATACATTCTGAATGTTAGCACTCTAGTTGCTCATTAGATCACTGTAGTAAAACTACTGTTCACCATGGAAGACTGCTCCTGGTATTAAATGTGCATGTTTCAGTCTGCATGTCAGAATTTTTTAATGAAATAGAAGAGGATTTGAGAAGTCACTCAAAATGTGCCCTCATTTTCTTTCTTCAGCATTAATCATAATTTCTATGGCAAAATGAACCCCCTCATTGTGTTCCTTTTTAAATTAAATGTTTTAAGTGTTACCAGTTTATTCCAATCAAGATGGCTTCAGGTGTGCCATACTTTTGTCATAATGAAGACAGTAAGCGCTCTAGTTGTTTTTAAGAACATTCTGGGACATTCTGTCATTGGGCTATACTTGGGCTACATCTGGGTGATATTTGGGCTACATTTGGGCTCTTTTGTCTCTGGTGGCCATCTTGGGAGACTTCTTTGTTATGAAGTTTCCTAATTTCCTCATTTACTGCAGTCTCCTCAGTAGGAAATACTTTCAGTTTTTTACTTTGATTCCATCAAGAAGGCATTCAGATGTGTCACACATTTGCCATAAATTCAGAATGTTAGCACTCTTTTTGCTCATTAGATCACTGTAGTAAAGCTACTGCTCACCAGGGAAAACTGCTGCTGGTATTGAAAATGCATGTTTCAGTCTGCATGTCAGAATTTTTTAATGAAATAGAAGAGGATTTGAGAAGTCACTCAAAATGTGCCCTAATTTTTCTTTCTGCAGCACTAATCATACTTTTTATGGAAAAATGAACCCCCTCATTTTGTTCCTTTTTAAATTAAATGTTTTAAGAGTTACCACTTTAATCCAAGCAAGATGGCTTCAGGTGTGCCATACGTTTATCATAAGTAGGGCTGTTAGCGCTCTAGTAGTTCTTTGGAACACTCTGGGAAGCTGCAGTAGAACACAAAGGAATCAACTGACAGTCTCTGCCCTTGTTGGATGTACATGTTTTACTGAGAATGTCAGACTTCATTCTCACATGACTGAGAAAGATAATGTGAATTTACAGAAAATAAGCTCTCAGTTTAGCTTATAGATCACCTTCCAAACCTCTGTGGTAAAAGCATGAGTAAATATTTTTCTCTCAATCATGATATCCCAGCAGAAGGCTTTTTCACATGGTGAAATCACCTTAGAACATACCACAATTCCTAAAATGAGTATGGTACCATCAACAAATGATTTATAATGTAACTAAAGTCTTAAAACCTTCTATTAACTGCAATGCTTTTTAATGAGGTGCTATCATGTATATTGGTCCCAAGATGGCTGCCAACACTTCTTGGATGAAGTGCTGACAGCCAATCAGATCTCAGGACGAGATGTGTGGTTAGGCTCCGCCCACATATATATATGCTTTTAAATGCTATTTTCTCAGGAAATACTGAACAGATTTACACCAGACCTGCAAAAGGCACTTCCTTGACCTTATGGCTACCTCTCTGCCAAATTTCAAGGAATTCTGTTCAGCCGTTCGGGCTGTAGCTGTGTCTAAAGGTCCTATGGAAAAATGCATGGGAAAAACGCGTTTTGGGACCCCCCTTTTATCTCAGCCCCCGCTTGACGAATCACCCCGAGACTTTCAGGGTAGGAGCGGAGCGCAGCGCCCCACCTATTTTGAAAATTTTGCGAGGATTCGTCGACCGGCGCCAAAGTTATTCAAAATAGAATGTTGCGGTTTTCCTATGGAAACAGGGTCCTAACTATAACTACCTACTGGCGCCCGCCAGTAGGTAATATTTATATATATATATATATATATATATATTACCTACTGGCGGTCGCCAGTAGGTAGTTATAGTTAGGACCCTGTTTCCATAGGAAATCCGCAACATTCTATTTGGAATAACTTTGGCGCCGGTCGACGAATCCTCGCGAACTTTTCAAAATAGGTGGGGCGCTACGCTACGCTCCTACCCTGAAAGTCTCGGGGGGATTCGTCAAGCAGGGGCCGAGAAAAAAGGGGGGTCCCAAAACGCGTTTTCCCCATACATTTTTCCATAGGACCTTTAGACACAGCTACAGCCCGAACGGCTGAACAGAATTACTTGAAATTTGGCAGAGAGGTAGCCATAAGGTCAAGGAAGTGCCTTTTGCAGGTCTGGTGTAAATCTGTTCAGTATTTCCTGAGAAAATAGCATTTAAAAGCATATATATATGTGGGCGGAGCCTAACCACACATCTCATCCTGAGATCTGATTGGCTGTCAGCACTTCATCCAAGAAGTGTTGGCAGCCATCTTGGGACCAATATACATGATAGCACCTCATTAAAAAGCATTGCAGTTAATAGAAGGTTTTAAGACTTTAGTTACATTATAAATCATTTGTTGATGGTACCATACTCATTTTAGGAATTGTGGTATGTTCTAAGGTGATTTCACCATGTGAAAAAGCCTTCTGCTGGGATATCATGATTGAGAGAAAAATATTTTCTCATGCTTTTACCACAGAGGTTTGGAAGGTGATCCATAGGCTAAACTGAGAGCTTATTTTCTGTAAATTCACATTATCTTTCTCAGTCATGTGAGAATGAAGTCTGACATTCTCAGTAAAACATGTACATCCAACAAGGGCAGAGACTGTCAGTTGATTCCTTTGTGTTCTACTGCAGCTTCCCAGAGTGTTCCAAAGAACTACTAGAGCGCTAACAGTCCTACTTATGATAAACGTATGGCACACCTGAAGCCATCTTGCTTGGATTAAAGTGGTAACTCTTAAAACATTTAATTTAAAAAGGAACAAAATGAGGGGGTTCATTTTTCCATAAAAAGTATGATTAGTGCTGCAGAAAGAAAAATTAGGGCACATTTTGAGTGACTTCTCAAATCCTCTTCTATTTCATTAAAAAATTCTGACATGCAGACTGAAACATGCACTTTCAATACCAGCAGCAGTTTTCCCTGGTGAGCAGTAGCTTTACTACAGTGATCTAATGAGCAAAAAGAGTGCTAACATTCTGAATTTATGGCAAATGTGTGACACATCTGAATGCCTTCTTGATGGAATCAAAGTAAAAAACTGAAAGTATTTCCTACTGAGGAGACTGCAGTAAATGAGGAAATTAGGAAACTTCATAACAAATAAGTCTCCCAAGATGGCCACCAGAGACAAAAGAGCCCAAATGTAGCCCAAATATCACCCAGATGTAGCCCAAGTATAGCCCAATGACAGAATGTCCCAGAATGTTCTTAAAAACAACTAGAGCGCTTACTGTCTTCATTATGACAAAAGTATGGCACACCTGAAGCCATCTTGATTGGAATAAACTGGTAACACTTAAAACATTTAATTTAAAAAGGAACACAATGAGGAGGTTCATTTTGCCATAGAAATTATGATTAATGCTGAAGAAAGAAAATGAGGGCACATTTTGAGTGACTTCTCAAATCCTCTTCTATTTCATTAAAAAATTCTGACATGCAGACTGAAACATGCACTTTTAATACCAGGAGCAGTCTTCCATGGTGAACAGTAGTTTTACTACAGTGATCTAATGAGCAACTAGAGTGCTAACATTCAGAATGTATGGCAAATGTGTGACATATCTGAATACCTTCATGATGGAATCAAAGTAAAAAACTGAAAGCATTTCCTACTGAGGAGACTGCAGTACATGAGGAAATTAGGAAACTTCATAACAAATAAATCTCCCAAGATGGCCACCGGAGACAAAAGAGCCCAAATGTAGCCCAAAATCACCCAGATGTAGCCCAAATATAGCCCAATGACAGAAGTGTGCAAAACACTTATTATTTTGTGTTTTTGCAGTGTTATATAGTGCAGACTTGTCAGGTATTGGAGTGCTTTACATGAGCATTGGTTACATCACACAAGAACAAATTCATTTTGGTTGTAGACATGGGGAGACTAAGTGATTTGACCAGAATCACAGAATGTCGAGCTGAAGCAGAAACTTCAACCTGGTTCCCCAGTTGCAAAGTCTGCAGTTCTGGAAGTAACACCACATCCTCTCCCCTAAGTGCAACATTTAATCAAGTGGTCAACTGGATAAAAAAACATAAAGATAACAAATAATTTAAAAGTGCTTTGTCGCTATTTGAAAACTCAGAAAATATGTCCTTATTTTAGTATTTTAGAGCACTAACCATAATTTTGATACCAATAAGACCCTCTCATATATGTAATTTCTAAAGGAAATGCTCTAGGTATTACAGTTTTGTTTACATCAAGATGATGTCAGGCGTTCCACACTTTTGTAATAAATATAGAATGTTAGCAATCTAGTTGTTCATTAGGATACTGTTGAGAGGCAGAGGCCAGGGGCACGGACTCTGAAAATTGAAGGCAGGTAGGAGGGTGCAAAGGCAACAATTTAACCACACTGAGCAGGCAGGAAGGGCCGTGGAAGCACAACAGACTATGGAGGGCAATGGAAAGGGGGGCAGGGGCAACAAACCAACAATACAGGACTTGCAAGAGAGGCTGTTGGAGGGAAGATCTATTACGGGTCAAGGAAGCTAGGGGCGGTCCCCAGATCCCCGGGAGCCACCACAGAACTGAGCAGGAGAGTGAGTCAGGGACAAAAGGGGCACCTTAATTTGAGCCGGGGTGCCTAGGAACGCTTGCTCCAAAAATGAAGAAAACAGACATATGAGACATGGAATTGGAGGCAGAATACAATGGCAGTTTAATGAGAAGATGCAACTTCAAAGAAACCGCAGAATAGAGACATAAAGTACAAAATACAGAATCCAGATAATCATACAGCTGTCATAATATTCTCTGTATCTCAATTAATGTACTGACAGAGAGAGAGAGAAAACACATCTATAAATGCATCATGAGAAACAAGTTACACCAAGGAAAATGTTACCTAGGAACACTCACGTTTACTCTTAGAGCAAGCATTCCTGCAATTACAATACAAAATCTTTTAAATGCAAAAGTAAAGAGAACAATGGTTAAACATAACATGACATTTCATATAGGTAAAATAGAATAAGATACTTCAAGCAAAGCAGAGCAAGACATTTTAAGCAAAGGAAGACAAGAGCTCCCAGCTCTTGGGGAAAACCTGCACTGCCTGTTAACCTACATACAGACGGCGAGGTAGTCCGTCGATATCTGTGGGTGCTCCCTTTTTATATCATTTTGTGGGCTCCTTTGCACGCTACATCTACCTACGTATGCTACCCAAAAGCTTCGTCTGCAGATTTTACCAGACATTTCGTCATTTACCCACTTAATGCTGACAATGGACTGGGTGAAAAGGTCAGTCTCTCAGGCCAATCGCTTATCGTAAGTTCCATAGAGCAAGCAGAAAATAATGGGTATTGTACGGGAATTCAATATATTCATGTATAAAATCTCCTCAGTTCTCCTAACTTGACGCTCTGCGGTTGCCTCTTCCTTAAAAGCGGGAAACCTGCCCAGGAAGCAAGTACCAGTCCAGGATGCAGCCTACTGTATGTCGACAGCTTCAGGGGGATGTTGAACTTTGATACTGAGAACGGAGCACTCGGGTAGGGTGGGGGCTACTAGTTTGGATAAGAAGGCCTCGCAGACCTGCCTTCAGACTGCTATACACTAAAATTGCAGAGCTATGGTCAATTTAACAAAGAGGCCTACATATTGAACAGAAGGGCCTACACAGGGGTTTTATGCTGGCTGAGTGGTAAGGATGTCTCAGGATAATTATATAGCAACACAGGACCCGCTGGTCAATTTAATACGGACTACAAATGCAGCTGGCAGGGCAAGGACAAGGGTCTCATACTTCAGGTGTGGACAGAACGGGCCAGGGGCCCCCTGTGATACAAAATCTACCCTCCTCCAAGGCTGTGGCAATGTAATAGACCATTGTGGGCAGAAGGAAGAGGCAATGGTAGTACAACCATACATGCCAACAGACCCGATTCAGCCAGGAAACGTCCAATATTTTTAAGCTCAAATGGGCTTTATTTGATCTGTCTCCTATCTACAATATCCTCTTTTTCAATGTAACTCAAAGGGGAAAATCAATACCCCAGATTTTTTTCAAAATCTCCCTCTTACCAAGTTCAAAATGTTCGCAAGTATGGTACATTGGATCATGGAAGGAAATGGGATAGGGACATGGACTTGGATGACAGAGGACAGGAGGGACATGGAGAGGTGCACCAAACTGACCCTGCAGGGCAGGCATCAGGGTTTGCAGCAGCACAATACACCACACAGGGCATGCAGGACGGGAGTGCAGCACAACAATCCATAGAAAGCAAGAGGGAGGGGACAGGACCATGCACATGGACAACAGAGAACAGAGGGGCAAGAGGCAATGGTAGCTAGCTGACCATAATGGACAGACAGGAGAGAAAGCTGCAGCATAACAGACCATAAAGGGCAGGAGGGACGGATCAGGGGCATTACAATGGAACAGACAAGCCAGGAGGGAGGGAGTAGGGCTGGGGGCAAGGGGGCAGGGCAGGAGCATCAAGATAGCCATGGAGGTCAGGCAGGATGGGAACTAGAAGCAAGACACACCATGAAGAGCAACAGTGAGACTGTGATGGCATACACACAGACCATGGAGGGAAGGTGGGAGGGGGTCAGGGGCAGCTAACTGACCACACAGGGAAGGTGGGAGGGGCCATGGCAGCACAGAAGACCATGCATGGCAAGTGGGAGGGTTAGTGGCAGCACAATGGCTATGATGGGCAAGAAGGAGGGTGGAGGGGCATGCACAAAGGACGATGGAGGATAGAAGGGAGGGTCAGGACCTGTGCACAGACAAGAAAGTTCAGGGGAAGGGACCTCACAACAGACCACACGAGGCAGGCAGGAGGAGCAGTTGCAGCACAACAGACCAGGGAGGGCAGAAGGGTGTGGCAGTACAATGGACCATGTAGGACAGGAGGAAGAGGATAGGGGCATGGCATGTGGACAGGCAGGGTGGAGGTGGCAGGGACAGGTTACAGTCATCTGACAATGCTAGGCAGGTGGGAGGGGAGTGGCAGCTCAACAGAGCACTCAGAGTAGATAGGAGTGGCAGGTCCATGGGACATGGTGGGCAAAAAGGATGGAGCAGGGGCATGCACAAAGACATCGGAGGGCAGGGGGAAGGAGAATAGGGGCAGCAAGCTAAGCACAGAGTTTAAGCAGGAGGTCAATGATGGGGCATAGAATTGGGCAATGGAGGGCAGGAGGAGTGGACTGGTACATCATACTAAATTGAGGGCAGTGGCAGCACATCAGACCATGCATGGCAGGAGGGAGGAGGCTAGTCCATGGATTCACACAACAGAGGATAGGGAGGAGGGGGATGGGGCAGCAAGCTAACTGTTCAGAGAAGGCGGGTATTAGGAACTTTATTGTTTTTAAAACGTGTGTCTGTGCGAACTACTTAAAATATGAACAAGTATGCAGCATAATCTCACTTTTATTCAGGAAGAAGAGGACGTTTGTGACTGTGACTCCGGCCTCACTTGGCAGAAACACCCCCTGACCCTCCACCCGCTATCGCAAAATGTAATGCCCGTGAAAAGGGTAGGTGAACACAGTGTTATATAGAACATAGTCCTGAGAGCACGATTGAAAATGAAAACTAGATATAGTGTATGGTATAAACTATGCACCAAAAAGTGTGATATAAGATGAACCGGGCGTGAAATATAATATGCAATACATTGTGCGCAATGACAGATTCATTGGAGAGCGCGAGATAGCACAGGCACTAGCGCGTGCTATGCGATATGCGCCTTGGAGTGTAATATGCACAGGGCAGTGTTGTGTAACCTAACTAGTCTCTAAAGTTGTAATATAAAATATGTGCTGGGGAGTGTAACGTTGCATATGCACTGTGACAAAGATATAGATCCCAGATTGTAATATGTATGGCATAGCACTGTGCGTTATAACATAGGCATCGAGAAAGGCACGTTAGATGGTGCAATATAACCCGTGCGAAGACAAGTGTGGCATGACATATTCACGGGGTGGTGTTACAGTGCACATGGGCTAGAGAGTGTCATAGCATATGCACTAGCTAGTGGAATACAACACAGAGGTGTGTGGCACTCGGCAGGCAATGGTGGGTGTAACACAGCATTGGGCTCTGTCAGGAGCACGCTGTGAATCTCAAGTGATGTTCGTCCCCTTTCCAGAGAGTAAAATAAAAAGTATTACACATCCAGCAGTGGATGTGTGTTTTATTAACCGTGAGGGGGGTTTCTTGCATAGTTTTGGTCGAATTTTTGTCGAATCCCCTTTGAATGGCTTGGTGTGCATGTGTATTAAATGTGCCCGTCAATAGCTACCCATGTTTGTATAAATAAACGACAAGGGTGTCTACCAGGATTAGGCACGGTAGGGCATCAGACATGTCAGAGCTTCACTAGTGGTGTAAATACATTCCACGTGGATTCATTGCATGCATAGTCGCCTTTTAATGAATATCACGCAAATCGTCATGGTGATAGGTGCGTACGGTTTGTCCAGCATGTCCTAGGTGTGTCTATAAATATATATTTTTTAAAAATAATAAGAAACAGTGGCCGGCCCTGGGGATTGGGGTCAAAAAAATATAATTAGGAGACTGGCCCTGGGGGATGGGGTCATCAGGGCCAATAAATTAGAATAAGAAGGGGAACCAAACAGCCCCCCTTCTTAAAAAACTAAAATAAATAAAAGCCTGGCATCGTGCCGGAGGCCATGCCCCCTCCGTGCAGCACTCTGCAAACGCGCCCCCAACAGGCATCTCCAGTATGTGCCAGGGAGCTGCGCTGCAGTCAGGTGTTCTGAGGCCAAGCCCCTTTTTACACCTCTCTGCAACGCAGCTCTGTGGCCCTTACTGGAGGTACCTAGTGGTCTAGTTTGACTCTAGGGACCCTTAGGATTCAAGGGGACTTAATCTCTCAACTTAGAACAGCCACAGGGCGCGTTTACACAGTGGTGAAGGGAGGGGACGGGGCCTGAGGTGACGTGTGCAAACACGCACTATGGCACGTTTTAAATTGGGGATATAATTTCCCTTCAATACTGAGGGCCCCTGGGGGCTAACTAGCCCACCAAGTGCTTCCAGTAAGCGCCACTGAGCTGCATTGCAGAGAGGTGGTCCAGGCCGTGCCACTTTTTACACCTCTCTGCAACGCAGCTCTGTGGCACTTACTGGAGGTACCTAGTGGGCTAGTTGGACCCTAGGGACCCTCAGGATTCAAATGAACTTAATCTCCCAACTAAAAATGGACACAGGGCGTGTTTACACAGTGGTGAATGGAGGGGACGGGGCCTGAGTTAACGTGTGCAAAAACGCCCTGTGGCCTGTTTTAAGAGGTAGTTTTAATCCCCATGCCCTATTATATACTAGGGGCTTACAGAGGAGGTCATGCTAATCACAGGGGGACCCCAACGCATAATGTTCCCTAGTGTATGTAGGTGTTTTCACTGTATTCTAAGTGTCTTTTAACATAGCACTGGCTCTAGGACTGGTTAGTCAGACTCAGTTACCACCAGTATCCGTCTGAAAAAGTTGAGGGTACAGGATGATTTTGCAACAAGGCTTCTTTCTGCTCTTCTTTTTGTTCTTTCTGCACGTTATCCTTCTTCCTGCACTTATCTTCGTATTTGAGGACTTCTGTTGCTTCTTTCTGCACTTCTTTTGTTTCTTTCTGTGCACTTTTTCTTCTTTCTTCACATGTCCTATCTCTGTAGGCATAGTTAGAAATTAGCATTTAAAAAACCTTTAAAATTCACAGAAAAAACCATAGGTTTCAGGCACGTTATAGTTAGGAATTAGCATTTAAAAAACCTCAGAAATTCACTGAAAAAACCATAGGTTTCAGGGGTGTTATAGTTAGCTGGACTTTTCACTTGTACAAAACCATTGAAATTCCCCCGTTATAGTTAGTTCAGCTAACTATAACTCGCGCGCCCGCAATGCACTGCTGATGACGTCACATATTACATCACTCATGACATGGTCAATGACATCACTCATGACATCACTGATGACATCTCAAATGACATCACTGATGACATCACTGATGACATCATCCTTGTGATAGAGTGGCAGACCTCCTCTCACCCTAATATAACCTTTGATACACACATTCAAAAATAGAGACTAAAATTTTCAAAACAATGGACATACCAATACCAGTTACAACAACCTCTTCAGTAATTCTAAGATCCACATACACATCCACTCATTCACCAACAGTCCTATACAGTCACTCATACATGTACTCACTCATCATATGTACTCATACACCTATACATCCTGTTACACAATGCCACTCATCCATAGAGTTACTCACACACATAGTCACTCATGCTAATAAAGAATCAAACATCCATTTACTTGCATATACAGTTATACACACACCACCACACTTACTTCTACAGAAACTTACACATACTTAGTCTTTTAAACAATCACTTATAGAAACACATACTTATTCATACAGGAACTCTTTCAATCTCTCACTCTCACATATACTCACTTATATACAACAATAGTCACATATACTAGTTTAAAACATATGTAGTTACTCATAAAGACACTATTGAGACAGTCATTCACTCACTAACACACCCATACACACACTCATCCACCCATACAGTCCTGCACACATGCTGTGTTCAACACATGCAAACAGTGAGTCACTCATTCATGCACCTATGCACTACGTAATACCCCCCACCGAACCATGCAGACACTCAGACTGATACTCAAAAAACCAACTAATAACCTATATAGACACCCATGTAGCTACTCACCAACCCATGCAGCCACTTATACACAAAGTGAGAGACTGATACAGATATTTACATATTTAAACATTACTCACTAAGCCATGTATTCACTATGATACACTTAATCAGTCAGTTACACAATCAATTTTTCAAAAACAAATCATCCATTTAGACACTTATATACCCATTTATTATTCCATCGACCTTGAGATATACATATATAAAACATATTTAATTTTCAGAAAAACACACATTCACTGGATGATGTCATCAGTGATGTCATCAGTGATGTCATTTGAGATGTCATCAGTGATGTCATGAGTGATGTCACTGACCATGTCATGAGTGATGTAATATGTGACGTCATCAGCAGTGCATTGCGGGCGCGCGAGTTATAGTTAGCTGAACTAACTATAACGGGGGAATTTCAATGGTTTTGTACAAGTGAAAAGTCCAGCTAACTATAACACCCCTGAAACCTATGGTTTTTTCAGTGAATATATATATATATATATATACATATATATATACATATATATATATACATATATTATCTACTGGCGGTCGCCAGTAGATAGTTATAGTTACAACCTAGTTTCCATAGGAAATCTCAAAATTCTATTTTGAATACCTTTGGCGCCGGTTGACGAATCCTCGCAAAATTTTCAAAACTAATGGGGCGCTCCGCTCAGCTCCTACTCTGAAAGTCTCGGGGTGATTTGTCAAGCGGGGGCCAAGAAAAAAGGGGGTCCCAAAACGCGTTTTACCCATGTTATTTTCCATAGGACCTTTAGACACAGCTACAGCCCGAACGGCTGATCAGAATTACGTGAAATTTGGAAGAGAGGTAGCCATAAGGTCAAGGAAGTGCCTTTTGCAGGTCTGATGTAAATCTGTTCAGTATTTCCTGAGAAAATAGCATTTAAACCATATCAATATCTATACGCGCGCACCGTGCGCGCACTGTGCGCGCACCATGCCGTGCGCGAGCGTAATTCTGATGGGTTGTTAGATGTCGGTAAACATTTGAATCGGTCGAAACCAGGAAGTGTCGGCCGCCATTTTGTCTCTCGCAGTCTGAGGGGGTGAAAAAAAAAGGTGGAGAACCTGAAAAGGGGGCAGAGTGGACAGTTCCTGACCCCCTAGCCTTGGTCAGGGGGTCACAGAAGGACCCCGAAGGGAGAAAAAAACAATCTTTTTTATTTTTTAAAAATCGCAAGGTGCGTGCACCGTGCGCGCACGGCATGAACTGCGAACTGTGCGCGCAGGGTGCGCGCACCTCGCGATTTAAAAAAATAAAATAATTCACGGTGCGCGCACGGTGAAAAACCTGAAAAAAAAATAAATAATAAATACATAACTTAGCATTTAAAAAAACGTACAAATTCACTGAAAAAACCATAGGTTTCACACACGTTATAGTTATGAATTAGCATTTAAAAAACCTTGCAAATTCACTTAAAAAACCATAGGTTTCACACATGTTATAGTTAGCTGGACATTTCACTCGTAAAAAACCAATGAAATTCCCCCGTTATAGTTACTGCAGACAACTATAACTCACGCGACCGCAATCCTCTGCTGATGACGTCAGATATTACATCGCTGATGACATATGTGTCTTCATGAAAAATAAATATTTGTAATATATGTATAGCTACAGATTAATGGAAGAAGACATGGGTAAATACAGTGATATAATATCTGACGTCATCAGCAGAGGATTGCGGTCGCGTGAGTTATAGTTGCCTGCAGTAACTATAACGGGGGAATTTCATTGGTTTTTTACGAGTGAAATGTCCAGCTAACTATAACATGTGTGAAACCTATGGTTTTTTAAGTGAATATATATATATATATATACTATGTATATATATATATATATGTGTGTGTGTGTATATATATATATATATTCACTGAAAAAACCATGGGTTTCACACACGTTATAGTTAGGAATTAGCATTTAAAAAACCTTGCAAATTCAGTGAAAAAACCATAGGTTTCACAGACGTTATAGTTAGCTGGACATTTCACTCGTAAAAAACCAATGAAATTCCCCCGTTATAGTTAGTTAAGCTAACTATAACTCGCACACCCGCAATCCACTGCTGATGACGTCACATATAACATCACTCATGACATGGTCACTGACATCACTCATGACATCACTGATGACATCTCAAATGACATCACTGATGACATCATCCAGTGAATGTGTGTTTTTCTGAAAATTAAATATGTTTTATATATGTATATCTCAAGGTCGATGGAAGAATAAATGGGTATATAAGTGTCTAAATGGATGATTTTTTTTGAAAAATATATTTTGTAACTGACTGATAAAGTGTATCAAAGTGAATGCATGGCTTAGTGAGTAATGCTTTAATATGTAAATATCTGTATCAGTCTCTCACTTTGTGTATAAGTGGCTGCATGGGTTGGTGAGTAGCTACATGGGTGTCTATATAGGTTATTAGTTGGTTTTTTGAGTATCAGTCTGAGTGTCTGCATGGTTTGGTGGGGGGTATTACGTAGTGCATAGGTGCATGAATGAGTGACTCACTGTATGTGTTGAAGACAGCATGTGTGCAGGACTGTATGGGTGGATGAGTGTGTGTATGGGTGTGTTAGTGAGAGACTATTGGTGTATATAAGTGAGTATATGTGATAGTGAGAGATTGGAAGAGTTCCTGTATCAATAAGTATGTGTTTCTATAAGTGATTGTTTAAAAGACCAAGTAGGTGTAACTTTCGGTAGAAGTAAGTGTGGTGGTGTGTGTATAACTGTATATGAAGGTAAATGGATGTTTGATTCTTTATTAGCATGAGTGACTATGTGTGTGAGTAACTCTATGGATGAGTGGCATTGTGTAACAGGATGTACAGGTGTATGAGTACATATGAGTGAGTACATGTATGAGTGAATGTATAGGACTGTTGGTAAATTAGTAGATGTGTATGTGGTTCTTAGAATTACAGAAGAGTTTGTTGAAACTGGTATTGGAATTTCCATGAATTTTTTATTTTTTAGTCTCTATTTTTTAATGTGTGTATCAAAGGTTATATTAGGGTGAGAGGAGGTCTGCGACTTTTTCACAAGGATGATGTCATCAGTGATGTCATCAGTGATGTCATGAGTGATGTCAGTGACCATGTCATGAGTGATGTTATATGTGACGTCATCAGCAGTGGATTGCGGGTGCGCGAGTTATAGTTAGCTTAACTAACTATAACGGGGGAATTTCATTGGTTTTTTACGAGTGAAATGTCCAGCTAACTATAACGTCTGTGAAACCTATGGTTTTTTCACTGAATTTGCAAGGTTTTTTAAATGCTAATTCCTAACTATAACGTGTGTGAAACCCATGGTTTTTTCAGTGAATTTGTATGGTTTTTTAAATGCTAATTCTTATATTTAACGTGTGTGATTTTTTTTTTTTGCAAGGTTTTTTACATCTTTTTATTTTTACTTTATATTCTCTTTAAACACTATGGTAAAATTTTAAAAATTCTGCAATATATTTTTTTTTCATCTTTTTTTTTTAACCAAACAGGTAAGATATATTAGTATAACATAGTGATTCTTTTTTTCCATTTTTTTTTCTTTTTTACGTGCGCGCACGTTTTGCTTTATTTACGTAATATTTCTACTCTGTTTGCGTATGGTTACGCAATTTACGTACACGTGCGTACTGCGTACGCGGCCCGTAAGCGCATACGTTACACGCGTACGTTACGCGGAAGTGTTGGGGCGTGCCTGTTATGCGCATGCGCGCGTGCGCGTGTCTTTTATACGCGCATGCGTACTTTTACCGTAAGCGCACCGTAAGCGCTCCGTAAGCGTAACGTACGCGCACGGTGGGTCATGTGATGAAGAAACAACACTTTTGATTGGTTTAAACTACTTTCAGTTCTAGAACTCTCCTACACCACACCCATTCCCCTCATTTCTGCTTGTGATCCCTTAGGAGAAGGAGCTGAGTTGTCTTTGGGATACAATGGCAGACCAGCAGTCCTCTTCTTCGAGTGAGGCTAGCAGCACCACCATCAGGCAGAGAAGGAGGAAACAAAAGAGCTCTTTTATATGGGAGTATTTTACGTTTCCAGAGGGCAAGAAAAAGGTAAATGCTCCTTTAGTGACTTGCAAGCTTTGCCAGCGTGTACTTTCTAGAGGTAATCCTAACAAGAAGTATTCCTTCGGGAATCACACTATGTTAAGACACCTTCAGGATGTACACCCTAGGACAAATGCTCGACATACTGGAGCAAACCCTTCAGTAAGTCGACCAAGCACATCCACAGCAGATCAGCCGAGTACATCTTCGGCAGCTCAGCTGAGCCCTTCATCTGTGGGGGGAGAATCACCTTTTTCTGGTCCTCTTGAAACTAACCCTCGAGTTGCGAGGGTTACAATGCGGTGCTCAAATTGTCATGGTCTAATTGTTCGTGGGGAGACCAGTGTTCCCCTAATTAACAACAGAATAGACCAGCACATTTGTCCTACCAGCTAATATTCCCATTCTTTCTTTCCTCTGTCCCTGTATGAACACAACAGCTCTTTTAAGAGCCAACCTTACCTTTCAACTTTTTTAAATTTATTTTTAAAAACTTTTTTTTCTTTTTTTTTTACCGTACGCGTACGGTAAGCGTATTTTTTTTTTTTTTTTTTAAAAACACTAAAAAACAATTACCACATTACAAGGTCCTTGAGGGATTATAACGAAAAACTGAAAATCTGATTGAGGAGAAGTGGAAAAAAGGGACCGTGAAATTTCTGACTTACCTGACCCACCCAAAAAATTAAATATCAATTAAAATGTTATTTAAATTGCTAGAAAAATGGTTTTATTTTTCGAAAATTTTCTTTCTCAATCTGAAAAAAAAAAAAAGGATTAATATTTAATAAAACATTTTATAATACAGTACACGTATTTACATATTTTCAAAAAACAATTTTTTGCCATTTTTTTGCTGTTTTCAGAATATATTGCATTTCACTATAACTCCATCCCCTCTCAAACTCATAACTCACCTTTAAAATTAGTTAGTTGTGAAAGAAATGTGGCACTCAAACAGCAGAATATCAGAGCCAGGATCTCTGTTCTGTACACCTCTCTCCTCTCAGCAGAACCAGATAATGGCAATGTTTCCCTCTCTTTTTCCACACATATACATGTTAATTACAAATCTCAGTGCTTCCCCCTTTTTTCAAATGAAATCACACATTGCTATTGGTTGAAAACCAACCCTTTCCCAAAAGTACCCTTCCCCCAACTTGACTTCTGCCTGCTACCATAGCAACAGCTCATGAAACACTGCTGTGTGGAGTCAGGTCAGAAGTTCACCACACAATGTTTCATTTCCAAAGAGCAGGAGTGCTTGACTTTTCAAACCTAACAGCAAATCCATAGTAATGTTCTTTGGTAACACATTTTTCTGTACCAATACAAAACATGCTTCTATAAATTTACACATACAGCCTAGTTTTTAGTGTAGAATGGTGTGAAACAGCCAATGAGTTCTTTTTATTTTAAAAAAATATGTATGCCTCCATTTCCAAACTGTCTTTCATTTCATTTTTCCATTCTACTGAAATACACCTCCTGAGTGCATCCAGATCTCCTTTGAAGATGTTCACAGTGTGGATTGTAGGGCACAGCTATGTCTTCTGGAGTGAAAAGTATGCAGAGAAAACAGGTATGGTGAGAGACCTTGCTTTGCCAAATGTAGACATTAAATGGATTGGTCAGAGAGGGTTAAAGTGGCACCAATTGATGCCATTGGTGAAATCCTTCATGCAAATCCAACACCCTGACCTCATAATAGTGCACTGTGGTGGCAATGACCTAGGCACTTTGACTGGGGTAGGTATGGAAATGCTTATGAAGGAGACCTTTGCACAACTGTTTTCACTTTTCCCTAAAACTGCCTTTGCGTATTCTAACATATGCCAAAGGCAAAAATGGAACTGGTCCAATCAATTTTGTCCACAGATTGACAAAGCAAGAAAGCACGTCAACAAATCTGTTTCTGCTTTCCTCAGAGACTATGGTATGGGTTCTATATACCACAACAACTTGCGTTACAACATGCAAGACATTTATAGAGGAGATGGTGTACACTTCACTGATGAAGGGAACAGAGTCTTCCTCTTGAACCTTAGACTCTGCATCGGTACTTACTTGTAGGTACCACTAAAAAATCACTTCATAAACACAACGGCTCTTTTTAGAGCCCCCTAACATCTAAACACTTAAATCTGAATTTTATTTCTTTTTTTATTTATTTTTTCTGCCGTACGCGTACGGTAAGCTTACCGTACGCGCACTCCGTGATTTTTTTTTAAAATTAATAATAATATTTTTCGTACTTTTGTGTCCTTGTTTGACCCCCTTTCAAATGTTAGGGGGTCTGTAACTCTCTTCCTTGCCCCCTTTTCACGTTATCTCCCTTTTTTTTTCTGTGTGAAACACACGAAATGGCGGCCGACACTTCCTGATTTCGTCCGATTCGAATGTTTACAGTCATGTGACAACCAATCAGATTTGAGCTCGCGCACGGCACCGTACGCGTACGGTAAGCTTACCGTAAGCGCACGGTGCGCGCTTACAGATATATATATTGCTTTAAATGCTATTTTCTCAGGAACTACTGAACAGATTTACACCAGACCTACAAAAGGCACATCCTTGACCTGCGGACTACCTCTCTGCCAAATTACAAGTAATTCTGTTCAGCTGTTCGGGCTGTAGCTCGGACTAAAGGTCCTATGGAAAAATGCATGGGGAAAACGCGTTTTGGGACCCCCCTTTTTCTCAGCCCCCGCTTGACGAATCCCCCGAGACTTTCAGGGAAGGAGCTGAACGGAGCGCCCCACCTATTTTGAGAATTTCGCTAGGATTCGTTAACCGGCGTCAAAGTTATTCCAAATAGAATGTTGCGGATTTCCTATGGAAACACGGTCCTAACTATAACTATCTACTGGCAACCGCCAGTAGATAATATATATATATATATATATATAAATATAAAATATTTTCTACCTACTGGCGGACCAGTTTTGATAAGGTGTTTCTAGCTTTACTAATAACTTTAGCATCTTTTGACAAATCTTCACAAATGTTTCAAAACAAGTGTACAACTCACTTCAGCTGCTGTCTGGAAAGGTTTGAGCTGATCCATCAAGCAGGGGCCCAAACATAGGGAGGGGGTCCCAAAATGCGTTTTCCCCATTTAATTTTCCATAGGGATTTTAGAAATGACTACATCCTGAACCTCTGGACAGAATTGCACCAAATTTGGCTGAAAGCTAGATCTTGGTAAAAAAAATACCTCTTTTTGCAATTTGGTGTAAATCATTTCAGTAGTTTTGGTGTTATTAAAGAAAAAGGAAATATAGGTATCTAGGGCTGCAAATCCTCCACGGATCTATCTAATCTTAAAATAAGATCTAATTGGCTGCCAACACTTTGACCAGGAAGTATTGGCAGCAATTTTGGGACTTGGACTCAACTGAATCATAAGAAAAAAGGCGAGAAAGATCATAAGAGGGCAGGGTAGGAATATCCTGACTGCCTAGGCCTGGTAGTGGCGTCCCACAGAAACCCTGGCCAGGGGTCTTAAATGATTTTTAAAAAAACGTTTGTTGCAAATTCATGTAAGATCCAGGAATGCACGGCAAAAAAAAGACAAGCACAGGCTCAAGTGCTTGTTTTGTAATTTGCCACCCAGGTGTGTCAGGTCCCAGGAGAATACGTTTTTGAAAATTCGGGGAGCAGGGCACACACATCCCCCCTCCCCCACCGCCTCTGGGGCATGGAAAATATTGTGTGGGGCAGGGGGCGCACGGCCCCCACACTAGGCTGATTTTGGCCCCAGAGACCCCCACTCCCCATGGCCCGGCCAACCATTTATATATGGCAGGGTTGCATGCAGCCCCCCTCCTGGGCCGATTTCAGCCCGGGGACTGCCGCTCCCCCAGGACACAGCTGAAACTATTAAGGGGTAAGGGCCACAAGGGCTGCCTTGTTTGGCCCCAGGAACTCAAACCTGTGGGGCCCAGACACACTCATAGTGAGAGGGGGCCTTGCAGCCCCCCCTTGAGCCATTAAGGGCCATGAAAACACCATTCCCCAAGCAAGGCTGAGCAATGCCGCAGGACATAGCAGTTTCCCTGCCCACAGGGAAACCTCTGTTTGCCCTAGCTCAGCTCAGCAGGAGCTATTTTAAAGCTCCCACCAAGTGCGAGCAAACAGTAAGCATGCTCCCAATGGGCGTGAGCAGGAAAATTCCCCCGCCCACTGGGAAAGGGCTTTTCATCATTTTCATCTGTGAAGTAGGCTGGAAAACAGATGAAAAAAATTGCTTCTGCCTGCAGGTTTGCTGCTCCATATGGGCGAGATCAATGCCAGCTCCTGTTGGAAGCGGGGAGCAGGCTGGGTCCATAGGGGCATTTGGACTCCACCCACGGGTCCCAACAAAGAGGAAATGGGTGCCCTGGGTGGACTCCAGGGTACCCACACTTTACTGCCCAGGCCCATGGGGATGGGGTCCCCTTGGCCAATATTGGGCATGGAGGCTGGCTGTGTACCCCCTACCCAATTATTTAAAATGAGGCCTCTAGTGAAGGGCCCCGCTGGGCCAATATTGGTCCAGGAAGGGGTCTGTATACCCCCCTCTCACTTATAAATATGTCTGGGCCCTGGGAGATGGGATTCCCAGGGCCTGAAATTGGGCTGGGGAGGAGGGCTGTGTGGTCCCTTCCTCATTTACAATAAGGCTGGTCCCTGGGAGATGAGGTCCCAAGGACCAAATTAGAGCCAGGGAAGAAGACCACGTGCCCCCTCCCCAACAAAAATGTGGTGGGCCATGGGTGGATGGGGTCCCTAGGGCTGAAATTGGCTGCCTTTGCGCAATTCACTGAAAAAATCGAAGATTACAGGAATGCCATAATTAGGAGGTAGAATTTAAAAAGCCTTAGAAATTCACTCAAAGGTTATAGGGACGTTATAGTTAGGCTTAGAATTTACACATACAAAACTATAGAAATTCAGCAGTTATAGTAATAGATATCTCAGAAAACTATAACTTGTGTCCTATTGTAACTATAAATCACACCCTCACCGTGCACTGCTAATTAACCCACATATGACATCACTCATCACATTTTCTATGACATCGTTGATAATATCAGTGCAACATTAGCTCTAAAATTATTGTGAATGGTGGGGGTGCGAGTTATAGTTACCTTAGGGCATGACTAGGGAGCCGAGAAAAAAGGGGGTAAAAAAAGTGCATTTGGAACACAACTACAGCCTGAACTGCTGAAAGGAATTGCACCAAATTTGGCAGAAATATAGGTTTTGGTTCAGAAAGAGACCTTTTTGTTATTTGGTGCAAATCCATTCAGTAGTTTAGGAGATATTAAAGAAAAAACAAATTTGTATATCTAGAGGCAGAACCCTCCACAAATCCCCCTGATCTCGTGCAAAGATCTGATGGGCTGCCAACACTTCAAAGAGGAAGTATTGGCAGCAATTTTGGGACTCGGTCTCTGCTGAGTCATCAATAAAAAGCTGAAAAAAAGACATGGGAGCAGGGTAGGAATACCTTGACCCCTAAATCCCAGTGTTAGGAGTCCCACAGGGACCCCACCAGGGCTAAATTAGCAATTTTTTTTTTTTTTAATGCACTGAATCTAAAGATGAAATTGCGAATTTGCAGCAATTTAGAAAAAAAGACAAGCTAGGTCTCCTGCACTTGTTCTTTATTCCAGCCACAGGTGGGCCAGATCCTGAAGCATGCTGCCAATTGTCTAATTTAGTTTTACCCACTAGGTACCACCACCTCCCCAGGGTTTCATTTTATAACTGCTGTAAGTACTGAACAAAAGGGAGGTAGGCTGCAAAGCCCCCCTCCTGGCCCATATTTGCCCTCGGGGACCACCACGTCCCCGGGGCTGGCCCTGTGCCAACAAAAGGCCCTGCTGACTGCCAGCCCCTCATAGCTGGCTCCCAATTCCACCTCATACCCAATTCAAGGTAGAGATGTTTGCTCTTGCTTGGCAGGAGCTTTGACAGCGCCAACCAAGTGAGAACAAACAGTATGTCTGCTTCCATCGGGCGGGATCAGTAAACCTACTCCCACTTGCTGTGAGCAGATTTTTCATCTTTTTTTTCTGGCCCACTGTCAAGAGGGAAGGAAAACAAATGAAAGGATTACTCCCAACTGCAGGGTGCAGCATTTTTTGCTTCTCCCTACATGTGGGAGCAATGCGTCTCCCGCTGGAGGCGGGGAGCCGGTAGGGACTGTAGGGGCATTAAGGCTCCCCCATGGTCCCTAATGCTGGAGACTTGATCCCATGGGTGGGCTCCAGGGCTTCCAGCATGAAGAGGCAGGGACCTGGGGTTGAGGTCCCCAGGACCAAATTCGTCCCAGGGAGAGGGGACATTGGCTTGTGGTCCTTTGCGCAGCAATGATGTAGATTATGCACTAGAGATTTACCCAACTACAGCACATGCAGCCAGCAATATAACATTTTCCGGATGTTGGAGCAGAACAGAAGGTTGAGCTTCCTGCCGAGCAAGAGTGTCCTCTTTTAGAATCAATGACTCCAAGATCTCCAACAAGGAAAAGGAAGGTTACTGCTCCACCATCTTCTCTAAGCACCACTTCTGATGATGATGATAGGGACAGAGTCCTCGAGATGACAGGAAAGGCAAGGAAAAAGAAAAGTTCCTGAAAGCCCTAGAATTATGGAAGGGGATGATGAGGAGGATGATGATGATGAGCAAGTCATTGTGGAAGGTGACACAGAGGAATCCGACACTGCTAGTCAACCTGCTCTGAGGGATGTGGTAGCACCACCAGCTCCCGTATTTGCAATGCCCCTGCTGAGACCGGCACCAACCCCTACCTCAGTAGAAGTATGCACTGCAGAGGTGCAACCAAGGACACGTGCACCTACCTTCAGTTCTTCTTCAGGCAGTGGCGGTAGCCCAGTAGAAAGTACTCCTCTCCAGGTTGAGACTTTTTTACGGTAAGCACACAGGGGGAGCACATTGCAATATGCACCATTTGCCATACAAATATTCATTGAGGTAAGCCGGGTCCACATTATGGTACTGGAGGCTAAATGACCCAAATGAAAAAACATAATGCAATCTGCTGGGAGGAGCACCTTAAAATATTTGCTGAATGTGGTTATGGTGGTGAAAGTGAGGAAAGCTGTGAAACATCAGCTACAAGTCCAATCACAGTGGGAGGTGATGTTGAGGAATAGGAGGGTGACATCCTTTATGCAAAATAGCCCTGTCTCCAGCAGTGCACCAGCAGAATCACCCGCCTCTTCGACTTCACAAGGGCACAAGAAGGCGAAGAGTAAGATGAAGACACCACAGCATACAGTGACTGCCCCACCACGATGCACACTGAGTTTCCCACCACCACCTACTTCTCAAAAGTCACCTGCATCAGTGGCCCCAGAAAAGGAGCAAATACAGGCTACTATTATGAGCCTGTTTTGGCAGGAGGGGGCATACGACCGAAACTACATAATGGTATGTTTATTCAATGGGAAGTTGGCAAAGATGTTAGTGTTGGACCTCCTTCCTTTTCCTTTTGTGAAAGGAGTGGGATTCTTAGAATTTGTGGCAGTCATCTGCCCAAAAGGAACGTTCCTAGTCAGATCTGTTTTGCCAAATTTCTTTTCCAGCACTGCAGCAGGATGTGCTGTAATTGGTCAGACAAGCTTTGCAGCAAAGTGTTGTTTACAATATCCACCTGATCACAGACATGTGGATCAGTTGTCAGACGACTGATTACATATGCATCACTGCACACTGGACCTCTTTTGCGGTGGTAAATTAAAAGCTATCCACAGGTCTGGTCCCTGAAAAAAGTTTTAAGAGCATTCGGCAGCATGCTACAGTAGCCATGTTTGCAATGGGGAAATCACATACAGCTGCAAACATCCTCGATGAATTTAACCGCAAAGTGTCTAAATGACTGCGGCCCAGAGGTCTCAGAATTGGATTTGTTGCCAGAGACAATGGCAGTAACATAGTCAAGATCATGGCAGATGGTCGCTATTTAGGTGTGCTGTGTTTGGCACATTGCAGCAACATTTTTTTCAAAAAAGAAATAGTCAGCAACATACTGACACCTGCAAAAGAACCTGCACTCATTTCGGCCAGTCTTTTAAGGCCTGGAAGCATTTATGGATTATTCAGCATGCTTTTAGAGTACCAGTTAAAGCCCTGATACAGGAGGTGCTCAATCTATTACATGTTACAACATCTGTTTGAGCAGTACAAACAGATCAACAACTATGTCTTTAAAAATGAAAGGGATGCAATTGGGAAAACCATGACCATGGATGCAGACAAATGCCTAACACAGATGCTACTCCATTTTGAGATTGTCACATGGGAAGTTAGCAAGGAGGACAGTACAATGGGCCGCACTATCCCAATTTTGTATTTGCTACAGGACCAGCTAAAGAAGGTTTCTGAAACGTTCATCTTCATAGATGTGAACGAAAACATAGAAGCGCATGCCTTGGTTGAGAGCTTACTCTTTTGCCTGGCTTCTAATGCAACGCTGAAAATGACATAGTCTCATTCAAAGAGTACATCTGTACCACACTACTTGATCCACAATTAACCCTGGGTGTAGTTCGCGAAGTAGCACTTCGCGAAGCTACGCAAAGTGCAGTTCGCACTACGCGAGCTACGCGTAGCACTTCGCGAATTGCGTAGTACCTTGTTCGCACTGTGCCAGATGTCGTTTTCAATGATTGCACAGTGCGGACACGCAACCGGCACTGTGCAATCATTGAAAATGGCATCTTGCACAGTGCGAGCTGTAGTTTTCTGCTGCTCGAGTAGATTTTTACTCGAGCGGCAGCTTTCTCAACGCGAACTGGTAGTTTCTCATCGCGAGCGGTCGCGAGCATACGCAACCACTTACAATGAGAAACCTGACCTCCTCGCATTGGGAATCTCGCCGGGAGGTTTATTTTCCATGCTCGCGATCGCCAACTTGATGTTGCTGATCGCGAACAAGGAAAAAGTCTCGCAGGGATGTCATTTTGCTTGCTCGCGGTCGCCAACTTGACGTTGAGGACCGCGAGCAAGCAAAAAATGACCGCAGCACTACGCAACACTACGCTACGCGTGTTCGCACTGTGCTACGTGCAATTCGCGTAGTGCGAATTAGCGCGAACTTCTCAAACTACGCGAGCGTAGCGTAGTGCTTTGCCCAGGCTTATCCACAATACAAAACAATTCTGCTTACTTTTATTCTGAAGGAGATGATCCAATATATAAGAGATCGATTGTTGAGCAAGCCTGAGATCTGGAAGAAGAACGGCTGGAAATTAGAGTCCGGCTCCGCAGTTCTGCAGTGCCACCTTCAACTTCCAGAGAGGGCAGACTTGTCTCACAACAGCCAACACCAGCAACCAGAACACCAGCAAAAACAGCAAAAGAAGGATCACACCCAACCTCTGCATTGGATTAGTATCAAATGGCAGGGCTTAAGTCCAGTGCAGAGGTGATGGCAATAGAAGTTGAGCAAGTGGCAGCACCAATGACCATTCAGAGTATGTTCCAGGAGTGTACAGTTGATCCAAAAGAGTTCTATGTGGATAAAAACCGGTGAAAGTATTGGAAGATCTGCCAATGACCAGAGCTCAGCAGGTTGGCAAAGAAGTATCTGGCTTGTTTAGTAGGCAGGGTGTCTGCTGAGCATGTGATCAGTGCAGCTGGCACAGTTGTTAAAGTGAAAAGAACCAGTCTCTTGCCTCAAAATGTGGTGAGATTGACCATGATCAAAATTAACCAATATTTCATATCACACAATTACACCATTCCTGAAACAGCACTGAAGGAGGAAGAGGAGGATTGGTTGGAATCAAGTGTGTTAGCTAACTAACCTTTGGAAGAACCACCTGAGTTTGAGGACATATCTACTTCCCATACTGAGTATGCAAGTGCCTTCATTAACATTTGTATTATTTATTTTGGACTTCTTTCTTTGCAAAAATAAGTAACTAGTCCAACATTATGTTTGTGTCTGATGTATGCTGCCCCACCATTTTCTAGCCACATACATGGCCGGATTGCAGTTGGACCAGTGCGCAGTGTAGAAGCCTCCACAATTCCTTCATGGCATAAGGAGACAATGCCTGCCTCACTCCCATGTATATCATTTTTGTATTATATTGCAGGGCTGCCCCAGAGATATTTGAATTAAATAAGTGCCAATACTAAATTCCAAATGTGCACCTACTACTTAACCATCTGCTCCTGGATTGGAAGAGGTAACTTCAACTATTGCAACAAAGAGTGAGTGATTTTAAGTGGTGATTGATGAATCATGTAGTGGCAGACAGAGTGGGAGGGTGTTCAATTAACAGTAAACTTGATTTTGATGAATTGCAATGTTTGGTGCCTGATGGGCGATCATTTTTTCGGAAGGTGATTGGCCTTAACAAACTTACTTAGCGAAAATGTACCTGGATGATCGACTACTATACTTCTTTTTTCCATCACCTACAAGGGCTGCCCCAGAAGGTAATTTGATTGACAAAACTGCCAAATTCCATGTGTTGCTTGCATCAAAGAGGAGATACAATTGTGCACTTACCGCTGTGCTTGGATTGGAACAGGTAACTAATGTACCAATTAATAATATATTATTGAGTGATTCTGAGTGATAATTGATGATTCATGTCATGCCAAACAGTGAGGGAGGGTGTTCAACTAATTTGTAAACTCGGTTTTGCTGATTTGCAATATTTGGGGCCTTATGGGTGATCATTTTTCCTAAAGGTGATTGGCCTTGACAAACCTACTTAGCAAAAATGTACCTGTTCGGTCCACTCCTAGCCATCTTTTTTTCATCACCTAGAAGGGCTGCCACAGAAGATCATTTGATTTACAGGACTGCTAAATTCCAATGTGTTACTTGCATCAAAGAGGAGATACAATTGTGTACCTACCACCATGCTTGGATGAGAACAGGTAAATATTGCACCAAGGAGTGATATATTATTGATTGTTTGTGAGTGATGATTGATGATTCATGATTCATTTGGAGGCAGACATTGAGGGAGGGTGCTCAACTAATTTTAAACTTGATTTTGATTATTTGCAATGTTTGGGGCCCGATGGGTGATATTTTTTTCTGAAGGTGATAGGCCCATTGACACATAGCAAGATTTACTTGCAGGATCCACTCCTTTTTTGTGTTTTTTCAGAGACCAGACAAACACAAACCTATAAAAAATACTGCAATCCTGTTTCTGTACTAGTTCTTCAACAGCAGTGCACTACATGTCTATCTTGCTCAGGTCGGGACTGCGATGGAGATATTTGGAGCCAGGAGGAGGATGGAAGGACTCAGGGCAGGACTACCTTATGAAAAGCTAGTAGAAGGAATTATCGATTTCTAAGGGAAACCATGACTCTTAGGCCTAGTACTCAGCTATGTGGAATGGAGAGAGGTGTGCTGATTTGGGAAATGCTGCTGAGCGTGTGTGTTGCACTGATAGCAAAAGTGAAACTCCGAGTCATCTTATTTTTTACTTTGCCTCTGAGTCTTCTTGGTACACTGATCATTAAGCTTACATTGTTTCTGTCGTTCTCCTTGACTCTACAATACAGTTTCTGTTTTGCAATCCACAGGTGTTTCGTCTCCTTCATAAACAAAAGGCTTACCTACCAGACAGGTCCAGACAGACACCCAGAAGTGATGGACTTTCCCGAGGAAAATGCAGATTCACCAACCAATTTGGCAATACAGTATCATGTTTCTTTTAACAATCATATTTTTAGGACTGGGTGGGTTCAATTCACTCCTCAATAATTTGAATATTTGAAACCAAGAAAACAGAACAGTCATATAACTTGGGTCTCTGGGGCAGAAGGACTGTTTGCAAATCCATTTAACTGTACTGTGTCATATTCATTCCTTTGTTTCCTTCCACAACACGTACTGCTCATGACCCTCATGAATATTGGTCTTGTGTTGTGTTTGTCACACCTTTCCCCAAATCCTCTTTTCAATCCATTCATTAAACTACTATCCCTCTTCCCCGGGCTGTGTAATGTTTTGGGAGGTGTGTCTTAATATACACTAAATCAGAGTTCTTCAAACCTTTTTTCTCTGAGCCCCCTACCCAAAATATTTTGAAGTCGGTCCTCCCTCCAAAACCTTATGGAAAGTCTTGGCCAATTGGGAAGGTTAGGGCTGAGCACAGGGGTGGGGCTTATGAGATAATATCAGGGGACCTTTTTCACTAGCTCTTACTCCACACTAAATGTGAGACGTATAAAAGAGCAAGCACAGAACAAATTAAAATGGGCAAAAGACACTACTTCAATCAATTGAGGTCCTCATGCTCTTGGGTCCCAATGTAATTGCACCTTCTGCACTAATGATAGCTGCAGCCCTGCATAGTAGGCTATACCCTCTGCCTCTTTCACCCCTTTCCTACCACATTTATTCTTGAAACAGATTGTCTGTCCCTTTCAGTAAAAATGAGCGCCCACATGTGGGCCACCTCATCCCCTATGCTCTCCCCATATCTTATAGTAAAGTATAAGACAGTCTTAATTGTGATGCAGTAGACCCTTCATATTCCTTGGCCCCAGTGCCACTTAACTTACTTCACTAATGAGACCTACTGCCTTGCAAAGCGGCAAGTCTTCTCAGCCCCTTGTTAAGGTCCTCCTCCCATCCTGCTTTCTGTCAACTCCCTGATGCCTAATGCTAAAGTGTCTCCTCTTCTCCAATTATTCCCTCTCTTGGGCCATTGCTCTGATGCCGAAAACAACACTGGCACAGCAAGGGGGCACTGAACCCTAATGCACAAAAGGAATGAGCAAGGCATCCATAATAGGGGTTTATTTGGACCCTCACACCCCTGGGTCCTGGTGCCAACTTCACCTGCCCATTCCACTTGCCATTATTGCTAGACCTGAGATTCAAAGCAGACCGTCTGCCTCTTTGTTTAGAAAAAAAGGGAGGAAATAGCCACCCCCCCCCCCCCCTCTGGTTACTTGCTCTCTGGGCGCCAATGCTAATAAAGAAAATGTCTTCCCACCCCTTTGTGCTAGTTCCACACTCATTATTGGGATGCAGTGGCCCTCACATCATTGTCCCAGTGCCAATGCACCTGCTACACTAATGTTAGTGATGCCCTTTTTAAACAAAAGGAAACCACATTTCTCAACACCTTTTCAGGGCTTCTCTCTGAGGGAGGAGGGAAAATGTCTCATTTATAAATGAAAAAATGAAATACAACATAGTGCCATCTCCTCCGGGCCCTCTCTTTGACGCTATCCATGGCTTTTGCTCCTTTACTCTTTCTCCTAGGCCATTACCCAGAAACCCCAAGGTTCTGGATGATCAGGTCTCTGAATATGACCTTTTGGTCTCCTCCCTTCTAACCTCTCAACTGACCTGAAAGGACATCTGCATGTAAACAGTGGCCACTGTTGGCAAGGTGTATAAGGACTAAGGTGCCCATATGTTTAATTTTACAAAAACTGTTTCCATACTGTCTGTTAAAAACAATCACTCCAGATTTGTTAATGGGGACCTGGAGGTACCTCAGCATGAGAGTTAAAGGAGTCTAACATGATTTAACTTATGGAGTCACTTGAAGCATCATGATAACAAACATGTATTCTTTTTTATAGGTAATGTAAGGAAGCTGAGTTTTGGAAAATGTCCTTTTAATGGACTTATTAAAAAAATCCCTGCACTAGGTACCATCTGGTTAGCTGTTACTAATGTGTATGCTTCTAAAGCACTTATTTTATCTTATACAGGGCCACTGGAATTATGCGATTCTGCTACTGCAGCATTTTTCGCAGATGATATGGATTTGCCACATTTGCCACATAATCCACCACCTGCAGAGTAAAATGCAGATGATAACAAAAAACAATTTTGTTTCTAGCTCAAACAGATCATAAGTTACTAAAAACATGGTGATGTGGTTGCACGCAGTGGAAGCCCTTTCGCAAAGGATAACTAGTCATCGTTCAGTATCTTATTTCTATATTTGGCTGTTAACTTGGTACTAATAGGGTGAAATCTTTGCCCAAACATTACTACCATGTGAAAATAATTCAAAATAATTAAGTAATACTAACAAATAATGTGCCACATTATACAGAACTCCATAATTAGCATTTTCTTGCCGCATAATTCAGTAAACCCTATTGCATAATTTGGTGCTCCCCTGCCGCATAATTCCTATGGCCCTGATCGTATACACAAAATCATTGTGTGGCAGCCTATCCTACACAGTGTTTAATACAATATTAGAATAATGCCTTACATAGTCACATTGCTTTCTGTTACATGCCGGGACCCTATAACACTATAAATTCACAAGTCTCTATTTCGCTGTGCACCAACTAGGATTCAGCTTTGTGACTCACATAGTGACATCTGCAGTGATCACATTAACCAAGTTTCATAATGTGAAGGAGTGCATTTCACATCAATTAGTTTAACATGAAATTTATTTTACACCTAATTTTACATTTTTGGGTGTGTGCATAATTTTAAATGCAGTTGCTATAAATGTGTACATACAACAAAATACTTACAGAAATTTTTGCTGTTTTTAGCCAATCCTTTGACCTTGCCAGCCCAGGGCTCAGAATCATAGCTGCCTTACTCTTTCAACACTTCAACTGGCATTCAAATGAAGACGGCCTGGAAACGCAAAAAATAAACAAAGTTTCGCTTCCAGGCCTTCATCATTCACAAATACTCAATGAGGCATTTGCGCCCCCCTTGGAACGCCGCCACGGACCCCCGGGGGGGGCGCGCCCACCAGTTTGAAGATCTCTGCACTGAATAGATCACACACTTGATTGGGCGGATGTGGTTAAATGTGACACCAAGTCACTGCAGGAACTTGAATTACCTGAGCAATAGCCCACACCAGGTCCACTTACTCAACCACACAGATCGTCATTCCTCAATGTCACGTAATCTTTCAGGCCGTTGTTATACATAAATAAAAGGCTGAACCTTGTTGACTACAGAGTACAGACTTTGAGTACATTTTCCCTGACTTGAGGAGTTCTTAAATTTGGTTTTCAAATTACATGATCGCCATTGGTAAGAATAATTTATGATTGCTAGTTTTTGTTATAATATGCGCTATTCTTTTCTTTGATATGTCATGGTGGTAGTAGTCTATCCTCAGCTATAATATAAATTTATATGTATAACCTACTAACTCTCGGTTTTTCATTCAATTTAGTATGCTCTTATTCTTTTGATTAATCCTGCAGTTGGAGATCACCTAGTTGGGAGTGGGACCTCGCTGTGATGCCTTTCCTGTTAGCGCACTACCACTACCATAAAGAAGGCACCTTGGTAAACCCTCCAATAAGGTGTTGGAAGATTGACAGAGGGAGAAGCCGCCAGCCATCACTTTATTTATACAGGTAACTGAACTATAGGGTAAAGTGAACTACTTTACTCAGTACATAACTAACTTGTACTGCAGATGAGATAACTTCATTTTTTATCTATGTTTCTGTAGGCAAGGGAATGGCAGCCTACTCTCTTAACTATCATTCACATTAAGAAATAGTAAAGACAGGCTGTTGTTCACTTTAGGAAAAAGTAAAGACAGGCTGTGCGAAAAGGCATTAGTGCAAAGATGAAGTATAACACCAAAAAATAAATATGTCCCCTTTGCTAACATATAAATAATAACATATAAAATTCACCTCTCCCTCTTGCAGATTCTTTCCCCATATGCAATAAATGTCCAGAAGAAATATAAATCATGTTTAAATTGTCTAAAAATGACCTGGCAAAATTCTCAGCCCCTCCACTGACAACAACTTCCTCCCACTAAAACAAAATCTAAAAAGAGAGCTAGAAGAGCGTACTCACTATCAGGGTCTCCAGATGTTGGATGCAGGTCTTGAGGCATGCCATTCAATGGCCCAAAATCGCCAGCTGGTGATGGTGGTTCAGCCCTGAAAGGGGGGGTGGCATGGGTGTGGGGACAGGGATAGGCATGGCTAGCTCCAACGTGCCAGCGATGCTGGTTTGGTCTGGAGGCTGCAGGTGAAGGCTGTTGGCCTTTGAAACAGGGCCCAGGAGCAGTGACATGGGCTGGGAACTTCTCATCCACCAGCCACTGATAGTGCTCCCTGGTGACTTCCAGTTTCTGTCGACGGAGCCAGGCCGTGATCGCCTGCTGTTCGGTGGTGGTGGTGGAGCAGCAAGAGTAGCTATATCAAGAAAGAAAAATAAATAAAGCGGACAAATTGTAAAAAATGCTCTGTGCAAACACTTCTTTTTTTAAATTATATAGTGGCACAGTATACGTACATGTGCTGGTCCCTTAGGGCCATTGGAATTTTTTATGTGATTAGGAAACTCAGTCACATGGACATGATTTTAACAACATATGCCTCACATAAACGCGCTGCCTGGCTGAAAGGAGGCAGCATAAGATTACAAAAACATTTAAAAAATGTCTTGAAATGTATTTTCTAAAAGAAGTAAACTAAATAGGCACTATGTTTGGAAAAAATAACTCTGTTTAATGAGTAAGGCATCATCTTACTTGGAGTACAAGTATTTTATTCTTGTTGTGTCAAATGACTGGAAGTGTGCTAGCTAGCACATCAGGTAAACATTAACGTTGAACTCCGCTCCGCTCTCTGAATTTGCAGAGTTTTCTGCACTCCACGCTCCGCAGAGCTCGCGGAGTGCAGAAAACACTGCTTTGCATAGTGCAGCAGAGTCTTTTCTCCGCTCGCGAATGGCAAGTTCGCGAGCGCGAGCTGCCACTCGGGAGGAATTTCTACCCCAGCAGCTGGAAGACCAGCGCAAACAGCAGTTTGCACTACACTCCACCACTTGAGGAACTTCATGGAGTTTTTTTGTAACTTTGCAGAGTTCTGCGTAGCAAAACGTTGCAAACTTCTGCTACATTATGCAGCCTGCAGCTGGGGCAGCTGCAATGGATGAAAAATTATCTTTGTTTTCAATGGAACTGCTCTTCTCAAATGCCTTTTAATTCTACCCTGACCCCAAAGAGGCAGATGAGCAATAATATGTCACACACGTAATGTTTAACATGTGGATAATAGATATCCTGTCTGCCATAAGTAGACAGTGGAAATTTAAATGCACTGCAGTGCAGGGAAAGAAACAGGATATATAGATTTTATTGAGCACATTAATCACAGAGTATCCTATCTGCAAAACACAAAATCATAGACACTTGATACCACTTAACTTCCTGGCCTCACCCTCAAACACAAATATTTAAAGCAAAAGCCATTCGCTTGGCAGTAAGGGAAGGAAACCTGATTTAGGGGCTGATTTAGACTAAAGTTTGACGTTGGGGTTACTCCATCACAAACATGACATATCTCCTCCACCATACTATGATTCATAATAAGACAGACAGGATCTGCATTACATTTGTGATGAACTAACTTCCTCCGCCAAACTGTAAAAATCAGGCCCTTAGTCTGCTACAGCAGTGTAAGGTACAGGAAAAAGAGTGGGTAGGTACGGTGGAGGTTTAATTATAGAATAGTGGGGGGGCTAACTGATGATGTAGCTTAGGCTTAGTCAGTCACTGTAGTTGAGCTGAAATGATTTTGATGGATGTCAAATTTGAACAGGTGTACATCCATTATGGAAGCCATATGAACCACTTGTCCATAAGATGTGGAACCTGCCATACATGTTTTTTTCCAATGTTACTGGTAGGCTGGGACAGGAAAACTTAGGAATGAATAGAAGAGTGTAGTACTAGGCGGTGAGTGACTGAGTGGGCACTGGGAAGGACGTTTTGTTTTAATTTTGGTTTGCAATCCATTGAAAGCTTTGTAAATGCTACTTTAACAGAAGCAGATGCACATTGCACAGCTAACATTGTCATGCCGGACTGAACCATGCTGCAGTTGGGTGGGGTCATGGCCCATGGGTCATGACTAGCAAAGTGCCATGGGCATGGAGGTCATGGATGCATAATGATGGGTCGGATCTGCCTCACATAACAAATACAGTGGGTATAGTAGTAATTTTCAATAACCAAGCAATATGACATACCATCCCTCATCCCTGCCACCTTAGAGACTACCCCTTCAGCTGCTGCTGGCACACTGGTGCTGCTGGCCCCATCACTGCTGGTTTGTGCAGCTAAAAAAATGACACGTTTTAGTTGCCAGATGCACCTTCCCTTTTTATTTTTTTAAACAAAATACAACAGCAACACATGACTGCAGTTCAGTTCGCAGTATCTCCTTTCCCATCTACAATATCACTTTGAGCATTTTACTGTTTGACAATGCTAGAAAAGCCAGTAGTCAAGCCAACCAATGAAGGACATATGGTTTTTATTGGCAAATCTAATGGGACTGTCCTCATCCTACTCTCCTGCAATGATGCACTGTCATTGAAACTGCTGGGATTCTGACTAATAATACATACAACACAGCATTAGGGAGGTCACCATAACCATGGCCACTCTCTCGTCATTTGAACATGAGCCAGAAATAGAAAGTTTTCTCAAGAAACAAATGTAGAATAACTTCCTTGGGTCTTTAAACTCTGCAATCTTCACAGTAAACTACCTGATCTAGTATCTTAGTCTTACAGAATCAATACACAGGGTATAAAGATCAGGCAGAGGGATAGCTTAACCAAGCAGAAGAAATCTTAAGTTACAGATTAGTACAGACACAGGAAGAAGTCAGCTACAGAAACAAGAAATATAGAAAAAAGGATGAAGCTGGGAGGAATAAGTAAGAAGAATTAACATAACATTTTTAAAAAAAAGTCACAGTATAACAGAAAGGAGAAACGATTTATCTGATGGGGAGAGATAAAAGTTGGAGAAATAAATAATATTAAAGAACTTACTCGGGCCAGCAGAGCCATTCGCTGTGGCACCGGTGGTGGCTGCGGAACTTCCACCTGCCCCAGCATTGGTGATGGCACCCTCCTTGACCCAACCCTCTAATGACCTCTTCTTGCCCTTGGGTACTGAAGAAAAAAAGAAGATACGTAAAAAGGATTAGTGGTACAGTTAATCTCCAAGAAAATATTTTGACCAGCAAAGGCAAATGCAGCAATGTATTTACATTACAATTTTCTAAAACAGAATGCCTATATCACCCAGTTGACCTATTCATAATTTCTGAAACCTTACCTAAGTACTAGTCAGAATTTCCTAAACCAAATTTGGAAATACTTGAGCTTTGCTTCATAGTTCTAACTCCCTTTGATGGACGTTTTCAATGCATAGAAGCAAATTTTGCATACTACTTCACTGGAAGATTGCTTGAGACTGTGCAACCTACATAAAAAGAAAGACACAGGGAATGCTAACTCACTGATAATATATTACTACTACTACCACAGAACCACTATCTTAGTGACAGGGCAGAGAAGTAGTCATAACTACTTACATATTCAGCACAAGCAAGCGCCTACAGGAATGAGCAGAACTAGGTAGCATCAAGCACCTGGCTTGCTCAAATTGGATCACATAATATTCGTAACGTTAAGTTATGTGAACCTAACTCACCTTTGAGTGTGAGCAGCATGCTATTTGGAAAACAAAAATTAGATGTTAGGATAGCACACAACAAATATGTAATAATTAATTACTAGTACTCACCAAGCCCAGAAACCTGGATGCCCAGCAGGTCAAGCAGGTCACTCTCCTGATCTAGTATGTCACCACAGTGGTGCATCTGCTGCTGCTGTATGACAGTGCATTTGCCAATGCAATGGTGCACCCTCCCCCACAGCAGCCAAGGCTCCCACAGGCTGTACCCACTCCTAGGCCTACCACATGCTGCTAGCATGTAGGGGCAGTGGGGCTTCACAAAAAAAATTAGTGCGGCCACCTTCTACTTGCTAATAATGGTACGAGGCTGCACCCACTAGCGGCGCTGGTGCCCACAGTGTGTGAGTTTCACTTCACCCCCTGCACTGGCACCGCCTGTCCTACGCTCTGGCATGGCACTGGATGAATATGAAAAAAAGAAAGACAGGAGGAAGAGAAAGAATAGAATAGAGGGGGAGAAATAAAGATGTTTGGGTAAGTTAGGGAAAAACTAATAAAGGGACAAAAAAGTCATTAAATACACAAGCACAAATACACACACTAAGGTAGTACATGTAAAATAGGAGAGGATACGTTGAATAAAGTTAGGATAGCAAAGATATAGTTAGGATTCAACAAAATGGGTGCACGCACGGGTGACCGAGTGGTCCCATTTGCGTGCACGTTGCTATGCAGAGCGTACTAATCACATCAATGTGGAACCAGTGGAATTTTGCGTACTCTGCCCATCTGCAATGTACCAAAGCATTGCAAATTATGATAAAATGGCATATACTATATGTATGCTTGATAATTGAATTGTTCACATCTATGTGTTCTAAATAACATTATTCTGTTCCATATGCATACTGAATGCCTTTCCTACCCAGTTGTGTTTAATAAATTACATATGATGATCAATATCATTGACTTATATTTTCTGTTCATGATTCTTGTGCTTTTTATTAAATTCAATATGACTTGAACTCTAAATGTTCTTTGTATTGACCATCTGTGCCCCCTGCACCTGGCCAATTTCACAAATCTGACTACATTTTGGTAACCTTTATTTTTCATTGTTCTCCCTCTCTTACCTTTTTTTTAATTCATAAATGGAAATAATTATTATTATCAGCCCCCAGAAAGCCCAAGGCCGGCGTGCCGCATGGGTCAAAACACATGTTGGCTGTCTTTTGTTTGCATCACTGTTCTGAATGAACAAAATTAAGGCAGTCTTTTGTTTGAATCACTGGTATGAACGAACAACATTAAAGCAAATCAAAAGCACCAAAACTTGTGATCAACTTGGATTTTTCTAACCCATTAAGGAACACTAGAAAATTGGAAGATTTCATTTACAGCTCTCTCCCTCATCTTAGTCACGCCCCAGTTGAAGCTCCACCTCTGTAAAGCACAAATGGTCTCAATTTCTTAAGCTTTGCAAAGGCAAAGCAAGTGCGTTTCTCTCGTATTCCACATTAAAAAACAATACGAAATCCTTAATGGAGGTACATTCATCATCGATCTATTGGAGCACAATTTGATGTTTAGTGACTGTGAAGAGTGGTGTCTTTCTTCTTGTCTCCTGGTGAGAGTAGAGTCCATGGTTCTCCCTTTAAAATACACTAAGTATGTAAATGCCGAAAATCCACAGCACCACCCGCACACCTAGTCTCAGACATACACATGTACTCACACACCCACTCAAAAACCTACTCAGGCACTCACAGATCCACTTACAGATCCACACATGCACTCACAGACCTACTCACAATCCCACACTGGTACTCAAATACTTACTCACATACTCACACAGATACTCACACTCACTCATATACCCACACAGGCATACCCACTCACACATCTACCAAGACATTCATGTACCAACACAAAGACCCATACAGCAACTTATGCATACAGTCACCAACCAACAGACACTCACACATCCACTCACAGACCAATACAGGGACTCACAACCACTATCAGACCAATACAGCCAATGACACACCCACTCTCTGAACCATAGAGAGACTCTCACAATCACTAAGGTACTCACACACATACTCAAACACTCATGCAGGTACTCACAGATCCACACACACACTCACAGACTCACACAGGCACTCACTCACATCCTCACAAACTCACTCGTATACCCACACAGGCATACCCACTCACATACTCACTAAGACACTCAAGCACCCACTCAAAGACCCATACAGCAACTCATACATCCAGATATCATCCAACACAGACACACACATACCTACCCAACGACCCATCTAACTACTAACATATTCACTCACAGACCAACACAGCAACTCAAACTCACTCACAAACCCATACAGTCACTCACACATCCACTAACTGACCTATACAGCAACTCACACACCCACTCTCAAAGGAGGCATTTTACAGCTAGGAAACAACATTTTAAAAACAATAGAATTTCACTGAAAAAAACAAAGGTTACAGGGATGATATAGTTAGGAAATAACATGACAAAACCGTAGAAATTCACTGAAAAATACAAAGGTTACAGGGACGTTAGAGTTAGGGAATATAATTAAAAGAACGGTATAGTTAGGCTCAGGTAAAAAATCTGTGAAATTCAGCAGTTATAGTTACTTAAGCTAACTATCACTTATGCCCCAGAAGTGCACTGCTAAAAACCTCACATATTACATCACTCATGACATGGTCGGTGACATCACTCATGACATCTCAAATGACATCACTCATGACATCATCCAGTGAGGGTTAGTGTTTTGTAAAACACCTAATGAAGGAAACTGCTGTTCGCAAAATGCTTTGCATGTGCTGACTATGCAATAAAGAAGTTGCCTCTTCATCTTGGAGTGCGCAAGCGTTGCGGCTGAATATTACAGGGCCCCCTGGGCATGCGGCACAGTCAACAGGGATGGCAGTATGTCTGGGACTCTGTTGTTTGAATAAGGATATATATATATATATATATATATATATATATATATATATATATATATATATATATATCAATCAAAGTGCCCTCGAGCTGCAGGAGGTCACTCGACAGCACTCTGCCACCTGGCTTGAAGATGCAGCCTGCCTTCGTAAGTCACTTTAATTTTATTTTGCCAACGCGTTTCAAGGTACTTGACCCCTTCTTCCTGGGCTGCTGCAAACAATCATTCGAAGCTCACACTGATCGTATTTCCGGTTATTTATTCAATTAATTCAAGTCAAGCCCGAAGTGGGCGCATGCTCAGTGCAGTTATAATTTCAATGCCTTATGGGACACGAAGTCCCCAATGTGAGCGCAAAAGTTTCCTTTTAGTAAGTTCAAATGTTCATTTGATGATTAAAGCATTATTTCACCTTTAGTAGGTGTGACTCACCCCAGCAGGCTCAATTAGCATATGGAGCGCTGTATATATATATATATATATATATATATATATATATATATATATATATATATATATATATATATATATATATATATATATATATATATATATATATATATATATATATATATATATATATATATATATATATATATATGCAGTCGCCAGTAGGTAGTTATAGTTAGCATCTAGTTTCCATAGGAAAAGATTTCTTTTCTTTTGCCAATATCTTTGGCGCCGTTTGAAGAATCTTTGCGAAATTATCATAACTATGGCCCATTCAGGTCAGCTCCTGTCTTGAAAGTTTTGGGGTGATTTGTCAAGCGTGATTTGTCAAGCAGAGGCCGAGAAAAAAGGGGGGGCCAAAATGCATTTTCTCCTTGTTAATTTCCATAGGAAAGTTTTGTCACTGCTACAGCCCGAACTGCTGAACGGAATTCCAGTAAATTTGGCAGAGAGATAGCTCTTGGTTCAGAGTGCACTCTTTCCTTTAAACTGTGTAAATCTGTTTAGTAGTCCTCGGAAATTCCAAAATAAAAATAGATCAATATCTGGTGATCACGGTGGATCCGAGAACCCTTCTGAGTTTTATTCTGATTGGCTGCCAACACTCTAAAACCAAAAAGTGTTGGCAGCCATCTTGTGACTCGTTTGAACCCTGGTCAGGGTTTCCCTCAGGGAACCCAGGGCCCAAAAAAGCTTTTTTTCCCATTTTTGGCGGGATTCGTGTAGGGTCTGGAAATCCCTCCAAATATAAAAAAAACAAAGTGCTGTTTACCACTCTTCGTTTTCAAGAAGCCCCCGGGTGGGCCAGGTCCTGTGGGCAATGTGATGAATATATGCAGGGGCCATGTGGGCCCCCGCAGCCCTGGGACTTTTGAATTAAATATGTGGGGTTCCTCCTGCCCCCATGCAGTCCCAGGGACTGCCACCTCTCCAGGGCATTGAGATATTTTGGGTGTGGGAGCCTCGCGGGTCCCCCCCAAGCCTGTGGAATGCCACCTCTCTGGGGCTTTAAAGTTGGTGGTAGGTGGGCCACATGGCCCCCCTCCAGGAGCCCTCTATGGCACTGGGGACTGCCAACCCCCAGTACCAGCTCCAGCAATGTTCCAGGGTGTCCATCCCAGGACATTGCAGTTTGCAATGGCAGGGCTGGAGCACTGCTCCTGCCTTGCCATTGCAAACTTCTGCTTCGCTTCATGGAAGCAAGAGCAGAAAACCTGCTCTCGCTTCCATTAAGTGAAGCAAATTGCTTTTGGCCAAGGGGAGCTGCATGTTTGTAGCTCCCCTTGTCAAAAAGCAATGCCAGCTCCCGCTGGAGGTGCGGAGCCGGCAGGGACCGAGGGAGCATTGGGGCTCCCCTGTGGTCTCCAACATGAGGGCATGCCCCGGGGGATGGGGTGCCCTGGGTAAAAAAATGCCTTGGGGGAGGAGGCAAGTGCTCTTTTTTTTAAATGACTGGGGTCCCTGGGGCAAACATTGAGTAATAAGACTGGGGGAAGTTTATTTTTCTCGCATTTGAAGTCGTGACCCTATTGCAGCTCTCAGCACGGCCCCCCGTGTAACGTCGTGTTGGATTTGTGGTTCCACCTCAATTAAATAATTTAATAGTATAGAATTTAGAAAGTTGTGTTGCATTTGTGACCTTTTTTTTTAAAAGATAGTAAGTTTGAAGTTCTTTTTCAGAATAATTTTGATAGAGTTATTAATAATATAATAAACAGAAAATTAAAAGTTACAATTGAGAGTGTATTGTGTTATAGTACATTGAATTAGTGCTTTTGCAATGGGTTCGCGACGGGTTTCGGGAATCCCCTCCCAAAAAAAGAATATATACGTTTAAAAAAATAAAATACTGTTGGGTTATAAGGTGACACAAAAAGACCCCTTGTTTTCATTCTGACTTTGTTGAACCTACATGTAAGTGCTGACGAACAGCTTAAGGATGTTGAGAAACACTCTTTCCTTCATCTGTGAAGTGAACTCCATCACTTCTGTAGATGTCATCCATATCAAACTATAAATTGTAGTTATATATGAAGCCCATCCTATGGTCTCTGAGGTAAGGAGAAACAGCTTTATTGACATTCTTGCTAGCTTTCTCAAACTGTGGACAGAATTGCTTTGACCACTTCCATTTCTGTTGTTGGCATATATTAGAGTACACAAAGACAGTTTGAGGCAAACGTAACATCAATTGTGCAAAGGTATTCTTCATGAGCATTCCCAGTCCTACTCCAGTCAAGGTGCATAGGTCATTGCCACCACAGTGCACAATCATGAGGTCAAGGGGTTGGAGATGCAAAAAGGTTTTAACCAAAGGCAACAATTGGTGCCACTTTAATCCTCTCTGTGCAATCCATTGAATATCCACATTTTGCAAACCTAGGTTTTTGTCAATACTTCTATGTTCAGCATACCTTGTGCACCAGAAAACATAGCTGTGCCCTACAATCCATGCTGTGAGCATCTTGAAGGGAAGTCTGGAAGGAATGAAAAGATATTTGTAGCTGAGGTGGTCAGTTGGTAGAATGAGAGGTATCTAAAATGGTGGAGAAGATGTTGTTTTTGAAACAGCTGATAAGTGATTGGCTGTTCATCAACATTGCGCACTCAAAAATAGGATGGCTGTTACTTTGCTGAGGAATCATGTATCTGATTGGTTATTAAAAAATGTTTGAAAGGTACAGTAGATAGGTAAGATAATATTTTGCAAAAGCCAACCACACCTGCTGTTTGCATTTGTAAGCTTGTGTGCTGAACTTGAAAATATGGGGAATTTGTGACCTGGCAGTATAGTTGAATGTTGCAGAAAGTGCTACTATTGAAACTGGGATTCAGCAGAATGGGGGAAGGGTTGAAACTTTACAGTGGATTAAAAATGTGAAATAAAAACTCTAAATATAAGTGTGTAGAACTAGTGTGTTGTTAAATAAGTGTATTAGTATTATTAGGACTAGGTTTTTTAACTCCCATAAAGGTTTGTGATTCCATCGCAACGTTAAACTGCGGCACCGCGGTGGAGTCGCGACTTCAGAAAATTACAGAAGCAGTTTGAGCACTATTTGAAGACAGTTAGAAAGGGTTAATATGTCTAACCAAAAGAAAAGTGTTTCACAATTTAAAATAATGTAGGAAGCAATGTGATTTGCTACTTACATTTATTTGTGTGCAGAAAAAGAAGGAACGTTTGCCATTACTGGTTTCACCTTGCTGAGACTGCTGCATGACATTTATTGTGTGCAAAAGATCATCTCTAATGAGTTTGTGACACTTGATATTCTGCAAAACTATTTAAAGGTGAGTAAGAAATGTATAAGGTGTGCTATGTATTATGAGGCATTGCTTTTCTCTTTGTGTAATGTTTGAAATATGTTATCAAATGTACAGATGTCTATGAAAGTTTGTTTTATTGTAACAAAATGATATTTGAAATGGTTTGTGCAAAGTAACATGTGTACATTGGCAGATGGATTAGTGATTATGGTAGTTTGTATGAGTGTGTGGAAAGGTGCAGATGTACTACACCGCTTAATTGAAAGTGCATTATGGTGTAGTGACTGAGGTATATTTGTATTTGCACTTGTATTTTCACATGTGTTATACCTATAAAGATGATAGAGGTATAAAACACTGGAATACATGTATTTGTATGTTTATTTTATCTATGATGCCACTAGGAAAAGACAGAGTATAGTGAGACTTTTAACAGACACTTTGAAAATCTTGCTGCTTTGCATTTGGCTAGGCCCAACACTCTCAGTAGGTGCTGATAAGTGAAGCTGCAGCACAAAAGTTAGGGTTCAGACTTGTTGGTTGAAGGATTAGTGATTAGGTTAGCTTGTATTGGTCTATAGAAATGTACACTTCAAATATTTCGCATAATTGTAGGTGTCTCTTTGAAATGTAAAGGCAGTCTGTCAAGTTTAAGGGACTTTGTAATCTTATGACTCAAGTATGTGTCTGCTTGCACATGTATTCTTACATATGTTATACCTATAACGATGGTAGCGGTATAAAACACTGGTATACATGTATTTTTATGTTTGTTTTACATATGATACCACTAGGAAAAGGTACACACACTTGCATGCTTGCTTTCAGGAATATGGTGAGAATTACATCTCTATGCTCATGCACTTGGTATGCACTGATGTAAAGAGGCACATATGTTATGTTATGTTAGTAAAACTTATATAGCGCACAGTTACCCAAAGGTGTTCTGGTGCTTGCTACAGTCCTCCTAACTGAGGTTCCGGCCAGAAGAATTTAAACAGCCATGTTTTGAGCGCTTTCCTAAAAGCAAATAGGTCATTGCAATTTCTTAGGCTAAAAGGAAGTTCATTCCAGTACCTTAGCTGCCCTAACAGAAAAGCTTTTGCCTCCCCATCTAGCTCTCTTTGTGGTGGGTACTACAGTGAGTTTTGCTCCTAATGAGCGTAACGATCTTCCGGGCACATACCACTGGAATTGTTGCTTCAGATGAAATTGGCCTGTATTCTGAAGCGCTCGAAAAACTTAACAAAGGGATTTAAAAAGTATTCGCTTTTTTACGGGCAGCCAGTGGAGTTTTTTTATTGAGCTCGAGATAGAAGCGAATTTCGGGGTTCCTGTGAGCAGCCTGGCAGCTGAATTCTGGAGCATCTGAAGGTTGTGTAAATTGCGCTCATGGATATTTAAGTAAAGACAGTTACAATAGTCAAGTCTTGACATAATCAAGGCCGTAACCACTGTACGCTTGCAGTCAGCTGGCAGAAGAGGCAACATTTTCCTCATGGTCCTGAGGGTATAGGAAGTAGCAGAGACCACGGCATTTACTTGATCACGCATGTCAAGATGTTCATCCAGCACCACCCCCAGGTTCTTAACTTTTTTCTGGAGGGTACTGGAAGAGTCCACATGGCCTCTGGCCACCAACTAGGAGTCCAGAGATTAACGTTATTCCCAAACCGTATCACCTCTGTTTTGGCAGCATTCAACTTTAAACAATTTTGTGACATTCACCCTCCCACTGCTCCCATACAGTCATGAAGCCTCTCACCCGTTGCCTTCTCCTGACCTGTTTGCAGGGAGATCACAATGTGGGTATCATCGGCGTAAGATGTTAAGCAGAAGCCGAAGGATTCAATCAGAGGGGCCAAAGAGGAAACGTGAACATTAAAGAGCGTGGGGCTCAGGAAAGACCCCTGAGGAACCCCACAAGGAAGGGAAAAAGGTTTGGAAACAAAATCACCCAGTGAGACTGTCTGGCATCTGTCTGAGAGGAAGGATTTAAGGAGAGACCAGGCTTTATCCCTCACTCCGCAATCCCATAAACGATCCATCAATACTCCGTGATGGACCGTATCGAAGGCAGCGGAGAGATCAAGCGAGATCAACACCGCCTTTCCTCCCTGGTCCAGCCCTCTCCTAGGGGCATATGTATCAAACTCCCGTTTAGCGAATCCTAATTTGCGATATTTTGCGATTCGCAAATTCAGATTCGCTAAACGGGATGTAAAAAATGAATCGCTAATCATATGCGATTCCTTAAAACTCGCAAATAATTCTCAGACACCCGCTTTGCGATTTCTTAACAGCGAAATTCGCAAATTAAGAAATCGCAAAAACGGGAATCTGCAAGCCAGGTGCAGCCTGATGACATCACAAACAGGAAACTGGAGTGATTTCCTGCACCTGCTCACCTGAGCCACACCCAGAGGCTGCTTGGGGAGTGTGAGGAGGCATCCCAGGAGAGTGCAACCAGCAATGGATTCCACCAAACAACAGCAGGGCAAGGATGCAGAGAAAAGGAAGAGAAAACATAAGTTTTCTGAAAAGGAGCAGGAGGTCCTCATTGAAGAGATGGTCTGCAGCCATGAGCTCCTCTTCGGCAAGAAGGCACTGCGTGTCCCAGAGGCCAGGAAGAGGAAAATCTGGCTAGAAATACAGAGTAAGGTGAATGCAGTGGGAGTCACCACACGTACCATCGAAGAGCTGCGCAAGCGGTGGTACGACATGCGCCAGAGGTCCAAGGAGAGGGTGGCAGCCAGACTGAAGGATGCCAATCAGACTGGAGGAGGACCATCCACTGCAGAGCAGCCAACCCCCCCATGAGGAGCTCGTGGAGTCTACTCTCCTGCCTGAGAGTGTTGGTGGTGTGGCTGACATAGACAGCTCCAACCCTGCATCCAGCAGTCAAGGTAAGATGCATGCAAAATCAATCTGCACTCCTCCCCATCCCTTGCACACTTCCCCAAATGCCCATAGTAAAGTCCCAAAATGTCAATCCAGGCCAGGTCTTACAGCACACCTAGCAATGCATCATGGGACTTGTAGTACTGTGTCTGACTGTGTGTCCATGACACTAACGAAATTAAATGCAACATGTGGGTTGGGGATAAGTGAATGATACAGTGTCAGATGTTAGCCAAAAAAAAGTTGTAACTTTATTGATTGCCACATGCAGACAATAACACAAACTCATGCAGTCCCCTTTACATCCACAGCACATGGCATGGCACAAGAAGACAGCGCAAAGGGAGAGGAGCCTGCAGACCCTGCGGACTCCAGCGATGGCACAGAGCAGCAGCCAATCCAGCGCAGGAAGCACGCACATGTGCCCACACTGCCTCCATTTGAGGACGAATTCCTTGCCACAGGGGATGACACCGACAGGAGAGAGGGGAGTCAGGGTGTGTCACATACGCCCAGTCATGACACACAAACGGCAAGGATAAGACCACAGGAGACATCCAGATCAAGGCCCAGGAGCAGCACTGCGACTGAAGCAGAAGGGTCCGTGTTCTCAGGCCTGGAACAGAGCATGCTGCAGGAACAGTGCCTGCAAAGCAAAGCACTGCGGTCAATTAATCGGCAGCTATGCCGCATACACAAGGACCAGAAGAACATGGCACGGGCAATCCATGAGCTCTGTGCCACTTTGAGGCACACCCAAGCTGCCAATGACAGGGCTGGCCGACGTGCCAATGCACGCCTACACACTTACACAAAGGCCGTGAACCGCCTCTGCACCACCACCAGCACCCTCACAAGCAGGAGCGTAACAATGCAGGTCGACATGGCACATTGCTGCCAGGATATTGCCCGAGGGCTTGCGCAGGTAACCACTGCTGTGGAGCAGCTGCAGACAGCCAATGCTGGTGGCAGCGCACTAATGGCCTCTGCCGAGAGTGAGGACACCTCAAGTCGCAGCAGCACACTCCCACCTTGCCAGGGGAAAGACGCCGCAGTGGCAGACAGGGTGCAGGCCGAGGGAACACCATGGGGGGAACTCAGCCTGGACGTCACCGAAGGAGGTGAACATCTACGGGGACACTCACTGCAACACGGGCGCATTAACCCGAAAATGCTGTTTGCACAATTACTTGTGCCTTACCTGCACTGTGTGCACAACATTTGCTGGGGACAGCTACTCTTTCTTTCATGTGAAGCGTGATTAAACACTTCACACATCATCAAGCTTTGTTGTCTCATTTCATCATTACTCACCTAGAAGTAGTTTTGTGTGATCTCTGTCCGTCTCTGGCGTCCAGCAGCTGCCCCAACTCCTGCTGCAGGTCTGGCAGGGGGAGCAGGGCGCTCGTCATCCGATGTGTCTGTATCGGTCACATCAATTGTGGTGCCTTTCCTCATTGCCATGTTATGTAGCATTGCACAGCTTGCCACGATTTTACAGCAGGTCTCAGGGCTGTATTGCAGTTGCTCCACTTTTATGCAGGCACCTGGATTCCAAAGGTTTGCTCAATGACGCAGCGTGTAGATCTGTGTGCCCTGTTGTAGCTCCTCTCACTTGCATTTGCAGGATCCAGATATGGGGTCAGGATGAAGTTGTGCACTGCATAGGAACTGTCACCTGCATGGACAAACACAATAGGTAAGTCAATGTCCCCCCCCCTCAAGTGATGTAGTGGATGTATTGATGTGTGCCATGTATTTACCTAGTAGGTACCCCTCCCCAAACTCTCCAGCACTCAGACGTCTGTGTATTCCACTGTGTCTGAAGATGAAAGAGTCATGTGTACTGCCGGGGTATTTGGGTACGATGTCTGTGATGAGATACTTAGCGTTGCACATAATCTGTATATTGAGGGAATGGTAGCATTTCCGATTCCTGTAGACAAATTCAGTTGCTGCTGGGGGTGTGATGGCCACATGGGTCCCGTCAATGCAGCCAATGACATGGGGGAAACGTGCAATCTGGTAGAAGTCCGGTTTTGTTTGCTGTAATGCCTGTTGGGTGGTGGGGAAGTAAATGTGATGTGAGAGCCTCTGCAGCATTGCATCTAGGAAGGCATGGAAGAAACGCAACAGTGCACTCTGTGACACCCCACCAACCTCCGCTATTACCCGTTGAAAACTCCCTGACGCCAGGAGGTGCAGGCAGCACAGGACCTGCACATGTGTGGGAATTGTTTGTGTCCTGTGTGTAGGGTGTTCCAAGTAGGGTTTCAGCTCCTCAATCAGGTCCATTATGGTCTGTGGGTGCAGTCTGTACTTGTCATAGATGTCCTCTTCAGTGTGCTGGAACAGAGTGATGCGCAGCCTGAATATACATTCCTGTGTCATTCTCCTCTGAGCAAGGGCCCGAATACGCAGCCTCCTGGCTATCACGAACATTGCAGCCATTGTGGGTGGGTCTGTTGAATTGTGGGGTGGTTTATGTACCTTGCACCAGTTTACCACCTGCAAGCAATTGGTGTTAATTGCGATTTCTTAATTTGCGAATTTCGTGAAATCGCAATTTGCGATTTTTTCTTACATGCGCTTGCGATTTCTTAGTTTGCAATTTCTTGTTTGCGATTTTCGCTAAGCTAAGACATCGCAAATTAAGTATTCGCAAGGAAAATCGCAGTTTGAATGTTTCGCAGCCTAAGAAATCGCTAATTTAGCGATTTCTTAGTTTTTTGTGTGGAAGTGTGTCATACATATGGAATTGCGAAAAATCAGTCGCAAACGCTGTTTTTAGCGATTCGCAGCGTTTGCGACTAATTTTTCCTTTCATACATATGCCCCCTAATCTCTTCCGTGGATTTAAGAAGGGCAGTTTCAGTACTATGTCCTTCTCTAAACCCAAATTGGGTGGGGTCCAAAACCTTAGCTTCACATAAGTAAGAGCTAAATTTAGTGTTCATGTATTTCTCCACCAGTTTGGAGGGCAGAGGGAGGCGTGAAATGGGGCGGAAGCTGCTTGGGTCTTTACTATCTAGGCTAGGTTTTTTTTAAAGCGGCAGGACAGAGGCAGTTTTCCATAGTCTAGGGAAAAGCCATTCAGAGAACATAGCATTAAAAATGGGTGTAAGAGTCCCGGCTAAAGGTTCAGAGGCCAATTTTGCAATTGCTACTGGACACGGATCGTAGGGTGAGCCTGATTTGGCAGAAATGAGAAGCTCAAGTGTGTCTAGGTAGCATATTGGAGAAAAACTATCCATACTAAATTTTAGTCCAGGCCCTACCTCGGCGTCATGAGTCAAATCAGCTGGTATACTGCCGACAGGGTCCTTAAAAGTGCTATAAATAGCTTCCACTTTGGATTGAAAAAACGTAGCAATTTCTTCACAGAATACCTGGCTGGTTGAAATAGTTGCAGGCAGTGGATGTGCAAGCCTAGTAACTACCTTATATAATTCCTTAGAAGAGTTGCTAGCTAATTTAATCTGTCCGGCAAAAAACTCACGTTTAGCTTAAAAAAGCATCTGTTTATAGTATAGGAGGCCTTGTTTATAAAGAGCTCTTTCAGCTGGATGATAACCTCCCTCCAGGACCGTTCCAGTTGTTTACATTTCCATTTTTGGGTCCTTAGTTCCTGAGAGTACCAGGGAGCTGTGGGCTGTGTCCTTTTGGGAGTAATTACTTTCTTAGGAGCTCAAATATGGCAGGCGTCCTCTACCCAAGCAGTATACCCAACGGAAGCTTCCTCCACATCCGAGGGCAGAGAAACCTGCATTGAAAGTAGCAGCTCAGTTAGTTCTTTCCCTCCTACCTTATTCCAGGCTCTAATTTCCTTTTTATTCCAAGAAGAGAGATCCCTACCCTGGCCTTCCTGGATGGCCAGCTCAAACACAATGGCCGCATGATCCGACCAGGATAGAGGAAATACATTTGTAACAGAAAGGAATAGGGAATTTGAAAAAATCCCATCCAGTGTGAGCCCTGCCAAATGAGTAGGTCCCTTCACTAGTTGTTTTAACTATTTATTAAATGTCTAAAAAGTTTAACGTGTCTTTATCAGCGTCAGCATCTAAATAAAAGTTAAAATCTCCCAATATTGTGTGCGAGTCAAGACTCAAGCCAGCTTCCAAAAGTGTGCCGACCTCTGCTAAAAACGGATTCCTAGGACCAGGAGGTCTGTACACTAGGATACCCCTAAACATGTGATGATAAGAAAGGAAGGAAGGAAGGAAGGAAGGACAAAGCTTCATAAAAAGAGTTAAACATTGTATCAAAACTAGCTTTGATGGAACTATGATAAATAACTGCCAGTCCTCCTCCTTTTTTGAAGGTCTATTTGCAGTGTAGCATAAAAATCCAGGAGGCGTTGCTTTCACAAGGTGTGGGCCAGACGCCTCATCAGTCCATGTTTCTGTTATAAAGGCTATTTTGACATTACTACCCTCTATTAGGGTTGCACATTCAACACTATGTTTCACCAAAGAGCGTGCGTTTACCAGTAAACAATTAGTCAGCCTTTTTGTTCAAACCCTTCTTCAGAGACTCTCTGGATAAATATGTAATGCCTAACCCTGGAAGGGTTGTTTGACACACCGTACAGGTCCTTATTATTAGTTCAGATTCTGTACTAGGCTCAAAACAAACACAGCCAGATGTCCTTGTGCACCTATTTAGTGCCAATAACTGCTTGCTGGAGTAAGTAAGGGAAGGTGTCTTACCTATGATTGTACGATCAGAGGTTTTAGCGCAGAGCGCCCCTGCGCACTCGCGTCATGTGAGTCTAAATAATGTCAGGGCCAAAGAGACTGAACCGCCGACCACGATACCCCCAAGATGGCGGCCCCCGCCCCTACAGTAAAGTAAAGCTCCCCGGGATTCTGGTAAGATTAGGTACAAGTTAAAACGATTCCTGCCCCAGATTAAAACCACATTTTAAAAGTTCTTAAAGCAAATATAGCAGCAATAGTACCTCAAAGCAGCGGAAATGTGCAAAGTAAATAGCGTGAGTAAACAGCCTGCCATCTCCCGGCTCAAGCCTCAGGAGATGGAGCGCTGCGCGCTCGCGTCATGTGAGTCTAAATACTGTCAGCGCCAAAGAGACTGAACCGCCGACCGCGATTCCCCCAAGATGGTGGTCCCCGCCCCTACAGTAAAGTAAAGCTCCCCGGGATTCAGGTAAGATTAGGTACAAGTTAAAACGATTCCTGCCCCAGATTAAAACCACATTTTAAAAGTTCTAAAAGCAAATATAGCAGAAATAGTACCTCAAAGCAGCGGAAATGTGCAAAGTAAATAGCGCGAGTAAACAGCCTGCCGTCTCCCGGCTCAAGCCTCAGGACTTGGACTCTTGGACTCATGAATTCACTTAGGCATTCTTAATCAGTTATGCAATCAAGGAGGCACTACCTATACACACTTCTAATCACACAATCAGACATTAACCATACATTCATATCATCCCCCAGACACTACTATTCCACTCAAACATTCACTCAGGCAGTACCTATGTACTCATGTATTCACTCAGACACTACTGATGCACTCATGCAATGGCCAAGGCATTACCCTAACACTCATACTTTCTCTCAGGTATTTCCCATCCAGTCATACAATCATCCAGTTATTACCTCTGCAGTGATAGAATCACATAGGCAGTATCCATGCAGTCATGGAATAAACTATGTTTTAACCTTGCACTCATAGTTTCTCTTAGGTATTTTCCATGCACTGATCCAATCACCTAGACAGTATGCCTGCACTCATTAAATAATCCAGGCACTACTCTAGCACTGAACTATTCACTTAGGCAGTACCCATCCAGTCATCCATTCTATCAGGCACTACATATATACTCATCCAATTACCCTACCATTACTCTTAAATTCATCCTTTTACTTAGGCTCTACCCATGCAGTCATACAGTTAAGGAGAAACTACCTATACATACATTCAATAAATCAGGTATTTTGCAATCACCCAGGAACCACTTTTACAACCAAAGATTTACTCTGACAATATCCATGCACTCGTCTATTTCCTCAGGTACTACTGTTGCACTCACACAATGAACTACAGATTACTTTTTAAGTCTTGCTTGTACTCAACTACTAGCTATGGAATGGACTAAGGAGACAGACATTACTCTTGCACTCATGATTTCCCATATGCACTATCAATGCACCTACCCACTCATCCAGTTAGTACCCCTGCATTCATGAAATCACCCATAGACTACTCCTGCATTAATGAAATCACTGACATACTGACATACTACCTATATACTCACACAATTAGTGAAGCAGTACGCTTGCACTAAACCATTCTCGTACACAGTACCCATATACTCATTCAATGAGCCAGGCATTATTATTACAGTTATTATTTTACTCAGATACTACCCAGGCGCTGATTTCATTTTCCAAACCTTACTATTGGAGTCATAGACTGTGTCAGGCAGTTGTCAGGTATACATCTATTTATATATTTATTTTATTGTTGATGCCACTATGACAAAGTACAGACACATGCATGTTTGCTTATTGGAATATAGTCAGACTTTTAACAGACATATTAAAAAACGTACTGCTTTCTATTGGGCTAGGTCCAACACTGTCAGTAATTGCTCAATAGTGAAGCTGTGCCACAAAACTGAGGTGTAAGACATTTTGGTACTGGTATTAGTGATTAGGTTACCTCGTATCAGTCTATGTAAAAGAGCAGTCCAAGTACACCTTATAAATGTAAGTGTGTCCTTCAAATGTAAAGTGCACTTTGTCAGGTTTCAGAGACTTTATGGTCTTATGGCTCAGGTATATCTTTACTTGCACATATATTCTCACCCATGTTATACATCTGAAGATTATAGATGTATAAAACATAGGTATACATCTATTTGTTTGTTTGTTTTATACATGATGCCACTAGTAAAATGTACAGACACATGCATGCATGTTTTTAGTAGTATAGTGAGACTTTTAACAGACACTTTGAAAAACATGCTGCTTTGCATTTGGCTAGGCCCAACACTCTCAGTAGTTGCTGAATAGTGAAGTTGCAGCACAAAAGTGAGGTGGAAGACTTGTTGGTAGAAGGATTAGTGATTAGGTTAGCTCATATTGGTCTATGGAAATGTAAACTTCAAATATGCCGCATACGTTTAGGTGTCTCTATGAATTGGAAAGTGTAGTCTGTCAAGTTTAAGTGACTTTGTAGACTTATGACTGAAGTATGTGTCTGCTTGGCTATGTATTCTCACATGTGTTATACCTATAAAGATGGTAGAGGTGTAAAACACTGGTATACATGTACATGTATTTGTATGTTTCTTTTGTGTATGATGGCATTAGGAAAAGGTACAGACACATGCATGCTTGCTGTCAGGAATATGGTGAGAATTACGTCTCTATACTCAAGCACTGGGTATGCACTGATGTAAAGAGGCACATATCACTCTTGGACTCATGAATTCACTTAGGCATTATTATTCAGTTATGCAATCAAGGCGGTACTACCTATACACACTTCTAATCACTCAGACATTAACCATACATTCATATCATCCCCCAGACACTACTATTCCACTCAAACATTCACTCAGGCAGTACCTATGCAGTCATGTATTCACTCAGACACTACTGGTGCATTTGTGCAATGGTCCAAGCATTACCCTAACACTCATACTTTCTCTCAGGCAATTCCCATGCACTCATACAATCATCAAGTTACTACCTCTGCAGTGATAAAATCACACAGGCAGTATCTGTGCACTCATCCATTATCTCAAGCGCTAACCAATAACCATGCTTTTGCCTTGCACTCATAGTTTCTCTCAGGTATTTTCCATGCACTGATCCAATCATCCAGGCAGTATTTCTGCAGTCATTCAATCATCCAGGCACTATTCTAGCACTGAACTATTCACTTAGGCAGTACCCATCCAATCATCCATTCTGTCATGCACTACATATGCACTCATCCAAATAACCTACCATTACTCTTACATTCATCCTTTTACTCAACACTACCCATGCAGTCATAAAGTTAAGGAGAAACTACCGATGCACACATTCAATAAATCAGGTATTAACTATGCAATTTTGCAATCACCCAGGCACTGCTTTTACACTAAAAGATTTACTCAGAAAATATCCATGAACCTGTCTATTTCCTCAGGAAATATTGTTGCACTCATACAATGAACTACAGAATACTTTTTGAGTCATCCTTGTACTCAAGTAGTAGCTATGGAATGAGCTAAGGAGACAGATATTACTCTTGCACTGATGAATTCACAAATGCACTATCAATGCACCTACCCACTCATCCAGTTAGTACCCCTGCATTCATGGAATCACTTGTACAAAACTCCTGTATTCATAAAATCACCGACATGCTACCCATAGACTTATACAATAACTCAAGCACTACTGTTACACTAAACTATTCTCATAGGCAGTACCTATGCAGTCATCCAATTACCCAGGCATTAATCTTACAGTGATGGTTTTACTCAGGCACTACCTATGTACTTATGTAATCACCTAGACATTATTCTTCAAGTCATAAACTCAGTCATACAGTACTAATACACTCATCTAATAACCTAAACAGTACTTCCCCACTCTTACATTCACTCAGGCACTACCGATGTGTTCATGTAATCACTCAGGCAGTATTCTTAGACTTAACCATTCACTTAGGCACTGTTTCAATGACCCATGCATTAGGCCTGCACTCATGCAATCATTAAAACACAGTCTTGTACCTTTCTGCACTTCTTTTGTTCCTTTCTGCACCACTGTTGCTCCTTTCTGTACTTCTGTTGCCTCTTTCTACATTTGTGTGGCTTCTTTCTGCACTTCTCATGACTCTTTTTGCATTCCTCTTGCCTCGTTCTCCACTTCTCTTGTCTCTTTCAGTAAATCTGTTGCTTCTTTCTACACTTCTCTTCCTTCTTTCTGTACCTCTCTTACTTCTTTTTCAACTCCTCTTGCCTTGTTCTACACTCCTTTTACTCGTTTCTGTACCCTACTTGCCTCTTTCTAAACATTTGTTCCTCTTTTTGCACTTTTGCCTCTTTCTGCACCTTTCTTGCCTCTTTCTGCACATCTGTTGCTTCTTTGTGCATTTCTTCTATTTTTCAGTAGTTGTGTTTTTTGAGTATTTCATTTTGCTGTTTGTAAACCTTTCTTTTTTCTGTCTATTTCTTTCTGTGTTACCATCTTTTCTTCTGTTTTTGCAGTTCTTTTGCGTGTTTTTACACTTTTATCTTTTTATTTGTTATAATAGCAATAGGAATTTAATTGTAATTTTTCACTTAGTTGTTATTTTCAATATTGAGATGTTATTAATTTTAAATTTGTAATTGATGTAACAAACTAATCAAACTAATATTTGTTTTTTAGAAAGATATTTTGATTGGATTATAAATAGAAGATGGCAAGAAAACATGAAAAGAGAAGAGAACAAAGGAAACAGAAGTACTTAATGAAAACTAAAAAGAGTGGACTAGAAAAAGACCGAAAGGTTGCTGAGGATAAAGTGTCTTCTGGTAAAATAACTAAACAATTTATTAAAAAGGTTTTAGAGAGATTAAACAAACAAAATACTAATCAAAGGAGAAAAGAAATGTTTACAACAAAGCACAAGCAAATAAAGAGATACAATGGAAAAGCAACACATGTCCCAAAAAGACAGAAACAATGTAAAGACATACAAGTACGTATGTTTTGGAATAGAGTAATTCAAAATGTATTACAAGATTGTAAAAAAAGTTTAAAAAAAGATCAGCAGCATATAAGAAGAAGCAACAGATTGAAAGTATAGTAAATACTGCTTTTGAATTAAAATAAAATTATTCAAATTGGTAATGAAGAGAATGAAATTATTGAATAAAACAATGCACTTTATGAAGGAGAAAAGCAAAAGAAAAAGACTGGGTAATAGAAGTAACGTTTGCAAACTTTTTCTGGTGAATGGAAACACACTTCTAGTACTGAGCCTTTCTTTAATGAGGAAAGCTATTTTGAACAAAATACATTAGTTTATGCAGTTGATACCAGTGGTCGATGTTATGAGATGAAAAAATGGTTGTCCAATTGAAAAAGAAAAGATGGTTCAGAGAAATGTGGAAAACGTAATAGCTGAAGAAGTTTAAGGGAGATGTACACAAGCTCTACTGTATAAGTGGGATTGTAGTACTATTTGCAGTATTCAACAGTAATCTATTGATATATTATGACTTTTCTTACAACAATATGCCAAAAAAAGTGTTAAACAGAAAATTAAGATGGTGCAAGGACTAGATCCATGTAAAGTAAGAAAATATACTAACTTGCAGGGTCATTCTCTGGCTTGTCTTTCTATAAAAGTGTGTAAAAGTACATTTCATCATTCAAGAATGTTAGTAGTACACTACTCAGAAATGTGGAAGTTAGTAAGGAGATTGTACTACGTAAAAAGTCCTGCATTATCTTTAAGTGAAATGAACACAGCTCTTTTGCATGGATCAGTATTTGATGTAAAAAAAGTTTGTGATGATATACAGTTTTGTTTCTTTGGTTGATAGGAGGAGTGTAGAGAAAGTGATAGCTTGATTAGTGTAGTTGTTGAAGAACATGTGGAAGATATTAGTACTGACAAGTTTGTAGAAGAAATTACAAAGTTTAAGATAATTTCTTCTGAAAAACCAAACTATGTTTGTGTTTGTTGATGACGTACTCACTATAGAAGTCAAACTAGAAATGTTATCTTAAAGTGAAATGAACGCAGCTCTTTTGCATGGTTCAGTATCTGATGTAAAAAAAGTTTGTGATCATGTACAGTTTTGTTTCTTTGGTTCACAGGAGGAGTGTAGAGAAAGTGACAGCTTGATTAGTGTAGTTGTTGAAGAACAGGTGGAAGATATTAGTACTGACAAGTTTGTAGAAGAAATTACAAAGTTTAAGAGAATTTCATCTGAAAAAACAAACTTTGTGTTTGTTGACGACGTACTAACTATAGCAGTCAAACTAGGAATGTTGATTTATATTTACAAAGTGAAAAGGAAATCAATGATATGTGGCAGCAATTTGGTGCTTATTTGTTGGTGGATGGTCGTTTAGAGTTGGGTACTGATCAACCCATTTGTAAATATTGTTACAACAAGTTAGAAGAAAACAAAATGCCAACTAGAGCTGTACATAACAATTTAGAGTTGGTAGCTATACCTCCGGAACTGGCAGATTTAAATGCATATGAGTTCATTCTTATTCAATCTGTGCACCTGTTTCAGGCCATACTGCGCATTGAGCCAAAAACAGGTAAGCTTCCTCCAACATATGTACTAAGAGGTCTGCAAGGAAGAGTTGTGTACTTACCTTCAGAGTTTAAGAAAAATATTGAAACTGTTGGTATACAGAGAGAAGAAAGTGAGCCTGCACTTATTCCAGTTAATGATGTACCAAAAAAAGGGTTAAAAAAATGGCAAGAGTTAGTAAATGTTACCAAACTTCAAAAGGCTACATTATATTGTGTGCAGAAGAATATTTATTAGAAAACTATAAATGTGGAAGAACAGGAAATATGTTTAGAAGATGAAACAGAAATTCAAAGTGGACAAAAAAAAAAGTGGACGGGTCCAGGAGTGAAGAGATTTAGGAACGTTTCATTATACATCCTCGACATTCAAAAGAAGTAATAGGAAACAGTATTCAATTATTTCAAATGAAGAAAGCAAAGGGAAATCCCCTGAGGGTATGGGGAAAAAGTTTAGAAGCTCAATGTTTTCCACTACTGTGCCCCACTGGAGAATGTGGACGATATGATGAACGAGCAGTACAGATTCCAGCTTCAGAATACCGCTCAACAAGATTGTACTCAGAAGATCCAAGATTTCGACAGTGTGTTCCATATATATTTCATCTTCTGTTTCAAAGTGACATGTCAGCACATATATATGTATTGAAAAACATATTAAAAACAGGAGTTCATCTTACACGTGTTTCTGCAAAGGAATTAATCGACAAAGTTCAACAAAGAAATGATCATTTAGAAACTGAGTTAATTCATTTGATGGCCTGTCAACGTGGTACCAATGAGTATTGGTATCATCATCACAGAGAACTTAAATTTCTGTTAAGAAACTTAGGTACCCCTACGTGGTTTGTAACAGTTAGCTGTGCAGAATATACATGGGACGATTTACTTCAATTTCTACGAGAAGCAGATTAAAATGTAAAAAGTATTATTTTGAAGACATCTGGAAAGCTCTGTACCTTGGATCCTGTAAATGTGTATAGATAGTTTAATCATAGGTTTCAAGCTATGATGCCTTTTACCTGCAATTAAAATGATCCACCTCTTGGAGTAGTTACTGATTTCTTTTAGCGAAAAGAGTACAAAGCCCGAGGTGCTCCTCATATACACATGCTATTATGGATCAAGAATGCTCCAGTATTTCGAACTGATACTGGTGAAAGTGTTTGTCTTTCATTCAACAGTATGCTACCTCTGCCATTCCAAGAGAAGGAGAAGAAAACATATTGAGACAGAAAGATTTACAGTTTCGAAGTCATCGATGTAGCAAATACTGTCGACGAAAATACAAGTCTAAGGGAAAATTGTATACAAAGCATTGTTTTGGGTTCCCACGTCCAATAATTTCAAAAGGAAGAGTAAATAGTTTTATGTCAGCAGTAAGGCATACAATAACTTGGAAATCGACGAAGAATACATACAACTTAAAAAGAACTGAAGAGTCAAAGTATATTAATGACTACAATCCAGTGATTTTGACAATGTGGAATGCAAACATGGATATTCAATATGTTGCAGATAATTCAATTGCTGTTGCTCGCTACGTTACGTCATATATAACTAAATCTGAAAAGACAGATATGAAAGAAATGTGGGAAGAAATTTCACAGAAAAAGAGTCTTAGCAAAAAATGGTACGGCTTTAGCTTGAAAATGCTTTCCCACTGAGAGATTGTTATATTTCATATCTGTACCCTAATATAGGTCCAGGGAACATCGTACACTTTCCCTACATCAGCTCCCATTATTTCATATGAACCAGCCTTATAAGTAGGGGTGGGCGGAATTTGCGAAATTAACTTTCGCAAATTATCACGAAAATGTTTAAAATTATCGCAAACAACCGGAAATATCACGAAGATGCGGAAGTTTTTTTCCCGCATGTACGCGAGATTTTCTGCATGGTTGCGGGTCGCCAACTTACCCATGTGGTTGCTTGCGGGCGCGGCCATCTTGTTTTGGGTTGTCTCGCGGTGCATGATCGTGAGAAGAAAGACGTGATCGCGCGACGCATGATGTCACTGCGGGCGCGAACTGTCGCGAGGCAGCGCAAATGGCTAAAAACAATACAACATCTCATGGAGAACGCGACCGGATCAAGAAAACTTGTCGGCGAACGCAGGGATTCAGGTAAGGCGATCGCGCGCGCGCGAGAATGTATTATTTTACAGCGCGAGCAAGAAACAAATTATCGCCAAGCTGCGGAAACCGGAAATTTTGACATTTTCGCGCTCTCCGCAGAACGCGAAAATGTCAAATTATCGCAATTTCCGCGAACGGAACAAAATTTTCGCCCAGGCCTACTTATAAGGACATAACTCCAAATAAGGATAGAATGCCTTTTATGGACTAAACCTTTCACCTAGTTCAATGCCGAGGGTGGGTTTTTCCCAATCGATATTGCTAAGACGTCATCCTTAGCACATATGAATAATTGATGAGTACACTCTCCAGGAGGTATACTTCACCTCTCCTATCGGCGCACAAGGTTTAATCCCCAACGTCATCCTCATACTGAACAATGGGTAACACACATACATAGACTGTATAAATGCAGCACCTCTTGCTACCAGAAGGCAGGAAGGAACCAAGACTTCAAGACCGACACACTGACCAGAAACGCTGCAGCTCCGGTATGCCATTGCTCCAGCTGACAGTAGTCTGACGATCCCTTGCGGGGTGTCCAGCTCAAGTCCAGGATGAAGTCCCACACTTTCACTATTCAGGTATGGGGGTTTGACTCAATCCTAGCGGGATTCTTGGCTCTTAGACTCTTAGATCATAGGCTCTTAGGCTCAGTAGCTCTGTAGCACCCACTCACATGCTGGGTACACTTAGGTACATCTAGTTAGGCATCTTAGGAGTATGCACAATAAATGCATTTCATATTCATGTATATACTCTTGACTATTGCAAAATGGTAGAAGAAATACGATTCCTTTTCATTCACTGCACTGCTTATTCTATATCTCTGCTACTGTGTTACAGTTGTAACAGCACACTTATTCTACATGAGAAGAACTACGGTACAATAAATTCTAATTGTGAAAACGCTCAACTGTTTCTTCTCTGTATCTCTCTGAGAACAAAACAAGCAAGCAAGAGTGACTGGGTGAAAAGTAGTGTATTGTTTCCACGAGTCTGAGGTTGCCAAAAACTAATCTCTCTGATACAAGGAGATTCTAGTGGCACTGCAAGCTAGCTAATGCAAACCATAGGCTAACATATGCTGCGGGGTGCACGGAGTCAGTCTGCCACCAGTCCCACAGTATATGTTATCCGTAAGCAGCGTTGGTCCTGCATGACAGGGTACTATTAGGACTACACTACAAGATTGGATCCTATGAATGTTCGGCTCAGTTGAGCTCTGCCAGTTTAGAGTCAAAGTCAAGAGGAATCATTTGGGTAAGTTTAGGTCTTGCCTGCACATGAAATAGAGTATTGAAAACATTACTGGACATCGAATACTTAGCACTGAATGAACCAGAAAGTACAGATATTGTCATAACTAATATGTTGGATACATACTATCCCAAAAGGAGTCCATATCTGGAAAACATAAGTCTCTATTAAATACTTCAACATTATAGCTTTAAAAGAAACATTACAGAAAATATAAGGGAAGAAAAATATGCAGTAATTGGTTGTGACGGATGTTTGGTAAATTATTCCAAATGGAAATCAGTTAATCACTGAAAACTTAGTCGTGGAAGTCCAGATAAGAAGGAATTGTTCTATTTAGCACTTCTGCAACATGTTCAAGCCTTGGTGTAGTGAAGCGGAATTACTTGGAGATTTTGACTGCTATGAAGATTCTTTAATGCATGGAAAGATAGCATTCAATTCACAATCTTCCCAATTTATCTACAAATGTTAAATGATGAGATTGAACAAGAAACTACTATTGCAGCTTAAATAGCTAGAGACAGTTCTCTAGATAGTCAAAGTTCGGGTCCACTAAGTCAAGATCCACTAGGACAACCAATTTTTGAAAATGAAGTAGCAATCGGCATGAATGAAGTAGAAACTGCAATGCAACAAGCACAACTGGATATTATTCAGTTGGAAAAGTTAGAAGAACAACTACACATTGAACAAAAAAAAATATATCTACAAGTAACAGAACAGTTACAACATGGTTTGCAGCATGAAAAAAAAGAATGCCCATGCTCATCGGTTAAACCTCTTGTAGTGTACATCAGTGGTCAAGCTGGAACAGGAAAACATTTCCTAATTAAAGTTTTGACCAGTTATCTATACCAAACTACAAAATCACATTTATCTTGTGTTGTAACAGCTCCAACTGGATTAGCAGCACACAATATGAAGGTAATTACTTTACATCGATTACTCATGGTACAAGTTGAACATGTAAATAAATAGGAATATCACCAGCTATCTGGAGAAGCTTGTTATGAAGTCTCAAGAGTACTGAAGAAAATGAAACTTCTAATCATTGATGAGGTGAGCATGGTCTCAAACTTAATTCTTGCCTTTGTACATGTGAGAATGCAACAGATTTTAAGAACAGATTACAATGTTTTGTTTTGAGAGAAAACTTGTAATTGTATTCGGCTATCTACTACAACTTACTCCTGTAAAAAGGCAACGTGTTTTTAAAACACTTGTGCATGAAGATTAGGCCTGGGCAGTAAATTCTGTTCCGCTCGCGGAATTTGCATGAATTTTGTGTTCCTCAGAGAATGTGGAATTGCAAAAATTCCGTGATTATTTGCTTGTTCGCGCTTTCAAAATGCGTGTTCACAGGATATTTCCCCCTGAGCACACAAACAGCGCTTGCAAACAGGAAAAAAGCATCGCAAATGAGCAGAAGAAGCAATTCCGCATGTTCGTGGAACTCTGCGCGCTCGCAGAGATTTTTTACTGTTTCGAGGAGCTTTGCATCTCGCGACTACGCAAATTCCGCCCACCCCTAATGAAGATACTAGAATACCTTTGGGAAGTGTTGGAAATGTGAACATTTGGTCTCATTATGAATATCAAGCATTCAATTGAGGTTAAAAAAAAGAAAACCATTGAAGAGAATCATGAACGTGTGAAGAGAATGAAGATGGAGACTGTTGATGAGATTGTAGGATACAAGTTGGAAAACAGTTCAGGTATCAACTGCCATGCTAATGTGATATTGAATGTTGTGTTTTATCTATAAATGCTTCATTGTGAAATTGTGGTAAATATTTCTCCTTTACCGGGACTGAATTTGATACAGAAACATTATAAAATAGCTCAGTAAAATGAGAGGCAGAATCCGTGGTATTAGAGGTTCGGAATGGGCTTTATTCCAATAAGCGATTATAATCGGATGCCTCAAGTTCCATCACCACGGGGGTTCAGGAAGTGAAGTACACACTTTATTGACAAGAAGTAACTTTTATAGTACATACATCATAATGAAGTGAATACAGTAGGCGTAACAATTGATAAGGAAATTGACGTCTGGTTTGCGTAACCGAAAATGGGTGTAATAATGAGTAAAAAGGAACATGATTGGTTATGATGAAATACATAGGTGGATCTATAAGATAATATTTGGCATTGATGCGCGCGCAGCAGTCTGACGTGTAATTGACGTGTAACTAGGGGGTGAAGGGGACTTGACATTTAGCTCTACGTGTGGAGACAAGAAGTCTGGGGGGTCAAGTCAACCTAATTCCAAATCATATCTAACATCCTATGTTTAAAGAACTATGTTATCCATAAAAGAAGGACTTTCGGACAGAATCTATTCTATACTGACTGTGCGTGCATGTACAAGCGTCTAAGTGTCTACCCTAAATGCGAGGGGGTAGGAATATTCCATGGTAACAGGGCTATGAATTACTTGCATGAGGACAGAGAAGATGGGCCCTTTTGCTTGGTAACTGGAAGAATGTTTACTTAAGCTACTAGGCAGGAATGCATCGGCTGAGGGGGAAGCAGATAATTCGAAGGTGAAATACAGTTCTTGGCAGAGAATAGGCTGATGTCAGGCTTCGTGAGCCGCGCAGAGAATGAGACAAAGTTCATGGTCACAGATGTAGGCTTCAGACTGGAGCTTTCAGAGGCAGAAGGCAAGAGGAGTTTGATGACAGAATCAGGGCCTACTTGCCTGGACTGTAAAAATGGCATAAGTGAACCATATAAAGCCGGTGGCCTTTCATATTTAGGAATGGAATATCCAGCCCATTTATGGCGGATCTGACAGAGGACATGTTGACGGTGGACGCACATGTGTTTGCGTCATCAATACTGGAACTGGAGGGAACATACATGTACTTGCGACATGCACATAGAACCGTTGGGGTCCAAGATAGGGGACATAACTGACCAGGAAAATCCATATTTCCACATTCCCTCCTTGTCCCCTTCTTGCCCTTCAAGAGATATCAATCTTCATCAATCCATTGATCTGTTCATATAGCATCATTTGTTCTTCTTTCTTCTTCCGGGATCTTGAATGAAAATCTTGATGTGGAATGCACGATGTGGCACACAGACCACAAATCGCTGGTCCACATTGTAGACATAGACAGCAACTGAATAGTATGAGAAGGCCAATACCTAGGAAGGATAAAACTCTCCATCCCCAGGCTGATACCGCATTCCAAAACCAACTGGACCAAGTCCAAGTGCCTGGGTTCTGGTGTATCTGGCTTACAATCTTATGAAGGCGAGTGATGGCTTTATATACAGATGGCGAATTTTCTGGTATGAATACGCAGCAGCTTGATCCGATGACCCTACAAGCTCCGCCTCTATCAGCCAGGATGACGTCAAGGACAAGACGATTTTGAAGCACAACAATCCGCATAGCAGACTGCTCTTCTGTTAAATTGCCTAAGGCGGAAATAGTTTCATTCACTACTGCTTCAAGGGTTCTAGTTAATCTACGTATTAGCTTACTATTAGTAACAGTACCTATATAGGGAAAGATGCCTTTATTAAAATCTACATACTTGTCCCATGCCGTCTCAGTGTAATCGACAATGGGGAGATCTCTCCGTTCTCTGTTGTGTACGAAATGAATATTTCTATAATAATCAGGAGGAGCTAGGAAAACAGGTGGCAAAAGGAATGCAATGTAGCAGGTACCATCCCAATCTAGAGGTAGACGCATATATGCAGTCTGACCACATATAAAGTAGGAGTGGCGATAAGCTCTGAATGAAGATTTGCCTTGGTCACTGAATTCTACTGTAGTAGTGCATTGACTATGGCCCATATGTATGGAACCAACCTTTCTTACACACAATTCACCTTTTGCTGGGAAAACTGACATGGTGGGTAAGACTAGCTCAACTTCGGATACGACATTTAGAATCATGAGATGAGGTGTAAAATTACCTAATCCATACACTTCATTTTCTAGATCAGTTCCTGTTCCTTTGGGGCGACCCTCCTTGTCAGGGTAGCAGACTTTGAGTAAAACTAGGTTCAGATTTCCCCATACCCAACGATCTTGGTAAACTGCTGTGTCTGAGTCTATGGAATTAATTAAACTAAACCATGCTCCACAGGAGCCATTATGTGTAAATGGATGCGGAAAGAAAGGCAGGACTCCTTCATAATTCTGATAGGGAGGGAGTCGGCCACACACCCAACAATTGGTGGCGTTACTAGTCTGATGGGAATGATGTAACATACTAATGAAAGTGTTATTGCGCAGCGCAAGTCTATAAGACAATTCATGCGGAGGTAAGTCACTAAAAGAATGTTCAGCAGCAACATTATAAACATGTCTAGAAATAGGGTAATATATGTGCAACAACATACTTGTAATAATTATTAAGAGACTCAATAAAAACAAAATTAATAATGTCACTATGCAGTGGCTACGCAGTGATTTACAATACGCCTGTCGTTTCAACATTTTTCCGGTATTTCCTCTACTTAGGTCCAAGGGATACATGTCAGAGACAATTCAACCGCTTCACCTTGGAGAGGACTTAAACAATCAAATTGCTCGACTTGGTGGGCCTAAGCTTTAGTTTGTAATTTTCAGATTTGTTCTGTTCAACAAAAGGGAGTTTTGTATCAGTCTGTGAGGGAGTGCAGGGCACAATGTCTGTATCCGAAGATAGTCCATGAAATTTCTTGATGTGGCTTGAATGAATCCAGCCCTTGCGGCCCTCGATCTTCACGGCTGTTCTTGTGGTCAGCAGAACCAACTTGGGGGCTTTCCACCTGGGCTCCAGCTGAGTCTTTCGGTCAAAATTTCTCACAAAGACAAGATTACCCGGAACAACGTCATGGGGTTTCACCTCAGTGTTGTCGGGAAAGGCTGCAGCTACCTGTGAACGAGAAGATTGGAGTGCAGACATCAAGGAAGCCAAGTAATCTGTCAGCATATTACAGTTAATATCAGTTATTTTGCGTGGTATAGGCGTCCCCCACATATTCGGTGGTCTACCGAAGATCACCTCATACGGGGATAGCCCTGTTCGAGAGTGTGCTACCATTCTCATGTAAAAGAGTGCAACTGGTAAGGCTACTATCCAGTCGACCCCTTTCTCTCTGCATATTTTGGACAGTCTGATTTTCAGTATCTGGTTATGTCTTTCTACGAGACCTGCTGCCTCGGGATGTCGGACACAGTGGAATTTCCACTGATAACCTAACAAAAGTGAAACATGTTTCATTAATTCGGATGAGAACGGCTGGCCGTTATCTGAGTAGACAACACGTGGTAAACCGTATCGTGGGAAGAATTCTCGAACCAACTGTTTGGCAGTAGTCGGGGCAGTGTAATCTGAAACCGGGTACGCCTCTGTCCAACGGGACAGAGCGCAGACAACTACGAGAACATATTTGAATCCTCGACATCGTTCCATCTGGATATAATCCATCTGTAGGACTTCAAAAGGGTGATCAGGAGGATGAAATCCACCCTGTTCTACGGGAACACTTTTTCCTGGGTTGAACTGGCAACAGATCATACAGGTACGGACCTTTTGTTTGGCTGCTGCTCGTAAATGTTTATTAAACCAAATGTGTTGAATGCTGTCTAGCATAGCTTTTTCTCCTAGATGTGCTGGACTATGTATAGTGTTAATTATGACTTGGACCATTGAATCAGGGAGGAACCATACAGACCTTTCCTTCATCATCCATCCTTGGTCCGTTTGGATCCCTCCTAACTCAGTCCATTTCTTTATTTCGTCCGGTGTAGCATGTGTCTGTATGTCAATTACGTCAAGAGTAGGATCTTTAACTGTCATACAATGTGTCGGTGTCGGGACTATTGTCTTTGTCATATCGGGGGTTTGAGTTTGAGCAGTCAGTTTAGCTGTTCTGTCGGCTAGATCATTGCCTTGGGAAATGGTATCAGTAACCTTTGTATGGGCTTTACATTTCATAATTGATATTGCAGTGGGTAGATGTATTGCATCTAATAATGCATGAATGAGGGGTCCGTGCTGAATGTGGGCACCGTGGGAAGTTAAATAACCTCTCTCTCGCCACAGCACGCCGAAGTCATGTACAACTCCGAATGCATAACGTGAATCAGTGTATATGTTGACTTTTTTATTCGTGGCTTGAATACAGGCTTGTGTCAGAGCGATGAGTTCTGCGGCTTGAGCTGACAAAGTATTTATACGATTGGTTTCAATGACTCCAGTATCTGTTGTGACTGCATAAGCGGCTACTAACTCTCCTGTACTTGTTCTCATGCATGAACCATCGACATAAAATGTCAAGTCTGGATCTGACAATGGAACATCGGTCAAGTCTTGTCTGGGTTTTGTCGTTACAGTAATAACTTCAATACAGTCATGGGCTAGTGGGTCTGTTCCGACTACTGGTAAAAGTGTGGCAGGATTCAATGTGTTACAGCGTCTTATTTCTATATGTGGCTGAAACAATGTAAGTTCATACCCTGTAAGTCGTGCTACGGTCAAGTGTTGTGTTTGTGTTCTATTTACAAGAACCTCTACTGCATGGGGTACTTGAACTGTCAATGGATGTCCTAACACTATGGCATCGCTTTGTCTGATTGCTAAAGCTGTCGCTGCCACTGATTTCAGACATGCAGGCAAAGCCTGAGCTACGGGATCTAATGTACTAGAAAAATAAGCACATGGTTTGTGTGCTCCTGCTTGTTCCTGTGTGAGTACTGACAAAGCAGTACCTTCGCGTTCTGTAACAAAGAGTGTAAACTGTTTTCTGTAACATGGTGTTGCTAAAACAGGTGCTTGACATAAAGTTTTCTTTAGGTTTTCAAAAGCTTGTGTGTGTTCCTGAGTCCAAGGGAGAACAGTCGATGTGGCTGCCTCCTGGGTTGTCAACTGAATGAGTGGTTTTGCTAGGAATGCATATTGCGGGATCCACTGTCTACAATATGAAGTGAGGCCTATGAAAGCCCGCACCTCCTTTTGTGTCTTGGGTATTGGCATGTTAGCTATCAACTGAATGCGGTCGGGTGTAAGCTGCCTTCCCTCCTTGTCCAGCGAGTGTCCAAGATAAACAACTCGCTGGACACAGAATTGCAGCTTAGAAGGGGACACCTTGTGCCCTTTTTCGGCTAGAAATTGTAAAACTGTCAGTGATGCTTTCTCGCATTCAGGTTCACTTCTTGCGGTGATCAGCAGATCATCGACGTATTGAAGCAGAGCAGTGTTAACTGGCATGTGGATACTGTCAAGTTCTCGTTTCAGTGCTTGGCTATAGATGCTGGGGCTTTCTGTAAATCCTTGAGGTGCGCGTGAGAATTTAAAGCTACGTCCATTTAAACTAAATCCGAACAAATATTGGCTTTCCGGATCTATTGGGACACTGAAAAAGGCATTCTTGAGATCAATTACAGTGAAGAATGTCGCTTCGGAATCAATAGCTGTCAGTAATGACGAGATATCTGGGACCACAGGGAATTGTGGCACAATGCATTTGTTTAACTCGCGTAGATCAATAACCAATCGATATACTGGCGGGGCCTTCGGATCTGTTCGTTTAAGAATCGGTATTATCGGTGAATTACATATATTGGAGTCTGTTTCCACAACTACTCCTTGGGCAATGAGCTCGTCAATGATTTGTAGTAAAGCCGCTACAGCATCTGGTGGTAGCTTGTATTGTCGCATTCGTGGTAGCACCACTCCTGCCTTTAGTGTGACTCGATATGGTGTAATATTCATGCAACCAACATCAGTAGGGCCTTGTGCCCATAGATGTGTAGGTAAAGTCTGCAGTCGGGGATCCATGTCTCTAGATACATAGTGACCTTTAAAATCACGTAAAAACAATCTTACTCCTTCCGGAGAACAACATATTATAGCTCCTAGAGCTTTTAACGTTTTTATTCCTAATAAATTTTCTGGACATGATTTAGTAAGCAGTAAATCTGTAGTTCGGGTCAGAGGTCCTATCGTAAGTGGAAGAGGCTGTGACACTTCATTAACAATAGGTTTTCCTGAAAAACCAAGGGAAATATTCTGTGAGCCTGAGAGGGGTGCCCCTGGAACTTCACTACGTTTTATAGTTGTTCGACTTGCCCCTGTATCGAGTAAAAATTTTCTATCTTGACCTAATAATTTACTATGTACATAAGGTCCTTCTTGATCTACAGGAATCTCGATAAGGGGTAAGTCAACTTCCCTCTCTAGGCTAGTTCATGCGTAACGCTGATACTCGGGATATTCATACTGTGCGGTCTGATACATTTGTCGTGTTGTTGTCTGTGTGGCAGCAACAGGCAATGGGGGTGCAGCTGGCACAAACTGTATTGGCTGTTGTGCGGCTGGCATGGCCTGGACATGCTGTATAGCTCCTTGTTCATTCTGATCTTGTCTGAGTGGCCGTGATCTTTCTTGTGTTTTACCTATGGCGATATTATGTTTTAAAACTGGACAATCGTGTACGTAATGGCCTGGTTTTTTACAATAATTGCATGTCCCTTTTACAGGTCCTGCTGAATCGGAATGTGTCATACCCTTTTTATGTCCTTCAGCTGGAACTGTCTGGGAAACTAGCATTTTCATTTTCGTGTCTTTCATGCGTCTGTGTTCATGTTCTTGTTCCTCTTTAATTCTATTGTGGTGGTACTGTAACATTTGTAACATTTGTGTTGGAGTGTTACCTTGCCAGGTACTTTCGAATTTTAATACTCTATTCTTTACTGGGGGCAGGGCATTTTCTACTAATTTTGTTACAAACAGATGTGGGTATGATTCGCTACTTGCTTTTATGCCACTATTTATACCAAAACATTTTTCAAAACGGGCATAGTAATCACTAGTGTCTTCATCTTGCTTCTGTTTACAGGCTGAAATTGTACCCCAATCTTCCTTTTTCGTAGTTAATAAACGTGGCAGTACCTGTACTAGTAGTCCTGGTAATGCCTTAGTTTTGTCCCCAAGCCCCGAACCTGGACCTCGGGCCCTTTCTTCTGCTTCTAATGCTGACCATTCTATCTTTTGATCACCTACCTCCCACTCTTTTTCTTTGAGTTTCTCATAAATGCCAGCAGGCATCAACACCTTTAATATTGTCATAATGTCGGGGTAGGTATACTCTCCCATGAGTAACATGTCTTTAATTTCTCGGTGAAACCCCGCTGGGTCCTTGTCATGACTGGGTACTACTTTCTTCATTTCTAACAATTCTATTTTCGATATAGGCGTATATACAAATACGCGTTTAAACTCATTGTCCTCACCCTTTATTGGGTGCACTTCTCGTAAGGGATTCTGTCTATCTATGTGATACGTAGTTCTTTCCTTGACGGACAATGGAACATGTTCTGAACATACAAAAAGAATATACTGCTTTCTTGATTCTAGAATTTCTTTAATTAATTCAGTACCTAGACCTCTCCATTTATTCATAAGTAATTCTGTTAGTATGTCAGCCAAGGGACCAGGGTCCGAATGCTGACTCCGATATAGTATAATGAGTTGTTGAATCATATAAATCCCAGCTAACCTTTGTTCATCTGGGGTAAGATTCAAAAATGTGCGTACTACTGTATCATCACTATATTTTCCGGGACTGTCCACCCAATGGACAGCTGCCCTGGCTAAATCTTGTTCATCCATAGAATCGAGGAAATGATAACCCCTTCGTTCTCGGAGTAGTTTGTCGGCGGTTTGGAACGAATGCTCGTTAGACCTTATATTAATTATAGGTATTTGAAAATTCCTGTTATTATCTGGACATATCGGATGTATTGAGTCAGTATGATATCTAGTCTGATTCCTATTACAAGATCTTCCTCTACCTACATAGGCTATGGTGTCTGACTGTCCTGTGGGCAGTCCTGACCCTTCTTCCTCGTTTTGTTCGAACTCGTCTACCTCTAATCGCTCTTCGTGTAGGCGTTCTATTTCTTTACGGATCTTTCGGCACATGGCTATTATACAGTTTTGTTTATCATGTCTCCCTTCTGATATATTCTGGCTCCATCTTGTAAGAATTTTCATGGCTTCCGGGTCTACCCCCGGTCGGTCTTGATTTCTGATCACACAGTTTATGAGGAAACGTAACAGTTCCCCCTGTATCTCTACTTTCTGGTATTCCATAGCTCTGTAAATACATTCTGGATCTCGCCCTGTTTGGACAAAATGATATATATTATCTAGATGCGCAGTCATTCCTGGTAACTTCGCTAAATACACTGCGGCTCGTCTGATACGCAATGATGCTAGGGTCATTTCGTCCTCCTTTCCAGGCACCGGGTCATATCTACAATCTATAAGAAGTTCCTTAAGCGCACGGGCACTAAGGAGTTTGGGTGTACGTGAATGCGCTGACTCTTGAAAAGTAAGTTTATTTATTCTGGGTGGCGTAGAAAAGACATTGGTAGCTCCTCCCGCGGCCCCATCTGGGGCGTCGGGTGTAAAAGGATTCGTTGAACGTGACACAGCAACTACAGGTGTGGACACAGCCATAGAAGTAGCTGTAGGAGCGGATACAGAAACAGATGTGCTTGCCGGAACTTGTGACTCGATTTGTTGCTGTAGGGATACGGGTACTGGATCTTGGCGTTGAACCTCCCTGGTATGCGGTCTATGTGGGGCGGAATTGGCATACTCGGGAGCTGCGTCATCTAAATATGAGGAAAGAAAAACATCTTCTGCGGTTCTAGGATGCCCCTTAGGATGTACCTTTATGGGGAACAATGGGGTTGGCAAGTCTTTTGGTGTTTCTGGAGTAGCCTTAGGTAATCCTTCGGCCAGAAGGGGATACATACCGTTCATAAGGGCATTTCTTTGTCTGTCTACTTGTTCTGATTTCACTCGGGTACCTTCCTCAATTAATAGATTCTCTCGAACTTTATTGGAATTCTCTTTACTCTTCTCTTCCTGTCTACGTGCTTTTTCTGTTCGTCTATGTGATTCTTTACGCCATAATTCAACGGCGTCTTTCTGTGACTGTCTGACTTTCCTTTTCCATAACTCTTCCTCGACTTTCATGATGCACTCTGCATCCCAGGTCCCTGCTGTGGGCCACCTCTGACTTTCTGGTAATCCCTTGGTATAGTCTACCCATAAATCAAGAAATAATATAGCGTCTAATCCATGTTTGTGATACATAAAGTGCCCTGGGGTGTCCCTAGGAGGAATAGGGACGGCTTCTTCGAGAACCCCTTTTCTGGTAGTGATCTGTCTTAATTTCGAAAAGAGCGGCATATTGAGAACTGACCTTATACTTGATTTTGACCTGATACTTGAATTTGAACAGACTTAATACAATAAACACGATAATGAACAGTCATTCATACCACGATATACTTAAACACTTCCAACATTAAACATTAAACCTTTAACTGAAACAACAATGATGATCGTCTGCATAACTAATCACCAAGCTTAATTCTCGACAATAACTAGACAATAACTAGACACTTCGGAATACTTCGGAATACTTGATATACTGCTAAACAGTACAGACACACTGCTAAAACAGTGCAGACCGGATTTGTGTACCCAAACCCGTCTTGACCGGCACAACCTATGTGCACGTCAGAAATGCCTCCCCAGCAATGGTACTCACCGGGTAGCTTCGGAAACGGAAGGCCTCAGTAACTTGAACTTGACTCGGACTAGACTGGACTCGACTCGATTCGTCGGACACTGGGCTTGACTTCGGACTGGTGGGTCTCTGTATACCTCGGATCTTGCTCTCTCAGCTAGGCTCTGGTCGGGATACTTCGCACTTCTCACCGCCTCGTCTGGGTGTTGATCGCAGTCTCAGTCGCCCCCGCTTGACCGGAGGGAGATACAGGAAATCCTGCTGGTACGCGTTATTGTCCGTCCAGCTGTGGCAGGAGACCGGGCCTGCAACGCACCGCCGGCGCGTGAGATGAGAAAGTGTCCCTGTTCGGGCACCATCATGTGGTAAATATTTCTCCTTTACCGGGACTGAATTTGATACAGAAACATTATAAAATAGCTCAGTAAAATGAGAGGCAGAATCCGTGGTATTAGAGGTTCGGAATGGGCTTTATTCCAATAAGCGATTATAATCGGATGCCTCAAGTTCCATCACCACGGGGGTTCAGGAAGTGAAGTACACACTTTATTGACAAGAAGTAACTTTTATAGTACATACATCATAATGAAGTGAATACAGTAGGCGTAACAATTGATAAGGAAATTGACGTCTGGTTTGCGTAACCGAAAATGGGTGTAATAATGAGTAAAAAGGAACATGATTGGTTATGATGAAATACATAGGTGGATCTATAAGATAATATTTGGCATTGATGCGCGCGCAGCAGTCTGACGTGTAATTGACGTGTAACTAGGGGGTGAAGGGGACTTGACATTTAGCTCTACGTGTGGAGACAAGAAGTCTGGGGGGTCAAGTCAACCTAATTCCAAATCATATCTAACATCCTATGTTTAAAGAACTATGTTATCCATAAAAGAAGGACTTTCGGACAGAATCTATTCTATACTGACTGTGCGTGCATGTACAAGCGTCTAAGTGTCTACCCTAAATGCGAGGGGGTAGGAATATTCCATGGTAACAGGGCTATGAATTACTTGCATGAGGACAGAGAAGATGGGCCCTTTTGCTTGGTAACTGGAAGAATGTTTACTTAAGCTACTAGGCAGGAATGCATCGGCTGAGGGGGAAGCAGATAATTCGAAGGTGAAATACAGTTCTTGGCAGAGAATAGGCTGATGTCAGGCTTCGTGAGCCGCGCAGAGAATGAGACAAAGTTCATGGTCACAGATGTAGGCTTCAGACTGGAGCTTTCAGAGGCAGAAGGCAAGAGGAGTTTGATGACAGAATCAGGGCCTACTTGCCTGGACTGTAAAAATGGCATAAGTGAACCATATAAAGCCGGTGGCCTTTCATATTTAGGAATGGAATATCCAGCCCATTTATGGCGGATCTGACAGAGGACATGTTGACGGTGGACGCACATGTGTTTGCGTCATCAATACTGGAACTGGAGGGAACATACATGTACTTGCGACATGCACATAGAACCGTTGGGGTCCAAGATAGGGGACATAACTGACCAGGAAAATCCATATTTCCACAAAATTATGGGAAATCATAAAAAAGATTGTGTTCTTTATTATGGGATGTATTTAAACAACTGGTGACTGAAAGAAGTAAAATCCATACTGCCTCCGGTGTTCAATATCTTTTGGATATATGTACTGGTTCTTTTACATGTACTCCTAATCTTCAATAAGATGCACAGGAATTTCTAATGTTTATGCTTGGAGTATTAGAACATTAAGGAATACTGATTGAATACTTATTTGGAGTAAGTTACAGATGGGATCATAAATGTGAAGAGTGTTAATTTACTTCTAGCAAAGAAATAGATAGAGAATGATTCATATGCTTGATGATACCAGATTGCAAATCAGTACCATTTAACAAATTTTATTAAAAAAAGCCAATCAAGATATGAAATGTTTGCATTGTAAATCAGAGATGTTGTCTACATTTGGTATAGAAAGATCTGGAAAGCATCTCATTTTAATGTTTAAACATTTTAGAGCAAATGAAAGAAAATTGGAGACGAAAATAATTATTTTTGTTGGAAATAAAATATCTATTTCAGGAAGAACTTTTATAGCAGTGGCTATTATTTTCCATGATGGACCTACTACAACATCTAGGCACTATACTGTGTATTCAAAGTGTAATAAAGGATGGACGCATTGCAATGATACCCACTTGGAATGTAACCCTAGATTACCTTATGAATTACCAAATTCATATTTGTTATTTTTGAAGCCAAAGTTTTGAATACGTAATTCGGCCTATTGAGAAGATATCAACACGAATTAACAAATTTACATGGATTTTTTTGATGCCAAGTTCTTGAATACATTAATCGGCCTATTGGGAAGATGTGAAAATGAATTAACAAATTTATATATGATTTTTACGAAGCGAAACTTTTCAATACATTATTCGGCCTATTGGGATTATGTGAACAGAAAGTGGACAGGATTGAAGCAATTACTATTCATAATTAGTGTTTGGGTTATTCTTTGTGCTAATTGATACTGCATTTGGAAAATTGTGTTTAAAAGCAATAGTTTATATAATTGTTGTCTATATTTTACCAGATATAAATGAGAGGGTAACTAGACATAATATCGAAAAAAAAATCGAGTAGCCAGAATATCGAGTTTTTAACATCGAATGGACAGAATATCGACTTGCAAAAATATAGTGGTGAAGAATATCGAAAAACAGGTAAGAAATATCGATTGCAATAATATAGAAGTAAGTAATATCGACAGTCATAATATAGTTATTAAAAATATCGAATTTTTTATAGTGTTTTAAGTGTTAGTATATGTGTTAAAAGTATGTATTAATATTGGAATGTATGTTAGAATATTTTTAAATTAATGAATTTTATGTTTTTTTATTTTTTTGTAATTTAATTCCGTAGCGGGTTGTGGGTTTATAGGGGAGTAGGGTGGGAAGTAATTTAATTATAGTACATTAAATAATAATTTATAGGAATTATTAATTATTTTTAATTTAATTTTGTGTTTTACTTCTGTAGCGGGTTGTGGGTTTATAGGGGAATAGGGTGGGAAGTAATTTAATTATAGATTATTAAATAATAATTTATAGGAATTATTAATTATTTTTAATTTAATTTTGCGTTTTACTTCTGTAGCGGGTTGTGGGTTTATAGGGGAATAGGGTGGGAAGTAATTTAATTGTTATTAGTTAATTATTAATTGGTATTGAAAATTAATTGGTTGTTGATGAATTATTAATTGGTAAATAATTAGTATTAATTGGTAATTAATTTGTATTAATTGTTTAATTGATAATTATGTTAATTGTATTCATTTAATATTTGTAGCGGGCAGTGTGTTTATAGGGGAATATGGTGGCAAGTAATATAATTGTAAATAAATAATTATTTAATTTATTTGTGTATATTGTTAATTAATATATCTTTAATTTAATTTTGCGTTTTACTTCTGTAGCGGGTTGTGGGTTTATAGGGGAATAGGGTGGGAAGTAATTTAATTGTTATTAGTTAATTATTAATTGGTATTGCAAATTAATTGGTTGTTGATTAATTATTAATTGGTAAATAATTAGTATTAATTGGTAATTAATTAGTATCAATAGTTTAATCGATAATTATGTTAATTGTATTCAATTAATATTTGTAGCGGGTATTGTGTTTATAGGGGAATATGGTGGGAAGTAATATAATTGGAAAAAAATAATTATTTAAATGATTTGTGTATATCATTAATTAATATATTATAAATTAATTATTAATTGGTATTATTTGCATTTATTAATGTTTGTTATTGAAAAACAATTGTTTGTTAATTAATTATTAATAGTTAATTAATTAAACAAAAATTAATTGGTATTTATAAATAATCAATTCTTGTGTGATTGGTAATAAATTGTAATACTTGTTTTTGTATTAATAATTAATTAATTAAAAATAAAATACATTTATTATTTTCTCTACTATTGCACTTACTTGAGTGGGAATAGTAATTTTTACCCCTACGCTATCCAATACTTTCCCTATTATTGCATTCTCTGGAGTGGGAATATAAATTTTTACCCTCCCGCTATCCAACGCTTTCCCTACTGTTGCACTCACTGGAGTGGGAATAGTATTTTTTACCCCTACGCTATCCAACGCTTTCCCTACTGTTGCACTCACTGGAGTGGGAATAGTATATGTTACCCTCCCGCTATCCAACGCTTTCCCTACTGTTGCACTCTCTGGAGTGGGAATAGTAATTTTTACCCCTACGCTATCCAACGCTTTCCCTACTGTTGCACTCACTGGAGTGGGAATAGTAAATGTTACCCTCCCACTATCCAACGCTTTCCCTACTGTTGCACTCTCTGGAGTGGGAATAGTAATTTTTACCCTCCCGCTATCCAACGCTTTCCCTACTGTTGCACTCTCTGGAGTGGGAATAGTAATTTTTACCGCTACGCTATCCAACGCTTTCCCTACTGTTGCACTCACTGGAGTGGGAATGGTAAATGTTACCCTCCCGCTATCCAACGCTTTCCCTACTGTTGCACTCTCTGGAGTGGGAATAGTAATTTTTACCTCTACGCTATCCAACGCTTTCCCTACTGTTGCACTCTCTGGAGTGGGAATAGTAATTTTTACCGCTACGCTATCCAACGCTTTCCCTACTGTTGCACTCACTGGAGTGGGAATAGTATATGTTACCCTCCCGCTATCCAACGCTTTCCCTACTGTTGCACTCTCTGGAGTGGGAATAGTAATTTTTACCCCTACGCTATCCAACGCTTTCCCTACTGTTGCACTCACTGGAGTGGGAATAGTAAATGTTACCCTCCCACTATCCAACGCTTTCCCTACTGTTGCACTCTCTGGAGTGGGAATAGTAATTTTTACCCTCCCGCTATCCAACTCTTTCCCTACTGTTGCACTCACTGGAGTGGGAATAGTATTTTTTACCCCTACGCTATCCAACGCTTTCCCTACTGTTGCACTCACTGGAGTGGGAATAGTAAATGTTACCCTCCCGCTATCCAACGCTTTCCCTACTGTTGCACTCTCTGGAGTGGGAATAGTAATTTTTACCCCTATGCTATCCAATGCTTTCCCTACTGTTGCACTCACTGGAGTGGGAATAGTAAATGTTACCCTCCCGCTATCCAACGCTTTCCCTACTGTTGCACTCACTGGAGTGGGAATAGTAAATGTTACCCTCCCGCTATCCAACGCTTTCCCTACTGATGCACTCTCTGGAGTGGGAATAGTAATTTTTACCCCTACGCTATCCAACGCTTTCCCTACTGTTGCACTCACTGGAGTGGGAATAGTAAATGTTACCCTCTCGCTATCCAACGCTTTCCCTACTGTTGCACTCTCTGGAGTAGGAATAGTAATTATTACCCCTACGCTATCCAATGTTTTCCCTATTATTGCACTCTCTGGAGTGGGAATAGTAATTTTTACCCTCCCGCTATCCAACGCTTTCCCTAATATTGCACTTACTGGAGTGGTAATAGTAAATATTACGTGCCCGCTATCCTACACAGAAAATATTGAATATTTTTAATTAATATCACGTTAAGATATATGTATTAATTTTTTTTTTTACTTACTTTAATTATTTATTAAGTTTACTGTTATTTAAGTATTTTTAAGTATATGTCAGTTAATTATATGTATTATTTCATTAATTTAACATTACTTTTAAAACATTTAAAAAATTCGATATTTTGACTAACTATATTATTTACAACGATATTTTGGATTCGATATTTTTGTAATTTCCTGTTTGGAGATAGGACTTCGATATTTTGGTATTCTATATTTTTGCATCGATATTTTTGTCTCGAACGTACACGGGGGGTTCTACTAGAACGTACACGGGGGGGTTCGACTCGAACGTACACGGGGGGGTTCGACTCGAACGTACACGGGGGGGTTCGACTAGAACGTACACGGGGGGTTCGACTAGAACGTACACGGGGGGGTTCGACTCGAACGTACACGGGGGTACGCACCGTACACGGGTGTACACACAGGGGGGGTCGGCGCGTACCTACGGGGGCTGGGGGGGGGTCGGCGCGTACCTACGGGGGCTGGGGGGGGGTCGGCGCGTACCTACGGGGGCTGGGGGGGGTACGGCACGTACCGGGCACCTGTTTGGACGTCTCCATGGTTGTTATGGGAGTTCGGTGCGGACGGTCTTTTCACCATACGGTTGTACATTCGGACGCCCGGGATGGATCGTGATTCCCCGGTCGGACTTCACCTTTCATGTTTGTACGGTGAATCGTACGAGGACGTGTCGGTCACATTTTCCGACCCGAGGACGTGTGGGGAAATATTCCCAGTGCGGTTCGTATGGACTTTTTACCATGCGAATCGTGATTGCCAGTTCGTACGGCACTTGTACGATTCGTACGGGAAAAAGACCCGATACGAGTCGTACGGGGACATTTTTTACCGGATCGTGATCGGCACCTTAATGTACGTAAGTTAGAAACTGTAGATAGGTAAATATATAGGTACACATATTGGAAATAATGCTTTGCGGTAATTAGTTTTTTTTCACAATCTCGTTGATTGTTTTTTTCTCTGCTGTTGTATGATAATCCTACGCTGAAATCACTGTCCATGGTGAAGTTCAGTAGAATCTGAAAAGAGCAAAAAAGGGAAACTGAAAATGTTATGTAATTCTAAAATTGTGTATGTTCTTAAAAGTGTAATATTTTAATTTCTGTGATACATTATAATATATAACATTTGTTTTCTTCTATACAGTAGGTAATGGTCAAGTTTTACAAGTGTTTTATTTCAGTTTACAATAATACTGTTCTAAAATAGTTCAACAGAGTTATGTATCCAAATTACTAAAAAAGGTAAGAACACATAACATAATATGCATGATAACATTAATTTATGTTTATTCATTTCTAATAAAAATAATGTTGAACCTTTACACTATTTTAAAAATTTCAGATATCATCAGACAGGTACTATCCCTACACTATTGCAATCAGCCAGGCACTACACATGCAATCATTCAGGCACTACTATTGCACTCATCCATTCTCTCAAACACTATGTATGAACTCATCCAATCACCCAGGCAGTACTCATGCACTCATCCATGCACTCATGCTCTACCCATGCACTCATACAATCACTCAGGCACTACTATTGCACTCATCAATTCTCTCAAACACTATCAATGCACTCATCCATGCACTCATCTACTACCCATGCACTCCTCCATTCACCCTGGCAGTACCGATGTACTCATTCATGCATTCAGACTCTACCCATGTACTAACTAAATTACTCAGACACTACTATTGCACTCATTCATTTCCTCAAACACTACCTGTGCACTTATCCATGAACTCAGGCACTCCCCATGCAGTCCTGTAATCACACGGGCAATACCAATGCACTCATCCATGTACTCAGGCTCTACCTGTAGATTGTTCCTTGTACTCAGGCAGTACCCACACACTGCTCCAATTACCTATGCACTACCCATGCACTTATTCATGCACTGAGGTACTACCCATGCACTCCTGCAAACACCCAGGCAGTACTTCTGCACTCATACAATCACACAAGCACCACCCATACACTCATCCATGTGGTCAGGGACTACCCATACACTCCTACAAACAACCCGGCATTACCCCTGCACTCATAGCATAAATCAGGCACTACCCATGCACTGATGCAATCACTTAGACACTACTGTTGCAGTCATCCATTCCCTCAAACACTAACCCTGCACTCATCCCTGCAGTCATCTAGGTACCCAGGCACTACCCACACAGTCATACAATCATTCAAACACTACTGCTGCACTCATCCATTCCCTGAAACACTACCCATGCACTCATCTATACACTCAGGCACTACCAATGGACTGCTCCAATCATTCAGGTCCTAAACCTGCACTCATACAATCAGGCAGACACTACCTTGCACTCATGCTATTATTCAGACACTACTGCTCTACTTCTCCATTCCTTCAAAGACTACCCATGCATGCATCCATGCACTCAGGCTCTACCTATACACTGTTCCAATCACCCAGGCACTACCCCTTCAGTCAAGCCATCAATCAGGCACTACCAATGCACTCCTTCAATCACCCAGGCACTATCTATACACCCATTGAATCACCCAGGCACTACCCATGCACTTATGGAATCAGCCAGGCACTACTTATGCACTCCTCCAATCACTCAGACACTTGTATTGCACTCATCCATTCCCTCAAACGCTATGCATGCACTCATCCATGTACTCAGGCACTACCCCTGCACTCATGCAATCATTCAGACACTACCTATATACTCCTCAAATCACCCAGGCACTACTTGTGCACTCATGCAATCAGCCAAGAACTGCTTATGCGCTCCTTCAATCATTATACACATCTATTGCACTAATCCATTCCTACAAATACTACCCATGCACTCATCCATGCATTCAGGCACTACCCCTGCACTCATGCAATCACTCAGGCACTACCAATGCACTCCTTCAATTACCCAGGCACTACCCATGCACTCATCCATGCACTCAGGCACTACCAAAGCACTCTTCCAATCATCCAGGCACTACTCTTGCACTCATGCAATGACCCAGGCACTTATGTTACACTCATCCATTCCCTACAACACTACCCATGCACTTATGCAATCACTCAGGATCTATCAATGGGCTGCTCCATGTGCCCAGGCACTACCCATTAACTCATACAATCACTCAGGCACTACTGCTGCCCTCATGAATTCCTCAAACACCACCTATGCACTCATCCATACACTCAGGCAAGACCCATGCACTGTTTCAATCATCTAGACAGTATCTCTGTACTCCTGCAATCATGCAGACACTATTGTTTAGACACTATTGTTATACTCATCCATTCCTTCAAACACTACCCATGGACTCATCCATGCACTTAGGCACGACTACATGGGTAGTGCCTGGGTAAATGCATCAGTGCATGGGTAGATCCTGAGTGCATGGATGAGTGCATAGCTACTGTAGTGTGAGGCTCCCATCCTGTCATTGCAAACAGCAGTGTCCCGGGGTGGGCACCCCGGGACACTGCAGGAGCCTGCCCTGGGGGGTGGCAGTCCCCAGGACCATCAAGGGCTCCAGGAAGGGGGCCGTGCGGTCCCCTTCCCAACGTGTGTACAGCCCCAGGGAGGCGGTGGTCCCCAGGGCTCCGTTACCCGACCCCTGCATTTAAATACTTAGTGCCCTGGGAGGTGGCAGTCCCCGGGGCATGTGGGGGGGCTCAAGCCCTCCACACAGGTTCCTAAAAATAAAAAATAAAACCCCGGGGTTGGCGGTCCCCGGGGCTGCGGGAAGACCATGTCCCCCCCGCAAATATTTTAAAAAAGCCCTGGGGTGTGGCAGTCCCTGGGGCTTGGGGGGCCTTGGAGGCCCCCCACACATTAAAAAAAAAGCCCCGGGGGTGGCGGTCCCCAGGGCTGCAGGGGGGCTGTGGGCCCCTGCAAATATTTAAGAAAAGCCCCTGTGGGGTGGTGGTCCCCGGGGCTGTGGGGGCCTCCCTGGACCCCCGCAATTACAATATTGCATGCCCCCGGGTCTTGGACCACCCGGGGGTTTCATTTTTCTTTTTTTTTTATCGGCTGGGTGCGTGAATCTCAATGATTTTTTTAAAATAAAAAATGCTTTTTTTTGCCCTGGGGGTACTTGTGGAACCCACTGAGCAGGCCTAGGGGGTCAGGGTGTTTCTACCCTGCCCCCTTTTCTTTTTTCACCTTTGTTTCCTTGTTTTCTTGTGACTCAGTTCTATCGAGTCACAAGATGGCTGCCAACACTTCCTGGTTTGGAGTGTTGACAGCCAATTAGAATAAAGCTTGTGATCGGGAGGGTCCGCGGATCCACCGCACCTCTAGATATCGAAACTTTTATTTTTGTATTTTCTCAGCAACTACTGAACGGATTCCTATGGAAAATTGATTTTCCGACCTCTTTTGTTTAATTTCTCAGGAACTACTGAACGGATTTACACCATGTAACAAAAAGGTCTCTTTCTGAACCAAGGGCTACCTTTTTGCCAAATTTGGTGTAATTCCGTTCAGCAGCTGTAGCTGTAGCTGTGTCTAAAGTTTCCTATGGAAAAAAACATGGAGAGAACATGTTTTGGGACCCCCCTTTTTTCTCGGCCCCCGCTTGCTGAATCACCCCGAAAGTTTCAAGACAGTGGCTGACCGGAGCGCCCCACGAGTTTTGAAAAGTTCGCGAAGATTCGTCATCCGGCGCCAAAGTTATTGGGAAAAGAAAAAATGCTTTTCCTATGGAAACTAGATCTGAACTATATATAGAGAGAGCTTGACTCCTGAGTTTGTGTGTCCCCTTGCAATCCGGAACAAAATAGGATCAGACACCACTTTTACTTGTGCATAAAATTTTATTTGCAGCTTTCTGCAAATGAAATTGTAATTGTAAGGTACTTGTTAAGCGCGATTGCTGCCCGGAGGCGTCCAAGCGCTGAGTAGAAGCAGAGAGTGATCTAGAGGACAGTCTAGGAGAGGTCGGATTTGGCAAACAAATGTGTCTTTAGATTTTTACGAAATGAGAGGAGGTCAGGATTGGATCGAAGTGAGATGGGGAGGGCATTCCAATGTTTAGCGGTGTTCAGGGAGAACAGCCTGCCCCCCGACCTGGCTCGCTTCACTCTGGGGACAACCACAAGGAACGCATCCGTCGACCGGAGGTTCCTGTTGGGTTGGTAAGGAGTGATAAGGTCGGAGTTGATGGCAGGAGCTGTTTTCCAGACGGCGTGGTGTGCCAGGCACAGTGCCTTAAAGGTGACCCTCTGCCTCACTGGTAACCAGTGGAGAGTTTTCAAAGCAGGTCTGGCTGACTGAGTGCGCGGGATTTCCAGCAATGTGCGAGCTGCACAGTTCTGAACGACCTGCAATTTTCGGAGAGTTGTCTCCGGTGCCCCTATATATAAGGCATTGTTCGAGTCCAGGCGAGACTGGATGAGGCCTTGCATCACCACCTTTTTTGCCTCGAGGGGGAGTAGCGGGAGGACCTTCCTCAGGATCCTAAGTAGGCCGAAACAGATGGAAGACAGTTTTTTGGCCTGAGTGGAGAAGGAGAGTTTATTATCCAGCCACACCCCCAGGCTTTTGACACTGTCCTTGGGGGTGGGAGGAGAACCCAGAACACTAGGCCACAGAGAGGTGAGGGAAACCGGAGAGGGAGGGCCTAGGAGCAGAAGCTCCGTTTTATCACCGTTTAGTTTTAGGGAGGAGTTGGTCATCCATCCCTTGACGTCCATCAGGCAGTTTAACAGATCGGCTGCGGAGTGCCTATTGTTCTTCGTGGCCAACGAGACCACAAGCTGGGTGTCGTCGGCATATGACACAATTTTAATGCCATATGGTTCGACAACACCCGCCAGCGGCCTCATATAGATGTTGAACAATACAGGGCTCAGAGAAGAGCCCTGTGGTACTCCGCAGCTCAGAGGTTTACTCGAGGACACCATCTCTCCGTCGAAGATCTGAAACGATCTCCCAGACAAGAAGGAGTCGAACCACCTTAGAGCTTCACCTGAGACTCCGATGTTATGGAGACGGTCCAGCAGGGTGGTATAGCTGACCGTATCGAAGGCGGCACTTAGATCAAGGAGGATCACTGCCACTGATCCTCCCTGGTCCAGTATCCTTCGAGTTTCTTCCGTGACGGCTAGCAAGGCGGTTTCAGTGCCATGCTTTGGTCTGAAGCCTGTCTGGGATGTGTGAAGTAAGGAGTGGTCCTCCAGAAACTGGACCAGCTGCGTGTTTATATGCTTTTCTAGCACCTTGCTGGTCCAAGGGAGAAGTGAGATGGGACGATAGCTGGAATGATCGTTTGGGTCCAGGCTGGGCTTTTTCAGCAGTGCCCGTACCATGGCCTGCTTCCAAGCAGTGGGGACTGAGCAAGCGGAGATAGAGGTATTTAGCAGATCCCGGATGACAGGTAGAGTGGCTCCAACAAAAGTCAAATCTGGGCACAGATTCCAATTTTCTCAGTGCAATATTTATTAGCATGACGCTTTTTGGCCAAATCATTGGCCTTGCTCACATACATGCTGCATAATCAATCTGTGCCTTATGTATTCACCATGTGATCAGGGCATGTAAACAATGGTAACTGACAACAGACTACTCCTTTATCAAATTCATTTGTTTCACAGTGGAGAAAAGCTGGTAAATGTATATGATTAAGTACAAAATTAACAAATATGTACTCATTGTGCAAAACTTGATTTAAGTACATTTCTCAGTATATTATAATCTGCATTGAATAAATGAATACATAATTAAAGGCCATAATGATATACAGAATGCACAAACTGTATGCTATAATAGTTCCTGGCTTCTGTATTGATATGATGAATAGTCAACCTTGGGAAAAAGGCATATCATGTCAGTGAATATATACATATATACACCACCAATCCCGCTTTATGGATAAAAACGGGTCTGACACATGCTTGGGTTGCACTCCAGAGATTTAATGCCACCATACAGCACTGTTTTAATATCGCGATGTCCTCTCTCACAGCTCCTGGCAGACGCGTTTCGGCGGATGCCTTTATCAATGCCGGTTGTGTGCTGGAAAGTTAAAAATAAAAGACTTTCGCGGGCAGTTCGTTTAAAAAGCCAGGTGAGTAATCCCATTGGACCATAGATGTAACTACAGAAAGAGGACTAGGAAAGTTCCATAAGTAAGTACTTTTCCCCTCTCTGAGTCCAAGGTTCCTCCAGTGCGCAGATCACGCTTAGGGAGCAGTAGACACTAGAATCGCGAGCCAGGTACAGTAACCCGCTCGTGCATACATTTGTGCACTGACTTAGTCAGCCCTCAAGCGCCCTGCTCCTTTTACGTTGCGCGATCCATGGCGGGTTTCATCGCCGAAGTGCAACTTATCAACAGTTCATCTGTTGCTCTTTCCCCAGTGCCTACACCAATATCCAGGCTGGGGGGGGCGCCGCATTGTGCAGTCCATGCAAAAAGTCCACTGGGTTGCCGGCGATATGCGGAGCACCAAACCAAGAGGCGTGTCCGTATGCGGAGCCGACCTCCACCACAGATACACCACCAATCCCGCTTTATGGATAAAAACGGGTCTGACACATGCTTGGGTTGCACACCAGAGATTTAATGCCACCATACAGCATTGTTTTAATATCACAATGTCCTCTCTCACAGCTCCTGGCAGACGCGTTTCGGCGGATGCCTTTATCAATGCCGGTTGTGTGCTGGAAAGTTAAAAATAAAAGACTTTCGCGGGCAGTTCGTTTAAAAAGCCAGGTGAGTAATCCCATTGGACCATAGATGTAACCACAGAAAGAGGACTAGGAAAGTTCCATAAGTAAGTATTTTTCCCCTCTCTGAGTCCAAGGTTCCTCCAGTGCGCCGATCACGCTTAGGGAGCAGTAGACACTAGAATCGCGAGTCAGGTACAGTAACCCGCTCGTGCATACATTTGTGCACTGACTTAGTCAGCCCTCAAGTGCCCTGCTCCTTTCACGTTGCGCGATCCATGGCGGGTTTCATCGCCGAAGTGCAACTCATCAACAGTCCATCTGTTGCTCTTTCCCCAGTGCCTACACCAATATCCAGGCTGGGGGGGCGCCGCATTGTGCAGTCCATGCACAAAGTCCACTGGGTTGTCGGCGATATGCAGAGCACCATATCAAGAGGCGTGTCAGTATGCGGAGCCGACCTCCGCCACAGATACACCACCAATCCCGCTTTATGGATAAAAACTGGTCTGACACATGCTTGGGTTGCACTCCAGAGATTTAATGCCACCATACAGCACTGTTCTAATATATATATATATGTAAGTGATCAAGCCCTCAGCGGGTGAAACGTGTCACATCAGGGTTTATGAGTTGAATAAACCCCTTTTGAATGACACTTGGATTGTGGTGATTTCTTTAAAAGGTCCGAGTGCACGACTGGAACTCCGTTTCTTGTTTTATGTAACCCTGGGCATTGTTCGCGAAGTAGCACTTCGCGAAGCTACACAAAGTGCACTTCGCACTACGCAAGCTAAGCGTAGCACTTCGCGAACTGCGTAGTACCTTGTTCGCACTGTGCCAGATGTCGTTTTCAATGATTGCACAGTGCGGACAAGCAACCGGCACTGTGCAATCATTGAAAATGGCATCTTGCACAGTGCGAGCTGTAGTTTTCTGCTGCTCGAGTAGATTTTTACTCGAGCGGCAGCTTTCTCAACGCGAACTGGTAGTTTTTCATCGTGAGCAGTCGTGAGCATACGCGACCACTCGCAATGAGAAACCTGACCTCCTCGCGTTGGGAATCTCGCCGGGAGGTTTATTTTCCATGCTCGCGATCGCCAACTTGATGTTGCTGATCGCGAACAAGAAAAAAGTCTCGCCGGGATGTCATTTTGCTTGCTCGCGGTCGCCAACTTGACGTTGAGGACCGCGAGCAAGCAAAAAATGACCGCAGCACTACGCAACACTACGCTACGCTACGCGTGTTCGCACTGTGCTACGTGCAATTCGCGTAGTGCGAAGTAGCGCGAACTTCGCAAACTACGCTAGCGTAGCGTAGTGCTTTGCCCAGCCTTAGTTTTATGTAATATACCGGTTCACTCCACCGGCGTCGTGCCACCCCCAACGGGCTACGGTCTCCAGATGAGTTCTCTTTGGTTGGATATATATATATATATATATATATATATATATATATATATATATATATATATATATATATAGATTCAACAACAGACACGTTACCCTTCGTAACATGAAACAGGCCACTCCAACATGCTGCTGCATTTCTTCACATCTTTATTGGAGACAAGAGTAGCATGACGCGTTTCGCCTCCATCGAGGCTTAATCATATGCAAAATTAGTAAGGATGGGTTCGTTAGCTTATTTAAACGTGACTCCAGACATTGAAGAAGGACTGTTAGACCTGGCACCTTGGCGTGAGTCTCCCTTCCTCTTTTTGTCGCTGTGCCTCATGTGATTTTATGGTGTTGGGCGCTCAGAGCGCTGTGCCACTGCCAACCAGTGTCGCGGTGCGAGTGCTCCCTTGTAAATTGTATATGTTGGTTGGATTCCATGATTGGATTGTTTGATTTACTATCAGACCCCAGTAAAGTGCGCCAGGAGTGCCAGGGCATGTAAATGCAAACACCGCAGGTGGGCTTGCAGCACGGGTTGTGCCACCCACAGAAGCGGCCGGTAAAATACGTCTAAGGTCTGCCATCGCAGAACCTGCATGCAGTCTGGTACTGACATGCTGACTGGCAAGTGCCCACACTTGCCAGTCCCTGAAACCTTCCCTTAGCCGCATATTAGTCACCCCTCTGGTAGGCCCACGGGCAGGGTGCATTGTGAGCGTAAGGTAGGACAAGCCTAGATGCGTGGCATGTCCTGGTAGTGAATGACCGCCATTTTGTTGTTCACTGCTGTAAGGCTACCCTGTTCTCATAGGCCAGTATGGGCGGCTTGGATTGTTCCTAACCGACCCAGGGAACATGGTAGAAGGTCGAGTTTAGTATGCCTGAACTCGGAATAATAAGGTACATCTTTTCGCAAGGTTTATTTTAATATTCCGGCTTTGCAAATGCCGCTTATAGAGAGCTGGCCTTTGCTTGCCTAAACATTTCAGCCCGCCTCTGCGTATGTGTATCTGATGTCTGGCTGGTGTGAGTGACAGGGCTGGGGGAACCCAGATGGGCAGGGCTAGGTAGCCTGGTGGTGAATAGGATGATCGACAGGTAGATGGATGGGAGGAGTATCCCTAGGCTCTGAATAGGACAGTGCTCTGCCACCTCAATGCCGGCTCCGCCCCCTGTGGAGCGTCTGAGGACTCTGCCCTGCACTCTGAAAGAAGAAGCCTGCATCGCGTAAACAAAGTGCTCAGAAACCGGACTGAACTAGGCAAGGGACCCCCTGGCCTGGGAGAACAAAAGATTTGCTGTATAAATGGAGGAGCCCTGCTCCCAAGAAACTAGATCCGCTTTTGACCAAGAAGAATCTCTGCCTGAGGAGGAGGCACCGGGAAAGCTGTAGGAGGAAGACTGTCCCTATCCTGGGGGATTGGCCTGCAGTGGTGACCTTGCTGCCAAAGGAGAGAAGAGAAACTGTTGCTGAAGACTTTTTACTTTACTTTTACTTTCAAGACTTGTGCTTTTCCCAAACGATCTCCAAGGGCTTGGAACTGAGCTTGCCCCCTGAACTGAGCCCCAGGACCATTGGGCTCTACCTGATCTTCACTCGCCTGCCGCTGGACTGTGGTGTCCCTTCCCTCGCCGGAGCTGTGACCCTCGTGCCCCAGTCCCTCCCTGAGCCGTGACCAGGACTGCTTAGCCGCCCCCGCCTTGGGAAGAGCCTCGCTCGATCGGAACCGCTCCCCCTACGCTGTGCTGGGCTGCCCCTGTCACCTCGCTTGTTGGATTTGAAGATTTTCCCCGTGGAACATGTTTCAAAGGAAGAACTACTGGACTCCAGGGAAAACTTCTGGATGTACCGTTTAAAATCACTGCATCCAGATGGACTGAACATTACTGACAACACAACCTGATTACTGCATATCTCAAAAGCTCTCTGGACTGCATTGATTCCACATTCCAAATGGAATCTTCACTCATGATGCTTTTTGAAAATTCAGCTGTCATCTGTGCAGCCACAGAGCAAACCATCTTGTACTACCTGAGGAAGGCGGAAGCTGAAACGTTGTAGTGGAAATATATTTTTGTTCTTTGGTGAATCTATCTGTTTGAGTCACTTCTTTCTTGGATATATATATATATATATATATATATATATATATATATATGTATATATATATATATTCACTGAAAAAACCATAGGTTTCACACATGTTATAGTTAGCTGGACATTTTACTGATAAAAAACCAATGAAATTCCCCCGTTATAGTTACTGTAGGCAACTATAACTCACGCGACCGCAATCCTCTGCTGATGCTAATACTGTATTTAGACACTTATTTGCCCATATCTTCTTCCATTAAATTTTAGCTATACATATATTACAAATATTTTTTTTTCATAAAGGCACATATGTCATCAGCAGAGGATTATGGTCGCGTGAGTTATAGTTGCCTACAGTAACTATAACGGGGGAATTTCATTGGTTTTTTATCAGTAAAATGTCCAGCTAACTATAACATGTGTGAAACCTATGGTTTTTTCAGTGAATTAGCAAGGTTTTTTAAATGCTATTTCCTAACTATAACGTGTGTGAAACCTATGGTTTTTTCAGTGAATTTGTACGGTTTTTTAAATGCTAAGTTACTTTACGCCATTTGTGGCGTGCGCGCCCACTTAACGCAGTTCGTTCCGTGCACGGTTTTTTTCAACTTTAATAAGCCCTGTACATTTGGTGGCCTTCGGCCACCAAAAGCACAGGGGGTGAGGTCAATGTGGATAGTGTTTTTTTTTTTTCGATTTTATAATTTCATGTTGCCAAAATTACGTTTTTTTTCTCTATTAATAAGCCCTGCACATTTGGTGGCCTGCGGCCACCAAAAGCACAGGGGGTGGGGTAAGTTTGGATAGTGTTTTTTTTATTTTTATTTTTTTACCGTAAGCGTACGGTAAGCTTACGGTAAGCGTACGGTAAGCGTACGGTAAGCGTACCCCGCGAAATTGCCGAAAAAAAAATAAAACCGTTTTTGCTCTTGGGGGATGTTTGGGGACTCCCTCAACATGACTATGTGGGAGGGAGTTGTCAAAACAGCCCCGTAACATGTTTTTGGCCATCATGTTTGATAAACAACACTCAGTGCGAGAGACAAAATGGCGGACGCCGCTTCCTGGTTTCGGCCGATTCGAATGTTTACTAAGATCTAAGAGCCAATCAGAATCGCGCTCGCGCACGCCACCGTAAGCTTACGGTAAGCGTACGGTAAGCGTACGGTAAGCGTACCGTAAGCGGGCTCAGATATATATATTGATTTAAAGGCTATTTTCTCAGAATCTACTGAACAGATTTACACCAAACCTACAAAAGGCACTTCCTTGACCTAGGGACTACCTCTCTGCCAAATTTCTAGTAATTCTGTTCAGCCGTTCGGGCTGTAGCTCGTTCTAAAGGTCCTATGGAAAAATGCATGGGAAAAACGCGTTTTGGGACCCCCCTTTTATCTCAGCCCCCGCTTGACGAATCCCCCCGAGACTTTCAGGGTAGGAGCGGAGCGGAGCGCCCCACCTATTTTGAGAAATTCGCGAGGATTCGTCGACCGGCGCCAAAGTTATTCAAAATAGAATGTTGAGGTTTTCCTATGGAAACGTGGTCCTTACTATAACTACCTACTGGCGACCGCCAGTAGGTAATATATATATATATATATATATATATATATATATATATATATATATATATATATATATATATTACCTACTGGCGCCAGTAGGTAATATATATATATATATATATATATATATATATATATATATATATATATATATATATATATATATATATATATATATATTACCTACTGGCGGTCGCCAGTAGGTAGTTATAGTAAGGACCACGTTTCCATAGGAAAACCTCAACATTCTATTTTGAATAACTTTGGCGCCGGTCGACGAATCCTCGCGAATTTCTCAAAATAGGTGGGGCGCTCCGCTCCGCTCCTACCCTGAAAGTCTCGGGGGGATTCGTCAAGCGGGGGCTGAGATAAAAGGGGGGTCCCAAAACGCGTTTTTCCCATGCATTTTTCCATAGGACCTTTAGAACGAGCTACAGCCCGAACGGCTGAACAGAATTACTAGAAATTTGGCAGAGAGGTAGTCCCTAGGTCAAGGAAGTGCCTTTTGTAGGTTTGGTGTAAATCTGTTCAGTAGATTCTGAGAAAATAGCCTTTAAATCAATATATATATCTGAGCCCGCTTACGGTACGCTTACCGTACGCTTACGGTAAGCGTACGGTGGCGTGCGCGAGCGCGATTCTGATTGGCTCTTAGATCTTAGTAAACATTCGAATCGGCCGAAACCAGGAAGCGGCGGCCGCCATTTTGTGTATTTCACTCTGAAAAAAAAGAGTGAAAACAAGGAAAGGGGGCAATGAGGAGAGTTACAGACCCCCTAACATTTGTAAGGGGGTCAAAGAAGGACAGAAAAGTACAAAAAAAACATTTATTGATTTTAAAAAAAATCACGGGGTACGCGTACGGTAAGCTTACGGTAAGCGTACGGTAGAAAAAAAAAAAAATGAAAATCAGATTTAAGTGTTTAGATATTAGGGGGCTCTAAAAAGAGCCGTTGTGTTTATGAAATGATTTTTTAGTGGTACCTACAAGTAAGTACCGATGCAGAGTCTAAGGTTCAAGAGGAAGACTCTGTTCCCTTCATCATTGAAGTGCACACCATCTCCTCTATAAATGTCTTGCATGTCATAACGCAAGTTGTTGTGGTAAATGGCACCCATACCATAGTCACGGAGGAAAGCAGAAACAGATTTGTTGACGTGCTTTCTTGCTTTGTCATCGCACCGCGTGCCCACCGTGCGTGCACGGCACTAACTGCGTAAAGTGGGCGCGCGGTGCGCGAAGCGCACCGCGTGCTCACTGTGCGCGCACGGTGCGCGAAGCGCACCGTGCGCGCACGGAACGAACTGCGTTAAGTGGGCGCGCACGCCACGAATGGCGTAAAGTAACTTAGCATTTAAAAAACCGTACAAATTCACTGAAAAAACCATAGGTTTCACACACGTTATAGTTAGGAATTAGCATTTAAAAAACCTTGCAAATTCACTGAAAAAACCATAGGTTTCACACATGTTATAGTTAGCGGAAATTTTACTGATAAAAAACCAATGAAATTCCCCCGTTATAGTTAGTGCAGGCAACTATAACTCACGCGACCGCAATCTTCTGCTGATGACATATGTGTCTTTATGAAAAAAAAATATTTGTAATATATGTATAGCTAAAAATGTATGGAAGAAGACATGGGCAAATAAGTGTCTAAATACAGTATTAGCATCAGCAGAGGATTGCGGTCGCGTGAGTTATAGTTGCCTGCACTAACTATAACGGGGGAATTTCATTGGTTTTTTATCAGTAAAATTTCCGCTAACTATAACATGTGTGAAACCTATGGTTTTTTCAGTGAATATATATATATATATATATATATTACCTACTGTAGGTAGTTATAGTTAGGACCACGTTTCCATAGGAAATCCGCAACATTCTATTTTGAATAACTTTGGCGCCGGTCGACGAATCCTCGCGAAATTTTCAAAATAGGTGGGGCGCTACGCTCCGCTCCTACCCTGAAAGTCTCGGGGGGATTCGTCAAGCGGGGGCTGAGATAAAAGGGGGGTCCCAAAACGCGTTTTTCCCATGCATTTTTCCATAGGACCTTTAGACACAGCTACAGCCCGAACGGCTGAACAGAATTACTTGAAATTTCGCAGAGAGGTAGTCCTCAGGTCAAGGAAGTGCCTTTTGTAGGTTTGGTGTAAATCTGTTCAGTAGATTCTGAGAAAATAGCCTTTAAATCAATATATATATCTGAGCCAGCTTACGGTGCGCTTACCGTGCGCTTACCGTACGCGTACGGTGGCGTGCGCGAGCGCGATTCTGATTGGCTGTTAGATCTTAGTAAACATTCGAATCGGTCGAAACCAGGAAGCGGCGGCCGCCATTTCGTGTGTTTCACTCAGAAAAAAAAGGGTGATATCTTGAAAAGGGGGCAAGGGAGAGAGTTACAGACCCCCTAACATTTGTAAGGGGGTCAAAGAAGGACAGAAAAGTACAAAGAAAACATTTATTTATTTTAAAAAAAATCGCGGGGTACGCGTACGGTAAGCTCAACGTACGCGTACGGTAGAAAAAAAATTAAAAAAAAGAAATGAAATGCAGATTTAAGAGTTTAGATATTAGGGGGCTCTAAAAAGAGCCGTTGTGTTTATGAAGTGATTTGATTTTTTAGTGGTACCTACAAGTAAGTACCGATGCAGAGTCTAAGGTTCAAGAGGAAGACTCTGTTTCCTTCATCATTGAAGTGCACACCATCTCCTCTATAAATGTCTTGCATGTCGTAACGCAAAGTTGTTGTGGTAAATGGAACCCATACCATAGTCACGGAGGAAAGCAGAAACAGATTTGTTGACGTGCTTTCTTGCTTTGTCAATCTGCGGACAGAAATGATTGGACCTGTTCCATTTTTGCCTTTGGCATATGTTAGAAAACACAAAGGCAGTTTTAGGGAAAAGTGAAAACAGTTGTGCAAAGGTGTCCTTCATAAGCATTTCCAGACCTACCCCAGTCAAAGTGCCTAGGTCATTGCCACCACAGTGCACTATTATGAGGTCAGGGTGCTGGATTTGCATGAAGGATTTCACCAATGGCATCAATTGGTGCCACTTTAACCCTCTCTGACCAATCCATTTAATGTCTACATTTGGCAAAGCAAGGTCTCTCACCATATGTGTTTTCTCTGCATACTTTTCACTCCAGAAGACATAGCTGTGCCCTACAATCCACACTGTGAACATCTTCAAAGGAGAACTGGATGCACTCAGGAGGTGTAATTCAGTAGAATGGTAAAAAGAAATCAAAGACAGTTTGGAAATGGAGGCATACATATTTTTTTTATAAAAAAAAGAACTGATTGGCTGTTTCATACCATTCTAGAATAAAAACTAGGCTGTATGTGTAAATTAATAGAAGCATGTTTTGTATTGGTACAGAAAAATGTGTTACCAAAGAACAGTACTATGGATTTGCTGTTAGGTTTGAAAAGTCAAGCACTCTTGCTCTGTGGAATTGAAACATTGTTTGGTGAACTTCTGACCTAACTCCACACAGCAGTGTTCCATGAGCTGTTGCTATGGTAGCAGGCAGAAGTCAAGTTGGGGGAAGGGTACTAGGCAGAAGTCAAGTTGGGGGAAGGGTACTTTTGGAAAAGGGTTGGTTTTCAACCAATAGAAATGTGTGATTACATTTGAAAAAAAGGGGGAAGCACTGAGATTTGAAATTAACATGTATATGTGTGGAAAAAGAGAGGGAAAGTTTGCCATTATCTGGTTCTGCTGAGAGGAGAGAGATGCAAAGAACAGAGATCCTGGCTCTGATAATCTGCTGTTTGAGTGCCACATTTCTTTCACAACTAACTAATTTTAAAGGTGAGTTTAGAGTTTGAGAGGGGATGTATATGGTAAATTAAGAAATGAATAATAGAAATGGAATTCCTTTTGTTGAAGTTGTGTTTATCATTTTCTGTTTTGGGAGAAATTTAAATGTGAGGAACATGTAAAATAATATGGACTATGTTTTCACGATAAATTAAGGTGTACTGGTAAAAATAAGGAATACTTTAAGGGTTTGAGGTTGCACTCAGTAATGCAAATACAGACAGCATCAGTAAGGCTGGTTGCCCTTGCTGGAGTGTAGGCAGTCACCCAGGTTACAAATGGTGCTGGTTTGAAAAAGCAGTTTGGACATGTGCTGTTTTCAGAATCTGAAAAGTGGATTCAAGATGTGTCAGTCTGTAAAAGTGTTTATCACTTGCCAAAAAAAAGAAAAGTAAGTGTGCTTTCAAATTGGCAAAGAAATTTCGTTTTGTGACTAATGTGAAAACATGACTCTGTGTGCAAAGAGGAATTACAGGCAGAGATTTATTGCGTATTGCTCTGGTGATTTCACAGTTGCATTAGATGGAAAGGGTGAGCCATTTTTTTTGTGTAGAAGCAGACTCTTAGCACACACCCAGCTGCTTATCCTCTGGAATCATGCATAGTAATCACAACGGAGTGGGGTTTGAGGTTTCAGTCAGTAATGCAAATACATTCAGCATCACTAAGGCTGGTTGCCCTTGTTGGAGTGTAGTCAGTCACCCAGGTTACACATGGTGCTGGTCTGAAAAAGCAGTTTGGACATGTGCTTTTTTAAGAATCTAAAAAGTGGATTCAAAATCTGTCAGTCTGTAAAAGTGTTTATCACTTGCCAAAAAAAAGAGTAGTAAGTGTGCTTTCAAATTGGCAAAGAAATTTCGTTTTGTGACTAATATGAAAACATGACTCTGTGTGCAAAGAGGAATTACAGGCAGAGATGTATTGCGTATTGCTCTGGTGATTTCACAGTTGCATTAGATGGAAAGGGTGAGCCATTTTTTTTGTGTAGAAGCAGATTCTTAGCACACACCCAGCTGCTTATCCTCTGGTATCATGCACAGTATTCACAACCGAGTGGGGTTTGAGGTTTCAGTGAGTAATGCAAATACATACAGCATCAGTAAGGCTGGTTGCCCTTGCTGGAGTGTAGTGAGTCACCCAGGTTACAAATGGTGCTGGTGTGAAAAAGCAGTTTGGACATGTGCTGTTTTCAGAATCTGAAAAGTGGATTCAAAATGTGTCAGTCTGTAAAAGTACTTATCACTTGCCAAAAAAAAGACTAGTAAGTGTGCTTTCAAATTGGCAAAGAAATTTCGTTTTGTGACTAATATGAAAACAAAACTCTGTGTGCAAAGAGGAATTACAGGCAGAGATTTATTGCGTATTGCTCTGGTGATTTCACAGTTGCATTAGATGGAAAGGGGGAGCCATTTTTTTTGTGCAGAAGCAGACTCTTAGCACACACCCAGCTGCTTATCCTGTGGAATCATGCACAGTATTCACAACAGAGTGGGGTTTGAGGTTTCATTCAGTAATGCAAATACATTCAGCATCACTAAGGCTGGTTGCCCTTGCTGGAGTGTAGTCAGTCACCCAGGTTACACATGGTGCTGGTCTGAAAAAGCAGTTTGGACATGTGCTGTTTTCAGAATCTGAAAAGTGGATTCAAAATGTGTCAGTCTGTAAAAGTGTTTATCACTTGCCAAAAAAAAGAGTAGTAAGTGTGCTTTCAAATTGGCAAAGAAATTTCGTTTTGTGACTAATATGAAAACAAAACTCTGTGTGCAAAGAGGAATTACAGGCAGAGATTTATTGCGTATTGCTCTGGTGATTTCACAGTTGCATTAGATGGAAAGGGGGAGCTATTTTTTTGTGCAGAAGCATTCTCTTAGCACACACCCAGCTGCTTATCCTGTAGAATCATGCATAGTAATCACAACCGAGTGGGGTTTGAGGTTTTAGTCAGTAATGCAAATACATTCAGCATCACTAAGGCTGGTTGCCCTTGCTGGAGTGTAGTCAGTCACCCAGGTTACACATGGTGCTGGTCTGAAAAAGCAGTTTGGACATGTGCTTTTTTAAGAATCTGAAAAGTGGATTCAAAATGTGTCAGTCTGTAAAAGTACTTATCACTTGCCAAAAAAAAGACTAGTAAGTGTTCTTTCAAATTGGCAAAGAAATTTCGTTTTGTGACTAATGTGAAAACATGACTCTGTGTGCAAAGAGGAATTACAGGCAGAGATTTATTGCGTATTGCTCTGGTGATTTCACAGTTGCATTAGATGGAAAGGGGGAGCCATTTTTTTGTGCAGAAACAGACTCTTAGCACACACCCAGCTGCTTATCCTGTGGAATCATGCACAGTATTCACAACCGAGTGGGGTTTGAGGTTTCAGTCAGTAATGCAAATACATTCAGCATCACTAAGGCTGGTTGCCCTTGCTGGAGTGTAGTCAGTCACCCAGGTTACACATGGTGCTGGTCTGAAAAAGCAGTTTGGACATGTGCTTTTTTAAGAATCTGAAAAGTGGATTCAAGATGTGTCAGTCTGTAAAAGTGTTTATCACTTGCCAAAAAAAAGAGTAGTAAGTGTGCTTTCAAATTGGCAAAGAAATTTCGTTTTGTGACTAATGTGAAAACATGACTCTGTGTGCAAATAGGAATTACAGGCAGAGATTTATTGCGTATTGCTCTGGAGATTTCACATTTGCATTAGATGGAAAGGGTGAGCCATTTTTTTTGTGTAGAAGCAGACTCTTAGCACACACCCAGCTGCTTATCCTCTGGAATCATGCATAGTATTCACAACCGAGAGGGGTTTGAGGTTTCAGTCAGTAATGCAAATACATTCAGCATCACTAAGGCTGGTTGCCCTTGCTGGAGTGTAGTCAGTCACCCAGGTTACACATGGTGCTGGTCTGAAAAAGCAGTTTGGACATGTGCTTTTTTAAGAATCTAAAAAGTGGATTCAAAATGTGTCAGTCTGTAAAAGTGTTTATCACTTGCCAAAAAAAAGAGTAGTAAGTGTGCTTTCAAATTGGCAAAGAAATTTCGTTTTGTGACTAATATGAAAACATGACTCTGTGTGCAAAGAGGAATTACAGGCAGAGATTTATAGTGTATTGCTCTGGTGATTTCACAGTTGCATTAGATGGAAAGGGGGAGCCATTTTTTTGTGCAGAAGCAGACTCTTAGCACACACCCAGCTGCTTATCCTGTGGAATCATGCACAGTATTCACAACCGAGTGGGGTTTGAGGTTTCAGTCAGTAATGCAAATACATTCAGCATCACTAAGGCTGGTTGCCCTTGCTGGAATGTAGTGAGTCACCCAGGTTACACATGGTGCTGGTCTGAAAAAGCAGTTTGGACATGTGCTTTTTTAAGAATCTGAAAAGTGGATTCAAAATGTGTCAGTCTGTAAAAGTACTTATCACTTGCCAAAAAAAAGACTAGTAAGTGTGCTTTCAAATTGGCAAAGAAATTTCGTTTTGTGACTAATGTGAAAACATGACTCTGTGTGCAAAGAGGAAATACAGGCAGAGATTTTTTGCGTATTGCTCTGGTGATTTCACAGTTGCATTAGATGGAAAGGGGGAGCCATTTTTTTTGTGTAGAAGCAGACTCTTAGCACACACCCAGCTGCTTATCCTCTGGAATCATGCACAGTATTCACAACCGAGTGGGGTTTGAGGTTTCAGTCAGTAATGCAAATACATACAGAATCAGTAAGGCTGGTTGCCCTTGCTGGAGTGTAGGCAGTCACCCAGGTTACAAATGGTGCTGGTTTGAAAAAGCAGTTTGGACATGTGCTGTTTTCAGAATCTGAAAAGTGGATTCAAGATGTGTCAGTCTGTAAAAGTGTTTATCACTTGCCAAAAAAAAGAAAAGTAAGTGTGCTTTCAAATTGGCAAAGAAATTTCGTTTTGTGACTAATGTGAAAACATGACTCTGTGTGCAAATAGGAATTACAGGCAGAGATTTATTGCGTATTGCTCTGGAGATTTCACATTTGCATTAGATGGAAAGGGTGAGCCATTTTTTTTGTGTAGAAGCAGACTCTTAGCACATACCCAGCTGCTTATCCTCTGGAATCATGCATAGTATTCACAACCAAGTGGGGTTTGAGGTTTCAGTCAGTAATGCAAATACATTCAGCATCACTAAGGCTGGTTGCCCTTGCTGGAGTGTAGTCAGTCACCCAGGTCACACATGGTGCTGGTCTGAAAAAGCAGTTTGGACATGTGCTTTTTTAAGAATCTGAAAAGTGGATTCAAAATGTGTCAGTCTGTAAAAGTACTTATCACTTGCCTAAAAAGTAGTAGAAAGTATGCTTTGCAATTGGCAAAGAAATTTCGTTTTCTGTCTAATTTCAAAGCATGACTTTGTGTGCACACAGGAATTATTTTTAGATATTTAATTTGTGAAGGTGTTATTGTGATTTTCATTTATAGGAAAGGGGTTTATAGTATTTTAAGATTTCTAAAGAACATAAAAAATGTAGTAATATATTTAAATAAAATAAAGGATTTTTTTTTTAGTTTTTTTCAGGTATTGCTGAAGAGCAGTGAACAAAATTTAAGATGCCTACAAAATCCAGACTAAAGAAAGACCACAAAAAACCCTATATTTGAAGACAACTGGAGGACCTAAGTTAGTTGGAGATGCTCATGTTGGGAAAACGAAAAAATCTTCTGGTAAGCAGACAAAAGATTTTTTAAAGAACATATTCAAAAAAAGGAAAAATGTACAAAATGTCTGTACTGGAAAGAATGTTTTCAATAGAAAAGGACAGGAAAAAATTGAGAATTTAGTTAATGCAAATATACCTTCTGTAACTATAAAGATTACCTTAAACAGAAAAACAGCGTTTAAAGAGATACGTAGAAAAATGTTTCAGAGAAGAGTTATGTCCAATTTGATAAAGGATGTGAAGAAATATAAGCAAAAGGCAAACTTTTACAAGAGAAAAAAAGAAATTGAAGCCATTGCAGCAAAGGCATTAGAATTAAAGAGGAAACTACTCATTTTAATTTTGAATAGGATGCGTACATTAGATAAAATGGTTAATGTACTGAAATCACAAAGCAAAAGGAAAAGAGTAGTGAACAGAACAAACTTTTGTAAAGTGTTTTTAGGAAAATGGAGGCATAGTTCAAGTAGTGAACCTTTTTTTAATGAAGAGAGCTATTTTCAAAGTAATAGTTTGCTGCATGCAGTTGACACCAGAGGTCGTGCTTACAAAGTGAAAAATGGTTGCATAATGGAGAAGGAGATAATGGTTCCAAGAGATGAGGTACAAGTGATGGCGGAGGAGGCTATGGGGAGACGTCCTAAAGCCCCAGTGTACACTTGGAATTGTAGTAGTATTTGCACTGTGCGTCAGGAATCTATTGATAAATTTCGTGAGTTTCTAAGAGAATATAGTAAAAAAAAGTGTGAAACAGAAGATTAAGGTGCTTCAAAGTCTAGATCCATGCAGAGTGAGAGAAAATACTGGTTTGCAGGGTCATTCTCTGGCTTGTCTATCTAGAAAAGTGTGTAAAAGTGTTTTCCATCATTTTAGGATGCTGGCTGTTCATCATACTGAAATGAGAAAGTTTGTGAGACGGTTGTATTTTGCTAAAAGTCCAGCAATAAAGTTAGATGAATTGAATAGGGCTCTGTTCCGTGGATCGGTATCAGATGTAGAGAAGGTTGTTGATGAAATTCAGTTTTGTTACTTTGGTCCTGAACAAAACAGTGCAGAAAAGGACACAGTAAATGAGGAAGAAGTGGAAGAGAATGTAGAACCCTCTGTAAGTAAGACATTTAATGATCACATAACAAAATTTGCAATAATCTCTAATGAAAGACCAAATATTACTTGTATTTGTTGCCGAAGAACTCATTATAAGAAACAAACTAGGAATGTTGATCTCTACAGAAAGAGTGAAAATGAAGATAATTATAAGTGGAAGGATTTTGCCACATATATATTTCTTGAAAATTGTTTTGAATTGGGTGAAGATCAGCGTATTTGTAAATACTGTTACAACAAGTTAGAGGAAAATAGAATGCCGACCAGAGCTGTACATAATAATTTATAATTGGATGCTATTCCTGCTGAACTTTCTGAATTAAATACATATGAGTCTATACTCATTCAATGTGTTCATCCGTTCCAGACCATAGTACGTATGGAGCCCAAAACTGGTAAATTACCTCCTTCAGATTTACTGAGAGGTTTAAAAGGTAGAGTGGTGTATTTGCCCTTGGATTTGAAAAAAAATATGGAAACTATTGATGCGGATACTTTGGAAACTGAACCATTAATTATTCTGGTTAATGGTGTACCTACAAAGAATAAGAAGATTTGGCAGGAGCTGGTAGATGTACGGAAAGTACAAAGAGCAAATTTGTATTTGAAAAGGAATAACAAATGGTATGAATCAATTTATATAGAAGAAGAAGAAGAAGAAGATTTACAAGAAGACACAGAAACACCAACTGGACAAATTGAAAAAGTGGACAAGTCAAAGGAAGAAGAAATTTATGAACATTTTAGCATACATCCTCTTCATTCAAAAGAAGTTATGGGAGACAATATTGATCTGTTTCAGATGAAGAAAGCAAAAGGAACTCCCATGAGTGTATGGGAGGAGAGCTTGGAAGCTTGATGTTTTCCCCAGCTGTTTCCTAAAGGAAAAGGAGGACGATACGATGAACGTCCAGAACAGATTCCAGCTTCTGAGTATCGGACTACAAGACTATATGCTGAAGATCCCAGATTTCGACAAAGTATTCCTTATTTGTTCCATCTTTTATTTGAAAGTGACTTGTCTGCACTGTCTTATGCAGTAAATCACATTTTAAAAAGTGGAGTACATTTACAAAATGTGTCTGCTAAGGATTTTATGGAGAAAGTGCAGCACCGAGATGATCATTTGGAAACACAACTGATCAATCTGATGGCTTGTCAGCGTGGGACAAATGAATATTGGTACCGACGCCATGGTGAATTAAAATGCATGTTACGGAATTTAGGAACACCAACATGGTTCCTTACCCTAAGCTGTGCTGAGTACGCTTGGGATGATTTACTGGATTTTCTACGAGAGGCAAATTCAAACATTAAAAACATCTAATACAAGACAGCAGGAGAACTGTGCTCATTGGATCCTGTTAATGTTTGCAGATATTTCAATCATAGATTTGAGGCTATGATGTCCTTCATCTGCAATAAAAAAAATCCACCTCTAGGAGAAGTAGTGGATTTCTTTTGGAGAAAAGAGTACCAGGCAAGAGGTGCTCCTCATATTCATATGCTGTTGTGGATCAAGGATGCCCCAAAGTTTGGAACAGATGCTGATGAAGCAGTGTTATCTTATATTGAAGAATATGCAACATGTGCTATACCAAAAAGCACAGAAGAGAAAAAGTTAAAGGAGCAAGTTTTACGTTTCCAAAGTCATCGGTGTGGAAAATACTGTCGACGGAAATACAAGAGCAAAGATAAATACTACACTAAATGTCGATTTGGATTTCCTAGACCTGTTCTTTCAAATGGAAGAGTAAACAGTTTTATGTCATCTGTGAGACATACTATCACAAGAAAATCACCTAAGAATACCTACAACCTTAAAAGAAAAGAAGAATCAAAAAATATAAATGACTACAACCCAGTCATTTTATCCATGTGGAATGCTAACATGGATATACAGTATGTAGCTGACAATTGCATTGCTGTTGCTCGATATGTAACGTCTTACATTACTAAATCAGAAAAAACTGAATTGAAGGAAATGTGGGAAGAGATTTCTCACGAGAAGACTGTCAGTAAGAAGCTGTACAGTTTCAGTTTAAAGATGTTATCGCATCGAGAAATTGGATCCTACGAATGTTCAGATAGGTTATCTTCTGCAAGTCCCTACTCGAAATCAAGAAGAATAATTTGGGCAAGTTTAGGCCTTGCAGCAATGAGAAATCGGGTACTGAAATCTGTTGGAGAAATTGAATATTTGGCCGAGAATGACCCAGAAAGTACAGATATTTTGAAATCAAACATGTTGGACACATATTATCCCAAGAGAAGTCATCATCTGGAGAACATGTGTCTCTATGAAGTGCTGCAGAACTACATTTATTCACGGAAAGCCGCAGAAGACATCAACAATGGAAAATATAAAGTCATTGGTGAGGAAGGATGTTTGGTGAAGCAAACAAAAGGAAGTTTGATAAATCACAGGAAGCTGAGTTGCGACACTACTGACAAAAAGGAATTTTACTACTTGGCTCTTTTACAGCTGTTTAAACCATGGCGTACAGAGGATGAACTACTGGGAGAATTTCAAAGCTATGAAGATTCTTTTAATGCTTGCAAATACAGCATACAATGCAGTACATTCTCAACTTACCTGCAAATGTTAAATGAAGAAATTGAACAGGAAACTACAATTGTAGCAGAAGTAGCTAGAGACAGTTCTCAGGACAGCCAAACTTCAGGAACACTCAGTCAAGATCCCCTAGGACAACCAATCGTTGAAAATGAAGCATCAATAGCCATGAATGAAGTGGAAACGGCTATGAATCAAGCTCAAGAAGAATTTATAGACTTACAAAATTTGGAAAGACAACTGAATGAAGAGCAGCAACAAATTTATGAAGAGATCAGAAGCAAAATTGATCACGGATTTCTACATGAAAAAAAGAGTGCTCATGCACATCATTTCATCCAATCAGGATGTATGTAAGTGGACAAGCTGGAACTGGAAAAAGTTTCCTAATAAAAGTCATCAGAAGCTACCTACAGCAAAAAACGGATTCTACTTTGTCTTGTGTGGTTACTGCTCCAACTGGGTTAGCAGCCTATAACATAAAAGGAATCACCTTACATCGTTTGCTAATGTTACCAGTGGAGCATGAGAACAAAATACAATACAACAAGCTAACTGGAGAAGCATGCTTGGAAGTTTCAAGAGTATTGAAGAAGATGCAAGTTCTCATTATTGGTGAGGTGAGCATCAAACTTAATGCTTGCCTTTGTGCATTTAAGAATGCAGCAAATTCTAAGGACAGACTATGACGTGTTATTTGGTGGAAAACATGTCATAGTTTTTGGGGATCTTCTACAACTTACTCCAGTTAAAGGACAACCAGTGTTTAATACTGTGACACATGAAGACACAAAGAAGTCATTGGGAAGCATCGGTAATGCAAATATTTGGTCCTTCTTTGAGTACAAGGAACTTACTACTAATATGAGGCAAGCAGACGATGAAGAATATGGAAGTATTCTGAAAGATATCAGAATTGGACTACTCACAGAAGTTGGCAAAAAAGCATTACAGAGTCGGCTGCTACATAATTTATTTCCAAAGGAAGAAATAGTTGCAGAGAAGATATACAAGAACATTGCAGAAAAGAAAAGTGTCATCTGCTTAATGCCAACTCAACGTGAATGCTCAATATTCAATGAGGAGCTTTTGAAATTGGAAAAGGAAGATATCAGGAAATTGGAAGCAGTGGACAAAATTGAGGATGGAAGAATTACTATCACATTAACAGGCACACTGAAAAATAAATTGGATTCACTAGAGAAGAACATTTCCAAAACAGCTGGATTAGAAAAAAATCTATATGTTTGCATGAACTGTAGAGTATTTTTAAGGAGAAATTTGGATGTTGAAAAAGGTTTAGTTAATGGAGCTATGGGAAGAGTTGTGGGTTTTATTAATTATCAGAAAAAAGATGGAATTGAATGTTTAAAAATAAAATTTGATCAGATAGAAGAAGTTAAAGACATTTGTCGTTGTTCAGTTCGTTTCATGCTTGTGAAAGACTTATATGTACGTAGGAAGCAGTTTCCGTTTTCTCTAGCATATGCTGTAACTATTCACAAGTCTCAAGGATTGACTGTAGATTGTGCATTTGTGAACATTGGTTCAACTGTGTTCAAAGAAGGTATGGCATATGTTGCTTTGTCACGAGTGAAAACATTATCAGGTTTATTCATGATAGACTTTGATGACTCAAAAGTTAGTGCTGATACAAATTGTGTAAAGGAGTATAATAGATTAAGAAGAAGCTATGCTCCTCATTTAGGTCAGTATCTTGTGTTGGAGAAACGTGTAGTTTCTCGTAAAAGGAGAAATGAGAATATCTGTAATGAAGATGTAGAGAGGAGGAAAAAAAAGAGGAGTGATGTAATTGCAAGCAAAAAGAAAAAGGAAAATGAAGAACAGGTTGTAGGATGTAATTTTGAAAATAGCTCTGGTGTCAACTGCTACGCTAATGTAGTGCTGAATGTTGCATTTTATCTGGAAAGTGTGCAAGAGCAGATAATAGTAAATCAGGGAAACAGATTCTGTTCTGAGTTGAGTCTCCTTTTTCAAAAGCTGAGTAATGATAAAACTCAAATAGAAAGTGCTGCTGAAATTAGAAAACTTTTAGATGTATGTTCAGGACGAACACAGTTTTCTCAAAATGTACAGCAAGACGCACAGGAATTCTTGATGTTTTTTCTTCAGGTACTGGAAGAAGAAGGGGTTCCCATTGAAAATGTATTTGGTCTCTCTTATAAATGGGAACATAGTTGTGAAAACTGTTACAATATATGTGGCTCTAATGTTGATTCTGAAAGGTTTATTTATTTAACATTGCCAGAAAGTAAAACAGTCACTTTTGCTAAATTAGTTAAAGATGCTAATCATAGCATGGAATGCAGTGAGTGTCAATCTGACATGTTTTCAACGTTAATTTTAAAGGAATACGGACAATATGTTATTTTAATGATGCAACGCTGTAAAGCTGATGGTTCAAAATTAGATACTTTAATAAAGAAGTTTACAGGACAGCAATTATCAATTTCAGGAAAAACTTTTGTAACAGTTGCAATAATTTTCCATGGAGGACCTACTGTAACTTCTGGACATTACACAGTTTATCTTAAATGTGAAAAAGGCTGGACACTGTGTAATGATTCCCAATTGATTTTTAAGCAACGTTTGCCTTTTGATTTAGCAAATTCCTATCTAATCTTCCTGAAACCTAAATTTTAGAGAGATTTGGCAACATCTGTACAAAACAATTTTACCATTTTATTGGATTACCATTGGAATTTTCCAAAAAAATGATTTTACAAATTATCATTTGGCCTAATGGAAAGGTAACCAATTGTAATGTGGACTTTTTCAATTTTTAATGAAACTTTGGAAAACCAAAAATTTAGACAAAATCGGTAACATCTGCACAATTTAAATTTTGGAATGTTATTGGATTGCCATTGGAAATTTATTCAAAAAAGATTTTTAAAATTACTATTTGGCCATGCGGAAAGGTAAACAATTCTATTGTGGACTTATTTAATTATTAATTAATCTTTCGGAAACCAAAATGTTACAGACAATCGGTGAGATCTGTACAATTTAAACTTTAGATTTTTATTGGATTACCATTGGAAATGTAATCAAAAAAGAATTTTAAAATTACTATTTGGCCTAAAGGAAATGGAACCAGATGTATTGTGGAGTTATTTGAGATATATTTTTGTGATTATACTTCTGAAACAAAAATTTCAGACGGTATTTTAAAGAAATAAGTATTGATATTAGATGATATTTTTTAAGAATATTATGCATTTCTATAAAGTTATGTTTATGCAAAAAGAGATTGTGGGCTTTTTTAAAACAATCTTTGAGATTGTTAATTTTTTTTTTGCCCGCTGTTAAATGATGAATGCAATTGCTTTCACAATTTATAGTGAAATGCAATATATTCTGAAAACAGCAAAAAAAAGGCAAAAAATGTTTTGGAAAATATGTAAATATGTGTACTGTATTATAAAATGTTTTATTAAATATTAATACTTTTTTCTTTTTTTTCAGATTGAGAGAAAATTTTCGAAAACTTGAACCATTTTAAAGCAATTAAAATTAAATTTAAATTAATAAATAATTTTTTGAGTGGGTATGGTAAGTCAAAAATGTCATGGTCCCTTTTTTCCACTTCTCCACAATCACATTTTCAGTTTTTCATTGTAGTCTCTCAAGGACCTTGTAATGTGATAATTGATTTTTTGTTTTTTTTTAAAAAAAAAAAAAAAAAAATTACGCGCACCGTACGCGTACGGTAAAAAAAAAATCCAAAAAAAGTTTTAAAAACATATATAAAAAATAGTTGAAAGGTAAGGTTGGCTCTTACAAGAGCCGTTGTGTTCATGCAGGGACAGAGGAAAGAAAGAATGGGAATATTAGTCGGTACGACAAATGTGCTGATCTATTTTATTGTTCACTAGGGAAACACTGGTCTCCCTATGACAAATTAGATCATGACAAGTGGCGCACCATATTTCAACCCTCACAAACCGATGGTTTGTTTCCAGAGGAGTAGAAAAAGGAGATGCTCCCCCCACAGATGAAGGGCTCACCTGACCTGCCGAAGATGGACTCGGCCCTGCAGATGATGGACCAGGCTGAGCTGCTGTGGATGTGCTTGGTTGACTTACTGAAGGGTTACCTTCAGTATGTCGAGCATGTGTCCTTCCGTGTACATCTTTAATGTGTCTCAACATGGTGTGATTCCCGAAGGAATACTTCTTGTTGGGATTCCCTCTTGAAAGTACACGGCCACACAGCTTACAAGTCACTAAGGGTGCATTTACCTTTTTCTTGCCCTCTGGAAAAGAAAAATACTCCCATATGAAAGAGGTCTTTTGTTTCCTCCTTCTCTGCCTCAAGGTAGTGCTGCTAGCCTCACTCACAGAAGAGCTCTGCTGTTCTGCCATCGTATCACAAAGACAACCCAGCTCCTTCTCCTAAGGGATCACAAGCAGAAATGAGGGGAATGGGTGTGGTGTAGGAGAGTTCTAGAACTGAAAGTAGTAAAAACCAATCAAAAGTCTTGTTTCTTGATCACATGACCCAACGTGCGCGTACGTTACGCTTACGGTGCGCTTACGGCAAAAATAAGCATTTGAGATGTCATCAGTGATGTCATGAGTGATGTCAGTGACCATGTCATGAGTGATGTAATATGTGACGTCATCAGTAGTGCATTGCGGGCGCGCGAGTTATAGTTAGCTGAACTAACTATAACGGGGAAATTTCATTGGTTTTTTACGAGTGAAATGTCCAGCTAACTATAACATGTGTGAATATATATACAGTAGCTATCAGCCTTTTATATGTAGCACATTGCACTTTTGTTGACTCCTTGATGGTTTTTTTCTTGCCAGTTTGATAGACTTGACAGTTTCTTTCGAGAGAATTATTTCTCTGTATTGCTGCTTCTATACCTATTTTTCAGATTGGCAATGTTTATCTTTAGTACTGTATATGTTATGTTTATAAGTATACCATCTCAATATTCTCTCATGTTATAAGAATTTTTATCTGTCATCTTTTTAATATTCTGCTCATTTGCACTGTGTTTTAGAATCATTATTGTTAAGTTTATTGCTATATGTCAATTGTTACTGCCATTATGTTCATATTTATGTCCCTTTGGCACTAGGCACTTGTCTTTGACTAAGTGGTATTTGCACATTTATTCTGATTTTTGGCACTGGCCAAGGACTCAGCGATATTTGCACAATATTTGATGATTCGTTGCACTTGCATTTTTGGCACTCAAAACAGTAACTTTGCTGTTTTGACTACATCTCTGATGAAATTTACCAATGAGTTTTTAAGGTATTTTTTAAAATACTATTTATCATATGTACATAATATTTGCCATTATCATCTGTATTAATTTAGCAGCTTTATAATATTGAATTCAGTTAGTTGCTACTAACTATCAATACAGTGTTTTGTAACTGTCGGTAGTTTCATAACTTGCCATTATCTGTATCAGGAGTCTGTTGTTTAGTTTGATGTACACTAAGGTTTATTTTTACAGGAATTTGTGCTTGTGTGTTAATTTATGCACGATTGTTCCCGAGCGCGTCATGTGATCAAGCTCGCGGATGCGAGCGAAACGCGTCATGGTGGACACTATGTCCGATGGATTGTAAAGGACTCACACTTGCCTTTGCTTGATTAAAAAGAAGTCTTGCACCGATTCTGGAATCCGGCTTTTGTTTAATTACGTGAGCATATTGCAGAGGTCCCAGCCAGCGTTCTTCCCGCCTGTTGGCTGTTAGTCAGGCGGTGCTGGATTGGTTTAGTGATATATATATATATATATATATATATATATATATATATATTTATATATATCATTCCAACTCTCTCCTTCACGGAAAGCACTGAGTCGCACTCCACAGTGAAAGTAAATACTTTTAATTCATTTTTTGGCAGTCCTGACGCATTTCAGTCGTCTTCGACCTTTCTCAAAGGTTCCGCCTTGGCATCTCGCAATTACCACAATGTTTGTTTCCTTCCTCTATTTCAAGTTTTTGGCCCCCTGGTGGACATCCTCTAGTGGATTCTGTCAATGCATCCTGGGACTTGTGGTAAGTAATTAAACCCTCCAGTGGGTGGTGCCACAAATTTGCATGTTTTTGTCAGGAATTAAAGTTTATTTTCCTTCACTGTCGCTCCATACCATACCCACTTTCAAGGTTGCACGGAGACCATGCCGAAGCCAATCTTCAGTGGCTCCCTACTAACCCTTCACGTTTTCACGAGCACACAACAGGGTTCAATTTCGGGCAGTGACGGCGCTCTTGCTGGCGGTGCGTGAATCGGGGCTGAACCAAGCCACCATAACATCATTCCAACTCTCTCCTTCACGGAAAGCACTGAGTCGCACTCCACAGTGAAAGTAAATACTTTTAATTCCTTTTTTGGCAGTCCTGACGTGTTTCAGTCGTCTTCGACCTTTCTCAAAGGTTCCGCCTTGGCATATCGCAATTACCACAATGTTCGTTTCCTTCCTCTATTTCAAGTTTTTGGCCCCCTGTTGGACATCCTCTAGTGGATTCTGTCAATGCATCCTGGGACTTGTGGTAAGTAATTAAACCCTCCAGTGGGTGGTGCCACAAATTTTTATGTTTTTGTCAGGAACTAAAGTTTATTTTCCTTCACTGTCGCTCCATAGCATACCCACTTTCAAGGTTGCACGGAGACCATACCGAAGCCAATCTTCGGTGGCGCACTACTAACCCTTCACGTTTTCACGAGCACACAACAGGGTTCAATTTTGGCCAGTGACGTCGCTCTTGCTGGCAGTGCGTGACTCGGGGCTGAACCAAGCCACCATAACATCATTCCAACTCTCTCCTTCACGGAAAGCACTGAGTCGCACTCCACAGTGAAAGTAAATACTTTTGATTCATTTTTCGGCAGTCCTGACGCGTTTCAGTCGTCTTTGACCTTTCTCAAAAAGGTTCCGCCTTGGCATCTCGCAATTACCACAATGTTCATTTCCTTCCTCTATTTCAAGTTTTTGGCCCCCTGGTGGACATCCTCTAGTGGATTCTGTCAATGCATCCTGGGACTTGTGGTAAGTAATTAAATCCTCCAGTGGGTGGTGCCACAAATTTGCATGTTTTTCTCAGGAATTAAAGTTTATTTTCCTTCACTGTCGCTCCATAGCATACCCACTTTCAAGGTTGCACGGAGACCATACCGAAGTCAATCTTCGGTGACGCACTACTAAACCTTCACGTTTTCACGAGCACACAACAGGGTTCAATTTTGGGCAGTGACGGCGCTCTTGCTGGCGGCGCATGACTCGGGGCTGAACCAAGCCACCATAACATCATTCTAACTCTCACCTTCACGGAAAGCACTGAGTCGCACTCCACAGTGAAAGTAAATACTTTTAATTCATTTTTCGGCAGTCCTGACGTGTTTCAGTCGTCTTCGACCTTTCTCAAAGGTTCCGCCTTGGCATCTCGCAATTACCACAATGTTCGTTTCCATCCTCTATTTCAAGTTTTTGGCCCCCTGGTGGACATCCTCTAGTGGATTCTTTCAATGCATCCTGGGACTTGTGGTAAGTAGTTAAACCCTCCAGTGAGTGACCTTAAATTTTCCCATGGTCACGAAATGAGGCACACACTGGCAAAATTAGTAAGTAAATCATATTCGCCACACGTATAAAGATAGACGCGTTTCGGCTGCACGCCTTCCTCAATGTCACATTTTGGCTCAAAACTATTTCATTTTTAAAGCATAATACAAACACTCAACCAAGAGAGTGGACTGGCGATTCGTTAGTTCATTAACATGGAAGAGGGCCAACACTAATCATTATTCGTGATCCTTCAGCAGCCATGATGGAATGTCTAAATTCATTCATTCTCATTAACGATACATAGTGCAAAACAGTGCTTTATATACAGTTATATATATTTTTCTACTTTGTATAATACAATGCTAGTAGAATGTTGATGCATATACAAATTAATTCATAATTCATTATTTGTTTTTTAGAATTGCATGGCAATTTAACAATCCTGCCTTATAAAATGCGATATAACTAGATTTCTTAAGCACCTGTCCCTTTAAAAAGAAAAAAACGCACATCAGGTGAAAAAAATGGTTAAAAGACCAGCATTGACTGTTATCAGCGGCATGTGATCAAGGGCCTGTGGGCTTGAAACGCGTAATGGCTGTGCTTGTAAGCAGACAATAAAACAAGATTTTTAAGCACCAAATTGTGGTCCGAGCTCCTACCTGCAGCGGTGAAACGAGTGCGAGAAGAAGGAGTTGAGGGAGTTGAAGTAATATATATATATATATATATATATATATATATATATATATATATATATATATATATATATATATATTTGTGGTGTACGTTCCCTACTGTTCATGTGGGTTGAATTATATAGGGAGTACTAAACTGCAAGCCCATGTCAGAATTTTACAACATTTAAGGGCAAATGTGAATAATGATCCCAGCTACCCGGTAGCGCGACATTTCAAAAAACATCACAACAATGATCTCAGTTGCCTCAAATACTTTGTTATCGACAGTATTCCTGTACAACGGAGAGGGGGCAACAGAGAAAAGCTACTCAGACAGCTCAAAACTAAATACATACTCGAGTTTGCCAGCAAAGCACCTACAGGGTTGAACAACACTGAAGACTTGCACAACTTCATTTGAGATCCTGCAGTCTACATCATACAATACTCCTCAGAGTCTCAACAGATAACCGCAGATTATCCATTGACAATTCATGCTGAGATCCTTTGTTCTTTGCCCTTTGTCTGTGGTATTTTTATCGCTCTGTACATTTTCTAAATTTTCATCCTCATTACTTATAAGGGTATTTGTACAGGTTTTTTCTATTAGTATTTGATAATAGAATGTTTGGTTCGCTGTCTGTAGTAATGCGCTCTTTTCTTCTCTTTTGTTTCTTTACATAAAGGGAAAAAAACTCCTTTTTCTGATGTTGGCGGTTTCTGGTTTCCAAAGTTGATGACCCACTCAGTTAGGCTTTTCTAATCTTTGCCAACCATAGTTTACGTGAGATCAACCCAACCGGATCTGCCCAATTTTTGTCTCGTCACATTAATGGTCAGGTGTATTGTTGAATTCAAATTCAAAATTATGTACATATGTACTGTTTTTTTCTGCACTTTAATATTTTTTCATCTCCCTCTTTTTCTCTTTTCTCTTCTCCCTACCCTATTATCATCTGCACTCTTCTCACCTCTTGACAAAGCTTTTAAGATTTATATATTGGTAATTGATTTTAACAGAATCCTGGGTTTGCTGATCAGTTTTTCTTTTCGGCTTCCCTGCCATCAATTGGAGAGATATTCTTTTTATGTACTCATGAACTTTTTGTATCAGGTTTACAACATAGTTGCCATGTGCATATATTATGCGTTTGCTCGTATTTTGCACTATTATTGCGTATTTTGCACAATTACATTTTTGCACTATGAATGTATATTTTGCACCTTAATGCTACAAATTGCACTAGAACCTGCGTATTTGCACAACCAACATCTGCACTTTAGAACTAGTTCTTTTTATTTTTTGTACATCCTCCAACATGCAAGATGGCAAAAATAAGATACAATTTAAAGACAATATAGTGGATTCTTGTTTTTACAAATCTAAGATGCAATGATTGCAAATATATTTGTATACTTTGTATCGATTTCAATTACCATGTAAATATCTCTTCTATCTTTAGTATCACAAGCATCACAAGGTCATAGAGTGCTCAATATATAAGGAAAATAGCAACGGCAGTTACTTTGTGTGATCAAGGCCATCTTGTGGCCGAAACGCGTAATGGCGTGCTGTGTGGGTACTGACGTCTATTAAAATCCAACGAAGCACGAGCTGGTGTCCGTGTGCTTTCTTCCTCGCCGTTAGGAAGTGGGAGACAGCGTTTGGTCTTCATATATATATGAAATCGGGCTGTAGGAGAAAGGATATATATATATATATATTCACTGAAAAAACCATAGGTTTCACACATGTTATAGTTAGCGGAAATTGTACTGATAAAAAACCAGTGAAATTCCCCCGTTATAGTTAGTGCAGGCAACTATAACTCACGCGACCGCAATCCTCTGCTGATGCTAATACTGTATTTAGACACTTATTTGCCCATGTCTTCTTCCATACATTTTTAGCTATACATATATTACAAATATTTTTTTTTCATAAAGACACATATGTCATCAGCAGAAGATTGCGGTCGCGTGAGTTATAGTTGCCTGCACTAACTATAACGGGGGAATTTCACTGGTTTTTTATCAGTAAAATTTCCGCTAACTATAACATGTGTGAAACCTATGGTTTTTTCAGTGAATTTGCAAGGTTTTTTAAATGCGAATTCCTAACTATAACGTGTGTGAAACCTATGGTTTTTTCAGTGAATTTGTACGGTTTTTTAAATGCTAAGTTACTTTACGCCATTCGTGGCGTGCACGCCCACTTAACGCAGTTCGTTCCGTGCGCGCACGGTGCGCTTCGCGCACCGTGCACGCACAGTAAGCACGCGGTGCGCTTCGCGCACCGCGCGCCCACTTTACACAGTTAGTGCCGTGCACGCACGGTGGGCACGCGGTGCGCTACGCGCACCGCGTGCCCACATTACGCTAGATGGGCCATGTACGCACGATGCGCTTCGCGCACCGTGCGCACATGGAGGACATATGATGCACTTCGTTTTGAAAGGTAATATTTTAATTTTTCGTAATTTTTATAAGCATGCACAAATGGTGCCCTTCGGGCACCATTTGCACACGGGGTGGAGAGAGTGTGGATAATTTTTTCTTTTATTATTTTTTTAAAAAATATTATAGTTTATCACACCGCTTATAAGCCATGCACAATTGGTGGCCTTCGGACACCAATTGCACACGGGGAGGGGAGAGTGTGGATATTTTTTTTTTTTTTATAATCTTTTACCGTACGCGTACGGTAAGCGTAATCGGCGAAATTAGCGAAAAAATAAAAATTACATTTTTGCCCTTGGGGGATCTTTGGGGACTCCCTCAACATGGCTATGTGTGTGGGAGCTGTCTAAACAGCCCCTTTACATGTTTTTGGGCTTTATTTTAAAACCTAACTCTCAGTGCGAGAGAGAAAATGGTGGCCGCCGCTTCCTGGTTTCGGCCGATTCGAATGTTTACTAAGATCTAAGAGCCAATCAGAATCGCGCTCGCGCACGCCACCGTACGCGTACCGTAAGCGTACCGTAAGCGCACCGTAAGCTGGCTCAGATATATATATTGATTTAAAGGCTATTTTCTGAGAATCTACTGAACAGATTTACACCAAACCTACAAAAGGCACTTCCTTGACCTGAGGACTACCTCTCTGCCAAATTTCTAGTAATTCTGTTCAGCCGTTCGGGCTGTAGCCCTGTCTAAAGGTCCTATGGAAAAATGCATGGGAAAAACGTGTTTTGGGACCCCCCTTTTATCTCAGCCCCCGCTTGACGAATCCCCCCGAGACTTTCAGGGTAGGAGCGGAGCGTAGCGCCCCACCTATTTTGAAAAATTCGCGAGGATTCGTCGACCGGCGCCAAAGTTATTCAAAATAGAATGTTGCGGATTTCCTATGGAAACGTGGTCCTAACTATAACTACCTACTGGCGACCGCCAGTAGGTAATATATATAGATATTTTTATATATATATATATATATATATATATCTTTTCACTGAGAAAAAAGTTACAGGGATGTTATAGTTGGGTGCATATTTCACTCATACAAAACCAGTGAAGTTCAGCAGTTATAATTACCTTTGCTGACTATAACTTACATCACCGCAATGCACTGCTTATGACCTCACACATTACATCGCTGCAAGTTGCAATGGTAGGCCTGAGACATGTTTTACAGTGCTAATTTAGTGGGAAGGACTCTGAGTGCTGCAGTCCACTAGTGGCATTAATTTACATGTCCCGGTACATTTATGAAAAAAAGAAGTTTGAGTCAAACAAAATGTAGGTATTGTCAATCATTGCTATGTCTAACAAGCAAGCATTCAAAACATCCACAATGAACACTTGACTAGTCCACATACAAGTTGTGCCTGCATCCTTGAGACCATCTTCACAGCTACTTGCTTTACAGGTCTCGCAAGCTACAGTTGGTAAGAAACTAGCAGAACTATCATGCTCTGTGATCATTGCATCCATGTTCAAGTTTTCATGTAGAATAATGGATATGTCCTCCCTATATGTTCTTTTGTACTACTGATTTAGCACTTCTACTCATCTGGTGTTGTTCTTCTGAAGGGGGGCAGCAAGTAGACGCCTGCAAGCTTTCGAACCACACCACAGAGAGAGTGGACCTTAAGACCCAAGTACAGCAGCTGAATATCTCTTCTCTCTCTTCCCATTCCCTCCTTCTCCCTTTGTGACATTCATGTGAGCGAGTCAAGGACTGCTGGATTCTGTATTGCCTCCACAACAGCTCATCTGGATTTAGGTTAGCATCCTTGACAGGTACTACATATGTGCAATATTTTATTTTAAATTAAGATAGAATATTTGCAGCACTTCACAACTTGAGGATACAATTGATAATGCTGAAAAAACTTGTTCATATCTCCTCATTCATGTGTCAACACCCTAGTGAGCTTACAGATAAAAAAGAGGTAGCCATCAGGTTCATGAACCTAATTTAGCATTAGATATTTTGTAACTGCAGAGCTTTTAGTTGGCATGGATTAATGTGATAGTAATAAAATGTTATTGCATATGGAAAAGCAATGTAAAATGCAGAGGTTAGATAAAACAAAAATCATGAATGGTTAAAATCAGAATGCATATAACTTTAACCGCTTTGCAATACAGCCTATTAAATGTGCTTAATACATTTCCTTAATGTAATGTTACACAGAAGGAAAAATCCGATCAATATTATGATGAACATTATTCACAATTTAAACTGGTAAATGATAGCAAAATTTGTTTATGTATACCTTAAATAATCTCGTCATATTTTGTAGTGCAATCTAAAAATTGATACTACTGGTATGCGTCACAAAGACCCAAATATTTCATATACTTTAATCTATATCCACATTTAATAAATTATGTTTTTTTAAATTTCTATTTGAAAAAATATGTATTTCATGCAGGTAATGTAATATAATCTTCATGTTTGTATATAATACAGGGTGTCCATTTATCACACACATGCACATATGATATAGTGGCTGTCATCAGAGTTTTTAAAGACTTACTGATAGAGCTACTGGGTCTGTCAGGATCCAGGGATATTCCATGGGTAAAAACTGTTTCTGGTTGGTTTTTTAAACTTGGAATGCTAAACCTGAAGGATGACCCCAACACTATTACAATAAATTATAGCAATCAGTTAAAAACAAGGTATTGGGCTTATATTAACAACCGTTATGTTGTGAATGGCTCTAGTAGGTCTGCAATAAATACATTTCTAGCCTGCAAGCAACACCCAATGTTTGAAGAATTCTTAGATTTCATATTTACATTTTCAACTAGGAAATTGTACATAACATTCTGCAATGGAATTTTACCACTGAGGTCCTTCACAAGTAAATGGTGTAGCAACCAAGATCTCAAAACTTGCCCTGCATGTGGTTTATGCTACGAAGATGAGAAACATATATCATTTGTCTGTAGAGAGTATCGTTTTATACACCGCAAATGGTTATCTACGATCTGTCTTGGCATGGCCACCTGCAGTCACTTGGAAGCATTTAGGATGTTAAAAAGCGACACGTCCCTAAAAGTAGTATTTGCTGTAAGCAAAGTTTTACAAGCAGTTTGGTTTAAGAGACAACATTTTTTAAACATCATTGACTGATGTGTTTACTAACCTGATAAGCTCTTTTTATTGAAATTAATGTTGCATATTTGTTATTTTGCAATATGCACGGTCACTTTAAGCATTGTTGCACAGCCTTTAACGTATATTCGAGGACATTATCTGTAAAAAAGTTTGGGAAGCTTATTGCATAAACATTATCGATGAAGCACAAGGTATGAAAGAACCACAAACCCCTAGCTCTTTGCTTTTATTGGTTTTACTGCTTGTATTACAAGCAACACATACCTTAAATATTTTGCACCTTAGTACTTGCTGTATTTGCACACCTATTTTGTGAATATTTGTTATATTTTTAACACCTGGAGGAATGTTATGTATTCTATGAAATGATTTAGTGAGTTTTTAAGAGGTATTGCACAGCTTTATTTTCAATAAAGACATTAGAATAATGCTATATCTTGATGCACAGATTCCTTAAATGAGTCACATGTATTAGTTTTACATGTATTACATGTTGGTGCTTTTGTTTTATTATGTATACTTTGATAGGTATTTCAACAGAATAAAGTTATTATTACTTACTTACTAGTGGCTGTGATCATTATGTAATTATAGTCAGTTTCTGGTTAACTTTGTAAGAGTGTTTTTAGCTTGCTGATAATAACTTTGATGGAGTTTGGTATGTTAGTGACACACACACACACACACACACACACATACATATTACATGGTAGCTATCATCATTATGTAGGTATAGTTAGTTCCTGGTTACCATAGGAAGAGTGTTTAATTTGCTAATAATAACTTTTATGCAGTTTGACAAATCTTCACAAAACTTTCCAAAACAAATGTTAATTCACCTCTGTTGCTTCCTGAAAAGTTTGGGGGTAATTAGTGAAGCGGGGATTGGGAAAAAAGGGGGTCCATGAACTCAGTTTCACCATTCAATTGTCATAGGGGTTTTTGAACAGCGCTACATCCAAAGCAGCTGAAAGGAATCACACCAAAGTTGGCATAGAGTAAGCTCTTTACCCAGACAATGTGTTCTTTGTGATTTGGTATAAAATGGCTTAGTAATTTTTGAGAAATAATGGTAAAAAATATTTGTATATCTGGAGGAGTGGATTTGTGAGAGACTTACAAAAGTCTTGCAGTTGCACAAAATTAAAAATAGAGTGATCTGATTGGTTGATAGGCCTTTTTTCCTAATAGTCAACTTGCTCTTGCAGGTGTAAAATTCTTCCATGTGTCCTGAGGAACTCACGCTCTGATTGGTTGGCTACAACATATAGACAAATGTTGCAGCCAACCATTTCAGGACACAGACACTCGGGTGCCTGTGTCCTGGTACTTTTAGAAAATAAGGTATACAGGGACAGGGTAGTGGTGGCCTGAACCCCCTGGACCTTTTGGGGGGGTGCCCAGAGGGCACACTAAAAAAAATATTTTGTTTTTCTGCACTCCCATGGGACAGCAGGGGCCACACTTTGATTGGAAAAATGTTTTAAAATGTTAGGCAGCCCCAGAGTGGAGTGGATTGCCATGAACAGTCAAAGGCCATGACCAATTTGTGGTTAGCTGCCCATGAGGGTTAGGCACAGGGTCTAGCCAAAGGCCATGCACAGTGGGGGTTGGCTGGTGGCGGGGGTTTGGGTCTAGGGCCAGGCCTTTGGCTGTGTGCAATGAGGGGTTGTGCTTACATATGATAATAGAATATTACTTCATGATAAAAAAGGAGAAATTAACAGAAAAACATGCATAGTTTAGTATGGTAATAGTAACTTACCTCGCATTAAAAAAAAACTTAGAAATCCACAGAAAAAAACAAAGGCCAAAGTCAGGTTATAGTTAGGTCAAAATATCAGATAAAGCATAATGTTTCCAACTAAAAACGACAATAACATTCAGAAGCTATTGTTTTAACTACAACTTGCACCCTTGCATTCTCGCCATGCACTGCAGAAGACCTCACCTATTACAACACTCAGTACATGTTCTAAGACATCATAGATTTTTCATCAGAACTAAACTGACAACACTGGCGACAACACTGTGAATGACAGGGGTGCGAGTTGCAATTACTTTAAGTAACTGTTGGGTTTTAGTGTTTTTTTTCAGTATCAAACACTACATTTTAAATGCAAGCTAAGAGATTATTTACAAAGATTACAGGGATGTTATAGTTAGGTCTAGATTTTACTCATACAAAACCATTGAAATTCAGTAGTTATAGTTACCTGAGCTAACTATATCTTCCTATAAAATAGCTTTCCTCACAATGAGGAGCGCCCCCTTCTTGCACAGCTCAGATTTCCCAAAAAAGGGATTCAAATAAATTGTCAACGTCATTCAGATTTGCAACCAAAAGGTGTCTTTATTTTCAAGCTCACATGTTGTGTTCAGTAGTCTTAGTAATCTTGTAGCTTCGAGTCAAAGGGTTAGCTTCATTCATAACACCATTCTCAAAACATGAAACGTTTATTCCAAATACAATTCAGAACCATCCATCCCAATGCATTTCGGGCTGATACAGCCCTTCATCAGGGGATAATAAATGGTATCTGTTCCAAAGTCACAAACACATGTAGATTGTTAGTCTGACTGTGGAACCACAAATCCTGATGCAGCTCATCGAATGCCTTCCCCCTTTGTCCACCAGTCTGCAAACATTCCTGCTGGTGCACTGCTTGTTGGGGGATGAAATCCCTGTGAATGCTGACGTCCTTGGGGCCCAGAACCCCTCTTATTACCTCGAGTAAGTTCCACAAAGCGGGATGGCTGAGAGCCATCGGATGCCCTGTCCTCTTTCTCCACCACTCTGCAAACATGCCATCTTGTGCACTATTAGAGGGGGGATGAAGTCCCCTTGAATGCTGAGGGTCCTCGGGGGCCATGAACCCCTCCTGTTACAACCAGTATGTCCCACACAGGGGGATTGATAAGATTTTGTTGAAGGCCATCCTCTTTCTCCACCAATCTGCAAACATACCTCCTGGCACCGCACCCTCTTAGAGTCCAACGGGACATCATCCCCCAACCAGTATGATATATATAAATATATATATATATATTCACTGAAAAAACCATAGGTTTCAGGGGCGTTATAGTTAGCTGGACATTTCCCTCGTACAAAACCCCTGATGACGTCACATATTACATCACTCATGACATGGTCAGAGACATCACTGATGACATCTCAAATGACATCACTGATGACATCACTGATGACGTCATCCAGTGACTGTGTGTTTCTGTAAAGTTTAAATATGTTTTATATATTTATAGTGAAAGGCCTGTGGAAGAATGAGTGGGTGTACAAGTGTGTGAATGGATGATTTTCTAGGTGCGTAACTGACTCTATAAGTGAGTCATTAAATGTATCTTACTGCAGACTAGTGACTAAACTGTGTGAATGTCTGTATGTGTCTGTGTGTAGGTGTATAATTGGCTGCATGGTTTTGTAAATAGCTATATGAATGTCTATATGGGTTATTGATTGGTTGTCTGAGTATCTGTATGGGTGCCTGAGTGTTTGTGTGGGTAGGGTGTGTGTGACTCTATGCATAGATGTGTGAGTGGGTGATTCTATGGGTGCATGGTTTTAAGAGTGCATCTATGATGAACTGTATGGTTGAGTGACTGTATGTATGGGTGTGTTAGGGATTGAATGTATATCTCAGTGGTACATGTGTGACTAACTACGTATGTGAAAGGCAGTATATATGCATGTAAGAGTATATGAGAGGGTATATGTGAGAGTGTGTGATTGTGAGAGTGGCTGTATGGATGAGCGTGTGCTTGTATCAATGATTGTATAAGAGCGTAAGAATGTGGTACTATTTTTATGAGTAAGTGAACTTGAGTGTGTATAACTGCGTAGTTGAGTGAATAATTATTTGCATGACTGACTAGGTGTGAGAGTACCTCTATGGATGATTGGTGGTGTGTGAGTGTCTATGTAGGTGTATAAATGCACATGATAGTCTTGTACGGAGTGACTGTAAGAATGAGTGACTGTACAGGTGAGTGAGTGGAGGTGTATGTAGACCTAAGAGTTAATGAGTGGGTATGTAGTTATTCGTATTGGAGTATCTATGGTTTTCAAAATGGCCATCTGAAATTTTGAGTCGGTGTATCAAAGGTCATATTAGGGTGTGAGAAGATGCACTAATTTATCGCATGGATGACGTCATCAGTGATGTCATCAGTGATGTCATTTGAGATGTCATCAGTGATGTCATCAGTGATGTCACTGACCATGTCATGAGTGATGTAATATGTGACGTCATCAGCAGTGCATTGCGGGGGCGCGAGTTATAGTTAGCTGAACTAACTATAACAGGGGAATTTCTATGGTTTTGTACAAGGGAAATGTCCAGCTAACTATAACGCCCCTGAAACCTATGTTTTTTTTCAGTGAAATTCTAAGGTTATTTAAATGCTAATTCCTAACTATAACGTGGCTGAAACCTATGTTTTTTTCAGTGAATTTCAAAGGTTTTTTAAATGCCAATTCTTAACTATAACGTGCATGAACCCTATGGTTTTCACAGTGAATTTCAAAGTATTTTTAAATGCTAATTCCTATCTATAACTTATCTCTAAAGATATCATGAAAAGCATTCTTTTTTAAAAGTAGGGTGCAAATTAGTTTTGTGGAAAAGCATCTATGTGATTGGTTAAGAAAAAGCAGTTTCAACCTGGAGTACATATCAAAGGATAACATTTGCTCAGCTCAACCACACCTGCTACTTGCATTTGGAAGGCACTGTTCGAACTTAAAACAATCGTGAACTTTTAACCTGCACGTGTCGTTAAATGTTCAAGAAAATGTTACAAAAAAATATCGTTAAGTTTTAAAAACTTTATGAACTTTTAACCTGCACGTGTTGTAGAATGTTCTAGAAAGTGTGTTGATAGAATACATTGCACTTCTGACTTCTATGCGTTGTTGAATATTAAAAAAACGGTTCATATGGAAAATTAAAAAGAAACCAATAGAGAAGTTTTGAAACCTAAAAGAATCAAGGAACTATTCTCATTTATTCTTTACATGTATTTATGTGTGCAGCAACAAAATTATAGACACAACAGCACTAGGAAGAGGAAGAAGCAGGGAGTGGGGGAAGGGGGGAGATGGGCAGAATGGCACACATGCACAATTAAGTACAACACACATATAGACTAACAATGGCCAAAATGAAACACACCAACAAGGAGCACAAGTCACACAACCCGCCAACATCACACCACTGAATGAGCATAGAAGTGAAAACCACGCTGCATTCATACAGGATGTGTACAAAGGCCAGTCGTTGGTGTTGTGGGATGTTTGCGACCGTGGTCATCATGGATGAGATGCCCAGCATGTGGCACATGGTCGAGTTCACTGTGTGTTATGTTGCCAAAAGGCTGCTCCTCCCTCCCACGAGCCCCCACACTTTTGTACGGTGCGCTGTTGTATCTCGTGCACTCGTACGGCACACCATTGTAATGCCTATTTGCGCATGTCCTGCTACATTCCAACTACAACATCACAGTGCCGTTTGGAGGTGGTGCATGCCACTTTACAACATCGACTGCTGCGGCTCTTGTAGCAGGCCACACCAGAACACAGAGACACACTTACCACACTTCCTGTACACGGACATGTCCGAGACACCCCGTTCCACTTGTCGGATAGGCACACCCCTGCACTAACCTGTGAACCCCAGACCAGCACACACCAGTTGTGCATGCAGGAGGATGCGTACGTAGCTACACATGCAGGCTCACTGCCAACGCTGAGGTGACAGCACACTGTGATGTTGCAGGACTCGTACCTATCATGCTAAGACAATGGCCACAGGGACACACTTACTAAGATGTGGGTTTGGGGGGCATTGGCGGTCCTGGAGTTGTTGAGATGAGTCTTCTGGCCCTCATGGGTATCCCTGGATCATGCTCATTGACTCTATGGCACCTGTGGGTGTTCTGGTGTGGCTCTTGGCTGTGTTCCCTTTCATGGTGCAGGTAGTTGTCCTGCTTAACACCAGCAGAAAGCAGGTGTAAAATCCCTGGTGCTAACGTGTCTTATTGCCGGAATTTGTTTCGCATTGCAATTGGTGTGAAAGTTGTGATGTGATTTTTTTCGTGTGCAGAACAATATACGAACTGAGCAGTGTATCTCGTCAAGATCCAGCACCTGACGCACTATTCCCAATCAATACAAATACAATGAGATTTCTTAATAGATTTTGTGTGTACACTGTAAGTGCAGCCAATACCTCAGTGCAATTCAATACAGGATTTTAGTATTTAGAATAAATTGGAAAGGTGCACCTCGTGTCTTTTAGCACGGGAACAGCTACTCTCCATTTCATTATCAGCACTTTAACAGAAGTAAAGTTGAGATAAATCTAACACGCTATTCAGAAGTTGGTGCAAACTGCAGATATCACCAGTATTCCAGCGATAAGTGCCACAAAATTTAACACCATGGTGGACTCCATCAAATAACAGTAATAAGAACAAGAAAGAGTCACACAGCAGTTAAGAGAACAACCAAAAACGTTATTAATTTTTTTTTCAAACTTTATTTTTTATAATAAGAAATATATAAACTATAAACTATTTTCAAACTTAACTTTTTTCTTAACATATATATGAACAATAAACTAATAAACAAAATGTAACAACAATAATACAAAACAACAAGGCGGAACACTCCTGTGGGGACCATGGATGTCGACGACAGACCTGGAAAATCAGAAAGATTGTTAAAAAAAAACAACATGGTATTCTCAACAAAATACCACAAGAAACAAATCACAGATATATAAAATGCATACAGCTAACAACATTTTATAAGTTTAACTTACAAAAACTGTAAATGTTGCCGCTTTAAAATATTTACCGAATTTGAGGAATTTTTTTTGCAGAAGGCACCACGCCCACAACGTTTTTCTTCAGGGGTGAGGACATTTTTTACTTTTCCCAAGGGGCAAACAAAGACCAATGCCACCTTCGTCACTCGCAAGATTTGCCAAAGAGTTCTGTTACGAGGGGATCCTAACAAAAAATACTTGTGCGGCACAGCAAGTATGATGAAACACATAAGGACCCTTCATCCAAACAATCTTGCACGAGATGAGTGCAAACAGGTGAGAAACACTCCTGTTCTGTATTTGTAAAAAAGAATCACAAACAAATGTATATTAATAACTTTCAAATTTATACTATTCCATTACTGTACAAACACATTTTATATAAAAACTGACTAAGAAACTATAGCCCTGAACCACAAGTGTGACGATCGTTAAAACACTACATGCATAGTGCATACTACTTTGAAGCAGTTCATGCCCTAAAGCCTACCTCACTAAGGGCCATATGTAGGAAGCCTAATACCGGTCGGTAACGGCTGATTTTCGGTAAATATCCCGTTACCGACCGGTATTTAGGCTTTTGGTATGTAGGGGGCATATTTCAGGATTCGGTAATTTACAGAATCGGTAAAATTACCGAATCGGTAATTTTACCGATTCGGTAAATACCGAATCCTGAAATGATATGTAGGGGGAGTGTGTCGTTGGTGTGGGGATTCGTTATTTACCACCAACTAAAAGTTGATGGTAAATGACGAATACCTGTAAAAAAGCATTTTTTTTCCATTTGAAGTGTGCAATGTGGCAGACATACATGCCCTTAGGGCATGTATGTGCACCACATGTGCACACATGGACGAATCAGGGGTGCAACAGGGTGTCAATGTGACACCCTGCCACCCATGATGATGCCTCCCCCATTACCGATTCGGCATTTACCGAATCGGTAATGGCAACTGGCTTCCCATTCATTCCTATGGGCCTCCAGGCCCAGAGGAATGAATGGGAAGCCAGTTGCCATTACCGAATCAGTAAATGCCGATTCTAAAATACCGACATATACCGAATCGGTAATTATTTACCTACATTACATTTACCGATTCATAAATACCGAATCGGTAAAATTCGTTATTTAAGAATCGGTAAATGTAATTTACCTACATATGGCCCTAAAAGACTACATGCTAACTGACTAAATGATTACAGTACTATAAGGAGACACACTGGGTGAGTGACAGGGTGTTTGCTAGAAGAGTATGAATACTAACTAGGGAATAGAAGGTGTGAAACACAACTGTGTAGGTGATTAGAGGACTGCATCCATACTGCATAGGCATTTAAAGCAGTCCATGTGCTAAGGCCTGGCTCACTGCATGACTACTTGGGTACTGACTGAATGATTAGAGTACAGCAAGAAGAGTGCCTAGGTGAATTTATAAGTGCTAGGCTTTTCGCACAGGGAATGGATTAGTACTACGCCTGGGCGAAAATTTCGTTCCGTTTCTGGGAAATTGCGATAATTTGACATTTTCGCGTTCTGCGGAGAGCGCGAAAATGTCCAAATTTCCGCATTCCGCAGCTTGGCGATAATTTGTTTCTTGCTCGCGCTGTAAAATAATACATTCTCGCGCGCGCGCGATCGCCTTACCTGAATCCCTGCGGTCGCCGACAAGTTTTCTTAATCCGGTCGCATTCTCCATGAGATGTTGTATTGTTTTTAGCCATTTGCGCTGTCTCGCGACAGTTCACGCCCGCAGTGATGTCATGCGTCGCGCGATCACGTCTTTCTTCTCGCGATCATGTACCGCGAGACAACTGAAAAAGGGATGGTCGTGCCCGCGAGCAACCACATGGGTAAGTTGGCGAGCCGCAACCATGCAGAAAATCTCGCGAACATGCGGGAAAAAAACGATATTTCCACGTGTTTGCGATCATTTTTAACATTTTCGCGATAATTTGCGAAAGTGGATTTCGCAAATTCCGCCCACCCCTAATTAGTATTTGGTACTGAATGGGTCACTAGAGGAATGCAAAGGCAGTGACAAGTGCTGGACTGTATGAATACTGACTAGGAAATTGAAAATGTGAAAGACAAGTGTCTAGGTGGTTAGAAGACTGCATGCTTAGTGCATAGGGGTTTGAAGCAGTCCATGTGCTAAGGCCTGGCTCAGTGTATGAATACTTAGGCACTGACTGAATGATTAGAGTACTGCAAAGATAGTAGCTTGGTGAATTTATAAGTGTTTGGGTTTTAGCACAGTGAATGGATTAGTACATGGTGCTGAATGGGTCACTAGAGGACTGCAAAGGGAGTGACAGGGTATTCCTGGAAGTGTATGGATACTGACTAGGGAATTGAAGGTGTGAAAGACAATTGTGTACGTGGTTAGAGGACTGCATGCATAGTGGATAAGGGTTTGAAGCAGTCCATATACTAAGGCCTGGGTCACTGGATGAGTACTTGGGTACTGACTGAATGATTAGAGTACTGCAAGTAGAGTGCCTGGGTGAATTTATTAGGGTTTGGCGCAGTGAATGGATTAGTACATGATGCTGAATGGGTCACTAGAAGAGTGCAACGGCAGTGACAGGGTGTTTGCTGGAAGTGAACGGATACTGACTGGGGAATTGAAGGTGTGAAAGACAAGTGTGTAGGTGGTTAGAGGACTGCATGCATAGTGGATAGGGGTTTTAAGAAGTCCATGTGCTAAGACCTGGCTCAGTGCATGAATACTTAGGCAGTGTCTGAATCAGTAGAGTACTGGAAAGAGAGTGTCTTGGTGAATTTATAAGTGTTTGGGTTTTGGCACAGTGAATGGATTAGTACATGCTGTTGAATGGTTCTCTAGAGGACTGCAAAGGAAGTGACAGGATGTTTCCTGGAAGTGTATGGATACTGACTAGGGAATTGAAGGTGTAAAAGACAAGTGTATAGTATGTTAGAACACTACATGCATACTGCATAGACATTTAAAACTATCTATTTGGTACTTAGAAACTGACTAAATAATCAGACTACTTCTAGGACAGTGCGTAGGTAAAATGTTTACATTTTCAGTTCTGCCACAGTGAACAGAATAGTACATGGTACTGCACCTTAGTGTCAAACCCTGGCTCATTTTATCAATGCAAAAGCAAAGACTAGCTTCTAATGCTACTAAAACTTGACAACATGACCGGTTTTAAAACAGTTATCTGTCAGCAAATACACGATGTTACCAAATGCTTCTCTCACAATCCTTACCCAAATGCACACAGACTCACAGTGTGATTTTGGACACGCAACACTATCCTAGGAGTTTACCAAAACTCATTCACTAGTCTGGAAGAGATAATAGTACTGCACACAATCTACATATTTAAGTACACCACATCAGTGTCAAAGCATGACTCATTTAATCAACGCATAAGCCATAACTGTCTTCTAATGCTACTAAAACTTGACAACATGACTTGTTTTAAAACAGTTATCTGTCAGCAAATACACAATGTTACCAAACACTTCTCTCACAGTGGTTCCCAAATGCACACAGACTCACAGTGTGATTCTAGACAAGCAACACTATCCTAGGAGTTTACCAAAACTCATTCAGTAGTCTGGAAGAGTTAATGGAACTGCACACAATCTACATATTTAAGTACAGCACATCAGTGTCAAAGCATGACTCATTTAATCAACGCATAAGCAAAGACTGGATTCTGATGCTACTAAAACTTCACAACATGACAGGTTTTAAAACAGTTATCTGTCAGCAAATACATGATGTTACCAAATTCTTCTCTCAAACTGATCCCAAATACACACTAACTCACAGTGTGATTCTAGACAAGCACCACTATCCCTAGGAGTTTACCAACACTCATTCACTACAGTGCAAGTGGTAAGGGAACTGCACACAATCTACATATTTCACGACTGCAATTTACTGTCAATGCCTGACTCATTTAATGAAAGCATAAGCCATAACCTGTCTTCTAATGCTACTAAAACTTGACAACATGACATGTTTTAAAACAGTTATCTGTCAGCAAATTTACGATGTTACCAAATGCTTCTCTCACAGTGGTTCCCAAATGCACACAGACTCACAGTGTGATTCTAGACAAACAACACTATCCCTAGCAGATTACCAAAACTCATTCACTACAGTGGAAGTGGTAAGGGAACTGCACACAATCTACATATTTCACGACTGCACTTTTGTGTCAAAGCCTGACTCATTTAATCAACACATAAGCAATGACTGGCTTCTAATGCTACTAAAACTTGACAACATGACAGGTTTTAAATTAGTTATCTGTCAGCAAATACACGATGTTACCAAATGCTTCTCTCACAGTGGTTCCCAAATGCACACAGACTCACAGTGTGATTCTAGACAACAACCACTATACCTAGGAATTTACCAAAAATTATTCACTACTGTGGAAGTGATAAGGGAACTTCACACAATCTTCATATTTCAGGACAGCACTTTTGTGTCAAAGCCTGACTCATTTAATCAAAGCATAAGCAAATACTGGCTTCTAATGCTACTAAAACTTGACAACATGACCGGTTTTAAAACAGTTATTTGTCAGCAAATACACAAAGTTACCAAATGCTTCTCTCACAATCCTTGCCCAAATGCACACAGACTCACAGTGTGATTTTAGACAATCAACACTATCCAAGGAGTTTACCAAAACTCATTCACTAGTCTAGAAGAGTTAATGGTACTGAACACAATCTACATATTTAAGTACAGCACATCAGTGTCAAAGCATGACTCATTTAATCAATGCATAAGCAAAGACTGGATTCTAATGCTACTAAAACTTCACAACATGACAGGTTTTAAAAAAGTTATCTGTCAGCAAATACACGATGTTACCAAACGCTTCTCTCACAGTGGTTCCCAAATGCACACAGACTCACAGTGTGATTCTAGACAAGCACCACTATCCCTAGGAGTTTACCAAAACTCATTCACTACAGTGCAAGTGGTAAGGGAACTGCACACAATCTACATATTTCAGGACTGCACTTTTCTGTCAAAGCCTGACTCATTTAATCAAATCATAAGCCATAACTGTCTTCTAATGCTACTAAAACTTCACAACATGACAAGTTAAAACAGTTATCTGTCAGCAAATACACGATGTTACCAAATGCTTCTCTCACAGTGGTTCCCAAATGCACATAGACTCACTGTGTGATTCTAGACAAACAACACTATCCCTTGCACTATACCAAAACACATTCCTTCATTTAGAAGTAGTACTAAATTTTAGTATAGAAACATAACATAACTCATTTCACAAATTCATAAACAATGACTGGTTTCTAATTCTACCAAAATATAAAAACAGCACATTTATCTGTCTACAAACACATGAAAAACACAAATGCTTATCACAGAATGGTTTCTACATGCACACACATTGTAGAGAAAACAAGTACTCCCTACACGTTAGCAGGAGAAATACATTAGTCTACATACATTCCCTCACAATTAAATAACTCATCTTTCAAGATCTTTTGTAGATTAAGAAGTATATCAATCACTCACCATATTTTCTTTTACAGAATCTCTGCACTGTTCACCTCTCAGCAAAAACAAAGAATGGAAAATGTTCCTTTTCATTTTCCACACATAGACATGTAAACATCAAATCACAATCCTTCACACATAAACTCAAAAGCAAACACACATTTCATTTGGTTAAACATTTCAACCCTTTCCAACTGAAATACATGTCAACCCTTCCCCCAATCTACCTTCTGCCTGTTACCATATAAACAGGTCATGGAGCACTGCACTGAGCTCACAGGTCACAAGTTCAGCACACAATTTTACTAAACAAGACAGTAAGTGTGCTTGACTTTTCAACATATCAGCTTATCATATATAATGTTCCTTACAATCTGTTTTTGTTAACCAATAAGAATCATACCTTTAAAAAACATAAATATACACCCTACCTTTCAGTGTAGAAAGTAGTCATACAACCAATGATTTCTTGTCTTTTTTCAAAAAACATCGCCGTGGATCCGCGCACCCAACGCGTGAGAATCCGTGCACCCAACGCGTTATGATGCGCGCACCGTGCGCGTATTTCGCCATTTTTTTTTTTTAAAAAGGGGGCCCCAGGGGGTCCTTCTGGGACCCCCTAAGCACCTCTAGAGGGTCAGAGTATTTCCACTCTGCCCCCTTTATATGTTTTACACACTTATTCCCCTTGCTTCTTCAGCCTCGCTTCTACCGAGGCAGAAAATGGCCGCCAACAGTTCCTGGTTTCGAATGCAGAGAGACACTCGACAGCCAATTAGCATTCAGCGCGCGATCGGGAGGGTGTGCGCTTGGTTCGGGGAGGGTGTGCTTACGGTGCGTGTACGGTCCGCGGATCCTCCGCGGCCATAGATATCACTAACTTTTTTACCTTATTTTTCTCAGGAATTACTGAACAGATTCACACCATTTATGCAAAAGGCACAAGTCTTCACTGAGGACTACCTCTTTGCCAAATTTGGTGTCATTCCGTTCAGCGGTTCGGGCTGTAGCTACGACAACAGATCCTATGGGAAATTGCATGGGGAAAACACGTTTTGGTACTCCCCTTTTTTCTCGGCCCCCGTTTGACGAATCACCACAAAACTTTCAGGGTAGGTGCGGAGCGGAGCTGGCCAAAAGTTTGGAAAATTTCGCGAAGATTCGTCAATCGGCACCAGACTTATTGGGAATAGAATGTTGCGGATTTCCTATGGAAAATAGGTCCTAACTATAACTATCTACTGGCGATATATATATCGCCATATATATATATATATATATATATATATATATATATATATAGTAACAACCTGAACGTCTTTCCACAAACAGGCACCAACACCGTGAAATATTTTGGCACAGACGGCGATTTATTTCAAATATAGGTCAGACGCGTTTCGGCGGTAAAACCGCCTTGCTCACTGCATGACTCACTATATATATATATATATTACCTACAGGCAGTCGCCAGCAGGTAGTTATAGTTAGGACCTATTTTCCATAGGAAATCCGCAACATTCTATTTGGAATAACGTTGGCGCCGATTGACGAATCTTCGCAAACTTTTCAAAACTTTTGGCCAGCTCCGGTTCGCTCCTATCCTAAAACATTTCCGGTGATTCATCAAGCAGGGTCCGAGAAAAAAGGGGGGTCCCAAAACGCATTTTCCCCATGCATTTTCCCATAGTACCTGTTGACGCAGCTACAGCCCGAACTGCTGAACGGAATTACACCAAATTTGGCAAAGAGGTAGTCCTCAGTTCAGACTTGTGCCTTTTGCTTAAATGGTGTAAATCCGTTCAGTAGTTCCTGAGAAAATTAGAGTTAAAAAGATAGATATATCTGGGCGGAGCCTAACCACACATCTCATCATGAGATCTGATTGGCTGTCAGTACTTCATCCAAGATGTGTTGGCAGCCATCTTGGGACCAAGATACATGATAGCACCTCATTAAAAAGCATTGCAGTTAATAGAAGGTTTTAAGACTTTAGTTACATTAGAAATCATTTGTTGATGGTACCATACTCATTTTAGGAATTGTGGCATGTTCTAAGGTGATTTTACCATGTGAAAAAGCCTTCTGCTGTGATATCATGAATCCTGTTTGAGAGAAAACTATTATATAGTTTTGAGCCTGCACTAGACTTGATTGACCCGCTAACCGCCAAGAAATTATACATGCAATTTAGACATGGATCCCTCCCCCTCTTTTGCAGAACAAGCAAGTGGGTTGGTTTTAGTAGACAGCCTTGTCCTGGGTGCTGTGTTGGTGAAGAGACAGAGGTTCACGTCATATTCTTCTGTACAGCCTACAAAATCCCCTGTAGAAAATGGATTATCCAGCTCGCTAAAAACTTGGGGGTTAGGAATTATAGAGATTTGTTCAGGCTGTTGAAGTATGACCCATCCCTTTTATTCGTCACAGCGATAGCTAAATTTTTATTTTCAATGTGGTTAATTAGAAAACGCTTAATACCAAGATAAGGTATATCTCTGTACTATTTCCTTTTAAACATAGTGATAAATTTGCTGTTCTGGTCTAAGTGTATGCTTACATGCCTTTTTATCCACACTTTTAATGTTGTATCTTTTTATTATATTTATTGTTTTAAAGTATTGTGATGTATGAACTTTTATGGCTGACAGCCAAAATAAAGTTTTTTGACTGACTGAAAACTATTTTCTCATGCTTTTCCCACAGAGATGTGGAAGGTGATCTATAAGCTAAACTGAGAGCATATTTTCTGTAAAGTCACATTATCTTTCTTAGTCATGTGAGAATGAAGTCTGACATTCTCAGTAAAACATGTACATCCAACAAGGGCAGAAACTGTCAGTTGATTCCTTTGTGTTCTACTGCAGCTTCCCAGAGTGTTCTAAAGAACAACTAGAGCGCTAACAGTCCTACTTATGACAAACGTATTGCACACCTGAAGTTATCTTGATTGGAATAAAGTGGTAACTCTTAAAACATTGAATTTAAAAAGCAACAAAATGAGGGGGTTCATTTTGCCATAGAAATTATGATTAGAGCTGCAGAAAGAAAAATTAGTGCACATTTTGACTTCTCAAATCCCCTTCTATTTCATAAAAAAAAATCTGACATGCAGACTAAAACATGTAGTAGCTTTACTACAGTGATCTAATGAGCAACTAGAGTGCTAACATTCTCAATTTATGGCAAATGTGTGACACATCTGAATGCCTTCTTGATGGAACCAAAGTAAAAAACTGAAAGTATTTCCTACTGAGGAGACTGCAGTAAATGAGGAAATTAGGAAACTTCATAACAAATAAATCTCCCAAGATGGCCACCAGAGACAAAAGAGCCCAAATGTAGCCCAAATATCACCCAGATGTTGCCCAAGTATAGCCCAATGACAGAATGTCCCAGAGTGTTCTTAAGAACACCTAGAGAGCTTACTGTCTTACTTATGACAAAAGTATGGCACACCTGAAGCCATCTTGATTGGAATAAACTGGTAAAACTTAAACCATTTAATTTAAAAAGGAACACAATGAGGGGGTTCATTGTGCCATAGAAATTATGATTAGTGCTGAAGAAAGAGAAATTAGGGCACATTTTGAGTGACTTCTCAAATCCTCTTCTATTTCATAAAAAAATTCTGATATGCAGACTGAAACATGCACTTTTAATACCAGCAGCAGACTTCCGTGGTGAGCAGTAGCTTTACTACAGTGATCTATTGAGCAACTAGAGTGCTAACATTCAGAATTCATGGCAAATGTGTGACATATCTGAATACCTTCTTGATGGAATCAAAGTAAAAAACTGAAAGTGTTTCCTACTGAGGAGACTGCAGTAAATGAGGAAATTAGGAAACTTCAAAACAAATAAATCTCCCAAGATGGCCACCAGAGACAAAAGAGCCCAAATGCAGCACAAATATCACCCATATGTAGCCCACATGTAGCCCAATGACAGAAGTGTGCAAAACATGTATTTTTTGTGTATTTGCAGTTTTATATAGTGCAGACTTGTCAGGTATTGGAGTGCTTTACATGAGCATTGGTTACATCACACAAGATCAAATTCATTTTGGTTGTAGACATGGGGAGATTAAGTGATTTGACCAGAATCACAGAATGGCGAGCTGAAGCAGAAACTCCAACCTGGTTCCCCAGTTGCAAAGTCTGCAGCTCTGGAAGTAACACCACATCCTCTCCCCTAAGTGCAACATTTAATCAAGTGGTCAACTGAATAAAAAAACATAAAGATTAGAAATAATTTAAAAGTTCTTTGTCGCTATTTGAAAACTTAGAAAATATGTCCTCATTTTAGTTTTTTAGAGCACTAACCATAATTTTGATGCAAATAAGACCCTCTCATATATGTAATTTCTAAAGGAAATGCTCTAGGTATTACAGTTTTGATTACATCAAGATGACGTCAGGCCTTCCACACTTTTGTAATAAATATAGAATGTAAGCAATCTAGTTGTTCATTGGGATACTGTTAAGAGGCAGAGGCCAGGGGCACGGACTCTGAAAATTGAAGGCAGGTAGGAGAGTGCCGAGGCAACAATTTGACCACACTGGGCAGGCAGGAAGGGCAGTGGCAGCACAACAGACTATGGAGGGCAGTGAAAAGGGGGGCAGGGGCAACAAACCAACAATACAGGACTGGCAAGAGAGGCTGTGGCAATATAATAGACCATTGCGGGCAGAAGGAAGAGGCAGTGGTAGTACAACCATACATGCCAACAGACCCGTTTCAGCCAGGAAACGTCCAATGTTTTTAAGCTCAAATGGGCTTTATTTGATCTGTCTCCTGTCTACAATCTCCTCTTTTTCAATGTAACGCAAAGGGGAAAATCAATACCCCAGTTTTTTTTCAAAATCTCCCTCTTACCAAGTTCAAAATGTTCGCAAGTATGGTACATTGGATCATGGTAGGCAGGAGGAATTGGGGTAGGGACATGGACTCGGATAACAGAGGACAGGAGGGACATGGAGAGGTGCACCAAACTGACCCTACAGGGCAGGCATCAGGGTTTGCAGCAGCACAATACACCACACAGGCCATGCGGGACGGGAGTGCAGCACAACAATCCATAGAAAGCAATAGGGAGGGGACAGGACCATGTACATGGACAACAGAGAACAGAGGGGAAAGAGGCAATGGTAGCTAGCTGACCATAATGGACAGACAGGAGAGAAAGCTGTAGCATAACAGACCATAAAGGGCAGGAGGGATGGATCAGGGGCATTAGGAGGGAGGGAATAGGGGTCTGCACATGGAAACAGAGGGCTGGGGGCAAGGGGGCAGGGCAGGAGCAGCAAGATGACCATGGAGGTCAGGCAGGATGGGCACTAGAAACAAGACACACCATGGAGAGGAACAGTGAGACTATGATGGCATACACACAGACCATGAAGGGAAGGTGGGAGGGTGTCAGGGGAAGCTAGTTCACCACACTGGGAAGGTGGGAGGGGCCATGGCAGCACAGAAGACCATGCATGGCAAGCGGGAGGGTTAGTGGCAGCACAAAGGCTATGATGGGCAAGAAGGAGGGTGCAGGTGCATGCACAAAGGACCATGGAGAATAGAAGGGAGGGTCAGGACCTGGGCACAGACAAGAGAGTTCAGGGCAAGGGGCCTCACAACAGACCGCGCGGGGCAGGCAGGAGGAGCAGTTGCAGCAATACAGCCTATTAAATGTGCTTAATATATTTCCTTAATGTAATGTTACATAGAAGGAAAAATCGGAACAGACCTGGGAGGGCAGATGGGTGTGGCAGTAAAATGGACCATGGAGGACAGGAGGAAGAGGATAGGGGCATGCTATGTGGACAGGCAGGGTGGAGGTGGCAGGGACAGGTTACAATCATCTGACAATGCTAGGCAGGTGGGAGGGGAGTGGCAGCTCAACAGAACACTCAGAGTAGAGAGGAGTGGCAGGTCCATGGAACATGGTGGGCAAAAAGGATGGAGCATGGGCATGCACAAAGACATCGGAGGGCAGGGGGAAGGAGAATAGGGGCAGCAAGCTAAGCACAGATGCTAAGCAGGAGGTCAGTGATGGGCCATAGAATTGGGCAATGGAGGGCAGGAGGAGTGGACTGGTACATCATGCTAAATGGAGGGCAGTGGCAGCACACCAGACCATGCATGGCAGGAGGGAGGAGGCTAGTTCATGGATTCAGACAACAGAGGATAGGGGGAGGTGGTAGATGGGGCAGCAAGCTAACTGTTCAGAGAAGGTGGGTATTAGGAACTTTATTCTTTTTAAAATGTGTGTCTGTGCGAACTACTTAAAATATGAACAAGTATGCAGCATAATCTCACTTTTATTACGGAAGAAGAGGACGTTTGTCACTGTGACTCCGGGCTCACTTGGCAAAACACCCCCTGACCCTCCACCCTTCATCGCAAAATGTACTGCCTGTGAAAAGGGTAGCTGGACGCAGTGTTATATAGAACATAGGCCTGAGAGCACGATTGAACATGAAAAGTAGATATAGTATATGGTGTAAACTATGCACCAAAAAGTATGATATAAGATGAACCGGGGCGTGAAATATAATATGCAATACATTGTGCGCAATGACAGATTCATTGGAGAGCGCGAGATAGCACAGGCACAAGCGCGTGCTATGCGATATGCACCTTGGTGTGTAATATAGACACGGCAGTGTTGTGTAACCTAACTAGTCTCTAAAGTTGTAATATAAAATATGTGCTGGGGAGTGTAAAGTTGCATATGCACTGTGACAAAGATATGGATCCTAGATTGTAATATGTATGCCATAGCACTGTACGTTATAACAAAGGCACGTTAGATGGTGCAATATAACCAGTGCGAAGGCAAGTGTGGCATGACATATTCACAGGGTGGTGTTACAGTGCACATGGGCTAGAGAGTGTCATATCATACGCACTAGCTGGTGGAATACAACACAGAGGTGTGTGGCACTCGGCGGGCACTGGTGGGTGTAACACAGAATTGGGCTCAGCCAGGAGCACGCTGTGACTCTCAAGGGAGGTTTGTCTCCTTTCCAGATAGTAAAATAAAAAGTATTACACATCCGGCGGTGGATTTGTGTTTTATTGACCGTGAGGGGGGTTTCTTGCATAGTTTGCTCAAATTTTTGTCGAATCCCCTTTGAATGGCTTGGTGTGTGTTTGTATTAAATGTGCCCGTCAATAGCTACCCATGTTTGTAAAAAAAAAACAACAAGGGTGTCTACTTGGAGAGTACCCACCGGCGGGGGCGCCGGGATTAGGCACGGAAGGGCGTCAGACACATCAGAGATTCACTAGCGGTGTAAATACATTCCACGTGGATTCATTGTATGCATAGTCGCCTTTTAATGAATATCACGCAAATCGTCATGGTGATAGGTACATACGGTTTGTCCAGCATGTCCTAGGTGTTTCTAGAAATATATATATTTTTTAAATAATAAAAAACAAAGGCCGGCCCCGGGGTATGAGGTTCCCGGGGCCATAAGTGGCCTGAGGAGGGGGGCAACGCAGCCCCCCTCCTAAAGAATAAAAAAAAAAAAGGCCATGACCCGGGGGTTGAGGTCCCCAGGGCCGTTTAAGGCCTTGGGAGGGGGGCCAGGCGGCCACCTTCCAAATGTATTTTTTTCAACAACAAAAAATTAGGGTGCAGGCCCTGGGGGATGGGGTCCCCAGGGCCAATAAATTAGAAAAAGAAGGGGAGCCACACAGCCCTCCTTCTTAAAAAAATAAAAGAAATAAAAGACCGGCATTGCACCGGAGGCCACGCCCCCTCCTTGCAGCACTCTGCAAACGTGCCCCCTGGCCAGTTGTACGTTGGAGAATTAATCCCCCTTCAATACTGAGGGTCCCTGAGGGCCAAATATCCCAACAGGTATCTCCAGTATGCGCCAGGGAGCTACGTTGCAGACAGGTGTTCTGAGGCCACGCCCCTTTTTACACCTCTATGCAACGCAGCTCTGTGGCGCTTACTGGAGGTACCTAGTGGGCTATTTTGACCCTAGGGACCCTTAGGGTTCAAGGGGACTTAATCTCTCAATTTCGAATGGCCACAGGGCGCGTTTACACAGTGGTGAAGGGAGGGGGCGGGGCCTGAGGTGACTTGTGCAAACACGCCCTGTGGCATGTTTTAAGTTGGGAAAATAATTCCCTTTCAATCCTGAGGGACCCTGGGGGCCAACTAGCTCACCAGGTGCTTCCAGTAAGCGCCGCTGCTCTGCGTTGCAGAGAGGGGGTGCAGGCCGTGCCCCTTTTTACACCTCTCTGCAATTGCGCTTACTGGACGTACCCGCTATTTTGCCCCTAGGGACCCTCAGGATTCAAGGGGACTTAATCTCCCAACTTAAAACGGCCACAGGGCGTGTTTACACAGTGGGGAATGGAGGGGACGGGGCCTGAGGTGACGTGTGCAAACACGCCCTATGGCGCTTTTTAAGTTGGGGAGATAATTCCCCTTCAATCCTGAGGGCTCCTGGGGCCAACTAGCCCACCAGGTGCTTCCAGTAAGCGCCACTGCGCTGCGTTGCAGAGATGTGGTCTTGGCCATGCCCCTTTTTACATCTCTCTGCAACGCAGCTCTGTGGCGCTCACTGGAGGTACCTAGTGGTCTAGTTGGACCCTAGGGACCCTCAGGATTCAAGGGGACTTAATCTCCCTACTTAAAACGGCCACAGGGCGTGTTTACACAGTGTGGAAGGGAGGGGACGGGGCCTGAGGTGACATGTGCAAACACGCCTTGTGGCGTGTTTTAAGAGGTAGTTTTAATCCCCTGCCCTATTATATACTAGGGGCTTACAGAGGAGGTCATGCTAATCACAGGGGAACCCCAACGCATAGTGTTCCCTAGTGTATGTAGGTGTTTTCACTGTATTCTGAGTGTCTTTTATCATAGCACTGGTTAGTCAGACTGGTTAGTCAGACTCAGTTACCACCAGTATCCGTCTCAAAAAGTTGAGGGTACAGACTGATTTTGCTTCTCTCTGCTCTTCTGTTTGTTCTTTCTGCACGTTATCCTTCTTCCTGCACTTTTCTTCGTCTTTGAGGACTTCTGTTGCTTCTTTCTGCATTTCTTTTTTTTCTTTATGCGCGTTCTTTCTTCTTTCTTCACATGTCCTATCTCTGTAGGCATAGATAGAAATTAACATTTAAAAAAACTTTGAAATTCACTGAAAAAACCACAGGTTTCAGGCACATTATAGTTAGGAATTAGCATTTAAAAAGCCTTTGAAATTCACTGAAAAAACCATAGGTTTCAGGGACGTTATAGTTAGCTGGACTTTTCACTCGTACAAAACCATTGAAATTCCCCTGTTATAGTTAGTTCAGCTAACTATAACTCGCGCGCCCGCAATGCACTGCTGATGATGTCACATGTTACATCACTCATGACATGGTCAGTGACATATTTCATAAACAACCTGAATTTATCAGGTAAAAGAACCTAACCTAAGAGAGAGAGAGGTGTCAGAAATCTATTGGATTCTGAAGTCCACCAAAAAGAGAGAAAGAAAAAGATTTTTTCTTTCTTAAGTCCCCTCACTCACCAGGGTTTCCCCACGGTGACATGCTTCATCATTGGGGTCCTCTCAGTCCTCTACAGGCTGAGGCATGCTGCGACTTGCGGATTACGTAGGAGCACTAAAAAGTACAAATTATGTGTAGTGCAAGTGAAAGTATAGTGGAGTGGGATAACGTGAATTAAAATAATTAGCTAGTGGGCCAAATACATTTTATTCTTGCTCCTAGCTAATAGGATTAAAAACGGGGTGATATGCTAAAGGCCCTAACTATAATGGATAGGTGTACCTAGCATATAGTCAACTAGTTTCGAGCTTCCCCCAGCTCTTCCTCAGGACTACACTGGGACCAGCCCAGTGTAAAAACCACTCCTAGTCGACCTGATTAAGGTGCAAAAGTGAGACGCTGCAACTAATAGGCATGCGTTATAAGTAATACATACGTAAATAAATGTCAGGCAATATATTTTAAGAAACAACAATGTGCCTCATGGTCAACGGAGGGGGTATGGAGATCTCATCCACTTGTACGTGGACAACCACACTCTTGTACACCTATTGGAGCCAAACCTCACGGACCGCATACTGGTCAGTGACATCACTCATGACATCACTGATGACATCTCAAATGACATCACTGATGACATCACTGATGACATCATCCTTGTGATAGAGTGGCAGACCTCCTCTCCCCCTAATATAACCGTTGATACAAACATTCAAAAATGGAAACTAAAATTTTCAAAACAATGGACATGGACATACCAATACCAGTTACAACAACCTATTCAGTAATTCTAAGATCCACATACACATCCACTCATTCACCAACAGTCGTATATAGTCCTATACAGTCACTCATACATGTACTCCCTCATCATATGTACTCATACACCCATACATCCTGTTACACAACGCCAATCATCTATAGAGTTACTCACACACATAGTCACTCATGCTAATAAAGAATCAAACATCCATTTACTTGCATATACAGTTATACACACACCACCATACTTACTTCTACAGAAACTTACACATACTTAGTCTTTTAAAAAATCACGTATAGAAACACATACTTATTCATACAGGAACTCTTCCAATCTCTCACTCTCACATATACTCACTTATATACACCAATAGTCACATATACTAGTTTAAAACATATGTAGTTACTCATAAAGACACTATTGAGATAATCATTCACTCACTAACACACCCATGCACACACTCATCCACCCATACAGTCCTGCACACATGCTGTCTTCAACACATACAAACAGTGAGTCACTCATGCCTGACTTCCACCGCTGGGAGCTGGGAACTGCGGACGCTGCACTGCCGTGAGGTGTGCCGTGAGGAGTGCAGCAGGGAAGGTGATCCGGGTGCCCTTGAGCAGGGAGGGCTGGTTAAAGGACCAGCTAAAGGACCTAAGGACCTAAGGACCCAAGGACCAAGTGAGAGAGTAGAGAGTAGTGAGAGCAGGACCCGTGACTGGGCTCTTGACACGAAGGGCAGCGGTCACGTCTTTGAGGCTGCTGAACCTTGGGACTCCGCTTGCTGCCGGGTGGGGGGGTGGTTTGTGCTGATGACAGGTGTGCGAGGACCGTGTACGACACATGAAATTGATTGCAACCTCTTTCAACTGCCCAAATCGCCCAAAATCGCAGCTGAGATCTCGGAGAACAGACCGGTTGGCGGTGGAGGCACGGTGAGCACCAGCGCTGCTCCCTGGCCTGAGAGTGCTTGCTGACGGATCCGGAGTGGAGAAGCCCTGCCTCTGGAGTCTGGGTGAGTCTGCTATACTAGCTTGCAGTCCCTGCTTGCCATTAGGGTTTTTCTGCCATTTCCGCATTTCCAATGGGGAGAGGGGAATCCTGATAAATCTCCCCTGAGGCTGCTGTCGGCCTCGATATTAGCGTTCAACTGCTGATTGATAGCATTGCCACAAGTTGCCCCTCGCCTGACCTGACATGTGAGACACCTGGGGTGATTGTATTGCGCCCCCTGACCTGGAGGGCTCTACAGATTTTCTCAACTTCCACAGACATTGACCTTGAGGCGAAGTAGGCCAAGACAGCTTGGGAAGGAATTTAAGGGACCCGGCTCTGCCAACAACCCCAGCGAGAAGAGCTCTGGGATTAAAACCACATCAGGCCACATTGTCAAAGTAACCAGAGTCTGTCCTTAGAGGGCCGACGCTTCCACGGACTCTGCCTGTGTCTTCGTGAACCCTGGTGGGACTGGACTGGACTGGACTGGAGTTCCAGGCTAATCCATCGCCTGATTCCTGCCACCTTGAGGGATCCCGAGGGCTCCTGGTAGCGAGCATTGCGGGGACTGTGAGTTCCAGCATCCTTAGCGCCATCACAGGTGCCTTAGTCGCGGTATCATCATAGCCACCTAAAAATATGGGGAGGCGAAAGGTCCAGATGGGGACTGCTGTGGTTAAATCAGAGGTTAATTCATCCTCCACTGTTACTACAATGGACTCCTTTTTGCAGAGAGCAGCTGCCGTTATCGACAAAAAGATTGAACTTGTGAATAGGCGCCTTTCCAAGTCACCCTCTAATTATTTGCACCCACCTACACTCAGATCTAGTTTGCCCCCGGTTGAACCTCTGTCTGTTTGTTCCGATAGCTGCCAGGGGTCGCCTGCAGTTTCCTTTGTCATTGAAGGGGTACCGTCTGTAAATGAAGCTCCCTCTCCAGTGCCTTCTCCAACTCCACATAGATCTCTTTCCCCAGTAGTTATAATTGAAAATAGAGGAAGTACTATTCCACCTCAAGGGAATGACAGCACCAGCATATTGACTCCTATTATCACTCATTCGCTCTTCCAGCCCAGCCAATCTGCCGCCCAGAGGGGGTTTATTATCCAGGGGAGCACAAAACGGAAACTCCAAACCACTGGGGGTAAAGCAAAAAGATTAAAACTGACCCCGGCCATTAAGCCTTCTATCAAATCCTTCGTGCCTAAAACAGTAGCCACAAACCTAGACATGACGGTTACCAAGGCTTTCCAAGACATAATGATTAATTTGTTGGATACCAAATTGAGCCCTATTCTGGAGAGGTTAACAGCAATTGAGAAAAGTCTTACAGGGGGGGCCAAAACCGATATCCGTATAAACCACGGGGCTACAAGCGAGATTTTTGAACCAGAATTAGCAGTTAAACTTGGCCCAGGCATATCTAAAAATCCTACTAAATTACATGAAGACCAGCAGCTTGCACAGCGACATGCGGCGCTGTCAACTCAAGGGGAAATAGATTGCCAAAGGGGTGGTCAGACTCTTAGCAGGCCATGGGCAGTCCCTCCGCACAGGCAGGACCCTCACACCATTGTAGGCCAGCTGGATGGCCCCGTGGCACTGCCAGGGGAGGTTTGTCACCGCCCCACCACTTTTTATCTTCCCCCAGAATCCACACCTTATGTAGGTGTCTTGGAGAACGTCCCGCCTCTTCTCCCAGGTATAAAGGAGGATTATAATAAGTTAAAAAACAAGGTACTCCACTGGTTAACAACTAATACCCTTGCGGGTCCTGTTGTAGAACGTAGTATCATTATTGTACATCGAGTGGAATGGATAGGCAGTTCTAGAAAGCTGGGAGGGGGTGACTGTGTTATAGTTAACTTCAACAGGGCCTCTGTAGCCGAAAGAATCCTGTCCGGTGATATTTGTGTTGGTCAGTCATTTCCTGGGTCCACAATACAAGCACTTCCATTGGGTTTCTTCTACAGAGCTGAATCTCATGGGTATAAAATGGAAAATGAGGATAGGGAACTCTCACAAGCCAGACGGCCTTATAAAAACCCTGTAGGCATCAACCGAGGGTTCCCACAACCATTGCACAGTACACGTCATCCATGGGGGCCTCACTTTGCTCCTGTCGTGCCTCCTACCCTAGCATTAGCCAACAGATTTTCTATGCTATCGGGGATGGAGGAATGCGATTGACTGGATACTTCTGACGAGACCGTAGCAGAGTCAATGCACCAACAGAGGGCCCACTCAATCCCAGCAACCGAGACAGCGACAGTGCAAGTGATTCCTTTCACCAACACAAATAGAGGTGACACCTCATGATGCGCACAGTTATGTTCTATCATGGAACATAGCAGGCCTGGCAGACAAGTTCCAGGATCCTTTATGGCTACAGTTTGTTAGGCAATTTTTAGTAATTTGCCTTCAAGAGACCTGGTTAGTGGACTGTAACTTGTTTCTGGAGGGTTTTAAAGCTTATTTTATTCCTGCTTCCCCGTCACCCAGTGGTAGAGCCAAAGGAGGTTTGGTTATTTATATCTCCCTGGCCGTCGATTGCCAGGTACAAATTTGTCCTCCTTTTAGCCAGGGCCTTCAGGCCATCACACTTAAGAAGGGGAACAATACAATGACCCTGATCAATTTTTATAACTCACCGAACAGTAAAAAGGGGGAAGGTAACATCATGCAGCTAAGTCACTATCTAAGGAAGTTATGTGATCTCAGCTTACACCACTTGATGGTGCTGGGAGATTTCAATACTCATCCCTGTGGCGACCCAAGGATCACAAATATGGGATGCCACAGAATGAGGGAGTTTCATTTTGACCATTCAAAACAGGGGGATGAATTAAACAATCTAGTCAATGAATTTGACTTACTGACACTAATGTCCCTCTATGCCCCAAACTGTAAAACCTTGACTCCTACCTTCAAAGGGAGAGGTACCGGATCTTTTATAGACGATATTTTAATTTCTTCTTCCTCTCAGTCCCTTTTTCAGAGGTTTACCATCAAGGACAGTGGTTATAGTGATCACAATCCCCTTTGTGTATACCTTTGTGGTGTATTTCTATCCAGCAAATCTAGGGGAAGGGTACTGGGAATCATGAGACCTATAGACGGTGGGCGCCGCCTTAAATGGTCCCAGATTGACCCAGATGCTTCCACAGGAAGGTGAGAAACTCATGTGTAGCTGAACTTGCTCTTTGTGTCCAACCGGAGAGTCTACCAAGGGATATTCTTTGTGCTTTCAGAGCTATTTCATGCAATGCAGGGGAACTTTTGAGGGCTCCAGACTGTAAGGTATCTAATTCAAACCCAAGATGGTTCGATTCCTCTTGCTCCCAGGCAGCATGTAAGTTAAAGGAGGCCCTGAAAGTTGTTCCAAGAAACCCCCCATACATACGGGCATGTCGTAGAGGATACAAGCAGGCTTTAGCTACCCGTAAGAGAGCTCTGAAGGAGAAGGCATGGAGGGAGCTAGAGTCTAGCACATTAAGGAATGGCACACGGTTTGGGGGCATTGTCAACAGTCCCCTGTTTTCCGAAGATACAGGCAACATCTTAGATTCCCACATCACGGAAGAGGAATGGGTGGCCCACTTTTCATCCATGTTTAAGGGTTTCATGGGTTACCACGACCAGTTACCCCGGGCAACAAACACTGACTATCTGTTTTTTGAGTTAACAGAGGTAGAGGCGGGAATTGCGGGCCTAACCAGTAACAAAGCTCCTGGACCGGACGGAATTCCGCTGGACCTTTACAAATCGGATCCATCTTTCTGGGCCCCGATCCTGGCGGCTGTATTGAATTCAGCGGCCAGAGATGGTAGCCCCGAATCCTGGGCCATCTCTACCATCGTGCCAGTGTTTAAAAAGGGGATCGAAACAGTACGCACTGCTACCGACCTATCTCTCTCATTGACTCTGTAGTTAAGGTGGTGGGAGGGGTACTATTGCAAAGACTATCGTTATGGGCAGAGGAGCATAATATCCTTGCTGACACCCAATATGGGTTTCGTGCGGGGAGGTCGACGGTGGCCCAATGTTTAAACCGTTACCTGATCCTTGGCAAGTACACGTTGGCCCGCCCAGGTACAATCTACATGGCCTTCATGGACCTATCTTCCGCGTTTGACTGTGTAAACCGGGTCAAATTGTGGCAGTCCATGAGGGCCATGGGGGTGGAGGCCTCTATTGTGGACTTTCTAACTGATCTGCATAGGGATACCAAGGCAAATATTAGATATGCACAAGATCTCCAGGTTTCCAAGGAATTCAATATTGAAAGAGGGGTGAGGCAGGGCTGTATTCTTGCCCCCTTCCTGTTTAACCGATAAATCAATGATCTTGAAGGAGCCCTGGTAGCCACGGGGGCGGATTTCCTGCATGTAGGTCACGGGGTCTTCCCGTCCTCCTATATGCGGATGACGCCGTCCTGATAGCGAGAACTGCTAGAGGACTCCAATCTTTACTAGACGCTTTCTTGAAGTTTATGGGGTCCCGTGACTTAGCGATTAACAATGTAAAATCCTATGTTTTGCAGGTAGGGGCTCGTTCCACGAAAAAGTATTCTTTTTCCGTAGGTTCTGCGAAGGTCCCCACAACATCAGTTTTTTCATACCTGGGGGTCCTGTTGGATGATCGCTTGAAATGGGGGCCCCTTATTCTAAGGAAAAAGGGGGAGCTTATCCGAATAACTGCTGCCATTTTCAACTTTGATGGGGAAGCGCCCAATTGCAGCCTTGCTGAATATCTATCAGGCTAAGGGAGTGTCAACTGCATGTTACGGTAGTGAAGTCTGGGGGTATACCACAGCTGATGCGCTGCAGGTGGCAGAGAATAACTTTTTATCATACGACACATTCACACTACACCCCAGATATGCACCAACGATGTTGCTGGACTAGCCAGGGCTGGGCCAAATGCTCGACCCTTTGATTATGATGCAAAATACTAGGGTGTGACATTCTGTCTGGTCCAGACAGAGTGTCACACCCTAGTATTTTGTCGTATGATAGTGAAATGCATGTGGTATGAGCAGAGGAGTGATTGCTGTGGGGATTTCTCTCAAATCATAGGAGAGAGGTTTTTCACAATGAGTATTAGCTTATATCTTTAAGTATTGTGTTGATAAAATTGAATAAGCACAGAGCAATTCAAAATATCACTGTATAGGTTGTGTTTAGGAATAAGAAAATAATCCGATGTATATTTGAGAAAAATGTATATAAATAAGTAAAAATGTATATAAACAAGTAAAATATCTTAAAAACAATTTATAAAAATAAATTCATCAGTTGGAATGTAAATAAACAATTGGTGGTCTCTTCTTCATGTGAACCCACAAAAAATTAATTGCTAAATAAAAGTAATATAGGTCCAGAGGGATACTTATCAGCTTTGTTTATAGTATCTGGGTTATTCCATGAGTGCCTGGGTGATTGGAGGAGTGCATCGGTACTGCCTGGTTTGATTTTGTTAGTGGATGGGTATTGTTTGGATGATTTTGTAAGTGTATAGGTACTTCCTGAGTGATTGCATAAGTGCATGGTTACTGCTTGGGAGATTCCATCAGTGCAAGACTAATGTGTAGACGATTGAAGGAGTGCATAGTTAATACTTGGGTATTTGCAAGAATCTAGAGTGTATGAGTAGTGCCAGACTGATTAAAAGTGTTGATTAGTAATGCCTGGGTGATTTTATAAGTACAAGGGTTATGGTTCAGTGATTGGCATGAGTACTGCTAAAGTGATTTGAGAAATGAGATGAATGAGTTGGAAAAATGAATATCTACAATAAAAGTGATTGTAAACATTAATTCCTATTATTTTGTTTATTTCATCGTGCCTTCTGTATTGAAGTACATATCAATCTCATTGAAACTATTTTACAGATGTTTCACAGTAAAGTAAATTTAAAATATTTTCAAAGTTTACTTTTACTTTCTGTAAAAATGAGAAGAAAAAATACAATTATTGCAAATAATATTATAGGTTTAAGAGCACAATATAATTTTAGAATTACATAACATACTCAGGTTCTCTTTTATGCTGTTTTCAGATTATTTTGAATTTCACCATACACAGTGATTTCAATGATGATCATCATGTAACAGCGGGCAAAAAAATACAATCAAAAAGATTGTATAAAAAGCTCAAATCTATTTTCAAAATATTTACAACAAACTCAACTATCTCTTTAATTTTGTAAAAATAAACACTCTCTTTTACATTGCATATAATACAAAGATCAAATATATGAACTGCTTCTTTCAAACACAATTTTCTAAATGAAATATCAAAGAACACAAATGATAACTGAAACACTAATTGTTGGCATCTACCCAATAGGCCGAATGATGTTTCTGAAATCCTTTGCATAGAAAATATCCAAAATAAACTTGTTAATTCATGTTAACATCTTCCCAATAGGCCGAATGATGTTTTCAAAACTTTGGTACCACAAATGTGGCAATTCATAAGGCAACCGACATTTGAATTCCAAATGGGCATCATTACAATGTGTTCATCCTTTATTGCAGATTAAATACACAGTAGAGTGCCCAGATGTTGTACTAGGTCCATCATGGAAAATTATAGCCACTGCTTTAAAAGTTCTTCCTGAAATAAACACTTGACTTGCCACAAAATGTCTAATTTTGGTTTCTTATTGTCTTCCATCTGCTCTACAACATTGTAGCATTAAAATGACATATTGTTCAAATCTTTCTATAAATAATGTTGACAACATTTCAGATTTACATTTCATATCTTGATTAGCTGATTTGACTAATTTGTCAAAGGACACTGTTTTGCAATCTGGTATTGTCAAATATATAAATCGTTCAGTGTCTATTTCAGTGGTAGAAGAAAAAGAACCGCTACCTTCCCCAAGACGTCTTTAAATAGGCGGTGCAAGCACTTGTCATCTCTAGAGTAGAATATGGCAGTGCTACTCTATGCGGACTTCTAAAACTCAGTTTAGCCCCCGTTAGGGCTTCTCTAAATGGTGCTACTAGACTTATCACGGGTTCTAAGAAGACCAACCACATTTTGACGGACCTGAATTCGTTCATTTGGCTTTCCTTTGAGGCAAGGATCCAAATAAAGATCGCTTGCATGACCCATAGAGCACTACACTTCAGCACTCCACTCTACCTGACAAACAAGCTGGAACTATCCAGGGGCACCAGGTCCACAAGAAGCACCGGCACACTGCTGCTCAAGCCCAAAAAATTTCATAAGCTTAAAAATTACAAGCGCTCATTCTCGGGCGTCGCCCCAAGAATCTGGAACTGCCTTCCAGTGGAAACAAGACTGATTCCCTCTACACTGGCCTTCAAAAGGGAAGTTAAAGCTCTACTAATTAACAATGCCTTGAACTAAATGCTTTGCTCCTCCTGCCTCTAGCTTACTGTACACGTATCACTTTTTGCGACCCTTTGTCGTTGAACATATTATCTGGTTGCTTTTGTTGTATATTGCCCTATTTCTCGCTCTCACCTAACCTGACTCCATTGTCTGCGTTAATTTTATTCTGCTCCTTTTGTATTTTATCCCACTGTTTCTCTGATCCCTCTCCACTAGCTGTTTTAATTTGTATGCCTTAACTGTATGTAAAGCGCTCTGATACCCAACTGGATCATGTTCGCACTATACAAAACTCTAAATGAAATAAAATTAAAAAAATATATCACATTTATGATCCCATCTGTAATGTAGTCCAAACAGATTTTCAATCTGTATTCCTTCATCGTCCAATTCTGCAAGCATAAACATAAGACATTCTTGAGCATCTTGTTGTACATTAAGTATCATTTGTGAAGAACCAGTACATACATACAAAAGATGGCGAATGCCAGAAGCAGTATGGATTTTAGTTTAATCAGTTGTCAATTTTTCAAAAATATAATGCAACAAAGAACGGATTTTTTTTCTCGATTTTCCACAATTTGAAGCTGAAGATTTTCTAGAAAAAACACGACCTTCACAATTACATTAGCATAGCAGTTGATACCTGAACTATTTTCTAATTGATATCCTACAATATCATCAACATATTTTCGCTGTGGACATACTACATGTTTTTCATATATGGGATATTCACCTAAGTTAGGAGCATACAGTCTTTTTAACCGATTATACTCTTTTACACAATTTTCATCTACACTAAACCTTTTGTCATCAAAATCAATCAAATACAATCCAGATAATGTTCTTACTCGAGACAATGCAATATATGTCATACCCTCTTTAACCCCTTGGCTGCGGCAGGAATTCCGCCGCAGCGCTGGGGGGGGGTTTGGGGGCAGCGCGGTGGGGCTGTGCTCATGACGGAGCCACTCCGTCATGAGTCACGGTTGAGCTGTGCTCATGACGGAGTGGTTCCGTCATGACTCCGCCCACGGCGCTAATCGCCCGCACAGGCGGGGAATTAGCGCCGCGTGGGAGGAGCGGCCGCCAACAGCCGCGGCATGACGGAACCACTCCGTCATGAGCACACGGCACCCGTGGCTCATGACGGAGTGGTTCCGTCATGAGCGGGGAAGGGGTTAAAAACTGTACTTTCAATGTTTACCAAAGCACTGTCTACACTTAAACCTTGAGATTTATGAATGGTCACTACATATGCTAAAGAAAGTGGCAAATGTTTTCTACGAACATACAAGTCTTTAACGAGCAAAAAACGAACAGCACAATGTCCAACCTGTTTTACCTCTTCAATCTGATCGAATTTTATCTTTAAGAATTCAATTCCATCTCTTTTTGGATAATTAACAAAATCAAGAACTTTTACCATTGCTCCATTTACTAAACCTTTTTCTACATCCAAATTACGCCGTAAAATTACCTGACAGTTTACACATACATATAAATTATTTTCTAAACCAGCAGTCTTAGATGTACACTTTTCCAAAGAATCCAAATTTGATTTTAATTTTTCAGACAGAATAATAGTAATTCCTTCATGTTCTATTTTGTCAATGGCTTCCATTTTCATTATTTGTTTTTTTTCCTGCTTCAAAAGTTCTTAATTGACTGTAGCACACTCTTACAGTGTTGGCATTAGGCAAATTAGAGACTTCTTTTCTCCAATTTTTTTGGACATTATTTCAGGACCAACTTTTCATTTGGAAAAAATGTTGTAAGCAGCCAACTTTGTAAAGCTTCTTTACCATGTTTTGTCAAAACACCAATTCTTATATCTTGAAGAATGCTTCCATAATGTTCATCACTTGCTTGTCGCATATTCATAAAAAGTTCTTTATATTTAAAATGAGACCAAATGTTGACATTTCTAATACTTCCCAAAGATTTCCTAGTGTCTTCACGGACAAGTGTTTTAAAAACTGGATGCACTTTTACAGGAGTAAGTTGTAGTAGGTCGCCAAACACAATTACATATTTTCCTCCAAATAAAACATAATAATCTGTTTTTAAAATCTGCTGCATTCTTAAATGTACAAAGGCAAGCATCAATGATCAGAAGTTTCATTGTCTTTAGTACTCTTGAAACTTCATAACAAGCTTCTCCAGATAGCGTGTGATATTCCAACGTATTTTCATGTTCAACTGGTGGCATCAGTAAATGATGTAATGTAATCCCTTTAATGTTGTGTGCTGCTAACCCAGCTGTTACAACACAAGATAAATGTGATTCAGTGGTTTTCTGTAGATAACTGGTAAAAACTTTAATTAAGAAACTTGTTCCTGTACCAGCTTGATCACTGATATACATTCGAATAGGTTTGAATGATGTGCAGTTGCATTCTTTTTTTCATGAAGTAAAGCATGGTCTATCTGTTCTGTAACTTGCTGATATATTTCTTTCTGTTCAATATTCAGTTGTTCGTCCAAGTTTCCCAACTCCATAATATCCAAAGAATTGGTTCTCCTAGTGGATCTTGACTCAGTGGAGATGAAATGTAACTATCTTGAGAACTGTCTACAGCAATTTCAGCTGCAATAGTACTTACTTGTTCAACCTCTTCATTCAACATTTGTAGATAATTTGGAAAAACTGTGCATTCAATGCTTTCTTTACATGCATTAAAAGAATCTTCATAGCACTCAAAATCTCAAAGTAACTCCATTTCAGTACGCCAAGGCTTGAAGAGTTGCAGAAGTGCTAAATAGAAAAATGTCCTTTCATCTGCAGTATCAGAACTGAGTTTTCTGTGATTAATTTGATTTCCTTTAGTATGTTTTACCAAACATCCATCACAGCCAATTACTGCATATTTTTCTTCATTTATATTTTCTGTAACATTTATCTTAAAGCTGTAATATTGCAGTACTTCATAGAAACATATGTTTTCCAGATGTGCACTTCTTTTAGGATAGTACGTATCCGACATGTTTGTTTTAACAATATCTGCACTTTTCGTTTGATTTAATGCTAAGTATTCAATTTCTCGTACAGATTTCAATACTCAATTTCATGTTGCAGCAAGACCTATCCAAATGATTCCTCTTGACTTTGAATGTAAACTTGCCGATGTCAACTGATCCACACATTTGTAGGATCCAATCTCTCAATGGGAAAGCATATTCAAACTAAAGCTGTACAATTTGTTACTAAGAGTCTTCTCTTGTGAAACTTCTTCCCACATTTCTTTTAAATCCGTCTTTGCAGATTTTATTATGTATGACGTAATACAGCAAGCAATAGCAATTGAATTATCTGCCACATACTGGATATCCATATTTGCATTCCACATCGTCAAAATCACTGGATTGTAACCATTAATATACTTTGAATGTTTTTATTGCATATGAAAGACATCATAGCTTGAAACCTATGATTAAAATATCTGCACTCATTTGCAGGATCCAAGGAACACAGTTTTCCAGCTGTCTTGAATTCAATATTTGAATATTTGAATTTGCTCGTCGTAGAAATTCAAGTAAATCATCCAATGCGTATTCAGCACAGCTTAGCGTAACAGACCATGAAGGAGTTCCTAGGTCCCTTATAAATTCTCCGTAACAATGATACCAATACTCATTAGTACCACGTTGACACGCCATCAAATTAATCAATTGAGATTCTATATAATCGTCTCTTTGTTGTCGTTTGTCCATTAATTTCTTTGCAGAAACATGTTGAAGATGAACTCCTGGTTCTAATATGTGGTTCACTGCATATGAAAGTTCAGACAAGTCACTTTCAAACAAAAGATGAAATATATATGGAATACATTGTTGAAATCTTTGATCCTCTGTGTACAATCTTGTTGTAAAGTAAAAAGATTCTTTCCTTTTTGGGCAACCACTCATGAGGTTAGGACAAATACTCCGTCTCATCTAACTCCTAATTTCAGTATTCAACCAATCACTCCCATAGATGGAACACTTACACACAAAAAACAGTTATAATAGAACAAGCTATTTATTAGCATAGAAAGATATTTTCACAATAATGTGGTCAATATAAAAAATACATCTTCACTTTAGTTAAAAAAGACAAATAAAAACATGATAACATACAGGAGAAAAATTATTCAAGATAAAAGACAATAAATTTTGTCATGTGGCAGTTAATTCAGACCCCTCATGGGCAACATTGAGTAAGGATTCACTTCCTTATTTCAAATAATTTGTGTGCCCTTTCTGAATTTAACACAAAGATAATGCGTTGACGCGTTTCGGAGGTTTCAAGTGATTGTGGCCTCCTTCTTCAGGACAATTACTATTTATTTCTCCTCCAGAATTATACACCTGTGCAATCGCACTGAGGTGTTTTCAGTTAAGATCTACAGTGAGGTTATCTCAATCTTTCATGGTTCCCCACGCTCTTGGATCAATCATCGGTGAGAAGATATCAAATCCTTGATTCCTCTCTATCATTTCAATTATTCCTGTGAGTTAGAGGGTATAATCGCATATAGGGATTCTTTCACTGCTCCGGGTAATAATTACTCGTGGCTCAATGAGTCCAACGGCCTGCGTTCCCGGGCAGCTACTTCCGCGTCTGTTGGATCGCGGGAAATATCGAAGACAATCTTGTTGTACAATATTCTGAAGCTGGAATCTGCAAGGATCATTCATCATACCGTCCACCTTTTCCATTGGGGAAGAGCTGTGGAAAACAATGGGCTTCTAAACTTCTTTCCCAAACACTCATAGGAGTTCTCTTTGCTTTTTTCATTGGAATAATATTTCCAACTACTTCCGTTGAATGTAAAGGATGTACACTATAATGTTCATAAATTTCTTCACTCCTGGAGATGTCCACTTATTCTATTTGGCCAGGTGAAATTTCGCTATCTTCTCCTAAAACTATTTAGCATTTTGAACTTTGGTGACATCTACTAACTCTTGCCATATTTTCTGACTTTTTGTTGGAATGCCATTAACTAGAATAACTACAGGTTCAGTTTCCTCTCTCTCTACACCAATAGTTTCAATATTTGTCTAAACATAAATACACAACTCTTCCTTTTAATCGTCTTTGTAAATCTGATGGTGGCAGCTTGCCTGTTTTAGGCTCCATACAAATAATAGCCTGAAACCGGTGCACAGATTGAATCAGAATGGACTCATATGTATTTAAATCTACCAGCTCTGGAGGAATAGCTACCAACTCTAGGTTATTATCTACAGCTCTAGCTGGCATTTTGTTCTCTTCTAATTTGATGTAACAATATTTACAAATTCGTTGATCAATACAATACCCAACTCATAAAGACCTTCCACCAACAAATAAGCACCAAATGCCTCACACTTATCATTGTTTTCCTTTTCACTTTTTAAATACAGACCAGCATTCCTAGTTTGATTTCTATTGTGAGTACGTCGACAACAAATACAAACATAGTTTTTTGATTTTTCAGAACAAAATCCCTTAAACTTTGTAATTTCTTCTACAACCTTCTCAGTAGTACTATCCTCCACCTCCTCTTCAACACCCACACTTATGAAACTCTCACTTTGTCTACACTCTTCTTCAGTACTAAAGAAATGAAAATCAATTTCATCACAATTTTTTTTACATCCTATACTGACCCATGCAAAAGAGCAGTGTTTATTTCACTTAAAAATAATGCAGGACTTTTTTCATAGTACAATCTTTTTAGTAACTTCCGCATTGCAGAGTGAGGTACTGCTAACATTCTCATATGATGAAAAACACTTTGACACACTTTTCTAGAAAGACAATCCAGAGAATGTCCTTGCAAGCCAGTATGTTTTCTCACTTTACAAGGATCTAGTCCTTGAAACATCTTAATCGTTTGGTCAATATTTTTTAGTATACTCTTGTAAGAAATTTCATAAAATATCAATAGACTCCTGTGGTATACTACAAATACTACTTCAATCCCATGTATACACTGGAGCTTGTGAACTTCTCCCTTGAACTTCTTCAGCTATCACTTCTTCCAAATTTCTAGGAACCATCTTTTCTTTTTCAATTACACAACCGTTCTTAAGTTCATAAGCACGAACACTGGTATCAACTGCGTGAACTAATGTATTGTTTTGAAAATAGCTCTCTTCATTAAAAAAAGGTTCTGAACTAGAACTGTGCTTCCATTCACCCAAAAAGTTGTTACAAAAGTTAGTTCTGTTAATTAATCTTTTCCTTTTACTTTTGTCCTTCATAGAATGCATTGGTTTATCCAATGTTCGCATTCTTTTCAAAACTAATATAAACAATCTTCTTTTCAATTCAAAAGCCTTTTCGACTATACTTTCAATCTCTTGTGTCTTTTTATAAAATGTAGTAATCTACTTTTATACATACGTTTTCTAATATTGTGATATTGTTTCATCCTTCTTTCAACATAGATTGTTTTCTCATTTCTTGAATTTCCATTAATTTGTCCTTTTTTCATTTTGTTCTTCTTCGTTCTACAAGTATACTTTCTATTTTCAGCTTTTTCAAAAACCTTTCCAGTCCTTTAAAGTCTTTTAATAAATTATTTTGTTCTCCTACCATAAGACTTTTTCTTTTTTGACATATATTGTAGTTCATCTAGTTCCTGCTTTTGTTTCGTCTTTAAGTAGTACTGTTTTTTTCTTGTTTTTATCTTTTGCCCATTTTTTGTCATGGTAAATCTTTCTTAATAATAAAGGAGAGTATTTGAAAAAAAGAATTTTAAAAATATCTAATAATATTAAAATAATTATATACAAATACTATTATTGATTACTAAAGAAACACCTTTTATTTAAAAGCTACAAACAAATGCATACATGGTTTTCGGAATATAGTAACAATTACACCTGAGCTGCGCAATGAGTGAAGAGGGGTGCAGAAAAAAAATGCACCAGTAATGCCTGAATGATTACAACACTACATATCTAGTGCCTACATCATTGTAAGACTGCATGGCGAATACTTTGGTGTTTTTATAACTACATGAGAGGGGTGCAGAAATTTGCAAGAGAGGTGCAGAAAGAAGGAAGAGCAGTGCAAAAGAACTAACAGCGGTGTAAAAAGAGGCACATGTGGTACAGAAGGAGGCAAGAGAACTGCAGAAAGAGGCAAGACAGTTGCAGAAACAGGCAAAAGAGGTACAGAAAGAGGGAACAGGTGGGCAGAGTGATGCAAGACAGGTGCAGAAAGAGGGAAGACGGGTATAGAAAAAAGGAAGAAGGATGCAGACATTTGGAACAGAGGTGCAGGAAGAATACAGAACAGTGCACAAAGAATCAACATAGGTGCACAAAGAGACAAGAGGGGTACAAAAAGTCAAGTGAAGAGCAGAATGAAGTAAAAGAGGTGCAGAGAGAACCAACAGAAAGGGGTAAGAGAGGTACAGAATGAGGAAAGAGGGTTACAGAAAGAGGACATAGGAGTGCAGAAAGAGGAATAGAACTGCAGAAAGAAGCAAAAGAGGTGATGAAAGAGGCATGAAGGGTGTAGAAACAGACAAGACAGGTGAAGAAAGAAGGAACAGAGGTACAGACAGAGGCAAATGTGGTGAAGAAACAAGGAAGAGAGGTGTAGAAAGAGGCAGGAGAGTTCCACAAAGAGGGAACAGCGGTGCTGAAACAGCTAAAAGGGGTGCAGAAAGAAGCAAGTGAGGTGCAGAAAGAGGCAAGAGAGGTACAGAAAGAGGCAAGAGAGTTACAGAAAAAGGAAAGTGAAGTGCAGAAGGAGACAAAAGAACTACAGAAAGAGGCAATAGAGGTGCAGAAACAGGAAAGTGAGGTGCAGAAAGTAGAAGAGATTTGCAGATTGAGACAAGGGATGTGCAGAAAAAGAAAGAAATGTGCACAAAGAAGCAACAGAAATGCAGAAAGAGGCAACAGAGGCGCAGAGGGAAGCACGAGTGGCTTGCACACCATTAGTACCAATTTAACACCCACATTTAGCAATAAGTAACAGGTGACCATTGTAGGTTTGCAAAGTGCCTTCCACCACGCTGTAACATATTTCACTGCATGTTTGTTAACGTTTGAGCCGAACAACACTTTTGTACTGCATCTTCACCATTCTATCGAAAATTATGTGGCATCATTCAACAATACCTTTCTACAGACTAGAAAAAAAAACTATTTAATAAGACTGTATATGAGCATCTTTCAAACCACACTTTTGTGCTGCATCCTCATCTTTCTATCTAAAATTATGAGGCATTATTCAACTATATCTTTGTACAGACTAGAAAAAAGAAGCCTAATTATTAACACCTGATATGAGCATCTTTCAAACCAAATTTTTCGGCTGAACCTTCACATTTCTTTCTAAAATTATGCGACATCATTCAACTATTCCTTTCTAGAGACTAGAAAAAAGAAGGCTAATGAATAACACCTTATATGAGCATTCTTGAAACCACACATTTGTGCTGCATCTTCATTCTATCTAAAATTATGCAGCATCCTTCAACTATACCTTTCTACAGACTAGAAGAAAAAAGCCTAATTAATAATACTGTATGTGAGAATCTTTCAAACCACACTTTTGTGCTGCATATTCACCATTTTACTAGTACTCACACTCTTGACCCTACCACATAAAAAGCAACAACAGCTCTTTGTTATACATCATGCACCTTAAAATATAAACAACATATGAAAGTACATCTACAACAAGAAACATACTAGACGCAGAACTCCATGCACACCTTAAAACTTGACATACTCCAAATCCAAATTTAAACCAACAACTAAAATGATGTTGTATACTAGAAATATACATATCCAGACAGTAAAACAAACTACCATAATCAGTAATCCATCTTCCAAAATACACATATTACTATACAGAATCTTTTTTAAACAACATTTAAGTACAACAAAACAAACTACAATACATATCTCTACATTTAGTAATATATGTCAAACAAAACAGTTTTAAAATAATTTTAAAAGTTTAAAAGTTTAAAAATAAACCTCACAAATGTATAACTCACCTTCCAAATAGATTTGTTGAATTTAAAATATCACAAACTCTTAAAGGATTTTCTTTTGCACACAATCAATATAATGCACCAGTCTCAGCAAGGTAAAACCAGTAATGGCAAAGTTTCCCTCCACACAAATACATGTTAGTAACAAATCACATTGCTCAATACATTATTTCAAATTTATAAAACACATTTCTATTGGTTACACATGTTAACCCGTAGCAACTGACTTCTAAATGTGCCCAAACTGTTTCTTCGTATTTTGGGGAAATCGCGACCCCATTGTGCACCACGGTGATGGAGTCGCAAATTCATACGGGAGTTCAAAAAGATATTACAAATACATTTTTTAATAACACACCTCTTCTAAAGATAGTACTGACTTGGGAAATCATACTTTAATAACATATGTGGGTCCGGGGCTCACTGTGCCACTGGAATCAAGCTATCCTGGCTGATGAGGGGTGAAACACATAAACCGGTCCTAGGATGCTTGTTTCCGGTCCAGGGAGGACCTGGCTTGGCAGTTCGGGCTGGACTGTTCCCATGAGGCACAGGGTCAAGACTGATTTGCATATGGCCCAGTCTAAACTGGGGTGGCATGGTGAGCAAAAGAATGATGGATTTAACCCAGATCTCTTGACTGGGGGTGAATGTTTTGATTTGTTCTGCATTCCATCCATCAATTGTGTGTCTTTTGCTTTCTCGCCCTAAGTGCGCCAAGTATGCCCAGACGTGGGTCCTGGGATCACTGTGCCACTGGAATCAAGCTATCCTGGCTGAAGTGGGGTGAAACCCCGAAACCGGTCCTAGGATGCTTGTTTCTGGTCTAGAGAGAACCTGGCTTGGCAATTCGGGCTGGACTGTTCCCATGAGGCACAGGGTCAAGACTGATTTGCATATGGCCAGGTCTAAACTGGGGTGGCATGGTGAGCAAAAGAATGATGGATTTAACCCAGATTGCTTGACTGGCGGTGAATGTTTTGATTTGTTCTGCATTCCATCCATTAATTGTGTGTCTTTTCCTTTCTTGCCCTAAGTGTGCCAGGTATGCCCATACGTGGGTCCTGGGCTCACTGTGCCACTGGAATCAAGTTATCCTGGCTGAAGAGGGGTGAAAACCCGAAAACGGTCCTAGGATGCTTGTTTCCGGTCCAAGGAGGACCTGGCTTGCCAGTTCGGCTGGACTATTCCCATGAGGCACAGGGTCAAGACTGATTTGCATATGGCCAGGTCTAAACTGGGGTGGCATGGTGAGCAAAAGAATGATGGATTTAACCCAGATTGCTTGACTGGGGGTGAATGTTTTGATTTGTTCTGCATTCCGTCCATCAATTGTGTGTCTTTTGCTTTCTCGTCCTAAGTGCGCCATGTATGCACAGACGTGGGTCCTGGGCTCACTGTGCCACAGGAATCAAGCTATCCTGGCTGAAGAGGGGTGAAATCTTGAGACCGGTCGTAGGATCCTTGTTTCCGGTCCAGGGAGGACCTGGCTTGGCAGTTCGAGCTAGACTGTTCCCATGAGGTACAGGGTCAAGACTGATTTGCATATGGCCAGGTCTAAACTGGGGTGGCATGGGTAGCAAAAGAATGATGGGTTTACCCCAGATTGCTTGACTGGGGGTGAATGTTTTGATTTGTTCTGCATTCCGTCCATCAATTGTGTGTTTTTTGCTTTCTCGCCCTAAGTGTGCCAGGTATGCCCAGACATGGCTCCTGGGCTCACTGTGCCACTGGAATCAAGCTATCCTGGCTGAAGAGGGGTGAAACCCCGAAACCGGTCCTAGGATGCTTGTTTCCGGTCCAGGGAGGACCTGGCTTGGCAGTTCGGGCTGGACTGTTCCCATGAGGCAAAGGGTCAAGATTTATTTGCATATGGCCAGGTCTAAACTGGGGTGGCATGGTGAGCAAAAGAATGAAGGATTTAACCCAGATTGCTTGACTGGGGGTGAATGTTTTGATCTGTTCTGCATTCCATCCATCAATTGTGTGTCCTTTAAATGTCACTATAATAACATGTTACTTATATATAAATTATAAATTTAAATTTTAAGCCCACAGTTAAGGTTCAACCCTATCCCCATTCTCCTTAATGACAGTTTCCATAGTAACAGTTCATGGAACACTCAAATTAACTGACAGGTCACAAGTTCACCATAGTTTCCAGTTGTGTAGTTGACTTTGCAAAATATGACCTTATCCTTTCTGTTGTAACATTTTTTATTAACCAATAAGAAACATGCTTTTTAAAGGAAGTAAAAGGAAGTGAACAGCATCTTGTTCACCATTTCACATACCTCTCATTCTACCAACTGACTACCTCAACTACAAACATATTTTCATTACTTCCAGATATCCCTTCAAGATGCTTACAATGTGGATTGTTGGACACAGCTATGTTTTCTGGTGCAGAAGGTATGCTGAATGCAGAGGTATTGACAAAGACCTAGCTTTACAAAATGTGAATATTCAATGGATTGCACAGAGAGGATTAAAGTGGCACCAAATGATGCCTTTAGTTAAAACCTTTTTACATCTCCAACCCCCTGACCTCATGATTGTGCACTGCGGTGGTAATGACCTAGGCACATTGACTGTGGTAGGTCTGGAAATGCTAATGAAGGACAACTTTGCACAATTGATGTTGCTTTTACATAAAGCTGTCTTTGTATAATCTAACATATGTGAAAGACAGAAACGGAAGTGGTCAAATCAATTCTGTCCACAGATTGAGAAAGCTATAAAGAATGTCAATAAAGCTGTTTCTGCTTACCTCAGTGACCATAGGATGGGCTCCATATTAAGAACAATATACAGTTTGATAGGGATGGCATCTACAGGAGTGATGAAGTACACTTCACAGATCAGGGAAACCGGGTCTTTCTCAACAACCTAAAGGTCTGCATCGGCACTTACATGTAGCTACAACAAACTCAGAATGAAAACAAGGGCTCTTTTTAAGGCCACCCTATAACTTAATACTGATTATATTTTTTTACAAATACATTTTTTTGGGGTTGGATTCACGCACCAAGCGTGAATTCACAAAACAAAATCACAATCTCAATGCACTACAACACAACACACTTTTCAACTTTAACTAATATTTGAAATATTTTTAACTATTCTATCAATTGTAATCTTGTCATGAACTTCATTCACAGTACCTTTTTAAAATAACTTCACAAATACAACAGTATCTTCTACATTATATTCTAGTTTAATATTTATTTAAGGTGTATTCAAGAAGCCAACTCGATGTTACACGGGGGCGGGCTGCGCTGAGACCTGCCCTGGAGTCGCGACTTGAAAAAAAACGATTCCCTTTAATTATTTTATATTCGCTCCGGGGACCCCATCCCCCGGGGACTGCCACCATTTTATTAGCAATAAAAAAAGAATGGGGACTGCGTGGCCCCCCTCCTCAGGCCAATACTGGCTCCAAGGACCCCATCCCCCAGGACCTAGCCTTTTCTTTTAATAAACAGTAATTAGAGGAGGGGGCCACGTGCCCCCCTCCCAGGCCACTTCTGGCCCCAGGGACCCCATCCTCTGGAGCCAGCTTTTACCTTTGGGGACCGTGGGGGGAGCCCCAATGCCCCCATGGTCCTGCCAGCTTCTCGCCTCCTGCAGGAGCCGGCATTGCTTTTGAGCAAAGGGAGCTGCTGACAATCAGCTTCCCTTGCTCAAAAGCAATTCTGCTTTGCTTCGTTGAAGCGAGAGGAGGTTTACTGCTCTTGCTTCAATGAAGCAAAGCACGATTTTGGTATGACAGGGTGGGAGCAAACGACAGTGTCCCAGGGGTGGGTACCCCGGGACATTGCAGGCGCGGTGGAGTTCCCCAGGGCCATCAAGGGCTCCAGGAGCGGGGCTGCGCGGCCCCCTCCCTAAATGTACTTTGCCCCAGGAGGTGGTGGTCCCAGGGCTTGGGGGGGCTAGCGAGGGTCCCTGCATAATAATTACAAATGCCCCGGGGAGGTGGCAGTCTCTGGGGCACCTGGGGGGGTTACGACCCCCTATGCATTTAATGAACAAGCCCTGGGGAGGTGGTGGCCCCCGGGACTCCAGGAGGCCACGTGCCCTCCACATTCAAATTACTAAGACCCGGGGAGGTGGCGGCCCCACGGGCCCCCACAAATTTATGTGGCCCACTCAGGGGCTTATAAAAAGCTCTTCATTTATTTATTTATTTTCTCATCCAGAGTCGTGCACCCAGCGTGATTTTGGGCATTTAAAAAAAAAATGCTTTTTTTGGACCTGGGAGTCCTTCTAAGACCCCACTGGGGCTCAGGGTGTTTCTACCACTATTTTCTTGTGACTCGGTTACCGATTCAGAAAATGGCTGCTAACACTTCCTGGTTTGGAGTGTTGCCAGCCAATCAGAAGTCAGCTCGTACTCAGGAGGAGCTGCGACTCCTCCAAAGTGCTCAGATATCAATATTTGTCTTTTTTTAATTTCTCAGGAAATACTGAACGGATGTACACCATTTCAAAAAAAGGTTGCTTTCTGAACTAAGACCTACCTTTTTTGCCAAATTTAGCGTAATTCCGTTCAGCAGTTCGGGCAGTAGCCGTGTCTAAAGTTTCCTATGGAATTAACATAGGGAAAAAACGTTTTGGGACCCCTCTTTTTTCTCAGACAGAAGCTGACCAGAGCGCCCCATTAGTTTTGCAAATTTCGCAAAGATTCATCAAACGGTGCGATAGATATGGGCAAATCAAAATACGCTTTTCCTATGGAAACTAGGTCCTAACTATAACTACCTACTGGCGACCACCAGTAGCTATATATATATATATATATATATATATATATATATATATATATATATATATATATATATATATATATATATATATATATATATATATATATATATTATCATGTATTTTGCTAGAAGTATATATATATATTTTTTTTTTAGACATGTGATTATGAATTCATAAAAGTCTGTGTTAACTAGATGAAGGTATTAAGGTATGATAAGTTGTTTATCTTTTTTTAGTAAGCACTTGCACTTTATTAGAGTCAAAAGCACTTGCACTTAATCACAGTTGGAAGCATTGAGGAATTAATTAAAAAGATAAATGTATAAAAAGTAATAAGCTAAAACAAGTGAATATGAGAAAAAGAAGGAGGAAAAAGCAAAAAGAAAAAAGTTGATCTTACCACTATAGATGTATGTTTTCCATTTCTATGAAAAGGGTGTGAAGATACTGAGTGCTGGGTAGTTTTAAACACCAGTCATGTGACCGTCCTATGTTGTGAACAAGGCTGCTGAGGCTCCCGAAACGCGTCATGCCATCGTAGCTGCTTTTTGCTTTAGAATAAATTTGGAGTAATGAAAACGAACCTTGGCAGTGTCCGTGCCTGTTTTTTTAAAGTGGAACAGGAGTTTGAGTAAACATACGTATGTTTGTGTATATATATGTTCACTGAAAAAAAACATAGGTTTCAGGCACGTTATAGTTAGGAATTAGCATTTAAAAAACCTTAGAAATTCACTGAAAATACAATAGGTTTCAGGGGCGTTATAGTTAACTGGACTTTTCACTCGTACAAAACCATTGAAATTCCCCTGGTATAGTTAGTTCAGCTAACTATAACTCGTGCGCCCGTAATGCACTGCTGATGACATCACATATTACATCACTCATGACATGGTCAGTGACATCACTCATGACATCACTGAGGACATCTCAAATGACATCACTGATGACATCACTGATGACATCATCCAGTGAATGTGTGTTTTTCTGAAAATTACATATGTTTTATATATGTATATCTCAATCTCGATGGAAGAATAAATGGGTATATAAGTGTCTAAATGGATGATTTGTTTTTGAAAAATTGATTGTATAACTGACTGATTAAGTGTATCTTAGTGAATACATGGCTTTGTGAGTAACGTTTAAATATGTAAATATCTGTATCAGTCTCTCACTTTGTGTATAAGTGGCTGCATGGGTTAGTGAGTATCTAAATGAGTGTCTATATAGGTTATTAGTTGTTTTTTTTGAGTATCTGTCTGAGTGTCTGTTTGGTTCGGTGGGGGGTATTACGTAGTGCATAGGTGCATGATTGAGTGACTCACTGTTTGTATGTGTTGAAGACAGCATGTGTGCAGGACTGTATGTGTGGATGAGTGTGTGCATGGGTGTGTTAGTGAGTGAATGACTGTCTCAATAGTGTCTTTATGAGTAACTACATATGTTTTAAACTAGTATATGTGACTATTGGTGTATATAAGTGAGTATATGTGAAAGGGAGAGATTGAAAGAGTTCCTGTATGAATAAGTATGTGTTTCTATAAGTGATTGTTTAAAAGACTAAGTATGTGTAAGTTTCTGTAGAAGTAAGTGTGGTGGTGTGTGTATAACTGCATATGCAAGTAAATGGATGTTTGATTCTTTATTAGCATGAGTGACTATGTGTGTGAATGACTCTATGGATGAGTGGTGTTGTGTAACAGGATGTATAGGTATATGAGTACATAAGATGAGTGAGTACATGTATGAGTGGCTGTATAGGACTGTTGGTGAATGAGTGGATGTGTATGTGGATCTTAGAATTACTGAATAGGTTGTTGTAACTGATATTGGTATGTCCATTGTTTTGAAAATTTTAGTTTCTATTTTTGAATGTGTGTATCAAAGGTTATATTAGGGGGAGAGGAGGTCTGCCACTCTATCACAAGGATGATGTCATCAGTGATGTCATTTGAGATGTCATCAGTGATGTCATGAGTGATGTCACTGACCATGTCATGAGTGATGTAATATGTGACGTCATCAGCTGTGCATTGCGGGCGCGCGAGTTATAGTTAGCTGAACGCCCCTGAAACCTATGGTTTTTTCAGTGAATTTCTAAGGTTTTTTAAATGCTAATTCCTAACTATAACTGCCTGAAACCTATAGATTTTTCAGTGAATTTCAAAATGCTAATTTCTAACTATGCCTACAGAGATAGGACATGTGAAGAAAGAAGAAAAAACGCACAGAAAGAAAAAAAAGAAATGCAGAAAGAAGCAACAGAAGTCCTCAAAGACGAGGAAAAGTGCAGGAAGAAGGATAACGTGCAGAAAGAACAAACAGAAGAGCAGAAAGAAACCTTGTTGCAAAATCATCCTGACCCTCAACTTTTTCAGACGGATACTGGTGGTAACTGAGTCTGACTAACCAGTCCTAGAGCCAGTGCTATGTTAAAAGACACTCAGAATACAGTGAAAACACCTACATACACTAGGGAACACTATGCGTTGGGGATCCCCTGTGATCAGCATGACCTCCTCTGTAAGCTCCTAGTATATAATAGGGCAGGGGATTAAAACTACCTCTTAAAACGTGCCACAGGGCGTGTTTGCACAAGTCACCTCAGGCCCCGTCCCCTCACTTCCCCACTGTGTAAACACGCCCTGTGGCCGTTTTAAGTTGGGAGATTAAGTCCCCTTGAATCCTTAGTGTCCCTAGGGTCCAACTAGACCACTAGGTACCTCCAGTAAGTGCCACAGAGCTGCGTTGCAGAGAGATGTAAAAAGGGGCACAACCTAGACCACCTCTCTGCAACGCAGCACAGTGGCGTTTACTGGAAGCACCTGGTGGGCTAGTTGGCCCCCAGGGTCCCTCAGGATTGAAGGAGAATTATTTCCCCAACTTAAAACGCGCAACACAGGGCTTGTTTGCACACGTTAACTCAGGCCCCGTCCCCTCCCTTCACCACAGTGTAAACACGCTCTGTGGCAGTTTTTAGTTGGGAGATTAAGTTCATTTGAATCCTGAGAGTCTCTAGGGTCCAACTAGCCCACTAGGTACCTCCAGTAAGTGCCACAGAGCTGCATTGCAGAGAGGTGTAAAAAGTGGCATGGCCTGGACCACCTCTCTGCAACGCAGCTCAGTGGCGCTTACTGGAAGCACCTGGTGGGCTAGTTAGCCCCCAGGGGCCCTCAGGATTGAAGGGGAATTATTTCCCCAACTTAAAACGCGCCATAGGGCGTGTTTGCACACGTCACCTCAAGACCCGTCCCCTCCCTTCCCCACTGTGTAAACACGCCCTGTGGCCGTTTTTTAAGTTGGGAGATTAAGTCCCCTTGAATCCTAAGGATCCCAAGGGGCAAAATAGCCCACTAGGTACGTCCAGTAAGTGCCATTGCAGAGTGGTGTAAAAAGGGGCACGGCCTGCACCACCTCTCTGCAACGCAGAGCAGTGGCGCTTACTGAAAGCACCTGGTGGGCTAGTTTGCCCCCAGGGTCCCTCAGGATTGAAAGGGAACTATTTCCCCAACTTAAAACGCGCCACAGGGAGTGTTTGCACACGTCACCTCAGGCCTCGTCCCCTCCCTTCACCACTGTGTAAACGCGCCCTGTGGCCATTCTAAGTTGAGAGATTAAGTCCCCTTGAATCCTAAGGGTCCCTAGGGTCAAAGTAGCCCACTAGGTACCTCCAGTAAGCACCACAGAGCTACGTTGCAGAGAGGTGTAAAAAGGGGCATGGCCTCAAAACACCGGTCTGCAACGCAGCTCCCTGGCGCATACTGGAGATACCTGTTGGGCTAGTTGGCCCTCAGGGACCCTCAGTATTGAAGGGGAATTAATTCGCCAACTTACATCTGGCCAGGGGGCGCGTTTGCAGAGTGCTGCAAGGAGGGGGCGTGGCCTCTGGCGCGATGCCGGTCTTTTATTTATTTAATTTTTTTAAGAAGGAGGGCTGTGTGGCCCCCTTCTTTTTCTAATTTGCTGGCCTTGGGGACCCCATCCCCCAGGGCCTGCACCCTAATTATTTTTGTTGAAAAAAATAAATTTGGCCCTCCCAAGGCCTTAATCGGCCCCGGGGACCCCAACCCCCGGGTAATGGCCTTTTTTAAAAAAAAATTCTTTAGGAGGGGGCTGCGTTGCCCCCCTTCTCAGGCCACTTATGGCCCTGGGGACCCGATCCCCCGGGGCCGGCCTTTGTTTTTTAATATTTTTTTGAAAAATATGTTGATAGAAAAACCTAGGACATGCTGGACAAACCGTATGTACCTATCACCATGACGATTTGCGTGATATTCATTAAAAGGTGACTATGCATAGAATGAATCCACATGGAATGTATTTACACTGCTAGTGAAGCTCTGACGTGTCTGACGCCCTACCGTGCCTAATCCCGGCGCCCCCGCCAGTGGGTACTCTCCAAGTAGATACCCATGTTGTTAATTTATACAAACATGGGTAGCTATTGACGGGCATATTTAATTTACATGCACACCAAGCCATTCAAAGGGGATTAGACAAAAATTCGACCAAACTATGCAAGAAACCCCCCTCACGGTTAATAAAACACACATCCACCGCCGGATGTGTAATACTTTTTTTTTTACTCTCTGGAAAGTAGGGGTGGGCGGAATTTGCGTAATTGCGTTACGCAAATCTCAGCGAAATGGTAAAAAATCTCCGCGAACACGCAGAAATTCCGCGAACACGCGGAATTGCTTGTTCGCGATGCTTTTTTCCTGTTCGCAATTGCTGTTTGCGTGCTCGAGGAGAAATATCTCGCGAACATGCATTTTGAGAACGCGAACAAGCAAAAATTTCGCGAAATTGCGGAAAGCAGACTTTTGAGCAATTTCGCGTTCTCCGCGGAACGCGAAATTACGCAAATTCCGCAAATTCCGCGAGCGGAATGGAATTTGCCGCCCAGGCTTACTGGAAAGGCGACGAACCTCACTTGAGAGTCACAGCGTGCTCCTGGCTGAGCCCAATGTTGTGTTGCACCCACCAGTGCCCGCCGAGTGCCACACACCTCTGTGTTGTATTCCACCAGCTAGTGCATATGCTATGACACTCTCTAGCTCATGTGCACTGTAACACCACTCCGTGAATATGTCATGCCACACTTGCCTTCGCACGGGTTATATTGCCCCATCTAACGTGCCTTCCTCGATGCCTATGTTATAACGCACAGTGCTATGCCATACATATTACAATCTGGGATCCATATCTTTGTCACAGTGCATATGCAACGTTACACTCCCCAGCACATATTTTATATTACAACTTTAGAGACTAGTTAGGTTACACAACACTGCCCTGTGCATATTACACTCCAAGGCGCATATCGCATAGCACACGCTAGTGCCTGTGCTATCTCACGCTCTCCAATGAATCTGTCATTGCGCACAATGTATTGCATATTATATTTCACGCCCGGTTCATCTTATATCACACTTTTTGGTGCATAGTTTATACCTAGTTTTCATTTTCAATCGTGCTCTCAGGACTATGTTCTATATAACACTGCGTCCACCTACCCTTTTCACGGGAATTACATTTGGTGATGGGGGGTGGAGGGTCAGGGGGTGTTTCTACCAAGTGAGCCCGGAGTCACAGTCACAAACGTCCTCTTCTTCCTGAATAAATGTGAGATTATGCGGCATACTTGTTCATATTTTAAGTAGTTCGCACAGACACACATTTTAAAAACAATAAAGTTCCTAATACCCACCTTCTCTGAACAGTTAGCTTGCTGCCCCATCGACCTCCTCCCTATCCTCTGTTGTCTGAATCCATGGACTAGCCTCCTCCCTCCTGCCATGCATGGTCTGATGTGCTGCCACTGCCCTCCATGTAGCATGATGTACCAGTCCACTCCTCCTGCCCTCCATTGCCCAATTCTATGGCCCATCATTGACCTCCTGCTTAGCCTCTGTGCTTAGCTTGCTGCCCCTATTCTCCTTCCCCCTGCCCTCCGATGTCTTTGTGCATGCCCCTGCTCCATCCTTTTTGCCCACCATGTTCCATGGACCTGCCACTCCTATCTACCCTGAGTGTTCTGTTGAGCTGCCACTCCCCTCCCACCTGCCTAGCATTGTCAATTGACTGTAACCTGTCCCTGCCACCTCCACCCTGCCTGTCCACATGCCATGCCCCTATCCCCTTCCTCCTGTCCTCCATGGTCCTTTTTACTGCCATACTCTTCTGCCCTCCCTGGTCTGTTGTGCTGCAATTGCTCCTCCTGCCTGCCCCACGCAGTCTGTTGTGAGGCCCCTTCCCCTGAACTCTCTTGTCTGTGCCCAGGTCCTGACCCTCCCTTCTATCCTCCATGGTTCTTTGTTCATGCCCCTGCACCCTCCTTCTTGCCCATCATAGCCATTGTGCTGCCACTAACCCTCCCGCTTGCCATACATGGTCTTCTGTGCTGCCATGGCCCCTCCCACCTTCCCTGTGTGGTCAGCTACCTGCCCCTTACCCCCTCCCACCGTCCCTCCATGTTCTGTGTGTATGCCATCATAGTCTCATTGTTGCTCTCCATGGTGTGTCTTGTTTCTAGTGCCCATCCTGCTTGACCTCCATGGTCATCTTCCTGCTCCTGCCCTGCCCCCTTGCCCCCAGCCCTCTGTTTCCATGTGCAGACCCCTATTCCTTCCCTCCTGGCTTGTCTGTTCCATTGTAATGCCCCTGATCCGTCCCTCCTGCCCTTTATGGTCTGTTATGCTGCAGCTTTCTCTCCTGTCTGTCCATTATGGTCAGCTAGCTACCATTGCCTCTTCCCCTCTGTTCTCTGTTGTCCATGCGCATGGTCCTGTCCCCTCCCTATTGCTTTCTATGGATTGTTGTGCTGCACTTCCATCCTGCATGCGCTGTGTGGTGTATTGTGCTGCTGCAAACCCTGATGCCTGCCCTGTAGGGTCAGTTTGGTGCACCTCTCCATGTCCCTCCTGTCCTCTGTTATCCGAGTCCATGTCCCTACCTCAATTCCTCTTGCCTACCATGATCCAATGTATCATACTTGCGAACATTTTGAACTTGGTAAGAGGCAGATTTTGAAAAAAAACTGGGGTATTGATTTTTCCCTTTGAGTTACATTGAAAAAGTGGAGATTATAGATAGGAGACAGATCAAATAAAGCCCATTTGAGCTTAAAACATTGGACGTTTCTTGGCTGAAACAGGTCTGTTGGCATGTATGGTTGTTCTACCACTGCCTCTTCCTTCTGCCCACAATGGTCTATTATATTGCCACAGCCTCTCTTGCCAGTCCTGTATTGTTGGTTTGTTGCCCCTGCCCCCCTTTCCACTGCCCTCCATAGTCTGTTGTGCTGCCACTGCCCTTCCTGCCTGCCCAGTGTGGTCAAATTGTTGCATCTGCACTCTCCTACCTGCCTTCAATTTTCAGAGTCCGTGCCCCTGGCCTCTGCCTCTCATTAGTATCACAATGAACAACTAGATTGCTAACATTTTATATTTATTACAAAAGTGTGGAACACCTGACATCATCTTGATGCAATCAAAACTGTAATACCTAGAGTATTTCCTTTAGAAATTACATATATGAGAGGGTCTTATTTGCATCAAAATTATGGTTAGTGCTCTAAAAAACTAAAATGAGGACATATTTTCTGAGTTTTCAAATAGTGACAAAGAACTTTTAAATTATATGTAATCTTTATGTTTTTTTATCCAGTTGACCTCTTGATTAAATGTTGCACCTAGGGGAGAGGATGTGGTGTTACTTCCAGAGCTGCAGACTTTGCAACTGGGGAACCAGGTTGGAGTTTCTGCTTCAGCTCAACATTCTGTGATTCTGGTCAAATCACTTAATCTCCCCATGTCTACAACCAAAATGAATTTGATCTTGTGTGATGTAACCAATGCTCACGTAAAGCACTCCAATACCTGACAAGTCTGCACTATATAAAACTGCAAATACACAAAAAATAAGTGTTTTGCACACTTGTGTCATTGGGCTATATGTGGGCTACATCTGGGTGATATTTGTGCTGCATTTTGGGCCCTTTTGTCTCTGGTGGCCATCTTGGGAGATTTATTTGTTAAGAAGTTTCCTAATTTCCTCATTTACTGCAGTCTCCTCAGTAGGAAATGATTTCAATTTTTTACTTTGATTCCATCAAGAAGGTATTCAGATATGTCACACATTTGCCATAAATTCTGTATGTTAGCACTATAGTTGCTCATTAGATCACTCTAGTAAAGCTACTGCTCACCACGGAAGTCTGCTGCTGGTATTAAAAGTGCATGTTTCAGTCTGTATATCAGAATTTTTTAATGAAATAGAAGAGGATTTGAGAAGTCACTCAAAATGTGCCCTAATTTTTCTTTGTTCAGCACTAACCATAATTTCTATGGCAAAATGAACCCCCTCATTGTTATCCTTTTTAAATTAAATGTTTTAAGTGTTACCAGTTTATTCCAATCAAGATGGCTTCAGGTGTGCCATACTTTTGTCATAAGTAAGACAGTAAGCGCTCTAGTTGTTCTTAAGAACACTCTGGGACATTCTGTCATTGGGCTATACTTGGGCTGCATCTCGGTGATATTTGGGCTACTTTTGTATCTGGTGGCCATCTTGGGAGATTTATTTGTTATGAAGTTTCCTAATTTCCTCATTTACTGCAGTCTCCTCAGTGGGAATACTTTCAGTTTTTTATTTTGGTTCCATCAAGAAGGCATTCAGATGTGTCCCACATTTGCCATAAATTCTGAATGTTAGCACTCTAGTTGCTCAATAGATCACTGTAGTAAAACTACTGCTCACCAGGGAAGTCTGCTACTGGTATTCAAAGTGCATGTTTCAGTCTGCATGTCAGAATTTTTTTATGAAATAGAAGAGGATTTGAGAAGTCAAAATGTGCCCTAATTTTTCTTTCTGCAGAACTAATCATAATTTCTATGGCAAAATGAACCCCCTCATTTTGTTCCTTTGTAAATTAAATGTTTTAAGTGTTACCACTTTATTCCAATCAAGATGGCTTCAGGTGTGCCATACTTTTGTCATAAGTAAGACTGTTAGCGCTCTAGTTGTTCGTTAGAACACTCTGGGACATTCTGTCATTGGGCTATACTTGGACTACATCTGGGTGATATTTGGGCTACATTTGGGCTCTTTTGTCTTTTCTTTAGAACACTCTGGGAAGCTGCAGTAGAATAGAAAGGAATCAACTAACAGTCTCTGCCCTTGTTGGATGTACATGTTTTACTGAGAATGTCAGACTTCATTCTCACATGACTGAGAAAGATAATGTGAATTTACAGAAAATATGCTCTCAGTTTAGCTTATAGCAAACCTCTGTGGGAAAAGCATGAGAAAATAGTTTTCTCTCAAACATGATTCATGATATCACAGCAGAAGGCTTTTTCACATGGTAAAATCACCTTAGAACACACCACAATTCCTAAAATGAGTATGGTACCATCAACAAATGATTTATAATGTAACTAAAGTCTTAAAACCTTCTATTAACTGCAATGCTTTTTAATGAGGTGCTATCATGTATATTGGTCCCAAGATGGCTGCCAACACTTCTTGGATGAAGTGCTGACAGCCAATCAGATCTCACGATGAGATGTGTGGTTAGGCTCCGCCCAGATATATATGTGATTTTACTTTTGATTTTCTCAGGAACTACTGACCGGATTTACACCATTTAAGCAAAAGGCATAAGTCTGAACTGAGGACTACCTCTTTGCCAAATTTGGTGTAATTCCGTTCAGCACTTCGGGCTGTAGCTGCGTCAACAAGTCCTATGGGAAAATGCATGGGGAAAACGCGTTTTGGGACCCCCCTTTTTTCTCGGCCCCCGCTTGACGAATCACCGTGAAATTTTCAGGATAGGAGCGGACCGGAGCTGGCCAAAAGTTTGGAAAATGTCGCGAACAGTCATCAATCGACACCAACGTTATTCTAAATAGAATGTTGCGGATTTCCTATGGAAAATAGGTCCTAACTATAACTACCTACTGGCGACTGCCAGTAGGTAATATATATATATATATATGAACGAAGTTCGCCGCCAACAATAGCCTCACATGGACCAAAGGACGAAGAGCGGACCACCAAGAGTCAGTGCAAATCCAATTTTATTTTGTGCCAAGCAAGTCTGCCATTACGCGTTTCGACCCCCACTCGGGTCTTGATCACATGACGCATTGCGTAATCAAAATGCGACATTTAAAGAGATAAGTGCAAGGATGTGATGACGCAAAGTCAAAGTGCAAGTGCATGGTAACTGAAAAGTTACTTAAAGCAGCGTATAACATTCAATTACATGTGCAAACTTCACGCATTAGCCACTTGTGCGCTCATGACGGAACCACGCCGTCATGAGCCACGGGCGGCGTGTGCTCATGACGGCGTGGTTCCGTCATGCTGCGGCCGTTGGCGGGCGCTCCTCCCACGCGGCTCTAATTCCCCGCCTGTGCGGGCGAATTAGAGAGTGGGCGGAGTCGTGACGGAACCACGCCGTCATGAGCACAACTCGCCCGTGACTCATGACGGTGTGGTTCCGTCATGAGCATGGCGGCGCCGCGCTCACCCCTCACCCCCCCAGCGCTGCGGCGGAATTCACGCCGCAGCGAAGGGGTTAAAACACAGTCAATAAATATATAAAAATGTATAAATATATAAATATGCTGGTAAATGCTAAAACAATTGTTGTAAAATCTCAGTATGTTAAAAAAAGCAACATGTATGGTTGGTTCTGTGGTTGGCAACGTTACTCCATAGTTATGGCAGATAAAGACAACATAGCAATTGAAATCTAGTATGATGTGCCAATTGGTTCTGCATACAGCTAAAATTGCCTACTCGTATTTCGTAAATGTGTCTATCTGCATCTTTGTTATTATCAACCACAATGATTTTTTTATTTGTAAATGCTGTTAATGCGTACATTCTTCTGTGCTGCTTTATATGCTATGCATTCATGCCCGAGTGGGCCTTCTTGTACTTGTGTCTATCATACAATATCCCAATATTGAAATCACTTAGTCGATCTTAAATATGTGCAAAATAGGTGCAAAAAAGTAAGTGACTAAAAAAATATGAAAAAAAGGGAACAAATCCCTATACAAAAACATTGAAGTATTTTTAGGAGGAGATGAGCCTATACATTCAAATTCAAGTTCAAAGAAATCATAATTTACATTGTGAATCATATATACAAAAAGCAGCTGATATACACATACAGTATAAATGTGAGCCCACATTTAATTTTGAAGTCCAACCTTGCAGAATTCTCAGAGACATGTGTGGAAATCTTTGCTGGCATTTAATCCCAAAGGATGTTTCGTATCTAGCTCTAAAATGTAACGGGTTTCAAGTAGGCGCAATTTGGCCTCTCGATTACCCCCACGTTTAAGTGGTAATATTGTATCAATTACATAATACTGGAGATAAATGGGATTGCTATCATGTTTCTGCTCAAAATGCCTAGCGACTGGGTAAGCCTGATCTTTGCTGTTGATTGCTCTTATGTGCTGGAGTATTCTCTTATGGGCAGGAAGTTTAGTACTCCCAATATATTTCAGCCCACAGGGACACTCCAGCACATAAACAGCAAATTCCGTTTTGCATGTTAGCCTCTTGTTGATCATGATAGGGTCTTTCTTAAATGGACTGCAATATTGGGTTTTGTTACAGCCAAATTGGCAGGCTTTGCACATAGGACATTTCCTAAAGCCCTTACACTGCGCCAACCAAGTGTTGGGAGCTACCAATTCAGGGCTATTCCTCACCAGGGTACTGCTCATTGACGGTGCTTTTCTGAAAGTCAATGCTGGTTTTGCTGGAAGTAACATACCAATGACTGGATCCCCCTGTATCAGATTCTAGTTTCAGTAGAAGATTTTCCTAAGTTCCTGATGCTGGTTGTTGAATGTCAAAATAACCCTGGGTTGTAATGTAGTATCTGCCGAATTATCTGCTGTCACCTTTAATTTGGAGGTGAGTGCCTCCCTTCTATATAAGTTCTTAACTTTCCTGATGGCGCTGTCAATAATCTTATTGGCATAGCCCCTAGCCAAAAATCTCTGCCTGCATGCTTCCTGTGCAATCTCACATTCCAGGTCAGTGCTGCAGATCCGCCTAATACGCAGCATCTCACCATATGGGATGCTGCGTATTAGATGATGAGGATGGTGGCTAGTTGCATGCAGGACCATATTGCCTGCTGTCGGCTTTCTGAACAGTCTGGTAGCCAAATCTTCTCGATCTACATAGACCTCTACATCTAAGAAACAAACAGACACGGTACTGATGGTTGATGTAAATTGGAGATTAAAGCAGTTGCCATTCAGTGAATTTACAAAATCTTTGGCACCTAACTCCGTGCCCCTCCAAATCAAAAATAGATCATCAATATATAGCAGATATACAATTGCATGTTCATCCATAATCTCTCTGTTCTCTCCCCATAGGACCTGCTCCTCCCACAGCCCCATATGTAAACAGGCATAGCTGGGGGAGAAGCAGGCCCCCATTGCGACTCCCCTGATCTGCTGATAAATCTGATTATTGAACAGAAATGAGTTTTGTTCCAAGCATCCCTGTATCATGGCAATTAACATCTTATTATGCAAAGAATAGTTCAGTGGACGTAAATTCAAGTAGTGTTCTACAGCTTTGAGGCCATCAAGGTGCCTGATAGAGGTATACAGAGATGTTACATCTAAAGTGATTAGGAACATATCAGGACTCCATGTCACATGTTCAATTTTCCGTAGAAAATCCGAGGTGTCCTGAACGTAGGATGCCAATCCTTTGACCCAATCTTGTAAAAAACAGTCTACATATTTAGAAGTATTCTCCATTATACTATCGATGGCAGAAATGATGGGTCTTCCGGGTGGATTGTCACTACATTTATCGATTTTCGGTATCAAATAGAGGGTGGGGATGACCGGATGTTCCTTTTTCAAAAAGCGATATTCATCGTTTGTGATTAATCCTGCAATTTCCAAGCTAATAGTTTATGATAATGTTCATTCCAAGCCGTTCTGACAACATGAATGTTACTTTTTCTATAGCACGCCGGATCCGCCAGATGCTGTGTGGCTTCCCTCATATAGAGTTGTCTTGGCCATAGTACTACATTTCCGCCCTTGTCTGCTTGCCTCACAATGATGTTGTTGTCGGATTGTAGTTTCTTCATTAACTGTTTATAACAAACATTTTGTTTGTCTATACTATGGCAAGCTCTATTGGTTGCTAAATACAACTTTTTCAGATCTCTGATAACTAGATCATGATAAATATCTAAATTGTCATGTAGCATAATCGGCTGGAAAACAGATTTAGGTTTAAAAGGAGTGGTGCTGGACCCTCTATTGATCAATGGTTCTTGGTCCATGATAGATAGTTCCTGTTCCTGTTCATTTTGAAGGGACCAAGCATCCTGAAATAGACTGTAGTCTCCAGCTGTCAACAGTGTCGGACTCACAGTAGATCCCTCCGTGATGACTGCTGTTTTCTATATGTATCTATATATAAACAAATGGTTCTCCGCTCGCGCAGAAAAGATCCAGCACTCCGTGAAATAATTTTAACTTGCTTCCATATTTGTAAAGTAACGGCAACATCTACGTGTCTGCTGTCTTTTTCACAATGTATGGTGCCATTTTCCCAGCACTTTTAAATAAAAAACAACAGTATGTCATGTACAGCATCGTAGGACACACAAAACCAGCACTATTAGATCCTGGTTGTTCCTTACATTGTATGGGCGCCATTTTTACACATGTTTTTTGCATTAATATCACACTCTTTATATACAGATTTAACTCATTCTATTGCAAGTGCATGTTTTAATGTCTTTTGAACATACTTCATGACTATTTTAGCATTTACGTAGTGGTTTGCGATGCAAACCTACTTCATCACTTTACTACTGAATAATTCATATTCATATGCATGCTATTTAAATCGCTTTTCATGTTTCATGATCACCTCATACGAAGATTATTCTCCGAATGGTACTTATCCTAAGCATTTTTTCCCATACTGGACTTCATCATATGTGAATATTCTTTTCTTTCATTCAAGCGCAAGTGCTTATACTCTTCGGTTTTTTAAACAATTCTAACATTTTTCAGAAAATTCCATGGTAAAAGATCTATACATATTAAAATTATTATATATACACTACTATAATATACCATGTGCAAAATGATTTCCTTTTATAAAGTGCACATGCTTTATAAGGTGCTAATACTAGTGCCTCAGTATTATATACCCTATCATTCCTTTCAGTACTTCGTGTACAAAGTGAAAATGCAATAAATAATCTAAAAACAACATATTATAAAATTCATATGATTATTTTCAAATTAATTTAATTCACTATTATGATGTATTACCATGTTTCCTAAAAATGCCTCAAATAAAAATATATTTTGCCTTTCGGTGCTTAAAGTCCTATGATTCGCTATTTACAAATATATAAAAATTAATTTTTAATAGAAATTGGTCATCTGTGTGTAGTGGTTCGGTAACTCTCCTTAGTCCAGGTATGTGAATAAGTCTTCATCTATGTTTAAACCATTTGGTTCTTTACTGTCTAGCTCCAGGATATATGTTTCTAACCTCCGGAGTTCCTTTTCCCTGTTTCCTCCTCTTTTTCTCTTCGGAATTTCTGCAACTGTACTATAGGAGAACAGGGCCGCTATGATGAAGTCTCTCAAAATGCCTGGCAACCGGGTATGTTCTATCCTTGTTTACAGTTGCTCTGCTGTGCTGTAATATTCTTTTATAGGCAGGTAAGGGAGTGCTTCCTATATATACCTTTTCACAGGGACACCTTAGCATGTAGACCACAAAACTGGATCTGCATGTCAAGAAGCTCCTGATATTGATGGTTTTGTTAAAAGGTGTTCTAAAACTCATTAAATTTACTCCACTCTGACACGCCTTGCATTTGAAACACTTTTTAAAACAAATTTTTTTTTCGAGCCATGTAAGAGTTCCTTCTTTTTCTTTATACTCACTTCTTACTATACGGTCCTTTAATGATTTTGATATATGTTTTTTCTGGATGTTTTTTTCTTTTGGGCCTAATACCGAGTCCCCTTTCATGAGATACCAATGTTTATTTAAAATGGCTCTCACATCCTTGTGTCTCATATTAAAAGTTGTGAAAAATCTCTGAGTTTCCTTACAGTTTTGTTTTGTCTTTTTTAGCTCTGTTCTAGATGGTTCAAATAGTGTTTTTTCCCTGTCTAGTTTCCTTGCCTTCATAGCGGCTCCCTTTACAATTTCAAGTGAATATCCTCTTTGTAGGAAGCGGCTGGTCATTTCCTGTTCTGTTTTCTCATATTCCACTTCACTACTGCATGCCCTTTGTGCTCTATAAAGCGCCCCAAAAAGTCTGCATCTAATAAGTGGTGCAGGATGGGAGCTTTGTGCATGCAGGATTGTGTTCCCAGCTGTTGGTTTACGGAAGACAGTGGTTTCTAACCTGCCCCCTCTACTCTAACTCTTATATCAAGGAAATCGATATGGGTTTTGCTATGGTGTTCTACAAATTTCAAGTTTAGATTATTGGAGTTAAGGTCCATGACGAAATCAGCTATTTCTGTTTCCGCACCCTGCCACAGTACGAAAACATCATCTATGAACCTAACCCATATTAGGACATTATTGGTTTATGGTTCCAGCTCAGGACCTCTGAGCACCTGCTCCTCCCACCAGCCAAGATCGAGATTAGCATAGCTGGGGGTGAAGTAGGTGCCCATGGCCGGACCCTGTTCCTGCTGGAACAGATATTTTCCAAACCAAAAAATGTCATATATGCAAATATATATATATTCACTGAAAAAAACATAGGTTTCACACACGTTATAGTTATTTTTCATAAAGACACATATGTCATCAGTGATGTAATATCTGACGTCATCAGCAGAGGATTGCGGTCGCGTGAGTTATAGTTGCCTGCACTAACAATAACGGGGGAATTTCATTGGTTTTTTACAAGTGAAATGTCCAGCTAACTATAACATGTGTGAAACCTATGGTTTTTTCAGTGAATTTGTACGATTTTTAAATGCTAAGTTATGTATTAGTGTATTAGCACCGTGCACGCGCTGTGGGCGGTCGGTGCGCTTTGCGCACCGAGCACCCACGGTTCGCCGTGCGCGCACAGTGCGCGCACCTCGCGATTTAAAAAAAAAAAAATGTTTTTTTCGCCCTTGGGGGTCCTTCTGTGACCCCCTGACCAAGGCTAGGGGGTCAGGAACTGTCCACTCTGCCCCCTTTTCACGTTCTCCACCTTTTTTTTACACCCCCTCAGACTGCGAGAGACAAAATGGCGGCCGACACTTCCTGGTTTCGACCGATTCGAATGTTTACCGACATCTAACAACCAATCAGAATTGCGTGCACGGCAAGGTGCGCGCACTGTGCGCGCACGGTGCGCGCGTATAGATATTGATATGTTTTAAATGCTATTTTTGCAGGAAACACTGAACAGATTTACACCAGACCTGCAAAAGGCACTTCCTTGACCTTATGGCTACCTCTCTGCCAAATTTCACGTAATTCTGTTCAGCCGTTCGGGCTGTAGCTGCGACTAAAGGTCCTATGGAAAAATGCATGGGGAAAATGCGTTATGGGACCCCCCTTTTTTTCGGCCCCCGCTTGACGAATCACCCCGAGACTTTCAGGGTAGGAGCTGAACGGAGCGCCCCATTAGTTTTGAACATTTCGCGTGGATTCGTCAACCGGCGCCAAAGTTATTCAAAATACAATTTTGAGATTTCCTATGGAAACTAGGTTGTAACTATAACTATCTACTGGTGACCGCCAGTAGATAATGTATATTACCTACTGGCGGTCGCCAGTAGGTAGTTATAGTTAGGACCCTGTTTCCATAGGAAAACCGCAACATTCTATTTGGAATAACTTTGGCGCCGGTCGACGAATCCTCGCGAAATTTTCAAAACTAATGGGGCGCTACGCTCCGCTCCTACCCTGAAAGTCTCGGGGGGATTCGTCAAGCGGGGGCTGAGATAAAAGGGGGGTCCCAAAACGCGTTTTTCCCATGCATTTTTCCATAGGACCTTTAGACACAGCTACAGCCCGAACGGCTGAACAGAGTTCCTTGAAATTTGGCAGAGAGGTAGTCTACAGGTCAAGGAAGTGCCTTTTGTAGGTTTGGTGTAAATCTGTTCAGTAGATTCTGAGAAAATAGCCTTTAAATCAATATATATATATCTGAGCCAGCTTACGGTGCGCTTACGGTGCGCTTACCGTACGCGCACGCCGGCGTGCGCGGGCGCGATTCTGATTGGCTGTTAGATCTTAGTAAACATTCGAATCGGTCGAAACCAGGAAGCGGCGGCCGCCATTTTCTCTCTCGCAGTCTGAGAGGGGGTTAAAAAACAAAGGCCAAAAACATGTAAAGGGGCTGTTTAGACAGCTCCTAAGCACCTAGCCATGTTGGGTGAGTCCTCAAAGATCCCCCAAGGCCAAAAACGGAATTTTAATTTTTTCGATAATTTAGCCGATTACGCTTACCGTACGCGTACGGTAAAAATTAAAAAAAAAAAAAAAAATATCCATACTCTCCCCACCCCATGTCCAAATGGTGCCCGAAGGACACCATTTGAGCATCGCTTATTACACATGTGAAAAATTAAAATATTACCTTTCACAACGAAGCGCATCATATGTCCTCCATGTGCGCACGGTGCGTTCCCACCGTGCGTGCACGGCACTATCTGCGTAAAGTGGGCACGCGGTGCGCGAAGCGCACCGCGTGCTCACTGTGCGCGCACGGTGCGCGAAGCGCACGGTGCGCGCACAGAACGAACTGCGTTAAGTGGGCGCGCACGCCACGAATGGCGTAAAGTAACTTAGCATTTAAAAAAACGTACAAATTCACTGAAAAACCATAGGTTTCACACACGTTATAGTTAGGAATTAGCATTTAAAAAACCTTGCAAATTCAGTGAAAAAACCATAGGTTTCACACATGTTATAGTTAGCTGGAAATTTTACTGATAAAAAAACCAATGAAATTCCCCCGTTATAGTTAGTGCAGGCAACTATAACTCACGCGACCGCAATCTTCTGCTGATGCTAATACTGTATTTAGACACTTATTTGCCCATGTCTTCTTCCATTAAATTTTAGCTATACATATATTACAAATATTTTTTTTTCATAAAGACACATATGTCATCAGCAGAGGATTGCGGTCGCGTGAGTTATAGTTGCCTGCACTAACTATAACGGGGGAATTTCATTGGTTTTTTATCAGTAAAATTTCCAGCTAACTATAACATGTGTGAAACCTATGTTTTTTTCACTGAATGTATATATATATATATATATATTATCTACTGGCGGTCGCCAGTAGATAGTTATAGTTAGGACCTATTTTCCATAGGAAATCCGCAACATTCTATTGGGAATATCTTTGGCACCGATTGACGAATCTTCACAAAATTTTCCAAACTTTTGGCCAGCTCCGCTCCGCTCGTACCCTGAAAGTTTTGCGGTGATTCGTCAAGCGGGGGCTGAGAAAAAAGGGGGTCCCAAAACACGTTTTCCCCATGCAATTTCCCATAGGATCTCTTGTCGCAGCTACAGCCCGAACCGCTGAACGGAATGACACCAAATTTGGCAAAGAGGTAGTCCTCAGTTCGGACTCGTGCCTTTTGCATATATGGTGTGAATCCGTTCAGTCGTTCCTGAGAAAATTAGAGTTAAAAGTACATAAATATCTATGGCCGCGGAGGATCCGCGGACCGTACACGCACTGTACACGCACCCTCCCCGAACCGTGCGTGCATCCACCCGATCGCGCGCTGAATGCTAATTGCCTGCCGAGTGTCTCTCTACATTCGAAACCAGGAACTGTTGGCGGCCATTTTCTGCCTCGGTAGAAGCGAGGCTGAAGAAGCAAGGGGAATAAGTGTGTAAAACATATAAAGAGGGCAGAGTGGAAATACTCTGACCCTCTAGAGGTGCTTAGGGGGTCCCAGAAGGAACCCCTGGGGCCCCCTTTTAAAAAAAAAAAAACGGCAAAATGTGCGCACGGTGTGCGCATCCTACCACGTTGGGTGCACGGATTCTCACGCATTGGGTGCGTGGATCCACGGCAATGTTTTTTGAAAAAGACAAGAAATGATTGGTTGCATGACTACTTTCTACACTGAAAGGTAGGGTTTATATTTCTGTTTTTTAAAGGTATGATTCTTATAGGTTAACAAAAACAGATTGTAAGGCACATTATATATGATAAGCTCATATGTTGAAAAGTCAAGCACACTTCCTGTCTTGTTTAGTAAGATTGTGTGCTGAACTTGTGACCTTTTCCATTCTTTGTTTTTGCTGAGAGGTGCACAGTGCAGAGATTCTGTAAAAGAAAATATGGTGAGTGACTGATATACATCTTAATCTACAAAAGAACTTGAAAGATGAGTTATTTAATTGTGAGGGGATGTATGTAGACTATTTTGATTTTAATCAGACTAATGTATTTCTCCTGCTAAAGTGTAGGGAGTACTTTTTTTCTCTACAATCTTATTGACAGTGTGTGTGCATGTAGAAACCATTTTGTGATAAGCATTTGTGTTTTTCATGGTTTTACAGACAGATAACTGTGTTGTTTTTATATTTTGGTAGAATTAGAAACCAGTCATTGTTTATGAATTATGAAATGAGTTATGTTATGTTTCTATACTAAAATGTAGTACTACTTCTAGATGAAGAAATGTGTTTTGGTATAGTGCAAGGGATAGTGTTGTTTGTCTAGAATCACACAGTGAGTCTGTGTGCATTTGGGAACCACTGTGAGAGAAGCATTTGGTAACATTGTGTATTTGCTGACAGAAAACTGTTTTAACTTGTCATGTTGTGAAGTTTTAGTAGCATTAGAAGAGAGTTATGGCTTATGATTTGATTAAATAAGTCAGGCTTTGACAGAAAAGTGCAGTCCTGAAATATGTAGATTGTGTGCAGTTCCGTTACCAGTTGACCTGTAGTGAATGAGTTTTGGTAAACTCCTAGGGATAGTGCTGCTTGTCTAGAATCACAGTGTGAGTTAGTGTGTATTTGGGATCAGTGTGAGAGAAGCATTTGGTGACATCATGTATTTACTGACAGATAACTTTTTAAAAACCTGTCATGTTGTGAAGTTTTAGTAGCATTAGAATCCAGTTGTTGATTATGCGTTGATTAAATGAGTCATGCTTTGACACTGAGGTGCTGTACTTAAATATGTAGATTGTGTTCAGTACCATTAACTCTTCTAGACTAGTGAATGAGTTGTGGTAAACTCCTAGGATAGTGTTGATTGTCTAAAATCACACTGTGAGTCTGTGTGCATTTGGGTAAGGATTGTGAGAGAAGCATTTGATAACATCGTGTATTTGCTGACAGATAACTGTTTTAAAACTGGTCATGTTGTCAAGTTTTAGTAGCATTGGAAGCCAGTCTTTGCTTATGCTTTGATTAAATGAGTCAGGCTTTGACACAAAAGTGCAGTCCTGAAATTTGAAGATTGTGTGCAGTTCCCTTACCACTTTCACAGTAGTGAATGATTTTTGGTAAACTCCTAGGGATAGTGGTGCTTGTCTAGAATCACACTGTGAGTCTGTGTGCATTTGGGAACCGCTGTGACAGAAGTGTATGGTAACATTGTGTATTTGCTGACAGATAACTGTTTTAAAACATGTCATGTTGTCAAGTTTTAGTAGCATTAGAAGACAGTAATGGCTTATGCTTTGATTAAATGAGTTAGGCATTGCCAGTAAATTGCAGTCATGAAATATGTAGATTGTGTGCAGTTCCCTTACTACTTGCACTGTAGTGAATGAGTTTTGATAAACTCCTAGGGATAGTGGTGCTTGTCTAGAATCACACTGTGAGTTAGTGTGTATTTGGGATCACTCTGAGAGAAGCATTTGGTAACATCATGTATTTGCTGACAGATAACTGTTTTAAAACCTGTCATGTTGTGAAGTTTTAGTAGCATTAGAATTGATTCTTTGCTTATGCGTTGATTAAATGAGTCATGCTTTGACACTGATGTGCTGTACTTAAATATGTAGATTGTGTGCAGTACAATTAACTCTTCCAGACTAGTGAATGAGTTTTGGTAAACTCCTAGGATAGTGTTGCTTGTCTAAAATCACACTGTGAGTCTGTGTGCATTTGGGTAAGGATTGTGAGAGAAGCATTTGGTAACATCGTGTATTTGCTGACAGATAACTGTTTTAAAACAGGTCATGTTGTCAAGTTTTAGTAGCATTAGAAGCCAGTCTTTGCTTATGCTTTGATTAAATTAGTGAGGCTTTGACACAAAAGTGCAGTCCTGAAATATGAAGATTGTGTGCAGTTCCCTTACCACTTCTACAGTAGTGAATGATTTTCGGTAAACTCCTAGGTATAGTGGTTGTTGTCTAGAATCACACTGTGAGTCTGTGTGCATTTGGGAACCACTGTGAGAGAAGCATTTGGTAACATTGTGTATTTGCTGACAGATAACTATTTTAAAACCTGTCATGTTGTCAAGTTTTAGTAGCATTAGAATCCAGTCATTGCTTATGCATTGATTAAATGAGTCAGGCAGTGACACTAACGTGCTGTCGTGAAATATGTAGATTGTGTGTAGTTCCCTTACCACTTCCACTGTAGTGAATGAGTTTTGGTAAGCTGCTAGGGATAGTGTTGTTTGTCTAGAATCACACTGTGTGTCTGTGTGCATTTGGGAACCACTGTGAGAGAAGTGTTTGGAAAATCTTGTATTTGCTGACAGATAACTGTTTTAAAACATGTCATGTTGTCAAGTTTTAGTAGCATTAGAAGACAGTTATAGCTCATGCTTTCATTAAATGAGTCAGGCATTGACAGTAAATTGCAGTCGTGAAATATGTAGATTGTGTGCAGTTCCCTTACCACTTGCACTGTAGTGAATGAGTTTTGGTAAACTCCTAGGGATAGTGGTGCTTGTCTAGAATCACACTGTGAGTTAGTGTGTATTTGGGATCACTGTGAGAGAAGCATTTGGTAACATCATGTATTTGCTGACAGATAACTGTTTTAAAACCTGTCATGTTGTGAAGTTTTAGTAGCATTAGAATCCAGTCTTTGCTTATGCGTTGATTAAATGAGTCATGCTTTGACACTGATGTGCTGTACTTAAATATGTAGATTGTGTGCAGTACCATTAACTCTTCCAGACTAGTGAATGAGTTTTGGTAAACTCCTAGGATAGTGTTGCTTGTCTAAAATCACACTGTGAGTCTGGGTGCATTTGGGTAAGGATTGTGAGAGAAGCATTTGGTAACATCGTTTATTTGCTGACCGATAACTGTTTTAAAACCGGTCATTTTGTCAAGTTTTAGTAGCATTAGAAGCCAGTCTTTGCTTATGCTTTGATTAAATGAGTCAGGCTTTGACATAAAAGTGCAGTCCTGAAATATGAAGATTGTGTGCAGTTCCCTTACCACTTCCACAGTAGTGAATGATTTTCGGCAAACTCCTAGGTATAGTGGTTGTTGTCTAGAATCACACTGTGAGTCTGTGTGCATTTGGGAAGCACTGTGAGAGAAGCATTTGGTAACATCGTGTATTTTTTAGCAGATAACTCTTTTAAAACCTGTCATGTTGTCAAGTTTTAGTAGCATTAGAAGGTAGTCTTTGCTTACGCATTGATAAAATGAGTCAGGGTTTGACACTAAGGTGCAGTACCATGTACTATTCTGTTCACTGTGGCAGAACCGAAAATTTAAAAGTTTTAACTAAGCACTGTCCTAGAAGTAGTCTGATTATTTAGTCAGTTTCTAAGTACCAAATAGATTGCTTCAAATGTCTATGCAGTATGCATGTACTGTTCTAACATACTATATACTTGTCTTTTACACCTTCAATTCCCTAGTCAGTATCCATACACTTCCAGCAAACACCCTGTCACTCCCATTGCACTCCTCTAGTGACACATTCAGCATCATGTACTAATCCATTCACTGCGCCAAAACTCAACCACTTATACATTCACCCAGGCACACTCCTTGCAGGACTCTAATCATTCAGTCAGTACCCAAGTACTGATCCAGTGATCCAGGCCTTAGTATATGGACTGCTTCAAACCCCTATCCACTATGCATGCAGTCCTCTAACCACCCACACAATTGTCTTTCACACCTTCAATTCCCTAGTCAGTATCCATACACTTCCAGGAAACACCCTGTCACTTCCTTTGCAGTCCTCTAGTGACCCATTCAGCACCATGTACTAATCCATTCACTGTGCTAAAACCCAAACACTTATAAATTCACCAAGATACTATCTTTGCAGTACTCTAATCATTCACCCAGTGCCTAAATATTCAAGCACTGAGCCAGGCCTTAGCACATGGACTGCTTCAAACCCCTATGCACTATGCATGCAGTCTTCTAACCACCTAGGCACTTGTCTTTCACACTTTCAATTTCCTAGTCAGTATCCATACAGTCCAGCACTTGTCACTGCCTTTGCACTCCTCTAGTGACCCATTCAGTACCAAGTACTAATCCATTCCCTGTGCGAAAAGCCTAGCACTTATCAATTCACCTAGGCACTCTCCTTGCTGTACTCTAATCATTCAGTCAGTACCCAAGTAGTCATACAGAGAGTCAGGCCTTAGCACATGGACTGCTTTAAATGCCTATGCAGTATGGATGCAGTCCTCTAATCACCTACACAGTTGTGTTTCACACCTTCAAATCCCTAGTTAGTATTCATACTCTTCTAGCAAACACCCTGTCACTCACCCAGTGTGTCTCCTTATAGTACTGTAATCATTTAGCCAGTTAGCATGTAGAGTTTAAGGGCCTTATGTAGGTGGCCTGGCATTTACCACTTCATAAATACCGAATCATACCGATTCGGTATTTATGAAGTGGTAAATGCTATGTAGGTATTCATTCGGTAAAAATTACTGAATCGTAGAAATTCGGTAATTACCGAATCGGTATTTACCGATTCGGTAATGAGGCATACCTTCCCATTGATTGAATCAATGGGAAGGTATGCCTCATTACCGAATCGGTAAACACCGATTCGGTAATGGGGGGAGCACAATCAAGGGTGGCAGGGTGTCACATTGACACCCTGTTGCACCCCTGATTCCTGCATGTGTGCACATGTGGCACACATACATGCCCTAAGGGCATGTATGTCTGCCACATTGCACACTTCTAAGCGCTTGAAAATGCTTTTACAGAGCCATTCTTCATTTTCCACCAACTATTAGTTGGTGGTAAATACCGACCCCACACGACACCCACACACTCCCCCTACATATCATTACAGGATTCGGTATTTACCGAATAGGTAAAATTACCGAATCGGTAATTTTACCGATTCGGTAAATTACCGAATCCTGTAATGTGCCGCCTACATTGCAAAAGCCTAAATACCGGTCGGTAACGGTATAATTACCGAAAATCGGCCGTTACCGACCGGTATTGGGCTACCTACATGAGGCCCTTAGTGAGGTAGGCTTTAGGGCATGAACTGCTTCAAAGTAGTATGCACTATGCATATAGTGTTTTAACCATTGTCACACTTGTGGTTCAGGGACATAGTTTCTAAGTCAGTATTTATATAAAATGTGTTTCTACAGTAATGGAATAGTATCATTTTGAAAGTTATTAATATACATTTATTTGTGATTCTTTTTTACAGATACAGAATAGGAGTGTTTCTCCTCTGTTTGCACTCTTCTCATGCAAGATAGTTCAGATGAAGGGTCCTTAGGTGTTTCATCATACTTGCCGTGCCGCATGAGTATTTTTTGTTAGGATCCCCTCGTAACAGAACTCTTTTGAAAATCTTGTGCATGATCAAGGTGGCATTGGTCTTTGTTTGCCCCTTGGGAAAAGTAAAAAATGTCCTCACCACTGAAGAAAAACGTTGTGGGCGTGGTGCCTTCTGCAAAAAAAAATCCTCAGATTCGGTAAATATTTTAAAGCAGCAACATTTACAGTTTTTGTAAGTTAAACTTATAGAACTTTGTTAGCTGTATGCATTTTATATATCTGTGATTTGTTTCTTGTGGTATTTTGTTGAGAATACCATGTTGTTTTTTTTTTAACAATCTTTCTGATTTTCCAGTTCTGTCGTCAACATCCATGGTCTCCACAGGAGTGTTCCGCCTTGTTGTTTTGTATTATTGTTGTTACATTTTGTTTATTCGTTTATTGTTCATATATATGTTAATAAAATAATGAAGTTAGAAAACAGTTTAGCGTTTACATATTTATGATTATAAAAAATAAAGTTTGAAAAAAAAATTAATAACGTTTTTGGCTGTTCTCTTAACTGCTGTGTGACTCTTTCTTGTTCTTATTACTGTTATTTGATGGAGTCCACCATGGTTGGTGGAGCCGGCCTCGTGGCGTGGTCCTGTTCCCCCTCGCTAAGCCGCACGAGGTCCCATGCACCTCGGGGCTCCTCCATCTTGGATTACACGTCACTCCACGTGACCACCTACGTGACCCTGCTCTACCCGGCCTCGGTCCCAGCGAGGCCCGACATCGAGGCGCCAACCCCTGGCCCGGGGGATACCACGTGAGCCCTTCCCACTCCCACGGAGGGCAGTATCGATGGGACCCCCAACCGTCCTTCCACACCTAAGTGCGATCGCCCCACAGCTCTCTGGGGCCTGGCGCCTCTCCTGCTGGGCATCTGGCCGCGCCCTACCTGGCCTCTCCGCCCTCCTGGGCGCAAGGGTCCGGACATCAAAGGGCTCCAGACCTATATCTGGGGCGACCCGACAACAGGACGACAGTTGTATCCCGGAGTCAAGAGCCCTGCTAATCGGATCGCGGCTGACCCTACGGAGAAAGACTCTTCCTGAATCTACCTGCTGAGCCCTGCTGACGACGTTGCGGCTCCATCGTGCTTACAAGACCTTCACGAACCTTTGGGGCCCTGCTGACGCTGTCGCGGCTCGACCTTGTTGCAACGTACCATCAGAGCCCAGCTGACCTCGTCGCGGCTCGAACGAAGCGGACCTACCACCGGAGCCCTGCTGACCGTGTCACGGCTCGACCCAAGCGGAACTACCACCCGAGCCCTGCTGACACCGTCGCGGCTCTCCACGTCCGAGCCGCTCTGAGACCAGCCCCCAAGGTCTGGCGCAGAGCCTTCCCATACCTTGCTGGTACTAAGACTGTCCCGCTACCCTATTCCTCCAAAGCCGCCGCTGCCCTGGGGGAAGGAGAAGAAGAGGAGGAAAACCGCGAGGACGGGTCCCCCGAGTGGGAACCAGCTGCCATGTCGCTCGTCTGCCTGGGCTCCCGAGAAATGGTGCCCCGAGCGGCCATCCCAAGCAACACCCAGAAGTACCAGCAGTGGGTCACCATCAATGGACGACGGGCCGAAGCCCTCCGGGACACTGGGGCCAGCGTGACCGCTGTCCGCTGCCACCTAGTGACCCCCGAACAAATCCTGCCACATGTCCTATGCCCTGTCCGGACCGCGGACAACACCGAGAGCATGTGCCGGATGGCCAGGATCCCCTTCGAGTGGGGAGGATTGTCCGGCACCCTAAAAGTGACTGTCCGCGACGACGCCCCCGTGGACTGCCTCCTGGGGAATGACCTAGAGAGCTCCCCCTGGGCCCAGGTGGAGCGCCGAGAGCATCTGGGGATGCTAGGGCTGCCTGAGTGGGCCTGCGCCACCACCCGGTCCATGACCGCCCAACCCGCCGCTGCCGTGGCCACCGACCAGCCTACGGGCCCAGAACTAACACCCTCCTCCGGCACGGAGGAACCCGACGATGAGGCCGGGCCATCCGAACTTTCTCCCGACGAGGCCGCCTCCCTCAGCGAGATCCGCGAGCTGGCTCAGTGGCGCCACGATGGGGACCCCACCCGCGAACAATTCCAGCAAGAACAGAAGGCCTGCCCATCCCTCGAGGGGGCCCGACAGCAAGCGGCCGCCCAGGCCTTGGGGGACCCCACGGGAACTCACTGGGTCTATTGGGACAATGACTTACTATACAGCGAGCAGAAAGTCGCCGAGCTGGGAGCCGGCCGGGTGTTGGTGGTTCCCCTCCGGTTCCGGGGGTTCCTCCTGAACCTGGCGCATGACGTGCCCCTCGCCGGACACCTCGGGCGGGACAAGACTTACATCCGCCTGGTGACCCATTTCTATTGGCCCCGAATGCGGAGAGACGTGGACCACCACTGCCGGTCCTGCCAGACCTGCCAGGCTAGCGGAAAGACTGGGGGTCGAGTTAAAGCCCCCCTCCAACCATTTCCAGCCGTCCACACCCCATTCAAACGAGTGGGGATCGACATCGTGGGGCCCCTCGACCCCCGAACCGCCGTAGGACACCGCTTCATCCTGGTACTGGTCGACCACGCCACCCGATACCCTGAGGCCATCCCACTCCGCACTGTGACAGCTCCAGTGGTGGGCCGGGCCCTGATGGGCATCTTCTCCAGGGTGGGGTTCCCCCGAGAAGTGGTGAGCGACAGGGGTACGAACTTTATTTCAAAGTATATGAAATCCCTCTGGCAACAATGTGGGGTCACCTACAGATTCACTACCCCTTACCACCCCCAGGGGAACGGACTGGTCAAGCGGTTCAACAGAACCCTAAAAGGGATGATCAAGGGCCTGGAAGAGCCCCTGCGGAGGAGGTGGGATGTCCTGCTGCCCTGCCTCCTGTTCGCCTATCGAGAGGTACCACAGAAATCCCTGGGCTTCAGCCCCTTCGAACTATTGTATGGGCACCCCGTCCGTGGGCCCCTCAGCCTGGTCAAGGAGGGCTGGGAGGCGAACGTCCCAGATGCCCCCCCCCGACGTCTACCGGTACCTCCTGACCCTGCGGAACCAGACTCGGAAGTTCCGGGCCCTGGCAGAAGCCAACCTCGAAGCCAGCCAAGAAGACATGAAGCGCTGGTATGACGCAAATGCCTCGACCATCGAGTTCGAGCCAGGCCAGCAAGTCTGGGTCATGTCACCCGTGGACCCCTGCACCCTGCAGGACAAGTGGACCGGGCCCTTCAAGGTGGTTGAGAGGAAGAGCCCCGTCACCTACCTGGTCGACATGGAGTCCCCGAGGAACCCCCTCCGGGTCCTACACGCCAACCAGCTCAAGCCCCACTTTGCCCGAACTGAACTAAGCCTGCTGCTGGCTACTGACGATGGGGGCGAAAGCGACTCCGAGCCCCTGCGAGACCTCCTGGGGTCCTCGGGCCAAGACGGCTCCTTGGAGGGAGTCCACCTCTCCGCCACGCTGACCCCAGAAGAGCGCCATGACTGCCGGAGGCTGCTGCAACTCTTCGCTGCCCTCTTCTCTCTCACGCCCGGGGTGACCCCCTGGTGCGTCCACAACGTGGATACTGGGGACAGCCCCCCTGTGCGACATCGCGCCTACAGAGTACCTGACCGAGTCCGGGCCTGCATACAGACCGAGGTCGCCAAGATGCTCGCCCTCAGAGTCATTGAGCCCTCAGACAGCCCGTGGGCCAGCCCGGTGGTCTTGGTGCCGAAGGCCGCCGCCCGCGGCACTTCTCCGGAACTCAGATTTTGTGTAGACTACCGGGGCCTGAACGCAGTCACCCAGACCGATGTCCACCCCCTGCCCTGGGCAGACGAGCTGATCGATCGCTTAGGGGCCGCCCGCTACCTAAGCACCTTTGATCTCACCGCTGGGTGCTGGCAGATCAAGCTCACTCCCGGCACCCAGGAACGATCCGCCTTTTCCACCCCCGATGGGCACTACCACTTTCGGGTGATGCCCTTCGGTATGAAGAACGCCCCAGCGACCTTTCAGAGGCTGGTAAACAAGGTCCTGGCCGGGCTAGAAGCCTTCAGCGCGGCCTATCTCGACGACATTGCAGTCTTCAGCGACCATTGGGCCGCGCACCTAGGACACCTCGGCGAAGTCCTGGCCGCTCTCCAAAGGGCCGGGCTCACAATTAAGGCCAGCAAGTGCCAGATCGGTCAAGGATCTGTGACCTATCTGGGCCACCAGGTGGGGAGTGGCCAGGTAGCGCCCCTCCAGTTGAAGGTCGATGCCATCCAGGCGTGGGAGCCCCCCGCAACCCAGACCGCTGTCCGGGCCTTCTTAGGCCTCACAGGCTACTACCGGCAATTTATTAAGGATTATGGCAGCATTGTGGGCCCCCTTACGGAGCTCACTTCCAAGAAAAAGCCCAAGGTGGTGCACTGGACGCCCCGCTGCCAGACCGCTTTTGAAGCCCTCAAGGCGGCCATGTGTGCTGCCCCGGTGCTACAGGCCCCTGACTACAGCAAGGAATTTGTGGTGCAGACCGACGCATCCGAGTACGGGGTCGGGCGGTCCTCTCACAGATGGACGCCGAGGGCCTCGACCGACCTGTGGCCTTTATCAGCCACCGACTGCTGCCACGAGAACAGAGGTGGAGCACCATCGAGCGGGAGGCCTTCGCTGTGGTATGGGCTCTCAACAAGCTCCGGCTCTACCTTTTCGGCACCCACTTCAGGGTCCAGACTGACCACCGGCCCTTGCGGTGGCTCATGCAAATGCGGGGCGAGAACCCCAAGCTGTTGCGATGGTCCATCTCCCTGCAAGGGATGGACTTCACCGTGGAACACCGGCCCGGCAACGACCACGCCAATGCTGACGGCCTGTCCCGATTCTTCCGCCTCGGTGAGGAGAACCCCCAAGGAGATGGGTGACTCTCCCTGCCTTCAGCTGGGGGGGACGCGTGTTGGAGCCGGCCTCGTGGCGTGGTCCTGTTCCCCCTCGCTAAGCCGCACGAGGTCCCATGCACCTCGGGGCTCCTCCATCTTGGATTACATGTCACTCCACGTGACCACCTACGTGACCCTGCTCTACCCGGCCTCGGTCCCAGTGAGGCCCGACATCGAGGCGCCAACCCCTGGCCCGGGGGATACCACGTGAGCCCTTCCCACTCCCGGCGGAGGGCAGTATCGATGGGACCCCCAACCGTCCTTCCACACCTAGGTGCGATTGCCCCACAGCTCTCTGGGACCTGGCGCCTCTCCTGCTGGGCGTCTGGCCGCGCCCTACCCGGCCTCTCCGCCCTCCTGGGCGCAAGGGTCCGGACATCAAAGGGCTCCAGACCTATATTTGGGGCGACCCGACAACGGGACGACAGTTGTATCCCGGAGTCAAGAGCCCTGCTGATCGGATCGCGGCTGACCCTACGGAGAAAGACTCTTCCTGAAACTACCTGCTGAGCCCTGCTGACGACGTCGCGGCTCCATCGTGCTTACAAGACCTTCACGAACCTTTGGGGCCCTGCTGACGCTGTCACGGCCCGACCTTGTTGCAACGTACCATCAGAGCCCAGCTGACCTCGTCGCGGCTCGACCGAAGCGGACCTACCACCGGAGCCCTGCTGACCGTGTCACGGCTCGACCCAAGCGGAACTACCACCCGAGCCCTGCTGACACCGTCGCGGCTCTCCACGTCCGAGCCGCTCTGAGACCAGCCCCCAAGGTCTGGCGCAGAGCCTTCCCGTGCCTTGCTGGTACTAAGACTGTCCCGCTACCCTATTCCTCCAAAGACATTGAGACTCTTACTGGATCTCTCGATCCCACTGTAAATATTGAACGTGCTCCTTTTTATATAAAGAACCAAGATAAGCAACTGATACGGAGTCCTGTGTGGTGGTGTTACTGGGCCTAGTACGATTATAGGAGAAGGACCTCTCCTAGGAGGCTTCTCAGCGGCGCTCAGCTATAACTTTGCGGTAGGAAGGTGCCGGCGTAGTCCCTCCGACTCCCCGGTGGTCCTCCCTCCAACAATGGTGTTAAATTTTGGGGCACTTATCGCTGGAATACTGGTGATATCTGCAGTTTGTACCAACTTCTGAATAGTGTGTTAGATTCATCTCAACTTTACTTCCGTTAAAGTGCTGATAATGAAATGGAGACTAGCCGTTCTCGTGCAAAAAGACACGAGGTGCACCTTTCCAATTTATTCTAAATAGTAAAATCCTGTATTGAATTGCACTGAGGTATTGGCTGCACTTACAGTGTACACACAAAATCTATTAAGAAATCTCATTGTATTTATATTGATTGAGAATAGTGCGTCAGGTGCTGGATCTTGACGAGATACACAGCTCAGTTCGTATATTGTTCTGCACGCGAAAAAAATCACATCACAACTTTCACACCAATTGCAATGCGAAACAAATTCCGGCGATAAGACACGTTAGCACCAGGCATTTTACACCTGCTTTCTGCTGGTGTTAAGCAGGACAACTACCTGCACCATGAAAGGGAACACAGCCAAGAGCCACACCAGAACTTTCACAGGTGCCACAGAGTCAATGAGCATGATACAGGTATACCCATGAGGGCCAGAAGACTCATCTCAACAACTCCAGGACCGCCAATGCCCCCCAAACCCACATCTTAGTAAGTGTGTCCCTGTGGTCATTGTCTTAGCATGATAGGCACGAGCCCTGCAACATCACAGTGTGCTGTCACCTCAGCGTTGGCAGTGAGCCTGGACGTATAGCTACGCACGCATTCCTCCTGCATGCACAACTGGCGTGTGCTGGTCTGGGGTTCACAGGTCAGTGCAGGGGTGTGCCTATCCGGCAAGGGGAACGGGGTGTCTCGGACATGTCTATGTACAGGAAGTGCGGTAAGTATGTCTCTGTGTTCTGGTGTGTCCATGTTGTAAAGTGGCATGCACCACCTCCAAACGGCACTGTGATGGTGTAGTTAGAATGTAGCAGGACATGCGCAAATAGGCATTACAATGGTGTGCCGTACGAGTGCACGAGATACAACAGCGCACCGTACAAAAGTGTGGGGGCTCGTGGGAGGGAGAAGCAGCCGTTTGGCAACATAGCACACAGTGAACTCGACCATGTGCCACATGCTGGGCATCTCATCCATGATGACCACGTCGCAGACATCCCACAACACCAATGACTGGCCTTTGTACACATCCTGTATGAATGCAGCGTGGTTTTCACTTCTATGCTCGTTTAGTGGTGTGACGTTGATGGGTTGAGTGATTTGTGCTCCTTGTTGTTGTGTATCATTTTGGCCATTGTTAGTCTATATGTGTGTTGTACTTAATTGTGCATGTGTGCCATTCTACCCATCTCCCCCCTCCCCCACTCCCTGCTTCTTCCTCTTCCTAGTGCTGTTGTGTCTATAATTGTGTTGCTGCACACATAAATACATGTAAAGAATAAATTAGAATAGTTCCTTGATTCTTTTAGGTTTCAAAACTTCTCTATTGGTTTCTTTTTAATTTTCCATATGAACTGTTTTTTTAATATCCAACAACACATAGAAATCAGAAGTGCAACGTATTCTATCAACACACTTTCTAGAACATTCTACAACACGTGCAGGTTAAAAGTTCATCAATTGTTTAAAACTTAACGATATTTTTTTGCAACATTTTCTTGACATTTAACGACACGTGCAGGTTAAAAGTTCACAATTGTTTTAAGTTCCAACAGTGCCTTCGAAATGCAAATAGCAGGTGTGGTTGAGCTGAGCAAATTTTATTCTATGATATGTACTCCACGTTGAAACTTCTTTTTCTTAACCAATCACAAAGATGCTTTTCCACAAAACTAATGTGCACCCTACTTTTAAAAAAAGAATGCTTTTCATGATATCTTTAGAGATAAGTTATAGATATGAATTAGAATTTAAAAAGCTTTGAAATTCACTGAAAAAACCATAGGTTTCATGCAAGTTATAGTTAGGAATTGGCATTTAAAAAACCTTTGAAATTCACTGAAAAAACCATAGGTTTCATGCACGTTATAGTTAGGAATTGGCATTTAAAAAACCTTTGAAATTCACTGAAAAAAACATAGGTTTCAGGGACGTTATAGTTAGGAATTAGCATTTTAAAAAACCTTAGAAATTCACTGAAAAAACCACAGGTTTCAGGGGCGTTATAGTTAGCTGGACATTTCCCTTGTACAAAGCCCTAGAAATTCCCCTGTTATAGTTAGTTCAGCTAACTACTACTTGCGCCCCCGCAATGCACTGCTGATGACGTCACATATTACATCACTCATGACATGGTCAGTGACATCCCTGATGACATCACTGATGACATCTTAAATGACATCAATGATGACATCACTGAAGACATCATCCATTGAGTATGTGTTTCTGAACAATTTTAATATGTTTAATATATATAGCGAAAGGCCTGTTGAAAAATAAGTGGGTGTACAAGTGTGTAAATGGATGATTTTCTGGGTGTGTAACTGACTCTATAAGTGAGTCATAAAATGTATCTTACTGCAGACTAGTGACTAAACTGTGTGAATGTCTGTATGTGTCTGTGTGTTGGTGTATAAGTGGCTGCATGGTTTTGTGAATAGCTATATGAGTGTCTATATGGGTTATTGATTGGTTGTCTGAGTGTCTGTATGGGTGTTTGAGTGTTTGTGTGGGTAGGGTGTGTGTGACTCTGTGACTAGATGTGTGAGTGGGTGATTCAGTGGGTGCATGGTTTTCAGAGTGCATCTGTGATGGACTGTATGGTTGGGTGAGTGTATGTATGGGTGTGTTAATGATTGAATGTATATCTCAGTTGTACATGTGTCAGTAACTACATATGTGAAACGCAGTGTATATGTGTGTAAGAGTATATAACTATCTATATGTGAGAGTGTGTGATTTTGGGAGTGGCTGTTTGTGCCATAGTGCAAGGATATCTGTGTCATGTGCTGTTTGTTTTTCTGCAGGAAGGCACAGAATGTGTTAGTATTTTTATGAGTAAGTGAACTTGAGGGTGTTTAACTGTATAGGTGAGTAAATTGGACTGTGATTAATTATTTGCATGACTGACTAGATGTGTCAGTACCTCAATGGATGATTGGCGGTGTGTGAGTGTCTATATAGGTGTATAAATGCACAGAGTGACTGTAAGTATGAGTGACTGTACAGGTGAGTGATTGGACATGTATGTAGACCTAAAAGTCAATGAGTGGGTGTGTAGTTATTGGTATTGGAGCATCTATGGTTGTCAAAATGGCCGTTTGAAATTTTATGTCGGTGTATCAAAGGTTAAATTAGGGTGTGAGAAGATGCACTAATTTATCACATGGATGACGTCATCAGTGATGTCATCAGTGATGTCATTTGAGATGTCATCAGTGATGTCACTGACCATGTCATGAGTGATGTAATATGTGACGTCATCAGCAGTGCATTGCGGGGGTGCGAGTTATAGTTAGCTGAACTAACTATAACAGGGGAATTTCTAGGGTTTTGTACGAGGGAAATGTCCAGCTAACTATAACGCCCCTGAAACCTATGGTTTTTTCAGTGAATATATATATATATATATATATATATATATATATACATATATATTGACGTGAGTTGCAGTTTCATGTACAAAGCGTGATGTTTACACATTTGATATTAAGGGGTGTTCATTTTTGTTCCTTGTCATTCAGTTTTCACTGAGTACATGCGTTCCTATTATATAATTTTGATGTATACCATATGAGAAGCAGCAACCTTTTTATATGTTGGGGTTCATTGACTTAGCTGAATCATTTGGATGCCAATTACTTTGTTGTCATTTACGCACACGAGATTTTTTCAATGCGCACAAACAGTTAAAATGAATTGCCTGATACAATGGTTTGTTCAGTCTGCAATGTGATATAATTATGAAATGTCATGCGCTAACAATTCCCAATGAGTTCTTTGGTAAATTTTGTTTAAATTCAATGTACCATAACTTTATCAGCCCTGACGATGAACACTGAAAAGTATTTTCTTTATGTCTACTGCACTTGACGAGCACTAGCACTTTAAAAGTAACTGATGTAACATTGTCTTTTGCCCGTCAAGGAGTGTCTTAACTCCGAAATGCATCGGCCCTAGTGTTGACGGAATAAACACACTTTGTAATTGAGGCCACGGCTCCAGTGTTGGCTTTTCACCTCTAACGAGGAGTTTGCGCATTGGTTTTATGCGGATGTATGGTGGTAGCTACCCCTGCCGTGTGCCCGCCTCAGAAGAGGCTTGGGTACAGCTAAAACATTTATGTGGATATATATAGTGTATATATATATATAGAAATATTACTTAGCAAAGAATCACCGCACTGCTCCAGTTTCAAGTCGTCAGCTTGTTTATTTTTTCTGCGTAATAACCACCGTTTCAAACAAGAAATGATCTTCTTCAAGGTTTGAGTGAGTCCTTCTTCTCGTATCATTATTTAAGTTTGCCTTACTAGCCCATTATGAGGCATTATGGGACTTGTAGTGTTCTCACTGCCAACGTTCGTTTCTGGGAACATTTGTTCTTATTTCTAAATCATTAGATTAGATGTTCTTTTTCACATATAGGAATTGAAGAGTTTCCATTCTCTAAGTGAGAATTGTGGTTTCATATTCTTGCATTTTTAATCTCTTAGGAGATATTACAAATGTCTCCGTATTTTGCTGTTTATTAACATACTGTCAAATGTTCAGTTAGTACTTCAGCCCTATCATATGCTTAGATTCTCTAATCAGCATATAGTTTTGCTTCTAGTCCGAAGACTGTTCATAAAGACCTCAGTGCTGTATTTTATCTATCCCATTGTTATAGATTTTGAATTTATAAATGAATATGTAACTCTGATTTAGAACCATCTGCTGCATTTTCAAAAAATGAAATTTATGACGATATGTCTGATTTTGACACCATGTAATGTTACCAACATTATGGTCAACATTTTTTGCATAAATCGAGTACCCCTCATAATATTTCGCATACCACCATTGGGATTATTGCCCAACACCACCGAAAGGTAATTCACAAACATTTGCACAGAAGTTTGCTTATTTTTCTGGGATTAACACATTAGATCCGCGCTCATATTTTCAGAAGCTTGCACCTACATCTGCAAAGAAAAATATGCTCACTAACATGAAAAAGGTATACTGTGCTTCCTTTATTTCCCAACTGTCTAAACAGGGTTTCGACTAATGGAAAGACACTATAGACATAAAATCAGTCTTGGGGACTTAAGAAGGGCAGGTTCAGGGAACTGAGGAACTATTCAGAGCATGCCTCATACCTCAACAAATTATCTTCTTGAACAACACTGTGTAACAGACCTGTCTTGGGTTAGCCAAGATTAAGGACTTGAACACAGCTTGTTTTCCCCTCGCTTTCAATCTTTGAGGGATGGCAAAATTATACAGAACATAGTGCGGGTACACTAGATGACATCAAGCATGAGGTTTCATAGAATTTATCTGACCCCAATTGGAAGAGATGGTTAGTTTGACCTAAAGACACAAATAGGTGTCAGTCAAGATTCAAGGTTACCTCCAAAGGGTTTAATATCCATAGGCCTGACCTATGCTATGTACAACAAGAACATCCGGGGGTGGTGCCATTCTACAATGTTGGGAAGTTATGCCTATATTGGCTAAGAACCTCAACACTGTCACAGGTGAAACAACACTTGTCTTTATTATCAGATGACATGGATTTAAGGGATTTCTTGCTAAGCTCCCAGAAACCTCATCGTAAATGCTTCTTATATGCTATTTACCACAAATTTTGGAAACTTTCTCAACTCTTTCAACAGGAAGCTGCGGAGAGATTTCTTGAAATTGACAGAGTTAACTTAGAAAAGGCTTCGGCAGTGGTTGACAATGGTAAAACCACACAAACATCCAGGATGTATCCACTGAGCAACATTGTGACTTCTGCTATAGATATAATGGAACAGGATCTGTCCATCCTACAACATGGGCAATAGCAGTTACGATCTATTCTAATATTAAGCTGGATGCCACAATCGTTGCGCTCTGGTTACATGCCCTGACGATATATTAACAGTACGTCTCTGTTTTCTGCATATAATCTAACAGAAAGGCAGACAGCAATGGCACATAGGGATGCAAAATATACAATGCTGAACATTAAAAAATTGGACCAATTACCTTTTACCATTGGAGAGTCACCTTCCACAGCCTGGTGCTTTCATGGTGATATAACATTGACGGTAACAACATTCCAATTTCAATATTGCCTTGGATACCACCAAGTGGGCAGATATATAGCAGTGGCTTGGCAGTTTGGGCTGGACTATTCTCATGAGGAATAGAGTTAAGACTGTTTTTCATGTGACTGGGTCTGAATTGGGTTGGTAAAGTGAGCTAAAGAACGATGATGGATTCAACCCAGATCTGTAACTGGGGGTGAATGTCTGAAAAGTTTCAGCGCTCCATCCATCATCTCCTTGAGTTTGCTTTGTTTGCCCTAAACGGCAGGGTATGCCCAGACGTGGGTTCCTTGCTCACTTTGCCACTGGATTCAAGCTAGCCTGGCTGATGAAGGGTGCTACCCCAAAACCATTCCCAGGATGCTTGTTTCCGGTCCAGGGAAGACCTGGCTTTGAAGTTTGGGCTGGACTATTCCCATGAGGAGTAGGGGCAAGACTGATTTGCATATGGCTGGGTCTGAACTGGGTTGGCAAAGTGAGCTAAAGAACGATGTATTTAACCCAGATCTGTATCTGGGGGCGAGTGTCTGGAAATTTTCAGTGCTCTGTCCATCATCTCCTTGTGTTTGCTTTTTTTGCCCTAATTTGGCAGGGTATGCCCAGATGTGGGTCCCTTGCTCACTTTGCCACTGGATTCAAGCTAGCTTGGCCGATGAGGGGTGTTACCCCAAAACCGGTCCAAGGATGCTTGTTTCGATCCAGGAAAGACCTGGCTTGGCAGTTCGGTCTGGGCTATTCCTATGAGGAATAGGGTCAAGACTGATTTCCATGGCTGGGTCTGAACTGGGTTGGCAAATTGAGCTAAAGAACGATGATGGATTCCATTCCTATATGTGACTGGGGTGAGTGTCTAAAAAGTTTCAGTGCTCCGTCCATCATCTCCTTGTCTTTGCAATGGGAAGGAACTACATCCATGAATCTTGGGAACTGCTGTATAGATTTAAATGCAGGAATGGGGACACTGATGTATTTTCCAGTGGTACAGACTGCGAGACTTCGTTAAGTAGGTCTCTGAATTGTCAAGATATGATGCTCCACGGGGCCTGTGATGGTTTAGTTGCAAGCTTATCCTTTCTTTTTAAAGGATCCCCGGCTGCCGTCATTCATCTAGCATTCAAGCTGCTCTTGAATGGTAGTTACTTAATACTGAATGATCATGGTTGTTGTGGGATGCTTCCAGGCATAGCATATCTTGTCACAGTAAGATCCAGGTTTACTTGTTAGATGCAAGTGTTGTTTCCACCAACCCACAAAGTCAGGGAGGCGTCATAATGACCTTCGTTGAATGTTTCCTTTACACAGTTTGATTCTCTGAGCCGACTGAAAGCCATGCTTTTACAGTAAGATGTGCCCTTAACCTCAGCCCGAGAGAATTTTGGGGGCATATTACCTAGCCCCTATTGCCACTACAATGTCACTTTTTGTGACGTTGTGGTGGCGATAGGGTCAGCGCCCTATTACCAAGGCAGCGTTAAACCACATAACGTGGCTAAAAGCCATGTTAAGTGGCTTAACGCTGCCTTAGTAATAGTAACCCTTTCGTGCTAAAATTAGTGTGAAAGGGGCGTGCAGTGGGTGTTGCAACACCCATTCACTTCGACGCTGCCACCTATTCAAGAGAGGCGATAATAGGTGGCAGTGCTGAACTTAAGACCAGGAAAATCCTGGTCCTAAGGTGGCGTTTTTGCTTTTTACATGTGTGCTGCCTTGTGTAGCACACATGGAAAAAAGCAAAATGCCAAGGTTTGTTTATGTACAGGAAGGTCCCTTCCTGTACATAAACAAACCTTTTTTTAAAATGCCATTTACATGTGTGCTGCATGAAGCAGCACATATGTAAGTTACAAAATGGCATTTTAGGTTTGTTTATGTACAGGAAGGGACAGCTTCCTCTACATAAACAGACCTCCCTTCTCGCAGACACCCTTGCACACTGGTGGAAGGGTGCCTGCATTGGCGTTAAGTCATGAGACTTAGCGCCATCGCAGGGGGAAATGCCAGACTGCACCACATCCTTGGTAATATAGTGCAACCTGGCGCTTCCGAAGTAGCGATGGATGGCGTTAAGGCAAGGAGGGTAATGCCTCTCACCACCACTTCCTAGATAATATGCCCCCCCATCTTCAGGGTGCAAGGTCCACAGCTGAGATACAAGCACTGGTACAAGCTAATTGCCAATTTTTATTACGGAAAAATGGTACATCCTATCTTTAACATGCCTGATATGAAGGCAATAGTACACCTATTGAAGATCATATGTTCTGGACTGTTAAGCATCTTTCAGACAGTCTTTGGAGTGATTCCAGTGTTAATACACTCAGCACTAGGAGGCATTTTTGGAAAGCTTTTGCTAATCCTGCTACTTGTAGTGGGTATGGTGATTTTAATCTAAGCTAAGCAAAGCAATGGACATCCCAATCACCAAAGAGATGGAAAAATCGCCCTTGGAGTGGCGTTGCCGTAACCGCATGGTACTCCATCTGGGCACACCTCAGCTTCGGGAGCTAAGTGAGTATTGGTTCCTATCTTTCTGACCAATCTGAATTGACTGCGTTTTGCCTGTTCTCCGCTGCTTATTCTGTGGACAAGAATGCATTTTGGACCTCTGTCTAACACTTCCATCAGTTGTGCTTACGGACGTGGATGTATTGCTAGACCTGTTAAAGTCCCACGTAGTGCAATCTCCTCAGCCTATTTCCATGTTGATGTCGGCATTCATAGAGCGGACACAGGATGCTTCAGCTCCTGTTGGATTGGACACCAGCTCTACTGCAGGCACACAGGCTTTGGATGTTTAAAATCCTTCCCCAGCATCAGCTGTGGGAACTGGAGAAGATCACCGTTGCTCTATTGTCCTGAACAATGAGGTGTTACAGGGACCATCGTCTGCGAAAGCAAACACTGGTGATGTTGCATCTCCCACACAGGACACATAAACATTTGGGTCTCCGTGCGCTGGGAACAATTCAGCCTCTTTTCCCAAACAACAGAAATTTGACTTTTATAACAATATGTTTTTTTCTCTCTCTCTCTCTCTCTCTCTCTCTCGCTCTTACTGTGCACCATGGCTTTCAGGCCTCCTAAGCTACTCAAACTTTATATGAACTATTTTTAAGGACTAGTTTATATATTTAAAGGATTTATTAATTTTTTATCAGTGATTTAGAATGTATTTTACATTTGATGTGGTTTTAGATATGTTTACACTGCAATGTTTAGAAGGACATCCCTTTTTTATATATATATTGTAATATATTGTGCAGTTGGATGAGGAGTGGGTGTTATGATTTCCAATGTACCCCAATATAAGCCTGGGTAGACCCATAACCTTTCACCTACATTTACTGTGCATAACGGTTTTTGGCACTAACCTTTTACCTGGTTAGGTGCTGCATAAATGTTGTGTGGTTTTCTCAGAAAACTAGCCTCATTTATTATGCATGAGAATCACAGCATGAGAACTATCTTCTGCATAATAACTTTGTATAAGGTTCATCTCTATCGTCATCCTCGGCCGACATGACACAGCAAGGTAGAACCCATAAGGGTACCTTTTGTGTATATAAGCACCACATCTTTGCTGAGCCAGGCAGAGGAGAAAGACTTCTATGCTGACACACTGACACGAGACACTGAGGTCCCTGCACGCAGTGGTCTGACATCTCTCGTGGAGTGTCCAACTCGAGAGCAAGATGGGGTCCTTCATTCTCTCACATCAGGTAATGGGGTTAGCCCTTTCCTAGGGGGATTGTTGGCTATACACCTACATACATGCTAGGTACACATAGGTACATCTAGTTAGGGTTAGCATCATAGGAGGATGCATTGTTACCATCATGTATTTATATGCCTGCATATATTCACTGTTTTAGCACTATGGTAGAATTCTACCATCTATTTACTCTGTTGGTGCTTATAACCTTATATATCTGTTTCTGTCTTATGGCTGTTGCAGCACATGTATTTTACACTAGAATGACGCTGGTTCAATAAATACTTATTGAAAACGTCCCCCTCTTTTATTCTGTGATTCTCTCTGAGACAAAGTAAGCATGAGTGACTGAGCAAAAAGTACTGTATCGTTTCCACAATCCCTGAGGGGCCAGAGTTGTCATGTTCAATATTTGCCAGAAACGATTTACTCCTCGGTACGTTAGTAGCACTGTGAGCCAGCTGGTCTACTGTTGAACATATCCGGTGGGAGTGTCTGGACACCACTCCCATAGTTTATGTTGTCTAAATGCACAGATCATATATAGATTTATAGGAACTACACAACACCCCTAAAATCCATGCATCTGTAAACCCTAAAAACCCCACACTACCCACTTCTGATACCAAAAAAAAACCCTCAACACCTCTAAATGCTACACATTGCTGAATCATAAAAACCCCTTTCTATGCCTGAACCCTACAAATTCCTGGACCCTAAAACTCCTCATGACCCCTAAACATTACCCATCCTGAACCCAAAAAACCCTCACTAGTTCTATACTCAACCTAAGTTTAATGTAATTTTAGATTTATCTTTAAAATTATCTTTCCTTTAAAATGTTTCCTTTAAATGTCGACTTTTTTGTAATTCCTTAAAATTGTCTTTCCTTGAAATTCGTTTGCCATGATTTGGTTTCCTCCATCACATCACTCGTCACATGCCCTTGACCTTGAACACAGAAAATGACATCAAATGGCCTTTAACCACAATGCTCTTGGCTCTAAAGACATCATAGGAATTGACATCACCTAAGAGAAAATATATAATTAATACACAAGTGATAAAACCTTAAAATAGATAATAAAACAAATACATCTGCATTAGTTCCCTAAAACGAATGATCTACTGAGCTACTATGATGTACTAGGAGAGTTACGATGCTATGTCATTACTCATCCAACATACGGTAATACTGAATAATCTCTTAAGCAATACCACCCTAAAAGGGCCAGGCATAGTCATTGTTTGACAGGCAGCATCTCAGTTGCCTAAACTCTATCTCAAACATCCTGGAACTTCTCTAAATGTGCAGACATAGCCACATGTGTCCAGGTATAATTACTATATACCCAACTATAATGAAAACAAGCAACATATGCCCAAGGTTGATTACATCATTAAATGCTTCTGTACACTCACATATGATCATCACATGCTTATTGTGGTTTGGTATAATCTCAATCTCTCCATGACCAGGTTTATCCACAAAAAAGCTAGTGCAGTCTCCTCTTGAATAATAGTATCTTCAAATAGCCCGAATAATACTCCACTGAGCAAGACATTTCAAGGGAAATTATGCAAAGACATTTATAGGGAATTACATAAGGAATGTTTAAGTAGTTTAGCAGCAAATGAGAAAATTTAAAACACATTGTTAAGGCACATTAGACAGGGAACAAAGGCCACTTTACAGAAGCAGATAAGGTATCTGAAAGAAGGAGATATGCTAAACAGTAAACAGTGGTGTACTTTGAAGCACAGCAGTTCAAATCACCTCAAACGTGTATGTCACTTTCCAATAAACATAAAGCCCATTTCACAATGTCTATCCCATAAGCAGGTACCACTAAGTTCTCCAAATATGTATGTCTGGAGCAGTCAAATGTACTTACTAATAATATCTTTTTAAACAGGTCCCATATATCTCAAGGGAGTCATATGTTGATAGCCAAACCTCCATTATCAGTTAAAGAAACTCTTTCCCAGTATGCCCATGAAAAAACAGTATGGCACCGGTAATGCATGCTTGATCGGTGTGGTGGATACAGTTTACAATAGAGCTGTTTTACTGGGATTAGAACCTGTGACAAGCTTCATTTACACAAATATATGAATCAGGTTAATTTACTTTCTGATTTAGATTACTAGTGTAAAATATGGTGACTTCCAGGATTCACAAAAATCTGATAAGCATATACATTATAACCTTAAGGAGGGTTTGAGTTAATGGTGGGTGAACCCAATAAGGAGTACATTCCTAAAAAGTAAAAAAGAAATAGAATTCCAAATTCAGTAAGGTTCCATTTGTGTAAATCACTCATGGCTTTCTTAAAGAAACTAATTAGTGACACCAAAAATAATATAAAATATAGGCAGGAATAAATATAAGTAAGACCCTTTTATTATATAATGATTTGCCCCGATGGCTGATATACAAAACTAATATACTATTAAATGTATCTATCTTTGTTGAAGTGATATTATAGTATATGATAGTATTTTTCATAGTTGTTCATAAGCATGTACTGCTGAGCACCAACAGCTCAGCTGTAGTTGATAAGGCTATTTCATTGTTATCTGATCATGCAGCAATACACATGGTAAAATCTACTGGATGAAAATAGGTATGAAGGAACCATAAGCATTTTTTTAAAATATGCCCTAGATTCTGAGTTTAGGCATAGACGTTATTTGTAAAACTCTTGGTTTGTTGTTACACATATTATCATGTGATACAGAAGACATTTTGAAAAATCTGTTCTTTCTGGTACACCGGCTTACAATTGGAAGATAAAAATAGAAAGAAATTCAAGTAATAATAACATCTGTTCTACTATTCTCTATTTGCCCACTTCTCCTGATAAAAATTGCACCCTACTTGTGTGGCATAGCCTATTGCCCACAACAGGAAAAGCCCCACAATGCAAATAGACATCACATTTTTGCCATCAAACGTGACACATTTTGATGATCTTGGGTAACTGCAGAATTTGAGCACTGGCTTGGTTGCTAGCCAGGAAAACGTCCCTAAGCCAGAAATTTCTGAACAATAGATATTGTTCCAGATTCTATGAGTTACGAGGATCACGCTACATTTTCTTACTCAAAATGCTTTGCAAACCTCAAACCTTGGCTACAATTACACATTTTCCACCCATTTCTGGGAAGGAAAGTTCTGGCATGTGTGGTGTTCCACAAAATTCCTCCCATCATGTGTTTGTACACAGATTGTGATAAAATAGTACCCAAGTTGTGGGGATGACCCTATCGCCACCAACACGAAGGCACCAAAACAGAAAATAGGGACATCAAATATTAGTCATGAAAAATGACCAATTTTGGTTATAATGGGTAACTGCAAAATGTGGCCTGGGCTCAGCCATCACACAGGGAAACTTACCAAACCCAAACATTTCTGGAAATACATTGGAGTCCAGGGTGATGTGACTTGCATGGATCCCACTATGTTGTCTTTCCCTGAATGACCTGCAAACCTAAAATGTTGGATAAACTTATGCATCTTCTCTCATATGTCTGTTAGGTAAAGATCCAGAAGCTGTAGGGACCCATAAAATTGCTACCACTTTTTTCCTGATAAGAACAGTAGCCCACTTGTGTGGGTGAGTCTAGCAGGATCCAGGCAAACACATAACCATGGATTTATTTGGATGTCCAAGTTTTAGAAATGCCCAAGGTTTGCAAGGTTGCCTGGTTGTCAGATCTCTGGTGTCTAGTGGGCTTTTTGGCCCGCTAGGGTGTATTAGTAGTAAGCTCGCCAATCTGCCCCCAGGGGGAACTCAAGGACTGCTGTATTAATTCTAGAATGGCAGCGTGGTCCAATGTCTGGACATGTTGCACCACCCCTTCTTCTTTTTGACCTATTTCCCTTGTAGTGTGTAGGCTTTCTGTCCCACGGGTGGGCAAATTGGGGGTAAACCATCAGGGTTTAGGGTTATGCCTCCTGAGCATAGATTAAACTGAACACAGTCTCTACCTAATATAGCCTGGTGGCTTTACTTTTTCTGCTGTGATATCGTGTCACAAGATTTAACAAAATAAGAATGCAAGGTAAGCTCATGTTCTGAAATCAATATTAAAGAGAAATCTTGCACCAAAAGGATTTTCTCTGAGAATGCCGAGGACGAGGCATTCACGTACTCTGCATTCAGGGTAATGCGATGGACATGTATGTAATGTCCTCTACACTAAAAAGGTTAAGGAGAAGCAGGGATCTCAAGTGCCCCAGTTCCATGCATAAGCACTGTTTAAGCCCAGGTTTTTCTGTATTCTAGGTCTTGTGTCCCTGATTTTATTATGAATGAACAGGACTACAAATCCCCAAACAAAAAAACACATGCTTAGATTAGATGAGATACTCCTGCATGGACTTGGAAAACTTGAGACCTCTGGAAAAGATGGGAGAAACTGCAGACTTTTAAAAAAAACAGGAGGACAATATTATGAAAATATCTACAAAATGATTTGTCTGTTTTGCTGATTGGTAGCCTTGGTACTCTTATTAAGCAAAAATTGTTTTACAATGGGAACTTTTTTCAAATGCTGACTGTAAAAAATTGCCCTGCTTTGCTCATGCTATGTTCCAGACTTTGTTGTTTTTTTCCTCTCTCACCCAGCTGCCATAAACCTCCTGAGGTATGGTAAAAATGATGGGTTTGTAAGGTTAGCATGGAGGCAAGTTTGCTGCAACATCAGTGGAGTTAAAGCTTTTCTGATGATGTGACAGTCTGAATCAGGTGTCAGTGCTTACAGCTGTTGTCTCTGGTTGTTTTCCGTTATCTTTGCTTAACTGCAACATTCCAATGAAATTGGTTAAAACAAACATTACCTGGGTGTGAATAACTATAATATCAAATATAATGTTGTTTTAATTAGTGGTGTGGGCTGTAATTCAAATGTGGTTAATGCAAGGTGTATTGAAATATTTTATTTTTCTTAACACAAATTAACTTAGATTCCTTATACCTGTAAATATGTGAGAACCAGGCATACCTGCCAAATTACCCCATGTCCTGTGTGATACCTTTGGACGAATGTGGGTTGTTTGCAAACTGTATATTGCATTCCAGGACCTGTTGTTTTGCTGGGAACATTATAAGTACACGCTCGAAAACTCCAGTGGGAAAAGTTTGATTGTCTAGAAAGACAAAAGTCGCAGTAGGTAGCACACTTGATGCAGCCTATTGGTAAGTATTTCAGTTCATAAATGCACTGACAAATTAAGGATTAGACTGGGCTTATACCAGTAGCACGGATTCTCGTAACTCACCAACCAATACATTACGAAATGGCACTCACCCTCTCTGCTGCAAGCTCTCCCGTCCCTAACTCCGTTTCTCCTGCTGAACTTTCAGTACACCCGTTGATTATGTACTTACTTTAGAGGTTTTCTGCTAAAACACTGCAGAGTCAAGGTGCCCACACACACACATCTTCTAGAGAGATATTTTAAGAAACCCTGCTAAGTGCACTTGAACCTTGCAGAGCAGATAATATCCTCCGCTTGTGCTTCATTTGGCCTGAGGCCTGGGAGGCCTTCAGTGTTGCTAAGGTGACATCTCTGGCCAGACATAATGGCAACAGTCGCAATTTTCAACTTAACACTTGCAGCTGTTTGAAAACAAACTCTTGGAAAAATCTAAAAGAATAATTTTGCATTTCACTACTGCAGCCTCTGAGGCCAGAGGTAGTAAAATTCATGACAGGGTAGTCAGTAGCGACTTCTAGTGACCTCTAAATGACCTCTTTGAGGAAATCTTTTTGCGAGAACAAAACTACGTTTTTTGAATCTATACATGACTTTACACTAATACAAACATACATGGCTTTTAGAATCTCGGGGCTGATGAGATGAGGGATCTAGGAAGTTATGAAATTGCATTTTTGGTTCGTAGCATGTTTCCCTATAAAAATTTCCAAAGGGACATACACAAAACAATGAAAAAGTAGGAAACAAAACATCACTTTCTAGCAATAGCATGTGAACTTCATACTTGCCAACATTCCAGAAGAAGAAAGTGAGATATTTTGGAAAAAGATCAGGGGGGGTATTTTCCCCATTCACATTTATTGAAGCAGAGACAATTTTAGGTGGGAGACATCTAAAATAAAGCCACTATCGCTTAAAAAGTCCCCGCCTGAATCAGTACTATCCAGACACGTATAGAACTTACTGCCTATACAGGATCAACTATTGTGCAAAGAATGAGCATTCCGCTTTAGGGATTTTTTTAGCGCTAGCACTAACACTTACATTTCTTTCCATAACAGATTCAAAGATCATAAACCCACAGTTCGAGATCCACAGCAGAACAGAGGAACTTGCAAAATGCCAGAATACACTGCAACTGCTGAAATGGATTAAGTAGAGAGCAGCAAGATTTAAGTGCCCTCCCACTACAGAACACCCCACACGACACGAGAAAACCATTGCATGATTCTTATCCTCAAAGACGTGATGGTTTCTGATAAACCAATGGTTCTGGAACTAACTCCCTCTAATGCCCACACTACCCACACTTTCTCAGATCAAGAGAAGACTGGATCACCCATCTGTTCTCCGCTCAGGAGAACACATTCCCTTACAAACTATCTATGTTTGCCCGCTGATTACTGAAGGGCACCACAACTCCAAGGGATTGGTGAATGCAGCACTATACAAAAGCTCTGAACACAATATGAAGAGCAATGCAGTCACAACTGCCCATACATTCCTTAAATACCCTTTCCTTACCTAACTATATTATAGAAAAGCTTGGAACGAGAACCAGCAAAGATGAATATGCATGAGTGGTCGATTATCATCCAGCTTTTAAGTAGAGTTACCAAGATGTTTTTCATGGTTGTAGAAAATGTTTCAAATACACCAGAAAGGAATTGCACTTGCCCATTATCATCCTTTGAAATAATCACAGAAAAGTGATTTTTTAAAACTTTTATCTACTGGAACCCACTACTGGGTGTGCAAATATATTATCCCAAACGCATGTCATCTACTTGTGAATAGACCCCATTGTCCTTTCTTACAATAGAGGTCAGACAGCTTGCCATGTCAACTTTCAGAGGCTCTTGCCTCAACTATCCCAGTCAGAGCTAGATTAGAATAAAGGGGCGAGATGGACAGCAATATATTGCAAAAGTTGGGAAATGCAATACGTCAAAAACAATGTGGCTATTCAGGCCTGCTAATGTCTATACTGGAGTTGTGTTTTTTTTCATAACCTCTAAAATTAGTAAAAGCTCATGTGCACTTGTGTGGCCCACAAAGACACCATAACCTAATATTCAAGATGTTATTGGCTTGCCAGTTTGATCATGGCACCCCATCCAAAATGAATCAAGCTTAACCACACTTCTTAAAGTGTTGAGTATTGTCAACAAAATACAAAGTTTCACCAACAAAATAAATAGTTGGGTGTCACTTCACAGGAAGTAAAATAAAACATTTATCAGTCATTGATTGTGTGTACTGACATGTCTTCTGGAAAATTAACGACTCTTCACTGTTAGGTAAAGATGCTATTGATTTTGCTTCTCCATTTGTTTACAAATATAATTTCACCAGGAGGTGCTCTTTTATTTTTAATACCAATATTTTTTTCAAGAATTGTGGTCTTCTTAACCTTTACTTTAAGTGTATGCATTAAAAGATTAAAAAAACAACACATGCACAAAATAATAGCATTTTTAATTTCATATTTAGAAAAAAATCAATATGACTACAGTATGTAGACAAAGTACACGTGCAGACACAAATCAATGCTAACCTCATAATTTAGTTTGCTCATGTTCTTGTCTCTTTTTCATTCTTTTTCACACTTTATCAGCTCAATGAATACGATTACTTTCCGTACAGCATTGTATCCAAGCCTTATGTGAAATCTTACTTAGCATATTGAGTTTAACTGATACAGATTTGTTGTTCATACTTCTTTCATCTCCAGAGTTGTAAAGAAAAATGGATATCATTAACTCCAAATTCTAAACTGGATCCCATAGGATAGTAATAGTATAGCTTACAGAAAGCCCCAAAGATATTGTTGTTCACAGCTTGCCTCACAAACAAATATAATTCCAGACTGGCCTTATAAATATTAATGTGCAATGGAACGTTTTGTTTTTAATGAGTGAAACGTGTTGTGGGACTAGAACAACATAAAATCATTATAAAAAATCCCAAAAATTGTGAACTTGTATATCAGCTATGTCCTGTAAAAATTCACTGCTGTGGTGAAGGGATTATTTAAATTGAAAATAAATCTTACAAATATTTTTATGTTACAAATTAATGTAAATTCCTTTCAAATATTTAAAATGTAGAACTAAAGAAAAAAATGCTACAGCACTATTTGGTTTAGTTTTAATTATATTTTACATTAAATTACAAAAATATTTCCGAGGTTAATTAAATAACAAACCCCATAAAGAAAAAAACTATTTTGATATGCTTTACTAATGATTAAACGTGATTTATTGACTTAATTAAAAGCACTTTAATGATATTTTCAAAAAGGTACATTACAATAATTTATACCTTCAAAAATGGTTGTATTTAAACATAAAAAAATTAATGTATATTAGTTGTATTTAGATTTATTTATTTAGAAAACTTACATTAAATGTATTTATATTTTTAACTCTTTCAATCAATTTAATTTTATATGACATTATATCCTCTGGGGTTTTATTTAAAGTTCCTCCTTTATTCAATTCTATGGGATGGTGCTGCACTTCCAGTTGTTAGACATGTGTGGTGCTGGACTTACTACTACTTTGGCAGTAATAACTTACTCTCGTAAATTTGTCCTCACCCTTTTTTCATGGACTGGAGACATGTTAGCTACACTTTTTTTCAGTAACTTTACATTCCGATTTTATGACTTGTCAACAAAGTAGTAACCTTACTCAAAAGTGTAAATTTCTGAAAAATGTAAGTAACTTTTATGAATCAGCTCCATGAACTTTATGTTTTAAGAGTGACTCTAGCATAACCCACCACTCTATTTCAAACATATATTCAGACCTTCTAGGGTATGAAATAGAAGGGCTTGCAAAGTCAAGAATCAAAGATGCAATACTTTTATTCAGCTTGCAAAATGTACACATTTAAAAAATTATCTTTTAATGTGTAAAAACAGGAAGGGGCCCAGGAAGTTAGTGTTATGCACTTACCTGGCCCCAACTGCAGAGACAACACTGGAGCCAATGCTGGGCCTCTAAATTCTCTCAAAGCCAAACAAGATCAAGGGACCAAATTCCTTATATCACGCATGGCCCCAGGGAGGAAATGAAGTTGAGATAAAATAACAAAAGAGAGACATGCGGCACTGGATCTGCATTGGATCTGCTCAGTATCTGTGTGACACTGCATCAAAGGATTTGTCACTCTGAGACTTGTGACACTGCATCAAAGGATTTGTCACTCTGAGACTTCTGCATTTGCGAGGAAGATGTGCACTGGACCAGAACCTCTGGCTTTGCAATGACAGAATGCACTTGAAATAACAAGAGGAGGCAATTACCATCAGTATATTAACAGGTCTCTACATACAATGACCATGTATTAACTTCAGTGGCATACACTTACAGGTTTCATCAGCAGCACAGCATCAGAGCAGAATAACCCAAATCCCAGATTGGAATGTGTAACTCCCGGGGATAAACTCGGAGGATCGATTGGAGTTACTTGCACTCCCGAGGAGAAGCTCGGACAAAGGTTGGAGCTACTTGCACTTTCAAGGATAAACTCGGAGCACAGGTTGGAGTTAATTGCACTACCATAGATAAACATGGAACACAGGTCGGAGTTATTTGCACTCCCATGGATAAACTCAGAACAAGGTTGGAGTTACTTGCACTCTCAAGGATACACTCGGAACACAGGTTGGAGTTATTTGAACTCTCAAGGATAAACTAAGGACAAATGTTGGAGTTAGTTGCACTCCCAAAGATAACCTCGAAACACATGTCGGGGTACAAAGTTCATGCATATATCAAAGACTCTGAAGTGCCTTCTCATGGCATTACTGTTCATCAGAGAAGCACGGAGTTAAAGTCTTTAATCCTTGCGCTGTCTCAGTTCTAGCGCCAAGGTCACAGGAAGGGTCTAGAGTATATACATGCAAACACTGGAGTAACTCACAGAGAAGACATGGAGGAAAAGTCTATAGTCTTTGAAGACGCAGATACTCAGTCTTGATTACTACTATAGGAGAATTAGTGTGCACTAACTTAGCCTAGTTCTTTCACTTGACTGAAGTTCAAAGAAGATATTGAGGCTTTGACTTAGGGAGTGATGGGGGTCCAGAGCAGCTGTGTAGGAAGGAGAGAGGAGGAAGACATCAAGGGGCAGGAGCCATGGGTACCACTGGTTCACTTGGTCTTGACACGCAGATTGGACCGCTTCTCAGTTCCGGCTGGATACTTCAGGTGAGTGAGAAGGGTGAAGCTTGTTCTGCAGGGAACGAGGCCAAGCCACTGGTCAGGGTTGGGCGGGGTTTATATACCTTCCAGAAGGCTCATTAGATATAGCTAGATCACGTGTGGCAGATGGCCATCTAGAAGGTTCTCCAACTTTGAAGAATACACGTTAGTACACCAACTTTGACCTTACATAATGGGCCAGTGCAACTTGATGATCGGAACCAAATAACAGGAAACAAATGTATCATTTCCGCTTGAAGGTACATAATGAAAAACAACACCAAGGCCCCAGTAGTAGCGGGAGCAAGGATTTCCATTGGCTCAGCGGATTCTGGGGGGAGGCTTTCACTGATTCAATGGAAAACCACATCAAGGCCCTTGTAACAACAGGTGCAGATAATTCATTGGTTGTCGGGTTCTGGGGGATGCTTGCAGGCATTCAAGCGCAATATAATTATGGGTCTTGGGGAACCTCAGTCATGGTATCATAGCATCCCATAAAGGACAACAAGGATAAAACAACATGAGCCCTGCACGCTAGACCACTATGCAAGGGGCACAGGAAGAGGTCATGACAGAGAAGGCGCAGGAAGTCTATAACAGTTGGGATGAAAGGTGAATCTGCAGTGTGTCTTTATTGGGAATGAGCTCAGGTGGTTCTTCGGATTTAAGAAGTTTTGAAGGAGATGGAGCAAGAAGGACCAGTAACAGCCATTCTAAAGTCACGGCAATGCAAGAATAATGCACTTTTTTCTAAGGATTTGTGATAGGAAGCCTGCATCAATGATATTTTTGTTACAACATCAGTAAAGTATTCATTAAAACTAAACAAATGCACTTTGGCAAAGGAAACAGACATTTACTATCTTGCATTGTATCTATGACTGGGATGCTTAATAGGGGCTGACAAACTGCTAACTAAAGAGAAAAACAGAGAAGAGAAAGTGAGAAGAGAAACTGCTATGTTGCCCAGAACCCTATACATTTTATACCAGAGAATAATATTCATGAACATGGTGACGGCAGTCTGTATTCACACAATGCAATCAGGTTACTCCTCCATGGTGTGGACAAAAAGCAACTACTGTGGCTTATTGAATTGATCAGTTAGAGCATAAGCCTCTCAACTCCAGAAAGTTGAAAAGGAACCATGTTGGTCAAGTGAGTCACACGTTTTCCCCCGAATAACTTCCTGGTTGCTGATGTCATACCTTTTGTGGTGGTAATTGCAATAACTATTGTGGTCCTTGCTGTGTTCACAATTGTTGTCAGTGATGTGGTCTCTACTATCAGAACAACTATGGTTGCAACTGTGGCCTCTGATGTGCTTAGAGCTGTGCTTTAAATTATGGTGTGTCCTATTGTGGAAGTCACTGCAAAGTGGGTGATAGCTGACCTTTGTGCAGCTGATGCGATGACATTGGTGGTAGAGTTGAGCGATAAACTCCACTTCACCGGCAGAGTTCAGAGAGTTTTGCTGCAGAACACAGAGTTCCCACAAAATTCCACCATCCAGTGTTTGGCAGAGTTTTTTTCTTGTGCATGGCTCACCAACATTAAGTTGGTGAGTACAAGTAAGAATTTGCATGCTCTAGCATGATTTCTGGGTGCTAGAACGCCTCCAGGCAAGATTCCTCAATGCGGGTGGTCAGGACAGGTTGCGACTGTTTGCATTTAGAAAGCTGCTGCTTGAATAGAAAATGTACTCCAGCAGCAGAAAGAAGCGGCGCCCTCTGGTGTACGGGGAGGAGCCATTTGTGCTGATTTTAAAGAGCAAAATAAGTTCCTTGGGCTAAAAATCAGCATGAGAAATGAAACATGCTACATTCTGCCCACAAGCAGAACGCCACGGAATCTCACTGAGTTGTATGTAACTTCACAGAATTTGACAGAGGGATACTCTTCAAGTTCCACCCACCCCTAGTTGGTGGCTGCTGTACATCTAGCTTTGTATGCTGTTGCTTCTGTAGCTCCTACTGCTGTGGCAGCTGTTGGTGTTTTGTAGTCCTTTTGTGCTGTTGTTACCCTGTCCATGGTGATGTCTTTGGTCATTGAGGTGGACCCTGCTGTGGACATTGCTATTGTTGCAGCTGTGGTCACCACTGTAATAACAAATATTCTTGCTGTGGTCCCTAATGTTTTAACAGTGATGACTGGTGATGTTAACTTTGCTGTTGTAGAAACTTTATTTGCTCTTATGCTTCCTGCACACTGGCAACTGCTGTTGCGGCAGTCGCCCTCTCTATGACTGCAGCTATGGTCTTTATTAAGGTTACACCAGTAATCACTTTTGTCCTTCTCATGGTGTGACGACAGCTGTGGTGAACACGGTAATCCCTGCAATGGATAATGCTGACATATAAGCTGTCCTCACTGCTTGGTCTCTCGTGTCCTTGCAGTTATCACTGCAGCTGTTGCTGCTAAAGTGTTGGTTGTGGTTGCAGGAACTGTATCTTTTGTCATTGTTGATGTGGTTTCCCATATTGTGAAAGTAGTGGTTGCTTCTATTGTTGCTGGGTTGCTACTGTGGTCACTACTATTTTGACAGTACTGGAGAGCATGTGTGCTGTGAAAGTGCTTCTGTGGAAGTGGCCTCCAATGCTTTATTACATAGAGGCCCTGCATTCCATTTTCGGAAGCCCAGGTCTGCCTTATGAAGACATGTGGAAAAGTAGAATACCCCAGACAGGTTTGCATATTGGTGCATTCCTGTGAGTTGTGTGGGACACACACTGGAGGAAAGGACTCTCCATCTACATTTAATTAAAAAGGTCCCTCTGTGATTCAGTTATAGATCGCAGGGGAAGGGCATGTACACATCTCAGCAAAGGAGATGGGCTGATAATGGAATCATAAAGAGAAGGACTGGGAGCCCAAGATTACCTTTTTTGATGCACATGTTCATTTACCTGTATCTCCCCATAGTGAGCTTTTCACTGCTCGTCCACAACTACCACTGAGAGCCAAATGCAGTACGGGTACTTAGCCCAGGTGGGGCCGCAGGACATCAGAAGTAAAAGGCCTCAAGCACCACAGCTGGGGCCAGTAGCCCTCTGTGCCCCATGGGTTTTGACCCTGTGGCAGAAGTTGTTATTCCTGCTGGTTCCCTGTTGTGGCAGTTATAGTTGGAGTGGAGTACTCTTCTGGGGTACAAAGCCTATATGGGGGTGGCATATTAATATCTCAAAGTGAGATTTCTCCCTGTCAAAAAGAGTTATTTGGACAAGCCAGGCTGCATGTTTAAACTGCAGCAGTGAGGCTGCATTAGTAGGCCTGAGCCATGTTTTCCTTGAGATACTAGTGGATGGCACAAAAAGCAGAGCAGTCCACAGGTGACTTTTAACTTTCCAAGCCCTGTGCTTAGTTTCTACACCACATGCTATGGCCTTACAGGAGAGTAACTATACCATTCAGGCATTAGTCAATTTTTACACATTTTGAGGCCCGAGCACATATAGTGGCCACTGAATGACAGTGACTTAGTGTGCAGAGTGTAAAAACCAAAACAAAACCAGTGAAATAATTCTGCAAAAATTGGGTTACCCACACAAATTGGGCATTTCTCACACAGACCTCATGGTCATATGTGCTGTCAGTCCACAATGCCTCATGAACCGGAGCTTTGGCTTTCAGCCATATTTAAGGTCCCTACTGCTATACACAAAAGATGCCCGACATACCTGTGACAAAAGACCTTGGGAATTCATTACATCTCTATATGGTGTGCATATGTTACAGGTCAGTAGTTGTGAGCTTTTTTGTTACAAATGGCCTAAATCATTCTATTAGTGACAGATGTGTGAGGACTTTAACACAGCCGCAAGCAGCACTCAGGCAAAAGTATATGTGAATGATGCAGCACAAATAGGATAGCAAACCTGACACAAGATTGGAAATCTAAAGAGAACACTTACACTCTCCCTTTGCAGGTGTGCTGCCGCACATGTTGCCACTTCTGAATTCAGCTGGTTCTGGTGGAAATTGACACTTGAAACTAAGCCTGGGCTAAATTTCCGTTCCGCTCACGGAAATTGCGATAATTTGACATTTTCGCGTTCCGCGGAGAGCGCAAAAATGTAAATATTTCCGCATTCCGCAGCTTAGCGATAATTTGTTTCTTGCTCGGGCTGTAAAATAATACATTCTCGCGCGCGCGAGATCGCCTTACCTGAATCCCCGCATTCGCCGACAAGTTTTCCCGATCCGGTCGCGTTCTCCACGAGATGTTGGATTGTTGGTAGCCATTTGCGCTGTCTCGCGACAGTTCGCTCCCGCAGTAACGTCATTGGTCGCGCGATCACGTCTTTCTTCTCGCGATCATGCACCGCGAGAAGAGTGAAAACAAGATGGCCGCGCCTGCGAGCAACCGCATGGGTAAGTTGGCGAGCCGCGACCACGCAGAAAATACCGCGAACGGGCGGGAAAAAAACTTCCGCATCTTCGCGATATTTCCGCGTGTTTGCGGAGATTTTTAACATTTTCGCGATAATTTGCGAAAGTCACTTTCTCAAATTCCGCCCACCCCTACTTGAAACGCACAAGGAATAAAAGAGTGGTGTCAGTTTATAACATATGAATACATGGAAATCACATACATTATCATCCTCAATTACAGATCTACTGGAAGACAGCAGCTAATTGGATCAAACAAAAATGTCAGTTCCCGCAAGGTCATGTGTATTTTTGTCGTATTAAAATAAAGAGTAACTGCATTTCTTATAGTCAGCATAGGATTTTAAGGGAGCATCTGTCTGATATGTACCTTTGTTAACAGTAAATTTGCAACCAACACTCCAATGTCTGCCCAACTAAGCAATCCCTGTGTACTCCACAGATATACATGAAAGCAATTCTCTTTATTATCTTACTGTTCAGTCTGCCAAACTAAAAGATTCACGGAGCATGTAATATGTAACATACCCCGTGCACCTACATTGCGTCATCTTCATTCTGGGTGTCCTCTGGCTACAATGGTGTTGCACCTTCAAAAGTGTTTGAAGAGAATTGCAGGCAGTATAGCTGATAATATCTAAGATGTAATTAAGCATACAGATAGCAGGCACAAAAGGAAGGAACTAGCAGGCCAAAGCTCACCCATAAAATTTCGGTCTTATCCTTTCCAGAGTAAAACCAAGGGGACCACAGTTCCATAATACTAACCCCTTCTTCTTACAGAGCAAACAGAACAAGAACACATAGGTCAACATCTGTAAAAAGAAGAAACAATTATTACCAAAATAAATTAACATTAGAAATGACAAATCCACAAGGTTAATAGAGTATTATGATAGTGATGTCACCAGTGCAAAGTGCTGCTCTTACACTACGTAATCTATCTTCCACTTAGATGGACACAAAGAACTCTTACACCACTTTTCCTTGTCACAATTGAGACTACCTCTACATTTGCACCAAGGTTTGACTACTCATTTTACCCTTGCTCTCTGACATTCCTCACTTTTCACACTGGAACCTTCACACCTTTGCTCTTGTTGCAGACATTATAGTCCAACAGTTCTACAGTGTATCTTCCAACCATCTTGACCATTAACACATCTGAGAATCTTCCCTCTTCCGATGTTTCCATCTGAATTTTACTCTGACTTAATTTCAAATCGCTTTTGCCCACATGCCCAGACTCATTGTCCATCTACTTGCTTTTTTTATGACATCCAAAACTGTTTCAGCACAGTTCCAGCTTTCCTACCTCTCATCTTTTAAATGGAGTGCTGTCCCCATTTCCTCAAGGTGACAGAATCCTCAAGGGCTTAACCAGAAAATAAATCCCTTTATGGTCCCTCAATCAATTCCAAAACCTTACAGGGGTTCTTCACAGCTCCAGGCCCATGTTGAACATAACCAAATACACCCTTCTGTACAAGTTTGAAAATTACAGTCCAGCTACCACCCATGGAATGCCTGGCTGCCGTGCCTTCCACTGTTGAAACCAGGGGACCACTGTTCCATAATACCATAGGTTCCCCTTGTATTTTCACACTTTGCTATTGTCTTAATCTTTGTCATAGCTGCAGAGGCATGGATGACACTTTGTAAGAAAAAGCCCTTTTGCTAGCTTTTATTGCTGATTTATGGACTCTGAACACTGGGGTGCTGCTGTCCAGCATCCAGTGCATGTGCTCTGACTCCTAAAATATGTGTACAGTTACTAATCCCTGATTGGCATATGTATCTTACCTGCAAGTCCCTAGTATTTGGTACTCAGTGTACCCGGTGCCTTTAGGTAAAATATCATTAGTGGAATGCAGCACCTACTGTGCCACCACTAAAGTGATAAAGTAAAAGCATGTCATGAGGTCTGCCTGTGCAGCCTGAATGTGCAGTTTTAAAACTGCAAATTCAACCTGGCAAAATAAAACTTTTCTGAGTCCAGACCATCCCTTTTAATTATGGGTAAGTCTCCTTTTAGGGGGCCCATAAGGGCAGGGTGCACAGTATTTTATGAAGTAGAACATGTGTTCTTAAATTTTACCTGTCCGGGCAGCGAAAAAACTTCAAAGTCGTTTTTCACTACGGCAAGACTTACTCTCCCAGAGAAACATACTGGGTTACATTATAACTCCCTATTTGGCATAACTTCAGTTTGGTAAGAGCTGAAACCATGGTTCAATCACTCAAATTATTAGGAATTTAATATCTAATCTTATGGTCAAGTCGGTTTAAAATTATTATTTTTAAAATACCACTTTTAGAAAGTTGGCATATTCTTGTCTACATCCTCTATCCTCACCTGTCACCTGGCATCCTGCTAGGAGGTGTGAATGGCTTCTCCTTGACAGATTGGCCTGGGGATGTGACCACCAACTGCACAAGCTTCAAAGGGACATAGCCTATCGCTGGCAGATATAACTCACACCTAGGCCTGCCTCTGATATTGTTCATGTTCCCAGTGGTGGGAAAATCTATTCCAAGAAATGATTAACTGGGGGAGCACTTACTTTCCGTAGACACACCTCAGGGTTGTTCCCAGATCTCAAATCAGAGGAACAATGATTCCATCAAGTTGGACTGTGGCAGAGCAGAGCACTGTGGGGTTGTTTAGGGACAAACTCCCAGGAAATATTTCAAAGTGGGTAGGGTTGCTTCTAGAAAACATTTTACTATTGGACTAGGAGTAGCCCCACCCACTAGGCAGTGCAAGGCATAAAAGTGGCATTCCCTGCATACCTTCTTCAGAACACTGTTGGACCTGCGGAAGACAGAAGAAGGACTGCATCTGCTGAACTCATTGGACTTCATAAATAGGACTGCACCTACATTAACCTGTGGAGAGAAAACCTATGGGCAGAACGTGCCCCCACTTGACTATTGCAATTAGGCACAGCAAGTGATGGTCTTCTTGCAAAGGGTGAAGTCTCCCATGGGTAGGGAAGCATGACTTTTTCATTTTTAAAAAGAAAATCCCATTTAGATATACTTTTTGAAAAGAAAAATAGAAAACTTGTGCAGGGCTGCATCATGTTATTGCAGCCTCGTACCAAACAGCGATGTGCATTGACAGGAAGCGCCATGATGGCGATTCTGCAAAAGCATTATGACCGGCTGCTTGGTGGTCATTTATACATTTGGTGTGTGGTCCCTCTGCCATGGGCACAGAGTAATTTACTGGAATTATGGGATCTGTCTAAACATAATTCAGGCCTTAAGTCAGAGGGTAAAGTTTCCACTGGACTCAACCTGGTAAAACCTGGTACCTGTATCCGACAGGTACTTCCTCACAGTCAGCCTTAACTTTTGACTTTGCCCCAGTGTAACGAGATCAGGTACCTGCAGTTGATGCTTTGTGCGTTTCGCCGTTTTGGTGTCTATTTGCTCATTCAAATTTTCTCTATTGTTATCCATTGGCGAGGGATTATTTTATTGTTGGGGGTCTTGTACTTATTAACTGCCTTGGTACTAATACATGCTTAATTAATTTCTCCTACGCTAAGCCTCTCTGTTCTGTGCTGCAGCTACCAAGTATTGAGTGCAGGTTTACATTATTGGGACCTAACTGGACCTAGTAAGGTATAGTTCTATTATTACTTGAAGAGAACCACCACCAACTTCAACTAATAATCCATTTTCTCACACATTCCATGAGTTCTTTAGCCTTTCAACTGGAGCCTAGATTCTGAATACCGTTCATCTATTTGTCTATATTGTTTGTGGTCATCAATAATTTCCCTTCCATCATGTAATATGAAGGCATGGCACTGTGTCATCAGTTGTCTACATACTCTCTTGCCTGTCCATTTCATTTTCACTTGAAACACAGTTATTTATATTTGATTATCCAGTTGATAGTTGCCTCTGTAAATAACCCATACCAACTGTGTTCTCAATAATCATTCTGTAGTTACTTTCAAACCTTCAAAAACTAATGTAGGGCTCTAGTGCATGGTTAAGCCTCCCAAGCCAGTTTCAGCATGTCTGCATTCATGAACCCTAGAGTTTTTCTTTAACAAAAAAGGTTACCCATTCATCGATGTGGGAACAGCTGTGCTTTGTCCAGCCCACTGGTAGTCAGTTCTACATCTGTATTGGTGTCTGCTTCATCAGGGGGGTGGTGTTGATTGTTCACTATTGTGGAGGGTTTGAGTGTTCATCTAAGTGGGCATTGGTGGGCTTGTTGCATGATTGCTTTGTATCAGTACAGAAACCTGCTATTCTACTGCAAAAATGCTTCAGAATATCCTCAATACATTGACCCAACCTCATTGACATACCACTACATATATATAATTCCTCTGTGTGGCACTATATAATAATGCCAGTACATATACATTATCACCTCAACCCAAATGCTATGGGGTAGGATTGGGTAAAGGTGAGGGTAACTTTCAGGGTTTATGTTAGGGCTAGGATTAGATTTATGTTTATGATCGATTAAGGTTACAGATAATGTTAGGGCTATGGGTTATGAATATTTTTTAGCATTAGACTTAATATTAGTAGTAGTAGTAGTTTATTGCGTGATTACTTAAAATCATTATAAAATTACATAAAACAAATTTCACAATAAAAACCGTGGTATCACATGAGAAGGAATCATTGGTACATGATAAAATTAAATATTAAATACAAGATGGTTTGCCTGAAGTCAAAATGTCTTTTTGTATTCCAATAACATAATAAAAAAATCATTATCACAAACCGCAATTGCCTCTTATTTAAGGATGCGCTACTATCGCAGGTGGATGAAAAGCTTGCAGTTTATAACCAAACATGCGGTTAAAATGCCTTCAAATGCCTAGTGCTGTAAAGTCCGTAATTTTCGAACAACTTATAATCGTGTTTTTTCGGCCAGTGCTCATATTTGCTTGATCTGCTTGTCGGAGTAATTTCCTAATATGGGCAAAATATTTTACACCTCAACAAGACAGAATGATTGCTGAGACTTAATATTAAGTAAATTGTAGGATTAGCATGGAGTCTATTTTTAAAGTCAGTGCCAGTGCTAATAGTAGGGGAAGTATTAAGGTTTATTCTAGGTATGACACTACGCACACACTCACATGCATCAAAATGCAAGCACATGCAGGCTTTATGATTCACATGTATCACAACATATGTGTGCACGCGCATCACAACACAGGCGTATTAATCAGTGGTCATCTTAGAATGGGTTTGCTTTATTAGACCATTCATTCCAAAGTTGCTGTCCAAATGTGCAAATGCATCAGGACTTATGCACCTGCATACATTTGCTAACAAATGCTTTGGCATAGCCAATAGATCTGCCATTTATCGCTGAGGCCAATGGGCTTTGCCAATGCATGTTTACACTGGCAAGAAACGGAGAAATCTGTGGTATCGACGACTATGTAAAGCACAATGCATTATCATTATGAGAAGACTTAGCACCAAGTCAGGTGCTAGCCTTCCTGCGCTTGCAACTATATGCGTCTGCTTGCCTATGAATTCAGCACAAAAAACTTGAGTATGGGAGGCGAGATGTGAGCATTTTAGAAAGTCAAATGGTGAGAAAGCCAGATTCCAACACATGATATTATTCTCTGCTAGGATCAGCATAAATAGGGTAGAATTAATGCATTGCAGTTACTCTCTTCTAATATCTCCTCTGTCATATGGTCTCTGAGGAGCTAAGCTGCAGGCCATTGCTAGTAGGTTTATCGTTTGAATTTGCATAGGGGGAGTGATAGATTCGCAGAGAAATGTAAAGCATGTATTTTTTCAGTATTGTAACTAGATGTAGAAAATGTAAGCTCCCTAGGTAGATCGTATTAACATTTTATTTGTGGCTAAAGAAGAAAATATTACAGAATCATTTCACTTTAATTAAACACTGGTGCCCTTGTTTCATATACAATTCTCATGTGTTGTAAATTGTGCTGTGAATTGGGGCCTTTATGCCCATGTTCTTTTCATCATTGAACATATAGGATCATGTGGGAGAGAACAACTGAGTCAGTGCCTGAATTTACACTGCGGAGGTAAAGTCATTGTTTGACACCTACGACTCATTACTTTCTTTGAAAAGGTTCACAAATTGGGGTCTGATGCTTCATTTAACTTCCTATGACAGTAAAATATAAGTTCTGTTTTATCACTTTTAAAAGCATTATTTGTGTTAGCTTGCTCCCAAATATAATTTGTGACATTTGCCTACCAATCTCAAAATATACTGAGGTAATTAAAACATTACAGAAGCATTGTTAATGTCAAAAGTTCTGCTTTTAATGCAATGTTGTTTGCTAATGTCGAGCATTACAAGTAAATAGCTTTTGTATTTGTGTGGAAGCAAAGAACTGTAGAATAATATTGGAAAAGGGTAAAAGGTCAGGTGACAGTGGCACTGTTAACCAGACCTAAAACTTCATGTAGGTTAATGACTGTCCTCCTCCCATCTGTCTGTGCTGCTGCCAGAGAAAGACAAATATCATAAATTATGTAATAATTGAAGACAGCAGACACATTTACAGCATTACAATGTCATGTGTTTGCCCTTGAAAGTTCAGGTTCAGCTAGCTGGATAAACAAATAAAATGATCACTGCTGATGGAAAGCAAGCACTTTTTTGTAGAAGCACAAAATATCTGCCCAAACAAAACATGTACACATGGATCCCAACATGTGAGTGGACACAAAGACCCTCTCTAGTGGTACTCTCTTAATTGTCTGGCAACCGCTGCGCAATCGACCCAGACCATAATGAATAAGTCCATGTTGTACATGCCTAAATCTTTCTTGAAAATGCCCAGGGCACTACTTTCTACAAATTTAATGAGAATGTGATGTTTTGTTATCTGTTAGAAATGGGATTCCTGGTTTGTTGAGGTATGCACCCAGGTCAGGCAGAAACCACCCCTCTAGTCAGGTGAAGCTGGATACACACTAAAACATAACCTGTGCTCACCCATTGGTAGCTTGGTACAGAGCAGTCAGGCTTATCTAAAGAGGCAATGTGTGTGCAACACACTCACACAGTAACACAGTGAATAAACTACAAAAAGCCTCCACACAGCTTTAGAAAATAGATTGTTGTATTCTGAACAAAACAAGACCAAAATGTCGGAAAATGCAACATATAGAATTTGAGATATTGAATTTTAAATGAAGTATAGCAGTAGTGCTAAAAAGGTTACTTTAGCTTGCACTGGACTGGGGCAAAGTCATAGCTCGGGCTAACCGCAATGGGGCACCGGTTGGCTAGAGGACCAATGCAGGTCCCAGTGAACAAATACCTTTCCTGGTCGCAAACAACGAGAAACGTCGATATTGAGCTCCGCAGGATGCATCAGTCTTCTCCACGCAGTGAAGGCGACGTGTCAGTTCCGAAGACGGGTGCCGGAGTCGAGAGGCGTCGAGCAATGCATCGGATTCTGCCATGAAGTTGAGGGGATGCATCGATCTCGCCAAGCTGCAGCAGCGGCGATACGCTGTCCGATGCGTCAATCTCTGGAGGCAAAGAGATGATTCCGATGCAATGCACCGATTTTACTTTCACAATCGGGTTGATGCACTGGTTCTGCTTCACACGGATATGTATCAAAATCAGTTCTGCAAGGATCTGGGCCACTTCCAGTGAGCCAGGTACAGGATCAGGGATAGAGACTTTGATATCCCTGAGACTCAAGGTGTGTATTAGAGACAAGCTGCAAAGAATCGTGAGATATAGCACAGAGAAATGTCACTTTCTAAAAGTAGCATTTCTAAAATAGTAACTTCACCAGTAAATCCAACTTCACCAGTAGGGAGGATTTATCATTACCATTTCAAAATATATGAAACATGAAAAGGCTACTTATCCCTGTTCAGAAAAGTACAGCTTAAAAGTGTACTAAGGAATTCCCAATGCTAACCTATGAGAGGAGTAGGCCTCACAGTAGTTAAAAATAAAATAGGCTGTTTGTCACTACCAAGACATTCAAAACATGCCAGTAAATGTCCTATCCTTTTATTACACAGCACCCTGACGTTAGGGCTACCTAGGGTCTACCTTAGGGGTGTCTTGTGTGTAATTGAAGGGGAGTTTCAAGCTTGGCAAGCAGTTTTACATGCCATGTGAAACTGGCAGTAAACTGCACACACAAGCCCGGCAGTGGCAGGCCTTAGACAGGTTACTTCTGTGTGTGGCACAATCATTGCTGAAGGCCACTAATAGCATTTAATGTATAGGCCCTGGGTATCTGCCATACCACTTTACAAGGGTCTTACAAGTAAATCAAATTTGCCTAACGGATGAAAATCAATGTACCCATGTTTAGAGAAGAGAGCACATTCACTTTAGCACTGGTCGCAGTGGTAAAGTGCCCAGAGTCTTGAAGCCAACAAAAAGAAGGTCAGAAAAGGCAAAAAGTTTGTCGTGCCCCTTCAGAGAGGGCTATTGTTCATCACTGTCCTAAGCAATCTGACCTTGCTAATGCTACATAATAGATTCAAAGTTAATTTTTACAATCTGTCTAAAAGAATGGCAGCACTGCTTTCACACCACCCCTTCGACGAGACACCATTGGGAGTAGAGGTCAAAGTGAGTAGGATCTATTGGAAATTACCAAGCTTTTTTTACGTTTATTAAAACAGTTCTCAAATTTCCATTCCTGAACTGTTAATGCTGAACTTGAGTTATCTCAGGCTTGAAAGGGAATGGAGTCTTGCACTATGAAGCTAGAAAAGAGACAGCCTGCTAATGAACAAAACAAACCTTCTCACTGGGTACCTGCTACCTGAAAGAACTGTAAATGTGTGCAATTGAAAAATAAGCAAATTGAAAGGCTGTTTTGGAGCCAGTGTAAGCTTTATCTGATGGATTAGTATGAAGCTTCCTTGTGACAAAGAGTTATTTTTTTTTAACTGTACTGTATGGCTTTTGACAGTTGAGAAATGTCTCCTTTTAATGGAAAGCTAAAAAAAACAAGGATTGGCAAATCCAATAAGTCACACATATGGCGAAACGCTTGACTTTGCCAATTTCTTTTAACCATGTGGTACAGAAACACCAGCCCTGACCTCAAGAGGCAGTGATCTGTTTTCCAAAAATGGTATTACCCTTTGCCATCGTAAAAAAAATCTTTGGTGTGCTTTCTTTTTCTGGCAGGACAGGATGGGGCAGGTAACGACTAGGACGGGGTGGAAGGTGGACAGAGCAAGCAACAACTGAGGAGGGGGAGGCAGTACAAGAAACAATGCATGGGGAGGGCAAGGCAGGGAACAATGCAGGGGGAGGGAAGAACGGGGGGAAGTTAAAAGGGAAAAAGAAAAAAGTACCTCTGAAAGGGGTGAGCAGTGCAAAGACATTGGGTGATGAAAGCAGTACAGTTCACCAGTGTAGGGATGAACACACAGGCAGTAAAGCTCACACTTGCTGACTAAGGGTGGGCGCAACTCACAGAAAAGTCTGCAACATTCTGTATAGTTCCGTCAACAGGTGGAAGTAGGCACAATCCAGTTGCTCGCACTGTGGTTTAGATTTAGAGCTGCGTGCACATACTCTGCTGAAAAATCAAAGTGAATGGCACCATGTGGTGCAGCTACTTGAGTTGATTTTGCTGCCACTTGAGCAGACCGCCTGCATTAGAAGAAACTCACTGGATGTCCTCCTGGCACCGGTAACTTGCGCTAGAAGATGTGAAATCTTGTTTCACACTTGCCAACTTACTGTCCTGCAGCTGGAGAGTAACACGAAGTCATCAAACGTCCACCAATTCCGCAGGTGGATTGGAATATTTTGCCCACACCTATTGCTGACTAAAAAGAAGCAACACGATAAGCAACCAATTGTAAGCAATGGGCTTCCTCCAAGCCCACTCAGTAAACAAAATGCCTTGCAAGCAACAGTGCATGTGCTGTCTCAGGTGAGCCCCAAAGTGTAGGTTGTGGGAGGTGGGGAGGGAGGGAGGGAGGGAGGGGGCAAACTGTCAAAGAGGCAAAGGTACCTGCGAAAAATACTGACGGGCATAAAACAACTGACAGCGCCCCCAAAACATTTAAGTCTTTCTTGAAGAGAAACAGCCTTTACATTGTAGGCTTTGCAATACAGGACCTTTACCACACACTTCTTAAAATGCAGTTAGTAATACAAAGGTACCTATTTGTACCTTCCCCGTGCAGTACTTTAGGACGCAGGTAAGCACATTTTTTTAAATAACATTCTTTCTATTTTATTTAGAAAAAAGGGATATTAGGGTTTGGTATGAGAATGCTGCGGTGTGTAATTGAGTCACAAAACCTATGAACTGCTAACAGCTCATATACACATGCACTGATATCATAAGTTGGTACAATTTAAAAAAAATGGAACTTACGGTTGCTTTCCCAGACCGGGAAGGAATGTGGCATTACATGGAGCATGACCAAAACGAGGTTGAGTCATAAACTAATGCAATCTTAGTGAATGCTGCTTCATGTAACGTTATTAAAATATATAAAATCGTATTATTGTGTGTTATGTAGCTCAGAAAATACTGGCCAGAGACCAGTGACTCACTGGAAAGGGAAGTTTTGTTAAGTCTATAAAGCAAGCAACGAGCAAGGGAGTAGCGGGCCCAAGGCAAATAAGCAAAACAAAAGGATAAAAAAGCAGCAATGAAATTAGAGAAAGTGATATAAGAGCATGAGATAAAAACATACAAAGAAACAATATAAACTCACAAATAAACAAGAGTACCACAATTCGAGCACATGCACTGTGGAAGAACTCTAATCAGGGAATAAATCAGTACTTGGTCCATGCTCTATGAAAGAAAACAAAAATAAAGAGGCGAAGCGAAGCCAACATGTGCAGACATGCACTAACCAATGAAAAGGAAGGAAATAAGGTTGACAATAAAGTCAATGAATGGTATGTAATGGGTTGCCTAAAAGCTCCTTTACAGATGTTTTGGGGAAATAATAGATCATCGATGCAACAGTGCATACGCGCTGTCTCAGGTGATACCTAAAAAGACATGCACAAGGAAGACTCCTTACTTTAGTTACAAACCACTACTGAAAATACAACTTTTGATAGCACTGTAACATGATGACACACAGCTAATCCTCTCGCTATCAGAAGACTCATCCATTATGATGGTCTACTTCCGCAGTTGCATGATAAGCATTGCAGACTGGATGCATTGCAGCTGCCTAAAGCTCAACATTGACAAGACGGAAGTACGAATCCTCAGGAACAACACCTCTCTGTGGAACAACTACTGGTGGCCTTTCTGCCCCTCACACACTCTGACAGACCATGTCCACAAACTGGGCATCATCCTGGACAGTACATTTACCATGAACAGCCGGATCAAAGCAGTTTCCTCTGCCTGCTTCCTCACCCTTTGCATGTTCCTTTAGATCTTCAAATGGCTCCCCATCCACACCAGACCGTCACTAAAGTCCTAGTCATCAGCCGACTTGAGTACAGCAGCACACTCTACGTCAGAATCATCTTGCACCTCCTGAAGAGACTGCAGACCAAACAGAATTCAGAGTCCAGACTCATTCTCGTACTTCCAAAATGGACCCTCATCACCCCCCCCACCTCAAGAAGCTCCACTGGGTCCCAGTCCAGAAGAGATGCCAATTCAAGATGCTCATCCACACCTACAATGCTCAACTCAACCAAGGACCAGCACACATCAATCATCGCTTGAACTTCCAGCAATCCTCTAGATACCTGCACTCCACCTCTCTCTCTCTCGCTCACAACCCCCACATCCATTGAAGTAACAGTGGAGGACGCACCTTCTCCTACCACGCTGCAAAGTCATGGAACAAACTTCCCCTTCACCTCAAACCTCATCCTCTCTGCTGGAATTCAGGAAAGGACTTAAGACCTGGCTGTTCAACTGATCCCTGAGCAGCAGAGTTCTCAGCATCTGGATCAGGTGATTAGCTGTGCGATACAAGTCCTGATTGAATGACACTGAATTCTTTTGCAAATTTTGCGTGGCCTGAATTTGACTGTGCAGCATGGCTAATACTGTGTGTAATACTTTTTCTTTTTAACTATGGCTTTCTATCTTACAGTGCGTAAAATAAATTTTCAAATCAATGACTTGCATAGTTACAGAGCTTTATGTTGCAGGAAAGGATGTCGCAGCACTATAAATAGAAATCAATATACACCATTGCACCAACCAGGATTCAGATCAGTGAAGCCCCAGTTACACACGGACATCTGAAGTGATATACTTAACCATCTGAGCTTTCCTACCAGAAGAATTATTTCCCACTGATTGGCTTATGTTTGTTTTTCAATTGAGGTGGAGACATGATATGTTATATGCAGTTACCTAGTGGTAAAAGGCCAACAAAATATTCACAGAATATTTTGCTCTTTTTAATTATGTGCCTAACCACACTCCAACACCTAATGGCCCTGCCCCCATCCTACTTAGGATCCCAATTCCCATGCTAGTAAGTAAGTATTTATTAACTGTACAATGAATTAAAATCATTACAGTAAAAACCAATCGAAATATTACAGCTAAAACAATGATAAAACTTCAGTTTGTAGTAAAAATGTAAAAGTTTTTGATGAGGGGATTTGCCGCCCCTCCCCAGTTCCACCGCGATCAGCCTTCCCCAGGATTTGTGGCTGTGGACATATGGCTTTAATCACAACAGGCGTCAGTGCTCAATCGAGGCCACCTCAACTGTCTTCCGCCGGGCTCATAGTGCTCTTCTCCAGAGTGATGCTTTTTGTTCCACCGCGATTTGAAGGGCTTTTTGAAAGGTAGGTGAGTCTATGAATTTTTGTTGGTGCAGCACAAGACAGTATGTTCACAATTGTTGCCCCTTAGCCAAGGTTTCCTGAGAGGACACCTTATTATATCACAGCACTGTAAAGGCAAGGCATTGGTTAAACGGCACACCATTGAGCAATATATGTTATTGGGTGTTTATCGTGATTAAGACTTCCGGTCCATGCAAAATGAACTTCTAGGACCCAGTAGAGGTCTGTAGTCCCTCTGTGTGGATCCGGCACAGAAGAAACAGCACCTAAGAACTGAAAACTGATTGTCTAAATCGTCTCGTAAGAATACATGGTGCTGGCTTTATCAGTCGCTGCGACATTGAAACCTTTCGGGGCATTATTTTATTAAAAGACCACTGTTTTATCTGCATTTTGTCGGTTGACTATAGCTTTCCTTTACCTCATCTTTCATTAAAAAAACTACTGGGAGACAATACTGTTTGTTTTTATAAGGAAAGTGTATACACATTTGTCACGCAAATTTATATATTTAAATGTTTCTGATATGTTGCACGTTTTAGAAATTTAAGGTGATAAAAATAATGGACGAGTGCAATTGTTTGTATCCAGAAAAGCACCTACCCTGTGCAAATTAAAATATGGCTGTCCTGCAGAAACGTGCTGCAATTCTCTGATTTAATGAGTGACATTTTTGCAAAAAAGGGCTCTAACTCTCTCATTAAAATTGACAGCTTTTCACTCAAGTATCAAAATTCTAACATGGCAAGACAACAGTCTTGCAGTATGGTACTGGTGTTGTACATTACGAGCATGCACCCCTTCTGCAAAGTGCTGGCACAGTCTCCATAAAGCACAACAGATGCATGCACTACGAAGTGCTGTCAGGGTGCATGAATAGTTGAAGAGAAATTCTGTTACTGCTGAATAGTGGCAGTAATATTGTAATGGTGGATATGAGTTGTTGTGACAGGCATCCAATCACCTGCTTGTCACCATGACATATAATCGTGTACATAGTTTAAATCTTGCCATCAGCCTGATGCCCTTGTTATGGCTTGCTCATGTACGGCTTATTAGAACGGGTGTTGGAGATTGGTTTCGTGCACGATTTTGAGTTCGTCTAAAATTAGTGTGAAACTTCATGTCCATAATTTGTAACTCCCTGGCCCAAACCCAACAGAGACGTTTGTCACTGACGTTTGTCACTGACGAAGCGAATTATGAGTGTACATATTTGCAGTTCGTTAACTGTGCATTTAAACACGTCATTTAATTTTCTCAGAAATTATATTACCTAAAAAGGTGTATTGTGTGGGAGAAAATCCGATTCCAAGGTCAGGGAGTGGTTGTTTCAGGACAAATGTGCCTTGCAAAATTGGTGAACTTCCATATAATTTTAAGTTTGTTACACAAATATTTGCCAGCCATCCTACCCAGAACAGTATAAAAGATTAATGTCTTTGAAAGGAAGAAATACATCTATATTAAGTATGGGAATGGTGAGTTTATAAAAATTGCTAAAGGATTAGGGTTACCACCAGTTAAGCATTTAAAAATGCATAAATATGCATCATGTGACTAATACAGTTAACCTCAAACTGCTGCATCATCTCAGGGGTACAATTTAATTATTTGGCAATTCAAAAATTATTTAAGCTACTAAAAGTGTAGGTGTAAACATTGGGGTGTACATTAATGATATTTAAGATGTGGGTCAACAATGAAAAGATTGGGTCCCTTTAATTTAATTATCCCACTAGGTGTAAGTTATTGGAAAATTAACCAAACGCCCATTCGCTTTGCAATGGTCAGTTCAAACAGAATGATTGTTAGTTTTGAGATGACTGAATGTTCTTTTCTACATTTCCAACATGGCCGCCCACATTACATACACACAACATATAAGTTACATAAAACCACACAATGTGATTGCTATAATTGCTATTTTAGAAGTACAAAAAAATCTAATTCCAAGATGGCAGGCTACTGGAGTTTCTTTTGCCAACGCTGACACAATTTTTAAACCATTAGTAAAGCCAACAATGGTGAGCTGAAAGCTTTGGATAAATGAAACATATTGACTTTGTCAATGCTGCACTGAGGATACAGAGAACATTGTTCACAACAAGGAGCATGGTGGTGTCTGTGATGCAACGACACTTGTAACCATATCAGTAGTTATCAATTAGGTTATTTTTTAGTTGCGATGCAATGTAAATCTTGATAACTTTGAACAAGCGGGTAAGAGCAGTGACAGTACATTATTTCTTAGGTGTTTGGAGGAGTGTTATAACTGAACAACTTAGCATGTATACCACAAAATCGCAAAATATACCACAACATCAAATCACATAACCGACCACAACGTAAAATACCACTTGATCTCCAAACCATAACATAAGACATCATTCAGTGCCACCACAGCCATTCCTGGTGGATGGATGGACTAATACATCCACTATAAGGATGTGTGTTTGATCACAGGGTCAAATTCTGAAAAGTCAATTCAGCCTTTCATCCTTTTAAGGTCAATAAAATGATCCCAAGAATCTTGTAAGAATACCATTTGTTATTTCAGCGCCAAGATACCCTTCTGAGAGAATGCACAATTTACAAATGTAACTGTTAATTTTTTAAGCATAATATTTATTCAAACTAAGCATAACATATAACATTAAGCCATGTCATATCGTATTTGAATATCCCATTATTTCCCAGTCTACCAGGTACCATGCCATAGCATGAAGTAGAATACCATAAAATAACCTAACAGAAGAGATAATACCCTGTTTGTGATTATTGACAAATAGAATATGGGGAAGGTGCAGATAGTTAGCATATTTTTCATCAAGGGACTTTATTAGAATTTCCAAAAGCAAAGCTTGATTGCTATACGGAATCATACTTGTAAAAGCTGACTATACAAATCTTAATGACATGTTTGGCAACTTGCCTAGTTGAGATCACTCATTCACTTGTGGTAAGCACAACTGAAACAAATTTCTTGGTCAAGATGACAGAATATTTGCCTGATACAAGCCTTAAGATAAGTTCTGTAAAAGGTTTGCTTGCTCCTTTAGCATAACCTTACCTCCCTCCCACAGCCTCCCCTAAATATTGTATACATTTAGATAAACTTATAACTCATTATCATTTCATATTCAGCAAATGATTTGAGTTCTGTAACTAAAACAGTAGAGTTGGGTGGAAGCTTAGGTGAATGTCCCCACCAAGTCATTTCAAGGACATGTGATCTGTAACCTAAATCAAGTAGTTGGAGGTTCACACATTGGACCTCGTTTTTAGTTTGACAAATATTATTTGCTTGGCCTTGTTGCCCATAACCTATCCTTTGGTTGCACCTTTTTTTACTCATTTTACTTTTTGAGAAAAAACATGGTGAGAGTAACAACATTTTTAACTTGAAGTTCACGACTGGTAACCGGTCACCCGTGTAACTGCCTTGCAGCAGTACTATTCAAAGCTACGTATCTGATTTACAACTCACATTGAAGACTGAAGAAGCTATACTAACATTACACAGCAACATGGTATATGTGCTTTAAATGATCGGCTACCATGTTAAGTTGAAAAAGTTCAAAGAACTGCATTACTTTATAAACTAATAACAATAAATCCATGTGTTAAAAAATCACATAAAGAACACAAAACCGAATGTGAACAATAATAACAGTAATATAGTCGCAATTCAAGCACAACACATACTTCTCATGTGACTAGGTTAAGTCTCAAGATACTGCTGTTCCTCGCAGCTAGTCTAAAATCTAGCTTAGCACAATCATATTGAGTGTTTACCTTCTACAAAGCATTATATACACCATGCTATGCACAGACCTGCCAACCAGTAAAAATGGTTCACCATGTGAGAAGACGAGATCTTGGAGGGGGCAACTTTGCATGGAGTACAGCCCGAGATGCTTTGAATTCAAAGCTCCCTTCCCCAAACACCAAATAACACAAAGCCTCTGAGGCTGCCCTCGATGTCATGGGGAGGTTTTGTACCCTTTAACAGACATTGGCTGCACACATCCTCCCAACGATTAGCTAAAATCAGATTTCTAGTGGAGGCTAGGAACACCACATCATACAAGATAATGAATAGACTGTCACCTGGACAGAAATTGGAGTCAAAGTTCATAATGCCACTTCTGGGTTATTTGCCATTGTTAATAGAGCGCTATTTTGCTCCCTTTCTGCTTGCATCCAGACCACTCCTGGAGCTACGACGATCCCAGAATTTGGTCCCACGATGACGGTCTTGGAGTTCTCATAATTAAGTTAGAGGACTGGAGCATTTTGCCTCGACTCATGACTCGGCCTGTCCCTGCTTTGCAGTTCGAGGGATTATCCTTTTTTTCAACTTATTTGTTGTGACCCGATTGCTCGTTCCCCCTAGTTGCCTCCCACCCATGTCCAGCCTGTTTCGGTCCTCTTCTTAGGGTCCTTTTTGTATTCCCATGAGCCCGCTTAGTGCTCATCAGGTCTCTATGGTCTCCTTTTATTCAGGGATCTCTCCGCCCTGTTTAGGGCTGTGTGGCACAATATACTGGTGGTGTTGTTACCTTTTCCTATGCCCTACAGTTCATTAAGACTTCCCAGTAGGTTCCCCTATGTGCTAAGCCCAAGGATTCATTAGTGGTTGTTCCTATTATCTCCGTCTTAATTACTTGTACTTACCTGTATTCCTGTTTGTTTTCCATATGATACTGGACACCTGTGACTCTTTATTATTTTGCTGCCTACGGAAACGGCCAGAGTTATATCAATCTCTCCCTTACCTCCGGCCAGTTCCATTTCTGGACTTCATTTCCCCTCAGTGTCTTTGACCTGGCCTTCCGTATTCATCCCTCGAGGTATCGTCAGTATTTTATTCACACATTTGGGTTCTTTATCCAGTTCAGCCTGTGGTATAGGTGGCCCTAACTTAGTGCTCCCCTTTCCTTATCAAGTAAGCCCTATTCTCAGCAGTACACTCGGCAAGACGAGGTCTCTTCCTCCTATGAGCTTCAATTTCGTGTCTGCCCAAGAAGCATTTACTCTTGTATCAGTCTCTCTGGTGTGTTTATGTAGTCCTGTGGGCAATTACTGGTCCTTTCTATTTGCCAAATGTTTATTCAATCACTGCTTGGTTTGCATGTTTCACGTTTCTCATCGATGTAGGGCTATAAGGTCTATCACCCACAGTCTTATGCACATCTCCGCTTTTATGCTATCATTGTGGAATTGCAGTCCCCGACTTCTTTCGAGTATCTTAAGTATCCATATTTAGGTGTGCTCTCTAATATTGTTTTAGGTCCCCTGGGCGTTTGCTGCTTTCACATCCAAGTCTTTAAGCTCCCTGAAGAAGGTGTGACCCGCACCCGGGGTCATCCACCGAAAAGCGCTTCGGCGCATGTCCCCATCTGACTGGCACAACCATTCTACAACAGCGATGTTATTTCAAGTTTCAGTCTTGTTTGTACAAAACATATAAAAAATATGCATCAACTTTCCATTGGACTGAAATTGCTAAACTGTTGAAATTGCCGTAACAATGCAACAAGAAAAGTTCCTGTACAAATTAATTTGCATTATAAGTTGGACCATCTCAGGTTGAGGTTATCATGTCCGATGGGGTGTGGTTTTGTTTCGTAGTGTGATGAGTGAATGAATGAGTGCTGTCTTGATTGGCTGCATGGTGCATTATATTTGTGTTGCTTACGTCTGGGCATTCAGAGGTTGTGTAATTGTTAATTTATACTATGTCTCTGTATCTATTTTAATATCTATTTATGTAATTTTGAAATGCTTGCATATCACTGATTTGTACAATGCACCTAGGGTATATACCCCCAAAAATTGTCAAATGGTATATATATGAATTCCTCTTTTTTTGCACACTTTATTATGCTCGGTGGTGATGGGGTAACTTATTTTTCCCTTTTTATCCTTGACGTTAAGCTTATTGATAAAATTAGTTTCAGGCAGTGGGGTTGTGTTTGATTGTCAGTGACATAACGCCACTTGTGACAGACATTAGATCTATCCCTTGCTAGGATGACTGATTTCTCACTTATTGCTTGCAGCAGAACTTTCTCTCCTGCAGAATAGACCAGCATTAAGCCAACATGTTCATAAATAACACAGCAAAGTCTTGCTCCACTGATTTAGCTCTAGGTCAATATATACTTATATGCCAGGTAACTCCTTCTACCTGTTCAGTCTCTCTATCTATCAGTCTACACCCATCCATTTCCTTTAAAAAGAGAACCTCAAAGAAAAGGAGCAGCGTTATGCAGCAGGTGATGCCCACATTATCTGCTGCTAAGCGCTCTCCTGGACCACCCCCCCTACATCGCTTCTGCTTCCTGGGGTTTGACGTTAGAGAATTGCCCGACTGCAGTCACTGCCGCTTGCCAGCGAAAATACTAATCCGCGGTGAAATGGGGTGGGCTGAATTTGCGAAAGTGACTTTCGCAAATTATCGCGAAAATGTTAAAAATCTCCGCAAACACGCGGAAATATCGCGAAGATGCAGAAGTTTTTTTCCTGCCCGTTCGCGGTATTTTCTGCGTGGTCGCGGCTCGCCAACTTACCCATGCGGTTGCTCGCGGGCGCGGCCATCTTGTTTTCACTCTTCTCACGGTGCATGATCGCGAGAAGAAAGACGTGATCGCGCGACCAATGACATGGTCAGACAGCACAAATGGCTACCAACAATCCAGCATCTCGTGGCGAATGCGACCGGATGGGGAAAACTTGTCGGCGAACGCGAGGATTCAGGTAAGGCGATCGCGCGCGCGCAAAAGAATGTATTATTCTACAGCGCGAGCAAGAAACAAATTATCTGCGGAATGCGGAAATTTTGATATTTTCGCGCTCTCCGCGGAACGCGAAAATGTCAAATTATCGCAATTTCCGCGAGCGGAACGGAAATTTAGCCCAGGCCTAGAAATCAGCTGTAACCAGCGGTAACCAGAGTATCGTTTGACCCACATTCCCGGCACCCGATCTAGGGGAAGCCAGATCACATGGAAGCCTCCGAGGGCGAGTGGAGGGATGAGCAGAGGAGCAGGTCTGCGGCTTTTTGCCACACTTCCTTTCTCCAGCGATAGACGGCAGCAGTAGTTGTGTCCCAGCGTCAAGGATGTCAGGTTTTGAGCCAAGATGAGGTGAATGATCTCAGGCTGCGAGGAGTCAGTCTGGGTGCTACTCTGCCTCTTGTAATCTGGCATGCTCTCCTGTCGACGCATGGTCATCGGGCACTGTCGCATTTTGGAACGTGCGTCACCACAGTTATAGACTTCAGGGTCCAGACACAAAGGCCCGGAGTTAGAAGCTGGTGAATTAATGCATTTTGGTCTGATTTTAAGCCCAGACAATCGAATTAGCAGACTTTTTCAAATATGCGGCAACATCTTTTGAGAGAGCTCGCTCCTGGCAATAGTTCAAAAAAATTCTCCCAGAAAGCTTAGAAAATTAACTGTCCAGTTGAGTTTACCTGCAATGTGTAACGAGAGAAGTAATTTACCTAGGGTAAGGCGGCCCAGCGTAATAACTCCAGCTGCAGATTCTGCCCCCCAGCAGTCAGTGAGAAGTAGCTTATTTGAATTACAACCCAACTTCCCATAGGGGGCCGTGATTACAAAATAAATCATGACTTCAACGATAGCAGATCAGAAGCAAAGGGACATGAATCATTGGGTGAGAGAGAGGCAATTGCGGGGTTAAACAACCCCATAACAAGGACACGAACAGTAGGTCATGAAAGCAAGACCAAAGAGCTACCCACTTTTAGTTAGACAACAAAAGTGTGGTCTCGACAATACAGTGTAACAGTCACCCCTATCACCCCCAAAACCCCGAGATGTAAGAGAGAGTGGTACACCCAATCCTAACTATCCTCACACTATCCTTGTCGATTACAATGATTATCGCATACAGAAGAAAATTCTATAAAAAGCCATTCTCAAAAGAACATTCCCCATTTGTTGCAAGGTTCAGTTGTGTTACTTTTCGGGCATGTCAGCTTCAGTGGCATGATACAGTAGGGACTTTCAGAGACTTGTGGGACACGTTAAAGCAGTAGAGGTTCAGACTTTACTAGCCTAGCAGTCCAAACTAAAAGTTTTGATTAAAGGTCAATTTAATCTGCTCTCATCTGTTGAAGAGGCCTAAGATTTATTGTATTAAACTCAGAATTAATGTGCATTCGAGATAGAGGATGTAGATTAGAAGTCGTGGGTCCACTGAAGTGGTTGTCTTTTGTGCTTATTTTTGTTTGGAACCCCTCATTTTCTTGCTTTATTTTTGTTTTTCTCATCATTTTTGTCTGAGTGGGGGGGAGCACAGGAGTGATGCCAGGGCACCAGCAACAGGGGCTGGGAAGTTAGGGGGAAAAGTGGGCAATTCCCTCATTCAAAGGTCATATTGTGGATTTGATAGCACCTTATGGTTTAGTTTGTCGGGGTGGGTTGGAAAGGGGTGTGGTCAAGGGGGGCACGAGGAGGGAAAACAAGCAAACATTTTCAAAATGACAATAGATTTAAGCAGTCTAAAATAAAAATCGAACAGTAAAAAAAGAAATTGTGAGGGAAGAGGTGTTTTATCAAGACATAAGTTATTTTGAATTGCTTCAGTGGCCCAAAATATTAAGATAATCACATGCAACGCTATTGGGATGGTAAACAAGGGCAAATATGGTGCCATTATGAATTAGCTATCTTCATTTAAGCATGAAGTGATTTTTCTCAGGAAACTCATTTTAAGGATAACAATCCTAAACTTATCATACCAAGACATTCTCATGTACATTTTGCATCAGGAGGGGCTTCGGTGAGGGGAGTTTCGATCTACTTGGCAACTACTGTTAACTGGCATGTGAGGGATGTAATCAGGGACAAAAAAGGGTGGGGGATATGGATCAAAGCGATAGTTACGGGTTCGCCATTAAATCTTGTGAACTATTATGATCCGATTAGGGATGTGTGGAACCATTGAAACAGCTGTATAACCATTCCATGTGCGCCAAAGGGTTCCTGATTTGTGAAGGTGATTTTAATTTCATACAGGATATGGAACTAGACACTTCAAATAGAGTTAAAAACAGCTAAAGAACAAAACGTCTAAAGTCCTAGCAATTATTAAACAAGATTTCGCACTAGTGGACCTCCGGTGCATAGCTTACTTGGATTTCATACATTTTACTTGTTTTTCATGTTAATTCAACACCGCCTCACGCCTAGATATTGTTTGGTAACTCGTTCAATCAAGTGGAGAGCAGTAGCCATCTAAGCAAATGTTGTTTCTGACCATTCGCTAATTTCGCGTTAGATATTCAGCAAAAAGAAAGACGCAGATGGCAATTTGAGGAGTCGTTATTGTCTGGTCAGACTTGGCTAGATGGTACAAGAGTCTTTTTAAAAAAAATTTTTTTTAAGACTAATCGCAACTCCACCTCCAATTTCGTAGCGTGGGAGGCCTTCAAGTCCACTTTTCGGGGCCATGTCATAGAGTTTCAGGCCAACATAAACAAGGTATTAAGGGGCTCATTATGATGGTGGGCGGAGGCACAACCGCGGTGCTGGCTGTGGCGGAAAATTTCTTTTTCCGCACACCAGCAGCGGTCCTCACGCCCGCCATATTACAATGGGCAAACATAGCCCATTTTCCTTCTGCTGTGGAGTGACGCGAACCGCCAGAAATTTGCACCCGCCACTGTGGCGGAGGCAGCCAATAGAGACACACCGCCGTGTGGAATGACGTCCCGACTGCCGTAAAAATCACGATGTTGCAAACAGCCCATCACACCGCAGCAGAGAATCCACCCACCCAGAGACAGTGGAAGCCCGAAAGCGGAGCGCGAAACCAGACTCCCGGTCCCCTCCACCCGGTCCTGACCACAATGGATCCGGCTCTACAAGCCTTTTCAGTGCTGTACCTAATCCACTTCCAGCAAGTAATGCTCCCCCGCGGACAACGCCGCAGGTATGCAAAAACACAACTCAGCACACAACCACAACACACAACTCCTGTGCTGACATACGGTTCCTGTCCACATCAGACACTCTGGTGGGGACAGGAACATATACCCCAGTGTACCCACACATGTCCAACCTGTCACAAACTCACCCCTCTGAATCAGGGTCACCTATCAACCGCGAAATCACTGCAATGTCCCGGTCACGTCACTACAGTGGTCAAGACGCGGGAAAACCTGTGCACAGCGTAGTAGGCAGGGCTGGCGCCAGGCATGGGCAGTCTGCAAACACTTCCACCCTTCCCACACTACACTTCCCACACCCATTTGGGCACATGCTGTGTGCTCCTCCTGTGCCCCCCCCCTGCACAATTAATCTGCCAGGTGTAGCTAGACCTTGCACCTCACACACCAAAGGATAAGGGAGCCTGACTTAGAAGGTGGGGGTGAAGAGGAACATGCTGCACAGAAGCTCAGGGGCTAGACAAGCCTCCTCCTCACACCTACCTCCCACTCATGTTAAGCAAACTGAGCATGATTACAAAATGAAGACACTGCCTATGAACATCCACTGAACTGTTCACACTGCCTGTCAAGTCACACACAAACACCCAGCACTGACATCCAGCCACATACTCATACCATAGCTTAGCAGCAATGGAGGACAAGAAATGGGCCAGCCAAAAGTGAAGTGGACAATGCTGGAAAACCATGGATCAAGCCACATAGCATGTGTACATCACATGCAAAAGAAGGAACATAGCACACCACCCTTAGGCCATCAAATCTGACATGGGTGGCACAGTGAGTGAAATTAAACCAAAGTGACCTCTGTGCAACAACTCAGGGATACATCAAGGCAAGCAATGCATAGGCACAGAAATGATAGAAAGTGTCTGAAGTCATACAGTGACCAGCCACACATCTATGTCAACTTACTTGACATGTGAATGTCATCAGCACAACACACATGGCTCATTGTCACACTCCCTGACTGTCAAACACACGAAGGACCATCACACATACCCCTCATCTACCCATCTTACACCTGCAACACACAACACCTGTGAGAAACATACATAATGGTGCAAATAAGGTCCTGTGAGTCACTGACAAACAATCACACACCCTGTGCTGCATCCACAAACATCACACTCACACTCAGGGATGCCTGAACCAATGCTGATGCAAAACCAATAGCAAAACACAAAGCTCACAAACAACATCCACAGAAGTCCAACTGGCCCAGACATGTGCAGCCAAACAGTGGAAAGGCAATGTGACCCTAGACAGAACAAGAATACACAACATTGCCACTCAGGGCCAATGCACAGACACCATACCCCAACACAAACAAGAATTGCATAATCAAAAAACACCATGAACACCAACTGGGATCAATGGGACAATCAGCTAACACAGACAGAGACACCATACCACTCATCAAGTGAACATGGTGTCATAGCGTACCACAAGCATGCACATGAACAATCCTGAAAATTGCCATGCCCAAAATAGGAGCACAAACCACTAGTGTGCACTCTAAAAAAGCTCATGAACAAGAATTCACCTTTCTGCATGTGACAGGCAAACACGTAATGCACACTACACTTGCAACACACATCTGAATGTATCACACAGCAACAACTACTCATACACAATGTCATGCAATTAGAACATCACACACACATAGTATCTGTCAGTAGAAAGAGCCAACACAGGCCAAACACCGCATACATCCACAACAAAAACACAACAGATGCACAGACCAATGTACCACATTGCAAACTCAGCTGGACATCAGGGGGATGCACACCAGGCAAGTACAAGGCAAGGTACACTAACAGCGCTGCATGCACACCAAGAAGTGTGTGCACACCAACCAACCAGTAGCACACATATCTGAGTGCCACACCATGAACTCCCACAACACAAATCATCACAGCAAAAACATAATATCACACTCAGAAAGGGTAGCAGAACCTCAGCAAACACACATACAGCCTACCCATCACCCACAGATGCACAACCCAGGGAAATCTAGATGCAAACAACATGACTAGAGGACTGTGCTGCTCAAACATATGCACTGCACATGAGCAACCTTGACAGCAAACCAGTAGAAGAAAATAGCACATAACTAATTGGGAAACTTTCCTGAGTGGCACATTGGTCCTGTACACAGTTCAGCCTCACACAGCATATTGTCACACTATGAAGTGGTGGGGAGGCTCACACACTGGCAAGCCATGGAGTGGAAGACATGAGATTGAAGTGGTGTGTACTTTAGTAGTGGACAGGTGAGGAGTGCATAGAACACAAACACATAGGGGAATTACTCACAATGTGTAGGCATCAGAAGCACATCTAGGGGATGGCATGACTCCACATAACATTCTGGAGCCAAAAATGCACCAAGTGACAGCAATGCATGAGAAATCTCACAAATAATGTTTGTGTGGCTGAGTAGGTCTGCACAGTGAGCACAAACAGTAACAAGACACATGGCTGATCAAAAAAACACAATGCAGACTTGTCAATCACACACTCTGCATACTCACAACTGGCAGAAAGAACCAGTAGGTGTCCCCCAGGAGTGCAAGACACACCGACACACTGCACAGTGCACAACCTAGAACTCCTACATGTGCCCACAATCTGAAGCACATGGCAGACAATTGAAACAAACAGACACTCATTAACTGGATCACACATGTGTGTAGTTGGCATTGCAGGGGCACACACACATCAACACTACTGAGAATGACAGCCCATTCACACTGTATGCCCACTCAGGTTCACATATCCACATGTACCCATGTGACTAGGAAGACAGGCCTACACAAGATGACCACACATCAACACTGCTGTGCACACATCAAGAAAGATCACACAGATATGATGGACCCTGGCCACCCCGCAAGTAATCCTGTGGATAGAATACACCTCTGTTCTGTTATTGCAGCATAACGTGACGTGTACAATTTCGCAAACATTACCATAGAGTGATAAGGATAACAGTAGATCATCACAAACACCCATCATTGCACCCGCAAGCCTCAGAGTCAACAAGAGCAAAAGTGCCTGTCACCTCTGGAAAACTCAGAAAAACTAAAACAAGCAACTGGCAATGTTAAAGTGGCATACAGAGCATGTGTCACATGCTACCATACCCACACAGAACACATTTTATTTAGCAAGGCCACTGACAAAGCAGACAACAGGAGCAACTGTCTTTATTACATATTATCCAGATCGGCATCCAAAGTAACAAACAGCAAGGCCATTGGCCAGTCCATAGTTCAAAGTATGTACATGTGTGCATGAGAACCTGCACAGGGAATGGGCATCCAAAGTGACAAACAGCAAGGCCATTGGCCAGTCCATTGTTCAAAGTATGTACATGTGTGCATGAGAACCTGCACAGGGAATGGGTAAGACCTTACACTGCCATGGGGCTCACCACAGCTCGGGAGATACAAATGGGCAGTCCAGGTACAGCTATGGGAGGGATGGGTTTGGGAGGGGGACTTTGCCGCAGACTTGGCTGTCAGTTGAACTGGGAGGTGGCTGATTGTCGGGGACAGTTGGAGGACTGGACCTGGGAGAGTGAAGACCAGCTGAGGTAGAGGCATCAGTGGCTTTGTAAGTCAGAGGGCTGCTTGGACCGGGTGGCATGGTGGCACGGGGAGGCGAAGACATGATGCCGTGAAACACAGTGTATGAGGGAGAATGTGGAGGGCTGCCTTTCCACTTCTTGGGGATTCGATAGATAAGAATTGTCTTGGTAGTAGTGGGGCGGGCACAACAGCCTCTCTCTCCACCAAAGCTGTATCAGGTGCAGGAGGCTCTCCCTGTGGGGATTAGCTGGATCTGGTGGTACGCTTGGGCTGGCCTTGACTTTTCTCCTCTATCTCCTGTTGAACAGATGAACCCCTCACATTGCTCTCCTGTCCCAGCTTCACAGGGGTGTGGGTGGGAGTTGAGGTTGTGGGTGAATCTGCCTTTGAGATCTGTTTCTGCGGACTCTTTGCAGGCACCAGCTTCACAGCAGGGTGGGCAACTGTGTGTTTGGCTTTGGGAGCAGGTATGGGGATGGGATGGGATTTGGATGCATGTGAGCCTGAGGCCTGCTTCTTGGCCTGATGGCCCGGAGTGTCACCTGAAGGGCTTCTGCCTTTGTGCTCCTGTGTGCCTGTTTTTTGTTTTGGGGATGATGCCTGTGCTCTGGTGTGCTTGGAGTGCTGCTGTTTTGTGCTGCGTGTTGAGTACTTGGAGCCTGAGGGCTGTGGTATATGGTCATTCTCATCAGATGTTGCCAATGGCAGGGTGGTTGCCGAAAGGGACTGGAGCTGGACTCTGAGCCTGTGACAACTGAATGGCTGCCGTCACTGTGGTGGTGAAAGACTGGACAGTTCTGTGTAGCCCTCCCATGTCAGAATGATTCCCCTCCATGAAGGCAACTACCTGTGCCAATTTCTTGTCATGATCCTGGAATGCATTCAGGAGAGTAGTCAGACCCACACACAGCTGGTGCAAAAGGTCTACCTCCTCAACACTGAGGGCAGCAGGGGAGACAGGGGCAGGGGCATCGGTGCCTGGAGGAAAGGACAATCTACCCTTCTTACTGCTTCCGGCACGGGCAGCACTAGTGGTAGTAGCCGGGAGGGTGGGCACTGGACGATGTGTGGTAGAAGAAGAGGCAGATTTCCCACTACTTGTGTCCGCCAACATCGAGGAGTCACTGCTGTAGTCAGATGATGTTGAGGTTGGTGTTTCTGGGCGTGATTCTATAAGGGCACTCCTGTCCCCCTCCGAGGCGCTGGTCACATCAGTGTCTGTGTCCTCGGTAGATGCTGCAAAAGACAGAGACATAGGTTCAGTATGGTGCCATACTCACAAACATCATATGCAAGCAAAGCACAAAACTAGAACATGATACCCCCATGTTGCACACCACCCTGTGCAGCCTGCATGTGCAACCTTAATGCAAAACTCAGAAGATGCATGGAAACATGCATAGTTGGCATCAATGACCCAGGTGACGTTCACACATCCAAATAGCTGGCCTGTGCCTCCTGGTGACCTGACATACTGATTACTGTAAGCATACCTACGTGTCTGTAGGTGAGATGGATATACATCTCAACATGTTGTCACAGTCACATATGGGGTCACTTCAAGGGGCCAACACAGATACTGACTCAAGAATGTCCTCATACTATGGCCATGAGCTACTGATGTCCACCATGTTGTGCCTTGAAGCACAACGACCGTTGCACATTGGTGTCAGATGTGTAGTTCTCACAATTTCGAAGTCAGGCACTGCACATATCGAAGAAAGCACACTAAGATGAGGCACACTGCTGTACACTTCCCGGTGATGTCTATGACACCCATAATGCAGCAGATGTCAGAAGGCCACATCTCATCTTGCAATGACAAAGGCCATTATATTAAACACATGAGAAAGTACACATAGCAAAAATGCATGACAGCTGCACTCAACACAGAGGCCACTTACAAGCCATTGCATCACACTCAAAACATCACAGACCTCCGCACTGGCTCAGGGTTGGAATACATGGAGTCACTCACACCCAAAGTCACCTTTCGCAGAATACTCACCCCCAACTTGCTGCTGATGGGCCCTCAAACGTCCATCCAGCTCTGGCTGTGTCACTGCCAAGATGCAGGCCATTAGTGGTGTCATGCTCCTGTGCGCCTACCTTCCAGTCCGAGGGAGCAGCCCCAGCGTTACCTCTGCCACGTTTTTGATCAGCCGGCAGATGTCATCCCACCTCTTGTGACAGTGTGTGTGCCATTGGTTGGAAACACCCAGAGCCTGCACCTTCTGTGCAATGGCCCTCCATAAGGCCTTTCGCTTGCGGACTTTAAGCTGCAGGCATGGGAGACAAGAAGAGGAAGTTTCAGTGTCACTGGTTTATGTACCACTGTGTCTCAGTACAGGAGCATGCACAAACTTAGCAGAGCTATACAGATATGTATCGCTCACTGTGTCATGGAGGTCACATTTAGGGACATGATCTTACATTCTCACACACTTTTTATAAGGTCTGTCTTGTGCAGTCCACAGGCCTAAGATAGAACGTTAATGAATAGGGTGGCAGACAACACATTTGTCTCACTCTGTCCATTGACTGATGCGTCCTGGTCAAATTGGGCAGTATCTCTGCAGGCCAGGGGGACTCACACTGAGGTTAAAAGTGGGCCATCAGAACATTCACATGCGTGTACAATTTGAGAGGGCAATCAGTCCCTACACATGCGAGTCAGTATACATAATGAAAACAAGGGAAAGAGGTTGTTCCAGGAGTACATTAATATGTTGTGTCATAGGTTCATTTCCACCAAGAGTGTCACCCTCAGGCATTTCAATCTTGTGCATGATGCTTACATATCCATGGTGGCAATATTAAAAATGGACACACATCCTTAAGTGTCTTCTGGACGAAACATGTCTGTGCCAAATTTACGGGATAAGCCCATGACTCGTACACTCTGCGTAACAGCTTTGTACCACAGCTGGGGGCAAATCTACATCCGGAGCATGCATGGATTGTGGGTGAGTACGCAGAGTCAAGTAGCGTGCTGTATGTGTGACATGCTGTCCTCTGCCACCGTTATTCTACAAAATTGGTCTGTGTATCTCACACCTAGGTGACTCTGCATATCCCAACCGGCCTTGGTTGCTGAGCCCACTGAGGAATCCCAGGACCCCGCTGATGTCTGCTACAATGAGGCCCATGGGAGGACACGTCGTGTGGTGGAGTGTACTTTTGGTCTTCTTAAGTCTCGATTTCGGTGCCTCGACAGGACCGGAGTCGCACTAATGTACTCTCTCCAAAAGGTGTGTCAGATCGTAGTTGCATGCTGCATGCTCCACAACCTGACCTTGCCCAAAGAGATCCCCCTGATCCTGGATGATGATGAGCAGCACTCGCCCCCACCTGCAAACCCACCCAGGTCCAGTGACGAGGATAGTGGAGAGGAGGAAGGTGTCGACCTGCGTTAATAGCTCATCAACCACTACTTTCCTTGAAGGTGAGTGACATTGTACAACGGTTTCATTGTCTTCTGTTTTCGATGGTGGTGAAAAGACCTAGGGGAGCTTTTTGACTGCTGCCTGTTGTTGGCTCTGTGCTGATGGCTGATATTTGTGGCACAGGGTAGTTATTTCCAGCTGCATGATGTCCATGTTGATATTGTTGCTCATTGTAATGTGTGCTGGTTTGTGTACCTTGATAACAAGTGTTGTGTAATGGCTGTGATGCCATCACCTGACAAATAAATGTTGTTCTCTTGTGTCTTTCTAGGTAGGGGTGGGCAGAATTTGCGAAATTCAGTTTTTTTCCCGCCCATTCGCGGTATTTTCTGCGTGGTCGCGGCTCACCAACTTACCCATGCGGTTGCTCGCGGGCGCGGCCATCTTGTTTTCACTTGTCTTGCGGTGCATGATCGCGAGAAGAAAGACGTGATCGCGCGACGAATGATGTTACTGCGGGCGCGAACTGTCGCGAGACAGCGCAAATGGCTACCAACAATCCAACATCTCGTGGAGAACGCGACCGGATCGGGAAAACTTGTCGCCGAACGCGTGTATTCAAGTAAGGCGATCGTGCGCATGCGAGAATGTATTATTTTACAGCGCGAGCAAGCAAAAAATTTCCGATAAAATGCGGATTGCGGAAATTTTGACATTTTCGCGCTCTCCGCGGAAAGCGAAAATGTCAAATTATCGCAATTTCCGCGAGCGGAACGGAATTTTAGCCCAGGCCTATTTCTAGGTCCCTTCAGCCTCTCAATGCCTCAAAACAATCAGAGCTTCTGGTACATTGGAATCAGAGTCAACATTGAACATTCTGTGATAAACATGGAGCTGACACAAAACATATGTGTGTAAAGAGTGTTTATTCACAATGAGTGTATGTTACAGACAAATGATGTTTAAGTAAATTGTGCTAAGTGAATCAATGAGTTGTCAGTAATGGCACACAAGACAATAGAGTAGTCACCACATTGATGTGTTGACACAGTCCAACAGACACCTACCATCAACATGGCAGTGTGGGTAAGGATAGTCAATAAAGTCTGACTGGAATTTGGATGGTGATTTGCCACGTGATCCTCCCGTGGTTTTCCTTGGATGGCCCCTTGTGCGTTTGGCGGGGGGCCCTCGGCTGCGGGCTCAGTGGTGTCTGAGGAGTCATCCAGTTCCACCTCACCCCTCTCTGTGGCCGTAGCTGAGGTGGTGGGACTGTCATCCTGTGGGCCACTGGAGGGAGGTTGAGCTGTCCTTTGGCTGCATGACTGTCCCTCAGCACACCCACAAGCTGGCTCAAGAGGTCCACGATTTGCCCCATATGCGTGTCCTTGGACCTCAGTAGCAGGCAGACCTCACACACTTCTTCCAGAACCTGGCCCATGTGTCCCTGGGTTTGTTCGCATGCCTCAAGGACTCTGGCGATGTTTGCCGGTGCTTCGGCCCCAGTATCCTGTTGAATTTGTCGCCCAGCTGCCCTCCCACCTGCCCTGTTGTCCCGGACCTGTGGCTTTACCACTCGACAAACCCGCAGACTCTCCCTGCTCTCCTCAGATTGTGGGGTGGTGTTGGTATCCTCTGAGGCAGGGAGAGTGTTGCAGGCAGCACTGTTGGTGGAGGTGGTGATTGAGGCCACACATGTCATTGCAGCAGGGGTCAGCGCAGTTGTTGCTGAGGTGGTGGTGGTGGGGACAGTGGGGGCCTGGGACCTGGTGTGCCCTGGTAGTCCTGATGGGCCAGATTCGGCCTCCGTATCTGAGGAACTTATGGAGTCTGCATCCAAGAGTCCATGGTTTGGGAGGGTGGAGACTGGCTCTGCAGGTTGGTGTTGTCATCTGCAGCAGTCAATTGTTGGACAGAGGTGAAATGGTCGTTGAAGTGCACCCCACAAGGTTGGTGTTAGGTGTTTGGTTGGTACATGTTATACACCACAGAGTTTACGTTGATATCACATTGTATGGCTGCACAGTACTGAGCATCATGACATGATGTGGAGGTACATACATTACTTGGGCATGGTGTGACATGTCAATAGGGAGCATGTTTCGCTTACAAATTGTGTGATTACAAGGAGATGTCGTCATCTAATGACTAGCAGCACAACAACTTTATGTGAAGCATCTTTGTTGTTTACTCTGCATGGAAGACGTTACCTCTGAGCATGTACTAGCCATTGTGATCTCTTGCATCCCTTTGTCATATCATGTACTTTGCTTTCATTTTACAACTGACTATGCATGTTTTGTGTTCATATGGGCCTTGATGCTCTGCCCCCATGGCACTTACAGATAGCATTCAGAGCTGTGCATGATTGTGCCCTGAATTTCTTCAACATGTGATTTGGTGAGTCAAATTTAATTTCGGTGACAGTTACATATGCTTTGCAGTCCACACACTGAAAGTGGCTATTGGGTCTATGCCAAGTTGGGTGAGATGTGAGGGCTGGTGTGGTCATATGGCTCCATGCTTTTTGGAAGGAATGGTAGGGTGCATGCAGTGTCTACCTACCTGTTCTGTGCATAGTGGAGGGGAATTGCTGCCACGTGGTTCTGGGTGTGGGGGGTGTATCATCTTGCTGAGCTGTGGGACAAGGGTGCCTGGTGGGAGTTTGAGTGCTGGCTTACCACCCACAATCACCCCTTCCTGTTGAGATGGCTACCTACCTGTATGTTTGAAGAGAGCAATGCAATGGCTGATACATGGTGGGAGGGAATGTTCCATCCTGCTGAGCTGTGGGATGAGGGTGTCTGGTGGGAGTTGGAGTGCTGGCTTACCACCCACAAACACCCCTCCCTGTTGAGATGGCTACCTACCTGTAGGTTCGAAGAGAGCAATGCAATGGCTGACACATGGTAGGGGGGAGTGTTCCATCCTGCTGAGCTGTGGGACGAGGGTGCCTGGTGGGAGTTGGAGTGCTGGCTTCCCACCCACAAACACCTCTCCCTGTGAAGATGGCTACCTACCTGTATGTTTGAAGAGAGCAATGCAATGGCTGGCACATGGTGGGGGGGAGTGTTCCATCCTACTGGGCTGTGGGACAAGAGGGTCTGGTGGAAGTTGTAGTGCTGGCTACCTATCCAGTAATACAACTCCCTGTGAAGAGAGCAATGCAATGGCTGGCACATGGTGGGGGGGAGTGTTCCATCCTACTGGGCTGTGGGACAAGAGGGTCTGGTGGAAGTTGTAGTGCTGGCTACCTATCCAGTAATACAACTCCCTGTGAAGATGGTTACCTACCTGTAAGTTTGATGAGTGAAATGCACTGGCTGGCACGTGGTTGTGGGTGTTGGATGGAGTGCTCCATCCTGCTAAGCTATGGACAAGGGTGCCTGGTGGGAGTTGTAGTGCAGGCTTCCCCCCACAAACCCCCCTCCCTATTGAGATGGCTGCCTCCCTGTGAAGTAGAGCAGAGGAAGGGGATGGCTACACATGGCTCTTGGATGGAGGAGTGTTTTATCCTGCTCAGGGGTGGGACAAGAGAGCATAAGATGGCTATCTACCTGTTAGTTTGATGAGTGAAATGCAATGGCTGCCACATGGTTGTGGGTGAGGGGTGGATTGTACCATCCGGCTCAGCGTTGGGACAGGGGGGCCTGTTGGGAGTTATAGTGCTGGCTGCCTATCCACAAACACCCCTACCTGTAAGTTTGATGAGTGAAATGCAATGGTTGCCACATAGTTGTGGGTGTGGGGTGGAGTGTAGTGTACCATCCGGCTCAGCTTTGAGACAAGGGTGCCAGGTGGGAGTTGTAGTGTTGGCTGCCTGTACACATGCCCCCATGGTAATGTTGCTAGCTACCTTTGGGGAGAATCAGAGGGAGTGAATGTTGGATCTGTGAGACATGTGTTGGGGAGAGTGTGGTGCACATGAATGCATTTGGGCCTAGGAGGTATCGCTTTGTAGTTGTGCAAGACAGTACATAGCATTGTAATGGTAGAAACTTGCAGGTACTTACCAGACTCCACTCCCCCGGGTATTCCTATGAGACTCTCTGGATGCAGTATGGCAAGCACCCTCTCCTCCCATATGGTGAATGTTCATAGTGGAATGGGAGGGCCACTGCCAGTCCTCTGAGCCAGCTCACAGTTCTTGTTGTTCTTCTCTTTCACCTTGCTCTTGAGGTCATGCCACCGCTTCACAATCTCCTACTTGCAGCGCGGGATGGTCACTACTGCATTGACCTTGCAGACTATCCTTGCCCACATTTGCGTTCTGGTGGCTAATGGTGTCTGTTGGACCAGGCTTCCAAACAAATGTGGTTCTACTCTGATTACCTCATCTACCATCACTTGCAACTCATTGTAAGTGAATTTGGGCATTTTCTACTGTGACATGGTGTGTGATTTGCAAATGGGTTAAAGGTGCAGGTGTGAGAGTGGTGGTGGTGATGTGTGTGGTGTGTGTGTGTTGGTGTGATGTGTGCAGATTAGCCTCTCCTTTGTGCTGTGGGGTTGGTTCCTTCAGTAGTGGAGTATTGCAAAGGATTCTGGTCAGGGAAGGGGCTGGTTTTATACTTAGCTATGTGGGTGTGTCAAAATGGAGTATTGATTTCAGGTGTGTTGTGTAGGTTGACCTGGGATTTGTATTTTTTTACTTGCTATGGGGATGTGTCATTGGGGTGTGTAAGGTGTTTTTTGAGGCTGAGCCAGGTTAATGGGTACACTCGGTAGCCTTGTTGTGTGTTCTTTTTTCCGACCGCCATTACTGTTCCGGAGTGACCGTGGCAGTGGGCATACAACCGCTATTTCACCGGCTCTCCCATTCATCAATGGTTGCGATTGCGTCGATCTGAAACAGCGGATCGTTCTGCTGTCACCTCAATGGTATACTACTTTCACGTGCAGTCAATCCGCTGCCCGTGCAGCGGTTTGGGGTTTTTCCTCAGCGAATCCAACTGCTGCGGATGGATTTTCACCTGCTCTGCACAGTACCGGTGGTCTTTCGTGGCAACGGTCCGCCGCGGTCAGATTTTTCTGGCGATTCATCATGATCTGACTGCCGGTTTTCTCGCGGTACCTGCAGACGGTTCATTTCCGCTACCACGGCGGTCGAAATGGTTTTCCGACCCCCATCCTAATTGACCCCTAAGTTTTAGAGGCCGAGCACTGCAATCTGGGATTGACCTTGCAACAAGCACATACATGGCCTCCGGGAATAGGAGTTCGCAACAAGAAAACAGCTCAATAAGAAAAAGCAGAAACTGAAAGATTTGTTCTTGGTCGAAAAGATTGGCAGTCATAGAAAATGTATGAAGAAAGTCAAGAAATAGGCAAATTTGTCACGTGGTCCAGTAGGTTTAGAAAAAATAAATAAGTAAACAGTGCAATTGAGAATCCATTTAGGATCAGTACTTTAGTTCACTCTCTTTACCCCAGGTGGCGAGGGAGCAAAAAGATGAATTTCTAGATAAAATTGTGGTAGCAGAGGTGGCAAAAGCACTTAAAAATATGGTCAAAACAAAAGCTTGTGAGAGTGATGGCATTCCCACGAGATATACGAGACTTTCGCACAGGGGTATCTCCCTTTTTTAACTGATTTATTTATTCAAATAAGGGAGGGAACAAGTATTCCTAAATCCTTTAAAGAATCAGTCATAGTTTTCTTTAAAAAGATAAATCACCTATGAACATTAATTCCTATAGAATAATTAGTCTCTTGAATTCTGATTTTAAAATATTCACAAAAATATGGGTAGCACGAATCATTCCCATAGCACAATCTGTGATACATAAGGACCAGAGTGGCTTTTCATCAAATCGGCAAATCAATGCAACTACAAATGTTTTGATCCAATCGATCGATTATTTCTCCAACAATCAAAAGAAAGCGGCTGTTTTATTGATGGATGCCGAGAAGGCCTTTGATCTGGTGAACTGGGATGCCTTATTTATTATCCAGGCTAAATTTGGCTTTCCCAATCAGTTTCTTAACATTTTAAAGAATTTATATCATAGTGCCGAAGCTAAAGTTATAGTTAATTCTAAGGAAGCATGCTTGGTGAAAATCAATTGAGGTGCCCAAAGTAACCTTCTCGTTTCACCTTCTTTATAGAGAACTTGGCAGTGAGAATGCACAACAACGAATCAATCGTTTCACCGTTAGAAGGAATGTTAAAATCTAACTATTTGATGACAATATTCTACTTTATCTAAAAGCGGAGAGAGGGACAACATCCAAGGGGTAATGAATGAAATTTTAGATTATAGTATACTGGGCTAGGTGGCTATAAAGGGAATCAAACAAAAACAGAATGTTTGCTTTTTAATACGTCCCCTCCGGATCTTCCTCAAGGTTTTCAGTATCAGTTTGTACACCAGCATCCTATTCGTTATTTAGGCATATATGTTACCACCAATTATTCACAATTATTTCAATTAAATTGTAAAACCATGCTTATGAAAAGGTAAAACATCACTGGAACATGGACTATACTTCCTCTGTCATTGATTGACAGGGTGCTCTTAATCAAAATGGCTATTTTCCACTATTATAATTTATATTTTCAGGAATTAGATACGTTTTTTAACAGGTTCTTCTGGAATAACAAACACCCAGGGTTAAATGTTCTGTCTTACAATTAGGCAAATTGCAAGGAGGCCTCCCACTGCCTCAATGTCAGACGTACTTCTATCATGATGCCCTTTTGGACACTATATTTCAACTCTTATCAGAAACAGAAGTTTTTGATAATTTTTTATAAATCTGTATGGTTAATGAGTCTTCAATGGATTTACTAGCCTTTAAAATAAAGCAAAGCTCCTTAAAAAGATGAGGTATAAGGTGTTCCAGGCATTTCAACATTGTATTAAGACTTTTTTTTACAACCTGGTGGGTCCCAGTAGGCCCTGCATTCACCTCAATTCAGGACTGTAGATTTTTAGGTCTTACCTTACCTTCTTACAATTGTAGAATCCTGGAAGGCAAAAGGGTTCACTAGGTAGGGAGATTTTTATATGGGCAGAATGCAATATCATGGGATGAGATATTTTCACGCTCTGAGATAGAAAACAGCTGGTTAATGTTTAGATTTAGGCAGATAACAATCCTTTTAATTGTAAACTACCAGGAGCTGAGCAAAGAAACGCATGCCATAATTGATATTTTAACAAGTAGCAAATTAACAGGTGTAGGGAATTGGTATTGGGCTCTATGTAAAAATTCAGAGAAAAATCTGGTCCCCAAATTTCTGGATAAAATTATAGAACAACCAGTTGCAAAATAACAAAGGGAGAACGGCAATACATTTCTGAGATAGGTTACAATTCCCTAAGAGCTGCAAATTTCAAAAGGATGGCCTTTTTGTCTGGATGGTTAGCATATTATACCCCCCATTCTTTGCACAAGATAGTGCAATCCATTCCTGATCGAAGTTTTCAGTGTCGATCAAATGTCCTGGGAGATTAGTTGCACATTTTATTTTTTACTAATTTGTGATTGTGCCTGAGATCACTCTAGTTTTATTGGTCTCATCATACGCCCTCAGTCATGTCAACAAAAATGTGCAATATTTTATTTCCATTGCTATACCGGTTGGCCATAGCCTAATATTGCCAAAAATGGGGAATGACAGAAATTTCAATTATGGATCATGGGTATGCGAAAATGATGATGACCAAAGCATTCGAGGAGGCATACGTACAGTGTGTGGGAACCTTCCTAGGTTCTTAGCAACATAGTCAGTATTCGAGTCTTTTCAAAATAATTCAGCCCTGTGACCAATGTATATTTCTCGTATCCAGATTCTTATTGTACATCCGCATTGACAACTGTAATATTATGACATGTTCTCTGACGTTTTATAGGTTTTACACTTTATTTAGAACTTAATGAATTTGTATGCTTCAGTTATTGCTCATTGCTTGTTAATTTCCCATGTAGGGCTGTATACCACATTAAGACCATATATTGTTTCATTCTTGTTGCTCGGGTTAGGAAAAGGAGCTTTATAATCCTGTAAATGTTTTTATTATTATTAGTTTTTTGTACAATGAATTTTGTAGTGGCCGATATTACTTTGTCTCTTTTTTTATATTCTGCTCAATAATTAAGAAAACATAAGACAAGGACTTTTGAGGGACAATGAGCAAAGAACAAACATTCTTGTTGAAAGTGATAATAAATTCCGTAGAGCCGTGAAAAAAGTTAGCAAGATGACAAGTCTACAGTGGACAAGGGGGCTGAGGGGCTTTCATACACAGTGGCATCAAACAGGGAAATTCCCTGAAGAACTGCATACATATAGGTCCACCCAAACGGAAAAGACAATAACAAATTCCTAGTACCAATTTAAGTAGTATTAGTATAGTTTTTATTACACAAGCATAAAATCACCTTAACACATCCCGAATTACATGAAGAAGCAGTAGGACACTGTGACACACGTCTTGGGCCAGGTTCAAATAAACACATGGTTATGATTGAAACCACAAGAGGTTTTCACTGCTTGATTTAAGTGTTGGTTAAATAACGATTTTGTATAAATTCTCTGTATGTACTGGAAATTTATGCCACATAGGAGATGCTCTTCAGGGTTGTTTTTAGTGGTAAATCAAAAGGGAATGTGTGATTACAGAAATTAAATAGTTTTTGTAGATAGATGTTTTTCTGTCTATTTCTCTAGTTTCCTTATCCTAAATCTGCCCTTTTATTTTAGTAGAATATAAGACAACAATAGGTACAAGGGCCCTGAAGAAGCAGCAGGACACCGCCAAATATATATCAGCTCAAGCTCACATATACACATGCGGATTTGGTCATGATTGAAATCAAGAGAGGTTTTCATCACTTGATTTAAGTGTTGGTTCAGTAACCATTTTAGAACATCAGCCTAAGGTTTATCTGACAAGAAATGTAAAATTCCTTACATTGAAATATTAGAAACTGAGGCAAGATGGCGTCTGCAAGCTCGGATGAGTGAGCTGGCTGCTCCCAGACTCCCACATCTACATGAAGATTTAATGTGCTGAGGGAATGAGAATGTGTTCACCGAGTTAAACTACCGGACGTACGAGAGGGTCTGTTCGGGTTCCTTGGAGCAGCGCTGTTGGCATGCTGGGCGTCATTGCTGCTGCTCTCTCGGTGAAGTTTTGGCGGCTCTGCGGCCTCTACTGGAGAATTGCGAGGAGCCGCGTTGGTGCTGTCTTGCGGACGAGGCATTTGATGGAAGCCCGAGAGGGGAAAGCGGTGTTCTGCAGACAATGCCACCCAAGGCCGGGTGAGGAAGGCTGCGTCCTTTGGGTAACCCCTCTGGAATAGGAGCTGCTGTTACAAGTATCAAAAATGCTGCAAGCCTAATGGGAAAACCGCGGGAAAAGATTCTGCCGCAATCGCGACCGCAGTAACAGGCGATAAGCCTTCAAAGGACAGTTCTGGTAAGGGCACCATCCCCTTGTTGTTTTCTGTGGGGAAGGATAGAAAAAACTGTGCAGCCCCCACAGGTGGACTCTTCCTTGCTAGCTACAGGGGGTAAGAATGGATTAGGTCTCTCGGGGAGCAGGATCCTGGGGAGAAAGACGCCACCAGTCCACATACTGATATAGGTGATATTGCTTCTGGCTCATTATCTATCCCGAACGATATCCAAACGATTAGAGGAGCCCCATGTATGGGCTCTCTACAGATTTCCTCAGGTAATGCACCGACCCCTGGAACTGCAATAAATAACAGCGGCTTGGAGTCACTTCATACCCCAAAAGTCTGAAAATTCAGGTTCTGGCAAGGAGATGGTATACCAAAATACCAAATCTTCTATGAAGGAGATAGACTCTGGGGAATATTTTTTGCCCTCTCGGATCATTCAGATTCCTCAAGTGACGATTTGGAGTCGAGTCTTAAGATGCAGGCTAAGACCGGTCTGCATGATGGTGGTGTGAGTGATCACAGTAGTAGGCTGCCAGAGGATACGGGAAGGGATACGTCGGACGATAGTCCCCGGACAATTCGTAAAAATCCTGAAGTTAGGGAAGGAGTTAATCAGATAGATAGCAGTAATGCCTGCAATGCTCTACAATGGGAATATTCCTTTTCAATCGAAACAGATATTGGAACTAGTCATGGTGATAATATGGATAGCCTCAAGGTAAAAACAGTACAATCATCATCAGAAGAGGTCTCATTGGCCCTGATCTATCAATCCATTATGATGCATGGGGAGGAGACACGCACAGAGAGCCAGAGGGCCCAAATTTCCTGCCGTAAGCAGCAGAACTCAGTGCGTCATATAGCTAAGACCTGTACAGAGTTTACTATGAGGCTTAATGAGGCGGAAGCTTGAATCTCGTGCTTAGAGGACGACTGGCAGCACAGAAGGCCTTGACTGCGACCTTCTGAGCCATGAAAGAGTACACTCAATGGAAGCTGGTCGACTTAGAAAATCGGTCTCATCGAAATAACCTGAGAGTTCTCCAAATTCCTGAGGGCATGGAAGGACAGGACCCGCGCAAGTTTATTATTGAACTGTCTGGGGAGACCTTCCCTGAACTTACCCAGTGGGACTGGCAGAGAGAGATTCAGAGTGCGCATCGTTTCCCGTTTTCTCCGTTCTCGATCTGGCCAAACAGCAACTAGGCATAGAGCTATTTTGATCTCTCTTAATAATTTTCTTGCCCGTGAAGCTATATATGAGTTAGAACGTCCTGGGAAAGGAGCGGAGTTTTTTGTCTGACCAGATTTTTGTCATCAAACGGTTGAAAAGCGCTGCCAGCTACGCCAGCTAATTGCACCATTTCAGGAGAAAGGGGCTCAAGCTTTCTTATTAAACCCAGCTAAGCTAAAAGTCCTTCATAAAGAGCACACTCTCTTTCTTACCTCTAAGGTGCAAGCCAAAGAATTTCTACAATCTTTGTGAAACCAGCAGCTGGTTTTTGGCTATTGATATTCAGGTTACATTTATCATGATTTAATCGGTCTTACTCTTTTCAGAATGTGTAAAACTGCAAGCTGGCTAGGTCTTTTTTTTCTCGGTTAGAGCACTGGCTGGTCGGCTCTGGTGGGCACATTTTCTCCTTTTTTTTTTTTTTTGCTCTATGGCACCCTATGAGCGATTTTCTTTCTTTGGCATATATATAAAAAAGTATTTTACTGCACCTCCTTTGTTGGTATGCTAAATGGGGTTGCACTGCTATTTTTCCTTTGGTGGAGTTGCTGTATTTTTTCTCACATAAGGTGGTGTATAGGTGTGGGGGGGGACATCCGGGTGGCGGGAACTCATCATCACTAGCACAATGTGTCCTAAAGCCTCATTGAAGGGGTGGGGTCAGTTTTGGAGGATGGGTGGGGAGGGGGGGTCAGGGGGTTGGAAGGTGGGGGGGTTGGGGGTAGGGCAGGCTTAGAAAAAGAAAAGTAATCCACAGTGTCATTGAAGTGTTGAGAGCTTTAAGGTTATGTTATTCTAGAATTGATCAAATGTTGGTACCTATGTTCAATCCATAGTTAAGTTAGGTCTTCACGTCTGTACTTTAAATGTTCATGGGCTTAATACCTATAATAAGAGACAAAGAGTGGCAGCATAGCTCCGTGTGATCCAGCCCGACTTAGTGTGTTTGCAGGAAACGCATATACCATGGGGGAAGTGGAAGATCTTGTCAGAACTGGGCTATGTGGTCTTAGTAGCCTCAAAACAATTAACCATGACTAGGGGTGTGGAGGTCTTAGCTAGATCAGCATTACAAATAACCGGACGGGTGTTAGTGTCAGGACCCACAAGAGGTTTCCTCCCTGTAACGCTTTTCTGGCTACTATCTCCCTTTCGCAAGATTATCAAAAGTCATCTAATCCATTAAGCTGGGGTGCATGTTGGCATCGATGGAACTCCAAGATGGCTGCCAACATGCACATACTGCTACAGCACCCTGCTGTTAGTCTTTTAGAATTCAGGACACCTGGTGAAGTGTGCTCCAACATTCTACTGCGCACTTCACTGAAGAAGCTGAGAGAAGTGCATCTGAATTCCCTGCGTCGAGTTGGTCAGTTAGGGTAGTTTGCGAATGGGTGGGGTTAGTTTCGCCGGTATGTAGTATTTCCCTTCAGATTCAGGTTAGTGGGCCCGATTCACAGAACTAACTTAAGACAAAATCCTAAACTTACTACCATTTTGGTATTCACAGAAGGCACTTACTCATTTCGGTATTCACAGAAGTTAGGAGTCCTAACTTTAGGACTCCTAAATGCCTTCTGTGAATACCGAAAGTCTTAAAATTAGGATTTTTCTCAGTTTAGTAGTAGTATAGTTAGGACTCCTAACTTTAGGACTCCTAAATGCCTTCTGTGAATACCGAAAGTCTTAAAATTAGGATTTTTCTCAATTTAGTAGTCCTAAGTCTAAATTTAGGACTACTAAATTGAGAAAAATCCTAATTTTAAGTCTTTCGGTATTCACAGAAGGCATTTAGGAGTCCTAAAGTTAGGAGTCCTAACTATACTACTACTAAACTGAGAAAAATCCTAATTTTAAGGCTTTCGGTATTCACAGAAGGCATTTAGGAGTCCTAAAGTTAGGAGTCCTAAATTTAAGACTACTAAATTGAGAAAAATCCTAATTTTAAGACTTTCGGTATTCACAGAAGGCATTTAGGAGTCCTAAAGTTAGGAGTCCTAACTATACTACTACTAAACTGAGAAAAATCCTAATTTTAAGGCTTTCGGTATTCACAGAAGGCATTTAGGAGTCCTAAAGTTAGGAGTCCTAAACTTAGGACTACTAAATTGAGAAAAATCCTAATTTTAAGACTTTCGGTATTCACAGAAGGCATTTAGGAGTCCTAAAGTTAGGACTCCTAACTTCTGTGAATATCGAAATGAGTAAGTGCCTTCTGTGAATACCAAAATAAGTAAGTGCCTTCTGTGAATACCAAAATGGTAGTAAGTTTAGGATTTTGTCTTAAGTTAGTTCTGTGAATCGGGCCCAGTGTGTTTTAAGACTTTCAATGTTTAATTTCCAATGAGCTAAAAAAGATTGTTAGTCAAGGAATCAATATAAAGTCCAATCTCTCAGTAAATAAGAATTAACAAGGTATTCGTGACAGAATTGTCAATCAATTTGCAGCGAGCTGAAGAGGAGAAGCTTTTCAACTTTACCGTATTAAAGGAAGGTTCAGACGCGGACGCATTCACTCACGTGCCGCGTCTGAAATAACTACCGGAATATTTCCCTGAACTAAATAGTATTCCCGGTAGCTTCAAACACGTGTGCGTTCATTCAAGCGCCGTGTCATAAAAGAACTGTGTAGGCAATTCCCAGGGTCTCAGAGGCCGACGCTAACGCATACTTTCAAGCGTCGCGTCGCATCAGCTATTTGAGACTTAAACTCTCTTCCGGGTGCGGAGTGAAGGAGCGGTGTCTGAGCAATCTCCTCCTGTGCCGCAAGTCTAAGTCTGTCGGAGGGGATTATCGGGAGCTCTCGGAGGCTCCTCACAGGGATTCAGGAAATTCCTTCACGTCGTGTCGGGGAGAAGCTTTCTCCGTGACAAGTCGCGAAAGGAAATATACGCGTGTGAGTTTTCTTCCTCATCGCGTAAGGCCATGCAGTACATGCTGTAGTCACGTTAGGAAGGCCAAGTTCAATCTAATAAAGAAATACCTCAAAGGCCAAAAAGGTTCCAGATCAAGCTTAACAAAACACCTTTCGAGGAGGTATAAATTTCATTTCCAAACTGGGAAAAAACTAGAGAGAGAGTCAAGCAGCTAATTCCCTAACAAATAATTCGTACTCTCTACAATACCTTTTGGAATGAAAAGAATCCAGGCCATATTTGGGGCACTACCAGAAACCCCAGTACATCTCCTCACTCATGTCTCTACCCAGTAAGTCATTGGGAAATAGGGAAGGCACATCAGCAGTAAAGTATTAAGGGCATGCTTACATTTACTGTATTTCTTTCTTTCTTGTGAAAGGGGTTGTAAAAAGGAAATCTTGACCAGGACGACCCAAAAGACAACAGAAGAGCGTTGAGTGAAGACTTCTCATCCTAGCTTGATGGAATTAGAGAAGTAAGAAGAGTAGCTAGTCTCCAAGACATTCTGGCAAGATAATGAACTAATGTAGAGTGTAGGAGAAGGAACAGTAGACAAGTTTTGAAGTAAGTTTAATTTGATGTTATTGTCGGCAGACCTGTAAGAAGAAAGAGAAGAAGTTAACAAAGCTACAGGCAGATCTTGGAGCAGTCTCTTCTTGTCCCATCCCCTTTCCCCCCTTGGGAACTTACCTGTAACGGAGCTAAGAACCAAACAGGAAGAGTTCTGAGGTGGGCCTGGGTCCTATCGCCGTCCTGCTCCTGTGCAGTTAGAAAGGTGCAAGTTGTTAGGACCCTGACAGTTAGCTGATAATCAGGGATGTTGGGCTATCCTGGAATGTATTTTGAGGGGAGTGAAGTTCACGCTCTGCACAGTTTATGGCTCTAATTTTGATGAGGCCCTCGTTCTTGAATACTTAAATGGGGAGCTTGCGCTATGGCCTGCTCCATTGGTGTTGTGTGGCGATTTTATTATTAACCCGAGTGGGACAGACCTTCATTCTTGTGTTCAGAATTATAAAGGCAGGAAACCTAGGGTCTTCAAGGGTCTATATCATTTGCTGGCCAATTAGGCCTGATGGATGTTTGGGGTAGTGTCCATACGCAAGACCCAGGGTGCACGTTTTATTCTTACCCGTAAAGTAAGGTGGTGCAGCTTGATAATTTTTTTGCATCCCCTTCACTGTTTGCGGGAATTAAGATACAGGTTTACCAAATAATTACTTCAGACCATGCACCAGTTGTATTGGATATCGTTACGCTTGGGACATGTAGAGATCCACAGGGCTTTACTTTTGACAGGAGACAGCAATTGGACAATTTTTTTATCGACCATATGAAGGGTTGGATATAGGACTTCTTCCAAATCAATCGGCACTCCACTTCGTGTGGGGTTGTCTGGAATACATTCAAAGACTGTTTTATAGGAGAAGTCCTGAGCTATGGATTACATTAACAAAAGCAGGCCAAATTGTCAGTTCAGGAGCTATATAATAAACTTACAACAGCTGAAGAGAATCTGGCAGGCGGTATAGCTGTTGGGAATAACATTACGGATCTTCAAACCAACTTGGATAGATGTAAAGCTAATATCAATTTGCTATGGAGCAAAGAAATCGCTCTAAAATATCAAACCTACAAAAAAGATTTTTATGAATATGGGGAGGCTGCAGGGCGCTGCCTAGCTCAGAAGCTACGCCACGTGGGAGGCAGGGCATCAGTCTCAGCTGCTCTCTTTATCTTTGATGTAGAATCTTTGCTCTTTTGCACAGACTTGCTGCTACGTGGAACTTTTGCTTATTTGCACAAACCTGCTGCTATCTTGGGAATCATTGTATAACTGTGTATTTTAATCGGTATGTTTTTTAAACATATCACGCTACTTGCACCCAGCGTTTTTAGGCTGCAAACTGTGTCTCAGGGTATTTGAATATTGTAGTGAACTTTTACTCTCTCCTCTGAAGTGTTCTTAAAGCACTCAGACATAAGATTGAATTTCGGCGTTCGGCCCCTGCGGTTCCCAGAAGTTGATCGGGACTGCACTGCACTGGGGTTGACGCTCTAGTCTTCCTGCCTGCCACCGCTATATCTCACACGCTGGAGCGACCGCACAGCGTGTGGGTGGCAGGGCATTAGTCCCAGCTGCTCTCTTTATCTTTGATGTAGAGTCTTTGCTCTTTTGCACAGATTCGCTGCTAAGTGGAACTTTTGCTTATTTGCACAAACCTGCTGCCATCTTGAGAATCATTGTATATCTGTGTATTTTAATTGGTATTTTTTTAAACATATCACGCTACTTGCACCCAGCGTTTTTAGGCTGCAAACTATGTCTCAGGGAATTTGAATATTGTAGTGAACTTTTACTCTCTCCTTTGAAGTGTTCTTAAAGCACTCAGAAATACGGTTGAATTTCGGCGTTCGGCCCCTGCGGTTCCCGGAAGTTGATCGGGACCGCGCTGCACTGAGGTTGACGCTCTATTCTTCCTGCCTGCCACCGCTATATCTCACACGCTGGAGCGCCCGTGCAGTGGGCGCGCCGCCGGCGCGCCGAAGGCGCACCAAAGGCGCACCAAAGGCAAGCCCGTCTGCGCCCGTCGACGCCCGTCGGCGCCCGTCGGCGCCCGGAGCGCGACCAGCCCCAGGACCCCTGGCCAAACCGGACCAGCTAGATATGGCAGGCAAGCTTTACAAACTTTAAATTCTAACTCATGTGTTCCCCACAATGTATCTCTACAACATGACATCAGAGTAGACGCTCGGTGCCTGGCCACATGTCTCTACAGGAAGGAGAGCAGAGGCGTGGGGTAGAGGATTTACTAATGATAGAAATGGGAAGCTGGGAACCAGAGTGAAGGATGCGGTGCAGAAAATTAGCAACCTTAAGGCAGCAGCATCTGAATATGCCAAATGTCTGTTGGTGAATGTCCACTCTGTGGTCAAACATAAATATGAACTGGAAGATCTCATTCAATCCTCTTCACCAGACCTAGTTTTCCTAACTGAAACTTGGACTGATAATACCTCCGCACCCAACTGGAACATTGCCGTTCCAGAAGGTTATGCGTGTTTTTCCCAAGAGAGGGCAATAGGTAAAGGAGGGGGAATAGCCATTATTTATCACGCCAATTTTAAAATACAATTGGAGCCGATCTTTACCCTCCCGGTAGAGGCACTGCATTTTCGGATAAAACTTAACAACATTCCGATTTTCCAGGGTATACCGATACACCGACCTCCAGGCGCTAGAAGGGCTTTTTCTCAAGCCCTTCTGACACTCCTGGAATCATATACTGATCCTCATTCCCTTACTATTCTGGGAGATCTCAACTATTATTTAGAGTTGAATAACAATACAGACACTATTAGACTACTAGATAATCTTGTGGCTTTTAACCTTAAACAAGTGGTAATTGGACCTACCCACCAAGCAGGTTAAACCTTGGACGGGATTTTTACCAATAATTTGGACATTACTTTCTCTAATTCACTAGATCTGCCATGGACAGACCATAAGGCTATATATTTCAATCTCAAAACTTCTCAGATACACTCTAGATCACAAGCCAGTACAGTTAAATTACCGATCAGGCAATGGGATAAAATTAAGGAAGGAACTTTTGAGTCAGCACTTGACCTGGGCCCAACTGTGTTAGATCCTGACAACAATAAGGCAGTACAGCAGTTTAATGACTGGTTACTGTCAGCAGCTGACAAGGTCGCACCAGAGAAAATAGTAAGAATAAAAAGAGTCAGGATATCAGCCCCATGGTATACTCCGGAACGCAAAAGTCTAAAGATTGACTGTAGATAGGCGGAGCGTCTTTGGCGGATAGACTACGATACTCAAAAGAAAGCTATTTATAATCATACTACCCTGTTGTATAAGGAGGCAATAGTGGCTGGAAAGAAACATTTTTTTGCAGTAAAAATTAAGGAGGCAGGTAATTCTACAAGAGAACTGTTTAAAACTGTTAATCTGCTGGCTAAACCCCAGCAAGTTAGTACTTTTAAGCCAGATCAAAATCTTTGCAACAAACTTGCGGATTATTTTCAAGAGAAGGTGGAAGGAATCTACAACAATTTTCCGAGCACCCTAATACCCCAGGACATGATAGTGCTCGTAACTGACCCCAAATGTAAGCTGATCAGATTTCAGCCAATGAATAAAGAGGAGGTTAATAAAGTTCTTCTCACCTTAAAATCAGGGGCACCTACCGATCCCTGTCCACCGTTCATTATGCACCAAGCAGCAGACACGATTTGTGAAAATCTTGCTCCTATTTTAAATCAAATTTTAGCCTCCGGCCACTACCCTACAACCTGGAAAAGGGCAGCTATTACCCCTCTCCTAAAAAAAACAAGTTTGGACCCCAGTGACTCCAAGAACTATCGCCCCATTGCTGGCCTCCCTTTTGCGGCCAAGGTTCTAGAGAAATAACTTAATAAAGTCCTAACAGACTATCTTGACGTAAATGGCCTACTGGACACTTCTCAACACGTTTTCGCCCACGTAATTTCACTGAATCTGCCTTAATTAAGGCAGCTTAAGAGATTCGCAGGGTAGTTGATGGTGGTGGGAAGGCGGTCCTCGTGCTCCTTGACTTACCGGCCGCTTTTGATACCGTCAACCACACGGTTCTGGTGCAGCGGCTGAGGGACATAGGGGTAGGGGTGCCGCCTTGTCTCTACTAGCCTCCTTCCTGGGAAACAGGTAGCAGAGGCTGTTGTGGGAGGGTATGAAATTTGACAGTTTTCACCTTCCCTGCAGAGTTCCACAGGGGTCGGCCCTTTCTTCAACCCTGTTTAATTTATATGCTACACCATTGGCTGACCTCGTCAGGAGACATGGTTTTGCTTTCGTCTCGTTTGCCGATGACTCTCAACTCATCATCTCTATTACCAATCAGCCTGAGACCACAGCACTCAGATTTCATTCCTGTCTCACTGAGATCATGTCTTGGATGGGTCGGAACTATCTGAAAATAAACACAGACAAGACAGAGGTGATGGAGTTTGGGTCGGGTCCGCCCCTGTGGAACCAATCGTGGTGGCCAACTCAGGCCGGAGTATGTCCATCCCCAGTGGAGAAGGTCAGAAACCTAGGTATTCTCTTTGATAATAAGCTGAATGTTGGTGCACAGGTTAAAAGCCTTACGTCCTCATGTTTTTTTCTCCTAAAACGCTGAGGAAAATCATTCCTTTTATACCTCAGGAGCTACAAAAAACAGTGACGGTGGCTCTTTTCCTTTCAAAGTTGGATTATTCCAATGCTCTGTTTCTAGGAATTGATAAATTTCAATTGCAGAAACTACAGTCATTGCAAAATGCTGCAGCCAGGCTCCTATTGGGCTTGCGTAGAGGACAGCCTACCTCAGCTGGAATAAGATCTCTCCACTGGCTGCCTATCAAACAGCGCATAGAGTTTAAATCTCTTACACTTGTGCACAAGGCAATTTATGGAGGTGTCACGGACGATCTTCAGAAACTTTTGTACCTTATGTTCCGTCGCGCACCCTAAGATCGGCTACTCAAGGTCTTATCAAAGTGACAAAGATTAGACGAGAAGGCTGGGGAGGCCGAGCAATTACACACTGGGCGGCCAGACTCTGGAACAAGCTGCCTCAAGCCATGAGACTTCAATCCAAACTTCAGTTGTTCAGGAAGAGCCTGAAAACCCAGCTTTTTGCAGCTATATAGGCTGCGCTATACCGGCTTTCCCTGCCACTACACTCACAGCGCCAAGACGCCTCAGCATTCGAGCGCTTTAAAAACACACAAACATAAACATAAACATAAACACAAAAGAGGCTGTGCAAAGAATTAAAGGTATGAAGAATGCCTTGGGTAATATAGTACACAACCCTCAAGAGATCCTTAAGGTTTTTTATGACTTTTATACAGAACTTTATACAGAACAAGACACGGGACGTCATCCTATAGATCTAGGGCTCCCTTGCGCACTATGGGAACAGTTGGATCGGGAGGAAGCCGAGATGCTGGACAGCCCCATCACCATTGATGAACTAGAGCAGGCTCTTAATAGCATGGCGAGTGGAAACGCCGCAGGCCTGGGTAAGGTTCCTTTGGAGGTTTATAAGACCTTTTTTCAAGACCTGAAAACTGATATGTTTGCGGTTTTCCAAGCAGCACGGTTTGGGGATGCCCCACGATCTTGGGGTGAGGCTAATATTGTTATATTTAAAAAGAAAAAGAAACCATCTGATCTCCCAGGGTCCTATAGCCCGATTTCTCTTGTCAATTGTGACGGTAAAATTTACGCTAAGTCATCTCCCCCTTGGTTTCTTTAAGACAACACGGTTTTATACCCGGAAGGGGGACAGTGAACCACATCAGCAGAGTAGTGACCTTATTTGACATCGTGCAGATGGAGTCTAGGGATTTAGGATTGATCTTGCTCGATGCCGACAAGGCATTCGATCCTGTTGCGTGGGACTTCCTTTGGGGGGTCTTGCAGCAAATGGGGTTCCACCAGGGCTATATCCAGGCTCTTCAGGTTTTATGTCGATCTCCTAGTGCCAAGATATGTTCAATGGGTTGTACATCGGAGACGATTCAGATCTCCAGAGGCACACGGCAGGGGTGTCCCTGTTACCCGCTCCTGTTTGCGCTGTACATTAACCCTTTTATTATCATGCTAGAGCAGAGCGAGCAGATTGCATCTTCAATTGTCCGGCAGGATTGTTTCTGTGTTTTGGCTTACGCTGATGTTTGTAACAGCTAATCATGTCGCCGCTCTACCCGAGATTGACCATTTGGCTCAGGAGTTCAGTTCTGTCTCAGGTTATAAGCTTAATACATCAAAAACACAAATTCTGTGTACGAGTCAAATTTTGGTTAACGATCCTAGAGTAGTCAAAGAAGTTACATATTTGGGCATTAAGGTTCAAGCTTGTTTAAAAGAGTTAGTTGAGATCAACTGGGGTGCTATTATCGGTAAGGTGAAACTATCATTAGAGAAATGGGAGAGCCTGCACCTCTCCATGGTCGGTAGATCTAATCTCCTTAAAATGAATATATTGCCCAGGGTTATGTACTTTTTTAGAGCAGTTAACTTTGAAATAACTCAAGGACAACTTCAATATCTACAATCCCTGTGTGCCAGATATCTGTGGGACCCAGGGAAACCACATAGAGCTGCCCGCTTCATGACTCTTCCTCGGGACAGAGGTGGGTGGTCAGTCCCCGATTTCACTCTCTATTATTATGCGTGTATTTTGGCGAATATACATATTTTATTGACTGGGGAGGAAGTGAATAACTTAGCCGAGGCCCCCTCAATATATCAGATGGTTTTGGGCCCCGAGGTTAACAACTGCCTGTTTAAAAGAATTGATGCCAGCTATTATAAAAGAACTCGCTTTAAAGTTCTGGGAACTGTTTTAAAAGTTTGGAATACAGTCTGAAAAAATGTGTAGATACCAGGGTTATCATACTATACTACTACTGCTGCAGAAAGGTTACTTCCATCGATTTTCTGGGATTATGTTGCAGCTAACTGGAGATCAAAAGGTATTATCCAAATTGGTAATTTTTATCAGCCTGGGGGGATATGCTCTTCCTTTTCATGCTTGGCGGATAAATATAGGGGCATATCAACAACAACCGGCGATAATTATCTCTAAGCGCACTTAGCGCTAGGATAATTATCGCCGGCTAGCGTGAATTTTTATCGCTGAGATAGCGTGCTATTAGCAACGCTTATCTCAATAGCGTTAAAAATCCTCACGCTAACAGGCAAACGTGAGATTATCGCTGGAAACCCAGCGATAATCTCATGTTACCTTGTTGATAGGGACAGGCAAACTTAGCCATGATATCCTCCTTCCATAGGATATCATGGCTAAGTCAGAAAAATACAAGACGTAAAAAAGCAGCGTTAACCGCGGTTAGCGCTGCTTTTTTTGTCTCTAACAGGGTTAGCGACATTCTTGATAATAGGAGAAATGTCGCTTAGCGACATTTCTCCTATTATTATACTCTGGAACGCCCCCTTTGCATCTCATTAGAGATGCAAGGGGAAGCGTAGAGTAAAAGGGTGCTAACATGCAAATTTGCATGTTAGCACCCTGTTGTTGATAGGGCGGTAGTTTTATCTCTCCTTTTTTGGCTTTTATAGCCAAAAAAGCAGAGATAAAGCCCTTGTTGATATGCCCCATAATTTACCTAAATCCCATTCTTTTTTAATTGTTGCAAATACGGGATTTCTTAGGTAAACACACAACCACTATGACACCATATAAGATAGTAGAAGCCATTAGGCGTCAGGAAAAGATAGGGTCTCTTTATAAAATATTGTTAGCGGCAAGGATTGATGATCTAGAGAAGTATAACTTTAAATGGGGGAATTGGCTTAGAGACCGTTCGGTCTCTTTAGAGAAGTCGATTGATATTGCAGGGAAAATTCTCCTGGCAGCTAATCTAAAAACACAGCACTATAAAAAGCTATTCAATCTGTACCACACCCCGCAAAAATGTTGCAATGGGGGGGGGGGTGAAAATGACGGGAAATGCTTTCGGTGTGGTGCAGATAATGCCAATATCCTCCATATATTTTATTTGTGTCCCAATTTGACATCATTGTTAGGACATATGGAAAGGTTCGTGTCAGAGGTCACTGGAGTGTCTATAAAAATCTTGGTTTCCATGATGTTGTTAGGGATTGGGGAGGACTTATGTCAAGGAATGCCAATGTACAAATTTTGTTATTTAATTTGTATTGCCACGGGCAGTAGCACGGTCACGGTTATGTATAGCATCTTCTTGGCTGCAGTCAGAGGCACCAACTTTCGAGATGTGGCATGCTAAGTTTTGAAACACCTTTAATTTGGAGTTTAGTTTGTATTCTGTCAAAGGGCCCAGAAGGCGAAAAGTTGGTCTTTATATGTGGAGGGCTAGGATTGACTATATGATGGATTGACACTCACATTTATTCAAGGGAATGGATTTGAAAGGTTATTGTCTTTTGGTGTAAGATGTGGTTCTACGTACTTATGTTTGACATTTATGGTTGCTTGGAATATCCCTATGTTAGACTGATATCAATGTTTTTTTACAGGGGAATGTGTTGAATTACTACTGTGTCTTGATCACAGATTTATGTGTGTATGTACTTTGATACTGTGGATTTTTTTAACACATTTAAAAAAAAAAGAAATATTAGAAACTGTGTGAAAAGATTGTAAATCAGAAAATATATTTTAGGTAACATTTGCAACCAATAACTGTTGTGTTTGGATGGGCTTAGCTGATTTTAGATTTGACATAAGTAATTATTGAGATGCTCAGGTAAGTTTACTGACCTCAAGGAGTATACATAGCACAGAGGCAATTCATTGAAATAACCTTTTTTTCCCGCTATTATGCCTTGAAGGTTTGTTGTGTGCCCTTATCCAAGAAGGAAGTATTTCAGGGATATGCATACTTAAATGGTTTCTGTGTTCTAGTTCCACCTTTGTGCTTATGCCACAACTTCCAATGCATAGCCTTAACATTTCAAGACATCCCTCAATTAGTGCTGGTGTAGGGAGAGAGCAGTTGCCTTGAGTGCTCATATTCCTACCAGGTGTCTCATGATTGGGACAAGTCCACAGCAGTGCTTCTCAGAAATATGACTTAGACAAGTCTGCACTGACCCAAACGTTACGTGATCGAGTTACACACATTGTACCTTCACATTCAGTGTTCTCTCCTTGGTCCTCTGTACCTGATGCACTATCTGGTGGTCATTTTGCTTTTCACTAATGTATGCCAGATAGGTTTTCTCTGGTCCAGTTTTGGGCTCATGAGTAGGGTGTGTGCCTTATTGATGCAGTAATCATACTAAAAGGAATGTGTTAAAAGAAAATTTTGAGGAGACTGTTCAGCTACACTATCCTTATATAGGTGTGCCTGATTACCTCCTTTCCACACTACAGAGTTTTCAAAGCCACACTGCAAGCCTTCTTCACAGTTTCATTTTTATGGCCACCTGTCTCCTCCTTTTTTGTGCTCCATTGATCTCCAGTCATTTAGTAAATATCCTGCCTTGAAGGTAGCTCACTCTTTGCATGGACTGTAATACTTAGTGGCTCTCTGCTGCTGCAAATCCACAATCTTCACAGTCACATTGCAGTCTGAAGGGCTGTCTGACCTATTTCTTTTCGCTGTCTGACCTATTTCTTTTCAACCTTAAAAAAATAGTTCCTCATTCCCTGAACTTGCCAGAAATCCACACCATCTGCAGCCTACTTTCTAACTCAAAAGCAAAACCTGTGTAACAAAGGTACATGCTAAAGGTGCATCAACTATTTCTTGCTAAACTAGCTGTGATGTCATTGCTTAGATTTCTGCCCCTCATAAATGGCACCTACCATTAAAAGCAAAACCTGTGTAACAAAGGTACATGCTAAAGGTGCATCAACTATTTCTTGCTAAACTAGCTGTGATGTCATTGCTTAGATTTCTGCCCCTCATAAATGGCACCTACCATCATTTGTAGGCACTATTGGTGCAGATTGGGGTGTACAAATTCTTCCTACTTCCACGAATTGAGTAATTTCACAGTTACACGCACATACACTCATCATACACTTGGGCCCATTTTACTAGCATACACTCGAATACTCTATCAGCACTAAACCTGTGGAAGAAAAGACTCCTAAACACCCTGCATCTACACTGAGGTCGATAAGACCTAATTGTTACTGTCCTGAGTCATGATCTAAACAATCTATACAATAATAATCAAAATAGAGTACTCAATAATTGACAAGAAATAACCACCAACACTGTATTTAAAATTATGGTACTTTATCTAAATTAGTCAAAGAAATTCAATCAGAGTAAATCATTATTCTCATAATTACCTATTCTAGCTAAATGTCAAAATGGGTCAGGACAGGTCTCTCAGTAGAAGTCTCCCAAGTCGCCGTCCTTACAGCATCGATCTTCACCAACGCAAGTTCGGAAAGAAGTGGCCTCAAAATCTCGAATGCAACGAACACAGACCCTCTCTAGTCTAGTATATTTATAATGAAAATTACAAAATAATAGCAACATAAAATGTTCTTGTTTTCCGTTGAGCCGCTGAGCAGAGCGAGCAGGAAAGGATGTAGCATCGCTACATTTGGAAAATCTCCGCTCAGAAAAATCACAAAAATAAAAAGACGGAAGAAGGAAACTCTAGGTTTAAAAATGTTTCTTTTTCATTCACGTTTCCTCGGAACCAGCGCTGCAATCACAAAGTTCATTGTGGCTCCCTTGTCCTCCAAGGACATTTGGACATTCGCCCAGAGCTGCTGTCCTCACGGAAATTTTTAAACCAGGCGAAGACTGTGGTCAGATGACTCTCGACCATGTTCAGCAAGGCCTTTTCATCAGAGTTCGACTACCCAAATGAAGGCTTTAAACGGCAGCCATTTTTAATAGGCCAAAATGTACCATCTTAATTAAAAGAGACAAAAACAACATTACCACAGCATAGTGGTTAAACAGTGTTAACCCCACTAATACCCTTATGTGTATGTAATTATCTAGCCTTTGCAACACAGAAAAGCATTAGTACACGACATTTCAAAAGCGTTTTGTGCTTTAAAACAAACAGCACTCAGCAACATTTATTTAATAAAACATGCACATTATTATTAAGCAACATGAATGCGTCCCCACGTGTAGTTTTCTCCTGTTAATTCGTATTGATTAATCAGAACATTTACACAAAACAAATAATTAATAATTAATAATTAATATTTTTAATTATCAACAAATAGACAAACCAGAGCCTGAAAACCCAATAGATTTTCAACAGAAAACTCTGCTCCAGCAATCCCCCCTTTGGTGATATTATCACCAAATAAACAACCCAAAAAAAAATTTTGTAAAATTTAGTCCCCATTTTAGGAGAAATTGGAAATGTCTTTTCCTCCTTACACAATACTACACACCAGACACCCTTTCATCATCCCTCTTTGTTTCCAAGTAAACACTCTCCCTCAATTCTTATAATTCTATTTCTTGTGGTTCTCTTTTTGACCTCCTATTTCTCTTTTCAATATTTCTTTTGATTAATTTCTTTTTCCCTCCCCTGTTTTTACAACACAAGCACACCAATCTTAGTATCAATAAAGCAACAATTATACAAGTCAAAGGAAACAATATCTTACCTATAATAGTACTACCTATTTTTGCAATAAAACTCTTAACAGCAACTATCTTATTAGCTATTTTAGTCCAGATATTCTCAGCTTCTAGTGGTACTAATTCTTCATGCAAATCAGTAATATTTTTGATATAGACCTTCAGGTCTTTGCTTTCGTCTGGAATGTAAGTGCAACAATGTTGAACTTTCAGCATTCCACAGACTCCACCCTCCTTGGCCAATAGAATATCAAGGGCAAGTCGATTTTGCATAGACATGGCACGTACGGCAATCAATTCCGTATTTACCAAAAGAAACCCTCCAGCGGTACTTGTCGATAAGCGATCCACCACTGTTGACAGTTTCCGAATTCCATATGCATTTAAAGAAATTCCCACTGCTGGAATTAAAGCTCCAAAAATGTCACCAACTATTTCGGACCAAGTTTCTCTCTTAAAACGTGTTAGTAAATTAATATGTTCTACATCTTCTATTCTATCTATATGAAAGATCTTTGGAAAGACCAGGCCCACATAACACGTGCCATACCAACGGTCAGGCAACTTGTAATAAGCCTTGTTCCCACAAACATAATACACTCCTGGGAAAACTGGATCCTCTCCTCCCTTGAAACCCCATCCTGTCGCAATGAAGTATGTATCATGACACTCACTAGTCCCAACAAAATATGTATCATATTGGGATTTCTTTCTTGTAATGCATAGTTTACCCTTCTGTGGTGCATCTAGAGCTAACGTTGGACTAGCCCCATTTTTCAACTCTTTCCCCATCTCAATGTCCCAAATTGTCTCACTCACTTTGTATTTCCCTGCCTTCTCATGCATGCTCATTCTCCTTTCTTCCACCATATTTAGGAAAGCCTTCTCCTCTTCTTTCAGACTGCAAGTTAAATTATTCTTAAAAATGTAATCTAATGTTAATTCTTCTTTTTCAATAAAAATATCACCAAAAATGTTAGCTTCTTTAGCTGGATTCAGCTTTTTGTTCATAGGCAATTGCCCAAAAATGTTATCTTTGTTAGACATCTCATAATCTATTTTCCCTAACAGATAAAAAACACTACTTAACACACTACAAGAAATTCCATGCGTAGCTGGTAAATGGTGATAAGTAACACCCTCTGAAACGGATGCAGGTAACTGCATACATACGTAGCAATCCCTTACTTCCATTGTCTTCACATATTCATATAACAATTTTGAAAAAACGTTACTAGAAAAATCATTAATTGACCTATCTTTATGCATGTAAGTATTACTAATTCTAGTTGGAACTACTTTCTGTGAATTTTTCTCTACATTAGTCTCATTTTCAGTATGTATCTCAAATGTACCTATTGTAACTCTAAATGTAACTAATAAAGCTAATACACCCCATAGTAGCATTAATAATCCAGTACAGCAACAGCACATTCTATACCATCTTTTCAAGAAGGCACATCTACTTTGATTATTCTCTATGTTAGCCATTTTACTACTTTGACCGTGTCTTTGACTTAGCCTCTACTACTCCACTACTGCAGTTTCTATTTTTCTCTGGATTACTTCAGACAATTAAATTTCAGACTTTCTTCTTTCACTTTTCTCCAAGTGATTGCTTCTGTTTACTCAATTTGGATATTCATCACTCTTTACTTCATTTTCTTCAACATCAAATTGTATTAGATCTCCAACAATATCCTCAGTATCTGACTTTTCTCCAATGTCAGTCAAGATTACTTTCAGGATTTCACCCGTATCTTCCTCAACCACTTCACGTAAGGTCTCCTCTGGATTTCCTTGACTTTCTGCCTCTTCACCTTCAGACAGTGCCACGTACGTCCATTCCGGCGACCTATACTTCTGGTTAGGTTTTCTTATCCTCTTGATCCCCTCTGGTTCTTTCAACTCTTTCCGCTTTTCACCTTTTACTGGATTTTGACTCGACACCTCATTCACTTGTTCAGCTTTCGAGGTATTTGCTCTTATCAGTCTGTATCTCAGCCTCTTTACTCTGTTGTTAGGCCAAAGATCTCCTCTTACAACCTTTTTTGGTCTTGTTTCTTTATTATTTCTTTCTCCAATCCAAGTTCTCTTTCTCAGAACTCGACCTTCTGATTTTTCATTCTCACTTTCATCCGATTCTGTTTCAAATGCCTCTTGCTCTTCAGCAGTTTTCTTTCGCTCCACAGTCTTTTTCACCACTTTTTGAGACCTCCCTATTTCTGTCCCTCCTCGGGTCTCCGACACGCAATCTTCTTGCTGTCTACTTGTCCCTTCACCTAGCTTATCAGGAATGTTCCCTACACCTCCTCGTGGGTCTTCCGCAATCTGTCCCTCTCTATCTTCTTCTGACCCTGCTTCTTCAGGTATTATCTCAAGTGGTTCTTCAATCTCCTCCTCTTCTGATTCAGGAGTAGTTTCTGTGGAACTGCTCTTTTCTCTTCTTTTTCCTCCACTGCTTATTGGAACTTCAGGCTCTCTTACAGAATCTGATCTTCTTTCTGAGACTCTCAATGGTTCTCTCTCTGAAGTTTGATTTTTTCTCACTGGTTCTGTGTCTTCATCATCACTGGAATCTGACTCTTCAAAATACTCCTTACCAGTCCCATCTTTTGGGTTTGGAACTCTCAGAGTATGACTTGCATGTACCCAGTTTTTCACACCAGCACACTTCACTGCAGTTGTCGTAGTCAGAATGACTTGTCTTGGCCTTCCCCACCTTGGAACCAAGCATTTCTTCTTCTGTGCACTTTAATCCTCACCCAGTCCCCTGGACTCAGATCATGAGCTTGCTTCTTCTCAAGTGTGGTAGCTTCTTCTCCAACCTAGTGAAACACAGAATGAACTGCGTCAGCCAGGCCTTTACAGTAATCCAAAATCATGTCATCAGTTATTGTCATCAATTTATTGACAGGTACAAATGCATGACGCATTGCACGTCCCATCAAAATCTCGTGTGGACTCAAACCAGTAGTTCTATCTGGAGTAGATCTAATAGTCATTAGCACTAGAGGCAAGACATCAGGCCATTTCATTCCAGTGGCTAAACACATCTTACCAATCCTGTTCTTGATCGTGCCATTTATCTGCTCAACAACACCAGAAGCCTCTGGCCTGTCTGCACAATGTAGCTTCTGCTGTATGCCCAATGCTTCACAAATCAAACTCATGAGCTCATTATAGAAGTGTCCACCTCTATCAGACTCAATCGTTACTGGAAATCCGTACCTAGGAATCAACTCTCTTAACAGTAACTTTGCCACTGTTATTCCATCATTTCTCCTAGTCGGATAGGCCTCCACCCATCTTGAGAACAAACAGACTACCACTAGAACATACCTCAGTCTGTTCACTTGGGGCATTTCAATAAAATCTATCTGCATTCTCGTGAAAGGACCACCTTCTCTGCCTATCGTTCCCAGACTCACCACTGTCTTTTTCCCAGTGTTAAATTGCTGGCAAATCAAACATCTCTGACAGATGCTTTCTGCAATTGTCCTGAACTTTGCATTGTACCAAGTTTGTTTAAAAGACCTGATCATCGCATCCCTTCCCAAATGTCCCTGGCCATGATACATCCTTGCCATTGTCGACAGCATAGAGTTAGGCATGACTGGTCTGCCATCTCTATAGACCCAAACATGGTCTGTTTCTCTTGGGGCACAACCTGCCTTGATCCAGTCTTTCTTTTCTTCCTTTCCTGCCTCATCCTGCAACTGTTTCACCTCATCCCACGTCTCTAGGACATTAGTAAACATCACAGAACAAAAAGACATTTCTCCTTCTCGTTCCCTATTAATTGAGTGATTGTTTTTCGCGCAATATTGTGCAATGTCGTTAGCAAATCTGTTGCCAACAGTTACAAAATCATCTCCTTGTCCATGAGCAGCACATTTCACAACTGCTAATTCTTTAGGCAGCTGTATCGCCTCAAGTAATTTTCCAATCACTTCAGCATTCTTTATCGGAGTCCCACTCGACGTCAAGAAACCTCTCTGCAGCCAAAGTTGGCCAAAATCATGCACAACTCCAAATCCATACTGACTATCAGTCATCACAGTCACTCTCAGATCTTTCCCAATTTCACAAGCTTTCGTCAATGCCACCAATTCAGCAACTTGTGCAGATTTCACTCCTTTTAATGGTGATGCTTCCATAACTTCTGAAACCTTGCACACTGCATATGCTGCACTCAGCACACCATCATCATTCCTCAGACATGATCCATCCACAAACAGCACATGATCACTCTCAAATAATGGAAGATCCCTTATGTCTGGTCTCGGTTTTGTACAGTAATCCAGCACATCCAAACAATTGTGATCATCTTCTGTCTTCACACCCACATTTTCAATATCTGGCAACAATGTCGCTGGATTCACATTCACACATCTCTCAAGAGTCACATTTGATGCTCCCAGAATGACTTTCTCATATTTAGTCAGCCGACTATGTGACATATACTGAGTTCTGCTTCTTGTCAAAAGAATTGCCACATTATGAGGTACGAATACCCTTACAGGACATCCCATTATGATTCCCTCACTTTGTTCCAGGCTTCTGCATGTTGCAGCCACAGATTTCAGACAACCTGGTAAACCCACAGCTACAGGGTCAAGTGTCGATGAGAAGTACGCAATAGGCCTTCTCAGTTGTCCATGCTTCTGGATTAACACTGAAAGTGCACATCCATTTCTCTCACTGCAGTACAACTCAAACTCCTTTTCATAGTCTGGCATACCCAAAGCAGGGGCTTCACACATTCTGCTCTTCAGCTCCTCAAATGCTGCCATTTGTTCTCCATCTAGTTCCAATGGGTCTTTTACCTCACTTTTTGTCAGCTTAATCAGTGGTCTTGCTATCAGAGAAAAGTTACTAATCCACTGACGACAATAACCCACCATCCCCAGGAACATTCTCACTTCCCTCTGGGTCGTTGGGGCCTTCATTCCCCTGATGATTCTAATCCTGTCATCAGTCACCTTTCTCAGACCTTTTTCAATATTGTGTCCAAGATAATGCACCTCTTTCTTGCAAAATTGCAATTTGGCTGGAGATACCTTTAACCCTCCATCTGCCAGATGATTTAGTAAAGCTATGGTATCTACTTCACAAGCTTCACGTGTCTTTGATGCCACAAGTAGGTCATCAATATACTGCACTAGTACTGAGTTTTCAGGCATAATCAAGCTCTCCAATGATTTTTTCAATAACTGATTGAATATCAAAGGACTCTCTGTATACCCCTGTGGGATACGACACCATGCTAAAATACGCTGGCCAAACCTAAATGCAAAAATCGGCTGGCTGTCATGATGCAATGGAATCGAAAAGAAAGCATGACACAAATCAATCACTGTGTACCACTCAGCATCATGTGGAATCTGATACAAAATCACTGACGGATTTGGCACAATGGGACAACATGCCACCACAATTTGATTAACTTTTCTCAAATCCTGTACAATCCTGAACTTCCCATTAGGTTTCTTTAGCCCCATTATCGGTGAGTTACACGGGCTACTCAGTAGTTCTCTTAAAACTCCTTGCTGAATCATTTTCTCAATTATAGGAGTTATTCCTTCAATTATTTCTGGTGTCATTTTGTACTGAGGAATGTTAGGATAAGTAATTCCCTCTTTCACTGCAATTTTCACTGGATCTACATTATTCATCAATCCCACATCCTCTCCAGTAAAATCCCAAACTGTCCTTTTCACTGTGTCTCTCAGCTCTTGAGGCAAATCCTCCGGATCAAACACAGCATATGCACCAACCATTTCACTCTCTCTATTTCCTAGAGTCATTCGGTACAAAACATCCTCATCTGGTGTCTCAAAAGCTATTCCATCCGGTGTACAAAAAATTGTACAGTTCATCTTACAAAGCAGATCCCTGCCTAACAGGTTCACTGGACTAGTGTCACAGACAATAAATCTGTGCATGTCTGAAAATTTCCCTATTTGTACCCTTACTGGTTCAGTAAGACGTGTCTTGATTTGTGTATTGGCTACACCAACTACTTGGATTGCTTCATCCGAGAGAGGAAGATTTCTAATATCTGTTGACCTGACAGTTGATCTTGTCGCACCTGTGTCTACTAAAAAAGTAACACTTTCTTCATTTATTTTCCCATCTACAAATGGTCCTGCCTGGTCTATTTCTAGAGTTGCACCAAGTATGCACTCTTCCTCCTCTCTTCGGCACCGTCAATAATCACCTTCAGACTCACTCCCTTCATTCTTTAACAAGTACTGCTGTACCTGGTTAGAACGCCTTTGTTTGTTTACCTGCTCATCATTGTAGAATCCTGAATCCTGATTGTACTTTTGTGACCCTCTATTCTGCGGCAAGGGCGGTTTTGGCTCTTGACTCTGCTGTCTCCCAACCTTCTGTTGTTGCTGCTGTTTTTTATTCCCCTCGTTCTGCACCTGTTGATTTAAGGTTTTACCCTCATTATTCGCTAATGGTGGATTGGTACATTCAGATCTCCAATGTCCCAGTTGGCCACAGTTGTGACAAGGGAACTTCTTCTTTGCTTCCTCAAGATTCCCCTTTCCTTTCTCTGCATATCTGGGCCTATTCCCTGAATTATTTGCCTGTTCCACCAACTGTGCTTCTTGTCTCTCCGCAACCTTCACTTGTGCCCGCATTGCTTTCTCTTTCAGCTTTCTCTGTTTTGCTTCAATTTCATCACTGAAGTACTTTGCATGTCTCAGAATCTCATCTATTTTCTTACTCTGCCAATCCACTGTATGCTCACGAATTCTCTCACTAATCTCAGGTCTCAGGCCATATACAAATCTGTATACAAAATGACTCAAATCTTTGTCACCCAGGTGCTCATCCCCACTGAATTGTTTAAAAGCCAGTATCAGCCTCTCATAAAAAGCATGAACTGATTCTTTTGCTTCCTGATGTGTTCGATCTATTTTAACCCAGTCTGTCTCTTTTGGAGGTACTTTACTTTTCAGGTATATGATCACCTGCTCATACTTTCTCATTACCTCTGGATCTGGTGCTCCTGTTCTCTGATCTCTTGGATATTCCTCAGTAGGCCAACTTACAACTATTTTACACTCAGCCCACAAGTCTGCTGGAACAATTATATCAAACAGACTATTCAGGTCAATCCACAGCACTTTTGACAATTTCACAAACCTGTCTACCTGCCTATACCACTCGACGGGCTTTTCTCTCAATCGAGGGAAATCATTCGTAAATTATAAAATATCCTGTCTGGTCCATGGAACATGTACATATCCTCCTCCAGGTATTTCTCTCATAGGATAAGCATCCACTGTTTTCTCTTTTTCTCTCACAGGAAATGCTGAATAAGTCCTGTCCCCTGATTCTTCTCTTTTCTTGTACCACCTATCCTTCCACTTCTCTACATCACCCCATCTTCGCAACAATGCGACCATTTCCTTAATCTGTCCTGTTCTACCAGCACCATTCAGATTTTCAATGTCTTTGTCTGTGAAATCCATCCTGTAAGACTTCTGCAAAGCTTTCACTTTATCAATGTCAACTCCCTGCTCATTCGCTACTGCTCTTAACCTGTCATGTGTATTTCTCGCTCTCCAGGTGATGTTTTTGCACATAAATAACAATTCACCATCATGATGATTTTTTAGAATTTCTGTAGGAATTGTCCCTGCAACAAGCTCCTCTAATTCTACACGTAACCTAGCCACATCAATTGCCTGTGAATCTTTATCCCTCTTTTGAAGGACTTTCATCCAATCATTCAAATCTTCAGCTGTTATTTCAGTAGTTTTTCTCACTGGAACCACTTTCTTCTGCGGTTCTAAAATCGGCATCCCTGAACAACTAGCTTCACTAGCATCCAATCTCAAATTAGATTGTACCTCTAATCCTTCACTACATGTATCATGTCTGGATTGTCTTAGATCACTACTTTCTGTCCTTTTCCCTGAATCTCCTGAGGGACCAGCCAAACTTGTTATCTTATTCCCAACATATGGAATCACCAAACCATTCTCACCTGTCCTCTGCTTATCAAAAACAGGCATAACCGGACCTATGGTTACAGGCACCGTAACAGCTTCCAGATTCTTCGTCAGCTCTCTAATCTTTTCAGTCAGCTCTGATGTAGTTCTGGCTAATTCTCTCGTATTCTCGTCACCACATCGATTCTCTCTCTCCTTGAAAGGATTACCACTTCTTAACTCAGGTGTCACATTTTCTGTTTCAATAATACGCAATGTATCTCTTATCGGAGAAACAACTGGTGTGCTCTCCTCTGGTTCTGGTCTATATGGAGGTGGTCTCTTGTAAATCATGTCATTCAAGACCTCATCTTCATACTCATTAACTCCATATCTTCTCACTTCTGCCTCAGGAACCCTTTCTGTACCCTTCTCATCAACTGTTCTCATAGGATATAATCCCTCTGACATACTAGCATCTCGCCATCTCTTCATTCGATCATTATGAGTTTCACAATCATGCCTTCTTCCAAACATGTATCTGTAATTTCCTCCAGACCTCTGCTTTTCTCGCTCATGTACTTCCTCTTCCCATTCTACTAATGCCTCAAACTGTGTCGGCCTTGGTCTTGGGTCAAGACACAACATCTTTTCCCGTAAATTTTTCAACACGCCCAGATTAAATGAACCATGTTCTGGAAATGCTAGGACACCATCTTCCTTTGTATACCTTACCCAATTCTCCAACCATATACAGGTATGATACCCATATCTTGCAGCCATGAAGGATGCAGGCGTTTTCGTTGGAGGTAACAATTCACCTTCTCTTGTTTTAACATCTTTATCCTTGTCAAACCATCGTTTTATTTTTCCGAACAAAGATTTTTTCTTTTTCTCTTCTTGGTAATACATTTTAACGTTTACCAAAACTTTCTAATCCCTTCCGTATTACGACTGTACAATACGATTTTTCATCCAATAACAGCGCGACTCACACCAACGCACCAATCCTGGAGCGTTTACGTCACTCTGTACCTCTTCCAATCCTTGCGCGGCTCACACCAACGCACGAATCACAGCGCGAACACTGTACTGATCTAGTATCCAATCAGAGCGCGGTCGGTTTGACGTCAGCAGTCGCTGCAGTCGCTCCTACTCCTGTCTCCTGTCACTCGTCTACCCCTCCTTTACAAAATTTCTCAGTAGACTTTGTGTTAAATTCTACAAAATCTACTAGTTACAACATATAAACATCTCCATTGTCTGCCTCGCTAACCATAGAGTAGTAAAGGAAATCTATTTCACAAGAATCCCATCTTTCACTCACTTCTGTTCCAGTACGGAATTAATTCTCTCGTTGACACAGTAGCACATCCCTCTACTCTGCCCTTCTAACATGCATTCATTAACTGTTTCCTCTAGGACTGATCCAAAGAGTTTTACAACCAACTAAATGCTCGTTCATTCACGCACATTCATACAAGAAAATGTAGTACATACATACAGAATCCTTCCCGAGAACAGCGAACAATCTGTCCCGCTACAGAATTATGATACACGTTAACCAAGCAGCTTACCTCTGCCCAGTCCTTCAAACAAGCTCAGAGAATACCTATTACTTCTCCCGCGATAAGCTTTAACGGTGAACCTTACGGATCCCTGGGACTTAAGACCAGAGTTTCACAGATAACCTTCGCTACCATACGCACTCCTTTTATACCAGAAATATTTCTAATAGTAACATACGACGATGTCACTGATTCCGAACCCAGACAATGTGACGCGCAACTTCAATTGTCACACGTTTTTCCTGCATACGTACAGGACTAACAATCCCGTCTTTTTTCCGAGAGCAGTATATACTTCCCTCTGCCCTACTACGGAACTGCTACCAGCTCCCAAGTTCCAGAAGCACTACATAAAACTCAACACGACGACTCCAACATATAGTATTAGTACATATACCGTCATCAATCAATAATCAATAAATCAAAGCCAATGTACAAGCAATTTAATCAGATCAAGACAATAATCAAAAACCATCAAATTCTGCTACCAGGAAATTGGTGCAGATTGGGGTGTACAAATTCTTCTTACTTCCACGAATAGAGTAATTTCACAGTTACACACACATACACTCATCATACACTTGGACCCATTTTACTAGCATACACTCGAATACTCTATCAGCACTAAACCTGTGGAAGAAAAGACTCCTAAACACCCTGCATCTACACTGAGGTCGATAAGACCTAATTGTTACTGTCCTGAGTCATGATCTAAACAATCTATACAATAATAATCAAAATAGAGTACTCAATAATTGACAAGAAATAACCACCAACACTGTATTTAAAATTATGGTACTTTATCTAAATTAGTCAAAGAAATTCAATCAGAGTAAATCATTATTCTCATAATTACCTATTCTAGCTAAATGTCAAAATGGGTCAAGACAGGTCTCTCAGTAGAAGTCTCCCAAGTCGCCGTCCTTACAGCATCGATCTTCACCAACGCAAGTTCGTAAAGAAGTGGCCTCAAAATCTCGAATGCAACGAACACAGACCCTCTCTAGTCTAGTATATTTATAATGAAAATTACAAAATAATAGCAACATAAAATGTTCTTGTTTTCCGTTGAGCCGCTGAGCAGAGCGAGCAGGAAAGGATGTAGCATCGCTACATTTGGAAAATCTCCGCTCAGAAAAATCACAAAAATAAAAAGACGGAAGAAGGAAACTCTAGGTTTAAAAATGTTTCTTTTTCATTCACATTTCCTCGGAACCAGCGCTGCAATCACAAAGTTCATTGTGGCTCCCTTGTCCTCCAAGGACATTTGGACATTCGCCCAGAGCTGCTGTCCTCACGGAAATCTTTAAACCAGGCGAAGACTGTGGTCAGATGACTCTCGACCATGTTCAGCAAGGCCTTTTCATCAGAGTTCGACTACCCAAATGCAGGCTTTAAACGGCAGCCATTTTTAATAGGCCAAAACGTACCATCTTAATTAAAAGAGACAGCATAGTGATTAAACAGTGTTAACCCCACTAATACCCTTATGTGTATGTAATTATCTAGCCTTTGCAACACAGAAAAACATTAGTACACGACATTTCAAAAGCGTTTTGTGCTTTAAAACAAACAGCACTCAGCAACATTTATTTAATAAAAAATGCACATTATTATTAAGCAACATGAATGCGTCCCCACGTGTAGTTTTCTCTTGTTAATTCGTATTGATTAATCAGAACATTTACACAAAACAAATAATTAATAATTAATAATTAATATTTTTAATTATCAACAAATAGACAAGCCAGAGCTTAAAAACCCAATAGATTTTCAACAGAAAACTCTGCTCCAGCACTATCACCTCTTCATCTGCTTTCATCTGCACCTGATGCCAGTTCTACAGCAGCCTCCTGCCCACACCCTTCCCAAATACTAACAACACCCTCAACACCCTGTCCAACACACATGTCAGTCACACATGCCACATCAACAACACCTACATCCCTGCCCTACACCACCCACCACAGCAAACCCATACGTCAACACCCATATGCATTCATGCTTCTCAACACATGATCACTCAGCAAACACACATTCAAAATATAGGGCCTGTGAGCAACAGCGCATCCAACATCCTTTTTTTTCAGAGAACTCGTTTAACTCCTAATCAGCTCAAGATATTGCCACAGCATACAAGATCACTCAATAGGACCACCTTCACAAGCCAGCAGGAGGAATCCATCAAATGCATAGCATCCAGAGAGAACGCCACCCCATTGATTGGACACCTAAACTTCAAGCTGCAAATCTCAGAAAACTTCACCCTGTACATAACCCTCGCCTACCGATCACTGGGGTCACAAGCAACCATTACCAACCTCATTAGCGACTTCATCACACCCTCCCCTTCTACTCCTGAGCCTAAACTCTACTCAGTTACCTCAACTTTCACTTGGAACACCGAAACAATTGCTGCTCCACAACACTCCTGGAAAGCTTGAGCAACATCTGACTCACCAAGATTGTCTCAGAACCAACACATACTAGAAGACACCCACTGGACCCCATCTTCACCACACAGTAAGAGCATCAAATACAACTCCGCCACACTGCTTACATGGACCGACCACTCCATCATCCCCTTACAAATCAACACACCTCAAGTCAACAACCCCACCAGGTTCAGCATTTCAAGCTGCAGTTGGGGCAAAATCATAGAGGCAGACTGGCTTGGCTCCCTCAGCATGGGTCAACCAAGTCCCACACACAACCTCGACAAGAGCATCAATAAATTCAATAACTAGATCAAGGACTGCATGGACAACCGTTCACCCATCAAATCACCCAACAAGCATAGTAGAGCAAACAAGCAGGCCATTTGATACACAGAAGACCTCAGAGACACCAAATGACACTGTAAACAGTTAGAAAGGAAATGGAGAGTCAGCTATGGCACCACCAACAGAACTACCTATAAGTCTGCAGTCAGGTGCTATCACCAACAAATAAAAATACAAAGAAAAAAAGCACTGGTGGACTGCATTGAAGGAAGTTCTCATAGCTGCAAGGAGATCTCCATAATCATCATGGATTTCATCTCACCCTTAGCCACTGTCCACAACATCACTGCCTTCCAACAACTCTGGGACGAGCTAGCCAAATTCTCAACAGCAAAATTGCAAACATCTACAGAAAATTCACACAACAAACCTAACCCCAGAGAAATCATTCCTATCCTACCCACCACGAACCAAGATGACCACCTAACCAAATGGATAATCCTCACCAGAAATGACAACAGCAATCATGTGGACCATCCACTCAGGGCCCCAACAGACCCATACCCCAACACATCTGCAACCTGTGAACATCATTAATCAGCACCACCTAACCCACATCCATCATCTTCATCTCCATCACATCTGCCTCTTTCTGGGAGAAATGGAAAATTGCAGAAATCAATGCCCTCTTCCAGAAGCCCACAGTTGACCTGAATCAACTGAGCAACTTATGACTCATCTCACTGCTGCCCTATCCAGTCAAAGTGATTGTGAAGGCCAGCAACAAGCAACTTAAACCCCACTTCAAACTTCTCCATCTTCTAGACAACACTCAATCAGGATTCAGAAAGAAAAATAGCACTGAAACATCAATCATTGCGGCCACTGGGTCATTCGAATCATCTAGGATCGAGGAGAAACAGAGGCTCTCATCCTGCTTGACCCATCAGTGGCCTTCGACACTGTCTCCCACATCACCCTCATCAGAAGGCTCCACGAGATTGGCATACAAGGATGTAATCTCAAATGTATCTGTTCCTTCCTCACAGGAAGAATCCAAAGGGTCAGGCTACCACCCTTCACATCAGAAACCGAGAAACTGAAATGTGGTGTCCCACAGAGATCGTCCCTGAGCCACACCCTTTTCAACATATGCATGGCATTCCTCACCAACATCATCCGATGACAAGAAATCACCGTCATTTCTTACACCAATGATTCCCAACTCCTCCTCTCCCTGACATGCAAGACAAGCACCACCAGAACCAACTTCACCAACTGTATGAACATGACAGCAGACTGCATGCACACCAACTGCCTAGAGTTCAACTCTAACAAGATGGAAGCACTGATCTTCGGTATAAAGACCTCCCCGTGGGACTCCACCTGATGGCCATACTAAAACCAACACCCACAGGCCATGCAAGAAATCTAGGGATCATCCTAGACAATAATCTCGACATAACGGCTCAAGACAACACAGTGTGTGCCTCCTGTTTCCACATCCTACACATACTTCGAAAGATCTTCAAATGGCTGCCTCAGAACACCAGATGGGCTGTCATGCAAGCACTCATCACCAGCACGCTGGACTGCGGAATATCAGTCATGTAATTAAATAAAACATATTAAATAATTCATAATTTTTATTAACTACTTAACTTTCCACCCTATAGCCCTCTACAAAACTATAAACTACTACAAAATTAAATACAAATTTCTAAATCACTTAAAATTACAATCTGCATTTAAAAGAAAAACAACCTTAACAGGAACAATAATAAAACCTAGAACTAATATAACAATAACACGCCCAAACAATTAAAAAACAATGGCCCTCATTATGATGGCGGTCAGTTGGACCGCCTTCCGCCATCGTGTTGGGCAGGTGACCGTCCGACAAGGAGTCGGCAGTCCCACCAGGCCTATTACAATCAGACTGACCTGCAAGCAGTCGAAAAGTGCCTTTTCCTACTGTGGCTTGTGCTACAGCCCAAAAAAATGGCACTTTGTGCACATCCGTGCACTGTGTGTCAGACATCATATGGTGCCTGGCACACAGTGCATGAATTTGTGGGGTCACTACATGTGTTTCCCAGGCCACTTAGCAGTGTCCCCCGTCAGATGGGTGCCCTGCTTGGGGCCCCCAAAGTCAGTTTTTGTATGCCTTTTCATTGTGGTGGCACCACCATGAAAAGGCAGTTAGCAAGGGACATCCTAATCCCTACCGAGGTGCGTGTGCAGGTACCGTATCCATTGTAGGGAAAGGATACCGACTGCCTCCTCCATGGGATCTGCGTTCCAACCACCGGTATTGTAATCTGGGGGTCAGGCCTGTGGCTTGGATGTCGAATGGACCGCCACCGACAGCCTGTCGAGGGTGGCCTACCCACCATCATAATGAGTCCCAATATTATTGATATCAATCTAATGAACCATGAAAATTATTAACAACATCAATATTATTATAAACAATATCACTTACCTCCAAAATCGATAGTTGTGCATCACGATGTTTGTGTATCATAATATTTCTTATCCAATATTTCTGCCTCCTGATACTTGTAAATCAATATTTCCTCCAAATATGCATAAACCTGGTAATTTGCAGTCAGAGAAAGAAAAGTAAACATCAATCTCCATGTTAAAACTGTAAGCAGTAGTTTGTCATAATTCCCCTGACTGGTGGCCTTCTGAATCAGGCGCAGCACTGACTCCCAAAGTGGTAGTAAAAAACCTGGACATCACCCTGATCACGCGCTGACCATGAAAGGACAGGAAGTGGCTATCACTAACACCTGCTTTCACATGATGTGTCTTCTGCAAAGAGTCTTTTCTTTACTTCAATTGTTTGTGCATAAAACTTTGATCCAAGCGTTGTTTATCAGCCACCTGGACTATTGTAACGCCTTACTTGCGACTACTAATGGAACACTTCTTACTAAGGGGAACTACCTTTACAACGCAACTTTTACAACGCTATGCTATTACAACGCATTTTTTACAACGCAAAAACTTTTACAACGCATGCTTTTACAACGCATGCTATTATATGGTAAGTACTTTTACAACGCATATACCTTTACAACGCATTCTTTGAAAATGCCTTTACAACGCATGCATTTACAACGCATGCATTTACAACGCATGATGTTATATGGTAAGTACTTTTACAACGCATATACTAATACAACGCATTTTTTAATGTTGGTATTTTATTTTAAATAAATATATATATCGTATAATTAATTTTTATTAAATAAAATATAATTTTTAACAACGCATATACTATTACAACGCATTTTTTAATGTTGGTATTTTATTTTAAATAAATATATATATCGTATAATTAATTTTTATTAAATAAAATATAATTTTTAAAAAGTGAGTAGTTTTACAAAATAATAATTCTTGAGTATTTTGTATAATAGAAATGTTTTTTTGGATAGTTAAATTAATACTAGAGTATTTCTCTAAATAGAAAGAGTATTTTTAAATTTAATTTGATACATATTAGAGTTAATAGTGAGTTTTTTAAAGTTAAATTAATACTTGAGAATTATTCTAAATAGAAAGAGTATTTAATATTTAAAATAAAAAAAAGAGTGAGTAACTAAATATTAATACTTGAGTATTTTTAAAATTTTAAAGTGTATTTTTTACATTATTTTATTACTTGAGTTTTTTTTTGAAAAAAAAATATATTATAAATTTAATAAAATAAAAAATTAAGAGTACTTAATAAGTAATAAGAATGATTAATACTAGAGTATTTTTAAGTTTCTAAAATAAAGTATAATTATTTTCCATAAAATGGAAGAGTACTTTTTGACTTTTTATAAAAATATTAAGAGAAATTTTTTTAAAAAAATTACAAATATAATTTTTTTTTTAATATTTAAAGAGTAATAAAAAATGCATTTTAAAAATAATATTATATTAAAAAAAAGAGAAGGAAAAAAAGTACTTACTTTTAAAAAAAAATTCCCACGGTTTTGCATTGAAGTCTATGAGCTTATTTGTCCTTCATTTATTTTGGCAGCTTCAGAATATACAACCCGCGGAACAAGAAAAGAAGGATCAGAAAGAGAAGAAAGAGGAAGTTTTGAAGGGAAAAGACAAAAGAGTCGAGGTAAGGAACATATTTAGTAAATTTACATTTAAATAGTTACAATTTTGAAGTTTAAATCACTTTTTAATAAATAATAACAGCAAACAATTATTGTTTTGAAAATATTTATTTATACAAAAATAATGATAAAATAAACCATATTTTTATTTAATTTTGCAATGTAAGTAACATTTTCCAAAAAACATATTAATATTTTATTTACATTTATAAACATTTATTAACAGATTAGTTAAATAAAGTAGTCCGTTGAATATTTTGATGCACGCGATGACGTAATGACGTGAGCGTCGACGTAATGCGCCATTTTGCAGAGCATCGGAGGAGGAAGCAGCAGGAAGCTGATCTGCGGTCAGGTAGGAAATACTTTCATTTGATATTATAGATTAAACCTTTAAAAGGGATACATATATAGTGAGGAAAGAATAAGGAGAGGTTGCGGGAAAACTAATTGATGTCTTAAATGTTTTTAAACATGTCCACATTAATGTCATTAATGTATGCCTAAGTCGGGTCGCGAAAAGTTATTTTTTTATTTAAAAAAAGTTTGTAACTGTTAAAGAATTTAAAGTTACTGTTCAGAAAGTTGATTTCTTTACTTAGGAAGTAACAAAAGTAATGTCGATCTTCATTTTGAATTGGAAAAAAGTAGCGCACTTGTAAAATTTGGAAATTAAAGATTGATTAAAAAATGGTGATTAAGCAGCAAAGTGCATTTTGGATTATGGTTTGACGTGTAGAATTTAGATATGTTTGAGTTTTGGTGATTTCTTAGGACGGAAATTATAATGGAAGTTATCGGTAATTATATTAATGGCGTTCCGATTTCGAAAAATTGTTCAAATACTATGGGACAGTAAATTTGAACACATTGGTAGTTTTTGCTTGAAATGAAGATTTGTTAAAAAAAAAAAAAGGACCCGACTTGTTTGTTTGTAAAAGTTTTTAGAAAAAAAAATTGTATGCCAATTGTAATTTGAAAAATATTAAATTTTGAAGCAAAGCAGGAAAGTAAGTTAATACATTATTTTAGAAAGAAAGAATGTTAGAAAGATTTTCCAGGTAGTCTATAGCCACACACAACGAAAATTGTTGTAGAATTGCCAATAGTCTCTCAGACATTTCCCTTGTTTTGACTGTTACTCGTGGGTTTAGACTACCTGCGAGTGTTTGGGCTATTCTCATTTCCTGAAAACTTTGCTCCTTCTTCAAAGTTTCCAAAAAAGAGTAGAAGTTTGGATGTGGTTTGCCAATTGTGTGGTTGAAGGAGTTATGCCATCCCTCAATGGCATTGTTTGTTTTTGCTTCTCCCTCTAAACAACTCGTGTAGCAGTTCCACCACTCCACATGGAATCGTGGCTTCCTCCTGCGACCCGATCTGCTTAGGTGTCCAATCCATGTGTCCTCAAAATAATTTAGAATGGGTGCCAATTTTTCTTCGTTACTCGTATAATAAACAGATTCTATAATTGCAGTGTAGTACTCGTCCACACTATCGGGAGGAACAAAACAAAGTGCAGTTAATTTTTTTAGTTCAAATTGTAGTTTGCTATCCCGAGAATATTCTGCAACTAGGGATGTTTTCTGTAATTTACGCCAAAATGCCTGCGAAAAATGAAAAAAACATCCCTGAATTTGGGTATCCGTGTACGTTTTAGTGATCACATTGATCATGCTCAATTCAAAATCAATAATTATTTTTCGAGGACTTGAAGATGTTTTACTTTTAATCACTGATAAAAGTTCAGTGTATGTTGCAGAAGTCTTATCAGGTAGCAAACTATAAACTAAGGGAATAACACTATTGATAATTTTAGCATGTATAGTGTAAATTTGAGTGAAAGGATGGGGTGTACTTTTAAACGTCCCATCCATCATCCAAATTTCACTACTTTCTAACTTAGCAAGGTTACGTGGGGTACTAAAAATGAGAATTCGTTTCTGAGGGTTTTCGTTGTCATGCAGAAGGAAAGGTTCATCAGAAAAAGAAATAGAAAGATCATGAGGAATTCTAATGTCAGAGAAAGAATGTGGTGTAGATAATTGAATGTTACTTGCCTGCTTTTGTCTCTGAATAATTCTTCTCAAATTAGGAATTATAGGCATGTTACTAGCAACATGACTGGGGACATGCTGTGCAACCTCTCTTAAAATGGATCCTGTAGAATCATTGGAGGTGCTTGCAATAGCTTTCATTTCGTTTATTGTTTCTCTAATTTCTACCTCCATTGCAGAGGCAGAGTGGTTATGTTCTGTAGTTTTCACAACTAAATTATCAACAGTAACCGCTCTGCCACTGCAATGGGTAGTGTAGTATTGCACACACCTCCAATGATTTCTAGTTAAACTTATTCTTTCCTTACTATATATGTATCCACCATGGTTTAATAAATTTTTGCCCTTCTTGGATTTAATAAACTTTGCAGCTTCCAGACTAGACATTATCTGAAAAGAGAAGAGAAGAGAAAAAAATTAGCCTGACAAAATAAATGAAATACCAAAAACATAACATTTACACCATCCAACACTTTCCCTACTGCTGCACCTTCCTGGAGTTAGAATAGTAATTTGCACCCCTACACCATCCATCACTTTCCCTACTGCTGCACCTTCCTGGAGTTAGAATAGTAATTTGCACCCCTACACCATCCAACACTTTCCCTACTGCTGCACCTTCCTGGAGTTAGAATAGTAATTTGCACCCCTACACCATCCATCACTTTCCCTAATGCTGCACCTTCCTGGAGTTAGAATAGTAAATTGCACCCCTACACCATCCAACACTTTCCCTACTGATGCACCTTCCTGGAGTTGGAATAGTAATTTGCACCCCTACACCATCCATCACTTTCCCTACTGCTGCACCTTCCTGGAGTTAGAATAGTAATTTGCACCCCTACACCATCCATCACTTTCCCTACTGCTGCACCTTCCTGGAGTTAGAATAGTAATTTGCACCCCTACACCATCCATCACTTTCCCTACTGCTGCACCTTCCTGGAGTTGGAATAGTAAATTGCACCCCTACACCATCCAACACTTTCCCTACTGCTGCACCTTCCTGGAGTTGGAATAGTAAATTGCACCCCTACACCATCCATCACTTTCCCTACTGCTGCACCTTCCTGGAGTTGGAATAGTAAATTGCACCCCTACACCATCCATCACTTTCCCTACTGATGCACCTTCCTGGAGTTAGAATAGTAATTTGCACCCCTACACCATCCAACACTTTCCCTACTGCTGCACCTTCCTGGAGTTAGAATAGTAATTTGCACCCCTACACCATCCATCACTTTCCCTAATGCTGCACCTTCCTGGAGTTAGAATAGTAAATTGCACCCCTACACCATCCAACACTTTCCCTACTGATGCACCTTCCTGGAGTTGGAATAGTAAATTGCACCCCTACACCATCCAACACTTTCTCTACTGCTGCACCTTATAATGTTGTTTAAAAATACCTTGTTTTTTTGAAATTGGTTTTCTTGCTGAGTCTTCTTAAGTGGGAATGGCCTGTAGGCTGGAGTAGACACTTATGTATTGATTGGATATGTAAAACAAAAAGAATTGTCTGCAAAAGTGATAAAAGGAAAAAATGAGAAAAATGAACGTTGTAGAGAAATGCAAATTTACAATAACTTTTTGCAACAATTAAATTCATTTTAACATATAGTACATAACACTTTCCCTACTGCTGCACCTTCCTGGAGTTGGAATAGTAATTTGCACCCCTACACCATCCATCACTTTCCCTACTGCTGCACCTTCCTGGAGTTGGAATAGTAAATTACACCCCTACACCATCCAACACTTTCCCTACTGCTGCACCTTCCTGGAGTTGGAATAGTAAATTGCACCCCTACACCATCCATCACTTTCCCTAATGCTGCACCTTCCTGGAGTTAGAATAGTAAATTGCAACCCTACACCATCCAACACTTTCCCTACTGCTGCACCTTCCTGGAGTTAGAATAGTAATTTGCACCCCTACACCATCCATCACTTTCCCTACTGCTGCACCTTCCTGGAGTTAGAATAGTAAATTGCACCCCTACACCATCCAACACTTTCCCTACTGCTGCACCTTCCTGGAGTTGGAATAGTAAATTGCACCCCTACACCATCCATCACTTTCCCTACTGCTGCACCTTCCTGGAGTTGGAATAGTAAATTGCACCCCTACACCATCCATCACTTTCCCTACTGCTGCACCTTCCTGGAGTTAGAATAGTAATTTGCACCCCTACACCATCCATCACTTTCCCTACTGCTGCACCTTCCTGGAGTTAGAATAGTAATTTGCACCCCTACACCATCCATCACTTTCCCTACTGCTGCACCTTCCTGGAGTTAGAATAGTAAATTGCACCCCTACACCATCCAACACTTTCCCTACTGATGCACCTTCCTGGAGTTGGAATAGTAAATTGCACCCCTACACCATCCATCACTTTCCCTACTGATGCACCTTATAATGTTGTTTTAAAATACCTTGTTTTTTTGAAATTGGTTTTCTTGCTGAGTCTTCTTAAGTGGGAATGGCCTGTAGGCTGGAGTAGACACTTATGTATTGATTGGATATGTAAAACAAAAAGAATTGTCTGCAAAAGTGATAAAAGGAAAAAATGAGAAAAATGAACGTTGTAGAGAAATGCAAATTTACAATAACTTTTTGCAACAATTAAATTCATTTTAACATATAGTACATAACACTTTCCCTACTGCTGCACCTTCCTGGAGTTGGAATAGTAATTTGCACCCCTACACCATCCATCACTTTCCCTACTGCTGCACCTTCCTGGAGTTGGAATAGTAAATTACACCCCTACACCATCCAACACTTTCCCTACTGCTGCACCTTCCTGGAGTTGGAATAGTAAATTGCACCCCTACACCATCCATCACTTTCCCTAATGCTGCACCTTCCTGGAGTTAGAATAGTAAATTGCAACCCTACACCATCCAACACTTTCCCTACTGCTGCACCTTCCTGGAGTTAGAATAGTAATTTGCACCCCTACACCATCCATCACTTTCCCTACTGCTGCACCTTCCTGGAGTTGGAATAGTAAATTGTACCCCTACACTATCCATCAGTTATCCTATTTCTGCACTTTAGTGGAGTAACAATAGCAAAAGGAATGACTATTAAATTGTGGAAATTATAACACTCATAATGTAAAATACCTTTTTCAGTTGTTTTTTGTTCTCGTGCCTTTAAGGTAATGCTTGCTGCAGGATAAAGTTATATTTTTTGTAACCGATTTACTCTGAAAAAATTTTTTTTAAAAAAAATTTATGTTACTTAGTCAACGTTGGTTTAAAAAAAAAACTCATTTTTGAAAAGTATGATATTTGACAAATGAGTATGAGTAAAAATTGGTTAAGCAAAACATAATACACATTGAATGCATTTTAAAATAAGAGTAATAATGGATACACCTACACTATCACTCAATTACTCTACTGCTGAACATTCTGGGACTTAGAATACTAATAGTTACCTCAGTAACTTGAAACGCTTTTTCAGGTGTTGTACCTAACTGAAGTCTTATTAGTAATTGTTACCCCTGCACCATGGTATAATTTCGTTTATGATGTAGTGAGAATGAGGAAAGAAAAAAAATCACCTTTGCCATTACAACACTTTAGCTAATGCTAAAAATATATTTTTAAACTAAAATAATTTAAAATAAATTACATTTACCTTCACAATACTAAAGGTGAGTCGTTTATGTGGAGGTGATGCAAAATTAGGTACACCAATTTTTGATTCTCAATGTATTGCAAGTTTCTGTTTTTGGAAAAGAAAGTAGTTGTTTTTAGTTGGTATATATTTTTAGTCATAAGAAATTAGAAACAGTACATTTTAAAAGTTAATATTAAAAATTTAAAAATATATTTTGTATGGAAAGTAGACATATTTTACGCAAAACCATGGTTTAAAAATATTTTACTGACTTACTAGTAGTTGTCTACTAATAATGGTTTTCCGAAGGAATTCAGTGCTCTCTCTGAGGAGGTCGCAGTGGAGGTGACAGAGGGTCAGGTTTTGACGTCTGGTCTCTCTGGTAGTTGATAATCAACTGATTGCAAAATGGTGTCTTCCTGGTATTTATAAGTTTTACTCTGTGTCACTATTAATTTTTTTAAAAACTGCGTTCGATGTGTTTTTTTTTATACTTTATTTTACTGTGGAAAATGATAATTTAAAAATGCATTTTAAAATGTATTGTTTTCACTCATTTGCTCCGTTTTGGCATCCATTTTGGAACATGTCTTTTGGTATTGTTTTCATAGAAAGTGTTGTAGGACAAGTTTGACAAGTGAGATGGTTAAAATGGCGCCTATGTGTATGTGTCTTCTGTTTTACTCTGTTTACTTACTTTCCGATTTATTCATGATAAAAATGTGTAAGCACTGTTGTTAATTCTATCGTTCTTTTTGTTAAACTTTGAAATGTGTGAATACGGAATTTTAGGGGGGATTTTGAGTATTAATTTTAATACTCGGGTATTAATTGTAATACTCGAGTATTAATTTGGTTATGCATTTCAGTAGATTTACGCTCAGTTTTTCTCCACATTTTAATACACTTCCCCACCCTAAAACCCCTAATTTCCCTGCATCCCGTGCCAGATTTTATTGTACTTTTAATTAAAAAAAAAAAAAATCGCGTTGTAATGGTATGCGTTGTAATAGATTTCGTTGTAACAGCACTTTTCAGTATTTTAATAGGTTTTGCGTTGTAAAAGTGTTCGTTGTAAAGTAATGCGTTGTAGTAGTACTTGCGTTGTAAAAAATGCGTTGTAAAGGTATGCGTTGTAATAGCATGCGTTGTAACGTCATACATCCCTTACTAAGCTTAAGTGGTCCAAAATATAGCGACTCTCCTCATCCAAAATCTACCTTCCTGGGCTGCCTCATCACACCATTTGCACTTGTTTCACTGACTCCCTGTGCAAAAAAGAATAATCTTCAATATTTGCTGTATAACTCCTAACTCTTTGAACGGCAAAGGACCTAGTTATCTTGAGGCAAAGCCAGGCAGAACTTTAAGATCCACGGACAAATCCCTTCCTACTATTCCTCGAATCAGGAAATCCCATTTGAGTGTTAGATCTTTTTTCTACTTAGCCCCCTAGTACTGGAACAAACTACCCATAAACATACGGAAATGCATAGATCACCTCAAATTCAGAAAACTTCTTAAGACCGAGCTGTTTGTGACCTAGATGTCCTTCTAGCCTGAGTCCTATGCTACGAAATGAGACAAGACAATATTGTCTTTTTTAATTGCTCATTCACCTTCTGAACCTGGGCTTCACCCCCCTCACCCCCAGATCCCTTCTTCCAACACCTATATTTATCGCTCAAACATGAACTTTTTTACTGTGAACTTTAGGCACCTGAAACGCATCACACAGGCGCCTGGTGGTGCGATGAGCCAGGGTAGCATCCATGATGCGGTCCTCTCTGTCCCTATCTCCGAAGCAGTCCTAGGTGGCCACCAGTCCCAAGCCCGCCCGCACACAGTGCGTAAATGTTTCCTTGAAGCTGCAGATTCATTTGTGTTTCTTGAAAAAATCTTTCACATTCGCACTGCTCATTGCCAGTTCTAATAGCAGTTTTTTTGTCAGTAGACAGATTCTTTGAATTCACAAATAGTTCCCCTTACATAAAAGTGTCCAGACAGGCGAGCCCAAGCATAAATCACTCCGGTCATACCGCAATTAATAAACTATTAAATAGCTTTATGTCCAGGCACAGGGTGATTAAAAGACTTGCAATGGGGCAATCTGTGACAGCCTCCTCAGTATCCCCATCTGTAATTGCCTGTCAGACTTTGCACTCCTGCGTTATCACTCACAGGCCTGCTCCGATGTGTCTTTCCTCCTGCGCTGCAAATACAGCTTGACGTACATTTATCAGCCAAATTGCGTTCTCTTCTGTGTACCACTTGAGGTTTAAGGTTGATCAAGTGTTAAGGCTACAATCACTCACAAGAATTTTTCAATTCTTTTCAAGGATCCATTTAAGTACATAGGATTTAGGGTGGTGGGTAGTCACAACCCCAGTGCCTGCAGCAGCCGCCTCTCTTTTATTCTTGGCTTTATTCCGGAGCTAAGGAAACACATGGTTATTGAGCGACACAATCCGTGACTCCTTGACACATGTCATTTACCAGCATATCATGAAGGATTGATTCTGTACGCCTCAATTTATTTTCAAGTGATGTAATTGACTACTATTCTGCCATAAGTGCATTTAATAGCTGAGATATATTAGAGCAGCGTGAGAAATTGTTAGCTTGTGACAGAAGTACAGCATTTTATATAATGTAGAACTGTTAAAAAGGACTTAAAGAGGCATTTGATTTTTGTAACTTCAGGATACTGAAAATATGTTTCAGTTTTTATCTTGCTATACGTGTGCAGCATGAACAATCCACTAATGGCAACTCCTACGTGCTGAATCTCCATAAGAGGACTATGATAACAAGCATTGGCAAAGTTTGTCTTTTGGCTTCGACAATGCAGACCTTTCTTTGGCAGTGCTTTTTGTCGATGCTATTCCGCAGAAGACAAAAGAAAAATCATGCTTGTTTGTAGATGTTGCACAGCATCGGCAGAGGAAAAAAAGAAAAGCAACATAATCTATATGAGTGCATGCATCATCAAGAATGAGTAGATATGGCATGAGCAGTCACCATTTTTTTTAACTTCTTCGAAAGGGCTGTGTTGGAGTGGTAAATAAAACAATGGTTAAAGGTGCATATTTAAAAAAAAGGAGCATTCTTGGCAGCAAATTGCAGCTACTGAGAGCTCCAAAAATATGAAATTCGACTCCACGGACAAGGCAGAGGGACCGACAGTGGAGTAGGGTGGGGGTAAAATACACTTCACCAAGCGGGGAGAGCAGAGGAAGAAGAAGAGCTGGGAAGGTGAGGCGAAGGGGGAAGGGAGGAGAAAAGCTGAGTGGGATAGGGAGGCATGGGAGAAGCAATGGACAAACCATGGAAAAGGGTGTGCAGAGTACAGAGACCACTGGGGATGGGTAATTGAGGAAGGAAGCAGTACTAGGAGGAGACAGCAATGAAACACATGAATTCTACGGAGTGAGTGCTAAAAATGTCAGAAAAAAGTCGTTGTCAGAAAGTGAGCATTTGAAGGATACAAAGCTGTGCTCCAGAGGAGAGAAAAACACAATAAATGGAAGGAAAGTCGTTGAAAAATAAGCAAGCAAATGAGGGTGACAACAAGCCAACAGATGTTAAGCAACAGTCAAGCCCAAAGCCCACTGTAGCTGTTTACATTGTCCACTAAGAGGTCTCCAATAACATATAGGTAAAGGCTATCTTCAGGAGAGACCTAAAAAGGATATTAGTGTTTGCGGAAGTGTTCTAAAGCAAAAGTAAAGGATTTTTTTCAGGGAATGCTTTTAAACAAAATCATACCTTCACTTTCATTCTGATCAACAAATAGCATTTTATTTTGATTTAACCTACTGTAAGAAGACAGAGCAATGCTGAAATGTATGCCCCTGTGGTTCTAGTTCCTTAATTTAATTTAATTTAGAGGCTATGTGACTCTAACACATACATGATCTAAGAGGGCGCGCAAAGACATGAGGGCTTCTAATGCAATGGGAAACACACACGTCACATTACATTGTCCTCCGAGAGGCTGCTTAAGACTTCCCTGGATTGTGACTTGTTATTTTCCACATCCACCAAAAACTGATTTTATAAGGTGCAGGAAATAGCACTTATTACAAGTTTCCCCCTCTAAATGGGTAATGAAATGAGGATGTTATGCTTTCTGTAGCAAAACCTGCATGTACCCATATCTACTGGGCATTTTAAACCCAGTTAATTTAAATAGCTTTGAATTGCTGAAATTACCGGTGTGAAAACGTTGAGTGGGTGGTAATTACTGCAAAATAAGTAAATCCAAACCCTCTGCGAACCAGAGTCTTCTGCAGTACTTGGTAAATATAGCCACTCATATTAAGGGCCTTGTACTGCTCTTGAGGGCATGTCACTGCTCCGCCACCTCTCAACGAGGGCACACATTCTGGTGACCCTGCTGACAGGCGCACGTGCCCTTACTTCAGTTATACCCCATAATCATTCATATGGTTATATTTAGAGACATATTAAATCTAGTTTGGGAGTGCAACTGTGCTCTCACTCTCACAATATTCTCAAAATCAAAACATAAGGTTTTTCTGCGGCGAAACCGCACAGACCACTACAGAAAACAAGCATTAACAAAGCCAATAAGTTTCACCTCCTTGAGACCTAGTGACTTTTTTCAGAATTTCTTTAGATATGTTGCATAGTAGCGCAGGCTGTTGTGCAACATGGCTTAAAGTAAAGCAAAGCAAAGTGCTGTGACACAGCCAGGGTTGACTGCCTCATAGCGATTTGCTTTCTTTAAACCATGCTGTACAACAGTAGAGGGCATGGCAAAACAAAAGCAGTTTTAAGTAGAATTCAATCAACACCAGGCTATGTTTTTTTCTGACAGCACTCCAAAACTTAGTCAAAATTCTTGATTTAGACAGGAAGATACAGCCTTTGGTCAAACTGCAGTTTCAACCTGTTAAGGCAGTCATCTCCCTGAAGAACAATATAATTACCCAAAACTCCTTAAAACACTACACTGCTGAGGTAAGTTTGTTTGAGAAGAGATGTGTTCCTGAGACTATAGCGCCACACAAGGCCAGACTTCATGTATCCACGTCATGTGCCAGAATCCCTATGGCCCTGCGTTCTGCTTCCCGCGATTCTCTCTAATTTGAAGTGATTCTATTCATATGCCTATGAGCAGTTTTGAAACCACAGAAAAACACCCATTGAAGATCTCACACTTTTGGCAATATACTCCTCATTAGAAATCTGCAAACCTACTGATCTACATTGAGGGTGAGTTCCTTGGAAAGGACTGGGCATGGTTTACGGGGTGTGAAGTGTAGCTTTTTTGTAGTTTTATATAGCGCAAACTTGACCCGAAGGTATTGGTGTGCTTTACATATGGACCCGTTATATTACACAAGGATACATTCTGGAGAAGGCGCAGGCTGAATAGGGCGCGCCGCCATTATGGCGGTCGCACCAGTCCCCGCCCCCCCCCCAGGGGTGGGGGGGTGGCCGTGTCAGCGAGTGACGCGGCTCCTCCCCCTCGCTTGAGCCAATGGCAGGACAGCTTGTTTGTGCGCCGTAAGCACTCCAGTGCTTCCGGTGCAGAAACGTTGTGGTGGCGTCCAGGCTGACCGGTCTCAGCCGGTCGGCCTGGGCGCTCCCTTTAAAAGAACCCGTGGGGAGCGGAACAGTCTCTTGTTCTTGCTCCCCACGGCTAGCGATCCCCGGGCCGGCTGCGGGCCCTGTAACTTTCTTTATTTTGTCTTGCAGGTTGCGGTTGGCATCCTATCGTTGGCGGCGTTTGCTGGAGAAGGTTTTTTCTACGTGCAGAGGAAGGAAGCCTTGCTACGGGCAGAGGAAAGCTTCGGAAGAGGGGGCGTTTTTCGGCATCTCTCAGTAGCGGCGTTCGGAGGAAGGCGAGGTCGGGGCATCGCAGGCTTTAATACGGATTGTTCCTGTGCTCGGTGCGGAAGGCTTCGGCGTGCGTGTCTGGTTTTTCGGTGCAGAGCTGTGAGGGTGTAATAGCGGTAAGCGCAGCAGCTCGTGGCGGGCCTCTCCGGGTTTGTGGGTTCAAACCCCGCTTTTGCACTGTTGCTGTTTGCCTCTTGTTCTCGCGCTCCTGTTAACGTGTGGGCACTGTCTGCTATTAGGCGCAAAGGCTTCCAGTAGGCGCGTATCGGTGCTCGGGAGCGTGTTAGCAGCGCCGTAGTCAAGGACGCATGGGGTCGCGTAGAGAGCAATTAGCTAAGCGCGGTTTAGCCAACCAAGCGCTGTTGTATTTTAGTGGCGCTGTAGAGCGCTATTGCACAAAGAGTACTGTGGCCTAAAGGTTAAGGTCTGGGACTCTTAGTCTCAAGGTTATAGGTATGATTGCCATTGATTCTGTTCAGGGGGATCTGAGGTTTTACGCGCAAGGGTACAGGCTCACTGCCACTGCTTCTGCTCAGTAAGAGTTGCACGTTTCCATGGGGGCAGGGGCAAGGGAGGGGCAATAGTATTTATCCCAGTTGGGTTGAGGTAATAGCAAAAAGGTGTCTGTATGTTACCTTGGAATGCTATAATAACGTTTTTATAAGCAGTGTAAGCTTCCTATGTAGAAGGGGTCTCTTATTTCCCGCTGACTTATCCAAGGCACTGTTACTCAGTGTCCACAACTGTTTTTTGTCTGCGGGGATAATTGAGCCTAGTGGGGGCTTTATAATTTAGTGGGGCATCGCGCAGCGCTACTGGTTCTTAATTGTCTTTCCACAGTTTTACCGGTACGGGAAGGTCAAGACCGGGCGAAGTTCCAACGATCCTGCTGGTTTTACTTGGAGGGTTTTGGCGGGGCGGCGCCGGCTAGCCAGCATCTCATTGCTTCTGGGAGCCATAGAGGGTTTGAGCGGGCGGCTCACCTGCGCCTACTGGGTTAGCCAGTAGGTCGTGGCTCTGGTTGCGTGGGTGCAAAGGTTGGGCGGTGGCTGCTGCTTCTACAGGTAACAGGTGCCACAGTCACCTATCTGGGGGCAACGGTTACGCGAGTAGGCAGGTCCCATATACCTCTATAGACATGGCCCCCCCGGCCCGGCGGCAGGAGAAGCGATCACGCACGGACGTCCTGTTGGAGGCGTTAATGCAGCAAGTCCAGGTAATGGGGCAGACCCTCAACAGGTTGCAGGATAAGGTGGAGGGTCCCGAGGTCCCAGAGGGGAGGTGTAGGCGACCAAGTGTACCACCTAGACCCTACTCCCTGCCACCGCCAAAGAGGTACAGGCGCAGGGCAGGTGGGAAGGGGGCGGCCGTCCCGCCAAGGCGAGAGCCCACACCCGCGCCTAACCCCCAGGGTGAAGAGGGCACAGGTGACTCAGTCCCACCCGTAGACACGCCGGGCCCCGTGGGTAATGGGAGCGCTGTGCCAGTGGCCCCCATGGGTGAACCCACTACCCCCCCTGTGGAGGGGACAGACGGTGCACACCCAGCTGAACCAGACATAGCTGCCAATTTAGCGGTAGTCCTGCCCTGGCTTGAAATGGTAGGGAACTGGTCACACGCCGCAGGGGTAACAACAGGAAGGGGGGGATGCCATTGAACGGGCTAAGAAACTGATGGCTGAACTGGAAAAAGAAAAGCCAGGCAAGGTGCCGGCAGTACCGGCGGGGGGCATAGTACCCGTTGCCCCAGCTCCAGCTCCTGGAGGCGAGGTGCCGGCAGTACCAGCAGGGGGGGCTGCACCCGCGCCCACACCACCAGCCCCAAGTGGCGAAGGTGGCAGGGAGAGTAACAGCAGCGGGAAGAAGACAGACGCGGGCAAGACGGCTGATGCAGCAGCACCAGCAGGTACAAGGGAAACATTACCTCCACTGGGTCTGGGGGAGCTGCGCTCCGGGAGGGAACAGTTGGGGTGGCATCACTCAAAAGAAACTAAAGAAAGGATCTGGAGAGGGGAATACGTTAGCATGTTATCCCTCTTGATTGATGAAGCAGACAGGGAAGAGGCAAAAAGCAATAAGGAATTTACACACTACAAAGAATGGTCCAATATAGTCCTGAAGTACAGAGTTGAGGAGAACTTGGCCAACTGGATACAGGGTTTCACTATATTCATGGCCGTCATGTTAGAGCGTTTCCCTGAGGTTGGATATGAAATGGCGTGTTGTCAGAATAGGATCACGGTTGCCCATGCTACACAAGGTGGGGATGGGTGGAAAGAATATGACAAGGAATTTAGAAGGGCAAAAGCACAGGATCCTACCCTAAGATGGAGCCAGACAGACATGTTTATTCATCTGAGACATTTGGTGCAGAACACAGGTGAGAGCGGGCGGGGGCAGGGACCTGATGCAGGGCGGTCTCAGCCCTTTAAAACAAGCCCCGCCGGTAACACGGGGGGGGGTTCACGGGTAAGCCAGGTAGCAATGGTAAGAAAGGCATCTTTTTTTACTTCAACAAACGGACATGCAGTAGAGCGCCAGGCACATGTAGGTTCAAACATTCCTGTGGTTACTGTGGTAATGCATCCCACTCCGAGTCCAGGTGTCACAAGAAGTCCAGAGGCAGAGGGGGAAAAAAGCAAGAATAGAAACCTGCTGCTGAAGAAGGCCTTTTCTCCTATTAACATTAGCACTATGATACAGTGGTTGGAGTCTTACAATTGCCCAGAGGCAGCCAGAACAATCAGGGAAGGGTTTGTAGAGGGTTTCAGGATACCGGCCCCGGGTTACCAAGGGGTGGCGCATTGCCGGAACCAGCTGTCAGTGAGGTCCAACGTAGGGATAGCAGCGGCGAAAATACTGAAGGAAGTGGGCCTGGGTAGGGTGGCCGGGCCATTTGATGACCCTCCAATGAAAGATTTTGTGTGTTCCCCGCTTGGGGTAGTGCCGAAGAAAGCGCCTGGGGAATACAGGTTGATTCACAATCTTTCTGCGCCCAGGGGTATTTCAGTAAACAATGCCATCTCTGACACACTTTGTAGCGTGAAATATGCATCTTTCGACCAAGCGGTAGACATGCTTCGGTCTTTGGGTCAGGGGGCTTTGCTTGCTAAAGCGGACATTAAGTCGGCATTTAGATTACTACCTGTACATCCAGCGGATTTTCACCTACTGGGTTTCCTATTCCAAAGGAAGTATTATGTTGATAAATGCATGCTGATGGGGTGCTCAGTGTCATGCGCCTACTTTGAGAAATTTAGCTCGTTCTTGGAATGGGCATTTAGACGGGTGTCGGGGCATCGCTGGGTGCTGCATTACATGAATGATTTTCTGTTTCTCGGGGCCCCACAATCTGGGGAGTGCAGGTCAGCATTGTCCAAATTCTGCGCATTAATGCAGGAGTTCGGAGTACCTTTGGCGCCGGGCAAAACAGTGGGCCAAAGCACGACAATCGAATTCTTGGGGATCGAATTAGATGCGGTCCAAGGGGTCTCATGGTTACCCGCTGACAAAGTTAGGGATTTCGGGGCAGCGTTGCAACACTGCCTCAGGAAAGAGAAGGTTACATTGCACCAGCTACAGCAGGTGGTAGGGCAATTGAATTTTGCACTACGCATTATCCCAATGGCGCGCCCTTTCTCTCGCTCTATCGCGCATGCAATGTCAGGTCTCAGGGAAAAGCATCACCACACCAGGCTGTCCGGCGAGGTGAGGCAGGACATGTTGATTTGGAAGACATTTTTGCGCGATTTTAATGGGAAAGTGGTCTGGCCCAGCCCACCTAAGTCCAGCCCGGAGTTGGGTCTCATGACTGACGCCGCAGGTAGCGAGGGTTTCGGGGCCATCCTGGGGTGCGAATGGGTAGCTCAGCGGTGGCCTGACTGGTGGAAGGACTCCGGAATCACCACCAACATAAGTTTCCTGGAGCTTTTTCCTATTCTAGTGGTGCTGATTGTGTGGGCAGAGGTTTTAAAAAACCAGTCTGTGATATTTTGAACGGACAACATGGCAGTAGTAGATTGCGCGAATAGTCAAACAGCAAAGTGTAGCATGATACTGCGTTTGTTGAAGGAGATTGTGTTACAGTGCATGAAATTGATTGTCCTTTTTAAAGCTAAACACGTGCCAGGTATTCTTAATCACGCGGCTGACGCATTGTCTCGTTTCAAAATGCAGGCTTTCAGGTCACATATCCCAGAGGCAGCGGCACACCCATCACCTTTCCCAGAACATCTGTGGCAGCTTGGTGCCCCAGAGTATCGAACCTCGTGGCAGCAAGCCTAGCGCCCAGAACCAGGAGTGCCTACGAAGGGGCGTTTGGGTCTTTTTATTTGTTCTTGGGTGACCAGTGGGAACACAAATGGCATAACCATGAATCTGTAGTTGACTACCTGGTGTACATGAGAGGACAGGGGCGCACGGTTGCTGGGGCGAGGAGGCACGTTTCAGCCATATCATTTTTTGCAAAAATGAAAGAAAAGGGAGATCCCACAAAGAAATTCATAGTACACCAGGCGTTGAAAGGGTGGCAGCGCTTGCAGGGAGGGCAGCTAGATGTCAGACGACCCATAGGTTTCGAAACACTAGAGAAATTATTGGGGGCGCTGCAGCAGGTTTGCACTTCATCAGGCGAAGTCATTTTGTTTCAAGCTGCATTCTGCATGGCATTTTATGGTGCTTTTAGGGTAGGCGAATTAGTCACCAGGAATAAGTGAGATTGGCTAGGGGGCCTGAAAATGGGGCACGTTAGCATCAAGAAAGATTCTGTGCTGATTTCCATCCGGAAATCTAAAACCGATCAGGAAGGTAAGGGTGAGAGCGTAGTGCTGCGCAGGGCAGGGCTTACACATTGCTGCCCGGTTTACAGGCTGGAGGTTTTTATGGCCCAACGAGCACGCACTCAGGGAGGGCCTCTTCTGATACATGGGGACGGGACACCACTCACGGTATTTCAGTTCAAAAAAGTCATGCTCCTAGCGTTGAAAAGTGCCGGGCTGGAGCCTGCCGAATTCGGGACCCATTCTTTTAGGATAGGAGCTGCCACGGAGGCAGCAGCAAGAGGGCTAGGGGACGAGCGTCTCAAAAGGATCGGTAGGTGGTCCTCTAACTCTTTCAAGAGATATGTGCGGGTGCACATGCTCTAATATGGACTGTTCAACTGTTAGGTGCACAAAGGGGGGGTTTCCCCTTTATTTCTCCCTGTTACTCAGGGAGGAGGGGGGTATGTCAGTGTCGCTAGCTGACAGGCGCTTGACGCTGTTGCATGGAATTTTTGTGTGTTTTTACGCCAGCATGGAAAAATGCTTACCCCTGGCTTGTTTCATCGACAGTTGCGGTATCTTCATCCTGTGACTCAGGAGAGGAGTTTGGAATCTTGCGCATGCACAAAACACAAGAGCAAGCAGTAGTACGGCGGGCGCCGAGTGATGGACGTACAGCAAACATGGTGGCGCAAGTTCACTCTTCGCACCGGGAAGATCAGCGTGTCTGGATGATAGGGCACTCGTATGTGCGGCGTTTGAATGATTTCTTTTCAGGAGTGGCCAAGACTAGGGCCACTCAGCTAGGGATAAACTTATCATTTTTCGGTCAGGGAGGTTTGTGCGTTGGTCAATTCAGGGAGTTGGTGAACCGAGCTTTGAAAGCAAGTACGGGACCACCGGCAATCTGGATCCTGCACTTGGGGGGTAACGACTTGGCCCGTTTAGGCAGGAAAGTGCTAGTCGAGGAAATCCTAACGGAAGTGGGATGGCTAGCTAGGCAGTGCTCCCAGTCGATAATAGCATGGTCACACATGATTCCCAGGTCACACTGGAGGGGGGGTGAGTCAGTGAGGGCGTTGAATTACGCGGTAAAGCGGATTAACAACAAATTTGATAAGCTGTTTAGGCCCCCTAGGCTAGGGTCTATAGGGCACAGGTACATCAAGGGGGAGCACTTTTTTCTTCAGGACGGGGTTCACCTCTCACATAAGGGGAATCAGGCCTTCCTAGAAGATGTCCTAGCTTGGGTGGAGAGCGTAAGGCGCAGTACATGACCTTCCTAGAGGATGAGGGGGAGTCCAGGTAGTCGGGCAACTACGCTGGCCTGTGGCGGTAAGGTCATGATGGGTAAGCATAGTCTTCGGTCCTCAATGGTTAACACCATATAACTCCAGGGGGTAGTGACAGCCCGTAGGTAGGCTGTCTGGGTGCGGGGGCCGGGGGAGTCATCCTTCCCAGTGGGCCTGGGGCCACCCCCGCACATGCGCATTAAGGCGCCGCTATGCAAAAGTCTGCAGCCCCCACGTAATGGAGTGTAAGGCACAGGGCGTAGGGGGGGCCGGGGGAAAGTATCCATCCGATAAGCTGTAACCCCCTGCGCAAGCCTTTATTAGTACATGGGGACCGGGGAAGCTGCCAGTCATTGACTTTGCCGTAGGCTCTAGAGGGGACACGCAGAAAGTAAATAACATGTATTGATAGATTTACGGCAGGAGTGTCTTGTGTATTAGACTGTGTTAAGGTTAGCCGTGGAATATCTGACTGTCAAAAATGTATCTGTCAATGTATCTGTACTTTCTGCGTAAAGTTTCTGTATATAAGGTTTTTAATTTTTGTTTTGTTAAATGTTAATAAATACGGCCGGTGGGGGGTTACTCCCCCCTAATCCAAAAAGTAAAATTACCTGTGTGGTCTCACAAGTGTTACAATGAGGATGGATGAGGGTAATGTTATCCATAATCACAGGGTCGGTCGTTTCAGAGTAGGGGACATAGGTAAGAACCAGACCATATGGAGAAGGCGCGGGCTGAATAGGGCGCGCCGCCATTATGGCGGTCGCACCAGTCCCCGGCCCCCCCCTCCCCAGAGGGGTGGGGGCTGGCCGCGTCAGCGAGTGATGCGGCTCCTCCCCCTCGCTTGAGCCAATGGCAGGACATCTTGTTTGTGCGCTGGAAGCACTCCAGTGCTTCCGGTGCAGAAACGTTGTGGTGGCCTCCAAGCTGACCGGTCTCAGCCGGTCGGCCTGGGCGCTCCCTTTAAAAGAACTTGTGGGGAGCAGAACAGTCTCTTGTTCTTGCTCCCCACGGCTAGCGATCCCCGGGCCGGCTGCGGGCCCGTAACTTTCTTTATGTTGCCCACCCACCATCCCCTAAGGCAGGTATTGTTTGCAGGTTAGTTTCCGGTTGGGGTATTGTGTCCGATTATTTGCCCCCTTTTTTCCATAGTAGTGGCTTAGGGAAAAGCAAGGGTATCAGTGTTTCGTTAGTATAGTATAAAGCATAACGTCGAATTTTCTCTTTTAATTAAATATTGTCGTATTTAGAGTGTCTCTGGTCAGGCGGTAAGGTCATGATGGGTAAGCATAGTCTTCGGTCCTCAACGGTTAACACCATATAACTCGAGGGGGTAGCGGCAGCCGGTAGGTAGGCTGTCTGGGTGCGGGGGCCGGGGGAGTCATCCTTCCCAGTGGGCCTGGGGCCACCCCCGCGCATGCGCATTAAGGCGCCTCTATGCAAAAGTCTGCAGCCCCCACGTAATGGAGTGTAAGGCACAGGGCGTAGGGGGGGCCCGGGGGAAATTATCCATCCGAGAAGCTGTAACCCCCTGCGCAAGCCTTTATTTGTACATGGGGACCGGGGAAGCTACCAGTCATTGACTTTGCCGTAGGCTCTAGAGGGGACACGCAGAAAGTAAATAACATGTATTGATAGATTTACGGCAGGAGTGTCTTGTGTATTAGACTGTGTTAAGGTTAGCCGTGGAATATCTGACTGTCAAAAATGTATCTGTCAAAGTATCTGTACTTTCTGCGTAAAGTTTCTGTATATAAGGTTTTTAATTTTTGTTTTGTTAAATGTCAATAAATACGGCCGGGGGGGGGTTACTCCCCCTAATCCAAAAAGTAAAATTACCTGTGTGGTCTCACAAGTGTTACAATGTGGATGGATGAGGGTAATGTTATCCATAATCACAGGGTCGGTCGTTTCAGAGTAGGGGACATAGGTAAGTACCAGACCATAATTCATTTGAAGCCTTCAACAAAAGGTTTCTGAAAGAGCACCCGGCCCCTGCAATTTGAGTGTGGCACGCACCTTGAGCCACCCATGATAGTTGTGATCCAGGTGGCATGCTTCTGCTTCTAGACGTGAAACCTGTGGTTGGTTCTGGAGCTAAGCAATGTTACTCACGTGCTAATTAGCTGAAGCCTGTGAGATTTACCCATTCATAAAAAATACTAATGTACACGTATTTCTTTAGTGCATGGGTGCTCACAAACATTTTCCCGGGGGCAAATAATTTGGTCTTAGGTGTGGCCGAGGGCTGCACTGATGCCAGTGGGGAGTGTAAAGTCAGTGTAGGGGAAGCACAGTATGTATATTTAGTGGCTGAAAGCAATTGCGCAATGTGAAATCAGAAAACCTGGGATGAATCCCAGCTTCTCCACTTGACCAAATTGTGTGACCCAGGGTAACTGTTTTATTTCAATTTATCTCCCTTTTCTTCACTATCACATATAAGAGCAACTCAAAATACACGACTTACGGATGCATACTGTTTTAAAACCATCTCCTGTGCTTGGATGTAATCACTAATTGAATGGTTATCAGGATGGAAGGGGGGGAAGCATGAAGGTTCCTAAATTCATGTTTGAAAACCATCACTTTAAGAAAAATACTTCTGAATGCACTGCTGTAACTTGATTTATTAAAGTGAAATGGTCCTACAGGTCAATAAAATACATTTTTTGAATTTTAAAAAGACTATCTATTTTTACACGTGTGCTGTCGGTAAAAAATGTTTTCCTGAAGTTAGGGGCCTTTTTACTTCCTTTCCCTAACTGCAATTAACCTTTCAATAAGTGTTCCATGAATATTAAAAAAAAAAATGTTAGTGCTGAGTCAAATAAAGAGCAGCCCAGTGTTGCTGCTTCCGTGGGGGCCGCATGTAAAGGTCAAGAAGGCCACATGGGCCTACTTTGAGTATCACTGCTTTTGTGTGAGGTTTCCATGAGGTCTTTGTACCAGGTCATCACCAAGCTAGCTCAGCCAAAGTAATAGAAATTTGAGTTGGCAAACACTCCCCATTGCACGGCAACTGCGGGATTAATGCTGTCCACTTAAGCCCTTGGTGTGATACAGGAGCCTCAGAGTGGGGTGCATTATTTTATGCTTTCCCCCTGTTCCTGCCCCCGACCTGTGTGTCCTCTCACAGGCCCAGTCTGTTGGTAGCCTTTTTAGCAGGCTAGTCTGTCTTAATATTACCCTAGATTGTCACTCAACCACCAAATGAACAACCCCACTCTACAATCATGGCCGGATTTGTATGGCTGTGCAGCAATAGATGTAAAGCCCTGTATATTTAGGTAGCTGAACATGTAACTGTGCAATTATGGAAATGGATATATTCAGGAGAAATGCCCTCAAGAGCAACACAAAGTGGCTGCCTGAGCTGCAGGAAGAGGCTTGTGTTGACTTGCACTGTGGGCGCTCTCCAGTTTGAGCACTTACACGTTCCACAAAAGATACCTTGCAATTTCTACTGCTTAATGGTGTCATCTGTAAAATGTGTTCCAGTAAACATAGGAACAACAGAACGGTTGGTGTGTCAGAAATATTTTTAAATCGGAGAATGGCTGAAAATGCACTTATTGCTTACTGTGTCGCTAAAGTGAATACTACGGCACTGTTTGCAACATATAACCTGAGGAAGGGAGGGCAGGGGGTGGAAAAGCAACACAGACAGCTGGGAGGTGGCGAGATCACCCGGAAAGAATCCACTTGGCTCGAGGGAGTCCAGGTTGATTTCCACGTATGTAGAACAAGCACTGGTAATGAATTGGGTTCTAATATATGATGAAAACTAAGCTATTTTCATCAGTAACTATCTGTATTGAAGGAACTCTCACAGGAGTGATGAGAGTGTGTCAAAGCGGCCAGAGCTACTGACGCAAGAGCTCGGATTCCGGGTTTGAGTCTCGTCAGCGCAAATTAAATAGGGGCATATTATCAAGCACGGCGTTAGGAAAACTGCCGCTAAATCTGCGATAATGGGCTTGATAATATGCCGCAGAGAATTCCAATAGAAGCCCATGTTGACACCAGAACATGGGCTTCTATGGGAATTGTCAAGGGCATATTATCAAGCCCATTATCGCCGCTTTAGCGGCAGTTTTCTGCTGCTAAAGCGACGATAATTTTAACGCCGTTTCTTGATAATATGCCCAAAAATCTCTCCAGGTGATACATTGCAGCTATTTGAATAAGCAGAAAGATGCAAAACTTTATTTATGGAAATATAATTCCACCAATTCCGATGTGAACAGTATTTTAGTGGCGGGAAACTGATGAGAAGCAGACGAGGAACAACTATTGGTAAATAGAAGGAAATATGCTACAGCCAATAGATATTGAGGTAAAGTAAGAAGTACGCATAGGAACCAATGAGAAGCCAGGAAAGAGAGGTGGAGCATCCAACTCCCTTTTAAGTTTATAGTAAAAAGAATAGATTTCTCAAGCACAGCTCAAGGGTTGTGCAGGCGAAACCTAAAAAATAACGGAGGAACACGGCTCACCTTTAGTACTATTTTGCTCTTTGTTTTGCACCCATACATATATTGTTTTTTGACAGCAAACGTGAAAGTTTGTGTTTTCTTACATTGGCAACAACCGAACAATGCTTTATGGTGCTGCAAAATAGAATTGGCTCCTGCATAAAGAAATAGAGCAAAATAGTGCACCATGGCATTATGAAATGACACCAAATAACACTTCACTGCAAACGAATAGTTTTTGTAATCCGACAGCATGAATCTCATGTGTCTCATTTCAGCACTCTTCAAAATATGTGGCAGACAGAGAATCTTTTATGACTTATATAATTTTAGCTACTGATGTTTGAATGAAAATATGTTCTTTATGTATTTGATAAGATTGTTGCTCTTACACCACTCACATATATCTGAGGGGAGGTGAAGATTCAAGGACGACTCACTTGTATTACAAAACCCAGGAAAAAACAGAAGTTCTCATTGTGAGCAGACTTGTCAAGGTATAGATCTGCAATAACTGCTGTTACCTCACACATCAAATTGCAATTGTTAGTTTTGTAATAAATATTAGCAGGTCAAAGCAACCGAAATTTATCAGGGGAAAATGCCTGGTATCTACTGGTACATAGGGATTTTGGTGAGGTAAGCATAAAAATGTACATATAATTTTAAAAAAACCTCATAATTGTGTAGTATTTATCACACCTGATAAATTCAGACTCGTGGAGATGGATTTTATCAGGTGGAATAAATATCATCTCAATTACAGGGCCACTCTTAATGAGGGACAAAGGCTCTCAGAACCACAGCAATGGTGGAGGAGCGTTGCTCCACTGCCTAGGTCAGAGCCAGCAAATCAAAAATAAAATGATGTTATTGCATCATTTTATTTTGCATTTCCTGGCTCTGAGCTAGCGCTGTAGGGAGGGGCAGGGCCAAGGCATGGGAGGAGGGGTGTTATGTGCACTCCCTAAGTGTTCATGAGTGTTTGGCAGGACGTCTCAGGCTGACCAAAACACACATGCGCACTTAGGTTTCTCCAGCCCAGCTGCATTGAGCAGTTGGGCTGAAGAAACCCCCACAGACTCCCTGGCCTGAGCGGAACCTCTTCCTAGCGAACTCCGGGGAATCCCTGTGCTGCTCTGCGGCACGGAGATTAGATGGAAGTCTGTCCCGGGGGGCTGCTGGGACCATGACGGGGAGAGGCGACCAGCAGCTAAAGGTATGTTTAAAATAAATATATATATATATATATATAACTCCGAAATGCATCATGCCATTTCCAATAAATCTGCTGGTTTGAAAACGATCCTGTGTGTGTGCCCGGTTCTTCATGTTGTATGAGGGGCCTTTGGACTGGATATTTAGGTGCGTGGCCACTATGCACCTGGGCGCCCCACCCTACAAGCAGCGAGGCAGCGAGAGTGGCAAGTGTTTTGGATTGTTTTCATTGAACTGGAAACGCTGCTTCGCCGCCGCTTTTTTACTGGACTCCGTTACGGGACTTCCCCAGGAGCTTGGAAGCGGCAGGGTGATGGATTGTGGGGCCGGCAGAGAGTTGCCTGACACAGGTGCAGGAGGTGGGAAGGAGAGCGCCACCCACATGGGGGAGTGTACTTACCTAATGTGCTCTAATCTCCACCACACGCACCTGGTCGCTGAGCCTATCAGAGCAAAGCAGGCACCTTTTTGAATTGGATTCCCGCGGCACTTTTCAGTCGGGAAAAGGCATCTGACGAAGGAATAACTCCAAAATGCATCATGCCATTTCCAATAAATCTGCTGGTTTGAAAACGATCCTGTGTGTGTGCCCGGTTTTTCATGTTGTATGAGGGGCCTTTGGACTGGATATTTAGGTGCGTGGCCACTATGCACCTGGGCGCCCCACCCTACAAGCAGCGAGGCAGTGAGAGTGGCAAGTGTTTTGGATTGTTTTCATTGAACTGGAAACGCTGCTTTGCCGCCGATTTTTTACTGGACTCCGTTACGGGACTTCCCCAGGAGCTTGGAAGCGGCAGGGTGATGGATTGTGGGGCCGGCAGAGAGTTGCCTGACACAGGTGCAGGAGGTGGGAAGGAGAGCGCCACCCACATGGGGGAGTGTACTTACCTAATGTGCTCTAATCTCCACCACACGCACCTGGTCGCTGAGCCTATCAGAGCAAAGCAGGCACCTTTTTGAATTGGATTCCGGCGGCACTTTTCAGTCGGGAAAAGGCATCTGACGAAGGAATAACTCCGAAATGCATCATGCCATTTCCAATAAATCTGCTGGTTTGAAAACGATCCTGTGTGTGTGCCCGGTTCTTCATGTTGTATGAGGGGCCTTTGGACTGGATATTTAGGTGCGTGGCCACTATGCACCTGGGCGCCCCACCCTACAAGCAGCGAGGCAGCGAGAGTGGCAAGTGTTTTGGATTGTTTTCATTGAACTGGAAACGCTGCTTCGCCGCTGCTTTTTTACTGGACTCCGTTACGGGACTTCCCCAGGAGCTTGGAAGCGGCAGGGTGATGGATTGTGGGGCCGGCAGAGAGTTGCCTGACACAGGTGCAGGAGGTGGGAAGGAGAGCGCCACCCACATGGGGGAGTGTACTTACCTAATGTGCTCTAATCTCCACCACACGCACCTGGTCGCTGAGCCTATCAGAGCAAAGCAGGCACCTTTTTGAATTGGATTCCGGCGGCACTTTTCAGTCGGGAAAAGGCATCTGACGAAGGAATAACTCCGAAATGCATCATGCCATTTCCAATAAATCTGCTGGTTTGAAAACGATCCTGTGTGTGTGCCCGGTTCTTCATGTTGTATGAGGGGCCTTTGGACTGGATATTTAGGTGCGTGGCCACTATGCACCTGGGCGCCCCACCCTACAAGCAGCGAGGCAGCGAGAGTGGCAAGTGTTTTGGATTGTTTTCATTGAACTGGAAACGCTGCTTCGCCGCCGCTTTTTTACTGGACTCCGTTACGGGACTTCCCCAGGAGCTTGGAAGCGGCAGGGTGATGGATTGTGGGGCCGGCAGAGAGTTGCCTGACACAGGTGCAGGAGGTGGGAAGGAGAGCGCCACCCACATGGGGGAGTGTACTTACCTAATGTGCTCTAATCTCCACCACACGCACCTGGTCGCTGAGCCTATCAGAGCAAAGCAGGCACCTTTTTGAATTGGATTCCGGCGGCACTTTTCAGTCGGGAAAAGGCATCTGACGAAGGAATAACTCCGAAATGCATCATGCCATTTCCAATAAATCTGCTGGTTTGAAAACGATCCTGTGTGTGTGCCCGGTTCTTGATGTTGTATGAGGGGCCTTTGGACTGGATATATATATATATTACCTACTGGCGGTCGCCAGTAGGTAGTTATAGTTAGGACCCCTTTTCCATAGGAAAACCGCAACATTCTATTTTGATTAACTTTGGCGCCGGTTGACGAATCCTCGCGAATTTCTCAAAATAGGTGGGGCGCTACGCTCCGCTCCTACCCTGAAAGTCTCGGGGGGATTCGTCAAGCGGGGGCTGAGATAAAAGGGGGGTCCCAAAACACGTTTTCCCCATGCATTTTTCCATAGGACCTTTAGAACGAGCTACAGCCCGAACGGCTGAACAGAATTACTAGAAATTTGGCAGAGAGGTAGTCCTCAGGTCAAGGAAGTGCCTTTTGTAGGTTTGGTGTAAATCTGTTCAGTAGATTCTGAGAAAATAGCCTTTAAATCAATATATATATCTGAGCCAGCTTACGGTACGCTTACCGTAAGCTTACCGTACGCGTACGGTGGCGTGCGCGAGCGCGATTCTGATTGGCTCTTAGATCTTAGTAAACATTCGAATCGGCCGAAACCAGGAAGCGGCGGCCGCCATTTTGTGTATTTCACTCTGAAAAAAAAGAATGAAAAAAAGAAAAGGGGGCAATGAGGAGAGTTACAGACCCCCTAACATTTGTAAGGGGGTCAAAGAAGGACAGAAAAGTACAAAAAAAACATTTATTGATTTTTAAAAAAATCGCGGGGTACGCGTACGGTAAGCTAACCGTACGCGTACGGTAGAAAAAAAAAATAAAAAGAAATAAAATTCAGATTTAAGTGTTTAGATATTAGGGGGCTCTAAAAAGAGCCGTTGTGTTTTTGAAGTGATTTTTTAGTGGTACCTACAAGTAAGTACCGATGCAGAGTCTAAGGTTCAAAAGGAAGACTCTGTTCCCTTCATCATTGAAGTGCACACCATCTCCTCTATAAATGTCTTTCATGTCATAACGCAAGTTGTTGTGGTAAATGGCACCCATACCATAGTCACGAAGGAAAGCAGAAACAGATTTGTTGACGTGCTTTCTTGCTTTGTCAATCTGCGGACAGAAATGATTGGACCAGTTCCATTTTTGCCTTTGGCATATGTTGGAAAACACAAAGGCAGTTTTAGGGAAAAGTGAAAACAGTTGTGCAAAGGTGTCCTTCATAAGCATTTCCAGACCTACCCCAGTCAAAGTGCCTAGGTCATTGCCACCACAGTGCACTATTATGAGGTCAGGGTGTTGGATTTGCATGAAGGATTTCACCAATGGCATCAACTGGTGCCACTTTAACCCTCTCTGACCAATCCATTTAATGTCTACATTTGGCAAAGCAAGGTCTCTCACCATATCTGTTTTCTCTGCAAACTTTTCACTCCAGAAGACATAGCTGTGCCCTACAATCCACACTGTGAACATCTTCCAAGGAGATCTGGATGCACTCAGGAGGTGTAATTCAGTAGAATGGTAAAAAGAAATGAACGACAGTTTGGAAATGGGGGCATACATATTTTTTTTAAATAAAAAGAACTCATTGGCTGTTTCATACCATTCTACACTAAAAACTAGGCTGTATGTGTCAATTTATAGAAGCATGTTTTGTATTGGTACAGAAAAATGTGTTACCAAAGAACATTACTATGGATTTGCTGTTAGGTTAGAAAAGTCAAGCACTCTTGCTCTTTGGAAATGAAACATTGTGTGGTGAACTTCTGACCTGACTCTACACAGCAGTGTTCCATGAGCTGTTGCTATGGTAGCAGGCAGAAGTCAAGTTGGGGGAAGGGTACTTTTGGAAAAGTGTTGGTTTTCAACCAATAGAAATGTGTGATTACATTTGAAAAAAAGGGGGAAGCACTGAGATTTGAAATTAACATGTATATGTGTGGAAAAAGAGAGGGAAAGTTTGCCATTATCTGGTTCTGCTGAGAGGAGAGAGGTGTAAAGAACAGAGATCCTGGCTCTGATAATCTGCTGTTTGAGTGCCACATTTCTTTCACAGCTAACTAATTTTAAAGGTGAGTTTAGAGTTTGAGAGGGGATGTATATGGTAAATTAAGAAATGAATAATAGAAATGGAATTCCTTTTGTTGAAGTTGTGTTTATTATTTTCTGTTTTGGGAGAAATTTAAATGTGAGGAACATGTAAAATAATATGGACTATGTTTTCACGATAAATTAAGGTGTACTGGTAAAAATAAAGAATACTTTAAGGATTTAAGGTTGGACTCAGTAATGCAAATACATGCAGCATCAGTAAGGCTGGTTGCCCTTGCTGGAGTGTAGGCAGTCACCCAGGTTACACATGGTGCTGGTCTGAAAAAGCAGTTTGGACATGTGCATTTTAGAAAATCCAAAAAGTGGTTTCATAATGTTTTTTTGCCCACTGTTAAATGATGAATGCAATTGCTTTCACAATTTATAGTGAAATGCAATATATTCTGAAAACAGCAAAAAAAAGAAAGGCAAAAATATTTTTTGAAAAATATGTAAATATGTGTATTGTATTATTAAATGTTTTATTAAATATTAATTCCTTTTTCTTTTTTTTCAGATTGAGATAGAAAATTTTCGAAAACTATAACCATTTTAAAAGCAATTAAAAAAAAAATTAAATGAATAAATCTTTTTTTGAGTGGGTATGGTAAGTCAATAATGTCATGGTCCCTTTTTTCCACTTCTCTACAATCACATTTGCAGTTTTTAATTGTAGTCTCTCAAGGACCTTGTAATGTGATAATTGATTTTTAGTGTTTTTAAAAAAAAAAAAATAATAATTACGCGTACCGTACGCGTACGGTAAAAAAAAAAAAAAAAGTTTTTAAAAACATATATAAAAAATAGATGAAAGGTAAGGTTGGCTCTTAAAAGAGCCGTTGTGTTCATGCAGGAACAGAGGAAAGAAAGATTGGGAATATTAGACGGTACGACAAGTGTGCTGATCTATTTTACTGTTCACTAGGGAAACACTGGTCTCCCTATAAGTAATTAGATCGTGACAAGTGGCGCACCGTACTTCAACCCTCGCAAACCGAGGGTTAATTTCCAGAGGGCCAGCAAAAGGAGATGCTCCCCCCACAGATGAAGGGCTCACCTGACCTGCAGAAGAAGGAGTCAGCTCTGCAGATGATGGTCCAGGCTGAGCTGCTGTGGATGTACTTGCTTGTCTTTCTGAAGAGTTACCTCCAAAAAGATGACCATGTGTCCTTTTGTGTACATCCTTGAGGTGTCTCTTCATGGTGTGATTCCCAAAGGAATACTTCCTGTCAGGATTACCTCTAGAAAGTACACGCTGACACAGCCTGCAAGTTACTAAGGGTGCATTCACCTTTTGCTGGCCTTCAGGAAAAGTAAAATAATCCCATACATAAGAGGGCTTTTGTTTCCTCGATCTCTGCCTCAAGACAGTGCTGCTAGTGCTAGCCTCACTCTCAGAAGAGCTCTGCTGTTCTGCCATCGTATCCCAAAGACAAACCAGCTCCTTCTCCTAAGGGATCACAAGCAGAAATGAGGGGAATGGGTGTGGTGTAGGAGAGTTCTAGAACTGAAAGTAGTTTCAACCAATCAAAAGTTGTGTTTCATGATCACATGACCTACCGTACGCTTACGGTACGCTTACGGTACGCTTACGGCAAAAGTGCGCATGCGCGTAAAAAAGACACGCGCTTGCGCGCATGCGCATAACAGACACTACCCGACACTTCCGCGTAACGTGCGCGTGTAGCGCACACGCGTACGCGTCCCACGCGGAGTACGCGCGGCTACGCAAATTGCGTAACGATACGCAAGCAGCGTGGATAAATTACTGACGTAGCGTAAACCGTACGCTTACCGTAAGCTTACGGTACGCGTACTAAAAAAATAATAAAAAAAATAGAAAAAAAGTACTGCAAATAAATTTTACATGTTTATTTTAAAAAAAATATTTAAAAAAACATATTAAAGAATTTTAAAAATGTAACCATAGTCTTTATAAAAGGTAAGACAAATAAAATAAAAATATGTTAAAAAAAATAGAAGAAAAAAAAAACAATTAGCATTTAAAAAACCTTGCAAATTCACTGAAAAAACCATGGGTTTCACACACGTTATAGTTAGGACTTAGCATTTAAAAAACCATAGAAATTCAGTGAAAAAACCATAGGTTTCACACACGTTATAGTTAGGAATTAGCATTTAAAAAACCTTAGAAATTCAGTGAAAAAACCATAGGTTTCACACATGTTATAGTTAGCTGGACATTTTACTCGTAAAAAACCAATGAAATTCCCCCGTTATAGTTAGTTCAGCTAACTATAACTCGCGCGCCCGCAATGCACTGCTGATGACGTCACATATTACATCACTCATGACATGGTCAGTGACATCACTCATGACATCACTGATGACATCTCAAATGACATCACTGATGACCTCACTGATGACATCATCCTTGTGATAGAGTGGCAGACCTCCTCTTCCCCTAATAAAACCTTTGATACACACAATCAAAAATAGAGACTAAAATATACAAAACAATGGACATACCAATAACAGTTACAACAACCTCTTCAGTAATTCTAAGATCCACATACACATCCACTCATTCACCAACAGTCCAATACAGTCACTCATACATGTACTCACTTATCATATGTACTCATACACCTATACATCCTGCTACACAACGCCACTCATCCATAGAGCTACTCACACACATAGTCACTCATGCCAATAAAGAATCAAACATCCATTTACTTGCATATACAGTTAAACACACACCACCACACTTACTTCTACGGAAACTTACACATACTTAGTCTTTTTAACAATCACTTATAGAAACACATAGTTATTCATACAGGAACTCTTTCAATCTCTCACTCTCACATATACTCACATATATAAACCAATAGTCACATATACTAGTTTTAAACATATGTAGTTACTCATAAAGACACTATTGAGACAGTCATTCACTCACTAACACACCCATACACACACTCATCCACCCATGCAGTCCTGCACACATGCTCTGTTCAACACATACAAACAGTGAGTCACTCATTCATGCACCTATGCACTACGTCATACCCCCCACCGAACCATGCAGACACTCATACTGATACTCAAAAAACCAACTAATAACCTATATAGACACCCATGTAGCTACTCTCCAACCCATGCAGCCACTTATACACAAAGTGAGAGACTGATACAGATATTTATATATTTAAACATTACTCACTAAGCCATGTATTCACTATCATACACTTAATCAGTCAGTTACACAATCAATTTTTCAAAAATAAATCATCCATTTAGACAGTAATATACCCATTTATTCTTCCATCGACCTTGAGATATACATATATAAAACATATTTAATTTTCAGAAAAATACACATTCACTGGATGATGTCATCAGTGAGGTCATCAGTGATGTCATTTGAGATGTCATCAGTGATGTCATGAGTGATGTCACTGACCATGTCATGAGTGATGTAATATGTGACGTCATCAGCAGTGCATTGCGGGCGCGCGAGTTATAGTTAGCTGAACTAACTATAACGGGGGAATTTCATTGGTTTTTTACGAGTAAAATGTCCAGCTAACTATAACATGTGTGAAACCTATGGTTTTTTCACTGAATATATATATATATATATATATATCCATGCTCCAGCTTGTACCAACAACGTGAGAGGCACTCGATGAACACCACTGAGCTGCAAGCTTCAGACTCCTTAAAAGGTATGGAGAACGCCGACCCGCTGATCTCCTTCACAGCCATGTCACCTTCAACACCTGACGCGTTTCGAAGTTTGTCTTCTTTTTCAAAGGCTCGTAATGGTGAGATGGAAATACGCACAGTCCAATCACCAGCTCTTATATATACATGATAGCGCGCCCCCTAATGGGCTGTTCTGGATGAAACTGCGCAGAGTATTCTGGGAGTTGTGGTGCGGGGGGAAATGTGTTCCCTTAAAAGTGCATGTAATGCCCTGCTGAAAACATTGAAAGCCTGCAAATGGGCCTCAGCGGGAGGGGCTCTTCCTAAATCCTGTGGAAATTCTCCTCATGTAGAGGCCGATGAATATCAACCCCAGAGGCCCCTTATGTACAAGGGGTGGTGCTCTCTCGGCGGTTTGGCCACCGCCTGATATCCATGCTCCAGCTTGTACCAACAACGTGAGAGGCACTCGATGAACACCACTGAGCTGCAAGCTTCAGACTCCTTAAAAGGTATGGAGAACGCCGACCCGCTGATCTCCTTCACAGCCATGTCACCTTCAACACCTGATGCGTTTCGAAGTTTGTCTTCTTTTTCAAAGGCTCGTAATGGTGAGATGGAAACACGCACAGTCCAATCACCAGCTCTTATATATACATGATAGCGCGCCCCCTAATGGGCTGTTCTGGATGAAACTGCGCAGAGTATTCTGGGAGTTGTGGTGCGGGGGGAAATGTGTTCCCTTAAGAGTGCATGTAATGTCCTGCTGAAAACATTGAAAGCCCGCAAATGGGCCTCAGCGGGAGGGGCTCTTCCTAAATCCTGTGGAAATTCTCCTCATGTAGAGGCCGATGAATATCAACCCCAGAGTCCCCCTCTGCGCAGTTTCATCCAGAACAGCCCATTAGGGGGCGCGCTATCATGTATATATAAGAGCTGGTGATTGGACTGTGCGTGTTTCCATCTCACCATTACGAGCCTTTGAAAAAGAAGACAAACTTCGAAACGCATCAGGTGTTGAAGGTGACATGGCTGTGAAGGAGATCAGCGGGTCGGCGTTCTCCATACCTTTTAAGGAGTCTGAAGCTTGCAGCTCAGTGGTGTTCATCGAGTGCCTCTCACGTTGTTGGTACAAGCTGGAGCATGGATATGTATATATATATATATATATATATACATTATCTACTGGCGGTCGCCAGTAGATAGTTATAGTTAGGACCTATTTTCCATAGGAAATCCGCAACATTCTATTCCCAATAAGTCTGGCGCCGGTTGACGAATCATCGCGCAATTTTACAAACTTTTGGCCAGCTCCGCTCAGCTCCTACCCTGAAAGTTTCGTAGTGATTGGTCAAGCGGGGGCCGAGAAAAAAGGGGGGTCCCAAAACGTGTTTTCCCCATGCAATTTCCCATAGGATCTGTTGTCGCAGCTACAGCCCGAACCGCTGAACGGAATTACACAAAATTTGGCAAAGAGGTAGTCCTCAGTTCAGACTCGTGCCTTTTGCATAAATGGTGTGAATCCATTCAGTAGTTTCTGAGGAAATTAGAGTTAAAAGTACATATATATCTTTGGCCTGGGAGGATCCACGCACCCTACCCGCACCGTAAGCGCACCCTCCCTGAACCGAGCGCGCACCCTCCCGATCGCGCACTGAATGCTAACTGGCTGTCGAGTGTCTGTCTACATTCGAAAACAGGAACTGTTGGCGGCCATTTTCTGCCTCGGTAGAAGCGAGGCTGAAGAAGCAAGGGGAATAAGTGTGTAAAACATATAAAGGGGGCAGAGTGGAAATACTTTGACCCTCTAGAGGTGCTTAGGGGGTCCCAGAAGGACTCCCTGGGGCCCCCTTTTTTTTTTTTCTTTAAATGGCAAAGTGTGCGCAGGGCGCGCGCATCCTATAATGTTTGGTGCACGGATCCTCTTGCGTTGGGTGCACAGATCCAAAAACATGGAAAAAAAATATATAAAATAAATTTTTTGACATATAGTTAAAAAAATATTTTGAAAAATATAAAAAAATATGTTTGAAAAACTCGTTAAATTCAAATAATATTTTTTTATTTTTAAAAGAATTAATTGAAAAAATAAGTTTAAAAAAAGGCGATAAAAAAGTATTTTTAAAAAAAACATATTTAATGAAATTGACACACTGAATTGGAAAAATATAGAAATACAATCAAAATCATTAAACATGATATCTTTAGAGATAAGTTATAGATAGGAATTGGCATTTAAAAAACCTTTGAAATTCACTGAAAAAACCATAGGTTTCATGCATGTTATAGTTAGGAATTGGCATTTTAAAAACCTTAGAAATTCACTGAAAAAACCAAAGGTTTCAGGGGCGTTATAGTTAGGAATTGGCATTTAAAAAACCTTAGAAATTCACTGAAAAAACCATAGGTTTCAGGGGCGTTATAGTTAGCTGGACATTTCCCTCGTACAAAACCCTAGAAATTCCCCTGTTATAGTTAGTTCAGCTAACTATAACTCGCGCCTCCGCAATGCACTGCTGATGACATCACATATTACATCACTGATGACATGGTCAGTGGCATCACTGATGACATCACTCATGACATCTCAAATGACATCACTGATGACATCACTGATCACGTCATCCATGTGATAAATTAGTGCATCTTCTCACACCCTAATATAACCTTTGATACACCGACTCAAAATTTCAGACGGCCATTTTGAAAACCATAGATACTCCAATACCAATAACTACATACCCACTCATTAACTCTTAGGTCTACATACACCTCCACTCACTCACCTGTACAGTCACTCATACTTACAGTCACTCCGTACAAGTCTATCATATGCATTTATACACCTATATAGACACTCACACACCGCCAATCATCCATTGAGGTACTGAGACTCACCTAGTCAGTCGTGCAAATAATTAAACACAGTCAAATTTACTCACCTATACAGTTAAACACACTCAAGTTAACTTACTCATAAAAATAGTACCACATCCTTACGCTCTTATACAATCATTGATACAAGCACACACTCATCCATACAGCCACTCTCACAATCACACACTCTCACATATACCCACTTATATACTTTTACACACATATATACTGCCTTTCAAATATATAGTTAGTCACACATGTACCACTGAGATATACATTCAATGCCTAACACACCCATACATACACTCACCCAACCATACAGTCCATCACAGATGCACTCTTAAAACCATGCACCCATAGAATCACCCACTCACACATCTATGCATAGAGTCACACACACCCTACCCACACAAACACTCAGCCACCCATACAGATACTCAGACAACCAATCAATAACCCATATAGACACTCATATAGCTATTCACAAAACCACGCTGCCAGTTATACACCAACACACAGACATTCACACAGTTTAATCACTAGTCTGCAGTAAGATACATTTAATGACTCACTTAAAGAGTCAGTTACGCACCTAGAAAATCATCCATTCACACACTTGTACACCCACTCATTCTTCAACAGACCTTTCCCTATATTTATTAAACATATTAAAACTGTACAGAAACACATACTCACTGGATGATGTCATCAGTGATGTCACTGACCTTGTCATGAGTGATGTAATATGTGACGTCATCAGCAGTGCATTGCGGGGGCGCGAGTTATAGTTAGCTGAACTAACTATAACAGGGGAATTTCTAGGGTTTTGTACGAGGGAAATGTCCAGCTAACTATAACGCCCCTGAAACCTATGGTTTTTTCAGTGAATATATATATATATATTATTTCTAACACCCCCCCCGCTGCCCCCCCCCACATAATCCCCCTCTCGCGTTCCCTGCATTACTCTACATAACGTGTCACCCAATAATCAGGTCGGGTATCCTGCTCCCTAGAAGCAATGATACCGCTGGGATCTCAAATACCCATGTCCATAAGTATTACTCAGTTATCGTTTTTTGCACCTGAAATGGGGAATAACTGTGGAAAGAGATGTTTCAGCACATATTTCAGCAATTTATGCCGATTCACATTTTGACTCTTTTAAAACAGAATAATGTGAATAGGGAAGTTCATAATGTGTGGATTTTCACACATTACTTGTGTTCCTGATTCGGCCCCTAACTCATTACTGGCTGAATGATGATCAGAGTGTCCAGGTAAGGGCTTCCAGCAACTACCTACACAGATGTTTTTGCCTCTGGTGGCTCCTCATTTTTGTCTTAAATAAGAATGGAGGCTGCCAACCTGTTTCTTAGTACCAGTAGAGAACTGACTCCTGAGGCGGAAGCCGGGAGATATCGCTCGCATTTTTAAAATTGTATCATTGTCAAAACTGTTTTTACCTGTAACACTCTGCTCCCTGGGCACTTCCCCCCCTTGCAGACCTGCTGAAATATCCCCACGCAGCTCGTGACAACGCTGCCGCGGGTCGGAAAAAGTTACAGCCGCCATTAGCCATTAGCCTCGCAAGCCACAGGCCACGCCCACTGCCGGGAGGCCACACCCCTTTTTACTCTACTTAAGGCGCACTGAACGACTAGCGCGCACTAGAGAATTGACTCCTGAGGCGGAAGCCGGGAGATATCGCTCGCATTTTTAAAATTGTTTCATTGTCAAAACTGTTTTTACCTGTAACACTCTGCTCCCTGGGCACTTCCCCCCCTTGCAGACCTGCTGAAATATCCCCGCGCAGCTCGTGACAACGCTGCCACGGGTCGGAAAAAGTTACAGCTGCCATTAGCCATTAGCCTCACAAGCCACAGGCCACGCCCACTGCCGGGTGGCCACGCCCCTTCCACCACTACAAAGATGTGCATTCACAGGACGCGCAGCGGACGAGCGCAGCGGGCGCACCGTCAGCGCGCCGAAGGCGCACCAAAGGCGAACCCGTCGGCGCCCGTCCGCGGCTGGTCGGGGCAAGGGGCCACCCCCCCAACAACCTTTCCCTCACGTACGAGAACAAATAGGCAATACAGCATGGATACCCTCTACCAGCTACGGCACACTAACAAAGCCAAGTGCGGCCAAACTTTCCACCCTCTGGAAATCCCCCACCAATGCCCTCACTGCAAAATACAACTCTCCAGCCCTTTGCAGAAGGAGGAGCTGTGGGAATACAAAATGCTGTTACTAAACTGCAGATCTCTCCCAAAACACCGTTTGGAGAATTCAATGCTGCTGGTTGAGCTCATGCCAGATATACTCTTCTTGACCGAAACATGGCTCAACCAGGCATCTGAACCTGACCTGGTTCAAGCACTCACACCAGGCTACCAGATTGCACTCTTAGACGGCGCTCAGGGAAAAGGCGGGGGGCTCGCCATCATTTATAAAGACACTTATACCTGCCGATGCACACCTGAGCCCATCGCAGACTGTGAAAGCCTGCACTTCACCATCAAATTCTCCCCCAACAAAAGTTTCACGGACATCCTTATCTGCCGCCCCCCCCGGAGCATCCAAACAATTCCCCACTGCACTTCCTCATACCGTGGCCGAATTAACCACCTTATCGGCAAACTTCACAATATTAGGCGACCTTAATATACATTTCGACAACAATCAGGACAATGTTGCCAACGGACTCATAGCTAGTCTAGCAGCAATCTAACTAGAACAGCTCGTCCCCTCCCACACCCACATACTAGGCCACTTGCTAGATCCCGTTTTTAGCAACTGCCCCCAACTAACAGTTGGCGCCCCACCTGCCTCCCATGGACTGATCACTTCCTCATTCCAATCACCTGGACCACACGCAAGTGTGTCCCATCCCCCCACCTCCCCTCCAGATCTAGGAACTGGTCCAAACTCTGTCCGGATAAATGGGCTAGCAACCTCACTACAACTAAACCGGTACTCAACAGTGAACCCTCAAAAGGCAACATCGAGTACAACAACTGGATCACAAGCTCACTAAACTCCATACTACCCCTTGGCATCACCAGATCAAAAAGACACCGTAATACAGCCCCCTGGTACACGGAAGAGCTCCGGAAAAAAAAACTTACCTGTAAGACGCTTGAAAGGAAGTGGCGTCTAAACTACATGGCCACGGATAAAACTATATACAGAGATGCCATCAGAGCCTATAAGTCAGCAATAAAGCTGACCCAATCACCCTACTATGAGGCTAAAATAATGGCAGCCAAGTGCAAGCCCAAAGAAATGTACCGAACGGTAAAAAGCCTCACCACGCTTCCCCCGCCCTCAACCACCAACCCCACTGAACCCCCACGATGTGACGATCTAGCTGAGTTCTTTTTTACGAAAATAAATAATATCTACACATCCTTTCCAAACACGGGAGCAGAACCCTCCTCCAAAAGCTACTCCTCCGTAGCAGAAACAGAGGTATCTCTCCACAACACCTTAGCCCACCTCCCACAACTAGACTCAGTCACACTAGACTCGTTAATGCACCAAATAAAATCTGGCTCACCTTGTGATCCTGCCCCACCAAACTCACTGATCTCGGTTGGACAGGCAATTCTCCACACACTACTGGAACTGCTGAACTCCTCGATAACAACTAGCACAGTCCCACTAACATGGAAACATGCGAGGGTACGTGCACTTTTTAAAAAAAACAACCTCGACCCTTGCAACCTCAATAACTATCGGCCTATCTCACTACTCCCCTGGACAAGCAAACTCCTTGAAAAGCATGTTAACACCTGTCTAACTAAATTCTTCGAGAGTAACCAACTGCTGGACACTACACAGACTGGCTTCCGACCCAAGCATGGTACGGAGACGGCCCTGGTAGCGGTTACAGAGGAGGCAAGGTGACAATGCATGAAAATCCGGGTTCAGAAACTATCATTTGCACATTTTGAAATATTTGTTCAATACCATTGTATGTATTTAAATTGTATTGTGTTAGATAAGAATGAATATCCTTCAGGCTTTCATTTCTACACTAGCAGGATTGCCATACAGTTTACTTTCTAAAATCCTTTCACTTTGTAGTCAGAAAACCAAAATCTTCATATAAAGCAATAAGCAGGAATTTGTCAGAATACATAGCCTGACATTTGACCTCTGTCTTTGAAAGCATAGCAAATGTAAGAAGATGAAGTCTTTGGGGCATATTTACGAGCGAGCCTCTTTGCGTTGCTCTGGCATCATGCAACGTGGTGCAAGAGCAACGCAAATTGAAAATGAGATTTATGAAGCAATGCAAAGTTACCTTGAGTGGCCCAACTGGCTTCATAAACCTTGAGTAATTGAATGCTGTGCAAATTGCTGTGTTGTATTACTCTGGGCTAGGGGGGTGTTTCCATGGGCGTTGTGTGGGTGTTCCCATGCAACATCCATCGATTTTTAGGCATTCCCAGATTTACCATAAGTGGTAGACCATTCGCCTCCCCAGGTGAGGTGCAACGAGGAGAAATTTCTTTTTTTCTCTCCGTTGTTTCTTCTTTCTATATTTGCTGCATTCTGCTACACACATAGAAAGAGGAAAATACCTTAGTTGTTTATTTTTGTGCAGGAAGGTGCGCATTCCTGCACAAAACAATCCTAGTTACATTTACAGCCATCTTTATTGCTCTTTCAAATTACAGTGCCCCTACCTCCAGCACCTATGAATGAGTCTCATTTGTAAAATGCTGAGTCAAAAGGACTACTCCAAAAGCATCCACAAATTCACAAGGCTAATTTATAAGGGTCAAGCCTGCAATAGCATGCACTAGGGCACGCGCTAGTTTGCAAAACTGTTGTTTCCAGTAAAGGGCTTGAAGCCCACCCAATGCTAAAATTGGCTGGATCTAATTTCACTCTTCTTTGATGTCTCCTTATTGGCCTGCGCTGGCCAAACGTCACTTCCGTTCGTCCTACTGGAGTAGGGGCCAAGCACAGATTGATTTCAACTTTATTAGTTCCCGTCCATCATGCATAATGAAGCAGTAAGGCGACATTTTCAACCCCCACGATGTACTTATACCACCCCATTACAAAAAAATGTATATTGGCTTCCACTGACTAAAAACTTGCTGCCGCAAACCCACAAGAGAAGGGCACTTCTTCTGCTCCTCGCAAAACTCTGACCTGGAGGGGCCTCCTTCCTGCTGCCAATGGGTCAGCTCAGGCAGGTCCCCAAGTTCAGCCACTTGTTCCCCTGTAGGCTCCAGGGCATCCCCCTCAAGGTTTGCCTCCTCATGCACCTAGGGAACTTTGGGGGCCAGTTTCCTGCGCCCCCTGCCTCTTCTCTTTAAGGCAGGCACCTGGGCAATTCTTTCAGGCTCCAGGTCATCTTAAATACCCTTACCGGCTGCCATTGACCGAGTGGTCACATACGCCCACTCAGGCAGACCCAACATCTCCAAATGAGACCTTCTCTCCACTTTGGCCCAAGGGGAACTCTCCAAATCATTGCCTAGCAGACAGTCAACAAGCATGGCTGGCCTCACAGCTGCTTGAAAGGTACATGAAACCCCCCCACTCAAAGGGAACCTGTGCCACCTTGCAGTGGCACTCTGAAATGAAATTAAATGAAATGAAAAGACCATTTATTGAGCGCAATAGCTACCCTGAGGTGCCCTAGCGCTACGGACCAAGCATATAGGTAGTGGAGTTAGGGGTTTATTCAGAGCTATTAAAAAGCAGGGTTTTTAGTTGCTTACGGAACCGCAAAAGGTTGGGCTCAGAGCGAAGGGGAAGAGGAAGGGAGTTCCATAGTATGGCCGCGTTATAGGAGAAGGACCGGCCTCCACACCTGGGTACCGTGGCAAGGAAGGAGGAGGCTGATCTAAGCTTTCTGTTGGGATTGTAGGGGGAGATCAGTGGGTAGCCCCAGTTTTCCAGAAGGCTCGATGAGCGATGTATAGGGCCTTAAATCCGATCCTTTCCCTGACCGGGAGCCAGTGGAGGTTCCTTAGGCCGGGTTTGGCAGAGAGTTTACGGGGTATTAGAAGCAATGTTCGGGTGGCACAGTTTTGTAAGATCAGAAGCTTGCGCAGGGTGGTTTGAGGGGCCCCTAGATAGAGAGCGTTCCCAAAATCTAGCCGAGACAGAATGAGACCCTGAAGCATAATCTGTCATGCTTGGGGCGGCAATAAGGGAAGAATCTTCCGCAGGAGCCTGAGTAGGCCAAAGCAGGTAGCTGACAGTTTAGCTGCTTGGTGGTTGAAATTGAGGGACTTGTCCAGCCAGATGCCCAGGCTCTTGATTATATCCTTAGGGATGGGGGCAGGGCCAAGAGAGGTCGGCCATAATAGGTTGACGGGGAGCGTGGAGGGGTTGCCTAAGAGCATCAACTCGGTTTTGTCCCCGTTGAGTTTGAGGCACGATGAGGTCATCCATTTGGTCACCTCCTCGAGGCAGTCCCTCAGGCTGTTGCATGGGGTGGAAGATTGATTGAGAGCCTTGAACTGTCGGCAGTAACTACGGGGTAGAATGCGTTGGGGATCACATGCTCTTCAGACACCAGCAGACAACTGACAGCTGACACACTGGCTCTGGTGTCTCTCAGATCCTCCACCCTATAGCCATTGATGGTCACCCACTGCCTATATGTCTTAGTGTTATCAGGCAGCTGAGTCCTAGGGACCATCTCACTCTCTCCTAAAGAGACTAGGGACATCTCTGCAGGTGTCCACCCACCTTGGGCACCCAACTCCTCCCCCAAGGCTACACTAGCCAGTTCCCGGGGTGGTGCACCAGTGGGTGCAGTGGTCACTGGGTTGGGACACTTGGGACTGCCTTAAAAGTGACCCACCTGGCCACAACTAAAACATGTCTTGGGACCCCTCTGAACAGTTTTACCTGTCAGGACCCATGGTTTCTTCTCAGTGGGAGGCTGGGAACCTTTGCTTTGGTTCCGTTGGGGATTACTTTGGGTCCCTTTTTGGAATTTCTTCTGTTTACCCTGGTCCCCCCACTCATCTGCTGGGGACCCTGCCCACCTTTGGTGAAGTCTCCCACATGACCCTTGTGGACCCTGGTACTGACCCAGTGGTCCGACTCCACAGCAAGATTTCTGGGCTCAGTCAGCTTACTGTCAATCAGGTGCTGGCGTAGCTCTGGAAAACAATTACTGAACAAGTGCTCCCATGCAACCAAATCATAGAGCACCTAAAAATCATTTACTTTACTACCCCTCATCCAATGCTCTGCAAAACAAAGACACATACTCCACCCAGGTACTAGACTCCAGCTTCTTGCAATTTCTAAATTTCTGCCTCTAAACCTCTGGGGTCAATCCATACCTGGCTACTAAGGCTTCCTTCATGGGGTATAGGACATCTGATTCTCAGTGGGCAGGTCTAACAAGGTGTCCCTCCCATCACTGACAAAGCGGCCCCACAACCCCGCTCCCCAATCTCTCTCAGGGATTCTATGGGACATCATGGCTACCTCATAAGCCTTAAACCACTGCCCAATGTCTTCATGTTTCATAAAGTCCTTAATCACATCTTTGGGAATGTATACTTTTCCTTCTACAGGCACTGATGGTGTGGTGCCACCAGAGGGAGTGATCTCTAAGCTCTTTGCTTTCAGCTCCAGCTCCCTCAACATTCTCTCATGCTCTAAAAGCATATTCTTCTCTTCCATGGCTAACCTCTTATTTTCTAACTCCAGTTTCTTACTTTCTATGTTATCCGGGCTCCCCAGTTTGAGCTTGGCTAGCTCCATCTCATGCACTCTGCTTTTCTCCCTGTCCTCCAACTCTTCTGGGGACGGGTCCTTTGAAGAAACACTGCGGCCCGCCCTGGAAGGCACTTTCCCCCAGTTAGGCCTAATGGCCCCTCCGGCTGCTCATTTAAATCCTCTGCCTCCTCCCTAGGTTCTTCAGGCTGATCACTGGCATTCCGAGATTCCAACCAGGCCCTCAGCACCTTTTGGTATTCCTCCTTACTGGTGAGGCCTCTTATAGAGATTCTAAATTTCTAGCAAGTGGTTCTGAGGTCTGGCACAGTGTAGGTTTCAACCATCCCTTCTTCAAACTCAATATCCACAGATGCAATGGATGTACTTTGCTCATGGTGAAAAAATTGGCAGTTCTCCAAAAAATAGAAGTTCCACAGAAAAGTTCTACCAAAATGTATGTTGTTGCTTAATGGTCTGCACTCAATAGTAGTGTACACCAATATGTAAATCACAAATGACAGCCCAAATCCTCACCTCTGACCACCAATGTTAGAAATGGGGGTCTCTAGTTAACAGAAGTAGGTACCTTTGTCCAAATAGGGGCCCTTGCTTCTAGTCAGGGCAAGGGGGATACACTCCAAAAGTAACCCCTGCTCACCCCCTTGGTAGCTTGGCACAAGCAGACAGGCTTATCTCAGAGGCAGTGTGTATTAGGGGTGGGCGGAATTACCGGAAGTGCCTTTCGCCAAATATCGCGAAACGGCACAAAATCTCTGCAATCTCGCGAAATATCGCGAGATCGCGGAGATTAGTGCTTCCAGTTGGGTGCCCTCGAGTCAGCTGTCCGTCATAGTGGGGGAAAGGGTGGGAAGACGATGCCCACCACTGGTGTGTGTGGCGGGGCTTCCATGCAGTTCACATGCCGCTTGTTTAAAGGGCCAGAGACCGATCAGAGCAGCAGACGAGCAGACAGAACCTCCTGGTGTCAGGAACTACACGGGGATTGCGCTCGAGAAAGTCGTGGATGCACAGAGCTCCATCGAGGATCACAGCTAATTTTTGACGGGAGAGATAAGATAACTGGACTCGGAGTACTTTCTACTGGCTAATCAGTAAGTGCTACCTCGTTGGGTAAAGGTATAGTGCTTTTCCTACACTACAGCTGCGTAAAGGGCCAGAAGAGTTGTCTACAGTGACCAAGTGTGTCTTTTTTGTTGCCACGGCGCCGACGGGCCCCGAGGTTCCGTGAGTCAGCTGTCCATCATAGTGGGGGAAAGGGCGGGAAGACGATGCCCACCGCTGGTGTGTGTGGCGGGGCTTCCATGCAGTTCACATGCCGCTTGTTTATAAAGGGCCAGAGACCGATCAGAGCAGCAGACGATGAGACAGAACCTCCTGGCGTCAGGAGCTACAAAGGGGTTGAGCTCGAGAAAGTCGTGGATGCACAGAGCTCCATCGAGGATCACAGCTAATTTTTGACGGTAGATGTGGGGAGAAAAGCACACCTGCCCAGCCTCGACCTAGCTACTCCCGAATGTTTTGTGCTGATTAATGCGTTACTGAATTTGAGCTCCAACTCGGGCACCTGCTTTATTTATATCTGTAAGTGCTTCCTGTTGAGGTTTAATTTTTGTGACAGGAGCATCGTGCCAGAATGAATCCTGTCCTGCACCTGCATATGTCCGTTCCGGTCGCGGATCGCGGAAGTTTCGACATTTTCGCATTCCGTGAAATTGTCGAAATGTCGCAATTTCCGCGAGCGGAACGGAAATTCTCGCCCACCCCTAGTGTGTATAGCATTTGTGAACACATACAGTAATACAGTGAAACACTACAAATGGACACCAGATCCAGTTTAGAAAAATAAGTAGTCTTTATCTAAACCAACACAAGACCAAACAACAAAAATTCACAATACAGTATCAAAAATAAGGCTCTTAAATGGCAGACATAGTTCAGTTCAATGCACGTTTTAAATGCAACACTTTTCCCACAAAGTACCTTATATGTGTCACACAAAATAAACAAAAGGGTCGCAGGAAAGGCGATGCATCAATTCCTTGCTTTGGGGGAGGTGCTGCGTCTATTCCTTACTGCAGCGCAGGGGATGCAATGTGTCTGTTCCTTACCAGAGAGGAGGGGATGAGTCTATTTCTTACTGCGTTCCGGTTACGATGTGACAAGATGGCACCTTGATGTGTGGTGACGATCCGGTGCGATGCGACAAAACGGCGGCTCGATGCGGTGAGACGATCCGGCACGATGAGTGAACTTTTGCAGCCACACGGCAGGTGCTGCGATGATTTTCTCGGCGATACGTCAGGACCAGGTGTAGATGCGGCAAGCTTCTTCTCCGTGGCTCAGCGATGCGTTGGAACCAGGTGCCGATGCGGCATGCTTCTTTTCCGTGGCTCGCGATGCTTCGGAAACAGATGCGGATGTGACACGCTTCTGCCTCGTTGCATCGATCTTCCAGCTCCCAGCAACAAACAGTCTCTGGAGGTCCTAAACAGCAGCAGGCACCTCTTTGCAGGTTGGAATTCCCAGCAAGGAAATTCAGGGGAGCTGGTAGTGATGTCTTTATGTCCCTGAGAGTTCAAAAGTGGAGGCAAGCTCAGTTTCAAGCCCCTGGAGATCTTTTCTTCAAGCAGGTGACAAAGCAAACAGCAAAGTCCTTTTTCTCCTTTCCTTGGCAGCAAGCAGCCATTGCAGGCCAACCCCACACAGCAAACAGCACAGGGGCAGTATTCCTACTCAGCTTCTCCGGCTCCTCTCCTTGGCAAAGGTTCCTCTTGATTCCCAGAAGTGATATAAAAGTCTGGGGTCCGGGTCTTACTTTTTATACACAAAAGTAATTTGTTCTCTGAAGGCAGAGAGTGTCTGTACCCAGACAAAACCAGTTCTGTCCTCTCTGGTGCAGCTTCCTGGTGCAGCTTCCTGGCAGGAGGTGGAGACAGCATTGTTGAAAGCAGACCTGGCCCAGGCAGGTGAAAGGAAATCTCCTCCCCCTACTCTAAATTCAACACAGGTCCATTCAGCCCAGCCCTGACTCATTAGACTGCCGGAGCTGCTGCCCTCTTCCAGCTCCTGTCACTCACAAGCCAGACATGCAATACACAAACCTAGCAGAGGCACACTGGATGGTTAGGTAAGAAAATATGTACTTTCTAAAAGTGGTATTTTCAAACACTGAATGTAAAAATCACCCACACTAAAAGATGCACTTTAACATTCTGAGTTCAGGAATACTAAACTGTATTTTCTTATCTGGTTCCGAGGGTCAGTTATGTTTATAAGATGTTATAAAAAAAAACTGTCCATTCTGGCCTATGGGAACACATAGCCTTGCAATAGCGAAAAGAAAATTGGCAGTATTTGACTATCAGGACATGCCACACACATCAGGGCATGTCTTACCTTTCACATACAATGCACCCTGTCCACAGGGGTACCTTGGGCCTTCCCTAGGGGTGACTAACATGCAGAAAAGGGAAGGTTTGGGAACAACAATTTACAAAAGGGAGCATTTGCACTTTGGCACTGAACAGCAGCGGCAAAGTGCCCAAAGCATCAGGACCAACAAAAACACAGAAGGCAACAGCAAAAAAATGGAAGGGAGACCCACGGCAATGGTGCCAAGTCTAACAGTAATGATACTAGAAATCTGACAAGATATCTTAAATTGAGCATCCAATACATATATATCTTTTCAGGAGATCAGGAGCCCTCGTTAACTCGATCTTGTATGATGAAGAATCCCCAGTGGCTTCTTGCCTGCTTGATGCTGTTTGATCAAATTCACCCATGACCAAGACTCATACTCACTCATGCATCCACCTGCAGCGAAAGCCATTGATTCACCAGGGGATAGGACAGTGGTCACAGACAATGCTGAAAGTACTAGGCCTATCAGAGGACAGGCAGATCAGAATTACTACAGTACATCAGCCAGGGTGCTATTCCCAGCAAAGTAAGCAGGCGAAACTGCAACACTTTAATCAACAGCCATTGAGACTACTACAAATATACCTCAACTACAAACAGTTCTACTGAGAACTCTATCTCTTCCCCCTTATTACCTCCTGTAATAATTGTAATAATCGATATGCGTGACAAGAGTGATATGAAAAGCCAACATGTGAGTAGCAGCTGTATTATTGATAAAATCTAGCTACACTTAACAGGAAAACAGGACCCTCTCAAAATAGGAAAAATGGTTTTATCATGAAATGCAATCCCTGATATTATGATTGGACTCAATTAAGGAAATAAAACACATCCGTCACGGGGGAACCAGAGCCTTACTGATCTTTGTAGAGGAAAATAAGCTAATTCAGCAAATCTGAGCTGTTGAAAACTCAGGACTGGGGCAAAATCAATTGTTGAAAAGACTGGGACAAGGTTAAAAAGACACCATCATAGGAACTGAATGGATAAACTCCCTCATAAAAAAGGAACTTTGAGTTCAAATACTAATAAGAAGGATGCACCTGGAGCATTGGCAAAGTCAAATACAAGGGGCACAAGTTTCAGAACATTTATTTCCAAAATAATGTAAAGGACCTGGTAGGCACATTAACAGAAGAACAATGAGCTCTATAGGAAGAAGATTATTAAAAGACTCACCAAACATAATGGCCTCCCTAGCCCTCCCTCTAATCAGCTGAACTAACAAAGTTACATCTGAGGTGATGCCTGTGAAAGAGGAGGGTCATTTAGTAACTGATGAAGAGACCCATACGAGGAACACTCTCCAGCTATCATTCAGTTGTTACAGACACAGGGAAAAGAGAGACGCTGACAAATTGCACCAAGGTTGTGGGAGATAATTTGCAAACACAGCCATTCCCACCTGACGTTTATGGAAACATACATGCCCTTTAAAAGCATATGGCAGAACTTGAAAAATATACTGCTGAAACGTAGGAAGTATTGGCACATAGAGCAGCAACCACCCATGGGCAAGTACATTATATCCAGGGAATCCAATGGAAGATTGAAGACTTGGAAGACCATCAGTGATGGAATAACCTTTCTGTGCAGGATATTCTAAAAGAGTTGGAAGGAAAAGACAATGCAGTGGCCTTATTCAATATATATTTGCTGTCTACCCCATCCCCCTGCACGACACTGCTTACCCGCCCCGAGGACGCTGCGCTGAATTCTTATGTTATTTTACATTAAACGTTTTTATTTATATAACGCACCTAGCCATGGGCTCGGGGACATTAAACAATCAGCCCATTATCAAATGATGTTGAGCCGACAGCAGAATCAAACACAGATCCCCAGCTAACCAGTCAACAGCTCTCACCTCTTGCCTATATCCTTTGTCTAGCCATGTCGCAGGGTGCAGTACCATATGTGGCCAAAAGAAGTCTCAAGGGACACCTAGTGACAGCCTGTGGTACTGCATCCTCACAGCACTGTTTTATTTTCGTCATCGGTTCCTCCTTGTCGCTTCTTGTTTATTATATAGTGGCAACTTAGTCCCATGTGCACTGGGGTACTTTACTTTAGCACCAGTTAAATTGCTCACGTCATATTCATTTTTTTTCACAAGGAGATTAAGTGAGTTGTCAAGAATCACAGGATGTTTGAGTCGACAGCGGGATTCGAGCTCAGTTTCCTGGTTCCAAAGTCAGAAACTCTCAGACTAACGCCGCATCTTCTGTACACTGATCACTCTCTCTATTCTACATTGCCTCCATGTGTATCTGACGTCATTTCCTCCTCTCAGCCACACACCCCTGTTGCTTCCCCATCCCTCCTACCCCTTCCCTGATATAAATTGGAGCTATTTCCATTACATCTGCTTTTGTGCAGCAGCCCAATAGAACCGTGAGCACAAGTAAACATCTGAGGGGAAGGATAGCTATGCTTCCATGATAGTTTATGTAGGCCCATCATTTTGAGGTAGCCTGTTGCACCAAGCTTACTGCTGAGAGGCCTCGATAAAGATGAGAAGTCCACAGAGGAGCTGTTTTCCACCCTCAGGAGGGTAGTGTTGGGTGTGTGCTGGAGTTTGACAGCTGTGTGGAAGAATGAAACAATATTTTAAATCTCTTAAGTGTCCTGATAGTCGTTCCTTCCCACACAGGCCATTATTGTCATTTGTGGAAAGGTCAGGCACTCGACTACTGCTATTGTATGTGCCAGGGCTTCATGAAGCTAATTTACTATTCAACAAGCACATGCAAAATAGGGGAAACTTGTGGATTGGGGACAGTGGATAGCAGAATGCAATAACACTCCAGCTATTCAGCAGCCTTATGACTGGTAATTGATGCTGTCGACATGTTGAGGTAAGTGACAGAGCCTCTTGGGTGGTATTTCTGAGGGTTTACCACCTGCTTTGTGGTGGAGCTATTGTTATACATTACCAGTTGTGAAGCCACCATCAGCCCTTTTGGATTTACCACATACAGCAACACCAGAAAACATCAAACACGAGGAGGTGGTCCTTTCATGTAACCAAGGTTCTGCAGAACACTGCATACTGCCATACTCTAAATGAGGACCTGATTGGAATTGTAGCGCTGCACCACCATAGCTCTCACAACTAGGAGCGCTATGTCACAACAACAAATGTTGCTGAAAACGCACCAAATGCCTTAAGCCTCGTGAGTCAAGTACAACAGTCCATATATCAAAGGAACCCATAACGTTCCGCTGCTCACCAGTTTAGCTCTTCTACTTTGCAAATATTAGCCTGTGTGTGATATCACCAATTATGTCAGATGCCTTTACTATTATCTTTGATGATGTCAGAAGTCATCTGGGATGCCATTATCTAACAAAGTAGGTCGATCAGTTGTGGCCCAACAGTTGGAGCTTCTGACTTTGGAGTGAGGGCATCAGGTTTGAGTTCGGGCGATAGTTCAGCATTCTATGATTCTGGGCAAAATACTTAATTTCCCCTGTGATTGTAACAAGAAGAGCCACGCTGTGCATAATGTAATCATGTGCTCGTGTAAAGCACTCCAATGACTTTGGGCCAAGTTGCGTTGTATAAAACTAGTTTTTGACTCCATGAAAAGATGTTGGGAAGCAGCTGCTTCTATTATTTGTACCCTAATGGTGTCGCCCCAGCAGCCTTTCATCCCTCCAATGTCAATACAATGAGGACAATGTTGTGCCGGTATCCCTCATAATTTACAGCATAAAAAGGTTGGCTATTTTACTAGCTATGAGAGATGCATTAAAGGCCCCTCGTCTTTCTCAAGAAACGTCTTGGATTGTAATGGCTAAAGGACAACACATCCTGACGAGGCTGAAAACCCCAACAACCTCTCCACTGACGACGTCACTGCTAATGCATTATGTTTTTGTGATTGAGCATCTTATTTTAGATTTCCAGAGGCTTCTCTTTCTTACACAAATGCATTCAATCTTTCCTTCCAGCCATCGTACCAGGCAGACAGTGTCTCTCTCGCTGCCATCGCAAACTGCGAAAATGATGAGTTTCAATGTTGCGATCTGGGGACAAAATCCACACCCACCACTGGGATCTAGCTAGCTACACCTCTGCAAACCCCACAATCCTCAGACCTTTTCTATGAAGGATCATAGAGTGACTTTTTTTAAACAAAAATGGGTGAGATTTCAAAAATAGTTTTTCATCAGTATACCCGAGAAGATGGTGTTCCAGCCATTATAGAATCTCAATTTTCTTTTTGTTCTTTTAGTTTTAGTGAATTAAGTCTGCGGGCTTGGAAGCCCTGTCCTCTGACCTTCCTTCTCTGTGAAGTTCAAGAAAGTAGTGTAAAATAAGCACTGGCAAAGCCAATAGGTTTTGCCTATGCAAGATCTATTGGCGTTGTCAGTGTTTGGTGTAACCATACAGTAGAGCAGAGTGGGTGCTGTGAAGCATGGGTGAAAGTAAAAAAATACAAGCATTTGCAATGCAATCGGTCTCACATTTATGAAACTTAGAGCTCTTGGTGTTAAAAATTAGAATATTTTTGGCTTTTGTTTTTTTTAATTTGCAGTGGAGTGATCATATTTGCATAGCGCTATTGCCATTCGTATGACCTTGCGGCGCTGGAGAACCAGAAAATGGGAAATAGGTTATGAGGGAGGGGAGACCAGAGTAATATGCTGCCTGAAAAAAAGTAACAACATCCGGTAAAAAGAAAACACTCATATGGAATGCAAGGTTAAGTAAAGCATTTGAAACGTAAGTAGAACAACATAGTTCCCTTAATACGTTTTCACTTGTTATTCAGAAATCAATGAGGGTTTTGCCTGAAAAGTTAAGAACATGACTACAGGGCCCAGAAGAGACCTGTTTCAATGTCCATTGCGTATATCCTTAAAAAACATAAGCAGTATGGGTTAAAAAGACCACATCCCTGAACGCAGAGCCACGGTACACATTTTACAAACTAAATTAAGGAAAAGAGCTGATAAGGATCACATTAAACGTTTTTCACTCAATGCATCAATCTGGTATTGTAGTTAAGGCTCGACTATTTCCTTTTGAGCAGGACCCTTTCTGATTTGCATATGGCTAGGTCTAACCTGAGATGGCAAGGTGGGCAAAAGAACAATGGACTGGAATGCTGCCCGAGTGATTGCTACTGGTTTGATTTATTGCAAGCATCCCCGTATCACTTTCTGTGTGTTTAATGTGCTGCCCCAAGTGGCCAAGGGTATGCACTGATATGGGTCCCTTGCTCACTGTGCCACTGGAATCAAGTTACACCTGACTAAAAGCCCCAATCAGGGTGAACTGGTATTGGGTTGCTTGTGTTCTGGTTCAGAAAGAACCTGGCATGGCAGTTTGGGCTGGATTATTCCCATTGGAGCAGAACCATGACTGATTTGCATGTGGCTGGGTCTAATCTGAGGTGGCATGATAAGCAAAAGAACAATGGGTTGGCATGCTAACCCGAGCAAGTGCCAGTGGTTAGACTTATTGCAAGCATCCCCCATCATCTTTTGTGTGATTGTTTTTTGTTGTTACCTGTAGAGAAAAACTGTGTCCAAGGCTGTTTTTTCGTTTTAGACCTCTACCGAAAACTGCAAAAGGACAAAGGGGGAACAGGTGTGAAAATTGAAAAGACACTGAACAGTAACTGGCTCTGTTCACAACCCAGTCACTACATATCACTCACTTAAACCCTTCCCCACTCATGACGGAACCACTCCGTCATGAGCCACGGTTGCGCTGTGCTCATGACGGAGTGGTTCCGTCATGCTACGGCCGTTGGCGGCCGCTCCGCCCACGCGACGCTATTTCCCCGCCTGTGCGGGCGATTAGCGCAGTGGGCGGAGACGTGACGGAACCACTCCGTCATGAGCACAGCTCAACCGTGGCTCGTGACGGAGCGGTTCCGTCACGAGCACAGCGCCACCGCGCTGCCCCCAAACCCCCCCCCCAGCGCCGCGGCGGAATTCCTGCCACGACGAAGGGGTTAAAGTCACCCATACCCACATGTGAGGCATGTTGAACAAAACGCTAGGTAAACATGGAATATCTGGAAGTTTTCTTCTCATGGGAGCTACTTAACAAACGTTGCCACAGCCAGACCAATGACGCAGGCTAAATTTACGACAAGTAGATGCATGTTATGGCATTACTGGAGACAGGAGAGCCACTCTCGACAAGCTTGAAAAAACAATACTCCTCTCCACCAGGAAGGCACCTACTGCCAACATTTTCAAGACTGAATTCAAAGCTTTCTTGCTAAAGACAACCCAACATGCTAGAATGGTTGAATGTCTGGAATACTCTCACTTAGATTTCTCTTGAATTTCCCACCAAACCACTTCTGTATTTTACTAATTATGTAAGACGGCTGCCAATCCGGTTTATGAATTTAAACAAGTTGACGCTTCATGCACCAAGGGTATTATTTGTGAGGAATCTCATAGAGTTGACTTTTGTAGACAAGTACTGTAAACATAAAGGTTTACCATGGATTGATCACCCTGCTCAGCAATGAAAACTGTTGAATGGGTTGTACAAATTGTACGCTATGATCGAGATACTATGACAACATTTGCTCATTGTACAGGGACCCTACCTGTATTGTACAAATGAGGCTGTTTTCATACCCAGAATCCTTCATTGCAATGAGGTTTCCACACATTTAGCTCAAGACGGTACATAGTATTTACATGCTTTGATGTGTAAAATGTGTACTTGTACTGAACCACTGCTGTACCATGCTCTGGTACCAATGAGGTCTGGTTCGCGCTTCACAAAACTATGTAAATAAACATTGAAGAGGACCTGGTGTTACTCATTTGGCAGATGTTTTCTCAAAATAAGGTTCTGGGTTACCAGCCCTCCAGAAGAAGAAGAAGCAGACAATGCCTCACCCTGCACCCAATGACTCCCTCAGTGATGTTTGGATCGCCATGCTTAGTCCAGGTCCCCACTCACCCTGCATGGAATGATCAGCTTTGGTCCGGCAGAACATTGCCAGACCATAGACCCGTTCAAAGGGCATTTACCTGAAGGGTGCTTCAACCACCTAGTACTAAGGTGGTAGGTAGTAATGCTCGGGAATCCAAGGCGGGGAAAGTCAGGGTGTCCTCGTAGAGCAGCTGGTTTGTACCTCGAAGCACGTTTACTGTATCACTCATGTGTATTGTAGTGCTCGGCAGCAGGACTGTGGGAAGAGAGGATGCCACAGAATTAGAGCGGTGTCGAGAGGAACGGCCGGGTCCTAGGACAGCAGACTGAAATCAGTGCAACCTTAATGCTTTACTGCGTATACAATATTTCCTAATCAGCAGACACCAAGAGCCTGAACTCCAGAGTTTCACTCCCTAATAAATGTAAGATGAAGAGCTGAACTGCCTAACGTCCTGGTGTTGGCACGGAGACAAACAACCCTGTGGTGTGTTCTTTGCCATAAAAAAGGCAGCTCGTAGCAACTGCCAGTGGAGCCGCAGCTGGCCGGGTGCCCAAGGCTACATCCGAAAGCTAAGAAGCAGGAACAGAGCCATAAACACGAGTAGGTGTAGAGAACAGGCGTGGCGCTTGTAGGCGGAGCACACAGCACTGTGAAGGCCAGCTCGAGTATATGCGCACACAGGCCAAAGTACAAAATGACATCACCTTTCGCTTGCACTTTGGTGCACCTGGCACTGTCCTTGTTACCCCTGGTATGAGGAGTCACGAAGGCGGCAGTAGAAACAGGAACCATAAAGCATTGTTTGCTTTCCGTAGTTACACCCACTGACATGCTCCTTCACCCAGAGCAGCCAAAAAGAGGTTTGGGTGGAGGGTGCTTAAGAGCTCAATTGTGTGCGGCCACGGTGGAGGGTCAAAGGTGTGTGATGGCATTTTGTTGATTGTTGTCAGCCTAGCAGGACAGTCGCGACCAGCACAGAGTGGTTTAGGCGTATACAGCCAAATATTTGAGGAGGTGCGAGAGGATGGGCGGCAGATAACCGCAGACACTGTAGGATAAGGCGGGTCATGATGGCAGTGTGGACCAGCAGAGATGTGTGTGCTAGTCTACTAACACTGCTGGAAGGGAGTGGTGATAGCCGAATCTTTCTGACCACGATGGCCTCCCAAGGGTCATCTCACTTGTGACTCCTGCCGCCTTACCTCTCCTTAAACTCCCTTTACTTCCTAAGACCCTTTGTTCGCCACATGGGGAAACCTAGCTATTAATATCTGGGAAGTATTTCCCCTAGTACCCCCACAAGCTTACTGCCATCAAACAGCATCATGCTGCCATCTCGCGGAAGAGATGCCAACTGCAATGAGACTCACTCACCCCACCCCTCAAAAACCTCTCCTCTCAATGAACATCCTGAGCTCCAGGGCAAGCAGAATCCTGCGGATCTCCAGGCAAGACAAGACAGGGCCTGTGCACGCCTGGCCCAACACACAGCACGCTGGATGTGCGCCAACAGTAGCTGGCACAGTACCTGCTCAGACGGACATCAATAGCAGAAGCAGTCACTCATGGGCACAATGCAGGCAACAGCACTACTCCTGCATGCATGTATGCAGGCATCTGCTATCGAGCCTGCACGAGCTAAACACTTTCTTGCTGACATGCACTCACTCCACCAGCAGTGAGATAGACCCTGCTCACCTGTGCCGGACGGTTGTATGACTTTACAACTTATTCCGTTGTAATGCATGCCTTTACCACGCATGCGTTACTACGCGAATGCCATCAGCAAGCATATCCTTTACCACGAAAATTCCTTTTACACACATACTTTTACAACGATTTTCGTTGTTAAACTATGCATGTAAATGGCATTTTCATGCTAAAGCATTTTCACCCTAAAAATGTACCACACCCTCATTCATCCTTACCTTTCCTCTCCTTGATCGTCCTTGGTGACGCTGTATGTCGTTAAGAGGAAGCGAAGTGTTTTTCCGTTTCCTCTAACAACGCCGATTTCCTTCAAGTCTTTTTCTTTATACTTCGGAAACAGGTGCATTTTTTTTGGGGGGGGGAGTGCCCCCCCAAGCGCTTTTTTTTATCCCACGCTTTTTTGTGTGGGGGAGACCCCCAAGCCCCTCCTTTTTTTTTACTTTAGCACACATGTCTTTACTACGTATTTCGTAGTAAAGGTATGCGTGGTAAAGGCTTTTCGTTGTAACCACGCATGCGTTGTAATGCATGCGTTGTTATGGTAATGCGTGGAAATGGCCGCGTTGTACTGGCCGTGTCCCGTGCCGGGCACTGTCCAGCAGGACTGCTGGAGAGCAGCGTGCAGGAGATGGCAGTCAACGCCAGATGCGGCAGATGGGCTCGGAAGTTAAGTGTCACATACTGCAGGTCAGGGAAGCAGGAAGTGGCCATCACTGGAGGCCATGCACATGGGAGGTGGCAGTCACAAGGACTGCAGGCCTGGAATTCACACGCACTAGGAAACAAGAACAGACTAGGGGAGAGGGGGCCAAAGTTAGAGTGACAAATAGATGGCAAGGTACGAAGGTGTAAGTCAAACACAGGTACCAGTGCTCGACAGTCATACCGCAAGCAGAGACAGCAGTCCAAAGGCTCAGAAGGCAGCAGTCACACTCAACAGGCTGCCTGTGAATGAAGGAGAGAGGTACAGGGGATGACATACAAACGCTGCTGTCAGAAACAACAATCCAGCAACACAGGAAGTGGCATTCAGGCACAGACAGCAGGACTCAGGGGAAAGTCACACACTGCAGGCAGTGAGAGCAGGGTAGAAGAGGTTGCAGTCAGGCAGAAAAAGCAGGGTGCAGGACGTGGCAGTCGAACTGCAGGCTTTGAGAACAGGTGTGGGATACAGGAAGTGGCAGTCAAGCATGGTCAGCAGTGTCAGAAGAACTCGAAAGGTGGTAATCATACCCGGACTGGTATAAACAAGCAACTCTGGAAAACCTCTCAGTACACTGGTTTCCGAAAAACAAAGGTGCACTGGAGTGGATACCTGCTTTGTGCCCTGGGGGGGGGGACCGTAGAGTGCATACTGATACAGGAGCACTCAGGTCAGTCCCTGCTTGTGCCCCAGGGGCACTGTAAAGTGTACGCTGTGAAAGAATGCAGAAGACACATGTTGCACGCTGGAAATTGACAGGCAGGGACTGTGTGCGCATTGCTGCTCGTTCCCAAAACAACACTCCAGGGAAGTTAACTTTTCAAAAAGGTGGGACATGCACCAACCATTAGCCATTTAGAGGCTACGATTTTTAGTTGACACAGGAAAAAAGCCAATCCAGAATATGGAAGGACTCAGACTCCGCAAAACACATACAACAGATTGCCTACCAGCGCAAGAGCTGTATAAGCTCGAACTAAAAAAACGATATGACGCAGACGGTCAGACTGCATCAAAGTGCTTTGTTTTTCTTTACTATCAGCTATGCTGCTCAGCAATATTGCTGCTGTATAATATGGATAAAACACATTTTAAAAGCCAATAGCTCTTTCATAGGCAAGACCTATTGGCTTTGCCAATGCTTGTTGGTTTTCTGAGTGGAGGCTGCTGTTTCCTGAGACAATGGGAGAAGGAAGGTGGTATTGCAAAGGTAGAGCAAGGGATTGGTGGCACAGGTGATATTGATGAACATTTCTTTGGTCATTTTTGTTTTCCTATATAAAGTGGGAATATTGAGAACATGGTACAGCATTAAAGACTGATATGTGAAGGGCAGAGGGCAGGCACACACTGCTATCTCGGGCATCTGCCAGTAAAATGGGGATGACGGTTTCCCTATCTCGGTGTGAGTTGGGTGTGGTTTATGGGTGGGTCATATCTTTTATAGGGTGTTTAAAGTTTAATGAGAATGGTAGAGAAGAGCAGAAAAAGCAAAAAGATTGGAGTTACAAATAACAATTCATAAGGATGTTGATATTGATTATCTAATGCTTGGGAAGATAATACGTTGGAATATTTGTGCAGTAAATAGCCTCTTAAAATGTTGAGAGGAGCACATGATATATAAAACACATATTCTCTGACTGATAGACACCCGTATTTGATATTAGAATTGTGTTGATCTATGACAATTGGAGTATTTAGTGGTATGCAGCCACGGTCGGTAGTAGGAGTAACTGCAGGGCGGTGACGTGGGGAAGGGGAGGGGCAGGGTGGGTGGTAGTAAACTACGGATTACGGAGGTTTACAGGTAAGTTAACATATAAATTAATAAAACGAATTTTGTTGCGTGCACTGCATCCCCAAATGCGATGCAGTGCACGCAACGAAATTCGTTTTATTAATGTATATGTTAACTTACCTGTAAACCTCCGTAATCCATAGTTTACTACCCCCCACCCTGCCCCTCCCCCTCCCCCTCCCCACGTCAACGCCCTACAGTTACTCCTACTACCGACCGCGGCTGGTGGTATGCACATCCCAACAAATATCTGTTAGTAGTGTGGTTATCTGATGTCAGAGATCTATCTATATGAATGTGATCAGAACAGCCACTGATCAATCAGGGATCGTTGCTGTTGCTCAATTCAAAATGGATGACATACTGTAAAGTACATGTGTTGTTTATGGACCTAATTAGTTTGATCCCCGGCTGTTCCATATGTTAACCCTAGATTTAACAGTCGTTCACCATAATTGGTGCCTTTAATTTTGTGATGAATTACAAAATGGAGTCTACTAATTCCCAGGCAACTCTCCGAATGTCAAAAACCCATCACTCTGTACTTGATCTGATAAGGGTACACAATCTCTTGGATGCCTGGTGAATACTGTAAAAAGATAGCCCTGGCTACACCTTTTATAATGCCCCTCTGAAACATTATTCTAGGACTGATATGGCCTTTGTCCCCCAGAAAATATTTCCTAAAACTATTATTGAATTCTGACATATAATAACTTCAGATCATAATCCCCTTTGTATTACAATTAAGGGTCCACCATAATGTGACAAAAAACAGGGATGGATGTTTTCGTCTTCCTTACTCTCGGACACTTTATAGTAAAGGTCTGTGACAAACTCTCTACAGGTGTTTTTAATACCTAATATGGGAACTGCTTCTACTTAAATAGAATGGAGCACCCTTAAGGAATATACTCAGGGAATTACCATTACATTTGTAGCTGATTGAAATAAGGCAAAATGCCAGAGAGACACAGAGACTCACACAGAATTACTAATGCTAGAAAAAGAACATGTTAAATTAATATGTAACCGAGACCCTAGTAAAAGAGACGTTTTTATGCAACTGGCCAAATGTGGGAGCAAATTTTTCACACACTTTGGGAAAAAGTTCCAACTGCATACAAAACAAGAAGGGGATTAGATTAGGAGTAGGGGGAATCCAGCAGCAAAGTATCGGTATGCTACTACTAAATTAACAAAGACAGCCCACAGTATGATATCCTTTATTCAAGTTAACCAGGGATGCAAGATCGTCCAACCCAAGACAGTACTTACTCAGTTTATGATAATTTACAGCTCATTATATAGTGCTGCTTAAGAATGCTTCATGGATAACATAGAATAATATCAATGATCAATCCGTATAACTCTGATTATTACACCACAGCTTAATATGTTAGACATTGCATATTTATCATCTGTGAAAGCAACTGGCGATGAGTGTTTTCCACTTCTTTGTCAAACATGTATTGATATACTCATACTCTCATTCTCAAAAAAAATCATCTCCAATATTGGTCAAGTACATAACATACTGGCCCATGGACCTCCATGAATATTGCCATTCTTGTTAAAAATATAGGGGAACCTATTGATGAGGGAGGATCATACTGGCCCATAATACAGACACCAAAATATAAATTAAAGTGCTGGTCATTCGTCTCACCTCCATCATAGAAACGCTTGTTTGCCATCAACAACATGGGTTGAGCCGCTTCGACGCGGCTGCAATTCCCCCGCGGTGCGGAAAAATTCCACGCGTGTGTGGAACGGACACACCCAACGTGACGTCGGATGGCCAGGGGCCATCCGATGCATGGAAGAGGTTCTACCCCATCGGGATACTACTATGCACACAAGCATGGTCATCTCTGTGTTTGACATTGCCAATACTTGACGTAAGCCAGCCAGTATGGACCTATTGGATGCTGAGCAGGCATTTGATATATTCTCATGGCCGTTCCTCTGAACCTCAATAAGAATGATAGTGATTTGGAAAAGTAATCTAGAATCGGGTCATGGTACCCTATTAAACTGATAGCGCCAGAGGTGTTCTTTCCAGTCAGATCTCAGAAGCAGTTTTCATCCACAGGGGTACATGCTAGGCTCGCCCTATGTTATCCTTGCTGTTTGTTTGCTACTTAGAGCCATATCTGCATCCGGTAGTGAGATGTAAACACAAAAACTCCTATTGAGTGTAATGGGGTGGCTGTTAAGTTAACCACCTATGCTGATAACGCGACCATAATCTCTGAAGATGTTATCAAGACCGTGTCTTGTATTGAAGAAGAGGCAGTGTGTTTTGGATCAGTCTCGGGGTACACATTAAATATACATAAAACAGAAATCATTTTTAAATATAAAACTGGCACAATGTCTGAACACATACCATATATTCTAGCTTTACATCATTGTTGCCATTGTTTGTTTGGGCAGTCTATCTTCTTTATGGGTCTTTACCTTAGCACCACGACACCTGTACAATTTTTAGACACAAATCTATTTACTTAACAAACATAACAGAAGTTGCAGTATACTTAGAAATAAATACTGCTTGCCATGTAGGTGATATAATTCATCTAAAAATGAATTATATCATCTACAATAAGAAAAACAGCAGCTGCATTAGGTGCAGCTGCAAGAAAAGCATGAACGAAGTTTTTTTTCAGTTTTAGATTTGTATTCCCCATTATTAACTAGTTCACCTGTGGCTCTTATTGTTAAGTGTCTGGGCCTGCCTTACTGTTAAGTGTCTGCACTCACAAGAGACAAATAAAGATCTGTTTAGAGAGTTTTAAATAGTTTTAGTGACTGTTCAGGCAAGCGCTATGGAGGCAGATGTAGGCAGGCGGAGAGGAAGGACTGAAGAAATAGAACCTCAGTCACGTCAGGGGCAGCAGAATGACACATATTAACTTGAATCAATGTGTGCTTGGTCCCTGCTCCTATAGTAATGATGGGAAATGACATTTCCCTCTCACTGGCCAATTAAGGAGGCTGTAAAGAAGAGTGACATCAAGCCAACTAATGGTGAAGCAATGGGCGGGCTCCAAGCCCTTTCTGTATACAGCAGTGTCTCGCAAGCGAGATGCATGCGCTAGCACATGCACTCACTGGCGCGACCCTAAAAAGGAGCTTTTGTTACAATAAACACCGGCTGTGGCTTTCTTCGCCCCTGTAAGAAACACCCCCTGCAACATAGAAGCTCATAAAAAGTTGCGTTGAAAGGTAGGAAAGAGAGGATGCTGGTGCACTGTGGCAATGGCATCATGCAAGTGTAAACATACCAAAATCTACTCTACAAATACATGTTTAGCAGTGAAGTGAGAAACAGTGGGAGTCAAGGTTCTCATGAAACCCAGGAAATGGAAACTCCATTGGACCCAGAAGCATAGATGGTGCAACCCAGAGAGGACCTTGTGGTCAGGGTCAGCTAGGAACCTAGCAGTCCCCTCCTTTAGAAGAATAACCTGGGGTGGGAAAAGGTTTTTTAGGACTACAGCCCTACTTTTGGAATAGTCTACCGCTGGAGCTCAAAACTGCTCCTTCGCCATCAATTTTCAGAAAGTCTTTGGAAACGTGGCTTTTTGTTCAAAAATAGGAGTTGTGCTAGAAGGATCCAAGTCCATCATGAGGACACCAGAATCTGTAGCCTCTTCTGTCTCTTCAGCGCCAAGATGCCTTCGGGAAGGAGTTTGCACTTTATACATCCCTCATTCATTCATTCATTCAAGAAGCCCAGGCATCTGAGCGAGGTGCAACATTTAGGTACTCGTACGTGAATTCAAACCCGAAATATTATTGCCGAGCCAAGACCTTTTAAACAAAATAATTTCTGAAATGGTTGGGCCATAACCTACAAAAAACATAAAGCTGAGACTGGGCTGGAGCAGGTAGTAACCTTCATAGGCTCTTGAACAAGACGTCTCAACGGAGAGGGAGTCGGCGCTGAAGGCCCAGCATACTGACATGACGGAAAGACTGGAGGGCAGCGAAATTCGTTCGCACATAATTAACATTAATATTCGAGGCATTAATACAGACATTCATAGCCCAGACTAGAGGCATACGACAAAGGATCCTTCTGCCACATTTGAAAAAGGTCAAAGAATTCATGCTCGAAGGAAGACGCAGGGTCTTTACTGTTCCTCAGACCCGCAAAGCTGACACCCGATGCGACCACAAGAGCGCAGACACGATCCTGGAAGGCGCAAGAACAATGGAAACAACCACGCATTCCCGAGGTTATAAAATCACACTCATCCGAGACGTTTTGTCAACAACATTAGCAAAATTAAAATAATTCAGGGATAGAACCCCAGCTCTCCGGCAGAAATGAATTTCACGTAGATGGGGTTGCCACGTTCACCTCTTGTTCATTCTGGAGGGAAACGCGCAAAACTTACGCAACCCCGACCACGCTCGCGTGCTGCCTGCATAGTAGTGATCGCTGTCCCTCCACAATAATAAATGGCGGAGTAGAACACAAAATAAAGCTATAAAAACTAAGGGGCATATTATCAAGCACGGCGATAAAATTATCGCCGCTCTGGCGGCAGAAAACTGCCGCTAAAGCGGCGATAATGGGCTTGATAATATGCCGCAGAGAATTCCCATAGAAGCCCATGTTCACACCAGAACATGGGCTTCTATGGGAATTCTCAAGGGCATATTATCAAGCACATTATCGCCGTTTTAGCGGCGGTTTTCTGCCGCTAAAGCAGCGATCATTTTAACACCGTTCCTTGATAATATGCCCCTAATATTTCGCAAATTCCACCCACCCCTAGTCTTTTTCAGGCGTATAACAAATGAAATCCTGAAGCCTTTCACAGCGTTATGTCTCAAATGGGTGGAAGATCTAGGGGAGACTATAGACGAGAAGCCATGGGAGGAGTTAATGGAGAGAGCCTGGAAGTGCTCCAGAAATGCACACTTTTATGTCCTGCACAGAGCGTATCTCACCCCGGGCAAGATTAATGAGTACTTTGGTATCACAGCAGCCGAGTGCCTACATTGTAATATGGAGGGAGCAGGGTTTCTACATATGTTTTGGAGTTGCCCTACCTTGAGGGAATTCTGGGGTGAGGTCACTGCAGTCTTGGCGAACGTAACAGAGAGGGAGGTCGAGGCCACTCCGGGGTATTGTTTGCTGCATTGGTTCCCACACACAACCAGAAAGAAGGTCACGAGCAAGTTCTTGGATTTAGGACTCGTACTAGCTAAAAGGGATATCACTAGCCATTGGAAGGCGAAGAGTGGCCCTAGCTTGGCCAGATGGACGAGAGAGTTTGTACAATTGGCGGAGTGTGTGGGAGCAATCAGATTACAAATGGCAAAACTTACAGGGAGTAAGAAAACATTCGAAATGTCCAAAGTCTATGTAGCTGTAGTGGAGCTCCTGAAACACACAGATGCGGACAGGGAGGAAAGTCTGGCTGAGGAAGAGGTACTTGACAGTGGTGACTAATCGATTGGTACTATCGCAGGTCCTGGATTCTGGACACTCACTAGACCAAGAACATTTTATGGTACACCCCCGCCCGTGCATTGGGCGGATGTCTTTGCTTAGGGCGAAGGACAGTTAAATCACCGGTGTAACCCTAGGAATTGAATGTACGGGTTGAATATAAGTGACATGCCTGGGGGGTGGGAAGGGAGGGGGTTTAGTAATGAATGAGCAAAAGTTATAAGGGGTTGAAAATGACTGGCAGAAGAGGTATTAGTGGATTGATAACCATTGTATTAACTCTACGCTCAGCAGCGGATGGTGGGTTGGGGATGGAGTTGTTATTCTGATGTCTGCTAGCTCCTGATGCACAACTGCGGATAATAGACATGGGGAACTGAAGAGATTGCTTTTATCAGGGCTAATTTCTAGCTTTTGTTGGATAGCGTTTTGTGGGGGATATCTCAAGAACGTGTGTTAATCATCGCAAAATTAGCTTAACGCAACTCCCCATCGCGGGAAAATAACACCATGTTAACGTAGTATTCTCAACCCTGCGGCACCATACGATAGTCCCACGATAACGCATCAAATTACCACGTTAAAATCAATGCGACACCGCAAAAAATGGGAAACACGAATGCCCAAAAACCTGCGATGCCCCAAATCGCGATACAAAAATCAGCGACAGGTCTGCAATTCCCATGCGTTATGCAGGAAAATACACTATAAAAGCACACCAAAACCAAAACAAACTGCTAAGCACCATGGATGCACCCTGACCGAGTGCAGAGGACAACCCGAACCCCACAAGCCCCATGGAGGACCAGTTTTTGGTGAAGGGCAAGGAGAAGAGGAAGAGGAAGACAGGGTTAAGTCCGCAGGAAGACCGGATCATCGTCAAGGAGGTGATAGAACACTACTGACAACGGTTTGTCATGTCCACTTCGTCATTGGTAACAAAAACGGAAAAATGGCAGTCCATCGTCACGAACGTGAATGCAGTCGGAGTGTCGAGGAGGTCAAGAGGCGCTGGCATGAAGTGCACAGCCAAACCAAGGAGAAACTGGCTGCCAACATGAAGGCAGCAAAGGGGACTAGATGTGGGAGTCCAGCGCCACAAGAGGAGCTGGATGAGCTGGAGGAAATGGTGGCCACAGTCATCAGTGTAGAGACGGTGCAAGGAGTCGGGGACCTGGACACAGCTCGATATGACCTGACCCAACAGCAACAGGGTGAGTAACGACCAGGGACTAGAGGGACGGAGGGAGGTGGGCACAATGGCCCACATGCACAATCATGTGCAGCAGACTGCACACTCACAATGAGTGTGGAACATGTCCCTGATACCCTTGGCACACTGCAGCACACATAGAAACACCAAGTAGGCCCCCGTCCACAATGTGCACAAATAGGCCTACCTCCACATCACCAATGCCACGACCTACCCATGCACATGTGCTAACTCCAGAAAATCAGCGGCTCTGTGAGCCACACTGACAATGCAAGTGACACTGCATGACAGAGAGCATGGCTGCAGTCACAATACATGACATGGTGCACAAGACGACAGTGAGGTGGCTGAGTGTGAGAGGAACTGTTCCCTTCTGATGTATATTGGCTGAGTTTGGACCACATCCGTAAAGGAGCAGGTCACACTCTGACACATCCACGTGCATCTACAACCCATGACGTCAAATACACATCGGCAGACAAACAATGCACAAGAGTACAAAAATTTGTCCAGAAGCACAAATGACCCAGGTTGCAAATACCCCAGCACCCGAAAAGCACACAAGTCAAAGGCACACCGAATCAAAGGGATAAGGAGCAGCCAAATCAGAGCTGCAGGGGCGACTCGCCAACAGTGCAGCACACACACATAGCAATCACAGTACATCAACATTGACGACAATGTGGTACAAAGTGCAACCCTTACACCACAGGACAGAGGATACAACTGGTGCCGCTTGTGCTTAGAAACTGGCCAATCACATCTGGCATTGCATAACACTGTGAGATGATAATGTACGAGTACAACCACACATCCGTCATGTACTCAAAATGTCCACTGTCTCCTAACAAATAGCCAGCCTCACCAAAACAGTTACAATGTACATTGTCATGCAGTCTGAATGTAAACATCTACAATGCGTCAACATACACGGAACACACTGTTAACCTGCATCTCCCCTTTATATTGCAGAGGGACAATCAACACCTCCTGCAGAGCAGACCACACATCTCTACAGTGATGATGAAGAGGACACCCTGCACATTTGCTCAGACACCCTCCAACGGCTAATGGACCGCCTCCGCACCCCACCCCCAGGAGCAGGGCAGCCCAGCTGTATCGCGTGACCCCCACACCCAGCACAGACCAGCACAACCAGCAGGAAACACACACCACCACGGCTGGCTCCCAGGATCCCCACAACCAAAACATGGAATTCCAACACAGTGTGTTAGGGTGCCAGGAGAAGATGGGCAATCAGCTGCGGGTGGGGTTCGACCTCATGGTAGCCAAACTCGATGCCATACATGGGTGTCTGAGTCCCATCAGGGACCACTTACAGTCCATAACGGACACCCACTGTCCACACCATGCTCACCAACAATCCTTGCCTGACCTCGTTGGGTTAATACTCGGATACAAGAAATGTCTAGTCGGACAGACTCCAGCGATAACAGAACAGAGTTGGTACAGATGTGAAGGACAATCAAGACCATGGAGCTGATGCAGCCTGGAAGTATGGCTGCCACTGCTGAACACCAGCAAGATGTAGCTGGGATCTTCCATGCCTTGCAGATCCTCGTCTTGCCATTTCTGCAACTGAGCCCGTACCAGATGAGTGCTACAGGAACCTCGAGCCACACATCTACGCCCTCTGACGTGTCATTGGCACACAGTGATGCAGCCGTATCACCTTCGCACCCTGATGTGTCAGTGGCACACAGTGATGCAGCCATAACACCACACACACACCTAACACACCGGACACAGAAGACGTCTCAGAGGAGTAAGATATGTAGGGTAATGACTGTGTGAGGAAGGAGGTAGCAGCATCCGTCCCTACCACATGGCCTGTTCCTGCCTGGTTCAGCCCTATGAATCATGCCCTGGAACAACACCTCCCACTGTCCCCCGGAACTCTCTGCGACATTCACCTGGACCCCAACATGGCCTGCCAAATCTGCTCTGGTACCAATGACACAGCAATCTGGCTGTGAACTGAACTCTTCCTCTTCAGAATAACTTTGCATTCCCCCAAGGACTCTGGTTGGCTCACCACTGGGCAACCACGTTATGTGGGCTTGAAATGGCCATGTACTGCTCAAGCTCTGACACTCCCCAGAATGTGAATTAAACATTCTAAATCACACAGATGTGTCATGTCTATGTTCACTCATGTATAAAAGTATGGCTGAATGTAGGGACATTGATTGCACAAAAAGTTACATCCTGGTAAATAACATTAATACGCATGTTTGACCCTGACTCACATGGCCAATTAGATGACTGTGAAGGTGTGAACTAGCTGTGGCATCATTGCACATGAACAACAATCCTGCAAACCCCCAACGTAGCCCCACTTCCATGTATTGATTAGGGCTGTGTATAGAAATGTCAAAATCGGTAGCACGCGTGAAGTAGTGTCCAGCCATCACATGTGGCTACAGAACATCTCTTCGCATGACCTACTCACACACATCAGTGTGGACACAGCCTATTTTGATGTCTCACATTGATCCACATGGCAAGATGTTGGACACCATACTCACATTGCTGGAGACACGTAAGAGCACAGGTCTACCAGCAACTATCCCAAACACAATGTCTAGCTCACAGAGGTGGAGCTGCCAATAGGGACTCACCACCAATTTACATGCAGCAGTCTGTCCCTCCCTGTGTATGGACAATACTCATTGAGGCACACGATTTGTCATACTGATCGACACTCATCACAGTTGTACACTGATGAAGTTGCATAGACTTTATTAGCATGTGCGTATCAGTACGGGCAAGGCAAGGGCCACAAATTGCAGACAAATGCTTAAGACACTTACAGGCAGCATGGGAACATGTTGAGGTGCAAGAAATGGGGAGGCAAAAATGAACACAAATCATTACGGATGGCAACGGTCTTAGCCGACCTTGCCTTGCTGGATGAGTCATGTGATGTTTGGCGTCTGCTTATTGTCCCATGTCAGGGGACACAACTCACAGCCCATGGGATCTGCATGGAGCTGTACCACCAGACTGCGCCAAATGTGTGCTCTGCTGACAGTGAGCAGGTGAAAGGGACCAACAAGGTCACATGTCGTGCTACATTGCCATGTGTGTAGTCTCCCGCCAGCAGTATGTCATATTTATGAACGTTAACAAACCATGCTGTGCAGCTCCGCCCATGGGGCGGCATCACCTTGCACCGGTGTGTAACAACACGTGTAGGTGAACGCACATGCCTTTTTTGCAAATGCGTTCCTAGGAATACAGTTTGAGACTATGTGTGGTTATGTTAATTAACATATTTTATGTTAAAGGTAGTGACCTTTATGTTTTACTGTAAAGTCTGAAGAAAAAAAGAATTCAGGTGAATTACGAGGAATCCCAGAATATCTGAGTTTTTGAATGAAAGTGATCCCTTGACAAGCTCATTGGATCAGCCAGACATAACCAGCTGGTGACAAATCTGAAACAAGATCAAAGTTACTTCACCTAGACCAGATACACTCATATGGCTACTTGGAAATTACCTTTTTAAACACTTTGGGGGCGATTTACTAACATTTTGTGCTTGGTTTGTGTCACAAAAGTGATGTAAAACAGCACAAAATGTTTTATTAATTATTTACTTTCCAGCGTAAAACTTGTTTTGCGCATTAACATTGACGAAAAGTAACGCAAAGTAGCACAAAGCTCTGCTTTGCGTTACTTAGCATCAAGGGGGTATTACATGGGCATTCCCATGCAATCACCCAGTTTCGACTATAAAAATTACCTAACAAGGGCCCACAATGAGAGAGACAAATCCGGGGCACTGTTGGCTTGGCTGGCTAATCCAGCGAGATGGGGAACAGCGATATTAGAGCTTCGAGGGAGGGATGACGAGCTATACTATAAACAGAGCCAGATTAACTCGTAGTTCCTAGAATACTATACTGACCTATATCAGAGCAGATGAGACCCAGCAGATGAAGAGATAATAGGGTTTGCGGAAGAAGTGGAGCTCCCAAGCTTAGATCGGGAGGCAACAAAAAATCTAGGCAGAGAGGTAGAGATTGGTGAGGTGCGAGGGGCTATTAAGCACATGGCCAGAAACAAGACACCGGGGACGAATGGGTTACCAATAGAGTTTTATTCGGCTTACGTCGAAGTCTTGTGCTCCATAATATTGCGAAACAAGAGGGGTGCCTGCCTGTCACAATGCGAGAGGCGATAATTATTCAGCTCCTAAATCCCGGAAAGTCGGCTTGGGATAAGGCTGCCTACTGTCCACTCTTCATGCTCAATTTAGATGATAAAATGTTAGGTCGGCTAATATCCTACCATCTCCTGCCACATATGGTAGAGTTAATACACACTGACCAAGCGTGCTTTATCCCTTCCAGGAACACAGCAACAAATATTCGTTGACTTTTACGAGTCCTTGCGGCGGACACTTACCAGAAAGAGAGGGCGACTATCTTTGCAGTTGATATCGAAAAGGCATTTTATAGCCTTGAATGGCCTTACCTCTTTCATGTTATGAGGAAATTTGGGCTGGGGGAGCAATTTGTTGGCTGCACGGCTCTCCTGTACAAAGACTCTACAGGCAAGGTTAGGAAAGGGGGACTGATATCAGATGCTTGTAAGGTAGGCCGAGGAACTCGGCATGGCTGCGCATTATCGCCCCTATTATTTGCCCTGGCGATGGAGCCACTGGCGGCACATGCCAGATCGGGGAGAGATTACCCAGGACTGAGGGTGTCAGATCAGACACAATATATAGCGCTATACGTGGACGATTTACTGATGACACACAATTGATGGACGGAATGCAGAACTGCTTGTTTCCAGTCCAGGGAGGACCTGGCTTGGCAGTTTGGGCTGGACTGTTCCCATGAGGCACAGGGTCAAGACTGATTTGCATATGGCTGGGGTCAAATTGGAACTGGCAGGGTGAGCAAAAAAACGATGGATGTAGGCCCAGATCTCTGTTCTGGGGTGAATGTATGACATTGTTCTGCATTCTGTCCATCAACTGTTGTTTTTGCATTTGTCACCCGAGTGGGAAGGGTATGCCCAGACGGGGGTCCCGTGCTCTCGATGCCACTGGAATCAAGCTATCCTGGCTGAAGAGGGGTGAAACCCCGAAACCAGTCCTAGGATGCTTGTTTCCAGACCAGGGAGGACCTGGCTTGGCTGTTCGGGCTGGACTGTTCCCATGAGGCACCGGGTCAAGACTGATTTGCATATGTCCAGGTCTAAACTGGGGTGGCATGGTGGGAAAAATAATGATGGATTTAACCCAGATCTCTTGACTGAGGGTGAATGTTTTGATTTGTTTTGCATTCTGTTCATCAATTGTGTGTCTTTTGCTTTTTCGCCCTAAGTGCGCCAGGTATGCCCAGACGTGGGTCCTGGGCTCACTGTGCTACTGGAATAAAGCTATCCTGGCTGAAGAGGGGTGAGACCCCAAAACCGGTCCTAGGATGCTTGTTCCCAGACCAGGGAGGACCTGGTTTGGCAGTTCGGGCTGGACTGTTCCCATGAGGCACAGGGTCAAGACTGATTTACATATGTCCAGGTCTAAACTGGGGTGGCATGGTGGGAAAAATAATGATGGATTTAACCCAGATCTCTTGACTTAGGGAGAATGTTTTGATTTGTTTTGCATTCGGTCCGCGAATTGTGTGTCTTTTGCTTTCTCGGGAGAAGAAGGGTGGCATTCACTACCATGATGCGGCCCAGGGCAGAGGGAGGGTTTGCAGTCCCAGACTTTGAGGCCTACTGTCTTGCAGCACAGTTCGCGCAGTGGATGGCAGGTAGACTCCGGGGAATGGACGACCGTGTAGGTGTCGACCCCAGCTTATGGCTTCTTTCACAGATACTGTTGAAACTTCCCACGCGAGGGCGCTCGGTCTGTACTGACTTGAGTATACTGCAGTATATAAGCAGGTGCCCGAGTTGAAGCTCAAATTCTGGAACGCATTAATCTGCTTAAAAAATTTGTGAGCGTGGTGGTGGCTAAGCAGATGCCAGTTCTCCCCATTTCCACTCTGAAATGTTAGCTGTAATCCTTGACGGTGGTGTTTGCATCCTTCATTTTCTTGAGCGCAATCCTTGTGTAGAATTCGTGAGCGTGGTTAAGCAGATGTCAGTTCTCCCCATTTCCACCCTGAAATATTAGCTGTAATCCTTGCCGGTGGTGTTTGCATCCTTCATTTTCTCGAGCACAATCCTCATGTAGAATTCGTGAGCGTGGTTAAGCAGATGTCAGTACTCCCCATTTCCACCCTGAAATGTTAGCTGTAATCCTTGCCGGTGGTGTTTGCATCCTTCCTTTTCTCGAGCGCAATCCTTACGTAGAATTCGTGAGCGTGATTAAGCAGATGTCAGTTCTCCCCATTTCCACCCTGAAATGTTAGCTGTAATCCTTGCCGGTGGTGTTTGCATCCTTCGTTTTCTCGCGCGCAATCCTCGTGTAGAATTCGTGAGCGTGGTTAAGCAGATGTCAGTTCTCCCCATTTTCACCCTGAAATGTTAGTTGTAATCCTTGCCGGTGGTCTTTGCATCCTTCATTTTCTTGCGCGCAATCCTCGTGTACTTCCTGTGACAAGGTGGTTCCTTCTCCTTGTCTGCCTCAGAGACCCTGCTCTGATCCTTTATAAACAAGAGGCATGTGAACTAGCCTAGAAGCCCCGCCTGTTTGGCCCCACACACACTAGCGGAGTGCAACGTCTTCCCGCCCTTTTCTCACTATGATGGACAGCTCCCACAAGGGACCCCAGCGCCCACTGGCGCGGTGTCAAAGTTACAGGCACACATGGTCAATGAAGACAACTCTTCTGGCCCTTTACGCAGCTGTAGTGTAGGAAACGGACTATGCATTTACCCAACGAGGTAGCACTTACTGATGATTAGCCAGTAGAAAGTACTCCAGTTGACTTGAGTAGAGGTATTGGACAAAACGGTGGCATCTTCTTGGATAAACATGCAGGGAAGTATTCATTCTGGCACGATGCTCCTGTCACAAAAATTAAACCTCACCAGGAAGCACTAATCAGCCCAAAATCTCCGTGAGCACGTGAAATTTCGCGTGTGCGCAGAGATTTTTTTGCCGTTTCGCGAAATTTTGCGAAAGGCAATTTCGCAAATTCCACCCACCCCAATTTTTTTTTCAGGCGTATAACAAATGAAATCCTGAAGCCTTTCACAGCGTTACGTCTCAAATGGGTGGAAGATCTAGGGGAGACTATAGACGAGAATCCATGGGAGGAGTTAATGGAGAGAGCCTGGAAGTGCTCCAGAAATGCGCACTTTTATGTCCTGCACAGGACGTATCTCACCCCAGGCAGGATTAATGAGTACTTTGGTATCACAGCAGCCGAGTGCCTACATTGTAATATGGAGGGAGCAGGGTTTCTACATATGTTTTGGAGTTGCCCTACCTTGAGGGAATTCTGGGGTGAGGTCACTGCAGTCTTGGCGAATGTAACAGAGAGGGAGGTCGAGGCCACTCCGGGGTATTGTTTGCTGCATTGGTTCCCACACACAACCAGAAAGAAGGTCACGAGCAAGTTCTTGGATTTAGGACTCGTACTAGCTAAAAGGGATATCACTAGCCATTGGAAGGCGAAGAGTGGCCCTAGCTTGGCCAGATGGACGAGAGAGTTTGTACAATTGGCGGAGTGTGTGGGAGCAATCAGATTACAAATGGCAAAACGGACAGGGAGTAAGAAAACATTCGAAATGGCCACAGCCTAGGTAGCAGTAGTGGAGCTCCTGAAACACCCAGATGCGGACAGTGATGAAAGTCTGGCTGAGGAAGAGGTACTTGACAGTGGTGACTAATCGATTGGTACTATCGCAGGTCCTGGATTCTGGACACTCGCTAGACCAAGAACAGTTTATGGTACACCTCCGCCCATGCATTGGGCGGATGTCTTTGATTAGGGCGAAGGACAGTTAAATCACCGGTGTAACCCTAGGTATTGAATGTACGGGTTGAATATAAGTGACATGCCTGGGTGGCTGGGAAGGGTGGGGGTTTAGTAATGAATGAGCAAAAGTTATAAGGGGTTGAAAATGACTGGCAGAAGAGGTATTAGTGGATTGATAACCATTGTATTAACTCTACGCTCAGCAGCGGGTGGTGGGTTGGGGATGGAGTTGTTATTCTGATGTCTGCTAGTTCCTGATGCACAACTGCGGATAATAGACATGGGGAACTGAAGAGATTGCTTTTATCAGGGCTAATTTCTAGCTTTTGTTGGATAGCGTTTTGTGGGGGATATCTCAAGAACGTGTGTTAAGCATCGCAAAATTAGCTTAACGCAACTCCCCATCGCGGGAAAATAACACCATGTTAACGTAGTATTCTCAACCCTGCGGCACCATACGATAGTCCCACGATAACGCGTCAAATTACCACGTTAGAATCAATGCGACACCGCAAAAATGGGAAACACGAATGCCAAAAAACCTGCGATGCCCCAAATTGCGATACAAAAATCAGCGACAGGCCTGCAATTCCCATGCGTTATGCAGGAAAATACACTATAAAAGCAACAAAAAACACACCAAAACCAAATCAAACTGCTAAGCACCATGGATGCACCCTGACCGAGTGCAGAGGACAACCTTAACCCCACAAGCCCCACGGAGGACCAGTTTTTGGGGAAGGGCAAGGAGAAGAGGAAGAGGAAGACAGGGTTAAGTCCGCAGGAAGACCGGATCATCTTCAAGGAGGTGATAGAACACTACCGACAACTGTTTGTCACCAACGTGAATGCAGTCGGAGTGTCGAGGAGGTCAAGAGGCGCTGGCATGAAGTGCACAGCCAAACCAAGGAGAAACTGGCTGCCAACATGAAGGCAGCAAAGGCGACTAGATGTGGGAGTCCAGCGCCACAAGAGGAGCTGGATGAGCTGGAGGAAATGGTGGCCACAGTCATCAGTCTGGAGACGGTGCAAGGAGTCGGGGGCCTGGATACAGCTCGATATGACCTGACCCAACAGCAACAGGGTGAGTAACGACCACGGACTAGAGGGACGGAGGGAGGTGGGCACAATGGCCCACATGCACAATCATGTGCAGCAGACTGCACACTCAAAATGAGTGTGGAACATGTCCCTGATACCCTTGGCACACTGCAGCACACATAGAAACTCCAAGTAGGCCCCCGTCCACAATGTGCACAAATAGGCCTACCTCCACTGCCTACCCATGCACATGTGCTTAATCAAGAAAATCAGCGGCTCTGTGAGCCACACTGACAATGCAAGTGACACTGCATGACAGAGACCATGGCTGCAGTCACAATACATGACATGGTGCACAAGACGACAGTGAGGTGGCTGAGTGTGAGAGGAACTGTTCCCTTTTGATGTATATTGGCTGAGTTTGGACCACATCCGTAAAGGAGCAGGTCACACTCTGACACATACACGTGCATCTAAAACCCATGACGTCAAATACACAATGCACAAGAGTACAAAATTTGTCCAGAAGCACAAATGACCCAGGTCGCAAATACCCCAGCACCCGAAAAGCACACAAGTCAAAGGCACACCGACTCAAAGGGATAAGGAGCAGCCAAATCAGAGCTGCAGGGGCGACTCGCCAACAGTGCAGCACACACACATAGCAATCACAGTACATCAACATTGACGACAATGTGGTACAAAGTGCAACCCTTACACCACAGGACAGAGGATACAACTGGTGCCGCTTGTGCTTAGAAACTGGCCAATCACATCTGGCATTGCATAACACTGTGAGATGATAATGTACGAGTACAACCACACATCCGTCATGTACTCAAAATGTCCACTGTCTCCTATCAAATAGCCAGCCTCACCAAAACAGTTACAATGTACATTGTCATGCAGTCTGAATGTAAACATCTACAATGCGTCAACATACAAGGAACACACTGTTAACCTGCATCTCCCCTTTATATTGCAGAGGGACAATCAACACCTCCTGTAGAGCAGACCACACATCTCTACAGTGATGATGAAGAGGACACCCTGCACATTTGCTCAGACACCCTCCAACGGCTAATGGACCGCCTCCGCACCCCACCCCCAGGAGCAGGGCAGCCCAGCTGTATCGCGTGACCCCCACAACCAGCACAGACCAGCACAACCAGCAGGAAACACACACCACCACGGCTGGCTCCCAGGACCCCCACAACCAAAACATGGAATTCCAATGCAGTGTGTTAGGGTGCCAGGAGAAGATGGGTAATCAGCTGCGGGTGGGGTTCGACCTCATGGTAGCCAAACTCGATGCCATACATGGGTGTCTGAGTCCCATCAGGGACCACTTACAGTCCATAACGGACACCCACTGTCCACACCATGCTCACCAACAATCCTTGCCTGACCTCGTTGGGTTAATACTCGGATACAAGAAATGTCTAGTCGGACAGACTCCAGCGATAACAGAACAGAGTTGGTACAGATGTGAAGGACAATCAAGACCATGGAGCTGAGGCAGCCTGGAAGTATGGCTGCCACTGCTGAACACCAGCAAGATGTAGCTGGGATCTTCCATGCCTTGCAGATCCTCGTCTTGCCATTTCTGCAACTGAGCCTGTACCAGATGAGTGCTACAGGAACCTCGACCCACACATCCACGCCCTCTGACGTGTCATTGGCACACAGTGATGCAGCCGTATCACCTTTGCACCCTGATGTGTCAGTGGCACACAGTGATGCAGCCATAACACCACACACACACCTGACACACCGGACACAGAAGACGTCTCAGAGGAGTAAGATATGTAGGGTATTGACTGTGTGAGGAAGGAGGTAGCAGCATCCGTCCCTACCACATGGCCTGTTCCTGCCTGGTTCAGCCCTATGAATCATGCCCTGGAACAACACCTCCCACTGTCCCCCGAAACTCTCTGCGACATTCACCTGGACCCCAACATGGCCTGCCAAATCTGCTCTGGTACCAATGACACAGCAATCTGGCTGTGAACTGAACTCTTCCTCTTCAGAATAACTTTGCCTTCCCCCAAGGACTCTGGTTGGCTCACCACTGGTCAACCACGTTATGTGGGCTTGAAATGGCCATGTACTGCTCAAGCTCTGACACTCCGCAGAATGTGAATTAAACATTCTAAATCACACAGATGTGTCATGTCTATGTTTACTCATGTATAAAAGTATGGCTGAATGTAGGGACATTGATTGCACAAAAAGTTACATCCTGGTAAATACCATTAATACTCATGTTTGACCCTGACTCACATGGCCAACTAGCTGTGGCATCATTGCACATGAACAACAATCCTGCAAACCCCCAACGTAGCCCCACTTCCATGTATTGATTAGGGCTGTGTATAGAAATGTCAAAATCGGAAGCACGAGTGAAGTAGTGTCCCCCATCACATGTGGCTACAGAACATCTCTTCGCATGACCTACTCACACACATCAGTGTGGACACAGCCTGTTTTGATGGATCACATTGATACACATGGCAAGATGTTGGACACCATACTCACATTGCTGGAGACACGTAAGAGCACAGGTCTACCAGCAACTATCCCAAACACAATGTCTAGCTCACAGAGGTGGAGCTGCCAATAGGGACTCACCACCAATTTACATGCGGCAGTCTGTCCCTCCCTGTGTATGGACAATACTCATTGAGGCACACGATTTGTCATACTGATCGAAACTCATCACAGTTGTACACTGGTGAAGTTGTGTAGACTTCATTAGCATGTGCATATCAGTACAGGCAAGGGCCACAACATGCAGACAAATGCTTAAGACACTTACAGGCAGCATGGGAACATGTTGAGGTGCAAGAAATGGGGAGGCAAAAATGAACATAAATCATTACGGATGGCAACGGTCTCAGCCGACCTTGCCTTGCTGGATGAGTCATGTGATGTTTGGCGTCTGCTTATTGTCCCATGTCAGGGGATACAACCCACAGCCCATGGGATCTGCATGGAGCTGTACCACCAGACTGCGCTGACTGTGTGCTCTGCTGACAGTGAGCAGGTGAAATGGACCAACAAGGTCACATGTCGTGCTACATTGCCATGTGTGTAGTCTCCCTCCAGCAGTATGTCAGATTTAGGAACGTTAACAAACTATGCTGTGCAGCTCCGCCCATGGGGCGGCATCACCTTGCACCGGTGTGTAACAACACGCGTAGGTGCACGCACATGCATTCTGAGTCCATGCGAATGCAGACATGTCCACTGCTGTTCTGGGATATGTGACCATTCCTCTACGTTGCAACAAGGTGTTTGGACCTGTGTTCTGGGTGTCAATCAGTTGTGGCTGCAGGAACGTAGTTACTCGTCCATGAATGCTAGCACAGCTTCATAGGCAATCAGTTCCAGAAGTACATCATTCTCGAGTTCAAGGAACACAAGGGGGAGCCAATCCATTAACTGGTCTGGACAGATGTGCTCCGTCCATGCAGTTGCGCCAACCCGCAACACAGCCCAATAGGGAGCGCCTCAATGTGGTCACTGCACATGATGACTTGTGCAATCTCCCATCCACTACTGACAGCACATACACCACAGATCAAGGCATCCCATGCACGGGTATCCCGATTGCACTCCTGTTCGTGGGCCAACAGGGGGCGCACACACAAGTCATAATCCAGTTCAGCTAACGTTGTGTTGGATAGGCAGACCTCTATGGGCCACTCGAATGTGCATGATCGACAGTGGAACCAGAGATGGACGCATGTGACGTACGCAAGACAGAAACTCAGACGGTAACTGATTCGCAAAACTGCCAGTGGCAGTGATCCTAGCAGATGCAGCATTCGTGCACAGTACAGTTCCACGTGACAGGGTTTGTGCATGTGCCTGGGATTGCCTGCCATTGCGTTTGCTGGTCTCATACCACCGACACTCCTCAGACCGAAGGCAGTTCTGTGGACGACATGCCACAGCTCAGAGCAATGAGTCTTATGTGTGTTCAACATTTGGACGTATGGGTTGTTTTTTGCCAAGGTGTCAAGGGCATCCCATGCAGGTGTACCTTGAGCAGGGACAAGTGTGTGTGGGGTTTGGACACATTGGTCTTTCATTAGCGCAGTTCGTGGTGTGAGAGTCGTCAGAGTCTGGTATGGTATCTCACTCAGGGGGTGCCGGCCGCATTCAGGACCAAGGTCGGAGGTTCGGATGTCCTTCCACCTTGTGTATTGAGACAAAGGAGCTTTCATGCCTAATTTTAGTCCGACTACTTCTTGCATTTCTGAAATGTGATGTAGCTTTCACGCTGAAATTTATGCCAGGCCTTAGATTTAGGATGCACCAATTGCGAAACACACGCAACAGTTAGCATGTATGAGCCAAGGGCCCGATCGGCCTTGCGCTCCTTGTTCAGTCTCTCTCTCTCTCTCTATCTCCCACTCTCTCTCTCTCTGTCCTTTGATGCATGCCTGACACACCTTCTTATCTTGGATATTGTCTTGCAGGCTGTCACTTACAGATTGTCCAGGGATGACCCACCATGACTATTCCAAATAGTTGTTTGGAGACAAATGTGATTGTGATATTTTGTTTGGACTTTCAATGGTGAATGCTTGATTCTGCTTTTTCTGTACTCACATGACTGTTATTTGTTGTAATTCTGCGGCATAGATTTCGTGACATTGATGTGCAATCCCTTGGTTCAGGGGAGGTGGGGGGTGCCCGGGTTAGGGCCTGGGGGAAGGTGAGGGGTGGTCCAGGGGGTGGTGGCGGTGGGTGTTGTGGCCCTTTTTGGGGTCCGAGCTGCATGATCGTTTGCTCCATGGCATCTGTTGTCCTTCAGGTGTGGCTGTGGGCTGGGCTCCCTTTTCTGGTGCAGTTTGTAGTCTGACTTTACACCAGGTAACAGCAGGTGTTAAATTCCTGCTGCTAACGCGCCTTATGTTTTGTGATCTTATTGCAGATCTGGCTGGTCATTGAGAATGTTGTGACGTGGTGTTGTTGTGGCTTTTTGCACGGGAACGCCTATTCTGCATATCATTAGCGTTAGTTGCCGGGGTCATCTGTGGCGATGTTTTTTGCGGCTGCTATCGCGGGTAAATTGGTGTTATAGGCTGTTAGCACCAGCTTGTGAATGGGACGATAAATTTATCGCCACTTTGGCTACGATAACTTGGCGATAAATCCTTGAGAATATGCCCCTGTATGTATTATAAATGTATCTAGAAATCCATCTTTGTGAGCAACTTGAAAACTTAATAAAGTCTGCTTAAAAAAACAAAATTCCCATGCAATCATCCACCCTTTTTGACGTAAAACCCTACCTATCAAAACTGTGAGACCGTGTTTTGCATAAAAAATAATGCCTTTTGAAACCAGACATTTTTCATTTTTCTTTTCTTTTCCAACTTTGCATGTGTGCTGAACTGTATAGCACACCTGCAAAGTAGGAAACATTTTAGAAGTTGACTAGGCATAGTATTTTGTACTGGAAAGGAACTCTTCCGGTTCAAAACCTATGCTAGACTCTTGTACATACCCTTGCACTATGGTGCAAAGGTATGTGCATTGTGCACATCAGCAAAATTCAGCTATGTCACTGGGTAGAGAGGAATAGAGCACCATATCTCTGTAGATATAGTGCTCTCCTGCTCCCTCCCTGTCACTCAACTCTTTTTCTGCGCTGCATTGAATGACAATTTAGTAACTCTGCCCTTATGGGACTAAACACATTGATAAAAAGAAGAGGTTTGTTGAATGGTGTCAATAAAAAGAGATGTGCAGAGTCTATTACATGAATCTCACTTATTGAGACAAGGCTTACAGAGGTTGTGGTTCTATTGGTTTTCCAAGCCAATTTTATTCTCACTCACTCAATCAATCAATCAGGACTTATAGAGCATGGCAAGTCACCTGTGAGAGTCTCAAGGCACTGAAGGGGCTTGCTGCTTTGCAGTTCTCTGTTAATTTAATTCAGCCAGATCTTGAGTCCATTCCTGAATTCCCGGAACAATGAGGTAGTCCTAAGGCACAGGGGAAGGTATTTGCTGGCTTTGGCAAGCGGGTGAGAGAAGGAGCATCCTCTGATGTTGGCTCAGTGGATCCACGGGTGTCTGGGAGGAAGAGGGAGGTGGATTGCAGGTGTCTGGTCGGTTGGTGGAAAGTAATTTGTTCGTTGATGTATGCTGGTCCTTAGTTGTGCCGTCTTACTGAAATCAAAGTTTGCTTTTTACTTGATCAGAGGCCTGCTATATAAGGGGATTCAGTAAAAATAGATCAGATGGTAAAAATGATAGGAATATGGAGAAACTACGGAATTAAAATACCTAGATCTTTTCGATTTACAGTATCAGTGATGACAATAATCAGTCCTTTACTTCGCTGTTCCCCAATGTAACTGTATTTTGTTGCAATAGCCCAAGACAGACTCTAAACCATTTTTTGAGTTTTATTCAGCCTTCTTCCAGAGACAGGAGATTGATAAAAACATTCAAGATACATGCTGAGAGGTATTGAGATACCCCAGAGGCACTTTTAGATCTCAAAGACTCCATATCTCCACTCGAAATCAAGGGAGTAATCCAATGATTGTCAAGGAGTTAGGCCACAGACCCCAGGAGCTATTCGGTGGTTTTCAAGAAACCTTTCCGGAAAATCCTAGCTGCTTCCCTAGCAATATGATTCAACCTATATGCGAGTAGTCAGGAAAGTCACAGAAGGCATGAAGGAATCAATAATCACAGTGTTTTCGAAGCCTAACAAAATTCAAAATGTATGTAGCTCATCTCGCTTGACAGCACTACATATACATGATGTTAGACATCTATACTAGAAATTGGTCTATAGACTGCACCTTGTCTGGCTGGCGTTATCATCCCCATTTCAATCTGGATTCTTAAGAGGACAACAACAATAGAAGAATAGTAATAAGCTTAATAAGCATAAAAACAAAAAATAAAGACCAATGGTCCTTCTCTCGCTCGACCAGGAGAAGACTTTTGATAGAGTTCACTGGCAGTTCATATTCAAGTGTAGGCAAAAACCAACCTTGGCTCACCAATGAGTTTGTTTATTGTAGTAAATTTTGTTCAGCCTAAAGCTTGAATAGGATTAGCAGGGAATATTCTCATCATTACCACCTAACAAGAGGCACAAGACAGGAGTTGCCATTGTCATTAATAATGTTTGCCCTTATTATAGAACTCCTGTGTATCAAAAGAAATGACAAGTGTTAGAAATGGGATTTCTGGTTGGCTAGGGCATGCGCCTAAGCCAGGCAGAAACCACCACTCTAGTCAGGGCAAGGGAGTTACATGCTGATGATAACCCCTGCTCACCCCCTTAGTAGCTTGGCACGAGCAGTCAGGCTTATCCCAGAGGCAATGTGTAAAGCGTTTGCGCAACACACATACACAGCAGTGACACACTAGGCACACCACAAAAGAGACTCCATACGAGGTTATAATAAGAAAAAATAGCCTTTGTATTATCATAAACACATGAGATCCTAATCACACAATATACACTGTGCCAACTGGCACTAGGTAGTAATTTACAGAGGATTATACACATGACAGGGCCAATTGGGCCACTGTCAGAACCACTAGAAAGCACAAGTAGTAAATATGAAAAAACAAGCAACTACTGGTAAAATACTGTTCTCAGCATCATCACATTAGGCATAAACACATTATGCATCACATCAAGCATAAACACATTATGCATCACATTAGGGCCTTACGCCCTCCCAGCACATAAGGTGCTTCACAGGCTACTGGCCTTTCCTCGGGGGCCCATCTGGGACTTCTCCGTCATGCCCTATGTCCACCAAAGTCAGGGCGCTAGACTGCCACTGCAGCAGGGTGCAGGCCCAATGGGCCAACACAAGAAATGAGGGCGAGGATGTAATCCCCTCTGGTCTCTTTAGAGACCCCAAAACAATGCCCCCTTCAACGTGGCAGCTGCCCGCTGTCTGGCGGTGCAGCTGTGAAATAAGTAGGCACCAACAGAGTGCCTTGTGAGCCCCTCTCACTGGGGCTGTACTCATAGGGAAAATCGGCACCATAGTGCCTTCTCAGCTCCCCTCACTGGGGCTTCTATGTGGCTCAAAAAGGAATGGCCCAGTCATTGCAGCTGCGTATGATCTCGCGGTGCAGCTGTGGAAATCAGCCCTGGCACCAACCGTGCCTTAAACCCCCCATTCACCGGGCTCTTCCGGTGCCACTCCAAGGCACCAACAATGCCCAATTTCAGCCCCACTCACCAGGGCTGTTCTCCTTCGCAATCGGCACTCACAGCGTGCCTCGGGGAGCCCCAATCACCAGGGCTCTTCGTGGACTCCTCCAGTCTCTTTGGGCAGAATTCAGGTGCTGACAGTGTGCCTGGCAGGCCTCCGCTCACGGGGCCTCTTCTTACTTCGCCGGTCTCCATCGCTTGCACACACGAAGGTGGGATAGGCTCCCGCCTGGACTCAGGCTCTTCTTCCACGGAGCAAATTCTCTGTTGTCCTTTGGAACCCTTCAGCGCTGTGTAGGCTCCTGCCAGGATTTCCTGCTCGGTAATATCCCACCATTGGGTGCAGGCTATGCCCACAACCAGGCCTCCTCCTGCTTGGCTTTCACTTTGCGTTGGGCCCGATTGGCTTCTCCCACCAGCCCCGCCTATGATCAGGCACTTGCCTGACTTCCTCCCACGTCGTTGCTTGCGCAATCCATGACCGGGATTCGCTGCCACAGGGCTCTTTCCTGGGCAACACGGGGAAAGTTGAGCTCACTTCTAGGGCTCCAAGGAAAAAAAGGGAAAACGCTTCAGCTCGCACTCCCTGCCCGTCACTCCCCTAAGGTCTGGGCAGTGCCCTCCTCGCGCCAAGTGCGCTCTCTAGGACACATGGTCCACAGTTATCAGGGGCAGAGCTGGGCACAGGCAGGCCTGCACGTAGGGACCAAGGAAGCAGCAGCAGGGTCCCACGTCGGTTCCTCCTGTCGCCCAGAAGTCCTTCACCCCAGAACAGATACAAGCAAGCACACCTTCATGGGGTCACAGCCTCAATATTTATACCAGGTCGGTCTTTGTTCTGCCCTGGCACAGGGCATGGGGATCCAGTCCCAAATGGATCTGGGGGGGTACCGGAGAACTTTCTATACAGTGCTCACACCCTCCTTTGTTAGGATGAGCTCTGAACACGGACACAGCACAGGGGGGTGAAGCCAGCATTCAACAAGGCAGGCAAAGACCTATTCAGGTCCCACTACTCTAAATGCAGATCTGCCTATTTAGCCTAGCGCTGACTCACTCTGCCCCTCTGGAGCCACACACCTCACCAGCCCCTGTCATTGTAGAGCCAGACATGCAAAACACATCAGGCAGGCAAAGACTCATAGCACAAGGAAATGCCAACTTCGAAAAGTGACATTTCTAAAATAGTGATTATAAATCTGCGCAAACCATTACGCAGCATTTATTATCACTATTCCAAACATACCAAACTTGACCGCGCTGCTCCTCTCATATCAGGAATTACCACTGAAATACTTATCAGGGAATCCCCAATGCATTCCTATGAGAGGGCAGCCTCACAGCAGTGAGAAACCAAAATGGCTGGCTAGGGCCTGCCTTAGGGGTGACTGACATACAGTAAAAGGGAGGTCACAGACGTGGCAACCACTTTGCGTGCCACGTCACAGCGGCAGTAAACTGAGCGCACAGGCCCTGCAATGGCAGAGGCCTGAGACAGATTTGAAAAGCTACTTTGGTGGGTGGCGTAAGCAGCGCTGCAAGCCCCGCTAGTAGCAGTTAATTTACTGGCCCCGAGTATAATAGATACCACGTTACTGAGGATTGATGGGTAAATTAAATGCGCCGAACAGGTGTAGACGAATCTTACCATGTTTACCACAGTGAGCACACACACTTTACACTGGACAGCAGTGCTAAAGTGCCCAGAGTCCTATAACCACCAACACCGGGTCAGAAAAAAAGACTAGGAGGAAGGCAAAACAATCAGGGGTGACCCTGCAAAAAGGGTCAAGTTCAACAACAAGCAAGCAATAAAAGGGCTCAACATAAAATGTGGAATGCATAACATTGTACTGTTTGCTGAAGTCATGCTCTGCTTTTTGACAGACAGAGCTGCTTCCAGTCTAGCTCTTAAAGAAGACTTTTCTAGTGCCTCAGGGTTTTAAATAAATTATTCTAAGTCTCAGCGATTGGGAGTAGCGGACCGAATTTGCTATTCTCCCTCCCAATTCCATATATAGGGTTCTGAATTTACTGATGGCCCAATGCACTAACTGGGAGTTAATATTCCTCCGGACTGCAGCACCCTCTATGCCCATAATGTTCCTTCTTTGCAGGAAATTCTTTTTAAGGGTCTTTACAGATGGGCAGTGCTGTATTTGGTTTGGTAGACTTAATAGCATAAAAATAATCTCCCATGCCTCCTATATACACCTTAAACTCTCCTGCTCAAAATCATAACGCAAATACTAAAACACAGTCGAATAAAAAAAAACCTTAGGGGAAGACTGGGGACCCTATATTTCCCGTTTTATAGCACCACGATAAATTTGCCCAGTCTAGGAATGAAGGAGAACGATAAACCAAAAACCATAGCTGGCAGTTGGGGAAGATTACTCTCAAATCCTGCTAAAAAACATATTATTGCTCTCTCTCCTCGTAACACAGACCCAAAGCAGGAAATATATTGTGTACCAGCAAGATACTATTTACATAATGGAATGGCATACTTCGAATTAATACAATTATGTATTTTCCATACCCGCTAGCCCCCTCGACTAACAACCTAGATTTCAATCCAGAGTTAAACAATCCATATTTCAACAAAAGGGGGAATTTGGGTCTGGACATGTTGATAGACTTCTATGAGGGACATCTAATTAGAAATAGGGAAGACTGGGAGGAACGATACCAGTTGCCTCTTGGAGACAGATTTAGATTATTATAAGCATTTCTAGATTTTAGATTACTATAAGGACTATACTGGGCTCTGATGGGCTAGAGACAAATACAATGAGCCATGGAAATGACCCCGGTAGACTTCTTCTTATATTGGCTAAAAATCTCATAACTATACATGTCCTTGGACAAAGGCCTCACAACCGTTAGACATAACTATATGACGTAGTGGAAGGAAGAAGTAAAGTAACAAGCAACAGAGGGAGAGTGGAATTCCATCTGGTTAAGGGCAGCAAGCATATCTATCGGCATCCAAAATAAACATAATTCCTTTAAACGCCTGACCCTATGGTATCGCGCTCAAGCCAGACTCTAAGCTATTTTTGGATGATCCCAATCCTTCTAGAGACAGCATCAAATGACAGGAACTATAAAACATAATTGATGAACCTTCAACCAGGTATGGCACTTTTGGGCATCACTGCATAAAAGAGATAGCAGGGATTCATCTGCCATTTGATCCCCATTAATACTTCTGAGACTTCTAGGGATAGATAGCTTGTATCCCCCCTTCAGAGACTAATCCTACAGCATGAAGGGCCAACTGGAGGGTTGGAGTATGGCACACTTGGTCTAAAACTTGGAAAGAAAAGGGAAAATGCCTAGAATATCAGGTTCCTCCAGGGGAGATGATGTCGGAACCCATGTAGAAAGAGAGTGATGATCTAGTCGTTTCACTGAAAGAATACCACATTATCGGACATCGGCAACGTGGAAGCTGTCATGACCCCTGGAGCTACCGCACAAGGGGTGAAGAAATAGAGGCTTATAAATCCTCTGATGTATAAAAAAAAAGTACAGAATTACCAGAACTACTGTGACTCAAGAACCCAGATAACATTTACTCTCCCTCCCTCTTTATTTTTACTAAACTGACTAATGTTTATTTTTTTGCCTGCACATGGAGTTAGAGAAACCAGTCAATACACACAACAGGTTAAACTTAAAATATTAATAATGACGGCCCATAGTTGCACTCAAAAGACACTGGTTGAGATCACTGGGCTACTCATGATCAGCTCTTCACAAAGTGCAATCATTCTGATCCTATAAAGCAAAGAACATAATTGATATTTTTTTATCCTATTGCAGAGAATATATTCCTCGAGTATTCTGCCTAACCTTTTGACCGCCGATTTGCAGCATGTAATTAAAAATGTTATAATACAGCAATGTTTACAGGGTAAGGATCTTGATCCTTTCTCATGGGAACTGATGAACAACTGAGATATATCCGGATACTGACCATAAAGCTATTGGAAACTACACAGATGAATTTAGGAATATAGATCTACAATACCGGCAATGCAATGCACATTCTGAGTGCCTTACAAACTCGGACTGTTAAAGTCTTCGATGAGCTCTAGAGGGAGCAGAAACATTTCACGGGGCTCAGGTTCATTCGAGCACATGAATACTTACAATGACAGTAATGCACTCAGGCATGATCATCTGGCAAGCTGCAGTTCCATGCACATCTGCACATACTCATTATTGAAATCTAGGTCAATAAAAATAAAAATTAACAGTTATAAATCAGCTTGGGATTTGAGTTCACCCAGTAATTCATTCAAGGTTTGCTTTGAATTTTCTCCCAAGGTTTTAAAGTTGTAAGAGCATAAGTTATTAATTAATATAGGAAATCCATGCTTCCACTGTTTTTCACCCTTTAATATTTTTTGAACACTGGCCAAATGACAGTTCAAACCTCAGGGCATGTGGTCCTGCTAAACATGTCCAAACAGCATGCTTCCTTCGTCAAAAATAAAACTGTTTTGACAATTTCATTGGTATACTTGTCATACTTGTAAGTGGGCTGTAAAGTGTGAAGGTTGCCTAAACAACAGGGCCCAGATTTATAACAGGATTTTTCGCCCTTGCGCCATGCAAGGTGAAGCAAGGGCCACGCACTCCTCAAGTCAGATTTACCAAGCCACGCAAAAGGCCACCTTGTGTGCCGTGGCCAATCTGGAGTAACGCAAGGAAGCGCAAATTGCTGCCTTGTGTTACTCGCACTGGAAAGCTTGGACGTAATTTAGGGGTCGCTGAGGTATGTAGCTGCGGCCCCTGGCTTGCCCCTGGCACTGCTTTTGCGACACCTGGCCTTAGCGGTGGCAAAATCAGTGCTTGGAACACAGGGGCAGCTCTTCCTAATGGATGCTGGTTGGGGCTCCACTTGCCTGGTTTCTGTCAATTGTTTTATTATATGAATGGTGAATAATTTTATTCACTATTAGTGTAATATAAAATGGAGTACATTAGCTGGAATACGACTCTAGCTGGAAGCTAAGGTAAGTAAAACATTATGTTAAATGTATTTTGTATGCATGCTTGTGGGTGAGTTTGTTTATGTGAGCGAGAGTGTGTAAATATGTTAGTATGTGTAAGCATGTGTGTGTGTGAGTCAAACTAAAGGTCAAATAGCACTCAATGTCACTTCCCCCACCCCAGGCTTGCTGGTGAATTGACGTAATTGTCAGGAAGACGTGACATGGGTAGAGTGTGAGTGTTTCCATGCATCCTCCCATGAATTTTGGTGTATTCCCAGACTTACCAATACAAGTAAACTGCACACATTCCTGATGGAGGCACAAGGAGGAGAAATATCTTTGTTTTTCCTTGATTTTGCTGCATTGTGCAGAACACTTACAAAAAGGAAAAAGCTTCTAAGGACTGTTTTTGTACAGTAAAGTGTCCATTTCTGCACACAAATATTCTTGGGTGTAATGCAGGCATCCTTGCACCATGGTACAAGGGTGCCTGTGTTGGTGCTTGGTAGCCACAAGTGAGTCAGTGCAGAGAGAGTGCAGGAATTAACCACTTGTTACTGAATCTGGTGCATTTCTGCCCTCTCGATTTGAATCAGTGCAGCACAGCAAGTAGTCTTGCTTCATTGCCCTGCATCAAATATTGATAAGCCTGTTCCCAATTTCAAATGCGCCCCTACAGAGAAAGGTTGAGGTACATACATGTGTAGCAAACTCTTCAACATTAGCTTAGGAACATTCTTGTCACAGACTAGCCTAGGTCTGGATGTCCGAAGATGAAACTTTCTCACATTTGACTGTGATTTGCAATATTTAGATTCTGCTAGCTAGTGATTACAGCTGAAAAGTTAGCTGTACCTACGTATAATGTAAAAGGTTATATGATCAGAAGGGCTAGGATGTGAACATACAGCTTCACCCTTTTAAAACTGTACCACTCGTTGATACCTATATTTTGCTAAGTGCAGTTAGGAAACAAGTTAGAAACATAATTCTCATGCTAAAGAGTTAATAAATTAAATTACACATCATTTGCCTAACATGCAGCTATGAACTACCTTTATGTACAGGGCCTGAGTAAACAAAATGTATCTCCCATCAGTCTGGTAACAGGAAACCATTACACATACCATAACTCCGCCTTTTAAATTAAATTTACCAAAGCCAGGCAGAGACCACCACTCTAGTCAGGGCAAGGGAGTTACACGCCAAAGATTACCCCTGCTCACCCCCTTGGTAGCTTGGCACGAGCAGTCAGGCTTATCCTGGAGGCCATGTGTAAAGCATTTGCGCAACACCCACAGCAACAACATACTAGGCACACCACAAAAGGAACTCCACACAAGGTTATATCAGAAATAGCCTTTATATTATCATAAAACACATTAGAATAGTAATCACACAATATACACTGTGCCAACTGGCACTGGGCAATATTTACAGGGGATTATATACACATGACAGGGTCAATTGGGCCACTGTCAGAACCATCACTTAGTAAAGATAGTAAATGTAGAACATGTAATAAACGTAGAACACAACCAGCAATTACTTGCAAAACACTGTACTCAGCATATCCTGTAACATAAACCACATTATGCACAGTATCACATTTAGGCGTGAAATACATTCTGCGCCAACCTCACCAGCATAAACACATTATGCAATCTTCTCATAAGTCTAAACGCAATAGACCATAACCTCCTAAGCATAACTCACATTAGGAAATAATCTCACTGGCATAAACCACAGTCAGCAAATAACCTCATACCTAAACCATAGTAGAGAATAACTCAAACATAACACAGTATGCAAAACCTCATAATCCTAAAACCACATTAGAGGCATGAAACAGGGTGCGTAAATCATACTATATAAATCACATTTCCTAGCACCACATAAATCACATTAGGGCCTGGCGCCCTACAAACCTAACAGTCACCCTGGCCAACTGGCCTTTTCAAAAGGGGCTGAAATGCCCTATGTCCAAAAGACAGGGTGTGCTGCCACGGCAGCAGAATCAAAAGTGCGCAGACCTAAACTTTGCAGCTGACGCTAAATGCCGTGCAGCTGGGAAAGGCACTGGCACGACTGTGCCCTGAGTCCTTCACTGGACTCTACACAAATGGCCCTCGGACTAATATGCACAAAACGTTGCAGCTGCCCGCGCTGGTGCGGCGCAACTGTGAATAAGTCAAGTTAAGGGGTCTGGCACATCTGTGCCTCTTCAGTCCAACTGGGCCTCTCTAAACCAAATTGCCCCAAAAATGTTGCAGCTGCCCTCAAGCAAGCGGGGCAGCTGTAGAAACTGGCCAAACTGGTAGGGGCACGGGCCCACCTGGGCCCTCTTAAAACTAATATGCCCCCTCGTAGGAGTGGCCCGCAATGGTAGTTCCGCTCAGCAAATTAGCACTGTCACTGTGCCTTCTCCGGCCTCCTCCCTCGCTGGGGAGGCTTTGTGCTTCTGCAGCTGCCACTGCGGGGCTCTCACCGGTCACGAGAGCCCTGCTTCCCACGCGTTGGCTTCCGTCTGCTTCACCTCTTCACATGGGCCCCCTCCTGGGACCCGGGGCTTTTCCGGCGATGGGCGGGACTTCCTGTGCGTGTCCCACCCAATGCCAGGCAACTTTCACCCGGGCTGCAGCGGTGATCCTCATTTGGGTCTTGGCGGCGATGCGGGGTGGGCACCCGCTCGTCACTTAAATACTCAAAGCGGGGTGGGCACCCACATATCAAATGAAAAGAACGCGGGGTGGGCACCCGCTAGCGATCACATACGCAGGGTGGGAACCCGCATTTAAACTCGCATGATGGGGGAATCCCTATGCTGGGGATTCCCTCAGGGATCCTGTGCAGCTTGGTGCTGCGGAACTCCAGCGCTCCTTTGGGTCAAATTAAAAATATAGCGCTCCCAGGGCGCTAGAAGCAAGAAAAGGCATCAGAATATAGCGCTCCCAAGGCGCTAGATAACATAAATCAAAGATAGCGCTCACAGGGGCAAGGAGCCACAGCTCCTTAGCAAGAAGTCCAGGAGAGATTCAGGGGCATAGCTGGGCCCAGGGAGGCCAGCATACAGGGCCCTCCAGCAGGGAGGCAGCCTCCATAGTGGTTCCTCCTGGACCCCAGCAGCAGCAAACCCCCTCTGTCAGGAACAGCACACCAGAACAGACTGAACACTTTCTAGAGCCCTAAAACCACTAACACCATGTCAGAGCTAAGGCAAACAGTTTTGGGGTGAACCTGCTGAAAAAGGCCAAGTCCAACACTCACAGACAATAAGAAGTCTCACATCATAGGAACTGGGAACAGAAAGATCCAAGTGGCATTGAAATATTCATAGATCCGCTTCGGATTCTCTATGGGCTTGTGTCGACTTAGTTTGGGTGGAGTTTTGACAGAGAGGGAAAAAAATCTCATTGACATCCGCCTTTACATAACACAGAAAACTTTGGGATACCAGTTGCCAATAATTGCTGACTAAGCAGGAAATGTGCTACTGTTTGGGTAAAAACTGAAGATTGAGCCAAATTTGTTTAGATAGATTCACCAATATCAATAGAGGGGCTCTTATAAGAAATGGTGCACAACATGTAGATAGAGAGCTAACTGTGACATTATAAGATGGAAAAAGGCATGCTATCTCCTAGAAGAATTACCAAGTGCCTGTGGAGTGACAAGGGAAAGGTATCCCATGCCATGCCTTTAATGCTGGAATGGGAAGGATATTTTGAAAGCTAGGATAATTTGTCTATTACTGACTCCACAGCATAAAGGGGTTTCACACCTAACTAGGGGTTGCTTACCTGTTGTATGAAACTTCGCTTCCTGAATTAAAGATGCAGTAGATGTTCCTAACATCACTCACAACTGTATGTTCCTTGAGCAAAAAACAACAGTTCTACTGCCAACTGAAAAGTCTTCAGTGAAAGTTTGGGAATTTTGGAAGCATTCCTGTAGCAATATAGCTGTTGTTTTCACTGGTTTTTATTTTAAGCAAGGACATTTTCTGCAAATGTTTGAAATTGTGTTTTGAAGGGGAGCATTTTCCTAATACCTATTCACTTTTACAATTTGTTAAACTTTACTTCTTTTTGCAGTTTAGACATTTTACACAGTAGGCCTATTTCATTAGGCAATGAAGTGTAAAACGTATTTGATATTTATTTGCAAACACGTAACACATACTTTAGATCTTTTTCAAACTCAAAATATGTGAATGATACGTATTTTTGAAAGACTTAGTATGTTTGTTCCTTATTTTCAGAAACAATGAAAATATGATGTTACACAGAAAAAAGTCAAAGCAATAGGCCCAATTCACATCGGGAAACATACAAGTATATAATTACACATGTGTACATTTACTTCCACATCGAGGTGCAACTCTTCACTTTTTTGCCATTCATCGTTTCTGATTGGTGATAAAACATAAGGGTAGAATTATATGTCTCCACCTTCTCAAAGGAGGAAGTGGAGTCTCCTAAAACAAAAGTTATTAAAAGTACATTTCTACCAGCCAAGGGAAATCTCTATTGTACTTTCCTGTTCAAGTACTACATTGCATACAACAAAATGCAGTTGTGATTCAACTCTAATATGTTTAATTAAAAACACTTGAGAGATCTTAATCTTACACAGATGTTGTGTATTGGTATATTTACAGACATTGAATATCCAGTGTGACAAATTTGTTTGAATCCCTATGTAGTGTTTAAGTGCATATCATCATTGAATATGGCTTTATGATTTAACTTTATGTACTATAGTTTCAAGCAAACCTATATGCAGATAGTCAGCGAGTGAAAAAAATCCTGCCACTTGGTCAGGTAAACACATGCTTTATAAGAACTCTTGAAGAGTAACTTTAAAAAAAAAATCTTCTTTTAAATTCAGTGGTTTACAAGAATTTGTTTAGTTAGAATAGCTACTTGTTACTTTAATTTTTGGTTCAAAGAAAGTGTTTCTAATTTTTACATCTGACAAATGTTATGATAGCTCACATTCATAATCAGTGGTGTATTCTGTATTACAGACGAGCCATCCTTGTCGGCTCTTTTAATCACAGCATCTTTGTTCCATCTGAAACTACTAACAATAGTGTTCTTAGTTTATTCCCAGGGGCAGGATTTTTTCAACATGTACTGAGCTTTCTCAAAATCAGCCAAATACTTGTTGCGAAAGGTAAAAGGTGTCTTCTTAGCCATTGATTTGAGGACAGGTTCCAGCAATGATGTGTTGAACACATTCAGTCGCTGTTTCCCTTTCCAAGATTCAATACTCCTCCATTTTACAGAATTAATTTCATTTGTCTTTTTGAAGGTATTTTAATTGCTGGGATCTCTTTATGCTAATGCTGTATCTGAATGTTCGTTAAAACAAGCAGAATGATGATCCTTTATCCAACCGAGCCCATTACTTGTCATTGAACATAATCAAATGTCATCCTGTCCCTGCCAGTGAGCGTGCAAAGGTTTTCAGCAAGCAAGGGTGAACTTTTGTTCATGCAGATATAATATTGCAAATTTTTTGCATTTTGAATTGCGATTTTAATTAAAACTTTTTTGAGGTAAAATAAAACATACCTTCAACCTAAACAAGGAGAAGGGAACTGGTAAACAAAATGTATTTCTTTTAGGACGTCTGGTGAAGAAGCATTTTGTTTTTTTCATGATTTCCCACTTTGTTGTCCACAAGAGATGGCTGTCCTGCACACCAAGCAGTGCAAGCCAGCAGCTGCAAAGCAAGGATCGATCTCATCTTGTTCATGCTGGAGGACATTTTGCGCCAATGTCTTACCAGTATTGATGAAATACTGTAATGATGAGGTAGATAGAGTTACGTCATCTTCTTCTCTGCATTGGCAAGCATTAAGATGCTTGTGCATGGAAGATGCCCCGAAGCTCTATTTGTCTCGGCTCCCTCAACTCAGTTTCTTATGCCACAATGTTCATGTAACATACTTCGAGGAGAGTTGTTTTGTTCACCTGTAAGTATAGTAAAAGATGTTCACACAATAGACTTAGGTTGTGCTATTAAACTCTCTGTGTAGATATCTCCCTGTTTTTCATAGCTCTCCTAGTTACAGTCATTGTTGGATGGGGCATGGAAATGGATTTCTTGCTTCGAGAAGAACACCACAGGTATCAACTTATAATAGGTGACAATAGGAACCTGCTAAGTAGCCTTTTTGGGGAGCAGACTAAAATGATGTTCACCCAAGATCGCAATCCAGCAATTACAGTAACCGATACTGAGCATGGAAGTCTGCATTTAATTTATACAGGCATTCAGGGCCGGACTGGCCATAGCGATCACCAGGCGTTTCCCTGGTAGGACGCCGGGGGGGGGGCAGTTTTGGGCCCCTGGTGGGCCGTTTTTGTTACAGGGCTGTTTGTAACAAATTTGGCCGAAATCCAACCTGGCAAACAGCTCAGCCACACCCACAACCCCCCGGGGGGGGGGGGGGGGCGGGAGACCGAGCACTTTGCCAGGGCCCGTTTTGGTTCCCAGTCCGGCACTGCAGACATTGGAAATGGACAGTCCTGAAAGATGCATTCCCAAACTGCCCAAATGTAGAAGGGTTAATGGCAGAAGCCATGAAGACAGGGGAAAGCATAAAAGATTTCCTAAGTAGAATGAGGGAACAATGGTGGCAAGAGACAGGACAGCCATGGATCGATACGTGCCCATAGGTCGCATTTGTCAAAAATATTCTTAAAAAGGGGTTACCTACTGAGAAACAGAGCAGGCTGGACAGTGTAGGTGGTTTAGATATTAAACCCTGTCTTGAAATACAAGCCCTTATACTACACTACCACAAAAAGAAGCAGGAAAACAATAGAGAAAAACACAAGCACGCCCAAAGAGACACAGCGTAACTGGTTCAACACAGATTGAAAAAGATTGCCCTCGAGGGGACAGTGATGGCTGCAATCGTGCAAATGACACAAGTCTCAATGAAAGTGACACTGAAAACCCAAAAGGTTTCTAAACAGGCTTTGGCAGTAGAGGCGAGAAAGGTTGGCAGCAACCAGACCCTAGGGAGTGCTACTCTTGCCATAGGCCAGGTCACCTGGCAGAAAAATGCTGGTTAAAGGCATACAAAGAGAAGCAAATGCAGCAGAGATTATTGAGCCAGGACTAGCCACCACAAAACCCCATGAATGTCCCTCCTCAACACCAAGCACAGTGGAATCAGAATGTACCCTACAATCAGCCTTATGGAGGCTTGCTGTCTACCATACCACTGCAGCAGAGATCATGTAATTGGACAAACATGTGGCAGCAGCAGCCACAGACATGAAACTCAACACAATAGAGACTGGGCAACAGTCACTGTAGAGAGGAGTGATAGTGTGAGGAGGTAGTGCCTTTACGCCATCACAGAGCCAAAATGTGTAGTAAGACATACCCCCAGCATAAGTAGAAATTACTCCAAAAACTTAAAACCTAGTGGTTAACAACTAGCCCCCACTTACTCTCTTCCTAAAAAAACGGTATCAATCAAAAACAGGACTAATAAGACAACAATCGGAATTAAAATTTTTACTTGTGGGCAGAAATTAAGAGCTGTGTTGACCAGGTATCCTCACTAAAGTTTGACATCAATGGCGACCCCATGGGAGCATGGACTAACCAGATTACCTTGGGTGTCACTGGTAGCTAAGGCCCCACTCTGTTGCTGATTCCCCAGGGCAGGGTTGACTGGCCTAGCCCCAGGGAAAGGGCAGTTTGACAAGGGGGCAGGGCAGCACCTAGAACATATTTAAAAAGTAGTCACCCAGGTCCCATGATCAAAGTCAAAAGAGACATGTTCTGATTACCAAGCCAAAGGGTCCCCATTCTCGGGCACCATGTCCAGGGTCATTGTTTCCTTTGTGGTGTGTATTCCCAACAGCGCCTCCAAAAGCTAGAAGTCTCTAATCCCCAATGGACACCTCCTTTCAGTTCTAAAATGAAGCTATCCTCGGTGGCAGGATCCAGGATTCCTATATGCCTGGGATGGTAAAACCCTGAAAGACTCCACAGCGCACACACATGGAGCCAATAAGCGGGGATACCTTAACATGATCTTGAGTACAAGTCTCCAGTTGGAGGGGGTGCACCAGGGTGACCAGGCATCCCGGATTTGCAGAGTTAGTAACAGTTTTTTTTATCCCCGTCACCCACCAGGCCTTTGCAATTTTTGATCAAAGGTCACATTTTCTGTGTTTTCGATTGTGTAAGACGAGTAACTAGCTTAGTCAGCCTTCTTCCATGTGTGTGAACAGTCCCGTTTTTGATTTCCCAAGTCTGGTCACCATACTGCACCCTTCCAAATTTCATTAGGCAAAACAGGACTGCAGAGACCCTGGCAACAAGCTAGGGACAGTGGCCCACCAGCGTGCCAAGAGGAAGCAGGGTGTGGTCCGAGGTATAGGTGGATGCCCGGGAAGACATATCCCAAATCTCCACTCCGCCTTCAGACAAATATGTAGGACACCCAGTGGGTTCACCTCCATACCAAGCATAGTGACTTATGGTGCTCCAAATCTTGCAGGCTCAGACTAGGGAAAGCAGGTGGCCCTGACCTCAGACACCACGAGGTTGCCTGGGTAGGAGAAAAGGGGGCGCAGAGTAGACAAGCAAAGCAATAGATTACGCAAGATTCAGGGAACTCCCAAAACAAACAAAAAACGCCCAAAGCTAGCCAAAAAGAAGGTTCCATACACCAAGACAGGGTGGGTCAAGATCAGCCAAAGCCTGGTACCTGGAAGACATGAGGGAGGGCCACACAACAGAATACTGCATGCAGAGAACAGAGAGATACATATATACCTGATCCCAGGGCATGTTGCAAGCACCAGTAGCACTAAAAAACAACGCACCCCCTCATCGCATATTCCTGTGCACATGTAGACTGAAAAATTCAACACACAGCACTGGCACTCTTATGCAAGAACCAGGCAAGACCAGTTTGTTAATAACTAGTGATGCCCATGGAACTCTTGCTGAAAAATGATGCTATCCATCTCTATGCCCATTAGACCACCTACAAAAACATATATTGCATCAACCTAAGCATTTCAATTGGAGAGGTGGGGCTCAATGGATTATAAAAAGAGTTAGTCCATCCAGATAACTAATAACCACCCTTACTCCCTGGAATCACTAAAATATATCCAACAGGGGTTAGCTTCCTGTACCTCACTAAATCATGACTAGTGGAGTGTGGAGATCACACCCCATAGGGGAAAAATACAAGGACTCGCAATCCCATTAATTATGGAGCATTTGCAATGTTTCTGAGTTAACCATCAACAGAGTTTTTTCAAAACCAGGTAACAGAAAAGACAAGAGTGGCTCAAGACAATGCATCATCAACATTCACTAAGAAAGAAAGAGAAAAAGACAATTTCCGCACTTACGCCAGAGGAAGGAGGAAAAACCCACAGCCTGCTTAACACCCGAGTGGGTTCACCATTCCTTTGAGTACTTAAACCATTCCATTGCGATGACATCTACAAACTAAACTTCGCAAACATTTTCCAATTGGGCAAAAGAAGCACAGCCACAGGAAGAGCACAGATGGCTCCGAAGGAAATCCCACCTCGAGCGACCATATCACATTAAAGATATGTATATTTTTGTGTATCTGTACTCTCTGTCTACTATGGGTAATCCTACACTTGTTTATTCTTTAGAAACTGCAAGGGCAAAAAGGACTCACAAATGTACAGCACCTGCTTAGGGATCTCTCGTATTTCACTCACAATTACACTAAACAGAACACTAGAATTGCGCACACACAACATGGCACCCTCCTACATTACACTTGGTACCAACACATGACTTCAGTCGGCTCCTAAGCATCAGCCAGATCATGTTATGTCTGTTCACTGATCCCACATGCGGTAGGTGCAAATAGGCTTTACCTGCCCCAAGAGGTATGCCCCAAAAAATCTAAATGCCTTATTTACCTTTACTTATGTAGGATAAGGGGCAAGATTCAGCCCAACAGGATCGAACATCACAGGGTATTGGTAAATCTGGCCCGATACACCATGAACTGAACAGCTTTATGTCTCTTCACTGAACCTAATGATATCCAAACAGAGCTGGACAGGATGCATAGAAAGTGCATCATAGGGGAAGACACTGTTTGGCCCCAAGAATTTTTAGAGAAGAGATTCTTGGAGGTGGCAAAATCCCCAAATCAGGGCACACAAATGTGCACTCCTGCATCCATCTGTGGACCAAGGATGGCCCTTAGCCTTTCTGGGGTGGCCTTTTGTTTTAACAACAACACAGAGCTCCTGTGTACGGCCATGCAGCTTGAGTATAAAAACGGTAATGAGTCACACGGGGAAGGTTGAACGAGAGTATTTCCACCCCATGTCAGGAAATATGAAACACCTAAGTAGGGGGATAAAGGGGAAAAGGCAACTCCGAATTGTTCAGAAGTTAACATTGTATTCCTTATGTTCTAGAGGTAAAGGAACGCTTCCGAAGGGCATGAATGCTAACTGTGGCATGATATTGCACATTCTTGATAGTCAATGGAGCACCTCCACGCTGATGGATTACTACTGGCAATGCAGCAAGTTTGCCAATACTGAGCTTATCATCGGATGGTGCAGACTCTGTTCCGTAGTAACCATGCACCTCCTGACCCTGGTCATTCCCGGAGAAGAACTATCTGACTTGTACCAACACCTGTTAAAGAAAAAGACAACTTTGCTGCACCAAACCTGTGACAAAAGATCTGTAGACTATTTTGGCTGGGCTCAGTTCAAAGACATTCCAGAATAATTCAGACTATTCACTGATGCGCAAGTATCGGCGGGACGGTGTATACCCTGTTTTGCCCTTCAGACAAATGCTAATGCCCACTTGCTCCAAATCACTTGGTGGGAGATGCTTCAAATGATGAACAGTGGATCAGGGCTCCGACCCTGCAACGAACAAACCCCCCCCTCTTTCTCTCACCGGATGATTCTACCATTACGATCAGCCCTGTACAGCTGACGTCCTGCAACGCCGCCTAGGCATCCAAAGTCAGCCCTTCCTCCCGTGGGCAATGATCCCTTCGTGCCATAGCATTCACCTATATGGCTACCCGTTCCTGATGATGATCCTAACTTGAAAGGATCGAAATGCCTTCGACCCCCTCACATCAGCAAAACTCTTTTGGCGCACACCGTACTTTGGTTCTCTAAATCGCTGAAAAATTATAGCCTACCTACTCGAAATAATCATTATGTGAACCAACAATCCTGTTTATATTGTATAATACGTTTCACCTTGCGCTGTGTTTTTCTCACGTTGTCACTTGCACCGTCAGGCTTTGACATGAGCACAATGTCCACTTACTTCCTTAGGGTTGCCTCTGCATCCATGCTTAACAGTGCTGTTACAACTGTTGTGTATATTCCAGTCTTCTAAATATATGATGCCTAAGAGCACATTCAACAAATAATTTGGAGTCTCTCACCTTTGTTCCTCTACTGTAATGTCTTGCACATACAAGCATAATTATCTTCAATGAATCCGGTTGAGATATTGTTGCATATTTGTACTGTACCTACCCAGATCTCAACTAGGTTCATGGGTTATACTCATGTGGTTTTTCACTCAAATGATGAACAGCACTGAGCTCAGCCTCAATTAGATCAAGGAAGAACTGCGAGCAATCAGTCTCATGGCGAGTCAGCACCGATATGCATTGTACTTAATGACCGCAATGGAGGGAGGGGTGTGTGCCAAGATCGGAGCTGCCTGGTACACCTTTATCAAAGGTAATGATATGGACAATGGAATTCTCACACCCGCCATCCAAGGATTGCACAATTTACAAAGAGACAGGCATGAGGAGGCAGGTGCCCCTGAGCAGGATTGGTTATCTAATGGATTCTCCTGGCTCCCACAATGGTTATCTGGATTGTGTAAATCATTGTTGCCATTTACTATTCTTCCTCTATTGACATGTGGGGCTGCACAACTGGGCTCCTCAGTTGCACAGCCCCACATGTCAATAGAAGCACAGTGGTAACTGTTGTAAAAGTGCAATTCTCAAATTAGGTAGAATGCAAGGAACTAGGAAGGTTGTCATAGTCAAAAGAGAGAGAGCGAACAGCAGGAGTCTAATTAAATATTATTACAAATGCATAAATTAGAAGGTGTCGTTGAAGAATCAACTAGAGGGGGGATGTTAATATGGAAAACAATAGTGTTAAGTTGGTAAACGACACATTAATTTATAAAAATGAAATCACGTCACTATTAACAAAATTGCCCGTCATAAACCCCACATGAACCCCGACTCATAAATACATATTCAGGCAACCTCTAAGACCCAGGCTCATTGTTACTGATTTATTGGTCACAGGTGGGATGGCATGTACATAACATATAACTGCGTGAATAGGAAACCGTAGATCAATTCTACAGATATGCGCAGTGACATTACAATGGTCATGCGAGAGTATCCCCAAAATAGCACAGATGGCCAGAGTGGGTATGCACACTTCTAAAACACCATAAAGTCAAATGCCGCATGAGTTAGGAACATGTAGCCAATCATAACACAGCACACACACTGATCACATGCTCCCCATGCCCAACATCTAGTTTTGGCCCACCTGTAGTAACAACTTGACCGTTAATTTATGACTACTAGGCAGCAACCAACATCCCTCACTATATTTGGTTCAACCTGATGAAAACTGTATTTAAGAAGGATGCCAAATTAATGTAAATTTAGACAGTCCTGAGACCCTGCACCTGTAATTGTTCTCCAAACTGCTTTGTTTAATTAAACAAACTGTTCCTGTTTTGAAAATACCTATTCTCTCTTGTATTTTTTCAAGTTACTTCTTACTCAAGTAGCACACTACTGTGAGGCCTACTCCTCTCATAGGTTAGCATTGAGAATGTCGTAATACACTATCAAACAGTAATTCCTGATCAGAGACGAATAGCTTTTTCATGCTTCATATGTTTGGAATGGAAATGACAAATCCTCCTTACTGGTGAAGTTGGATTTAACATTACTGTTTTAGAAATGCCACTTTTAGAAAGTGCTGAGACATCACTTAGTCCCAAATCAGGATGCATTGCGGTAAAGTGAAAGTCATTCACAAAAAAATGAAGTTCTGACAATGTTAGCCATAAATATTCAATTTTTTTCCTTGGTCTGTAAACCATATTCCATCGTGGTGCAACTGTTTAGACTTGAATTTCTTCCAATTTTAACATGTACCTATCCAGGCCTTCACTTTAAACATTAGGAGATTCACCATTCCTCATGGCGCAGCATCATGTATTATTTCCAAACCCAATGCATTTCGGGCATTTCACTGCCCTTGCTCAGGGGTAACTTCAAACTAAATGCGCCGCCCCTCACCAACACCTCCACAAATGTGCCGAATTGGTGCCATGAGGAATGGTGAATCTCCTAATCTCCTTGTTGCCATGCTGCCTGCTGCCTGCTGCTCCCTGACTCTGCTGAAGAAAAGCTGGACTCTGCCTTCCCACCAAGTGATCTCCAAGGGCTTGCTGGCTTGCCTCATGTTTTCTGAAGTCTCAGGGACACAAAAGACTTCCTGCAATTCTGCTGGTGCTGCTGGACTCTGCCTTCTGAGAGTCCTACCCTTGCCTGAGCTACCTTGTGCAAGTTCTGAGCCTTAGAAGTGGGTTCTGCAGCTGTTTTCTACAAAACCCACACATTGCCACCACTGCGCTGGTCGAAAACGACACATCGCACTTCGATGCTGATGCAGAAGCTGCACAACAACAGCAGTTCTACAGCCTGTGCGGTCCGACGATGCTCTGTGCGGCTTGATGATGACACATTGCCTTCACTTCAGCAAAGCTCAAAGACAAAGCAGTGATTCAACTGCGTGGAAAAGATCAATGCATTGAGCCCTTAGTGTCAACCCTTTGCTCCATCTAAGATATTTTCTCACCAGGCCCTGTGTGGGTCCTGTAGCCAGCCTGCCCTCCATCGTGGTCAGCCTGAACTTTGGATTTGTTCTGGTCCCTCACGACCTCAAGTAACCTTTTGACTGCTAGTGACTTCTAAGCAATGTGCTTGCAATAAATCTTTAAAAATTCATATGTCAACTTCTATAAATTAGATGTTTACCATTTTGGTCATACTTTGTTCAGAATATAAATATTCTATTTTTCTAAATGTGTGAAGTCTTTTTGTGGTGCATTCATTGTGTTACTGTGTGTGTGTTCTGCACAAATACTTTACACATTGCCTCTTTAGATAAGCCTGATTGCTCTGTGCCAAACTACTAGAGGATGGGTACAGGTTATCCTGACTAGTGTGGTGGTTCCTGCCTGGCCTGGGTGCATACCTCAGCCAACCAGGAATCCCACTTCTAACACCTAGGGTCTAAGAACAAACCTATCCTATCCTCAAAAATCCTTAGATAGGGGTGACAACAAGCTAATGTGAGAAGCTCCCCATCCTCCTTGATGTGGTGATTGCTACCATGATTAGGAACATAAAGGTAAGGAATTTCTCTGATATTGAATCCAAAGATTCAAATGGTGGAGCTTCGAGGGAAGAGAGGAGCAAAGATACAGCCTATGGTGGTAACTGATTCTTTACCATACTCCATAAGAGGTTGAACCCTTTGAGGAGTCTTAAAAGAAATGGTTCCCCATTGGATAGGTTCCCCCTGGGTTATTTAAATATCTAATAGCTGCCAACTTATTCTCAAAACCATCCGATAAAATTTGCAGTATTTCAGATGCTGAAGCTTAAGTAGGTGAAATAGATTTAGAGCAACAGCAGGAACTAAAGGATGATCAATAGTGTTTATAGGCCTTATTTTAGAATACTGCAACGACTTGGATAAAGTAACTAAGAGATCCTTATTTAGGAATCCTTCCTCACAATATCCAAATCAATATTTGTAAGTGGGAGAGAGTTTCTAAAGACAGAGGAGGGTGACTCAGGGAAGGAGGAGACAACGGAAGTAGCCAACTCTGCGCCACCGCTAGATGCAAAGATATGGTAGCCAAATCCTCCTTGTCCAGTGTGACAGGATAGTCACCATTTCCATCAACTCCGAAGTCATTCAAGGACCCACAGAAATAATGGGATCATGGCAAAAGCATAAAGAAGGCTGTCCAGCCATGGGCTGGATAGGCCATCAACAAATGCTGTCTGCCAGGCCTCTTGAAAAAATCTCTCCACAATCCACAAGAGGAACTTCTCACCTGTAAAATATCACCTGAAAAATTAACAGATGTAGAATAAACTCTTGAGAAAATGGGAATTCTCTTCTTAAGTAATCTGTTTCCTGTCCATTTGATACAGTTCTCTCAAATTTGAACACAGACAATTCTGCAGAGCTATTGATTTAGAGAGGAAGACTCTGTCCCAAACTAAAGAATATGTAGGACATGGTTTCCATGTTGTCCGTTCTTATCAGTAATGCCTTGCCCTGAAGCAGATGTCAGGAAGCCTGGATCGTCCCCTGCTGGCATTAGTTGTGATGACTACGGGGTTGATATGAGCAAACAAAGTTTCCTGGTTCAGAGAAACCAGATCCATCCACTAGGCTTAGAGTCCTTGAATTGTCTGGGTCACATGGATCATTTCTTCGTAGTTTTCCTAGTGAGATGTTCAATGATTTAGAATATGATGTGCAATGTTTTCCATATGTAGGTATGTCCTAAGGACGATACTCATAGTCGGTATCTATAAAAAGAGAAAATAATCTGAACTCAGTTCAGCAGCCCAAAAAGTGAGTGTCAGAAAGATGCAGAGGCTAAAAAAACACTAACTTTCTAACATGTCTCCCTAGACCTGCAGCTGTGGGCCATTAAGTCTGCCAAGCAACATTAGAGCTTCTTCCTTCTGGTCTCTGGTAAAGAGATCAGACGGTGATTGTTGTTGTATACAGCTCCTATATATTTCAAGTTCTGATAAGGCACTAAATGGTAACTGGCTAGGACTTCTTCCAGATGATAATAAGAAAGCCAAACATCTGGAGGGTTTGAATTGTGGTCTTCCTTTGACTTGGAGCTTGAATCAATAGATTGACAAGGTAAGAATGAAAAGGAATCCCCTGAAAATGGAACACCCCATGACTGGGGCCAGAACATTTGTGTAAACTCTGGGGGGACCTTTGAGCCCAAAGTGTAGAACCTGAATTTGCCAGTGCTGATAGGCTATGGCAAATCTGGGATACTTCTGGTGAGCCTGAAAGATGGGGACATGGAAGTACACATCCCCAGAGTGAAACACACCAGCACAGACAAACACAGACAATCACCTACTTCTCTTATATACCACTTAGAACATGATCACTAGGTGACAAGAAAGGTGCCTGTATGAAAAAACACCTTTATAAGCCCTTCATTTTCAATATGTGTAAAATAACTAATAATGCTCCACTAGAGATCTTAGACAAAAACAAATATAAGAAATATACACTGAAAAAGAGCAATCCCAGCATGTATAACTTTGTAGCCCCGTCCAGCCTCTATAACACAAAACTGATCAAGTGAAAGGTAAAGCTGCATGCTAGAGATACTCATCTCTTTATCATTGTAGGAAGGTGGTTTATTGGTAGGTGGAGGTAGGTACCTTTAGCTAATATTAGTACCACAATCACTAATCAAGTCTCAATAAATTAATCATTTCTCAACCTTTGGTAGTTAGGCAGACAAGCAGTCAGACTCAGCTTAGGATACAAGTGTGTAAAGCTTTTAATATCATCAAAACAGTAAAAGACACAACATGAGAAAACATTCAACACCAATTTATAATAGATAATATTATCATGTTTACAATGACACCACAATAACGATGTAGGGAACCAGAGATATGTAAAGTATAAACTGCAGTATAGCACCTAAAATCATAAAGCATCAATCGCTGTTACAGGGCTGCCCTGGACGGGTCATATCTAAAAGTTCAAGCCAACAGCGAAGGAGTGAAGATCAGATACTGTTCCAGGTTAGTACTGCTGAAGTTTGACCTTCTCAAGTTCTATGCGAAGAAACCCGTTCACGGGGAAGACGTTCACCAGGCGCAAGGAGAACATCACTTGCAGTGGTCTGTGGGGCGCAAAGAGCCACTGGGCTTCACAGATGGATTCTTTGGAGCCTCGTGGTTGTGAGCAGTGATACTTACTGTGCTAAGAGACAAACTTGAGATGGCTTGTGCTGATTCTTCTGGTGAGCGGCTTAGTTTGGGTGCACACAGGCCCGTTCACATTCAGGAAGAACCCAAAAGCTTGATTTTAAGGGTTTCAGCTTCTCAAAAGCGCAAACGACCTGAGAGGCATCTCTTGGGGTTCTTGAACTTGTTGCAGACAGGTTTAGGAGCTGTAGCCCAGTTGGTTGTTGGTTCCTTTTGGGGGATCAGTGTCTTCTGGTGCTGACCATGGTTTCAGAAGCTCTGGATTTTCACTTGAGGGCTATGACACAATCTCCCACAATGCACCTGTTTAGTCCAGAAAAATCCAGGTGTAGTTTGTCAGCTGGAGTAGTCCTTTCTTTGAGCTGTTGCAGGTGGCTTCTTCCATCACTGCTCTACCTGTTGCTGTACAGGGACTCCACACCTTATCCTTCAAGACAGGCATGGTCCAGCCAAGTTGTTGCATGTATCAGAGGTTTGTTGGTCAGGTTCCAGGCAAGATAACCTAGAGTGTTAAAGGGTGGTAAAAATAGGGCAGTAGCTATACAGTGCCAATACTACCTTATCCAAACTAACGTTGTTCAGATAATTTTCCTGAGGAGGAGATTCCGTATTTCATCAAAATTGTTTTTTTAATCCGTAGATTGTTTTCTCTAAAAAGGACCATTTCACCCCGGATTCAGTCCTGTCCAGGGTGATCTGTGTCAGCTTTGATTTCTTATTTCACAGGATACAGAATTTAGCAGTCACTAGAGAGGAATCCAGCTTCCTCTTTATGTTAGAATTAATGTCCATGATCTCTTTTGTATCTTGCAACAGAGCAAGTCGTATTCTAGGCTGGATAAGCAGTTATAAGTTAGGAGTCTTGCATGCCTCCCTCCATAATTTCTTCTAATAAAGCACGATCTTGGGGCACAATCATAGGATACGAACAATGTCACCTCTATTTTGGCCGCATCACCAGCAATTTGGATCAAATTTGCCCAATGTATTCTGGTCAAGGTGCAGTGCCATTGGTGTAAGATTTTGAAAATGGCTGGGATTCAGCCTTGCTTCCCGCACAGTCCTATTGTGTGTGGATAGTAGCTGAACCCAATCGTTATCATTGTAGGACTTTTGAGTGTATTTTGACCACATGCTTAGGAGTTGATTTCTTATGGGTTTGCAATATTATTCCTCAATTACTGCACTGGAGATCCCTGAGATAAGCTCTTTAGAAGTACCCCATTTTTCAGGTAGTTGTGATGGAGCAGGGTTTTGCGAAAATAAAACCTGCTCTGATTAAACCTCTCAGTAACATAAATTAAAGAAAACTAAAATAGGGGGAAATGCTTTTGCGCATGTGTGAACTAACGCATGAAAACTAGGCCGCAAGTGCGTTGATTAAAAGACTAATGCTGCTTTTGTGCACGTTAATAATGATTGGCAAAAAAATAACACAAGTTGTGCATGGGTTAGTGCAATGCTGGGATGGTGTGCAATGAAATTACATTTCATGAAAATAATAATTTTATGTGTTTGTTTTCTGTAGAAAAAGCAAACATGGGCCTACTCTTCTGTATGCCAGTCAGGGGTTTATATTTGGTAGAGAAATTAAATGACTAAAACAGGGTTTCGAATGAGAACAGAGAATGCAAAGGCATGAACATGACCTTCGTAGTGTACTGTATAACTGCCAAGCTACAAAAAAGAAAATGTGATATCAGTGGAAGCGGACAACTTCCTTCACGAGATGGCAGAGGCAAACAATAGAAGCGCAAGGACTTGATACATGAAATATGCCGTAGGAAATGTGTACTATGATTGCATTAAAAATTGTTTCCTGAGAAGAATCTGTTGTAATGCTAAAAGTTTAAGACAAAAGGATATTGAATAAAATGGTCATGACGAGAGTGGTGTGACAGAACAACCCCATCCTTAGCCAATGAGCGACGGAGTTTATTCTCATATTGAAACAAATGTAAGTTGGACATTTAGCTTTTAGGGTATAATTGAAAGTCCCTGGTGGGTGTGGTTAGGTTGGCTAGTGTTTAGCTAGAGGGAGATCGTTGCTGCCATTGGTTTGCTGTTTCCAGATAGATATTTTTGCTTTTCCCCCTTTTTTATTCGCAGCCAATTGGAATACTCATTAAGTGCATTATTGCCCTTGGCCCTTCATTAAGCGGTGTCTTCATATTACTTGTTGCCTAGTAGGTGCAATTTCAATATTTTTTCTATTTTGCTTTTTTCTTTATCTTTTTCTTTCTATTACTTCTATTAATTCTTTCTTTCTCAGCTTATTCTTTTTAATTTGGTTGATAGCTTTTGCTTCATTGGCACATTCCGGTATAAGACTGACACACTATTTTCCTTGTACACTTGGTGTGACCCATTCTACTCCTTTTCCTACTTTTGGGAACTATTGGCTCTTTAATTGTGTTGCTGGCTCCACTATAGATTGCATCTGGCATGTTTGAATTATTAGATCATTTTATATTTGTTGTTTTCCTTGTTTCCACAGATTGTTTAAACAAGTACTATTATAAATTTTCAAAGCCTTGTTAAAGTTTTCTCTCGTGAGAAGAGACTATGGAATCAGTTTGGAATTATTCTGACATCCTTTCCAACTGCTAAAGGATTGTTGCGCCCTGACGAAGGAAATTAGGGTCTGTTGATCCTACTCCGAAAGGCGCGTCGGCGCTTTTGGGTTTTTGTCTTCTAGGCTACATTTCTATTTTACTGTACATATTTATGAAATGTATCACTGTTTTTACATGTATATTTTTGTTACATAGGGTTATTGTATTGTCTGGTTGTTTGTTTTGATATAAAACATGAATTTTGTCTTTGTTGCCAAAATATATGTCCTGTTTCTGTCTCACGTTTTCTTCGATTGTGATGTGACCCAATTAACATATGACTATTTGTATGTATAAATGAATGTCTTCAAAGATAAAATGATAAATACAAAAATAATATATATATTTTGATTAATAAAATTGTGAATCCAATTCTGTGGTACTTGGTTGTTGTTGTGTAGCGATTGTTGAGATATTCCCCACTGTATAATTAGCTGTAGAGAAGAGGTCCTTGTTTAATTTGTGTTGTCCAGATAGAGGCCTACCTGTTTCCTGATTCCTGACTTAATCTTTGCCACTCGACTCTTCTTGAGGGGCCTTACTGTAAGGCACGGTCGGCTGCAGCGCCTGCCATGTCTGGATTAAAATAACCGCAGCCAGAGACTACAATTCCCATGACGCCTTCGTTTGAGGCTCATGGATATTTCAGGATGTTGCGCACGTCGCCCGGTTTGCGTACTTCTCAGTTTCTGGTTCCTATTGTGTTTGGAGGGGTTGGTGGGGACGCATTCCTAAAGGGGTGCCCACGCAACTGTTTTTGGATTCCAGAGTGTCCTGTGGATTCTCAGGTTGTACGGCAGGGCTATGCATGCACTCACGGCTAGACGGGGTGTCTAGGCCATTCACAGGAGTATCATCGTCTTCAAGAAGAAAGACACAGGTATTTCGGTGTCAGAACTAGTGCGGGGGTTACACAGGGCTGCATCCCGCCTTATCGGAGAAGCGCTGCTTCTCATTTTATCACATTTGACTCCTGCTCTACTGAGTCATAGGGCAAGAGGTATAGCAGCATTCAGAAAAGAACCGGGATTTGTTCTGAACTGGTGTTATTGTTCTTTGCTTTGTCACTGTGAAGTGACTCAACTTGGTTGTAGTGTTTTCATTTGCTTCATGGAGGATTAGAGTTCAAAGTGAACATGAAGACGTGCAAGGAGCATGAACTTGAATCTTGGTCTAAATGTTGCTACAGTGTACTATTGACATTGTATAGGAGATATACCAAGGGAACTCACCTTTGCACTTACTGAGTTACTATTCTTTTGCTTTCATTTGCCGAATTCTCAAGTCCTTTCTTTAAAAGCTCATAAAGTGGTATGTATGAGATTTTTATGTCGGTAGATTACTTTGGCACGTTTTCTGAAACCTTCAGGAAGGTTAATGACCTTTTTGTTCTTGTCTTGCTAGGTATATGAAGGGAGTTATACATAGATGGTTTAACCCAGAAATATTACCTTTTCGAGGACACGTGCTATATGTTCAAGGTATTTATGGATTCTTAGTGAGATATATATTGAGAGTAGACTTGTAGTTCTTTAATTATATTGTGTCTTTGTTTCTCCACAGGTTCTATTCCCTGTTGTACCCTTCCTAACCTCTATCCCTCGCTTGACCACTTCACTATTCTGTGTAGTTTTACCAATGGAGTTGGGGAGGTCGGGAGGTGGAATGTTTGAGCATCGGTCCAGTCCTGAGGAGCTGTATGATATGGGCCGTGACACTTACTACCCTTTGGCCACAGGGTACATTTTCCTGATTCTGTCTTGAGTTAGTATAGATAATAGTCTGTCTTTGCATAATCATTTGTAAATATATTTTGTCTCTGAAACCTTTCTCTCACCGCCTATCCACTCCTTCAATACATTGTTTATTTGATATGAGTTTGTCACTATTCATTGCTAATACATGTTCTCTGTGATGGTTTATGCAGTAGCGGCTCCTAGAGGGAGTGCTGCAGGGCGGTGGGGTCGGGGAGGGGCAGGGTGGGGTGTAGTAAACTCCGTAATTGGGCCAAACGGAGTTGAGTTAAGAAATAAATAAATAAAAAGAATTACATTGCGCGCTGCATCGCCGATTTGGCGTTGCAGCGCGTGCAATGTAATTCGTTTTATTTCTTTATTTCTTTACTCAACTCCTTACGGCCTAATTCCGGAGGTTACTACCCCCCACCCTATCCCTCCACACCCCGCCCCGCCTCACCGCCCTGCAGCACTTCATCGAGGAGCCGCTACTGGGTTTATGTTTTGCATTGTATGACGGTACTTGATGATACACACTGAGTCTGTTATTATTTAGTCGTATAGTGCATATTATTGCTAGCAACTTTTCAACATACAAAGGTTCGTCGCCACATTTATATACATTTGGTAAGGAGAAATGCATCTCACTGAACCCCAACATGAAGGGATTAGTTAGGTAGTGTAAATGGGCCTTTGTTTGTGAAAAATCTCTATCCCTGATTGCTGAATCAGTTTTGGTAGCAGAGGATGGTTACTTATTGATTAGTTTGGCAATCATTATTGATTATTGATTTATTGGTTATTAATATGAAAAGTTAGGGATCTATTAGGATGGCGGGCAGACGTCTGCGGCCCGCGTTCGCAAGCCTGAAAACCACCGGTCCCATTAGCATGGCGGTGATGACCGCGGCGGTGAGATTTTCTGCCCTCCACTTACCCGCCAGTAGCAGTCTGCACGCTTGCCTGGTGGATGGAGATGGACTGCTAAAATGGGGCCAGTGCATGATTATGATGCCAGCGGTAGCCAGCCTTTCTGCGACTGTAGAACTGCCATGGAAAGGCATGCGGAGAATGCCTCCGGGGGCCATTGCGGACCCCCAATGTGTTTGGGGGGGTGTGGGTGCACTGGGGGGTACCCATGGTACCCCCCTACATGTCCCTGTACCAAGTGGCAGGCACTGTGCAGCGCCTGCCACGCAGTGCATGGATATGCTGGACATGCCTTTCTGGACATCGCAGCGGTGCTGCTGGCAGCAGCAACCGCCACAATGTTAAAAGCCGTGATCCGACCGCCGCGGTCGGATTTCGACTGCGGAGCATACTGATTGGATCGGCGGTTATGCCGCGATCCTAGCGGGCGGTGTTTTCCCTCTACCATGGCGGTCAGAGTGATTTTCCGACCGCAATCCTAATAGAACCCTTAGTGTCTTTGTTTTATGTTGTCTGAAAGTACGGGTAGGGAGTTGCCTAAGACCGCAGGATGATGTTATTTTAGCCAATGAGGAATAGGATGGAAAGGTATCACTTTGCAGAAGTATTTTGTCTGTTGTCATAATATTGAACAGTAAAAGGCTGTTGATGTTATTTTAGGAACTTTTCCTATTGAAAAAGAATTGCATGAAATAGCGAAAGGTTGTCTTCCGAAACCTTAGCCTGACATCCCTAAAGGAGTACCAAGACCTCTTTTTGAAAGGAAAGTTCTCTTCCAAAACTTTGGCTATTATCCTCAGAGGAGCACCAAGTCTTCCTTTAACTTGATTTAGAGTAGAGTAGCGCTGGTCGTTATAAGAATCTCTTTTGAAAAGTGAAACTATCTCTTTTATTAGTGAGGCAGACAAAGTAGCACTGTTTTTTGTTGTTTCTAGCAATAATTTTAGTTAAGAAAACCTAGAAATACATTGCCATATTATTTTGTAAAGGGAGGGTCAGTAGCAGGAGTAATACTGATGTCACAAAAACGCCGCACTGGCATTGCCCAGACAGCGGGTGCATAGAGAGCTGTGATTGGTTGGTTGCTGGGAACAGTGTTGCTATTGGATAGAATAGTGGATACGTTGTGAGCCGTGATTGGTTGGTTGGTGTGAGGTGCGCTGGTATTGGACGAATGTTAGCAAATAGAATAAGCAGAATTACGGAAGGATTTTATTTTGTTTGTTGAGATATTTAGCGCAAAAAGAGTTGAAAAATGAAGATGGTAAAGAGAATAAAAGATTTCTTTAAAAGGGACAGGCTGATAGTTACTTGAGAGGGATTTCCTGTATCTCGTCCGAGTACACCCGCTTCTTTTATGATGTTGGAATATGGGTTTCATACTTGTACATGGTTAGATAATTGGATGAGTTATACGGAAGATGATAGAGTTTTAGCTTTCCCAGATCATGGTACATTTAACGTATGGATTTTGGAGATCTTGAGGGGACAAATCCTAGACCTATGCAGTATGAAGCGCTTGAGGAATGGGAACATGAGGCTTATAAAAGGGAGAGAGGCAGGAATGGAATAAAATACAGGAATATAATATTGAGGTATCTGAGGCTAGATGGGATGATCAAATGAAAAGATGGAGGAGAGATATAAATGCAGATGGATTATATTCAGTAATAGTTGCTGAAGATCAGGCTGGAGGCAAAAGTAAAGAGAAAAAGAATAACCTTGAGACATCAGAACTAGAAATAGACCCAAATGAAATAGATGATGAGTTAATGGATGAAATATTATTAAAGAGACCTCCACCATATCAAGAAAGTTCAGGGGAAAAAAATCCAAATACACCACTAATTGAAATACAAGTTCCTCAGGTTCCACAAACTCCACGAGCCCCACAAGTTTCACAGGATACACAAGTTCTGGTAACTTCACAAGTCTCATTGGGTACTCGAATTTTACAGGAGAGTGAGATTGACATATTGAATAAGGCAAGAGAAGAGTTGACTCAGAGAATTAGTCAGATGAGTCTGAATGCAGAAACAGTAACAATTGGTCCTATAGTGCCATTGTATGGTGAGAGTCAAAATATATCGAGAGTAAATGCATTGACAGTTATCGTGAATAATATCAGGCATGCTAGTGGATCGGAAAAAGTTTAAATGAGTACCTCATTAATTGATCTTCCAGTAAGTGAAAACGTGACAGAAACACCAAAGAGAAGTGTACAGATAGATCCTGGGAAAATAGTGCAGAATGTCAGAGGAACAACTCCAATGTCAGGGAGTTCAGTGGGTCCTTCACCATAGGAGTTAGATGACTGGATAAGAGGAATGGAAAATAATAAGCCTCAATCGAGTATAGATGTAGGTATACTGAGAGTGGGTCTGGAAGAGAAGATCGTTGGTACAATTATTCCAGAGAGATTGGGTAAGTACTGAAATGAAGAGTTGTTTTTTTGTAAGACTCTTACATGGAAAGCAAAGAATCTACATGAGAGGTTGGCAGAAGCTGCTCAAGAATACGGAATAGATATAGAGAAGTCTAAGGTTTTGCAGAAAACGTGTAGAGTGGATTTTACTGATAAAGATTTGGAGAGTTTGAATATGTCTGGCAAACGATTGCAAATAAAAGAATTAATGAATACTTTGAAGAAATTGGGTGATTTAGAACGGTGGAAAGGTAGATGGGCGAAAAAGAAGGAAGAAATGCTTGCAAGTAAAAATGCGTCTTTATTTCCATTAAGGGTAACAGGATAGGCTGAACTGGCATGCCCGATGAGAGAAGTTCCAGGTGGTGGATATGTTCACGTTCCTTGGTCAAGACAGGATATAATATCTTTTACAAATGATATTCCCAGGTTGAAGAAGAAACCTGTGGAGTGGTACAAACAGGTAGAGAGGTGTGTAAAGGTTTCAAAAGTTTTGTTTAAATATTTAGATGCTTTGTTTGAGATTGTAGTTCCAGCTGATTTATTGACTGCGTGTAAAATTACAATTACTGTTGATTGGCCTAAAGGAAAATATCCTAGAGATGTGAAAACAGGAGCACCCTCAGAAGAAGTGATGAGAAAATATATTCAAGTAATTACTTTCTTGAAAAGTAAGATTTCTCCAAAAGAAACAGATTGGTTTAAAATTGACAGGACAACACAAGAACCCAAATAATCAGTACATGCTTATTGTGAGAGGTTGTTACAAGTGTTTAAACAGTATAGTGGTTTCGAGAGTATAGGTGAAAAAGATATGGGACATTTTGTATATAGGTTTGTTTTTGGATTAACGCCTGAAATTAGTAATATGATTAGCTACATTTGTTTTGTTGGCAGAGTAAAACAGTTGATGAGATTCTGAGATAATCTAAATATTGTAGTGATGATATTGAAACAAGACATAAAAAGCTGAAGGAGAAAATTATGTGGGCACAGGTGAAAGTGGCAGAACAGAAAGATGGAAACAATGGTTCTCAAACAGATTTTCAGATAAAAGGACAAAATCGAAATAGTCAGGCCCTAAATGGAGGTAGAGGTAAAGGTAAAATGAATGGAGAAGAAATGAAAAAGAAATGTCCTTGGCATGCGTGCGGAAAGTTTGGACATTGGAGGAATGAATGTAAATCTGTAACGAAGAATAATGGAATGAATCAAAATTTCAATCCGCAGCTGCAGAATGAGGTGGTTGTGAATCAACAACAGCAACAACAGCAGCAGGTAGTTACACCACAGATACAACAAATACAGGTGCCACAAACTCCTATGCCAAATAATGTGAATGCTCAAGTACAGAGATACAGTGCGAATACTAGATTTCACGCAGGTGAACAAGTTGGTAAGAATCAAAATTTACAAATGGTTTCACAATACTTGTTGCAATGCTCTGAGAGTGATTCAGACTCATCTCAATGACAGTGCCTGAGGGGGAAGGAAGAGTGTGTGCTTGGCGCATCTCTAGAGGTAGATCAGTCAGGTTCTTTTCTTGATGGGAAAGTAGAAGGTAATGATATTACATTCTTTTGGACACTGGTGCTACGCGTTCTATTGTGAAGCGTCAGAAATTCCAAACCTACCCGTCTCGGAGAAACAATCCAAGTTGTGGGAGTCTCAAATAAATATATTAAGACTCGAATAACAAGGCCAATAGAAGTTCATATTGGAAAATTCAGAGACATGCATCGGTTTCTGGTATGTGATACAAGTCCGGTGAACCTTTCAGGTAGGGACTTGCTATGCAAGATGAATTGCACCATCTATTGTACACCAGATGGTATTGCTTTTCAAACACCAGATGAGGATGTTGTTTTTAAAATAAATGATGTTAGCAAAGCAAGGGACAGAAGTGAATAATTTGTATTCATTACTTACAGAAGAAGATTTACCTGTAGAGTTGAGAAATACAGTAAGATCTGATGTATGGGATTTTAAAGGAAAGGACATTGGTTTAATGAAGGGTGTGGATTAGGCCTGGGCGAAGCACTACGCTACGCTCGCGTAGTTTGCGAAGTTCGCGCTACTTCGCACTATGCGAACTGCACGTAGCACAGTGCGAACACGCGTAGCGTAGTGTTGCGTAGTGCTGCCGTCATTTTTTGCTTGCTCGCGGTCCTCAACGTCAAGTTGGCGACCGCGAGCAAGCAAAATGACATCCTGGCGAGACTTTTTCCTTGTTCGCGATCGCGAGCATGGAAAATAAACCTCCCGGCGAGATTCACAACGCGAGAAGGTCAGGTTTCTCATTGCGAGGGGTCGCGTATGCTCGCGACCGCTCGCAATGAGAAACTACCAGTTCGCGTTGAGAAAGCTGCAGCTCGAGGAAAAATCTACTCGAGCAGCAGAAAACTACAGCTCGCACTGTGCAAGATGCCATTTTCAATGATTGCACAGTGCCGGTTGCTTGTCCGCACTGTGCAATCATTGAAAACAACATCTTGCACAGTGCGAACATGTTACTTCGCAGTTCGCGAAGTGCTACGCGTAGCTCGCGTAGTGCGAACTTCACTTTGCGTAGCTTCGCGAAGTGCTACTTCGCGAACTACGCCCACCCTTAGTGTGGATCCTATTTGGATTACAGTTAAACCAGGTGCAATATATCCAAACAGACCTCAGTACAGGATAAGTCCTGAAATTACAGCAGGAGTGATTCCTGTAATTGATCAAATGATTGAGCAAGGTATTCTAAAAGAAATACTAGGTAGTCCTTGTAATTCACCTAATATGGGGATTAAGAAACCAAGCGGGAAATGCAGGATAGTACAAGATTTGAGAAAGATTAGTAAGATTGCAGTACCCTGATGTCGAATAGGGCCAAACCCAGCAGTGATTCTTTATCAAATTCCTTGTGATGCGGAATGGTAAAAAGTGATTGATCTGTGTCAAGCATTTTTCTCGATACCTTTACATCCGGATAGCCAATCTTTATTTCTTTCCGGTTCGGGGACCGTGTTTTTTCATGGTGGCGAGTTCCTCAAGGATATACAGAGAGTCCATCAATTTTTAATCATGCCAGAAAATTCAGTGTTGGTACAGTACATTGATGAACTGCTAGTGCCATCAAACACACGAGAGGCACTACTGGATTAAAGCTAGCCTGGCTAATGAAGGATGATGCCCTGAAACCGGTCCCAGGATGCTTGTTTCCTCTCCAGGGAGGACCTGGCTTAGCAGTTCGGGCTAGACGATTCCCACAATGAACAGGGTCAAGACTGATTTGCATATGGCTGGGTCCAAACTGGGGTGGTGTGGTGAGCAAAAGAATGATGGATTTAACCCAGATCCTTGTGACTGGGGTTGAATGTTTGCATTATCCAGCATTCCGTCCATCAATTGTTTATTTTGCATATGTTGCCCTAAGTGGGAAGTGTATGCCCAGATGTGGGTCCCATGCTCACTGCACTACTGGAATAAAGCTAGCCTGGCTGATGAAGGATGATACCCTGAAACCGGTCCCAGGATGCTTGTTTCCTCTCCAGGGAGGACCTGGCTTGGCAGTTCGGGCTAGACGATTCCCACAAGGAAAAGGGTCAAGACTGATTTGCATATGGCTGGGTCCAAACTGGGGTGGCATGGTGAGCATGCTTCCTCGCCCTAAGTGCGCCAGGTATGCCCAGATGTGGGTCCTCAGCTCACTGTGCCACTGGAATCAAGCTATCCTGGCTGATGAGGGGTGAAACCCCGAAACCGGCCCTAGGATGCTTGTTTCCAGTCCAGGGAGGACCTGGCTTGGCAGTTCGGGCTGGACTGTTCCCATGAGGCACAGGGTCAAGGCTGATTTTCATATGGCCAGGTCTAAACTGGGGTGGCATGGTGAGCAAAAGAATGATGGATTTAACCCAGATCTCTCAACTGGGGGTGAATGTTTGGATTTGTTTTGCATTCCGTCCATCAATTGTGTGTCTTTTATTTCCTTGCACTGAGTGCACCGGGTATGCCCAGACATGCGTCCCGGGCTCACTGTGCCACTGGAATCAAGCTATCCTGGCTGATGAGGGGTGAAACTCTGAAACCGGTCCTGGGATGCTTGTTTCTGGTCCAGGGAGGACCTGGCTTGGCAGTTCGGGCTGGACTGTTCCCATGAGGCACTGGGTCAAGAATGATTTGCATATGGCCAGGTCTAAACTGGAGTGGCATGGTGAGCAAAAGAACGATGGATTTAACCCAGTTCTCTTGATTGGGGGTGAATGCTTTGATTTGTTCTGCATTCTGTCCATCATTTGTTTGTCTTTTTCTTCCTAACCCTAAGTGCACCGGGTATGCCAAGACGTGAGTCCCGGGCTCACTGTGCCACTGGAATCAAGCAATCCTGATTGATGAGGGGTGAAATCCCGAAACTGGTCCTAGGATGCTTGTTTTCGGTCCAGGGAGGACCTGTCTTTGCAGTTCGGGTTTGACTGTTCCCATGAGGCACAGAGTCAAGACTGATTTGCATATGGCCAGGTCTAAACTAGGGTGGCATGGTGAGCAAAAGAATGATGGATTTACCCCAAATCTCTTGACTTGGTGTGAATGTTTTTATTTGTTCTGCATTCCGTCCATCAATTGTGTGTCTTGTGGTTAAATGTTCAGCACACAAGTCACAAAATGACTATGTGACGAATGGAAACAGATACGCAGACCAAGTGGCTCGCTTCTGTGCACAAAATTAAATTTCAATTAACAGGGGGCTGGAGAAAAAAGATACAAATTGGCACTTGATGTTTTCTTCTTTGGAAACATGGGAAGAAATTAGACAATTGCAGGAAGAAGCAAGTGAAGAGTAAAAAGAAATTTGGATAAAATCAGGTTGTAAAAAGAGAGTAGAAGATGAAGTGTGGGTCTATTTTGATGGAAGACCAGTAATGCCAGATTGTTTACTTTCTCAAATGGCAAGGATGTACCATGGAATTGCACATGTTGGAAGAGATGCTATGATCAGACTCTTCAAGCAGTCATGGTACAATCCAAAGTTTAGGGTCATTGCAGAGAGTCTATGCCAGAGGCGTATAGTCTGCCAGCAGCAAAATCCAGGCAGAAAGCTAGTTGTTAGTTGGGGTCGAAGTGGTAAAGCAGCAGGACCATTCACCCGATTACAATTAGATTTTATTGAACTTCCCCTTGTAATGGCCTGAAATATGTGTTGGTTGTTGTTTGTTTGTTTTCTCTTTGGGTAGAAGCTTATCCAACAAGAAGGAAGGACAGCCTGACTGTTGCTAAACTGCTTTTAAGAGAGATAATTCCTAGATTTGGAATTCCAGTCTCTTTAGAAACAGTTAGAGGAACTCATTTTAATAATGAAATAATTCGAATGATTTGTGCAGCATTACAAATTAAGCAAAAATCTGCATTGTGCCTATCAACCAGAACCATCAGGAGTGGTTGAACAAATTATTGTCACTATTACATCTATAATCTCAAAAGTGTGTGCCTCTACAACACTGAAATGGCCAGATGCTTTACCCCTGCTATTGATGAGTCTTAGAAGCATTCCCGATAAAAGGACTGGATTAAGTCCTCATGAAGTTTTGATGGGGAGAGCAATGAGACAAGCAATTGTACTAGCAAACAAAATGATGAATACTAATGATGATCTAGTTCTTGATTATTGCAAAGTATTGGCTGATCTGGTGAGTTCTGTGTCTCATCAGGTTGGAGAAATTGCAACCACAACACAGCCGGATCAAGCACATGATTTGAGTCCAGGAGAGTGGGTTTTGGTGAAGAAACACGTGCGGAAGACGTGTTTAGAAGCCAGATGGCAAGGACCATACCAAATAATATCGGTGACAACAACAGCAGTGAAGTGTGGTGGCTTGCCTAATTGAATTCATGCAAGTCATACAAGAAGAGTCCCAAGTCCACTTGAAAGACAAGAAGAACAGCAACTGGTAAAGAAAAGAAAAGAACCAGAAGCTGGAGGACATGAAGCTACAGAATCTAGTGAGACAGATCCTGAAAAGGCTGAATATGAGGCAGAACCAAGCACAAGTCGCATTAAAGTGGGCACCAGCTACTGGGTCTCAAGAGACTGCTGAGAAAGAAAAAGAGAACGTGATTGATGAAAATCAAGAGCAAGTACTACAAATAAAAGAGCTGAATAAAAGAACTTGACAATTTGACAACGAAGGTGAAGAAGCTGTTCAAGTTAAGAAAGGAAGAAAAGGTGATGTGTGGCAAAAAGGAGTGAAAAGACTGAAATATACTCTTGAAAAGAAAAAGCCAGATCAAATAAATGAAAAAATGAGTCAAACTGAACAAAGTGATTCAGAAGAAGAATTGGTACGAAAAACAAAAAGAATAAGAATTCTCAATAAGAAATACACAGCTCCAGAATGGACATATGTGGTGTTGGAAGAAATTGAAAACACATATCAAAACAAAGAAGAAGCTGGTACTGATCAAAGTAATGAAAGAAAACTAAAACCACCTTAAAAAGAACTGTGAAAATGAAGGTGAAACAATTTCAATGAAGATTTTCTGAAAGTTACAAAAGATTTGAAGAAGAAAAAGATATTAAAACATTTTAAAAAAAATAAGGGGGTGAAGTAGAGAGGCATAAAGTGTAAGGATACACTACTCTAGATAGTTCTTGGATATGTTTTTTTCAAGATTTTAGAATTCTAGGGGAATTTTTCTTAGATTTTTTTCTTTTTTTGTATAGTGTCTGAAATGGCAAAGGTAACAGTGACTGGATATCAAAATCATAGTTTCAAACGTAGATCTACTAATGCTTGCTCATGTAGTGTTTTATTACTAATGTTGTAATTGTGCCTGTTCTAATGGTGACTAATCACAAAAATAATACTAATGATGTGGGAAATGAGAGAATGGATTCTATTACTAAAGAAAATTCAAACACTAATATAGAAAAGATAGAAGATGATAGTATTTATCATCATGATAAATCAATTAATGATTTCTCGTGAAATGTTTTCATTGAATTGTTGCATTAATATGTTAACACATTGAATGTGAGAGATTGTTATGTGTGTATGCAATTACCGTCGTCTGTCTCAGAGGGGTTGACATATCATCACCTACCTTTAACTTATGGTGTGTTCTTGTAGTGTTTTAACCAGTTTGTTTTATGAGAGAGAAGGATTAGAGTATTATTACTCTAATTTTGATTTAATATTTTTCGAAATTCTTGTTAAAATTTGTTTATGGTCCTGTTTATGCAGCATATATAGGAGATTTTTTTTTGTCCTCATAAGCCTCTTTGATGGAAGGAAAAAACAATAACGTTCTTCCACTTGCACATGTTGATAGGCACCTGGAAGCCTGTGCTCATGTGCTTTTCGGCAGGACGGGTAGGCTATGGTAGGGAGCGGAGATCGAGATTCCTTATGACGCTTGGACACGACCTCCGTCTACCCTCTTTTCTTTTTGTCTGTCTCATCCCTCTCACTTTCCCGCCAGCAGACTAGACAGCAAGAGCCTAAACCCGAAACCTGATGAAGCTGGAAAGGCGTAATCATAGAACCACTGAGTCATTCCTGTTGCTATTTAAAACGTCGCACCATTCAAAGAAAGGAAGCCAAAAGTTAACATCTCTAGTGCTCTTCTTGTCTAAGGTCGCTGTGTATTTAATTGAACATAGCCAGTTGTCCAAACTGGGGGAGAGGGCTGACACCCATAACTTACAAATCTCCCTCTGCACCAATTATACAACATAAAAAATCAGCCTTGCCTGATTTTTTAGTAAGTTTAACTTCAAGTTCCATCAGTCCGAAGATAACAAGCAAAACGCTTACCTTAACATTAAGTTTCAGCATTTGAGACAGCGCCCTACATACTTCACTCCAAAAAGATTGCAATTCCGTGTATTCAACAAACATATGGACATCGTCCTCTTTCATATTACCACACTTCGGGCAGGGAACTTCACCTCCTCTCCCAAACTTTGACAATTTCAGAGGTGACCAATACGCCCTGTGGGTGGAAAAGAGATGGTTTCCCCTCAGGTGTGCAGGCTTGACTATTTTAAAAAGCATAGACATAGATACTTGCCAATAATTCTCCAACGATGATTCCGGCAAGTATTTTCCCCATAATTCTGCAGGAAGGGTGAAATCTCCATCCTCGATTTCCACCAGTAACCAGTAGATGGTTGCTAACTCCTTCTTTTGGCTTGACTCTTGCTTCAATTTAGATTCCAGTTTGTTTTGTTCGCCTATCTTTATTAATGGGTCATGGAACCAACTCCGCATTTGAAAGCATTTAAACCTAGATAGGCGAAAGTTTGTTTGTTGGCTACAGTCCTCCCAAGAAATCAGCTCACCATCCCTTGTTATCTGGTCCCATCGTGTAAGGCCCTTCTTTAACAATGGTTTAGCAAGAGCGTCCTTTGTCTACTCCGGGGAGCCAGGACCATCCCAGATAGGAACCAAGAAGATATAGTAAGGAATTTGTAAGGTTTTCCTGACCTTATACCATGTCTCTGCAAGCTCACTCAAAATCTTCAACCTGACCTTTTTCAAAAAAATTGGGTCAGCATATTTAAAGAGAAAACCCTCTTTACCTCCTGGCTCAAGATTCGAAATTGTAAACCACAGGCCTCCTGTCATAGAAAGACTTGGTGAGTTGAATAGACACTTCCCATTTTTCAAAAGAAACACCCAAGAATAAAAAAGTAAGTCTGGCAGGGCTAAGCCTCCTTTCTAAATCCTTCTCCTCAGCGTTTTCCAAACTATTCTTGGTCCTTTACTCGCCCATATAAAAGTACCTAGTTCACCTTGCAATTTCTTGATCCAATCCGTCTTAAAAGGCAAGGGGATGGAGTCAAACAGGCAAGTGAGCTTAGGGAGGACTACCATTTTAACTAACTTACTCCTTCTGTAAAGCGATAGCTGGAGATGGGACCAAGTTTTCAGATGTTTTGTGATCTCTCTCCGGGCTTTATCAAAAGTGAATTTTGCTACTTTATTAATGTCATGAGCTATTGTGACGCCTAGATATCTGATTTCATCTTTACCGTTTACACCCTCGATGTTCCAAGTCATAATTTCGGACTTATCAATGTTGATCTCATAACCCAAGACCTTCCCGAAGTCTGTTGTTAAAGCCATCAAATGGGACAGAGTTATCTGTAAATTTGTGGTATATATCAAAATATCGTCCGAATAGAGCCCTAGTTTTTATTCCCAACCAACAAAAATTTAAGGGTAAGATTTTGGGGTCCTCTTTGATCTTCCTTGCCAGTGGCTCTATATAAAGGTTAAAAAGCAAAGGCAACAGAGGACATCCCTGCCTAGTCCCTCTAGATATAATGACAGGTTTAGATAAAGAGCCATTAACTAGGACCCTGGCTTCTGGAGCTCGATCGAGACCAGCAAGTGCATTGCAGAAATGTGAACCTAAATTCAGGGAAGCTGCTACCTCTTTCAGGTAGACCCAGTTCACGCAGTCAAAGGCCTTGGTGGCATCCAGGGCCACCAGGGCAAGTGGGAGACTATAGGTAGTTGGAAGATCTATTGTGCCAACTAATGAAGAGGTCAGGTCTTTCAAAAATCTTCCCCAAATAAACCCTTTCTAATCGTCGTTTATCAGCTCAGGCATCATACCATTCAGTCTATCTGCCAAGATCTTTGTATATATCTTGTAGTCGCTGTTAAGCAAGGAAATAGGGCGATACGAGTCACATTTTTGGGGGCATTTTCCAGGCTTCAGAATTAGACAGATTGTGGCTTTCTTCCAGGAGGCTGGCAGGTCAAGACAATTGACATACATTTCATTAAAAGATTTACTAAGATGGGGGACAAAGTGGCTGCCAAGACTTTATATACCTCCTGGGGAATGCAATCGGGCCCTGGGGCTTTCCCATTCTTCACCTGACTAATTGTTTTTTCAACTTCAGTGGCATCTATATCTCTATTTAAAAAATCTTTTTTTTCTGGTGTCAGCGGGTTTCCCATGTCCTGACCTAACCATGTTTTTAGATTGTCTTTGGATGGGTTGAACTCCTCTCGATTGACTTTGCTAAAGTAGTTTTGGAATGCTTGCTCAATCCCTCTGCTGTCACCAACTAGGGTCCCCGTTTGATCACATATGATCTCCTTGATTCTATTTCTTAATTGCTCTTTCTTTGCCTTCCAGGCCAGCAATTTACTGCATCCTTCACTGTATTCAAAATGAGCCATCTGGCTGGCCTCCCATTTCTTTCTTACCCGATCTTGCAGTATGATTGCTAAGCTAGATGTTATGTTATGTTATGTTAATTGCACTTATAGAGCGCACAATTACCCTTAGGTGTCCTGGTGCTAGATTTTGCCTGTGACAATTCCTGCAGCCACCCTGTCCTAGCCACCTCTTCTGACCTTGGATCAATTAATTTATCTTCCAAGGAACAAACCTTTTCCTCCTGCATTTCCAACTCCTTATGATAACTTCTCCTCTTTTCTGCAGCCAATGCCCCACGTCTGCCCCTAAGTAAAGCTTTGTAGGCATCCCATGTCACTCCAGGAGCTGCGGACCCCCAATTGTCTTCAAAAAATTCTTGTGTGTCTACTCTGAGTGCCTGAAGGACTCCCTCATCCAGCAATATTGTGTGGTCAGGGGTCCATCTAGATTGGGTGCCCACCTTACTAACCTGCAATGTAAGCATCACTGCTGAATGGTCAGACAGATGGACTCCTACATGTTCAATCTGCTGCACTTCATCCTTTAGCTTACAGTTAACGAGGAAGTAGCCTATCCTAGACTGATGTATATACTTCTTATTATAAAAAGTAAAGCATTTTTGTTCTCCAAATTTTTGTCTCCATATATCCTGCAGGTCTAGTTGTTCCATCATTTGTTTTATTAATCCAAACATTTTAGGATTAGTCTCAGCTCTACTATGCATGGACCTATCTAATGCATGATTTAGCACAACGTTAAAATCTCCAGCCAGAATGATTGGATCTGAAGAATTTAAAAGTTCAGCTATCAGTTCTCTTAAAGGACTGCGTCGTGATTTGGGCCATAATAGCCCACAAGCGTGTAGGGCTGAGTTAAGATTTTTACTTTAGCTACAACCCATCTTCCAGCTTTATCTGATACAAAGGAGTCCAGGTTCACTTGTAGACCTTGTTTGATTAAAATTGCTACCCCTTTAGTCACTGCTGATTGGGCTGTGCATGCAACATGCGCAACCCATTTCGTTGCCTTTAACAGTTCTGTTGCTTCCTTCTCCGTTAAATGAGTCTACTGCGCTATTATAATCTGGGCTGGAGAGTCTTTTAAGTACTGGATAATTTTCGCCCTCCTACCCCTGACCCTAAGACCATTTAAGTTCCGAAACAGAATTTTTATGGTACCTTCCTTCCTACCACCCATCATCAGTAACCGCTAAAAAAAAAATCTGCTTCTGGAACATTAAAAGCGACCCCACAGGAACTATTTTTTTGCTTTTTTTCCCACTGCTCCCTACCCAGTGCACCCTCCCACCCATAGAAACCCTCCCTACTTCTCCAAGGCCGAAGGCCATATGGATTTCCCCTCATAGCGAACTACTTTCTAAAATAAATTCACGTCCAAGGAAACCTATATTGATTTTAAACCAAAAGGTCTGGGGAAAAGAGACATAACTATGAGGATTTGATTATGTGATTGTGTGATTCATGTCAGGAATTTAGTTATTTGAATTCTCTCTTAATATTTAAATTTTGCACATTTCTCTTTTCTTAAATTTTTTTTATTTTTTATTTATCTTGCTTATGTCTCCTTTTATGTATTTATATATATATATATATATATATATATATATATATATATATATATATATATATATATATATATATATATATATATATATATTACCTACTGGCGGTCGCAGTAGGTAGTTATAGTTAGGACCGAGTTTCCATAGGAAATCTCAAAATTCTATTTTGAATAACTTTGGCGCCGGTTGACGAATCCTCGCAAAATTTTCAAAACTAATGGGCCCTCCGCTCAGCTCCTGCCCTGAAAGTTTCGGGGTGATTCGTCAAGCGGGGGCAAAGAAAAAGGGGGGGTCCCAAAACGCGTTTTCCCCATGGATTTTTCCATAGGGAATTTAGTCGCAGCTACAGCCCGAACGGCTGAACAGAATTATGTGAAATTTGGCAGAGAGGTAGCCATAAGGTCCATGAAGTGCCTTTTGCAGGTTTGGTGTAAATCTGTTCAGTATTTCCTGAGAAATTAGCATTTAAATCAATATATATATCTATACGCGCGCAGCGTGCGCGCACTGAGCAAGTCCTGTGCGCGCACCCTGCCGTGCGCGAGCGCACTTCTGATTGGTTGTTAGATGTCAGTAAACATTCGAATCGGTGGAAATCAGGAAGCGGCGGCCGCCATTTTGTCTCTCGCATAAAGAGGGGGTGATAAACAAAGGGGGAGAACGTGAAAAGGGGGCAGAGTGGGGAGATATTGACCCACTAGGCATTGTAAGGGGGTCACTGTAGGACCTTGTAGGGCAAAAAAAAAAAATTATATTTTGGAAAAAAATATCGCCGAGTGCGCGCACCCAGCGCGCACCCGAAATTTTTTTTATAACAAAAAAAGAATAAAAAATCGCATTTAAGTGATTAGATATAAGGTGGCTCTAAAAAGAGCCATTGTGTTTATTGTGTGTTTTTTGGTACCTACAAGTAAGTACCGATGCAGAGTCTAAAGTTCAAGAGGAAGACTCTGTTGCCTTCATCAGTGAAGTGTACACCATCTCCTCTATAAATGTCTTGCATGTTGTAACGCAAGTTGGTGTGGTATTTAGAACCCATACCATAGTCTCTGAGGAAAGCAGAAATAGATTTGTTGACGTGCTTCCTTGCTTTGTCAACCTGTGGACAAAATTGGTTGGACCAGTTCCACTTTTGTCTTTGGCATATATTAGAATATACAAAGGCAGTTTGTGGAAAAAGCGACATCAATTGCACAAAGGTGTCCTTAATAAGCATTTCCAGACCTACCCCAGTTAAAGTGCCTAGGTCATTACCACCACAGTGCACAATAAAAAGGTTAGGCTGTGGGAGATGTAGAAAGGTTTTCACCAAAGGCATTAATTGGTGCCACTTTAACCCTCTCTGACCAATCCATTTAATGTCTACATTTGGCAAAGCAAGGTCTCTCACCATACCTCTTTTTTCTGCAAACTTTTCACTCCAGAAGACATAGCTGTGACCTACAATCCACACTGTGAACATCTTCCAAGGAGATCTGGATGCACTCAGGAGGTGTCTTTCAGTAGAAAGGCAATATGAAATGAAAGACAGTTGAAAAATGGAGGCACACATAGTTTTTTTTATAAAAAGAACTCATTGGCTGTTTCAAACCATTCTACACTAAAAACTAGGCTGTATGTTTAAATTTTTAAAAGCATGTTTTGTATTGGTTCAGAAAAATGTGTTACCACAGAACATTACTATGGATTTGCTGTTAGGTTTGAAAAGTCAAGCACTCTTGCTTTTTGGATATGAAACATTGTCTGCTGAACTTCTGACCTCTCTCCTCACAGCAGTGTTCCATGACCTGTTGCTATAGTAGCAGGCAGAAATCAAGTTGGGGGAAGGGTACATTTGGAAAGGGGTTGAAGTTTTCAACCAATAGAAAGGTGTGATTTCATTTGAAAAAAAGTGGGAAGCACTGAGATTTGAAATTAACATGTATATGTGTGAAAAAAGAGAGGGAAACATTGCCATTTACTGGTTCTGGAGAGAGGAGAGAGGTGTGGAGCTCTGATATTCTGACTCTGATAGTCTGCTGTTTGAGTGGCACATTTCTTTCTCAACTATTTTAAAAGGTGAGTTATGAGTTTGAGAGGGGATGTATGTGGTGATTTTTGAGATAAATATTAGAATTGTGAATCTTCTTCAAAAGTTATGTTTTACATTTTGAGGTTTGCGAGATATTTAACTGTTTTGAACTTGTAAGATATTATGGAGTATGTTTTCACAATAAGTTAATGTGTACTGGTAAGAATGAGGAATACTGTTTTGTGCCTACCATCAAACCATGAGTCTGTGTGCAGAGAAGAATTGTTGACAGAGATTTAATTTGCGTTGCTGTTGAAAAGTAAGACTTGCAGTTGAAAGGAAAGGACAGCTTGTTTTTAATTGTGATGGTTAGGATTTAGCAGAAATCACTTTGAAAGAAAAGAGAGGAAAATGGCAGCACATTTGAAATTAGCATTAGTTCTGTAAGAATTGCAGACCCAGGAAAGGGGCAGCCTGTGTTTTGTGCCTACCAACACAGCATGAGTCTGTGTGCATATAGGAATTGTTGTCTGAGATTTAATTTGTGAAGTTGTTGTTCTGTAAGGATTGCAGACCCAGGAAAGGGGCAGCCTGTGTTTTGTGCCTACCAACACAGCATGAGTCTGTGTGCATAGAGGAATTGTGGCCAGAGATGTATTTTGTGTTGCAGTTGTTCTGTAAAACATGCACTTGCAGGAAAGGGACAGCTTGTTTTCTTCAAATGTGGTGGTTAGCAGTCAACAGAAATCACTTAATCTGAAATGAGAGGCAAAAGCTAAAACATTTGAAACCAATAGGGTAGATTTTCCATTCAAAATAGCAAAGGCAAAGGTAGTTGCCATATGTTCAAAACTGAAAATAACCCCTTAGCACACATGCACTGTTACATACATTCCAGCAGTCTTCATGCAGTTTTGGAAGTCTCTTTGCTCATCTGTCTTGCACCAGACAATACACAGTCTCCAGAAACACACTCTTGGCACACACGCAGCAGTTTCTCCCACACTCCCATGTGTAGTACTTAGGTCTGTGTGGTGTTTCAGATAGCACTGAGTAACGCAAACACATTCAACGTCACCAAGGCTCATTTCCTTTGCTCTAGTGTAGTCACTCACCCAGATTGCACATGCTCATGGTCTCAAGGAGCTGTTAGGACATGTGCTCTTTTCTGCCTCTGTGATCTACAAGGAAAATGTGTCAGGCTGTAACACTAATTATCACTTGCTCTACCATAGTAGTAAATGTGCTTTGAAATTGCAAATCAAATTCTGTTTTCTGCTTAGAAGCACACCATGAGGCTGTGTGCGCAAAGGAATTGTGACCACAGATGCAATTTGTGTTGCAGTTGTTCTGTAAAACATGCACTTGCAGGAAAGGGACAGCTTGTTTTCTTCAAATGTGGTGGTTAGCAGTCAACAGAAATCACTAAATCGCAAATGAGAGGCAAAAGCTAAAACATGTGAAACCAACAGGGTAGATTTCCCTTTCTAAATAGCAAAGGCACAGGTAGTTGCCATATGTTCAAAACTGAAACTAACCTTTCGCACACATGCACTGTTACATACATCCCAGCAGTCTTCATGCAGTTTTGAAGTCTCTTTGCTCATCTGTCTTGCACCAGACAATACACAGTCTCCAGAAACACACTCTTGGCACACATGCAGCAGCTTCTCCAACACTCTCATGCGTAGTACTCAGCTCTGTGTGATGTTTCAGATAGCACTGTGTAACGCAAACACATTCAACGTCACCAAGGCCTCATTTTCTTTGATCTAGTCTAATCACTCACCCTGTAACACATGGTCATGGTCTCAAGGAGCTGTTAGGACATGTGCTGTTTTCTGCCTCTGTAAATGATAAGGAAAATGTGTCAGGCTGTAACAGTAATTTGGTACTATTCAGGAACACTGTTTTGTTCCAAAAAACACAGCATGAGTCTGTGTGTATACAGGAATTGTGGGCAGAGATTTAATTTGTGAAGTTGTTGTTCTGAAAGAAATGCAGTCCCAGGAAAGGGGCAGCCTGTGTTATGTGCCTAAAATGACGATATGAGTCTGTGTGCACACAGGAATTGTGGGCAGAGATTTAATTTATGAAGTTGTTGTTCAGTAAGAATTGCCGTCCCAGGAAAGGGGCAGCCTGTGTTATGTGCCTAAAATGATGGCATGAGTCTGTGTGCGCACAGGAATTGTGGGCAGAGATTTAATTTGTGAAGTTGTTGTTCAGTAAGAATTGCAGTCCCAGGAAAGGGGCAGCCTGTGTTATGTGCCTAAAATGATGGCATGAGTCTGTGTGCGCACAGGAATTGTGGGCAGAGATTTAATTTGTGAAGTTGTTGTTCAGTAAGAATTGCAGTCCCAGGAAAGGGGCAGCCTGTTGTCTTTACACAAATTATCCCTTAGCACACATGCACTGTTACATACATCCCTGCAGTCTTCATGCAGTTCTGGAAGTCTCCTTGCTCATCTGTCTTGCAGCTGACAATACATAGTCTCCAGAAACACACTCTTGGCACACATGCAGCAGCTTCTCCAACACTCCCATGCCTAGTACTTAGCTCTGTGTGATGTTTCAGATAGCAGTGTATAACGCAAACACATAAAAACATCATCAAGGCCTCATTTTCTTTGCTCTAGTCTAATCACTCACCCAGGTTGCAGATGCTTATGGTATGAAGTAGCTGTTAGGAAATGTGCTCTTTTCTGTCTCTGTAAACTATAAGGAAAATGTGTCAGGCTGTAACAGCAATTATCAGTTGCTCTACCACAGTAGTAAATGAGCATTTAAATTGCCAATCAAATATTGTTTTCTGCCTAGAATCACACCTTGAGGCTGTGTGCGCACAGGAATTGTGGGCAGAGATTTAAAGTCTGTTGCAGTTGTTCTGAAAGACTTGCAGTTGCAGGAAAGGGGCAGCTTGTTTTTTTTCAACTGTGGTGGTTAGCACTCTGCACAAATTAGTAAATCACAAATGAGAGGCAAATGGTAAAACATTTAAAATTAATGAAAAGCTTAAAAAATATTTTAATGAATTATAATTACAAAAAAGATTTTTTTTAAGTTTCTTGCAGGTATTGCTGAGCAACAGTGTAAAAATTAAAAAATGCCTTTAAGGACAAGAAAGAGGAAAGAAAAGCAACAACAAGTATATCTGGACAAAATTGGGGAAAAAAAAATAGGAGGAGAAGCATGTGATGGAAAAAAGAAAAACTCTACTGGTAAGAAAACTAAAGTTTTCTTTAAAAATATCTTCCAAAAAAAAGAAAATGGCAAAAATAAATGTAAAACAAACAGTGTTTTATGTACAAAGCAACAACAGAGTCAACAGCAAAAAACAAAAGCTAATGTACAATCAGATGTATGTAAAACTGATTTAACACGAAAATTAGATTTTAAAAACATTCGTCGAAAAATGTTTCAGAGAAGAGTGATTTTAAATTTGCTAAAGGATGTGAAAAAATATAAGAAAAAATCAAAATGTATTAAGAAAAAAAAATTATAGAAAATATTGTAAGTAAGGCTTTGGAAATAAAAAGAAAACTTATTATTCTAATTTTGAATAGGATGCGTAGATTTGATAAATTAGTCAATGCAATGAAGTCACAAAGCAAAAGGAAAAGAGAAGTGAAAAAAAGTAACTTTTGTAAAGTGTTCTTGGGAGAATGGAAACACAGTTCAAGTACTGAACCATTTTTTAATGAAGAGAGTTATTTTCAAAGTAATAGTTTGTTGCATGCAGTTGACACCAATGGTAGAGCATATGAAGTTAAGGATGGTTGTGTGATGGAAAAAGAGAAAATGGTCCCAAGAAATGAGGAAGAAGTAATGGCTGCTGAGGCTATGGGGAGACGTCCAAAAGCCCCAGTGTACACTTGGAACTGTAGTAGTATTTGTACTGTGCGTCAGGAATCTATTGATAAATTACGTGACTTTCTAAGAGAATATAGTAAAAAGAGTGTAAAACAGAAGATGAAGGTGCTTCAAACACTAGATCCATGCAGAGTGAGAGAGAATACTGGTTTGCAAGGACATTCTCTGGCTTGTCTATCTAGAAAAGTGTGTAAAAGTGTTTTTCATCATTTTAGGATGCTGGCTGTTCATCATACTGAAATGAGAAAGTTTGTGAGAACATTGTATTTTGCTAAAAGTCCAGCAGTAAAGTTAAATGAGTTCAATAATGCTCTGTTCCGTGGATCTGTATCAGATGTAGTGAAGGTTACCGATGAGATTCAGTTTTGTTACTTCGGACCAGAACAAGAAAGTGCAGAAAAGGACACAGTTAATGAGGAAAATGGGGAACAGAATGTAGAACTCATTATTACTAAAAATTTTGAGGATGAAATGACAAAATTTACTATCATCTCTAATGAAAGACCAAATATTACTTGTATTTGTTGCCACAGAAGCCATTATAAAATTCAAACAAGGAATGTTGATCTGTATAAAAAAAGTGAAAATGAAGATAATTATAAGTGGAAGGATTTTGCAACATATATATTTCTGGAAAATTGTTTTGAATTGGGTGAAGATCAGCGTATTTGTAAATACTGTTATAACAAGTTAGAAGAAAATAGAATGCCAACCAGAGCTGTACATAATAATTTAGAATTGGATGCTATTCCTGCCGAACTTTCTGATTTAAATACATATGAGTCTATACTCATTCAATGTGTTCATCCATTTCAGACCATAGTACGTATGGAGCCCAAAACTGGTAAATTACCTCCTTCAGATTTACTGAGAGGTTTAAAAAGAAGAGTGGTGTATTTGCCCTTGGATTTGAAAACAAATATGGAAACTATTGATGCAGATACTTTGGAAACTGAACCATTAGTTATTCTGGTTAATGGTGTACCTACAAAGAATAGGAAGATTTGGCAGGAGCTGGTAGATGTACGGAAAGTACAAAGAGCAAATTTATATTTGAAAAGGAATAATAAATGGTATGAATCAATTTATATAGATGAAGAAGAAGAAGATTTACAAGAAGACACAGAAACACCAACTGGACAAATTGAAAAAGTGGACAAGTCAAAAGAGGAAGAAATTTATGAACATTTTAGCATACATCCTCTTCATTCAAAATAAGTTATGGGAGACACTATTGATCTGTTTCAGATGAAGAAAGCAAAAGGAACTCCCGTGAGTGTATGGGAGAAGAGCTTGGAAGCTCGATGTTTTCCTCAGCTGTTTCCTACAGGAAAAGGTGGACGATACGATGAACGCCCAGAACAGATTCCAGCTTCTGAGTATCGTACTACAAGACTATATGCTGAAGATTCAAGATTTCGTCAAAGTATTCCTTATTTGTTTCATCTTTTATTTGAAAGTGACTTGTCTGCATTATCTTATGCAGTAAATCACATTTTAAAAAGTGGAGTACATCTACATAATGTGTCTGCTAAGGATTTTATGGAGAAAGTGCAGCACCGAGATGATCATTTGGAAACACAACTGATCAATCTGATGGCTTGTCAGCGTGGGACAAATGAATATTGGTACCGACGCCATGGAGAATTAAAATGCATGTTACGGAATTTAGGAACTCCTACATGGTTTGTAACCCTAAGCTGTGCCGAGTACGCTTGGGATGATTTATTGGATTTTCTACGAGAGGCAAATTCAAACATTAAAAACATTGAATACAAGACAGCAGGAGAACTGTGCTCATTGGATCCGGTTAATGTTTGCAGATATTTCAATCATAGATTTGAGGCTATGATGTCCTTCATCTGCAATAAAAAAAATCCACCTCTTGGAGAAGTAGTGGATTTCTTTTGGAGAAAAGAGTACCAAGCAAGAGGTGCTCCTCATATTCATATGCTGTTGTGGATCAAGGATGCCCCAAAATTTGGAACAGATGCTGATGAAGCAGTGTTATCTTTCATTGAAGAATATGCAACATGTGCTATACCTAATAGCACAGAAGAGAAAAAGTTAAAAGAACAAGTTTTACGTTTCCAAAGTCATCGGTGTGGAAAATACTGTCGACGGAAGTACAAGACCAAAGATAAATTCTACACAAAGTGTCGATTTGGATTTCCTAGACCTGTTCTTTCAAAAGGAAGAGTCAACAGTTTTATGTCAGCTGTGCGACATACTATAACCAGAAAATCTCCCAAAAATACATACAACCTAAGAAGAAAAGAAGAGTCAAAATTTATAAATGACTACAACCCAGTCATTTTAACAATGTGGAATGCTAACATGGATATTCAGTATGTGGCAGACAATTCTATTGCTGTTGCTCGGTATGTCACATCTTACATCACTAAATCTGAGAAAACAGAATTGAAGGAAATGTGGGAAGAGATTTCTCACGAGAAGACTGTCAGTAAGAAGCTGTACAGTTTCAGTTTAAAGATGTTATCGCATCGAGAAATTGGATCCTACGAATGCTCAGATAGGTTATCATCTGCAAGTCTTTACTCGAAATCCAGAAGAATAATTTGGGTCAGTTTAGGCCTTGCAGGAATGCGAAATCGGGTACTGAAATCTGTTGGAGAAATTGAATATTTGGCCGAGAATGACCCAGAAAGTACAGATATTTTGAAAACAAACATGTTGGACACATATTACCCAAAAAGAAGTCATCATCTTGAGAACATGTGTCTCTATGAAGTGCTGCAGAACTACATTTTTTCACGGAAAGCCACAGAAGACATCAACAATGGAAAATATAAAGTCATTGGTGAGGAAGGATGTTTGGTGAAGCAAACAAAAGGAAGTTTGATAAATCACAGGAAGCTGAGTTGCGACACTACTGACAAAAAGGAATTTTACTACTTGGCTCTTTTACAGCTGTTTAAACCATGACGTTCAGAGGACGAACTACTGGGAGAATTTTAAAGCTATGAAGATTCTTTTAATGCTAGCAAAGACAGCATAGAATGCAGTACTTTCACAACTTATGTCCAAATGTTAAATGAAGAAAATGAACAGGAAGCAAAAATTGCAGCTGAAGTAGCTAGAGACAGTTCTCAAGACAGCCAAAGTTCAGGAACACTTAGTCAAGATCCCCTAGGACAACCAATCATAGAAAATGAAGCTGCAGTAGTCATGACTGAAGTAGAAACGGCTATGAATCAAGCACAGGAAGATTCAATCGACTTACTAAATCTGGAACAACAACTGAATGAAGAACAAAAACAAATTTATGAAGAAGTCACCAAAAAAATTGATCATGGATTACTACATGAAAAAAAACAGTGCTCATGCACATCATTTGAACCAATCAGGATGTATGTGAGCGGACAAGCTGGAACTGGTAAAAGTGTTTTAATAAAAGTCATCAGAAGCTACCTATAGCAAAAAACAGCTTCAAATTTGTCTTGTGTGGTAACTGCTCCAACTGGGTTAGCAGCCTATAACATAAAAGGAATTACCTTACATCGCTTGCTAATGTTACCAGTGGAGCATGAGAACAAAATAGAATACCACAAGCTAACTGGAGAAGCATGCTTCGAAGTTTCAAGAGTGTTGAAGAAGATGCAAGTTCTCATTATTGATGAGGTGAGCATGGTTTCAAACTTAATGCTTGCCTTTGTGCATTTAAGAATGCAACAAATTCTTAAGAGAGACTATGACGTGTTATTTGGAGGTAAAGACGTCATAGTTTTTGGAGATCTTTTACAGCTCACTCCAGTTAAAGGACAACCAGTGTTTAATACTGTGACACATGAAGACACGAAGAAGTCATTAGGAAGCATTGGTATTGCGAATATTTGGTCGTTCTTTGAGTACAAAGAACTCACTACCAATATGAGACAAGCAAACGATGAAGATTATGCAAGTATTCTGAAAGATATCAGAATTGGACTACTCACAGAAGTTGGCAAAAAAGCATTACAGAGTAGGATGCTACATCATTTATTTCCAAATGAAGAAATAGTTGCAGAGAAAATATACAAGAACATTGCTGAAAAAAATACTGTAATCTGCTTAATGCCAACACTACGTGAGTGCTCAATATTCAATGAGGAACTTTTGAAATTGGAAAAGGAAGAGATTAAGAAAATGGAAGCAGAGGACAAAATTCAGCATGAATGAATTACTTTTACATTTACAGGCAAACTGAAAAATAAATTGGATTCACTAGAGAAGAACATTTCCAAAACAGCTGGATTAGAAAAAAATCTATATGTTTGCATGAATTGTCGAGTGATTTTAAGGAGAAATTTGGATGTAGAAAAAGGTTTAGTGAATGGAGCTCTGGGAAGAGTTGTGGGTTTTATTAATTATCAGAAAAAAGATGGAATTGAATGTTTAATAATAAAATTTGATCAGATAGAAGAAGTTAAAGACATTTGTCGTTGTTCAGTTCGTTTCATGCTTGTGAAAGACTTATATGTGCGTAGAAAGCAGTTTCCATTTTCTCTAGCATATGCTGTAACTATTCACAAGTCTCAAGGATTAACTGTAGATAGTGCTTTTGTAAACATTGGTTCTACTGTGTTCAAAGAAGGTATGGCATATGTTGTTCTGTCACGAGTAAAAACATTATCTGGTTTATTTATGATAGACTTTGATGACTCAAAAGTTAGTGCTGATACAAACTGTGTAAAGGAGTATAATAGATTAAGAAGAACCTATGCTCCTCATTTAGGACAGTATCCTGTGATTGAAAAACATGTTGTTTCTCGGAAAAGGAGATTTGAAAATATCTGTAATGTGGATGAACTGAACAAAAAAAAAAGGACAGTGATGTGATAGCAAGGAAAAAGAAAAAGGACAGTGTTGAAGAGGTTGTTGGTTGCCATTTTGAAAATAGCTCTGGTGTCAACTGCTATGCAAATGTAGTGCTGAATGTTGTATTTTATCTTGAAAAGTTGCAAGAACAGATAATAGTAAATCATGGAAAAAGATTGTGTTCTCTGCTGAGTCTCCTTCATGAGAAGCTGAGTAATGATAAAACTAAAATAGAAAGTGCTTCTGATGTTAGAAATCTTTTAGATGTATGTTGTGGATCTACACAGTTTAAAGAAAATGTCCAGCAAGATGCACATGAATTCTTAATATATATATTGAGCGTACTTGAAGATGAAGGAGTAGAAGTAGAAAACTTATTTGGTGTCTCTTACATATGGGAACATTGCTGTGAAAACTGTATGAACACATGTAGTAGTAATGTTGATTCAGAAAGGTTCATATTTTTACCATTACCAGAAAGTAAATCAGTGATTTTTAGTAAATTAGTTAAAGATGCCAATCACAACATGGAATGTTCTGAATGTAAATCTGACATGTTTTCCACGTTATTTTTACAGAAATATGGTCAGTATGTAATTTTAATGATGCAACGTTGTAGAGCTGATGGTTCAAAATTGGATACTTTAATAAAGAAGTTTATAGGACATCAATTATCAATTTCTGGAAAAACTTTTGTTACAGTTGCAATAATTTTTCATGAAGGACCTACTGTAACTTCTGGACATTACACAGTTTATCTTAAATGTGAAAAAGGCTGGACACTGTGTAATGATTCCTAATTGATTTTCAAGCAACATTTGCCTTATGATTTACCCAATTCTTACTTAATTTTTCTGAAACCTGAATTTTGAAAACTAAAAACTGCATCTGAAGAAAGCATTTTTTGTAATTTTAAAGGATTATAATTGAAGATATCACTTAAAAAGGATTTTGAAATTACTATTTGGCCTAAAGGAAAAGTAATAAAAACAATTGTGGACTCCTTTGACAGAAATTATTTTGGCTTGTGTGCTTTTGCGACAAGGTTTAAAGACGGTTTATCTAGAAAAATTTTATTCATCTAGAAAAGTACTTGTAATATATATGTAATATTTCTAACAAGGTATATTTTAGTGAGGATAGTTTTGGGGCTTTTTTTAAACAATCTTTTAGATTGTTTTTTTTTTGCCCGCTGTTAAATGATGAATACAATTGTTTTCACTATTTTAAGTGAAAATGAAAAAATTCTGAAAACAGCAAAAAAAGGGCAAAAAATTGCTTTGTAAAATATGTAAAAACATGTAATGCTTTTTGAAATGTATGATTGAATATTAATAATTTTTTTTTTTTTGCAGAACTAGAAAGAAAAAAGAAAAAACGAAATTCTGTTCCCTTGCAAAATACAAAAAATTAATTTTTTCCAAATAAGTTATTTTTTTTAAAAAATAAGTGAAAAATATTTGTATTTCTCAATCCTCCTTTTTCATGCTTCCATTTCTTCACCTCTCTTTGTACTTAAAATTTAAAAAAAAAAAAAAAAAAATTAAAAAACATCCTAGGGTGCGCGCAGGGTGCGCGCACCCCAAAAAAAAAAAAAAAATCCCCCCAAAATTTTTGGGGGTTTAGTTTTTAAGTGGCTCTTAAAAGAGCCCTTGAGTTAATGGAGGGAAACAGGAAGAGAAAAACGAAAAAAAAGAAAAAACATCTATGGCCTACTGCACTCATGCGCATCAAATTTTCTCTGAATGAGATCAAGACTGGTCTCACCCACAGAAATAAGTCGACCGCAATCAGTGCAGCGTGTGGACAACCTCGCCAAACAAGGTGGTCCAAAAAGAGGTGTGGAAGAAGGCAAAGGCACCACTGCAGAAGAAGTGCTCGCCTGAGCTGCCGAAGCTGTGCTCTGCTAAGCTGCTGCAGATGTCGTCGGATGAGCAGGTGGAGGGTTTGCTCCAGAAGCTCGACGAAAAGATACTGGATGCATTGCCTCAACATGCCTCGTCATTGTGTGTATGCTAAAAGAATATTGCTTGTTAGCATTCCCACGTGATAAGACTTTTTGACACAATGTACAAGTAACTTTCGGTGCATTTACCTTTTTTTGTCCCTCTGGGAAAGTAAAAAACTGCCATATAAAGCTGTCTTTCTGCTTCCTGTTCCTCTGCCTCTCAAGAGTGTCCTGCTCAGTGTCTGAAGATGGTTGCTGTTCAGCCATTGTCTCTCAACAATAGAATAGCTCCTTCGCCAAAGGAATCAGAACTAATAATGAGGGGAGTAGGTGTGGTTTGGGAAGAATCTGGAACTGAAAGTACTTCAAACCAATCAAAAGTGATGATTCATGATCACATGACTTGCCATGAGGGGATTGAGTGTGGTGTTGAAACAATCAGAAACTGAAAGTAATGATAACCAATTAGAAGTGTTGTTTTATTAAGCATATAACCCGAGGTGCGCGCACTGCGCAAGCTCCGAGCGCGCACCTTGTGATTACGCATGCGCGAACGCGTAGGAGCGCATGTGCATACGTCATATGAACGTACGTAACGCGCATACGTTGCACACGCGTATACACGAACGTTAATGCGCGTAATTTAAGCGTATGCGGAAGTGAACCGCGTGGAGCGCGTACGACGCACGCAGGCATGCGTACGTACGTACGCATACGTACTGGGTGCACGCTCCCAGCGCGCACTATAACGTATGTATGCGTACGTAAATAACGTACAACGGTATTCATAAAAAACTTACAAAAACGTACTAGGTGCGCACTCAGAGCGGGCACCCCAAGAATTTATATAAAAAAAAAAAAGTGGAGAAAAATTAATTGAAAAAATTAAATAAACTGTTCAACTTTTTCCTAATTGAAAGTTAAAAAAAAGCAAAAACAAATTAAAGGATACAGATAATATATAAATGAATACATAGTAATTTTTTTTTCATAAAAAAAATATTATATAATTTAATAATTCAAAAATTAACATTTAAAAAAACGTACAAATTCACTGAAAAAACCATAGGTTTCACACACGTTATAGTTAGGAATTAGCATTTAAAAAACCTTGCAAATTCACTGAAAAAACCATAGGTTTCACACACGTTATAGTTAGCTGGACATTTCTCTCATACAAAACCAATGAAATTCCCCCGTTATAGTTAGTACAGCTAACTATAACTCGCGCGACCGCAATCCACTGCTGACATGGTCAGTGACATCACTCATGACATCACTGATGACATCTCAAATGACATCACTGACGATGTCACTGATGATGTCATCCAGTAAATGTTTAATTTGCAAAAAAATTTATAAATATAGGGAAAGGCCTGTTTAAGAATGAGTGGGTGTACAAGTGTGTAAAGGGTTGATTTTCTGTGTTGTGTAACTGACTCGACAAGTGAGTCCTTTAACTACATCTTACTTTAGACTAGTGCATAAACTGTATAAATGTTTTGTATGTGTCTGTGTGTTGATGTATAAGTCGTGGCATGGTTTTGTGAATAGCTATATAAGTGTCTATATGGGTTTTTGATTGCTTGTCTCAGTATCTTTATGAGTTCCTACGTGTTTGTGTGGGTAAAGTGTGTGTGAGTGTGCATAGATGAGTGAGTGTGTGATTCTATGACTGGATGTTATTAAAAGTGCATCTCTGAAGGACTGTATGGTTGAGTGAGTGTATGTATGGCTGTATTATGGTTTGAATGTATGTCTCAGTGGTACATTTGTGACTAACTAAATATGAAAAAGGCATAATATATGTGTGTAAGAGTATATAAGTGGTTAGATGTGAGAGTGTGTAATTGTGACAGTGTCTCTATGGATGAATGTGTGCTTGTGTCAATGATTCTAATTGAGCATAAGAATATGATACTATTTTTGTGAGTGAGTGAACTTGAGTGTGTATAACTGCATTAATGAGTAAATGGCAGTGTGACTAATTGTATGAATGACTAGGTGTAAGAGTACCTCTATGGATGATTGTTAGTGTGTGAGTGTCTATATAGATATATGTATAAATGTATATGATACTTTTTTATGGACTGAATGTAACTATGAGTGACTGTACAGGTGAGTGTGTGGAGGTGAATGAAGGTCTTAAAGTTTTTTTTTAGGTATGCAGTTATTAGTATTGAAACGACGCGTTTCGGCCAACTGTGTCGTTCCGTTTCATTGCACTGATCTATGATTTGAATAATAAAGACGATACTGCGGCTGCAGTTTTCTACGAAGAAGAAGGTGTCCGCCTCTCTGTTCATGGTGCCGAGAAGCGCTTTTGGAGTGGTAGTTGGATTTACCCGCGGAAAACTGGCTTGATTTTCCTAAGACGGACCCCTCCCCACAAGTCGGCTGTTCTTGTTTCAGGCCTTTGGATTGGCAGCTCTACGGAAGCTTTTTGAAGGACAGCCCCCTGCACTTTGGCTTTGAACGGCGTTTTCGCCTTTCTCGCTTGAGACCGGGATGGATTTCACATATATATATATATATGTATATATCAAGTTGTATCCGTTGAAGAATCTCTTGTTTGCTTTTCTCCAAATTAACGGACACGGACCCAAACTGGTGCTTAGAAGATCTTTATTCCACCATCGCCATAACGCGTTTCAGCTCCGTAGAGCCTTGATCACATGACATGGTAGCTACCAATCGTATCTTAAATACCAAAAAACACAACATTTACGAAAAGTCACCTGGTCATGGACATAGAAGAAAAACGTCATTGTATATTTTCAAACAATGTAAAAACAGTTATATACTTTCACATTTTGACGTTTGTTAAAAAAATATATCGCAATTGGTGATACATTTATGTTTGTTCTATTTTATCTGTTGTGGTAAGTTCATGGTAAAATACCTCATGTTGCTTGCCACAATCCTGTATATCGGGTTGAATCCCTATACCAATAAAACTTCATAGACCAACATGTTTTTTTCGAATTGTGTTGTGCAAAGTATATGCTGTGCAAAACCGTGCTTAAAGTGCATAATATAAAATATAAATAGACAAAGTGCCAAGTGCTAAGTGCAATGAGAGTTCTGGGCATAAGTGCAAAAACAAATGACATCTAAAATCTCTTTGGTTTGATCAGACATATTTGTAACAATTTCTATCTCAGTATATGTTGACTTGGTTTGCAATTTATCATATCTAGTTTAGAGTGTGGTTACAAAATTTAGGGTTCAAATGTAAACACTCAAAAGACTGTTAAATCTCTAAAATATATAATCAGGAGTGTGCGATCTTACTGGGGATGTTAAAGTGCCCTGTGCAGATTCCAACATGGTAGGTACACAAATAAATAATCAAACGCCATTGCATATCATCATATCTATAAATATATAAATACATAAATATATAAATATATAAAAATATTATTAAAATCCATACAATTAACATATATACAATTAAATGCCTGTACATCTATCCTGACGGAATTTTGTGTGCTCACTGATTAATGTGGTTTACAGATTTTATACGTTAACTGTGGTATTCTTTTTGATTGGTTTTTAACTTAAACATGTATGAAGATCTTCTGTGATGTTCAACCCTGATGGTACCTTTGAATCTAATTGGAGTATGTACCTTGTTTCAAGTTTTCTCAGTTTGGTGACCCTATCACCCCCCGTCTACTGGGCGGTACGGAGTCTATAACAAAATATTTGAGGGCTGTGTTATCGGAGTTATGCTTGTCTTTGAAGTGACGTGCCACAGGGTATGTATTGTCCTGAATTGTTATAGCACGTAGGTGTTGAAGGATGCGTTTATGTACCTGTAGCACAGTACTGCCAACATATTGTAAATCACAGGTACATTGCAACACATACACAGCAAACTCTGTTTTGCATGTTAATAGTTTGTCTATTTTAAACTCTCTATCACTGAAGGGGGTATTATACGTGTTTTTGTTGATACCATGTGTACATGCCTTGCATGTTTTGCATTTGTAAAAACCCTTTCTCATTTGTAACCAATTACTTCTCTCAAGGATTTCAGGATTTGTTTTAACAATTTTATCCTTGGTTGATGGTGCTCTACTGTAGGTGATGGGGACTTTATCAGGGACAAGAGGACCAATTACAGGATCACATCGTACCATCGCCCAATTTTTGTGGATAATTTTCTTAATTTCTTTGTGTTGATTGTTAAATTTCAGAATCATGCGATAGTCACCAGCCCCTTGTGTCCCTATGTTTTTCTCTGCTCTAGTTTCTTTGGGTTTTAAGATTTCATTCCTACTTTTTTCACATGATCTTTTTATCGCTCTATCAATTGTTATTTCTTTGTACCCTCTCTGTAGAAATCTCATTTTGCTTTCTTTCTGGGCTTTCTTTAACTCATTGTCATTACTGCATATCCTTCGTAGTCTTAACATTTCCCCATAGGGTATGCTGTTTACCAGGTGTTTGGGATGCATGCTACTTGCATGTAGTGTTGAGTTGCCAGCCGTATGTTTCCTAAATAATTTGGTTTGAATTTTGTAGTTTTCAACATATACCTGTGTGTCTAAGAATTCTACAGAGTTAGAGCTTATAGTGGCCGTAAATTTGAGATTAATGTCATTGGCGTTGAGGCTATTTACAAAATCTTCAGCTTCCCTTTCTGTACCCTGCCAGATCACAAACAGGTCATCTATGTACCGTCGCCACATTTTTACATTATTCAACATGCTGAGTTTGTGTACGTCCATGAGAACCAGTTCCTCCCACTTGCCCATAAGCAGGCATGCATAACTAGGAGAGAAACTGGCTCCCATGGCGACTCCTCTTACCTGTCGGTATAGCTGACTATTGAACATGAATATGTTATTGTATAGGCAAAATGTAATCATATCTATTAGCATCTTACTGTGACATTTCATGGCAACAGATCTTCTAGATAGGTAATGTCTAATAGCTGTTATTCCATCTAAATGTTCAATACACGTATATAGTGAGGTTACATCCAATGTCATTAACAAATACTTGTCTTGCCACTCAAATTAAGAAATTTGTCTTAAAAAATCGCTTGTATCACGAACATAACTGGGTAGGTTTTGAACAAAATCCTGAAGAAAAAAGTCAATATATCTGGTAGTATGTTCCAATAAACCATCAATAGCCGAGATAATGGGTCTACCAGGGCGATTGTCTCGGTTTTTATGTATTTTAGGGATGAAGTAAATTAGAGGTGTAATCCGATGCTCATTTCTCAAATATTTATATTCCTCTCCTGTAATTAGATTCTCTTGTTTCCACCCAGATAATTTTGCATAGAACTCTTTATATGAACTAGACAGTTTTGCTTGATTGCTGCGTTCATAACATAATCTGTCGTTTAGTTGACTGTATGCTTCTTTCTCATAAAGATTTCTAGGCTATAGAACTATGTTGCCACCTTTGTCGCTTCCGCGTATTACCACATCGTCATTATCTTTCAATTTCTTGATTAAATTGCGATATTGCTGGTCTTTATTGTTGGTAACCCTTCTTTTACTGACAATATTTTTATTCAGCTTTTTTATATCTGCTATTGTAGATTTGTGAAACAAGTCTATTGCATCTCTAATCATGATAGGGTTGAAGGTAGATTTAGTTCTAAATGGCGTAGATACAATGTCTCTTACATTCTCAATTGGCCTGATATCCAGTTCAGAATCGTTTGCCAAATCACTGGCATTTTCATTCCACAATTCCTCCATCGTTCGTAGTAGTTCTTGATCAGCCTGTGATGCATTTGAACTTTTGCTGTCATCATTAGATACTGAATTGACTTCTGCCGTCTTTTTTTGGTATTATCATTATCTTTGTTGGTTTTCATGAGATAGTGATATTTTTTTAATTTTAATTTTCTGACACCTTTATAGATGTCTAATCTTGTTGAGGCATAATCAAAGTTCACTTTATGGGCATATGACAGTCCTAGATTTAACATATTCATTTCTTGGTTTGTCAGGCTGATATTTGACAGATTAATTATGGTATTATTGTTGTTGAGTGATTGTTGTAACGGTGTTACCAGTCTTTCCTGCCACCTCGTCTGTATGGTCTGTGCATGCCTCTTGTTTGCTTTGCGCCTCTGCCTCCGCTTGTAGTTGGCACATCTTCTGTGTTGTGCATTTGTTGAGTCCCTGGCCGTAGAGTTTGTCTTCTCTCTCGGCAGATAAAATTTAGCTCTTCCCCCGGGGAGGGTTTAGAATTGAGTTCATGTCATTACTTTTGCGCATTTCTTTTTTTTTTTTTTTTGTTTTTTTTTTTTAAACCGTTTATTACAAGTCTCAAGAGTATACAAGTATGGGCCTACAACCTTCCGGCCAGCCGCTAGCAATGATAGGAACATACGACATACATTTATGGAACACGTGGTGTTACGGAGGAGCATGCTCAGGAGGTAACAAACGTCAAAAGCCACATCATCCAGACCCCATTATACGGTTTCATTTTAAATTAAGAACAACAAGAAAACCACACCCACAAGGCAACCCACAATCGGAAATAGCAGCACGTGCTCCCCTAGAGGGGGGATCCCAACTATCCACAGAAGTCTAAAGAGGGGGAAGAAAACAGAGCGAGGACTGGGGGAACCCAATGCCCGGCAGCGGGGGAATGAGTCGGCTAAGGGGATGGGGCTGGCGAGGTATCAGGCAGCAACGGTGGTGCACAGATACCCCAGCGGTAGGCGTTCCAGGGGCCCCATACTTTCACCCATGTCCCAGGCTTACCCCTCACCACATACACCACCTTTTCTCGAAACATGCACCAGTCCATGTGTTCTTTCCAGGCCGAGACCGTCGGGGGCCTCTGGGATCCCCACAGTTGAGCAATATCACGCTTGGCTATCATATATCCCAGAGTCACCCACCACGTCTGCGGTGCCGAGTAATCAGTCGGTTCCCACACATTCAACAGGCATCTCCTCGCTTCAGGCAACAGCGCCACATGCGTAACCAGTCGCAGCACCTCATGTACACCACGCCAGAACCCCTCCACCTCCGGGCACTCCCACAAAATATGCGGAAAGGTCCCCAAAGCACCACACCCACGCTTACACAACCCATCTCCAGCACAGCCCATACGCAGAAGCTTTGGCCCCGTCATGTAGACCCGGTGGAGTATCTTGAGCTGGACGAAGCGAAGGCGAGCCGGTATGGCCACCTCCTTCGGGGAGGCCACCGCGGAGGTCCAGTCCTCGTCGTCCAACTCCAGCCCGTCGGCAACCCAAGCCGCACGAAGGGCAGTCAACAGGCCCGAGCGGTCGTTTATCAGCTTTTTGTATATCAGTGAGATCGTGCTGTCCGGGACGTGCCCATCCAGCATTCTATCCTCCAGGGGGGAATATTCCGGGATGGAGGCAACGTCCGAGAAGACGGAGCCCAGCGCATGACGGACCTGCAAATACCGAAAGTATTCACTGCCCTGCAACTGAAATTCCGTCTGCAGCATATCGAACGTTTTAAATCCTCCCCTCGTCCAGAGATCCCCCACTTTACTGATACCTATTATGTCCCACTTCTCAAAGCCCTTAGAGGTCCACAGGGAGCCTAACCGCTCAGACGCGTATAGTGGTGACGCCCGTGTCAAACGGTCCTTCCACCCCATAGCTGCATTGGCCGCGTGCCACACTTGCACCATGACACGCGTGGGGCCCGTCAGACGAGCGTCGGGCGCGCTAGAATAGAGCGCTCGATTGTAGTCGCCACCTGGCAGGAGCATCTTGTCCATTTCGAATGCCGGGTTTAAGGCGGGCCCGTATAGGCCATGGTTAATTGCAGCGAGCTGGGAGGCCCAATAGTACCGTTTAATATCCGGGAGGGCAATCCCCCCGTCATACCATGGGAGCGTCAACTTCGCCAGGGCAATACGCGGCCTCCCGTCCCAGAACAGGCGGCGTTGCAGACTCTCCACCTCACGGAAGTAGCGCGCCGGGACTAAGTCCATAGTGTTCTGCAAAGCGTACAGGAAACGCGGCAGAGACATCATCTTGAACAATGCCGCCCGGCCGAGCGGCGAAAGCGGCAGGCGCCGCCAGCGTGCGACATCTACCTGCAGGCGCTGGAGGGGGGGAAGCAGGTTCCGTTCATACCGGGCCTCCGGGTCCAGAGTAATGAAGACACCCAGGTATCGAAATCCCTGCGGGGCGATCTGGATCGGACAGCCCCGCGGGAGAATAGGAGCCTCCCCAGAGAGAACATACACGCACGATTTAGCCCAGTTGATGACGAGACCGGAGTTACGACCAAATGAATGTAAAACATCAACCAGCACTATAAGTGATTTACGTGGGGAGGCTAGGTACAGAAGGATGTCATCAGCGTATAGGGATACGCGGTCCTCATAATCGGGGGTCCAACGGAGACCACGGATGGAAGGCTCCCACCGCAGCCACTCCGCCAGGGGCTCCAAGGCAAGCGCAAAAAGAAGCGGCGACAAGGGACAGCCCTGTCGCGTGCCCCGTCCCAGCTCAAAAGGGGCCGATACTCTTCCGTTCACCACCACCTGCGCCAATGGGCCCGAATACAACAATTTGACCCAACTGATGAATCCTGGGCCAAATCCAAACTTCGCAAGCATCGCCCAGATGTATGGCCACTCAAGCGTATCAAACGCCATGGTGGCGTCCAAGGACACCAAAATGGCCGGTTCCCGTATAAATGGGACGCGCGCGAGCACCCCATGCAAACGCCGCAGGTTAAGGGCTGTGTTGCGATGGGGAATAAAGCCGGACTGGTCCTGATGAACCAGATCTCCCACCACACCGACCAGCCGATTGGCCAGTACCTTGGCGAGAATTTTGGGCTCCGCATTCAGTAGTGAGATAGGCCGATAAGAAGTAACCCGGTCCCGAGGTCTCCCTTCCTTGTGGATCACCACGATTGTAGCCAGACGCTGGTCAAGCGGGAGGGAGCCCAGCGAGTGGGCCGCCAGGAACATTGCGCGGAGGTGGGGCGCCAGTGTATCCGGTCGCAACTTATACAACTCGATAGGGATACCATTCGGGCCCATGGCCATGCCAGAAGTGACCGAGCGTATGGCGAGGGCGATTTCGTCGGAGGTGGGAGCGGCGTCCAGCGACACCCTGTCCTCCCCGGAAAGGGACGGCAGCGCGATATCCCTGAGCAGGGCACGGGAATCCTCTTCAGAGCAAGAAGAGACCGGGGAATACACCTCGCGGAAATAATCCGCGAAACAGGAGACAATTTCTTCTGGCTCAGTTACACACACACCATTCGTTTTCTCAATCAGCGGGACCACTCAATTCGCTCTCTCCTTTTTATCCAACCACGCTATCAGTTTACCAGCCTTATCACCCACATCATACAGTCGCCCCTGTTGCTCTCTACTAAGGCCCCTGGCCGCCTCCGTGACGAGGGCCCTATAAGCCGCTTGTTTGAGTTGGAGGACATGTAGTGCAGCATCCGTCACCCCATCTTCTAGATTACCCTCCAACTCAGCTATTTCAGCCTCCACCCGGGTCACCTCCTCCCGCTCGCGCCTCCGGGCGTGGGAAATAAGGGATAGGGCCTCCCCTCTGAGTACTGTTTTGTAGGCCTCCCACAGGGAGATAGCCGAAGGCACTGACCCCACATTCTCATCAAAATATCGCTGGAGGGATTTAATCAAGTCAGCGCGAATGGTGGGGTTGCGCAGGTACCAGGAATTGATTGGGACCACCCTGCCCTCACCCCTCGGAAAGACATCGAAATGTAACAGGAGCGGGGAGTGGTCCGAGATACCCCGTGCCAAATGGCGCACCTCCCCCACCCTCCCGACATAGGCCGCCGGGACAAGGACATAATCAAGCCGTGAGAGACTACCGTGGGCCCCCGAGTGGAAAGTGTACTGCAGCTGCATGGGATGTTTTAAGCGCCAGCAGTCCACCAATCCCAGTGTATCCAAGAGGCCGGATAGCCACGCCTGTGCCCGGGGGAGGTCCCTAGGGGGGTGACGATCCACAGTCCCAGAAACCACCGCATTGAAATCCCCCCCCACCACCAGAAGCCCCCCCGGAAGGCCAAGGAGGAGGCGCCCCAGGTCTGCAAAGGTGGTCGACTGCAGCCCCGGTGGGACGTACACTGACACAAAGACAACCACTTTGCCCTCCATTCTCCCCACCAAGACAGTGTAACGTCCCCTATCATCGTGGAGCACCTCATCAATTTCTAACGGGAGCGAGTTCTTTACCATGATACCCACACCCCTTGAGCCTGACGTGAAGCCCGAGTGGGCCACGAGGCGGTAGCCACGCCGATTCATGGCACAGAAGGAATTGCCAATAAGGTGTGTCTCCTGCAGAAAGACTACATCGGGCGAGAGTCGCTTCAGAAACTGTAGGACCACACCTCGTTTGATCCTGTCCCCCAGTCCATTAACGTTCCAAGACAACAAAGTTAATTCCCTACCCCCCATCATACACAGAAACCATCATTCGTCCCCCCGAGAGCACATTAGAACCAACACAAAAATAAGTTTGCCTTGTGATAATAACGAACAACACCCCATCCCTGCCCACCCACCCCAACAGAACTCCCCCCTCCCTGCACCCCTGCATGAGCCCAAACAGCCCCCCCAACGTGCAGTGTGCCTGTCGCCCCATAGATAGTTAAACTAACTAGACCCCCAGAGGAGGAGGGAGAACCCCCAAGAGACCCCACACAACCTCCATAGGAGGGGAACTTAAGCGAACAGACGTATGGTCAAAAGTGGCATCATTGTTGTCCCGAGCGAGGCCTAATATTAGTCCCTCAGTCCTGATCCGGCGAGCCCTCTCCCCCCGCCGCTCCCCCCCCGCCACCCCGATCCCGATCCCCAGACAGAGTATCCAGCCAGTCCCCGGCCGCTTCGGGACGATCAAAAAAGTGCGTGCGACCATCCACCTCCACTCGCAGCTTAGCTGGGAAAAGCATGGCGTATTTGAGGTTTAGGTCCCGAAGACGGCGTTTGACACCGAGGAAGCTCAGTCTCTGCTTCTGGACCGCTGGGGTTAAATCAGGATAAAAATTAATGTCCATATTGTCAAGACTAATCGGTCCCTGTAGTCTGGAGGATTGCAGGATAGCGTCTCTGTCCCGAAAATTAAAAATCTGGGCAATGAGAGGTCTCGGAGTGGCTCCGACCCTAGGCCTTCCCCCGGGAACCCTGTGGGCCCTCTCCACAGCAAAGAATTTACTCAGCCCCCGTGGCTGGAGATGGGTAACAATCAGGTCTTCCACGAAAAGGTCCGCCGCCGCCTCCTCACGTCCCTCAGGCACCCCGATGATACGGATGTTGTTCCTCCGGGCCCGACTCTCGGAGTCCTCCAGGCGGCGATCCATCAGCGCACTCGCCCGAGCAAGCCGGCGCACCTCCGTTTGTAGGGCCGCCACATCTGTCGTAAGGCCCGATGCGGTGTGGGCCAAAGAATCGACTCGATCTTCTGCGCCAGTGTATCGAAACGCTGGCCCACCGAGGCCTTCATCTCGGCGATGGCGCCCATGACATCCCGCAGAGTCAGATCCGTGGGCAGATCGGGGGCATCAGTAGGGCCCTCAGGGGACCTGCGTGGCACCTCGGGAGATCCCTTCTGGAGGGTATATCGGTCCATGCTGTTGGACTGATGGGCTCCGCCACGCCGGGTCGATTTTATCTTTGCCCGGTCACCATCTTGTTTCGTGGCCATGGTCCCAGTCTCCCGGTCGCACCAGCCACGTCGTGAAGGGCAGGCAAGCCGGTCCACGGGCTCCGGGGGGGAGCCACCTCAGATCTGCGGGGCGGATCACAGCCGGCGGGCAGGCAGGGTCCCCCGGCGAGGCCACACCAACACACAAAGCCCCGCGACCCAACCTTGCAGAGACAGCAAGGGGGGTGCGAAAGCGAAAGTGAAAGTGCGGGGTACGCGAGTCACCAAGCCCTGCCCGCCGCTGTTGTTCACTTTGTCGCTGGATCGCCCCACAGCGCAAATCCGGGGTTCGGCTAGGAGAAGGCCGCAAACCTCGATCGGTGCTCAAGCCGGTGTCCGAGGTCCGATTTGGAAGCGGAAAACGGGTGCCACCTCAGCTCAGGCTCACCAACACAGTCCCCTCATCTGGGACAGGATATGTTCAGGATAGTCATAGGAAGTCGCAGAGGTCCTCGGGAGCCTCGCACCTACGCGGCCATCTTGGTTGCGCGCTAGGCTCCTCCCCCACTTTTGCGCATTTCTGACTCTGATCCACTCTCTCCCAAGGAGCTCAAATCAGACAGTGATGAGTTAGTTACGTTTTTCTGGCCGCGCACCATTTTCCTGGGCTCTTCAACTCGATTGAATTTTGATATCCTAATCGAGTCATACCTTTTAGCAAAAGTAAAAATCTGTCCTAGTTCATAATCTTGCTTGTCTCTCAAGAATTTAAATGCCTTTCTTTCTTTGATCTGGTCCTCATCTTTCTTAATTCTGGTAAGCATTTCTTTGCGTAACTTCATTTGCTCTTCCTTACCATCCATTTTGTCCAAGGCATCGTTGATTTCCTCTATTTCTTTCAACAATTTGGCTCTGTCTCTGTCTGCATATTTAATAAGAATCATTGTTAACTTTCTTGATGACTCTAGATTGCAGTCCGCCCATTCTCTCATTAAATCTGGGTTGGGATCTTCATAACTGGGGGCTGTGAGGATTCTTTTATATCTATATATCCTTCCAAAGATGCCCCAGATCTTAGAAACGCCACTCCACCAGGGATGATTTTCACAAATCTTTATTCGCAGAGCAACAATCACAGCCCCAACTGGTGTCTTGTCCCTACGCGTTTCAGTGCACCTGCACCTTAATCATGGGAGAGGGAGACAGGTAAAATCTGGATTGGAACATCACGCCATTGTACCACTTAGCATTCACTCTCCAGTGAGTGGTATGCTGGGAAGTGAAGTCCATACTTATTCCTTCCGGTAGGTTCCGTGATTTTTACCTCGGTATTTTGACTCCCGATTTTTTTACAGTGTTCCAAGCCCTCCAGTGGGCTTCAGGGCTGATTTTGTGGCTCAAATTGCAATCCCTCGTGCTGGCAGGCTGTGAAGATTCGCAGCCTCGCAGGTCTGTTCCTATTTTACAGCGGTGCGTTTCCCACGGCTTGGAGCTTGCCGTGTGTATTCATCCTTCCAAAGATGCCCCAGATCTTAGAAACGCCACTCCACCAGGGATGATTTTCACAAACCTTTATTCGCAGAGCAACAATCACAGCCCCAACTGGTGTCTTGTCCCTATGCGTTTCAGTGCACCTGCACCTTAATCATGGGAGAGGGAGACAGGTAAAATCTGGATTGGAACATCACGCCATTGTCCCACTTAGCATTCACTCTCCAGTGAGTGGTATGCTGGGAAGTGAAGTCCATACTTATTCCTTCCGGTAGGTTCCGTGATTTTTACCTCGTTATTTTGACTCCCGATTTTTTTACAGTGTTCCAAGCCCTCCAGTGGGCTTCAGGGCTGATTTTGTGGCTCAAATTGCAATCCCTCGTGCTGGCAGGCTGTGAAGATTAGCAGCCTCGCAGGTCTGTTCCTATTTTACAGCAGTGCGTTTTCCACGGCTTGGAGCTTGCCGTGTGTATTCATCCTTCCAAAGATGCCCCAGATCTTAGAAACGCCACTCCACCAGGGATGATTTTCACAAATCTTTATTCGCAGAGCAACAATCACAGCCCCAACTGGTGTCTTGTCCCTACGCGTTTCAGTGCACCTGCACCTTAATCATGGGAGAGGGAGACAGGTAAAATCTGGATTGGAACATCACGCCATTGTCCCACTTAGCATTCACTCTCCAGTGAGTGGTATGCTGGGAAGTGAAGTCCATACTTATTCCTTCCGGTAGGTTCCATGATTTTTACCTCGTTATTTTGACTCCCGATTTTTTTACAGTGTTCCAAGCCCTCCAGTGGGCTTCAGGGCTGATTTTGTGGCTCAAATTGCAATCCCTCGTGCTGGCAGGCTGTGAAGATTCGCAGCCTCGCAGGTCTGTTCCTATTTTACAGCGGTGCGTTTCCCACTGCTTGGAGCTTGCCGTGTGTATTCATCCTTCCAAAGATGCCCCAGATCTTAGAAACGCCACTCCACCAGGGATGATTTTCACAAATCTTTATTCGCAGAGCAACAATCACAGCCCCAACTGGTGTCTTGTCCCTACGCGTTTCAGTGCACCTGCACCTTAATCATGGGAGAGGGAGACAGGTAAAATCTGGATTGGAACATCACGCCATTGTCCCACTTAGCATTCACTCTCCAGTGAGTGGTATGCTGGGAAGTGAAGTCCATACTTATTCCTTCCAGTAGGTTCCGTGATTTTTACCTCGTTATTTTGACTCCCGATAAGTGGGACAATGGCGAGATTTTTTATTGCTCTGCGAATAAAGATTTGTGAAAATCATCCCTGGTGGAGTGGCGTTTCTAAGATCTGGGGCATCTTTGAAAGGATATATATATATATATATATATATCCACAGCCAAAGGTTAGGGAAGTCCGGTGCTTCTAACACGGCGGTCCTGGATGGGCTCCGTAAACCAATAAATTCGTTCGCACCTTTTGTTAATCCAAAAGAATACCAGGACACGCAGGAGTGTACTCAGCAAGTTTTAATGGGCAAGGTCACGCCACACCAACGCGTTTCGCAGCTTTTTCACGATGTAATCCACCGAGTTTTACTTCCTGTATTTTAATACTATACAGTTCCTAAACATAAAGAAAGGACTTCAGAAAATAAACCATCATAGTTGGGTGTAAACAACAGCGCCATTTTAGCATGTTGAATCGGAGTCTATCAGCATTGCTCTAGTATAGTACTACTGACTGCATAGACAGACATATCATCTGATATTAATTGCAAATAACATTACATTCGCAAAATTCATTATATCGTTACTCTCTCGTTTTTAAGAGTGAAATTTGAAAAAACAAAAAAATATTTTTGATTATTACCACATGATTACACACTCATATAGATGATTTATAGCTGACAGCTGGTCAGCTAGCACAGGAGTGTCGGAATCAAGACGTTTCTGGGTCAAGCAAGCGTCGTTGTGACAATGGCTTCTTCAATAGAAGCAAAACGTAAAGAAACCTCAAATAAATTGTTTTTCACACAGATGACGGAAGGGCAATCGAATGCAGGTTTACAAAGCCAAGAGCATATTTACATCAATCAGGAAATGCAGATTCAAACGCTCTATGACAAATTAGAAAAACTTCACAAACGCGATCTTTCAAAATGGTGGGAAGCTGAATCCCTTCAGAAATACATCGATGTCGGCAGAGTCCCAAGAGGATTGCGCATTTATACAGTACCAACACACGAAAATCCAGACCCGGAAATGTTGGAAGAATGGGCCGGGAACTCAAAAGAATGTTCGACGGTCATGATGCGGATTCTTATAAAATATGCCCTGAAGGACCGTGCTGAAATCTTTAAGGATATAGATAAAATCAGTGAAGAATTAATGAAACTAATCACAAAAGAAACATTTGAAGAGTTCATGGTGAAAATGCAGATTAAACTCACCAAACTGGAAGATGAAATCACTAGCAAAAAACAAAGGAAATTCATCAGAGATTTCAAAGACTACCAGTCGGGTAGAACTTTGACGTTTCACAAGAAATACGATCACTTGTTCAATGAGGTAACAACAATGAAAACCTTGGAAGTTGCTCCAAGAGCGACAAGAGAAGAACTAACTGAAGAAAGTTATATATCGGACAGTACGGGCTCTGAGATTTCAGTGGAAACACTAGCACGGAATTTACCTGATACAGAGGGGGGCAAGAACAACAACTTTTTGAAACAATTTCAAATGATGACGAGAGCCAAAATGAATCCAACGCAAAAAGACCAGGATTTTCGTCGTGGCCGAGGACGCGGCGCACGAGGAAGGAGCAGAGGACGCGGAGGAACCGCAGGAACCAGGAGGCCAGGTCAAGAAGAAGAAAAAGGCGAGCCAACCAGAACTGCAGCATTTTCAACACGTGCCAAGAGGGGAACCAAATGAACGTGGTCAACCTGTCTGAGCGTAAGTTAACAGCATCTGAAAATAATGTACTTTCTCTGGGATTGTCGTTTTGTCCTACTAGACGCTTAGATTATGTACAGACTCGCATTGACATTTTCTGTTTCTTGAGGAAACTCAAACTAAAAAAATGGTTTCACACCCGGACTGCCTTAAAACAAAGAGAACAAGATGCTTCCATTGTGGGCCCTGAGCGTTTATGTATTTCTGATATTGACACTTTACACACCATGGCACAACTTAATGAGAACACAATGTACCAAGAAGATCCCACAAGTGATTTGAATGAATGGGGCTTGAGAGTTGATGTAAGTGAGTCAAGTGGTTTTAAGTCAAAATCAACATTCATACCAAACGTGCATTGTGAAGCGATTGAAGTGTTTGAAAATAGTATTACCAAAGAACTTCGGAAAATGAGATTTAAGTCTAATGGTAATGCTAGATGCAATTTAGATCAGCAGCATATTAAAGCTATTGAAAGTTTACGTGAAGATGATTCTATTGTAATCAGATGTTCCGACAAAGGGAGCAATGTTGTGGTTTGGAGCAGAACTGACTATCTGAAAGAAGGTATGAGACAACTTAGCGATACGACTTGCTATATACCTAGCAACCAATCAGATGTGTTAGCTTCATACACACATTATAATGAACTATTAGTCAAATGGCAAGATCAAGGTCTATTAGAGTGAGATGAATTTCGCAGCCTCTACTGTAAACACCCTAGATTGCCAATTTTATATCTGCTCCCAAAACTACACAAACATAGCCAAAAGCCCCCCGGTAGACCCATTGTGTCGTCCATGGGTTCCCAACTTGAGGTAACATCTAAATTTATTGATCATTATTTGCGTCCTTTTGTAAGTGCTTTACCTGCATATCTCAAAGATACCACCCATTTTTTAACATTGATTGATGATGTATCATGGGAGAATGATTTTTTGCTGGTTACATTGGATGTAACCAGCCTCTATACCAGCATACCACATGACCTGGGGATCCAGGCCATACGGCATTTTTTAAGAGCAAGACCTATTTCTTTACTGGCACATACTGAAATGTTGTTACAGATGATTCAATATTGCCTGACAAATAATTACTTTTTGTTCAATCAAAACATATACAAACAAACACAAGGGACAGCAATGGGCACCTGCTTCGCCCCCAGCTATGCAAATCTTTACATGGGCTGGTGGGAGGAGCAGGTGTTCCATTGTCAGGAAGCCCATGGTGACTGCATTGTCACCTGGGCAAGGTTTATAGATGACATATTCCTAATCTGGAAAGGAGATGAAAAGTCAGTTAAATCATTTATTAATTTCCTTAATACCAATGACAAAAATCTTCAATTCACTTCCCAGATCAGTCCTGACAATATTGTGTTTTTAGATGTGGAAATTTCCATTTTGAACAACAGGTTAATTACTAAATTGCATAGGAAACAAACCGCTGGCAATAGTCTTTTAAATGCCCAAAGTGCCCACCCGTCCAGCTTGATCCATAGTATCCCCTATGGGGAATTGATCAGAGCCAAGCGGAACTGTAGTACATTTGATGAGTATGAAAATGAAAAAAGAATCATGTGCGACAGATTTAAACAACGGGGGTACAGTCAAAAAATCATTAAGCAAGCCGTGACAAAAGCTGATACATTGAAGAGATCAGATCTGCTGTGCCAGAAAATAAAACCATCTGAAACTGAGGAAACAGTCAGATTTATTACGACCTTTTCGAAAAGTGCATTCAAAATAAGAAAACTGTTTGAAAAAAACTGGCATATTCTTAAAAATGATCGTGTTCTAAGTGGATATCTAAATGAAAATCCGCAGATCACATTTAGAAGAAGCAGATCTTTGAAAGATGATTTAAGCAAAAATGCTATAACCACCAGAGACTTAAATCACCTCAAATGTCCCTCAGGTTTTGTGACTTGCAAACGGTGCAAGGCCTGTGCCCATGGTACAGATTGTAAGATTCTGAATTTGCCCAAAACGAAAAGGGATTTTGTGATAAAAGGTAATTTTAATTGCAAAACAGATTATTGTGTCTATTGTTTAATTTGCCCATGTGGCAAATTTTATATAGGAAGCACAGTGCATCAAGCGAAGAAAAGAGTTCTGGAGCACTTACGTGCCATCAAAAAACACGATGTCCAATACCCTGTAGCTCGTCACTTTTTTAGTGTACACAAACAAAATGAAAAATTGCTATCTTATGTTGTTTTAGATGCAATCAGACGACAAGAGAGAGGTGGTGACAGAGAGCGCCAACTCAGATGTTTGGAATCGAGGTACATTATTGATTTCGACACTGTGATGCCGGAAGGACTCAATTCTAGCGAAGAAATGGCTGTACATCTTGAAATTTAAATATTATGAGGTTTCTACTAAATTGAATTTGATTTACTATATTAAGATCCTTACGAAGCATTCTATTGAAATTTTAGCAAGTTGTTAAATAACAACATTGTATGTCCAGATGATTTACAAACTGGTGTTTCTTCCTCAAAAATGTTCTTTATTTTTTTTATTATACAGTTCGTCATTATACCCATACTTTCAGCCCACTGGGGCGAGACCTTTTGTAGTATTTTTTGAAATTAACTTGAATTGATGTTTCTTCTGAGTGATTCAATCATGGAGAACATGTTACAATTTTTTAGAAGATTTTGAGCCCACTGGGGCGAAATTGGTTTTTCAGTATTCTTCTAATGACTTGAATTCACAAGTCATTTAGCTGTGTGGGTATTATTTTCAAGCTATAAATCATCTATATGAGTGTGTAATCATGTGGTAATAATCAAAAATATTTTTTTGTTTTTTCAAATTTCACTCTTAAAAACGAGAGAGTAACGATATAATGAATTTTGCGAATGTAATGTTATTTGCAATTAATATCAGATGATATGTCTGTCTATGCAGTCAGTAGTACTATACTAGAGCAATGCTGATAGACTCCGATTCAACATGCTAAAATGGCGCTGTTGTTTACACCCAACTATGATGGTTTATTTTCTGAAGTCCTTTCTTTATGTTTAGGAACTGTATAGTATTAAAATACAGGAAGTAAAACTCGGTGAATTACATCGTGAAAAAGCTGTAAAGCGAAACGCGTTGGTGTGGCGTGACCTTGCCCATTAAAACTTGCTGAGTACACTCCTGCGTGTCCTGGTATTCTTTTGGATTAACAAAAGGTGCGAACGAATATATATATATATATATATATATATATATATAATTATTTTTTTTCCCCTTTCACTAGTCGTCTTATCCTGCTTTACATTATTAAATTGCATATTCAATTACTTGCCGGTAAGCCGGCTAAACAGGGTAGGATTACGAACCACTTGCTTGAAGGTCATTTATATACTCATCCACCTTTTCACAGGAATGAAAGATTTGCATTTTGTTGTTGAGCATCACTTTCAGATATGCTGGAAATCTCAGCTGGACCACTGCTCCTCTTCCCTAGCTCCCATTGCCTGTTTGAGGTGGCGGTTGAAACATCTGATCTAAATTTGTATTCAGCCCCGTCGACCTCTACTGTTTTCAGACTGAGAGCTTTTGAAAGTATCTCATCCTTTAGGTAGAAGGTTAGGAAATCAAGCAGGATCTTTCTAGGCTTTGTCCTATTCGTATTTAACCTGTACGGATCCCTATGTACACGTTGTAGATCTCTTCCTAGTTCCTCTTCGGATTCATCAACCTGCAGCTCTTTTTTAATCAGCCGAACTACAAAGGTTTTAATATCTTCTCCCTCCCCACCCTCTGGAACCTTCAAGATTTTTATATTATTCCTTCTCTGGAAGTTTTCCAAATTTTCGACTCTGTCAAAGAACTCTGTTTCTGCAGAATTTAATTTTGTTATCTCAGCTGAATTTGTTTTAACCTTTTCTCTGAGCTCTTTTAACTCCCCCTCCAACATAGTTGTTCTATTGCTGAGGTCGTCCATCTTTCTCTCTAGGGTATCACATGCCTGCCTTATTTCCCTCTGGTTCCCTTCCGATGTCTCGAACCTAGTTCTAATCTCCGCAGTCAAAGCTCTTAACAACGCACTCAACGGTGGGTCTTCACTCCCTGAATTGACAGGACTTAGGCCTGAGATTGCTGGCGTAGCTTCCTGCTGTTTCTTCTCTGCCAAGGGGAGATTACACATATTTCCTCCATGGAAGGCATAGCTAACACTTGATATCTATTGGGAGATGCATTTTCATTCCAATCTTTGACATCATCTGGACCTGGTTCTACAGGGGTTTTAGCCTGATCTATACACGATTTCTTATCTGCATTGTTCGTCCCCTCCATCCTGCTCTCAGCCAGAATTACTGTTTGAGGCACGACTTTAAAATATGTTTTGGGAGAGGGAGTGACCTTTATCTTCTGACCTGCCGTCCACTTCCGTGCTGAGTTTGACTTGTTTGACTTACTTTTGGCTAACTCACCCTCCACCACCACTTCAAACCCTTTTACTTTTGTGTGAGGTCTTGTTGCATCCTTCTGATCGCCTCCAATACCTTGTCTCAGTTTTCTGAGAGCATAACGCTGGGGTAGCTCTCCTTGTGAGGCAATATTGCTCCCTTTATAGATCTTTATTTGAGGATGTTGCTCCTTACCGGTAGGTCTCAGTGAAATCTGGTCAGTTTCAGCTTTCATAGCCGGCTCCTGAAGAAATTTGCAGCTTTGGATCTCAGCCGTGTCCTCCCTGATGAAATCAGGCAGTTTTTCCGGACGTCTTCCCGGGTCGTAGTCTCTCTCGGGTAGACAACCCAGCCCGCTATTACCGTGACCTCCTTTCCCCTGGAAGGAGATCCTGGCTGCAGCGCCTTTCCCTTTACGGAGCTCCAGATCCGCCCTTCTCCATGGCCGCTCCGTCATAACCTCCGCTGCCTATTCAGACGGGCACTGTGCTTAGACCACTCCGCTCTCATGCACAAGACACCGCTGGTTCATAGAGCGACATACCGTGTGTACGTTTTTAGTTTTTTCAAGGTTTATTTGATTAACGATTCAGTCCAACTATAGGTCCGCCCTGGTTAGCGCTCCTTCACTCAGACGGTCATAACAAGACTTCCCAGCGCTCTGAGGGGGCTTCCGCGACCGGCTACACACTGCCCGCCATGTTTTCCCCACCTACCTAGCCAACTCCATAGGAGATTTTTTCATTAGTAAGAAACCGATAGATACAATAGATGCACATAGAAATAATCTAACCTGTGAACTATGACATGAAGAAATAGAATTTATGAATATGGTAGAAGATAGAAGAGGAGATTTCAAAAAGAAAACTGCGGAACAAACGTCTCATGTACCTCCATGGACTTTCAGAGTGGGTGACTATAAAAAGGGTGAGACTTATGCTGCCATGATTGTCAACATAGAGGAAAACTTTGTGTGTTAAGAGAAAAGACTGAACTTAATAGTTACTTCATTGGCTCTAGTAAATTGAGCATATTTTCTTGATAAAAGGAAACTGGGGATTGACTGGAGGAACTGATCCTGTTTTTCCGGGAATTTACTATGTGTGTGGTAAGAATGCCTATTGTAGGTTACCTGCAGGTTGGTATGTATGTTGTTATTTAGGCAGAGTGTTTGCAAAAGTCTATAATAGACAAAAAATAATAGACTTAATTAAATAAAATAAGGACTAATACATAATAAGAGAGGAGTGAGTTATTCAGAAACAATGGGGAATATTTTTAGGGCACTGATACCTTCAGTTGGAGTCATTTTGAATTCACATAAAATTAGAAAATTATCCACAGTGGTTGACCGTTTATCAACAGATACTGCTGGTGGGTACTTGATGATTGATACTGAAATGTTTATAATTAGATCAATGGTTTTGCAAAATCGACTTGCCCTTTATATATTATTGGCAAAAGAGGGTGGAGTCTGTAGCATGTTGAAAATACAACAATGCTGTACTTATATTCCTGACAAAAATAAAAATCTTGAGGGGTATATTAACAATGTTACGGAACTTCATGAAGATTTGACTGAATTGAAGGTTCACGGTGCATGGGAGAAACTTGATAAGAGGTTTTCCTCAATGGGAAATTGGTTTTCTACTTTTGGGAGTAGCTTATTAGGGCAAATATTAACACCTATTACTTCAGTAGTTGCAGTGATATTAATGATTATTTTGATTTATAAATGTTGCAAATGTAGAAAGAAAGAGGTATCGGATCTTAAACATAGAGCTAGAAAAAGAAAAAGAGAAGAGCTAGAATTAGAGGACATGAGAGGAAATTATTATGAGGTCATGAAAGACTGAGATGGAAGAATGATAAAACGAGAATGAAGTACAGTGGCAACTTGTATTTTTTGGGTATTTTATGATGGATCAAAAACGCCATCAAAGGGGGGATTGATGGAGCAGGGTTTTGCGAAAATAAAACCTGCTCTGATTATACCTTTCAGTTACATACATTAACAGTGTGCTGTGAACATTTTATTAAGAAAAACTAAAATAAGGGGAAATGCTTTTGTGCATGTGTGAACTAATGCATGAAAACTAGTCCGCAAGTGCTTTGATTAAAAGACTAATGCTGCTTTTGCGCACGTTAATAATGATTGTCAAGAAAATAACACAGGTTGTGCATGGGTTAGTGCAATGCTGGTATGGTGTGCAATGAAATTACATTTCATGAAAATAATAATGTTATGTGTTTGTTTTCTGTAGAAAAAGCAAGCATTGGCCTATACTTCTGCATGCCAGTCTGGGGTTAATATTTGGTAGAGAAATTAAATGACTAAAAGAGGTTTTCGAATGAGAAGAGAGAACGCAAAGGCATGAACGTGACCTTCGTAGGGTACTATATGACTGCCAAGCTACGGAAAAGAAAATGTGATATCAGTGGATGCGGACAACTTCCTTCAAGAGATGGCAGAGGCAAACAAAAGAAGCGCAAGGACTTGATACATGAAATATGCCGCAGGAAATATGTACTATGATTGTGTTCAAAATTGTTTCCTGAGAAGTATCTGCCGTAATACTGAAAGTTTAAGACAAAAGGATATTGAATAAAATGGTCATGACGAGAGTGGTGTGACAGAACACCCCCATCCTTAGTCAATGAGAGATGGAGTTTATTCTCATATTGAAACAAATGTGGGTTGGACATTTAGCTTTTAGGGTATAATTGAAAGTCCCTGGTGGGTGTGGTTAGGTCGGCTGATGTTTAGCTAGCAGGAGATCATCGCTTTCGTCAATTGCTGTTTCCAGATAGAGGCCTACCTGTTTCCTGACTTAATCTTTGCCAATCAACTCTTCTTGAGAGGCCTGTACTGCTCGATTTTGCCGGCCTTTCTTGTGTTAAAGAGGGACCAATATGACTTCAGTCTCTTTCCATTCAAGTTTAAGGGTTAGAGTAGTGTATAGAGCCTATTTACTAGGCACTTCGACATGATCCTGTGTTCTTCCCCATAGATCAGGGTTTGCATACATATCCTAGGGGATAGATTCGTTAGCATTAGGGGTAATCTGTTCTGTAGTGAGGGTATTTCATGGAGCCGTGCTGAATTCAGGCCTGGTAGGCCTTAAACGGGAGAGACTCCATCTTTCCTCCTGCTCTGGCAGCTTGGGATGTTTCTAGGTCATAGGCAGTGTTTTAGTTAGGAGGTGTTATTCGCTTGGAGAGAACCGGTTCAGGCCGGCCCTTATCGAAGGATTGTATTTTTCTTCATGCCGAAGACACTACATCAGGCCGGCCGGCTGGGAACGTGTCCTTGGCACGGGGAGGTACAAGAATTTGGTGGGCGGCAGGTTACGGGCTGGAATTTTCCATGAGGAAATGCACATCTATATTAGTAAAAGTTTGAGGCAGATACTGGCACTTGCTTTTAGTCCATAGGCGGCACCTGGCCGTTAGCAGTAAAGCTGCTACTTATTCCAGGGAAGACAGATGACAAACTTGGAGGTGGAGAAAAACCGAGAAATAGATATTCCAAAGAGAAGAGAGTAGCCGATGAGGAAGAGGTCCCAGTGACTCGGAGAGGGAGACGGGAGTAAACCCGTGATTGCGGAGGTGTGACTTCCAGGCGAAGCCGAGGCGCAGACGAGAAGGGAACCTAGATGACCATTGAGTGCAGGCTACATACGACCAAGGTGATGTCAACCCCTTACTATTAGAGTGTACAACTTAATCTTTCACTTTTCTTTGCAGGTTATGTGATATGTATTATGTTCCGTGAGTGTGCATGTAATAACTAAATAAAGTATTCAGTTTGTAGTAAAGCAATATGTGCTACGTGTTCTTGTGTAAGAGGGTAACCTATTCTTCTAGTCAGCTGTGACTTGACATGAACAGATGTTAATCCTGATCGGGTAGGTGGTAACTGAATAAGGGAGAAAGGAGCCCCTCGAACTGGGGAACGGGTTGTGCTCAACTAGCCGTCTTTGTGTGATCTGATACATAGTAACACTGATTCCCTTGTTGTTAATTCCCTTGTTGTATGTCGTGGTAATGATAGGATGAACTCGTGCTAAGGCTGCCGTCTGGGCAGGAAGTCCTGGGTCCGTTTGGGACCGCGAGGCTGTGGCTGCCGTCTGGGCAGGAAGTCCTGGGTCCGTTTGGGACCGCGAGGCTGTGGCTGCCGTCTGGGCAGGAAGTCCTGGGTCCGTTTGGGACCGCGAGGCTGTGGCTGCCGTCTGGGCAGGAAGTCCTGGGTCCGTTTGGGACCGCGAGGCTGTAGCTGCCGTCTGGGCAGGAAGTCCTGGGTCCGTTTGGGACCGCGAGGCTGTGGCTGCCGTCTGGGCAGGAAGTCCTGGGTCCGTTTGGGACCGCGAGGCTGTGACTGCCGTCTGGGCAGGAAGTCCTGGGTCCGTTTGGGACCGCGAGGCTGTGGCTGCCGTCTGGGCAGGAAGTCCTGGGTCCGTTTGGGACCGCGAGGCTGTGACTTGTAGGTCTTGGTATATATAGTAGGAATTCCCTGTCCTTAGGTGGTACATATATGTGGTTATTTAGGTGTAAATAGGCCCTCGGGAGGGGGTAACGTTCTGGTTTGGGTTAGAGAGGCTCTGTTGAGCGGGTTCTATCTGATCCGAAAACCCAAGCAGAACATTTGGCGTCACAAACCGTTTACGAAACCTGTGTGCATTGTGTTGTACTGTGTTTGCTTTCGGCGCGTGCGTGGTTTTGTTTGCATTTTATTTTTGTATAATTGTGTGTGTAGTTTTTTTTTTTCTTTTCCTTTCTCTTTCTCTCTTCTTCTTTTCTTCTTTTTCCTTTTTCACGATGTTTTCTAGAAGGTCTAAATCTACTTTTAAGTTGCCCGTTGATATTCCCGGATGGGATTCAACGCCTTATGAAGCCTTGGCCCGTGAGTGGGCTGATTCTACTGGTTTGAGTGAGAATTGGAATTCTTCTTTGGAGCTGGCAGAGCCGGCTAATGTGATTGCTTGTTTGCAGAAGGCACCCGTATCGAAGGGTGAGGAGATTCCCATTTTGGGGCGCAGAGGTTGGATTCTTTTGTCTGCATACAGGATTCTGCATGAGAGATTGTTGAAGTTACAGATATCTCTTAAGGATGTGGAAGCGCACTTTGTTGAGATTCAGAATTCTCATACTTTGTTGCGGTGTCAAAATAAGTTGCTTGCTGATAAACTTGAGACTTACCAAACTATTGCCGAACGGGCGGCTGTGCGAATTGCTCGTTATAAATACAAGAACAGGCGCGGTCGGGTTTCGACGCGAAAGGTGCGTCTGGTCGTGGCGACAGCCGGGCTGGATTGGAATCCTGATGAATGGGATGGTAATATCTGGAACTCGACTGATTCTTGTTCCTCGGGTGAGGAGTCTGCCAAGCGCGAGTCTTCTCGCTCCCGCCATGATTGTAAGTCTGCTTCTCGCACCTTTGATGGTGCACCCCGTGATTACGCTCGTTCTTCGAGTGGGATCAATGCCTCTAACACTGATTGTCCCTCTACGAGTACTGATCGGGCTCCTTGTGATGCTCGTCCCGCGGTTTCTGCGCATCCAGTTTTCCGTCGGAAGTTGCAGCAGTCTCCCAATGCTCCGCAGGGTATTTCTTTGGACTGTTTAGAAGACTTTACTCAACAGGAAATTAGTGATATTTTACAGCGATTTCGGCAGCGAGCTGGTGAGTCCTTGCTCACATGGATGGTGCGCCTTTATGAACTGGGTGCTGCTGGTATTATGTTGGATACTGGCGATTGTTTAAAGTTCTGTTCCTTGAGTTTGGATTCTACTGTGCAGGATCATTTTCGTAACTATAATGGTGGTGGTCAGATTTCTTTACTCCAATTGGCGACTGAGGGTTGTAATCAAAAATATCCTACTGAATCTGACTGGCCTGTGAATGACAAGCCGTGGTATACTTTGCGTGATGCTGCTCAACGTCTCAAAGAGGAGGTGATGAAAACGGCAATTTTTCTGGGTACTGCTGACAGATTGCTTGATGGTTTGTTGACATCTTCTGTGCGGAACCGTATCATTCGATCTTCCCCTGTTGCCTATAAGCAGGTCATGATGACTTTATTGATTAATCAGACTGGTAACGTGTTATCTACGGTTTTGGAATCGGTGCGCCAACTCGGTGAGTTGGGTGAGTGGTTTAAACCTGAACGTCAGTCCCGGCCTGACACTCGTACTCCTGGTGAAAATAAACTTACTAGACGTGATATTTTTTCTGGTCTTCTGGCTGATGGTGTGCGGAGGGAGGACATTGATGGTGAGACTACCGCTCGTTTGTGGGAGTTGTTTCGCAAACGTGGCTTGGATCGAAAGGAGGGTGCCCGGCGTGTTCGGACCACTGAGTGTGATCGTGGTGGTTCTGACGGTAGCGGTGATGATGACCGCCGTGGGCGCTCTGTTCGTCGTGATGATCGACGTTCTGCACGTGATGTGTCCCCCCGTCGAGAGAGAGACAGGGAGAGAGAGGGGGAAAGAGAAAGGGGGAGAACTGACTATGTTTACAGCAGACGTAGAGATGATAGGGATCAATCCCCTGAGTTGAGGAGGAGAGAGGATCGTCACAGTTTGGTCGATCGTAACCCGCAATACAATGCAGAAGATACGAATCCGTTCCGTACTGGGAATGGATATGAACAGGAGGTACCGATACCTAAGAAGCGTGAGAGTCTTTATCCTGATTTATCCTGGTATACAGAATGCAGTAAGAATGATTAGGAAATAGGTCAAGCTCCGGTACACAGATGGGCTCACAGAGATAATAGACCCTATGTAGATATTGACATTTATTGGAGACATCGTAATATCCAAAGGGCCCGAGCATTGGTAGATACAGGAGCGGAGGCCACTCTTATTCATGGAAAATCGAAGAAGTTTACAGGTCAGCCTTTTACTATTACCGGATTAGGTGGAAAAGAAACCCCTGCAGTTCAAACTTTGCTTGAAATGAGAATAGGTAGAATTCCTAGAAAAGAGTATTCTGTACTAGTAGTGCCACTTCTAGAATTCATAATTGGGATTGATATTTTGAGAGGAATGACTTTGCATCTAGATGACGGATGTTACCAATTTGGAACAACGCATTATATATCGTCCAGACCTATACGGGTTGGTCGTTTAAGAATGCCCCCCATACAAGTTCCCCATGCGACAAAAGTGGTTTGTCAGAAGCAGTATCGTATTCCAGGTGGTCATGAGGAGATTAGTACCACTATTCAGGAGTTGGTGGATGCAGGAGTCATAACCCCAGTTACTTCTGCTTGGAATAATCCTGTTTGGCCGGTGCGTAAGAGTGATAACTCTTGGCGCATGACCGTTGATTATCGAGAATTGAACAGGCACACACCCTCTTTGACTGTTGCAGTACCGGATGTTATTACACTAATTGAGAGAATCCAAAAGCATCCAGGTACATGGTATGCGTCCATTGATATTGCTAATGCTTTCTTTTCAATTCCGATTGCCCCAGAGTGTCAGGAACAATTCAGTTTTACGTGGAACGGGCGTCAGATGACGTTTAGAAGTCTTCCCCAGGGCTATGTGCATAGTCCTACGATATGTCACCGGCTGGTGGCAGAGCATTTGGCTGAGGTACCGGTTCATCCCCAAATTCAGATATGTCATTATATTGATGATGTTTTGATCCAAGGCGAAACACAAGAGGAAGTTCAGACCCAATTAGACAGAGTCATTGAGTGCCTGCGTGAGAAAGGTTGGGAAATCAACCCAGATAAATTGCAAGGTCCGTCCCAGGCTGTAAAATTTTTGGGTATTAATTGGCATGAAGGGCACCGTGAAGTGATCCCTCAGGTTAAACAGAAGGTTCTTGATTTTGCAGTTCCTAGAAATAGGAAAGAAGCCCAGAGCTTCATTGGTCTGTTTGGCTTTTGGCGCCAGCATATTCCTCATTTGAGTCAAATATTGGCCCCCTTGTACCGGGTCACGCGTAAAAGGAATGCATTTGAATGGGATAAACCACAGCAAGATGCGTTTAGTCTGGCAAAAGAGGCAATTCAACATGCTCTGGATTTATGGCCTGTACGTGATGGTGACGTGGATTTGAATGTGTCTGTACAGGGCCTTTATGCAAATTGGAGTTTGTGGCAGAAACAAGGCAGGAGTAAAGTACCGTTAGGTTTTTGGACCAAAAAGTTACCTGATGCTGGTGAGCGTTACACACCCTTTGAGAAACAGTTACTTGCTTGTTATTGGGCTCTGGTGGATACCGAGCAATTGACTTTGGAACATGATATAGTTCTGCGTCCGGAAATTCCTATCATGCAGTGGGTTCTGAGTTCGCCGAAAACTCACCGAATTGGACACGCTCAAGAGGCGAGTGTGATTAAATGGAAATGGTACATACAAGACAGGGCACGTGTGGGCCCGAAAGGAGTTGCTTCTTTACATGAGCAGGTGGCGCGAGCGCCATCGACTGAGACTGAGAGTGAATGTTCCGTACCTTTAGCACAGGAGTCTCCTGTCAAGTGGGGTAAGCCTTTTGATGATTTGTCCGCAGCGGAAAGAAACCATGTTTGGTTCACTGATGGTTCAGCGAGGTTTATAGGGATGACACGGCACTGGAAGGCGGTGTCCTATAATCCGATCACACAGAAATTGTTGAGCACAACTGGTGAAGGTAAAAGCAGCCAATTTGCCGAGCTTTACGCTGTTTACCAAGTTTTGAAACAAGAGTTACCTGGTACATGTCATATTTTCACTGATTCTTGGTCTACTGCCAATGGACTGGCTGTTTGGTTGCCAACTTGGCATTCCCATAATTGGAAGTTACATTCCAAAGAATTATGGGGAAAAGAGTTATGGCAAGAAATTTGGGAGATGCTCCCACAGAGTACTGTTACAATCTTCCATGTGGACGCTCACACCCCGATAGATTCTCTTGACAAATTTTTTCATAACATTGCAGATGAGAAGTCTAAAATTGCTGAGGCAGTGGTGGACAGGCAAGATTCTGATATTGCGGGATTGGCGAAATGGGCACACCAGAAGGCAGGACATTTTGGAGAGAAGGCCACTAGCAGGTGGGCTGCTGATCGAGGAATTTATATTCCCTTAGATTTAATCAAAAATGTTATTTTACACTGCCCCGTTTGTCAGCATATCAGACGGCGTAAGGTGCCCCAAATTGTTAAAGGTCATTTACATCGCGGCAAACTGCCCGCTCAAATTTGGCAGATTGATTACATTGGTCCACTTCCCATGAGTAGGAATTGTCAATATGTTTGCACTATTGTTGATACATACAGTGGCCTGCTGGTAGCCCTTCCCTGTAAGCAAGCTACCCAATTGAATACCATTAAAACATTAGAATTGATTATGATGTACTATGGTGTGCCATTCCAAATTCAATCTGATAATGCATCCCATTTTCGTGGAAGATTGGTACAGGAATTCTGTGCGGAAAACAATATTGAATGGATATTCCATATACCCTACTACCCACAGGCCTCGGGCCTGGTGGAGAGATTGAATGGCCTGCTAAAGGACCAGCTGCGTAAGTTAACGGATGACAAGTATAAAAATTGGCGAGACTTTTTGCCCCAAGCACTATTGATTTTGAATAATCGTCCTTTTTTAAATGCTGAATCTCCACTTATGCGTTTGTTTCCCCCGAATGTTGAGGCTATGCCTAATGAAATCAGAGAAACTGTGATGTATTGGGAAATTACTCCCGGAGCTTTGGCTCCATGTAGAGCGACCCCAGGGTCGGCAGGTTTAGACTTGCATGCTATGGATGACATTGTTATAAAAAGTAGAGATCGAGTCATCATAGAGACAGGTGTTGGTGTTCAGATACCACCTGGAAATTTCGGATTGATCGCCCCTAGATCGGGGCTGGCTGTAAAAGGCATTCAGGTGCTTGGAGGAATTATCGACAGTGATTATCAGGGAGAGATTAAGGTGCTCCTGCTGAATAGCAGTGAGGTTGACTTACTGATACATCGCACTGACCGAGTGGCTCAATTACTCATAATGCCTGTTTTCAGTGGTGTATTAATGAAAGGCACTGCTCCAACGTTGCTAACTGTACGTGGCCAGAAAGGTTTTGGCTCCACGGATAATCCTGGGGCCAGAGTTTGGGTGCAGTCGCCTAAGAATCCCCCTGAACAAGCAGAGGTCATTGCCACCGGTCAGGACAATACCATTTTGGTTATGAGACCAGGGAAAGATAGCTGGGAAGCGGTCCCGGCTGATAAATGTTATTTACGAGAATGATTAATGCCTGTATTTGGTTCTCTTTCAGATCATTCTTTGGATTGTTGCTGCAGGATGTGTCGGAGCCGGACTGTTTTCGGACTGGTACGACGAGAAAGGAGGGATCCTATCAACCCGGGATGAACTGGGAACCCGACTGTTGCGTTCCTTCGCTGCATGGGATTCATCATCGAACTTTTGGACCGCACTAGCTAAGAGGGTGACTGACGCCCCTCACTTCTGTTTGACACCGATGAGATCTGTACATGACATTCTGGCGACCTGTCTGGTTGCTGTCCCCGCCTCATTGGAAACTTTAATTCATATTTTTAATGTCTCGAAGGCCCGTCCCAATATTCTCCTGGGTGATTTTGCTACCCATGTATATTGCCCCCTATGTATTGAATTGCCGAACGAGCAAACCCCCATCCAGTCCCAAATACTTACTTATAATATCACACAAGGTGATTTGTGCTTCTTTCTTACGTGTAATCCTAGTGCGATCTCTGAATGTCTGCGCCTAAAACTAAAAGGCGCCACTTCGTTTACAGCTCACGAACGGACTTTGTGCTTTCAAAGGACACCGACCGCATGTGTTTCAGTTCAGAACAATATGACTTGTAATAGTTTGGTAGTTACCCCCAGTCACTATCGCACGATGTTACTACCTGCCGGATGGCTTTTCTCATGTGGTAATACTTCCTGGCCATTTGTCCCTGCAAACATTTCCGGAGGCCCTTGTGCCATTACGAGACTCAGTTTGTTGATGTTCGCATCACATCCGAATGCCAACTCTCGTGTGCTTCGAGATACTGTAATGTTACAGGAGGATTGTGACCCATCTTTGCATTTATATTCCAAGTCTGAATACCTTAGCTTAGCTGTTTCAATTATTGGTGTTCCTGCTTTGGCGGTTTATAATGCCAAATCTATTGGGAAAATGGCCTGCTGGATGGTGAAATCTATTAATCATACTTCTACAATTTTGTCTGACATGCTATTAGACGCCCAGGGTGAACGAAGGGCCATTTTGCAAAATAGAGCAGCCATTGATTATCTTTTGCTTAAACATGGACATGATTGCTCGGACTTCGAAAGTCTCTGTTGTTTTAACTTGTCTGACCATACACAATCCATTCGTGCTCACATCGACAAGTTGCGTGACTTAACAGAAGAAGTTAGAAAACACATTGACCAGGGCTGGTTTGACTGGCTCTTTAATTGGTTACCTGATATACACATGCTACGCCAAACATTAGGTGGTATTTTGATTGCTGTTGCTGTTTTGATTTCTATCTGTTGCTTTATTCAGTGTATTCCTTCATTACTTCAATTCTGCACACTTGGTACTAGACATAGATCAGTTAGCTTTGTTTCATATTATTCTTCCACAGATGTTAGCTCCATTTAATGAATGTATAATAGACTGAAGTCAAGGGTGAAATGTACTGCTCGATTTTCCCGGCCTTTCTTGTGTTAAAGAGGGACCAATATGACTTCAGTCTCTTTCCATTCAAGTTTAAGGGTTAGAGTAGTGTATAGAGCCTATTTACTAGGCACTTCGACATGATCCTGTGTTCTTCCCCATAGATCAGGGTTTGCATACATATCCTAGGGGATAGATTCATTAGCATTAGGGGTAATCTGTTCTGTAGTGAGGGTATTTCATGGAGCCGTGCTGAATTCAGGCCTGGTAGGCCTTAAACGGGAGAGACTCCATCTTTCCTCCTGCTCTGGCAGCTTGGGATGTTTCTAGGTCATAGGCAGTGTTTTAGTTAGGAGGTGTTATTCGCTTGGAGAGAACCGGTTCAGGCCGGCCCTTATCGAAGGATTGTATTTTTCTTCATGCCGAAGACACTACATCAGGCCGGCCGGCTGGGAACGTGTCCTTGGCACGGGGAGGTACAAGAATTTGGTGGGCGGCAGGTTACGGGCTGGAATTTTCCATGAGGAAATGCACATCTATATTAGTAAAAGTTTGAGGCAGATACTGGCAGTTGCTTTTAGTCCATAGGCGGCACCTGGCCGTTAGCAGTAAAGCTGCTACTTATTCCAGGGAAGACAGATGACAAACTTGGAGGTGGAGAAAAACCGAGAAATAGATATTCCAAAGAGAAGAGAGTAGCCGATGAGGAAGAGGTCCCAGTGACTCGGAGAGGGAGACGGGAGTAAACCCGTGATTGCGGAGGTGTGACTTCCAGGCGAAGCCGAGGCGCAGACGAGAAGGGAACCTAGATGACCATTGAGTGCAGGCTACATACGACCAAGGTGATGTCAACCCCTTACTATTAGAGTGTGCAACTTAATCTTTCACTTTTCTTTGCAGGTTATGTGATATGTATTATGTTCCGTGAGTGTGCATGTAATAACTAAATAAAGTATTCAGTTTGTAGTAAAGCAATATGTGCTACGTGTTCTTGTGTAAGAGGGTAACCTATTCTTCTAGTCAGCTGTGACTTGACATGAACAGATGTTAATCCTGATCAGGTAGGTGGTAACTGAATAAGGGAGAAAGGAGCCCCTCGAACTGGGGAACGGGTTGTGCTCAACTAGCCGTCTTTGTGTGATCTGATACATAGTAACACTGATTCCCTTGTTGTTAATTCCCTTGTTGTATGTCGTGGTAATGATAGGATGAACTCGTGCTAAGGCTGCCGTCTGGGCAGGAAGTCCTGGGTCCGTTTGGGACCGCGAGGCTGTGGCTGCCGTCTGGGCAGGAAGTCCTGGGTCCGTTTGGGACCGCGAGGCTGTGGCTGCCGTCTGGGCAGGAAGTCCTGGGTCCGTTTGGGACCGCGAGGCTGTGGCTGCCGTCTGGGCAGGAAGTCCTGGGTCCGTTTGGGACCGCGAGGCTGTAGCTGCCGTCTGGGCAGGAAGTCCTGGGTCCGTTTGGGACCGCGAGGCTGTGGCTGCCGTCTGGGCAGGAAGTCCTGGGTCCGTTTGGGACCGCGAGGCTGTGACTGCCGTCTGGGCAGGAAGTCCTGGGTCCGTTTGGGACCGCGAGGCTGTGGCTGCCGTCTGGGCAGGAAGTCCTGGGTCCGTTTGGGACCGCGAGGCTGTGACTTGTAGGTCTTGGTATATATAGTAGGAATTCCCTGTCCTTAGGTGGTACATATATGTGGTTATTTAGGTGTAAATAGGCCCTAGGGAGGGGGTAACGTTCTGGTTTGGGTTAGAGAGGCTCTGTTGAGCGGGTTCTATCTGATCCGAAAACCCAAGCAGAACAAGGCCTTACTGCAATTTGGCCAGAGGGTAGATTTCCCTGAGTCGGTCTTGGGTTAGTATAGATCATATCCTGTCTTTGCATAATCATTTGTAAATGTATTTTGTCTCTAAAACTTTTCTCTCTTCACCTATCCACTCCTTCAATGCATTGTTTATTTGAAATGAGTTTGTTTCTATTCATTGCTAATACATGTTCTCTGTGATGGTCTATGTTTTGCATTGCATGACGGTACTTGATGAGCATTTATTTCACATTATTTCTCGATAAACATAATAAAATACACACTGAGTCTGTTATTATTTAGTAGTATTGAAAAGTGCATATTATTGCTTTCAACTTTTAAACATACAAAGATTCATCGCCACATTTATATACATTTGGTAAGGAGAAATGCATCTCACTGAACCCCAGCGTGAAGGGATTAGTTGGGTAGTGTAAATGGGCCCTTGTTTGTGAAAAATTATAGATCCCTGATCGCTGGATTAGTTGTGCATAGTGGAAGTGCAAAATATGTATTTCCATTATTGTTCTGGAGCAAACGCAAATTCTTCCTTCATAGTGGAGTAGCTTTTGGTTTTCCCTGCATGTCATACATGCTGTAACTGTCGGATCCATTTGGAGGCCCATATAAAAGTGGCTCCACAATATGTAACTCTGCATTTCCCCATTTGCGTGCCTCTGCATCCAAGAATACATTTTTCTTGAAGGTTAAGTGGTGTATTTTTCTAAGTTGGATTGAGCATTGCAGCATTGGATTGCACAGCTCCTTTGTTCCCTCAAGGCATTTGTATGTGCAAAGACATGTTCAAGGAATATAACTTGGATGCCCACTTTGGGATTCTGAAGGGAGCGTTCAACCCCATCATGGTGGTATGAAAGTGATGAGTGAGCTACAACAGATGGTGGGCCAAATAGTATTGTGCCAGATTGGAAAGCCACAGCCCCCCAGAGGTGGTTTCTACACAGAGTTTCAACATTTTTAATCTAGGTTAGTCTGGCCAACACACATACAGTTTGAACTGATTGTCAACAGACTTAAGTAACGTAGAGTGAAAAAGTAAGGGTATAATGCTGAACACATAATGAAATCTAAACGTTTGTACTATACCCCAGAGGGATCACGGTAGTTGTTCCCATCTTGCAAAATCCCACCGCATTTGGTCTATTGACACTGTCAGATTGTCTCATACAATCCGTTTAAGATTGCTGCTAACAAGGGCACCAAGATATATCAACTGATTAGACATGAATTTAAAGGGGCGATATCTCAGCAATCCCACTGTAGTGATTCTTTTCATTGGTAGGGCTTCACATTTTGTCCAGTTGTATGTATTTTCTGTGATGTTGGACATACGAGCTGCCAGGAATAGTTAGGAGATGTCAAGGTTTGAAGGATGTTGTGCACATGTAACATAAATTCCAGGTCTCGAGGATGTACTCATTATTGGAAATGAGTGCGCCAGCTAGAGAGCTGCGGCCCGGTTCCAAAGAAGATAATCCAGTATCTCAATTTTACTAAGAAGGAAACTGGGCTTCAGCATCAATAGCAACCCAAAGCGGTCCCAGCACAGCCACGAGGAAGGAGGACGGGCAGCAGCACCCCTTAATGCAGAGAAGTGGGAAGTATACCACCAGAAAGAAGGGGAGAGCGGGAAAACACCACGTCTCTTGAAATGCAGGAAGGCTGCAAACCTCACCCCGTCCCTAAAGTAAACAAAATGGTCTAACGCACCCCTTCGCTATAAAAATACAAAGCAGGCCCGCGCACCGTGTCTGTAGATTAAATAACGTGAATCCGCGTACAACTGTTCAAGGTAAGAAACGCGGGCAAGCACACCGCGCAGAATACATGGGGTGGGACCCAAGAAAGTGAACTGTAAAGTACTAACAAAGCAGACCTAAGCACCGATAGAATGTAACGCATACACTTTCTTAAGGTATAAAATGGGATCATGCACTGCTAGAATCTAAAAAATGGAAATAAAGCAACTTTAATAAACACTGAGTGGAACCTCGTAAAATAAGAGTTACCAGTATGAGCGGTCCGATTAAATCTGATACATACGGCAGCTCCTGTTCTCACACTTATTTTAGTTATGAGTGTTAAACTTTGTCTTGCCCCTGGTAAATACCTTGCACTGTAAAAACCGCTGTAAGTAACGGGGAATGAGAAAGTTGTGGTGCAGTAAGCACCAAAATCTGCAGTGTAGTCAACATTTCAGGCGGGGCTCATATTCGGCGCTATTTATCGCACTGAATAAACAACAAACCCCGCAGTATCATTTGTTATCAGGTGTGGTAAATATCGCAGCAAAATCCAGACCATTTGTATTGAGGACAAATATGGGGGCATATCAGCAAGGCGAGGTGATAGAATTATTGCCGCTTTTACGGCCGTTTTCGGCTGAACAGCGGCGATAATTTTATCGCCTAATTAGCAAGCTCAGGCTAATGCGTGAAAACTTGCATTAGCGTAGGAATTCCTAACGCCCAGCTTTGCATCTCTAATGAGATGCAAAGTGGGCGTTCCTGACCTGACATGACAGAAGAAATGTCGCTAAGCAACATTTCTCCTATCATCAAGCCCCACGCTATGAAGCATAGCGGCAAGAAAAGTATCGATAACCCCTGTTATTGCTACTTTCCTTACGCCTGCTTCAGGACTGACTTAGTCATGATTTCCTATGGAAGGTGGATATCATGGCTAAGTTTGTGAGGCCCTATCATCAAGCTAACGCCACATTGCGTGAGATTATCGCTGTGTTTCCAGCGATAATCTCACGTTAGGCAGTTAGCGTGAGGATTTTTATTGCTTTTGAGATAAGAGTTGCTAATAGCATGCTATCTCAGCGATAAAAATCCACTCTAGCCGGCGATAATTATCCTAGCGCTAAGTGCGCTTAGCGATAATTATCGCCGGTTGTTGCTGATATGCCCCATGGTAATTGTCAAACCTCTTCTCAAAAACACTCCTTCGGCTAGAGAGTGGATTTAGCAGCATGCATGCATGTAAGCATTCCGCTGAAGTATCAAATAAACATGCTTGAATCAGAGCCCTGTGTCTCTGCAAGGGCAGGGGTCACCTTCTAGCTGGGCTATGCATTGAATAACTTTGTAGTAATATGGAAAATGTTTGAGAGAGGCACAGTTTACAGAACTATCCACGGGAAACAGAAAACCATTTTAGGTAAAACTCAATCTATAGGTAAAGCACATCTGCGCAGATTCTTCTGTGGAAGACAAAATGTTAATACATCAGTTGTCATTTTAACTCGTTAGTCTTGAATCCCTCGGCAGAAGCTACCACTGGATGTAAATTGAGACTATATTAGGATTAGCAGTCTGCTGAGTGGAAATGTTGGTAGCGTTAGTATCCTACTTTATTTAGCACTAGTTCTATGGCATTATGGCTGGTGGCAAAAACCACATTGATAATATCCACCATAACATGTTGTTAACTCTGAAAATCCTGTACAGATAGGGCTGATTTAGTGACAGTACAAGTTGATCTCATGTCACTCCTATGCCTTTGAAATGCTTCTGAGGCTATGATGGTCAATGTCATGTTAAAAAGGGGCCTCCAAGAGGCTGGCAGGGCTCGGTCAGTCACATTGCCATGTGTCTCAGAATGGTCCTTCAGGCCTCTACCAGAGAAGATTCAGGAGGAATTTGGAAGAATCAATCTTGAAAGGCAGGAAGGGCTGGGCCAAGTCAGTCACTTATTTTTCTAAGGTTTGCAAGATTGCAGCAGTCACTGAGCAGTCTCATTTGCAAATCCTTCAAAACAACAAAAATTATTCACAGTCATTCAAATATCAATCCAAATATTAAAATAAGTGTAAAAACCTTATGAACTCTCAGGAAGTAGGAGGTATGAATTATCTTCAGATAGATCCCAGTTTCTGACAAGAAAAAAGAGCTGTTGCTCCAAGGATTTGCAGGAATCTAAACATAATCAGCATCAGCCCTCCCGACTACTTGTGTGCTTGGAATTCTGCAGAGAATGTGGGAGGTGGTTTGAATATCTTCCAAGAAGAAGAGTTATAGTTGATTAAAGATCAATGGGTTGAACAAGTGGTGTTTTAGGGTACCTCTTGTTGTTCCAGGACTATCCTCCCTAGATGCACTTTCTGCTGACACCTATACCGAAGAATTCCGATCAGAAGAAGGGCTTACAGGAGATGTGATCAGGTTAATGGAGAATAATGCGATTATTCCAGTCCCCAGAGATAAAAAAGGAATCAGGGGTGTTACTCCTTGGTAGTCTTCCTGGAGAAGAAATCAGGGGACTTTCGATTAATATTACACTTGAAAGAACTGCATATGTGTCTGAGAACTGTTCATTTCACAATTAATACTCTACACATGATTTTGATGGTGACAGAGGCAGATGCTTGTTTGCATATACATCACAAGAACAAAATCAGAGGTATTTAATGTTAACAGTGGGGAGCAAGCATTGGCAGTTTTAGGTACATCCATTTGTCCTCAAGTCCTTCCCTATGGTCTTCACCAAGGTGGGAACCCCAGTAATGGTTATTCAGCACAACCAGAGGATTCATATCCATAATTATCTCTTCCATTTGTTGATTGCGAGTGAACGTTGTGTAGATCTGGGTTGATATACTTGAGAAGTTTGGGTCTCTGCTGAATGCACAGACGTCTTGCCTTCAGCCATCCCAGAGTCTGATTTACCTAGACAAAAAGGTTCCGAGCAGACATTGGAAGGGTGTGCCTTCGACCAAACTGGAAGATAAGACTCATTCAGTGTCTGAGAGGCTTATTGCAGATAACCCAGGCCATAGACAAGGAGTGACCTCAAGTTCAAGGAGACATGGTAGGGGTTTTTGTTTTCTAAGAGGTTTGTTGAGACGATCACTTACAATTAAATGCCTACAATGGATGACGTTCTCCCTTTATCTGTCCTTTCAAGGCAGCCTGTCTCTTTGTAGTCCCATGGGCATGATTGCATATGGGGGCCTTGGTTTATCATATCCTACCACTTTGGTGATTTAAGAGGTCAAAGATAACCTTAGAAAGCTATCCAAGTGGTAGCTGCGGAGAGAAGCCTTCAGGCTTAGTCTTAAAGGAATGTTAAGCAGCTTGTTTTACCAGAATGCAATCTTATTGTATTGTTTAAATGAAAGGAGAACCACACAGTAGTTATAAGAATATATATAATATATATAAGAATATATATTTATTATTATAACACACCTTAAATACCTCACAGTATCTGCTACATGCAGATAACCACAAAGCACACAATACTGTAGCACAGAAACAATCGTAAGTAGCACTAATACACAGTGGGCTCCAGAGCAAGACCAAACCTTATACTAAAATAGTGGTATAAGAACCAAGACTCGAGTTGAGACAGTGTCTAGAAGATGTAGAATCGCTGGGACCCCAAGAAACCACCCAAGGTGAGTAAGTAGGGACCCCACGGAGGACAGGTGCAGTGTGAAAACACGACCGCGTGCTACCTGCAATTCAATTGGAGCATCGCGTTTGTAGTTTTTAAGTTTAAGGACAATTCCAAGTAGATTACGAGGAAACCCTTTGGAACATAGAAGGTAGAAGAGCCACCCCACCTGTGGATACCGAAGTACCAGAGTTACCTATCCCAGAGAAGCCGAGTGCATACGACTGAAGTGGCATCGGAAACCGCCGTGGCTTTCAATCGGAGTCTTCCAAGAAATGCTACTGCTGGAAAGAAGAAAAGTGTCCGGAGGAACCCACAGGTGGATGCTTGATGGAAGGAACCTGAAAGCAGAGGGGACAGAGTCTGGGTCACTCATGAGTGACCAGGGGCTCGGTAGACGAATGCCCACCGATGTCGCGTGCTTCAGGTGTGAAGATGGAGACCTTGACTCTACAACCACAGGGATCAGGAGACGTCGAGGATAACCAGGAGCCGCATATGAGCTGTCCCATGAAGAATGTCAAGTGCTGAGGGATCGGTGTCCGGCGGGAGCACCATCAAGCCCAACCCACAAAGAAGGTCAAAGAAGGTTAAGATTTGTACCAGCTAGGACCTGGGGACGTACCACAGCAAGGGGAGTCAGGGCGGGCCTGAAGCAAACAGGGGAGCCCAAGAAAAGCAGTGTTGTCCCTCAAGTGGACTCACAGGCCGAAGGCACAGGACTCGCGAGGGGACCACTAGCAGTTTAACAAAGTCACAGCTTGCAGGGCACAGAATGTGAGGAGGCCAAAGTCCTTTGTATAAAATGTGTGCATATGTTGGGGCTATCGATAGCCCAATGGACTTAGTTGGGGAACGCCAACAAGCATACACACTTGCAAAAGTACGCAATTCACAGGGGTTTAGGTTATATGATGCCCACGAGGGCTACTGGCCTCAAACTTGATGAGAAGGCAGCTCAATATCAAGGAACATAGGAACCCACCTCTTGTGTTGCTGGAGCCTTCAGAGTCTGCAAGAGCTCAGGATCAGCAGACTGGTCAGTTACGTTACGGTGCCAGTTTGCAGGGGAGTGACTCCTTCACCCCAAGGGAGATACTTCAGTTGTCTTTGATGCTCCAAAGGTCCAGCACAGAGCCTGTATGGTGCATGGGCACAGATGATGCTTTGGATGGAGAGGGAGACAAAGTCATGCCCAGTCAAAATCAAGGAAAGTCCAGAGTGTGCAGACGGTCGAAGGTCAGTGGTTTCTTGATCAGAATCTTGTCCTTGTCGAATCTAGGGTCCTACAACCAGGTACCCACGGGAGAGGGTTGGACAGATTCAGGAGACCCTGCCAGGGGAGGGTCAGGACAGGGGAGAGGTTACTCTCATGTCCTTTGTCCAGTTTCACGCCAGAGCAGGAGCCAATGGCTCCCAGGACTGGTTTGACTGGACAAATGTGCCCCTCGTGCCGACTTTCAGGCACTTTGGAAGTGCACCCACCCAGCCCCAATACACTAAATCCTGTGTGGGAGGTGGTCACACCTCCTTGTGACAGGATGCCTATTGTGCTCCCTTCCTCTGCTCGAGCTTGGCTCAGCAGCAGGAGGGCAGAAATGTGTCTCTGGTCGGCAGCATCCATTTTGTGCTGGTACTGGGAAGACCAGGGACCCCACAAAGCTTGCTTCTGAAGGGAGGAATCATACCTCCCACCCCGGTTACCAGTGATTCCAAGGTGTTTGATACCAAACACAACATGGTTTGTTGCAGCCGTTTTCGAGATAGCATTTTACGCGAGCATATAATGCACCTCTACCTATATATCTGGCTGCGTCACCAACAACCTGGGAGAATGGTCTCCAAAGCCTGCAGGGGTGCTCTGCTCATGCCGGGGCACCCTCTTATGTAAAACCCAGCACCCTGCCTTCAGGATTGTCAAGGCCTGCTATAGGGGTGACTTATAGGTTTTAAGTGTAGTGACCTATAGATATAGTAAACCTATATCTAAAGTAAGTGTTGCATGCACCATCTTACATAGGCTGCAATGGCAGGCCTTTTTGTTCCATTTTGCATGGCCTCTCATGGGTGGCATAATACACGCTTCATCCCATGGGAGGCCTCTGGGGTACCAATGCCCTGGGTACATGTGCACCATATACTAGGGACTGACAAGGGTACCCCAGTATCAAATCTGGAGTGTACCTAAGTACATGACATAACATTTTAGGGAGAAAGCAGATAGACTGGTGTCCTGATTAGCAGAATCCCAGTCAGACTACTCAAAAACAGTGTTACATAAAGCAAAAAGTGGGGGTAACCATAGAAAGCAGATCCTACTTCCCTACAAGGGTCTTTTCAGAATGTTACATTAGAATTGGTTGTTTTTCAGGGGATTTGCGGGAGGTTTGGGAGTCCTAAAGTGGCTCTCTTTGCTGATCACCAAAATGTTCTAGTTCCCAGATTTTTCTTCCTATTCAAGTGAAGGTTAGCTATGGGACTGATTCCTTTGACAAACAAGTGCCTCAAAGCCCTTTATATGCCTTTTCATTCTTTGAATAATATCAAAGATCCAGAGAAAGAGGGTGTGTGCAATAATACATTTGCAGATAATGAAATGCAAAAGGAGAGGGCCCCAGGAGAGCAAGATAAGGAGAGTGGATCAGGGGAACAATACACGGTACAAACAATATTAATTCTAAATTCCCCGTGACATTTCAAGATTGCTCATAGGTCTACAGCAAAATGTATCAAAATAGAACAAAATTGAGCCTCAAATGTAATATGCAAACCAAGATTTTATGAATTAATACACAAAATGTTACTTTCAAATAACTTCCTATTCACTACATCTTGCACTCATACTACAATCACTCAATGTCTTTACATAATAGTGGGTGTTGACATCCCAGGTAAGGAACCCCTTGGTCCATACCTGTACTCCCCTGTAACACCCTTAAATCTAGAATTTAGGTGGCTCTCCAGACCCTGAAATCAGATCTACAATGACCTACGAAGCCCGGACACCAAAGAGCTGCTTCAGCAAAAGAGAAGAAGCACCAGTAACTGACCCTGCGCAAGCGCTGCTGACCTGTTTGCTGCCTTTCACCTCTGCTACAAAAAGACAACTTGTCCTGTTGGCCCAGCGACCTCCAAAACCCTCGGCGGACTGCGTGCCTTCAACAAAGACTCTAAATCTCGCATGGACAGCAGACCTGTCCAAGAAGAAACAATTTCAAAGCTCAAGAACTCTGCTCTGAGGAACCTTGAACTCGCCTCCAGGTCCACTTCTGCACACAGCACCCACGGCCGAGTACAAGTGGCCCACTGGTCCTGGGAAGGTTCCCTAGCACTTCTGCGCACGAATCCTCTGTCCTCGACTCAACTTGAAGACTACCCCTGATAGCGACTTGCCCAATAAGAGCTTTCCAATGCTTAAGGACCCCCTGCACCCAAAGTTCCTCAACTTTTGGTGTCCCTACTTGTCCTAGCATCTCTGCTTACCTGTGCAGCTGTGGGTTTTCTTTGTCCAGTCATTTGACCTGAGCATGCAGCCTTTCTTCAAGACCGATCTATTCCATTGGTTAACACTGGGCACCATATGCTGTGTCGGCACTCTGCACCCGGCCACCCCTACACTGAGGCTGTAAGTTTGGTGATGCCTTGTGACCCTCCTTGTACTTACCTTAACTCCAGGAGATCGTCCCCTGACACCACTTTACTCACCTGTAAGCAGCGAGACTTTGAGTACGCCCAGTCTCCATTGGTTAACATTGGGAGCCCAACCTCAAATTTGACCTCTGCACCCAGCCGACCTGTGCACTAGTGGTGCACTCTTGGAAATGATTTGAACCCTGCCGGTTGTTGACCAGAGACCCCAAAGAAGTTGAATACTTACCTGCAAAAACTGCATTCTTGTTTTCCTCTCATAGGTTAACATTGCAAATCTTGAAAATTGCACTGGGGCCACTTTTTAACGTATAAAGCATTTTTCCATGAAAAACATACTTACTTTTTGCAAACATCTTGGTCTTGAAATAAATCGTGAAAGAGGCTTATTTTTCTAAAATTGGTGTAGATCTCCTTTTTCAGTTGTGTTATTAATTAGTCATTGTGTGCATAACAAATGTCTCCTCACCCACAACACTGCACCAGTGTACCTCAACAGACGACTCAGCTTCTACACCCCCACCCGCCAGCTTCGCTCTGCCAACCTCGCCCTTGCCACAGTCCCCCGCATCCGAAGAGCGACCTCTGGCAGTAGATCGTTCTCCCACCTCGCCGCCAAGAACTTGAACACCCTCCCCATCCACCTACGGCAGACCCAAGACTTGCTGACCTTCAGAAGACTCCTCAAGACCTGGCTTTTTGAGCAGTAGCAGCTCCCCCCCAGCGCCTTGAGACCCTCACGGGTAAGTAGTGCGCTTTACAAATGCTATGATTGATTGATTGATTGATTACACTCTTCTGTGTTAGGCTTAAGACCTAAGGCTGCTCACCCACACTACCACAAATAGAGCACTTAGGGTTTACATTGAGCCCTGTACACTTCTGGGGGAATCTCCAGACTATGTGCACTATATACCCACCTAGTGGTATGGCATATGCAGAGCCAGCTTCTTATAGTGATTGTCCCTTTTACTTAGTAAAGGAAGTGGGTCCTTTTTAATAAAAAGATAAAAACATTTCTTGAGAATTGGTTCCCTCAGTGAGGCACGGCCTCACAATTGCATTTAGAAAGTACTAAGCTAGACGGCGTGGAATAAGCGCAATGTAATATGTGTGTGAGTGTGTGTGAGGGAGAGAGAGTGAGAAAGAGTTCACCATGTATTTTACAGTGGGAAAGGCGGGGATGCAATCCACCCTACTACAGCATGGCTTGCATTATCTAATCGAATATATTCTAAAGTGTAGTTTCTGATAACCTATGAAAGATTTCAACTTCATTCTTAAATAATACTTCGGATTTAGGTTTGATAAACGAACAGTGCGTTCAGGTTCATCGAAATGTTAACACCTGGTTCAATTTGCGGTTGTAGTATTTGCTTAAATTGACCTACGATACCTGCATCTTGCAGTTTGTACATAGTGAAAAAGCACACGTTCAAGTGAAGCTCACTATGCAAGGGGAGGAGAGTGAAATTGACTCCCTCAGGAGTTAACATTTTCCTTTCAGAAAACATAAGTAGTGTGTTCATTATATCCGCTGTTAATTTAGGATAGAAAGATGCACATTCAAGAAATGTTTCAATCAAATGCTGTTTCACTGTATATGCTTTATTCAGCAATGAGTTGCCTGAAACTATCCTATCTATCACGAAAAGTACAAATGCTGGTTGATGACCAGCCTTTTAGAGATCGACATATGGTTTCTGATGATAGTCTGAAAAACACTGGGGTATAAAACAAAAATAATGTGTGTCTTCGCATTCAAAGTTAGCAATCGATTGAATGAACAGTCTACTTCTGATGTTCTTCATTGAACGTTCTTCCTTCCTCCTTGGAGATTTTCAAGCACAGTGAGGTAGAGCTTTCCTAATTCAAGCAGGAAAAGTACATTAGCAGTGGGAGCAGATCACGCCCGCTGCCAGGATGCAATTGTCACATATTTCTTTGGTTGCATTGCTTCCACAGTCTCAGCTCCAGAGCTTTGCCACATACCACAGGCCTCTATCTGCTTTATAGTTTCACACATCAGCCTAACTCATGAGCTAGTTACCCACAAATCTGTTTGAGACTCTGGTGTTGGACTGGTGTTGTGGATTGTTTACTGAAGGGCTGGTTTAGAGCTCAGTCCACAAACCGAAGGCAAAAACAATGGAGCACAAATTATATTTCACTGGTTTATGTGCCTGATCGATTCATGGATGCAAAAATGGAAGATTAACACATTCAAAGCATATTTGTGCCCAATTGGTTTATATAATTTCTACTTGTTTTGGATTGTGTTGTCTTTTACCATCAGTTGTTTCTGTTGGTAAATGAGAGATTAGAACAACACCAATGTGTGCATTGCTCCTATTGAACAGCAGTGTAAACTCGAAGATATTTACAATTTGAACGAGTTTTTGTACTACCGATGGGGACTGAACACATGTATCATGGCTCACGCCCCTACCGCAAGTGATGGTAGCCTATCGGCTAATTTGCTAGTAGTCCATGGTAAATGTACCTGGTACATGTGATCTAAATGAACATGAGTAACCCTGGGCGTAGTTTGCAAAGTAGCACTACGCGAAGATACGCAAAGTGCACTTCGCACTATGCAAGCTACGCGTAGCACTTTGCGAACTGTGTAGTACCATTTTCAATGATTGCACAGTGCGTTCAACCATCCGGCACTGTGCAATCATTGAAAACGGCATCTTGCACAGTGCGAGCTGTAGTTTTCTGCCGCTCGAGTAGATTTTTACTCGAGCGGCACCTTTCTCAACACGGACTGGTAGTTTCTCATCGTGAGCGGTCGCGAGCATACGCGACCATTCGCAATGAGAAACCTGACCTCCTCGCATTGTGAATCTCGCCGGGATGTTTATTTTCCACGCTCTCGATCTGCAACTTGATGTTGCTGATCGCGAACAAGGAAAATGTCTCGCCGGTATGTCATTTTGCTTGCTCGCGGTCGCCAACTTGATGTTGAGGACCGCGAGCAAGCAAAAAATTACCGCTGCACTACGCAACACTACGCTACGCATCTTTGCACTGTGCTACGTGCAATTCGCGTAGTGCGAAGTAGCGCAAACTTTGCAAACTACACGAGCGTAGCGCAGTGCTTTGCCCAGGCTTAGTGAGTAGTTTCAACAACCGTTTACTTTGCAGACTCTTTTCGCAAACAAAGAGCAAAACTAAATAACAAGTTATGCTCAATTCTCAGTTCCGGTTTCTTAATGAAAATGTTCTTTGTGATTGCGTAGTTACAGTAATTTCTCTTTTTCATTACATTAAAGCAGTTTAGGTCTGCTTATTTGCATGTACTGTTTCCATGTAAACAGAGGAGAAGACAGCATTATATATTCAGTCACCCTTCTTAGCGGCCATAACCTTTTTAATGCATCATTCACCTCAGTGGGTGGAGCGCTCACTGCTGAGATCAATAAACCACCCTTGCACATTTAAATCTCAGCAGCACTGCCTCAGCATTCTATGGCTCAGAACTACAAGGAAGTAGTACTGATAATTTTGATACCACTCTATTCCATTGATGAAGCTTGCATCATTCAGGTTGTAGCCTGTGCTGTTTTTATCTTTACCACCAAATGGAGGCCTGTCAATGAATGCATCAATTTTATCCCATTCTCAGTCTCAGGGGCTTTCTATTTTTGCCACTTCCCTTGCATGGAGTTTGGGACAAACTGCTGGGGGTTTTTGCCGAGGAAGCACCTGATTCATTGAAGGATAATAAAAGGATGACACTGGTATGAAGTGACTCGAAAAATGTGGTGAGATGGTGGGACAGAGAGCAATAGAAAATGGGGGCCACCAGCAGGGCAAGGATAAACTCTGGAAATCCACTTCCAGGAAAGAGAAAACGAGGGAGGGTCAGAGCAGTAGGCAGCGTACAAAAATGCACTTAAAAGCACTAGAGCTCTGCTCTAGGATCAGATAGATGTTGCAAAAACGCAAGGAACCACTACGACGATAATGCAAAGTGAGGTCTACTTAGTCTAGCTTTGTACTAAGAGAGTACCCGGGAAGTGGCCCGTAAAAATGACAGGAACAAAGATCATCAGGGACCCGCTGTAGCCAGTGAAAGGATGGCGAGGCACAAGAAGAAGGGCTAACGGGATGATGAGATGACTTGACATTTCAGTGTTCCTCTGCAGGAATAGGGAGATGGAGAGAGATCCAAATCAAAGGACCACTGAGAACAATGGATCAATAATGACTGGGGGCACAATATAGTGAGGGTGTAATCCTGCTGAAGTGCGCTGCGAGGGAGGAGGTATCAGAACAGTTTGCCACTAAAGGGATAGACCAGTGTCAGAAGTATGGGTGGGCATAACGAGCGTAATTCAGTTTAGTGTAAACATGCAGAATTACCTAAGAATTCCACAAGACTGTGCATAATTATGCAAGAAGAGTAATTCTGCATTTAGCGCTATTTGTTAGCACAAAAATTCCCCTCTGTGTCCAGAATCGGCTAGAGAATACATTTTGTACTAAGAAATAGCTCTAATTGCAACAGCACATGAATAACGCGCACAAACAGCTGCTCGCTAAATGTCCTCTTGGAGTGGGATCTTCCTCAGCCTATTCCTGCCATTTAGTGCTATTTTCTTTCCACAGAAAGCCCCCTTATATCTAAGATTTGTGCGATAATGCATTTTGTGCTAGGAAATAGTGCTAAATGCAGCAGAACATGAATTGTGAGCGCGAGCAGCCTCTCACGTAATGTGGTCTTGCAGATTTTTCCCTCAGATGACTCTTACTGCCACCAGCAGGAGTAATTGTGTTATTACTGGTAATTCTGTGCAAAGGGTAACTCGAATTTACTGATATTACTCCGATTACTCTGGCTTAATTGAAATTCCGCTCGGGCCGAGTCAGAAGTCACTTGCAAGGAGGATGGGACAAAGGTCACCAGGACCACCAAGAGAATGAGCCAATTCCATGGCTCTTTCTCTTGGGCGTCTTGGCGACATTGAGACAGGAACCATAAATCACTGGTTTTCCACCACAATGAGGATGAGCAAGATAGAACATCTAGTCAAAGGGTCACTCAGAGATTGCATCAAAAAGCAAAGGAGCAAAAGACATATGCTGCTAATGCTTTGATATCTGCAGAACCCATATGTTTGATTCCCATGCTGTAAGTAAAGTGAGCTCTTTTCCAGATGATCTGAATAGTAGTAGTGCTAAGAATTGATGGACGTAATGTGTGTCCATGCAAGATTTGTGGTGGACTTGCAGTAGCAAGTTCCAGGCCATAGCGGTTTGCAGACACTGTCAAATGGTGTCTCTTACAACGGGGTCGGCAGACCGCTACAGTTTGGACATTTTTATTGCAAGTCCACACCAAATCCTGCATTGACAAACTTTACTTCCATCAATTCTTAACACTAAAATGTTTTACATCATTAGGAAAAGGGTTCACCTTACACAGGGTGCATGCAACCTGTCAGCAACCGATCATTTTATTGCTGTGCATTTTCTTCCCATCATTAGGGACGGGAAATAAGCTTTGAAAAATGTGTATAGATGAAACACGTGTCAGCTGTATTGAGTGTTCAGGGAGACTTCAACTGAATGCACAGCATATTAAAGAATTCCCAATAACTCTATTTTAATTCCCCAGCTGAATCCATTTGCAGTACTATATTGCTGGCTCTGTATTTATTTGTTTCTACTGAATACATCTGTATCTTCACTTATGAATATTGATTTTACTCGGAAAAACACAACATTTAAATGAAAAAAAAGAGAAACATAATTTGCGTGAATAACAGTGGGTTTACCAACACACCACTTCTGGACTCTAAATCGTGGTGTGCTCCAGATCTTCCAATAACATTATTGAGTGTGGCCTTTTACCACACTCTGCTTCTACAAGTTAGGTAGCAAGGGTGCAGTCTGATGTAGCACCTAAATGTACATGGGCTCGACAATTACACATGTTTTGTTCATTTCAGTATATTCTCACACTTGCTTGGATGTGTGGTTAAACCTAACCACTGCTACCAATTGGAAAGTTGTAAATTGGCATACAAAAGACGACGCAGTAGTGCCTTCACAACATAATGGTTACCTTTTTTTCTGTCTTTGGGCTTCTCTGTCAACAAGATAACCTACATGCTTCAAAGACCCTGTAGTTGTCTGGAAGGCTTGGAATATATGCCTCACTACTAGTCACCTTCTTTCTGCCACATTACCTCTGCTTCGCTTCACCTTCCCCAATCTAGGTCCTTTTACATAAAGTGGCTTCATAAGTAGAAAGCAATTGCTCTTAGAAAAATATGTGATACCTGTTCAGCAACAACAAACAAAAGAAGAATTAAGAAATTAAATAACCTATCAAAATAGTCGAACAGTTAAACGTTTGAGTACAAAACATAACAAAGAAGATGATAGATATGAGGATTCAGGTGTAATTGCAAAAACAAAAAAACATTCAATAGGAAAAAAATGTGAAGTTAAAAATCAGTGTTATTTGTATGCCCTTATTATAAGTGCCCCAAAAATAGGTTAGAGTTCGGGGTGGGGTGTTCAAAAGCATGCCTGCGAGACAATTTACCACATCCACATGGTGGTGCAAAATATGTCATGCCATACCAATGCCACCTGTGACGTTTTGTACTGAAAATAAATATACAAAACTATTCACTTCAGGGTGAGACTCAGTGTTCAGTATTCCAAGCTGCCCCTGAAGTCCTCTAAAGAGCTCATTTGAAGCTTCAATCTCCAGGATGTCAGCTTGATTCACTTGAATGTTGCCCTCTGTCACTCGGTGTGCACGGATTACGGAAAATGGCAAGTGGACTTCCTCCATAATAGAACTGCTTTGTTGGCTAAAATAACCTGACCAGGCTCTATCTTAGACCTCTGGTGGGCTCTGGGTGGGGTCCCTGTCCTGCTATGTCTCATAATGCCAAGAAAGGGCTTCTGCAGGGCCAGGGATGGCTCTCTGCTTCACTGAGATAAAGAGGTCTCACTTGCTCTGGGGTAATAGTATTGTTGGCCCGCGCTTGCAAGCCTCCTGCCTTAGACTCCATTCTCCAGCCTGCCATTTTGAAAAGCACCAACAATGGGGTCCTGCAGGCCAAGGGGAGACTAAGAAGCTCTAACTGGGCTCCAGGTCATAGCTCTGGCATGCCTGGCAAACATGCCATCAGCCCTGGACTCCATTTTCTAGCAACAGAGTAGCAAAGTGCCTGGGACAGTGTCTCACAGGCCAGAGGAGGGCTTCCCTGCTTCACAGGAAAGATCTGACTGGGTCCAATCTCAGAGCTCTGATTGTCCTGGGGTGCAAGTCCCCTGTCCTGGCTCCATTCTCTCATTCTCTGTCCACTGTGTTGCAGAGTGCCAGAGACAGGTTCCCACAGGCTCTGGAAGGCTTCCCTCCTTTGCCAGGATAAAAAGCTCTGACTGCGCCTTGAGTCAGAGCTCTGCGTGGCCCGAGAGTGCAAGTCCCCTAACTTTGGGCTCCATTCTCTGTCCGTACATATTGTAAAGTGCCACAGACAGGGTCCCATAGGCCCTGTGCGGGCTCCCTGTTTCGCCAAAATAAGAAATTCTTACTTGACCGAATGCCAGAGATACAGCTGGCCATGGTGTGTAAGCCTGTGGCCCTGGGGTCCATTCTGTGGCTTGCTGTGTCACAAAGTACCCCAGACAGGGTCTCTCAGTGCCAGGGAGGACTCCCCTGCTTTGCTGGATTAAGAACTTCTGACTGGGTCTAATGTCAGAGCTCATGCTAGTCTGGGGGTGCAAGCTTCTGGCACTGGGCTCCATTGACTGCCCCTCCCCCATGTTGCAAAGTACACTGAACAAGGTCCAGCAGTCGCATGGTAGGTTACCCTGACCTTGCTTGTTTATTAAGCTCTGACCAGGCCTGGGGTGAGCACTCTGGCTGGAGCCAGGTGAGGGCCACAGGACTCGGGAGCCATGCGTCCTATTGCCATGTTTTTCAGTGCAAAGGTCTGGCTTCCACACTCCTGTGGAGGGCTCCTCTGCTTCACTTGATTGATTAAGAAGCTGTGACCAGTCCATGAGCCAGAGCTCCAGTGGGCCCCTCGTGAGTGTGCCGTTGACCCAGGGTCCATGTGCCCTGCTGATGTGTGCCTGAGTGGCCACGATGGACTCCTACAGGCCTGAGGAGGACATGCCTGCTTCATCGGGGTGAAACGCTCTGAGCCGGGTCAGGGTGGAGGTTCTGTGGAGGTCAAGATGGTGCCTGGCTGCGGACTCACCGTCAATGGTTCTTCCAAATCCGATATCACACGTCGTTTGACAGAAGGCAGATTGATTTTCATCGTGCTCTTTGTCCGCCACTTATTGTGCTGTTTTTAAAAATCGGACCACTTGTATCCCTATCACAGAGACATCGCTTTGATATGCCATTTCTTGTTTGCATTCCTGTTTGTATTATATGTCACTCAAAAAAGAGAGAGAAGCCCCACGTACCAAAGGGACAGGGCATTACTTAGACAAAGAAGAATATAAATTCCCTTTGGTGACCAAATAAAATATTTGTTCAACCAATCATATCAAATGTACCACAAAACATTCATATCAATCATACAAAAAACCATATGCCTATATTTTCAATGCCACAAGACAACCACTGAATAATTATAGAATGCCACCTATATTTTATTAAAAAATGGTAGTACCATTGAACATTGTTAATTATACAGAATTCATAAATCTTCATATTATCAAAAAGATATAACAGTATACAATTTCATGCATTTCATAGACAGCATATCAATTAATCACAAGAGAGATGCAAATATCCATCAAGTATCAAGAACAAATATTTGATCACATAGACGGATCCTAAAATTGTACATACACTATATTCCTGTGTTAAAAACAATCAAAAATATAGTCTAATAGAAGGATAAAACAAAGGAAGAGAGAGACAGACAGCAACAATGACAGTACACTTATTAGTGGTTCATAGACTAATCCAGGTAAAAAAGCCTCAAAAGCAATACATGTATGCAGTCCAAATGTTTTTATCAAAATGGCTGGCTGGTACCCTGGATTTAGTTTATCCCAAGCTTTGATCGTTTTGTGGTGTTCCCAGAATAATGGCCAACTTTATCAAGACAAATATAATGTACCTCTCCTTTTAAAGTCTTCAAACAAATACCCAAGCAACTGTGGTGAGTAAATGTGTGTTATTTCAATAGGCAAAATAAAAGGGCAAAAATTAACTCGCAGAATTCAGTCGGTATGTTAAATCAAAAGTCAGACCAGGAAAAGTTCCAATAATAAGAATTCATTTGGTCAGCCTTGTACTTCTGCCTATTTGTGATATGGCATCGTAGTGGCTTCAGAGAGTTAGCATATGCTATCTGAATGTGAAAAAAGTGGGTGAAGCTTATAGTTGGATGAGTAACATCATAGCTGTTACTATTGCATAGGGGAGGGTGTGAATTATGGTACAGATGTAAGGTCACACCTGTTTGTGTTTCCAATATGAGTTGTATGAAGGATAATGGTGGGACAGAGTTAGGAAAGGGTGGATTGTTATTACAATAAGAATTTAGTGATTTGTGACAGTCATCAGGTAGCATACTTGTGGGAAGAGGTTGTAGTTAGTGGAGAGATTTGTGTTAGTGATTAGGGGTGCCAGAGTGTAGAGTGAGTGGATTTGGAGGCAGGCAAGAGCAAGTGCTTATACCTAACAGCCTCCACTCCACATGCAATTCTCATGTATGGAGTATGAACAACACCTTCTCCTCCCAAGGCAAGTAGTTGAGTGCCATGGGAGACCACCAACAATTTCTGGGGCATCTTGGTGTGTCCTGGAAGTGAGGGGACAAACTATTCCCTGGTGGTTATTCACTGCTTGTGGATCACCTCCCGTGAGTGTCTGGTATAGGAGACAACATTCCCAACATTCCCCTTATTCTCAATTATGACCTACATTTCCCTTCTCTTGCTCATGACTTTTGTATGGAGCTCTGCTCCAAACAACTGGGGATAGGTGATGAATACAGGCCCCAGCCAGGCCCGCAGGACACAAGGGTTCGCTCTCCTGTAATGGAATCTATAAGGAAGTTGGCACGGAAACGGCAAAGTACAAAGACAGCATTTATTAACCCTTAAGGGTGGTCCTACAATCCACACAACACTCTTCAGTATTGCATAGAGTAGCACAAAGAACTTACGTACATGGTCCCCTTTTATACACAGTAGAGGGGCTCATAAGTGGGTGGATACAACATGAGGTCGAGGAACATTACCATTTACGGTCATTTTCGATACTGAATCAATATGTGGGCGGAGCTAACACACTCCTTGAGCCCGCGAAAACATGGTCAAGCAAGGCTAACTGATAACAGATGTGGTCAAGTCTGGGCATGTGCCAGATGGACAAAAGAGCTATTTATAGACTGTTACTAGGCAGATTGCAAGAGCGACTAACACAGAGGTTGGACTCTTCTCGTGGGGAACACGTGGAAGCATGACAATACAAAAATGGAGTCCAAGCTTCGGCCAACATAACAGAGAAAACACGATCTATAAAAGGGGAATTAATGTCTTTAGTAAATGCTTAATCACATCGTTGTTTCAATTTACAACAGACGACCCTTTCAGCATTTACTGAAGACATCCGGTTTGTTAGGATAATCATCATGTATGTCAATTGTCATCATTTCTTCAACTTCTTTAGCTAAACGTTTTTGGTGGGCAACATCGGCAATAGCTTTCTTATCAGGGATACAGAATGATACACATAATGAGCAGAGCAAGGGACCACATTGAACGCAGATACAGCACGAAAACAGAACCGCCACAATAATGCAGAGACCAGTTAGAACCTTCCATCCCCAGGCGGTAATTAACGACCAAAACCATCCAGAAAAGGACCAAGTGCCGTTTTCTGTATGGATCTCAGCTGCAATTTTATGCAGTTTATTGATGGCATTATAAACTGATGGCGTATGATCAGGGATAAACACACAACAGCTACTTCCAATAATTTTACATGCTCCTCCTCTGTCAGCTAGCATAACGTCTAATACCATACGATTCTGCAATGCAACAATTCTAGTAATTTGCAATTCCTCCGTAAGATTCCCAAGAGCAGCAGCAGTCTGATTTGTCACAGCTTCTACCACTCTTGTTAATCTTCGGATCTTCCTACTGTTCAGGGCAGCTCCAACAAAGAAAAACAGTCCTAAGTTAAAATCAATATACTGCTGCAGACTGGTGTCAGTCTGATCTACATCGTCAATTGATAAAGTACGTTTATACCTATTTACAGTCACATTATTCAATAATTTCAGATCCTTATGATAAGATGCGGGTGCTAGGAATACAGGAGGTAGTAGAAATGATACATAGCATACCCCAGACCACCCAGCCGGCAGACGGTAATAACCTTTATTTCCACACACAAAGTACGTATTATGGGAGGCTAAGAAGGTACTATTGTTCAACCCATCAATATTCAAAACAGTAATGCAATCACTAACACCAACAGGGATGAAACCCACACTCTGGACACACAGGTCCGCTTGAGCTTGTGCTACTTGAATCACAAATTTGTCTTTTCCCACAGTGTCTCTTGTGTTCGTGAAGATGTAGGGAATGGATTCATTGTCTGGTCGGTACTCTTCCCACTCCCAAATTGTCCCATTCGCTTGTGGATACCCATTCTTGTCTTGATGACATTCTTTATTGAGTCTGAAGAGCAATCGTCCCACTGTCGGTTTCCGAGTGGCAAAAAGCAAAGTATACCATGCTCTACAAGAGCCATTATGAGAGAAAGGAAGTGGTATAAATGGCGTTCCTCCTTTCTTCTGATGAGCTGGCATCATCCCACATATCCAACAGTTCGTAGCATTCGTAGCAACGTGGGTATGATGCAACATCTGGATGAAAGTGTTATTCAAGTAAGATTGTCGATGCTTCAACTCTTGATACGGTAATGTATAAAAGTAGTGCTCCTCAGGCACCGGAGTTGTCAATACAAGAATCTTCCGAGCGGGAGTTACATCCTCCACGAACCATGTGGTTATCCCAACAATGGCTACTGTCAACATGAACCCTAATGCACAAAGGATTTTCTTTTTCTCCATATCAAAAGCAAAAATAAACCCAATATCTTCCTGAAACTAAAAGTCTGTCAGAACTCTTCCCCTTGGGCAGCGGTTGATTTCTTCACCAGCGGGCCAAGACGGGTGTCGCTACACTAATGCAGGGCTGATCCCCCCCCCTTGCCTCATCGGCTCTCCGTTTCACTAACCCAAGGGCCGTTCTGACAGTATGTCCCGGTACTGGAAAACTCACTTCCTTGGTCGAAGATGATATCGCCTTCCTCCAGGAGTCGCGTGGTCCGGAAAGAGCTCCTCAGTGGCATTTGGCTCCGCAGCACGGCCTGTCTCTGCAGCCAAAATTTCTCGTTGATCGGTCAGCACGGCAGGTTCCACCAATCCGGGCGGCACCTTCCTACAGTGCAGAGAGTGGATCCAATTCTTTCTGTTGGAGACTCGCACAGCCGTTCTCGTTGCGAGGAGGACCTGCTCAGGGCCCACCCATCTCGGCTCCAAACTGTTCGTTCTGTCGAAGACTTTCACCATGACATGGTCACCAGGCCGGAGACCATGTCCTTCGCCGGTAGACCGATCAGGGAGCGCCTCCCGGACCTGTTGATGAATAGAAACCAAGTTATCCGTTAACTGTGCCAGATAATCACTCATCATCACACAAGGTACATCATACACAGCCTTAGGTTTTGGCGGACCCCAAATATTCATTGGGCGTCCGAAAACAACCTCATATGGCGTAAGGCCAGTTCGAGAGTGCGGTACTGATCTAATTGACAATAACGCCAGTGGCAGAGCGTCTGGCCAAGTCAAAGACGTCGAAGCTTGAATTTTGGCGATCTTAAGCTTCAGTGTACCATTATACTTCTCAACTAGGCCTGCAGACTGAGGGTGAAACACGGCGTGGAACTTCTGAGTGATGCCTAGGCCCTTCAAGACATACTTTATAACATCCGCTACAAAGTGAGGGCCATTATCACTCCACAGAAGTCTACAAACGCCATATCGGGGGAAAAACTCCTTCAGCAGCAGCTTCGCAGTAGTCATTGCAGTATTGTCTTTCGTAGGGTACGCTTCAACCCATTTGCTGAAAGCGCAAACCACTACTAGAACATACTTCAGATTATTACAGCGCTCCAGCTGGATATAATCCATCTGCAGAACCTCAAAGGGTGCAGTGGGTGTCACAAATCCTCCTGCTGGAGTTCGAGTACCTTTTCCTGGGTTATACCTCAGGCAGATCATACAGGTCTGCACCACCCTCTTTGCTGTGCTAGCAATCTCTGGATGCTCCCAGACTTGGGTAAGCAATTTTACAATTGCGGAAGCTCCAACATGTGCTAGCCCATGTGCCATCTGAACCATAGGTTGTACAAAAGCCGTGGGTAATTTCCATCTATCCATCTGCTTATTTCTCCAGCAACCCTCATCATCCAATTCTCCCTCGCTAGCCCATTGTTCCCGCTCTTTGTCAGAAGCGGTCCTTTGCATTTCTCGCACTTCCTCCTTTGCATCATGCCATCTCTCCACCTGTGACTTCACTACATACATGGCAGTAGTACCGGGCTGCATCGCAGTCTCCCGTGCTACCCGATCCGCTAACGCATTCCCTTCTCCAACTTTATCAACCACTTTCCTATGGGCGCTACACTTAACGATGGCAATTTTCTTCGGGTATGTCAGTGCAGTTAAAAGATTGTGAACTAACTCTCCATGCATTATCTGAACTCCATGTGACGTTAAAAACCCTCTCTCCTTCCAGAGTAGGCCGAAGTCATGCGCTACTCCGAAGGCATAGCGGCTATCTGTATAAACATTCACACATAGTCCTCTACTGAGCTCACATGCTCGTGTTAATGCTATCAGTTCCGCTGCTTGAGCTGATTTCTGTGGTATTCGTGCTGTCTCCACTATCGTTTGTAATGTGGTAATTGCATATGCTGCTGAAGTCGTACCATCTGGTAGCTTCAAACAGGATCCATCCACCCACAGTTCTCCATCTACATCTGGAAAGGGCGTATCCTGGAGATCAATACGACCCTTTGTTTGTTCCTCAGTCACGAGAATACAATCATGCGCTTTCCGCGCCTCAGGCTGGGTTTCGGGGTATGGCAACAATGTTGCCGGGTTTAACGTTACGCACCTTTTCAACGTAAGATGAGGAGCCAAAAGCGTCAACTCATATCCCGTTAAACGGGCGCTGGTCAAATGCTGCGTCTTCGTTTGATTGAGCAGGGCATCGACAGCATGGGGGACTAATACCAACAGCTTATGAGATAACACAATTCCCTCGCTTTGGCGTATTGACACAGCTGTCGCCGCAACCGAGCGAAAACATCCTGGTAATGCTCGGGCGACAGGATCAAGTACAGCCGAAAAATATGCACATGGGCGCTGCTTATCGCCGTGCATCTGCACTAAAACTGACAATGCACATCCATCTTTCTCATGCACATACAACGAAAAGGGTTTTGCATAATCAGGGGTCCCTAACACTGGTGCTGAACAAAGGGCCTGTCGTAGTTGCTGAAAAGCAGTATCACACTCGTCTGACCAAGGGATGGGGATAGGCGTGTCCTTTGTCAAAAGGGCTAACAATGGCTTAGCTATGTGCGAAAACCCCAATATCCACTGTCTACAAAAAGAAACAAGGCCCAAAAATGCACGCACATCCTTCTGTGTGGACGGTCTCGGTGTATCCAAAATTACTTGGATACGATCCGGTGTGAGTGCACGTCCCTCCTTAGACAAAAGGTGACCCAAATAAGTCACCTTTGGTCTACAGAATTGCAATTTCTTCCTAGATACCTTATGATTGTGGGATGCTAAAAAGGAGAGTAAGGATAACGTACTTTTTTCACACAACTCTAGGGTGTCAGCCGCCAGCAAGATGTCATCAACATATTGAATGAGGGCGACCCCCTCAAGCAGAACAAAGGAATCCAATTGTCGTTTCAAAGCCTGACTGTAAATGCTAGGGCTTTCTGTGTAGCCCTGGGGAATCCTACAAAAACGATAAGATCTATTATTTAATGTAAACCCAAAAAGATATCGGCTATCAGGGTGAATGGGAATGGAAAAGAAGGCATTTTTCAAATCAATCACTGAGAACATGGTCGCCGTAGGCGGGACCAAGGTGAGCAACGTCGTGATATCGGAAACCACTGGGTATTGAGGTATCACGATCTTGTTCACTTCTCTCAAATCAATTATAAACCGATAAACTCTGGCATCCGTATCCTTTTTCAGTATGGGAAGAATCGGACTGTTACAAATTCAACCTTCAGGTCCAGCCCTACTTGATGCATCGGTTTGAGTTCTACTTCTACAGAACTTAAATACACATCACGTCGCTTCACTACGCGACTAGCTGCGGCACCATACCGGCTGGTATTTACGTTTTTGCTCGCATTACCTGTTTTCAATTGGGTTGCCTTTGGTTTATCAGACGAGACTCCGTTACCTGCCGCCGCTGAGGGAACCGCTCATACCATCGCCACGCCAGCGCTGCTGGCGCTGCTGTCTTGGGTACTCTTTGCTGTTTGCCTCCCCCGCCGCCGCCATCACCATACTTGCGGTCGAGAGCGGGGGGAGACTACAGCCCCCAAGCACCCCTGCGGCCACTGACGCCGCCAACGCGCCCGGAGGCGCTTTAAAAACACGCGCCTTCCTCCGCGTCGCGGGACGCGCGCGGGCGGCGCCGGGCTGAGCCCGGGCAGAGGGCGGGCCGTCTGTGGCCGTCCGGGGCAGGAGGAGGCAGGGCAGGGCCACCCCTCTATCATCTGCATCACGTCTTGGTGAGTCTAATGAACCTTTTAAATATGGAGTCTGTAAATGCTGGTATCACACAGGATGATTTTCCGTTCCCCCCTGCTACATTTGAGTCCCTACTTGAAAATGCACTGAACTTGGTATCTAGTGAAATAGCTGACACTGAAAGAAGAATGTCCATGAGCTGTTCCCACAATATTATTCAGTCGACATCACTGTCAAATAGCCCTGGGATTCCTCTATCACCAGCTGTTGTAATTACAAAACCGGTATTAGTACTACCACCACCCGTATCCCTGTTGTCTGAAACTGCTCCTACTATCACAATTGCCTCCCAGGATGATGTCATTACTGTGGGACCTACTGACACCAGTAATAAACAGGGAGGGGAAAAACGCAAAAGGGGTACTACCAAACCTAGTGCTAATAAAAGGAAAAGACCCCCAACGAGCAAGAATCAGCCGACGCCTCAGTGCCTGTGGAATAAACAAAAATTCACTGAGGCACAAATTGCTCATGTTGTGGACAAAGACATCGTGGTTGCGGATGAGGATACTCTTACCGCAACCACCGTTGACTCAAGTGGGCCTTTTAATACTATATGGACCCAAACAACACTAATGGGAGATAATTACCATCTCACGAAACAGAATGGGAACCTTATAGAAACCATAGTGGACACTATTTTTAATCGACTAGAAAAGTTAATGATCAATCAGTTTAATAATGTTTTTAAAAGACTTGATAGATTAGATAACCTGGTTAAGAACGAAGAAGCAAAAAGAAAGGGATCTGTCATCCTGGATCAAATCAGAGCTGACCGTCTCGTAAAACAACTTGAATCTGTAAGCAACACTATGTCACTAAAGAAACAGGAAGTTTCCATCTTACCGGGCGGTGGCACGAGTAATCCTGGAACATCAGCCCATTCTCCTGCACTACCTACAATCCAACCACGATCTGCTAATGGAGGGAAGAATCTGACAAAATCCAATCTACCCCCCAAATCTACCCCAACTCCTGCACCTAGACAAACTGCCCCTTCTGTTAGTATTAATAAAAACGCCAGCAACCTTAAAAACGGTCCCATCTACCCTATAACAGCAACAAGACCAACTGCTGATAACAATAAAGGTACTGGGCATGTAGGGACAAACAAGCCTTTTAAACACCAGGGGCCCGCCTTACACTTGCCACCGGATGCTTGTCCCTACGTTCTAGTTCTTGCAGGAGTACCACCGTTGAGGGAGGAACAGGGGGAATCATGGGTGCAACTGCAAAATAAATGCATAGACTGGCTAACTAAGCATAAAGGTGTTGGATTTGATATTTCCAGAGAGATTCTATCAGCTCGTAGGGTGTCCTGGGTTGGCCCCTTAATTAAAGATAAAGAAGGTGACTGTATTGTTCTCAATTTTAAAAACCCTGGTACCGTAAGATTTTTGCTCAACAGGAATGGTAACGGTTTTGCCATTTCTACAGTTGTATCTATGTTACCTTTGAGTTACTTTTACAGACAACCCACAATGCAATCACGGCCACCCTTAATGCAATACCAATTACCACCAATGCATTTCCAGTCACCCTTTACACAATTCCAGCCAACCCTACCTCCGCTCAATATGTTTAACAGATTTGCACCTTTGTCAGACTTGGATACGTTAGACTGACCCTCATTGACTAATTCAGCCGATTCTTCATCATTGGAATCAATTGCTGAAATCATGGAAGTCCCACAACCTCTATCTTGGACTGTAGAGAAAGAAAAACCCTCAAACCATAGACTATTGTCCCAGGATTCCGAACTATCTTTTGTAAGTTGGAATATAGCGGGACTTAATACTAAAATGAAAATTAAAGAATGGTTAGAATGGGTTAAAAATAATTGTGACATACTGATGCTACAAGAGACTTGGTGTACAACTACACCTACAATGGAAGGTTTTTGTTGTTATAATCTAAAGGCTTCTGTTTCAACCATGGGTCGCCCCAGCGGGGGTTTATCTATTTGGACTAAAATAAAATCCGGGGTACAAACAAAATTGATCCCTACCCCGGGTAAATGTTTTATGGCTATGAAGTACATTAACAGGATGAAATTATGTTTAATCAATTTTTATAATAATGATTTTGTTACTCGCCCCAATGACAATTTTTTGTCATTGTTTAATTTTATTGATGAAGTTATGGAGGGGCAGAAGTATGGGTTTTTTGATGGCATCTGCATCGGAGGGGATTTTAATGCTCATATGTATCGTAACAGTCCCCCATGTAGAAACGGTGAAGAGTTGAAAAATCATCTAGCCTCCCGTGATTTAGTAAATGCAATGGAAACTGCTGGTTCTAGTGTAAACAATATATTAACACCTACATATATAGGCCAGGGTTGTGCGTCCACGATAGACTATATATTTATCTGTCCCTCTGTGGAAATATGGATTTTTCCGATCAGTTATGTCCCCTATCTTGGACCCCAACGGTTCTATGTGCATGTCACAAGTACATGTATGTTCCCTCCAGTTCCAGTTATGAAGACGCAAATACATGTGCGTCCACCGTCAACATGCCCTCTGTCAGATCCGCCATGAATAGGCCGGATATTCCATTCCTAAATATGAAAGGCCACCGGCTTTGTATGGTTCACTTATGCCATTTTACAGTCCAGGCAAGTAGGCCCAGATTCTGTCATCAAACTCCTCTTGCTTTCTGCCTCTGAAAACTCCAGTTCGAGCCTGCATCTGTGACCATGAACTTTGTCTCATTCCCTGCGCGGCTCACGAAGCCTGACATCAGCCTATTCTCTGCCAAGAACTGTATTTCGCCTTCGAGTTATCTGCTTCCCCCTCAGCCGATGCATTCCTGTCTAGTAGTTTAAGTAAACATTCTTCCAGCTACCGAGCAAAAGGTTCGACTTCTCTGTCCTCATGCAAGTAATTCATAGCCCTGTTACCATGGAATATTCCTACCCCCTCGCTTTCAGTGTAGACATTCAGACGCTTGTACACGCACGCACAGTCAGTATAGAATAGATTCTGTCCGAGAGTCCTTCTTTTGTGGATAACATAGTTCTTTAAACATAGGATGTTAGATATGATTTGGGATTAGGTTGACTTGACCCCCCAGACTTTTTGTCTCCACATGTAGAGCTAAATGTCAAGTCCCCTTCACCCCCTAGTTGCACGTCAATCACACGTCATACTGCTGCGCGCGCATCTATGCCAAGTATTATCTTATAGATCCACCTATATGTGACATCATAACCAATTATGTTCCTTTTTACTCCTTATTACACCCATTTTTTGGTTACGCAGACAAATCGTCATTTTCCTTATCAATTGTTACGCCTATTGCATTCGCTTCATTGTAATGTATGTACTATAAAGGTTACTTCTTGTCAATAAAGTATGTACTTCACTTCCTGAACCTCCGTGGTGATGGAACTTGGAGCAACCGATTATAATCGATCATTGGAATAAAGCCCATTCCGAACCTCTAATACCACGGATTCTGCCTCTCATTTTACTGAGCTATTTAATTATGTTTCTGTATCAAATTACGTCCAGGTAAAGGAAAATTATTTACCACATGAATGGCGCCCGAACAGGGACACTTTCTCATCTCACGCGCCGGCGGTGAGTTGCAGGCCCGGTCTCCTGCCACAGCTGGACGGACAATAACGCGTACCAGCAGGATTTCCTGTATCTCCCTCCGGTCAAGCGGGGGCGACTGAGACTGCGATCAACACCCAGACGAGGTGGTGAGAAGTGCGAAGTATCCCGACCAGAGCCTAGCTGAGAGAGCAAGATCCGAGGTATACAGAGACCCACCAGTTCGAAGTCAAGCCCAGTGTCCGACGAGTCGAGTCGAGTCCAGTCCGGTTCAAGTTCAAGTTACCGAGGCCTTCCGTTTCCGAAGCTACCCGGTGAGTACCATTGCTGGGGAGGCATTTCTGACGTGCACATAGGTTGTGCCGGTCAAGACGGGTTTGGGTACACAAATCCGGTCTGCACTGTTTTAGCAGTGTATCCGTACTGTTTAGCAGTATATCAAGTATTCCGAAGTATCTAGTTATTGTCAAGAATTAAGCTTGGTGATTAGTTATGCAGACGATCATCATTGTTGGTTATTTTAAAGGTTAAAAATGTTTTAATGTTTAATGTTTAATGTGTTAAACGTCCTGCATATTGTGGTATGAATGGTTGTTCATTATTGTGCTTTTGTATTAAGTGTGTTCAAGATTAAGTATCGGATCAGTTGTCAATATGCCGCTCTTTTCGAAATTAAGACAGATCACTACTAGAAAAGGGGTTCTCGAAGAAGCCGTCCCTATTCCTCCTAGGGACACTCCAGGGCACTTCATGTATCACAAACATGGCTTAGACGCTATATTATTTCTTGATTTATGGGTAGACTACACCAAGGGATTACCAGAAAGTCAGAGGTGGCCCGCAACGGGAACCTGGGATGCAGAGTGCATCATGAAAGTCGAGGAAGAGTTATGGAAAAGGAAAGTCAGACAGTCACAGAAAGACGCCGTTGAGTTATGGCGTAAAGAATCTCATAGACGCACAGAAAAAGCACGTAGACAGGAAGAAAAGAATAAAGAAAGTTCAAATAAAGTTCGAGAAAATCTATTAATTAAGGAAGGTATCCGAGTGAAATCAGAACAAGTAGACAGACAAAGAAACGCCCTTATGAATGGTATGTATCCCCTTCTGGCCGAAGGATTACCTAAGGCTACTCCAGAAATACCGAAAGACTTGCCACCCCCATTGTTCCCAATAAAGGTACATCCTAAGGGGCATCCTAGAACCGCAGAAGATGTTTTTCTTTCCTCATATTTAGATGACGCAGCTCCCGAATATGCAAATTCCGCCCCGCATAGACCGCATACCAGGGAGGTCCAACGCCAAGATCCAGCACCCGTATCCCTACAGCAACAAATCGAGTCACAAGTTCTGGCAAGCACATCTGTTTCTGCATCCGCTCCTACAGCTACTTCTATAGCTGTGTCCACACCTGTAGTTGCTGTGTCACGTTCGACGAATCCATTCACACCCGACACCCCAGATGGGGCCACGGGAGGTGCTACCAATATCTTTTCTACGCCACCCAGAATAAATAAACTTACTTTTCAAGAGTCAGCACATTCACGTACACCCAAACTCATAAGTGCCCGTACGCTGAAGGAACTTCTTATAGATTGCAGATATGACCCTGTGCCCGGTAAAGAGGACGAAATGACCCTGGCATCATTGCGTATCAGACGAGCCGCAGTGTATTTAGGAAAGTTACCAGGAATGACTGCGCATCTAGATAAAATATATCATTTTGTCCAAACAGGGCGAGATCCAGAATGTATTAACAGAGCTATGGAATACCAGAAAGTAGAGATACAGGGGGAACTGTTACGTTTCCTCATAAACTGTGTGATCAGAAATCAAGACCGACCGGGGGTAGACCCGGAAGCAATGCAAATTCTTACAAGATGGAGCCAGAATATATCAGAAGGGAGACATGATAAACAAAATTGTATAATAGCCATGTGCCGAAAGATCCGTAAAGAAATAGAACGCCTACACGAAGAGAGATTAGAGGTAGACGAGTTCGAACAAAGCGAGGAAGAAGGGTCAGGACTGCCCACAGGACAGTCAGACACCATAGCCTATGTAGGTAGAGGAAGATCTTGTAACAATAATAGACGTCTTACTGACTCGATACGTCCGATATGTCCAGATAATAACAGGAATTTCCAAATACCTATAATTAATATAAGGTCTAACGAGCATTCGTTCCAAACCGCCGACAAACTACTCCGAGAACGAAGGGGTTATCATTTTCTCGATTCTATGGATGAACAAGATTTAGCCAGGGCAGCTGTCCATTGGGTGGACAGTCCCGGAAAATATAGTGATGATACAGTAGTACGCACATTTTTGAATCTTACCCCAGATGAACAGAGGTTAGCTGGGATTTATATGATTCAACAACTCATTATACTATATCGAAGTCAGCATTCGGACCCTGGTCCCTTACCTGACATACTGACTGAATTGCGTATGAATAAATGGAGAGGTGCAGGTACTAAATTAATTAAAGAAATTCTAGAATCAAGAAAGCAGTATATTCTTTTTGTATGCGCAGATCATGTCTCACTGCCCGTCAAGGAAAGAACCACGTATCACATGGATAGACAGAATCCCTTACGAGAAGTGCACCCAATAAAAGGCGAGGACAACGAGTTCAAGCGCGTATTTGTATATACGCCCATATCGAAAATAGAATTGTTACAAATGAAGAAAGTGGTACCCAGTCATGACAAAGATCCAGCGGGTTTTCACCGAGAAATTAAAGACATGTTACTCATGGGAGAGTATACCTATCCCGACATTATGACAATATTAAAGGTATTGATGCCTGCTGGTATTTATGAGAAACTCAAGGAAAAAGAGTGGGAGGTAGGAGACCAAAAGATAGAATGGTCAGTGTTAGAAGCGGAAGAAAAGGCCCGAACTGCAGGAGCAGGACTTGGGGATAAAACTAAAGCACTGCCAGGTTTATTAGTACAGGTACTGCCACGTTTATTAACTACGAAAAAGGAAGATTGGGGTACAATTTCAGCCTGTAAACAGAAGCAAGATGAAGACACTAGTGATTACTATGCCCGATTTGAAAAATGTTTTGGTATAAATAGTGGCATAAAAGCAAGTAGCAAATCATACCCACATCTGTTTGTAACAAAATTAGTAGAAAATGCCTTGCCACCAGTAAAGAATAGAGTATTAAAATTCGAGAGTACCTGGCAAGGTAACACTCCATCACAAATGTTACAAATGTTACAGTACCATCACAATAGAATTAGAGAGGAACAAGAACATGAACACAGACGCATGAAAGACACGAAAATGAAAATGTTAGTTTCCCAGACAGTTCCAGCTGAAGGACATAAAAAGGGTATGACACATTCCGATTCAGCAGGACCTGTAAAAGGGACATGCAATTATTGTAAAAAGCCAGGTCATTATGTACACGATTGTCCAGTTTTAAAACATAATATCGCCATAGGTAAAACACAAGAAAGACCACGGCCATTTAGACAAGAGCAGAATGAACAAGGAGCTCTGCAGCATGCCCAGGCCATGCCAGCCGCACAACAGCCAATACAGTTTGTGCCAGCTGCACCACCGTTGCCTGTTGCTGCCACACAGACAACAACACGACAAATGTATCAGACCGCACAGTATGAATATCCTGAGTATCAGCGTTACGCATGAACTAGCCTAGAGAGGGAAGTTGATTTACCCCTTATCGAGATTCCTGTAGATCAAGAAGGACCTTATGTACATAGTGAATTATTAGGCCAAAATAGGAAATTTTTACTCGATACAGGGGCAAGTCGAACAACTATAAAACGTATTGAAGTTCCAGGGGCACCCCTCTCAGGCTCACAGAATATTTCCCTTGGTTTTTCAGGAAAACCTATTGTTAATGAAGTGTCACAACCTCTGCCACTTACGATAGGACCTCTGACCCGAACTACAGATTTATTGCTTACTAAATCATGTCCAGAAAACTTGCTAGGAATAAAAACATTGAAAGCTCTAGGAGCCATAATATGTTGTTCTCCGGAAGGAGTAAGGTTGTTTTTACGTGATTTTAAAGGTCACTATGTGTCTAGAGACATGGATCCCCGACTGCAGACTTTACCTACACGTCTATGGGCACAAGGCCCTACTGATGTTGGTTGCATGAATATTACACCATATAGAGTCACATTAAAGGCAGGAGTGGTGCTACCACGAATGCGACAATACAAGTTACCACCAGATGCTGTAGTGGCTTTACTACAAATCATTGACGAGCTCATTGCCCAAGGAGTAGTTGTAGAAACAGACTCCAATGTATGTAATTCACCGATAATTCCGATTCTTAAACGAACAGATCCTAAGGCCCCGCCAGTATATCGATTGGTTATTGATCTGCGCGAGTTAAACAAATGCATTGTGCCACAATTCCCTGTGGTCCCAGATATCTCATCATTACTGACAGCTATTGATTCCGAAGCAACATTCTTTACTGTAATCGATCTCAAGAATGCCTTTTTCAGCGTCCCAATAGATCCGGAAAGCCAATATTTGTTCGGATTTAGTTTAAATGGACGTAGCTTTAAATTCTCACGCGCACCTCAAGGATTTACAGAAAGCCCCAGCATCTATAGCCAAGCACTGAAACGAGAACTCGATAGTATCCACATGCCAGTTAACACTGCTCTGCTTCAATACGTCGATGATCTGCTGATCACCGCGAGAAACGAACCGGAATGTGAAAAAGCATCACTGACAGTTTTACAATTTCTAGCCGAAAAGGGGCACAAGGTGTCCCCTTCTAAGCTGCAATTCTGTGTCCAGCGAGTTGTTTATCTTGGACACTCGCTGTCCAAGGAGGGAAGGCAGCTTACACCCGACCGCATTCAGTTAATAGCTAACATGCCAATACCCAAGACACAAAAGGAGGTACGGGCTTTCATAGGCCTCACTTCATATTGTAGGCAGTGGATCCCTCAGTATGCATTTCTAGCAAAACCACTAATTCAGTTGACAACACAGGAGGCAGCCACATCGACTGTTCTCCCTTGGACTCAAGAACATACACAAGCTTTTGAAAGCCTAAAGAAAGCTTTATGTCAAGCACCTGTTTTAGCAACACCATGTTACAGAAAACAGTTTACACTTTTTGTTACAGAACGCGAAGGTACTGCCTTGTCAGTACTCACACAGGAACAAGCAGGAGCACACAAACCATGTGCTTATTTTTCTAGTACATTAGATCCAGTAGCTCAGGCTTTGCCTGCATGCCTGAAATCAGTAGCAGCGACAGCTTTAGCAATCAGACAAAGCGATGCCATAGTGTTAGGACATCCATTGACAGTTCAAGTACCACACACAGTAGAGGTCCTTGTAAATAGAACGCAAACACAACACTTGACTATAGCGCGACTTACAGGGTATGAACTTACATTGTTTCAGCCACATATAGAAATCAGACGCTGTAACACATTGAATCCTGCCACACTTTTGCCAGTAACCGGAACAGACCCACTAGCTCATGACTGTATTGAAGTTATTACTATAACGACAAAACCCAGACAAGACTTGACAGATGTCCCATTGTCAGATCCAGACCTGACGTTGTATGTAGATGGTTCATGTATGAGAACAAGTACAGGAGAGTTAGTGGCTGCTTACGCAGTCACCACAGATACTGAAGTCATTGAAACTAATCGTATAAATACTTTGTCAGCTCAAGCCGCAGAGCTCATCGCTCTGACACAAGCCTGTATTCAAGCCACAAATAAAAAAGTCAACATATACACTGATTCACGTTATGCCTTCGGAGTTGTACATGACTTCGGCGTGCTGTGGCGAGAGAGAGGTTATTTAACTTCCCACGGTGCCCACATTCAGCACGGACCCCTCATTCATGCCTTATTAGATGCAATACATCTACCCACTGCAATATCAATTATGAAATGTAAGGCTCATACGAAGATTACTGATATCATTTCCCAAGGCAATGATCTAGCCGACAGAACAGCTAAACAGACTGCTCAAACTCAAACCCCCGACATGACAAAGACAATAGTCCCGACACCGACACATTGTATGACAGTTAAAGATCCTACCCTTGACGTAATTGACATACAGACACATGCTACACCAGACGAAATAAAGAAATGGACTGAATTAGGAGGGATCCAAACGGACCAAGGATGGATGATGAAGGAAAAGTCTGTATGGTTCCTTCCTGATTCAATGGTCCAAGTTATAATTAACACTATACATAGTCCAGCGCATCTAGGAGAAAAAGCTATGCTAGACAGCATTCAACACATTTGGTTCAATAAACATTTACGAGCAGCAGCCAAACAAAAGGTCCGTACCTGTATGATCTGTTGCCAGTTCAACCCAGGAAAAAGCGTTCCCGTAGAACAGGGTGGATTTCATCCTCCTGACCACCCTTTTGAAGTCCTCCAGATGGATTATATCCAGATGGAACGATGTCGAGGATTCAAATATGTTCTCGTAGTTGTCTGCGCTCTGTCCCGTTGGACGGAGGCATACCCGGTTTCAGATTACACTGCCCCGACTACTGCCAAACAGTTGGTTCGAGAATTCTTCCCACGATACGGTTTACCACGTGTTGTCTACTCAGATAACGGCCAGCCGTTCTCATCCGAATTAATGAAACATGTTTCACTTCTGCTAGGATATCAGTGGAAATTCCACTGTGTTCGACACCCCGAGGCAGCAGGTCTCGTAGAAAGACATAATCAGATACTGAAAATCAGACTGTCCAAAATATGCAGAGAGAAAGGTGTCGACTGGATAGTAGCATTACCAGTTGCACTCTTTTACATGAGAATGGTAGCACACTCTCGAACAGGGCTATCCCCGTATGAGGTGATCTTCGGCAGACCACCAAATATGTGGGGGACGCCCATACCACGCAAAATAACTGATATTGACTGTAATATGCTGACAGATTACTTGGCTTCCTTGATGTCTGCACTACAATCTTGTCGTTCACAGGTTGCTGCAGCATTTCCCGACAACACTGAGGTGAAACCCCATGACGTAGTTCCGGGTGATTTCGTGTTTGTGAAAAATTTCGACCGAAAGACTCAGCTGGAGCCCAGGTGGAAGACACCCAAGTTGGTTCTGCTGACCACAAGAACAGCCGTGAAGATCGAGGGCCGCAAGGGCTGGATTCATTCAAGTCATATCAAGAAATTTCATGGACAATCCTCGGATATAGACATTGTGCCCTGCACTCCCTCACAGACTGATTCAAAACTTCCTTTGGTTGAACAGACTGAAACCGAACTCTATAAAGTTAAATTGAGGCCTAGAACGTCAGACGATTTGATTGTTTAAGTCCTCTCCTAGGTGAAGCGGTTGAATCTGTCTCTGACATGTATCCTCTAGACCTGAATCATGGACAGTCGCGAAAAATGATGAAACGACAGGCGTATTGTAAATCACTGCGTAGCCATTGCATAGTGACATTAATAATCTTGTTTTTCTTGAGTCTTTTAATAATTACTGCAAGCATATTGTTGCACATATATTACCCTATTTCTAGACATGTTTATAATGTTACTGCTGAACATTCTTTTAGTGACTTACCTCCGCATGAATTGTCTTATAGACTTGCGCTGCGCAATAACACTTTCATTAGTATGTTACATCATTCCCATCAGACTAGTAATGCCACTAATTGTTGGGTGTGTGGCCGACTCCCTCCCTATCAGAATTATGAAGGAGTCCTGCCTTTCTTTCCACATCCGTTTACACATAATGGATCCTGTGGAGCATGGTTTAGTTTAATCAATTCCATAGACTCAGACACAGCAGTTTACCAAGATCATTGGGTATGGGGAAATCTGAACCTAGTTTTACTCAAGGTCTGCTACCCTGACAAGGAGGGTCGCCCCAAGAGAACAGGAACTGATCTAGAAAATGAAGTATATGGATTAGGTAATTTTACACCTAATCTCATGATTCTAAATGTCGTATCCGAAGTTGAACTAGTCTTGCCCACCATGTCAGTATTCCCAGCGAAGGGTGAATTATGTGTAAGAAAGGTTGGTTCCATACATATGGGCCATAGTAAATGCACTACTATAGTAGAATTCAGTGATCGAGGCAAATCTTCATTTAGAGCTTATCGCCACTCCTACTTTATATGTGGTCAGACTGCATATATGCGTCTACCTCTAGACTGGGATGGTACCTGCTACATTGCATTCCTTTTGCCACCTGTTTTCCTAGCTCCTCCTGATTATTACAGAAATATTCATTTAATACACAACAGAGAGCGGAGAGATCTCCCAATTGTCGATTACACTGAAACAGCATGGGAAAAATACACAGATTTCAATAAAGGCATCTTTCCTTATATAGGTACTGTTACTAATAGTAAACTGATACGTAGATTAACTAGAACCCTTGAAGCAGTAGTGAACGAGACTATTTCCGCCTTAGGCAATTTAACGGAAGAGCAGTCTACTATGCGGATTGTTGTGCTTCAAAATCGTCTTGTTCTTGACGTCATCCTGGCTGATAGGGGCGGAGCTTGTAGGGTCATCGGATCAAGCTGCTGCGTATTCATACCAGAAAATTCGCCATCTGTATATAAAGCCATCACTCGCCTTCATAAGATTGTAAACCAGATACACCAGAACCCAGGCACTTGGACTTGGTCCAGTTGGTTTTGGAGTGTGATATCAGCCTGGGGATGGAGAGTTTTATCCTTCCTAGGTATTGGCCTTCTCATACTATTCAGTTGCTGTCTATGTCTGCAATGTGGACCAGCGATTTGTGGTCTGTGTACCACATCGTGTATTCCACCACCAAGATTTCGTTCGTCCCGGAAGAAGAAAGAAGAACAAATGATGTTATATGAACAGATCAATGGATTGATGAAGATTGATATCTCTTAACGGGCAAGTAGGGGACAAGGAGGGAATGTGGAAATATGGATTTTTCCGATCAGTTATGTCCCCTATCTTGGACCCCAACGGTTCTATGTGCATGTCACAAGTACATGTATGTTCCCTCCAGTTCCAGTTATGAAGACGCAAATACATGTGCGTCCACCGTCAACATGCCCTCTGTCAGATCCGCCATGAATAGGCCGGATATTCCATTCCTAAATATGAAAGGCCACCGGCTTTGTATGGTTCACTTATGCCATTTTACAGTCCAGGCAAGTAGGCCCAGATTCTGTCATCAAACTCCTCTTGCTTTCTGCCTCTGAAAACTCCAGTTCGAGCCTGCATCTGTGACCATGAACTTTGTCTCATTCCCTGCGCGGCTCACGAAGCCTGACATCAGCCTATTCTCTGCCAAGAACTGTATTTCGCCTTCGAGTTATCTGCTTCCCCCTCAGCCGATGCATTCCTGTCTAGTAGTTTAAGTAAACATTCTTCCAGCTACCGAGCAAAAGGTTCGACTTCTCTGTCCTCATGCAAGTAATTCATAGCCCTGTTACCATGGAATATTCCTACCCCCTCGCTTTCAGTGTAGACATTCAGACGCTTGTACACGCACGCACAGTCAGTATAGAATAGATTCTGTCCGAGAGTCCTTCTTTTGTGGATAACATAGTTCTTTAAACATAGGATGTTAGATATGATTTGGGATTAGGTTGACTTGACCCCCCAGACTTTTTGTCTCCACATGTAGAGCTAAATGTCAAGTCCCCTTCACCCCCTAGTTGCACGTCAATCACACGTCATACTGCTGCGCGCGCATCTATGCCAAGTATTATCTTATAGATCCACCTATATGTGACATCATAACCAATTATGTTCCTTTTTACTCCTTATTACACCCATTTTTTGGTTACGCAGACAAATCGTCATTTTCCTTATCAATTGTTACGCCTATTGCATTCGCTTCATTGTAATGTATGTACTATAAAGGTTACTTCTTGTCAATAAAGTATGTACTTCACTTCCTGAACCTCCGTGGTGATGGAACTTGGAGCAACCGATTATAATCGATCATTGGAATAAAGCCCATTCCGAACCTCTAATACCACGGATTCTGCCTCTCATTTTACTGAGCTATTTAATTATGTTTCTGTATCAAATTACGTCCAGGTAAAGGAAAATTATTTACCACACCTCATTGTGTGATATAATTTTTAAAGCTGAAGTTATCTGTTCCGCATATAGTGATCACTATCCTCTTAGAATATGCTTAGACAATCCACAGACCACGAAGGTTACACTGAGAGCAGAGTTGGGGGAACAACATTTGGATCTATCCACCGATAGATTAAGATTAATATGGAAAGGGGTGGATAATAAAGATATTCTAGCTAGAGTAATCAAAAAGCACCCTATGATAGTAGAGACCTGTCTGTCGCATACTAGCCCAGGCGATGATGTGGTTATTGCTTTTGGTAATCTCTGTGGGGCTATTAAAAGAGAATCCTCTAAACCAGCTAGGCCTAATATAGACCACGGCTTCCGTTGGTTTGACTCCTCCTGCTCTAGGGCCAATAGGGACCTGAGGGCTGCCTTAAAAACCAATCCGAGGGATGATCAACTAGTGAGAGAATTAAGATCAAAATATAAATCCGCGTTACGCATTAGATCTGAGGCCCTAGTGATTAATCATTGGGAATCTCTCACGCGCTTTGCCTCACTAAAGGACACGACTGGTTTCTGGAGAGAAGTCAAGTCCCTCAGATCTTTTGGTTCTAACATCAAACCAATCAATTGCAATATAACTAGTGAAGCGTGGGTAGAGCATTTTTCTAAAATCTATGCTATATTACCCTCTCCCCTAGATATTGCCCATTCATTTAACACCGTTGATCGATTGAATTTTTTATTATCTGAGGTGGAGGACGCTATACTTGAGAGCACTGGTAATAAAGCCCCAGGCCCGGATGGTCTTTCTATCAACCAGATTAAATCTGAAATCAATTTTTGGGCCCCCCTATTATGTAACCTATTTAATAATTTGGCTGACAGCTCAATTCCCGATTCCTGGTCGAACAGTGTCATCGTACCGATATTCAAAAAAGGTGACAGGTCGGATCCTGCCTGTTATCGTCCGATTTCACTGATCGACAATACGTTAAAAGTTCTCGGAAGGGTAATTTTTAAAAGAATACGTAATTGGGCTGAGGATAATAATGTTCTACACTGCAGTCAACTGGGATTCAGAAGCCATGTGGGTACAGTTGAACAATGCCTTAATCTGAATTTGATTATGGCTAAATATACCATTGTTAAAAAGTCCCCGCTTTATTTAGGTTTTATGGATCTGAGTTCCGCATTTGATTTTGTTAATCGTTCTAGGTTGTGGTCACTCTTGCTTGATTATGGTTTAGATAGTTCACTGGTTTATTTTCTTTCCTATTTACACAGGGATCTACAGGCGAGAGTACGTATTAATAATGATGGCGAATTATCAGATGATATTTTTATTAGCAGAGGAGTAAGACAGGGCTGCGTACTCGCCCCACTGCTTTTTATTTTATACATTAACGGGTTGAGCCGCTCTTTGAGCATGAACACTAAGGATGTACCAATCATAAATGGTTCCCCCATTTCTACCCTTCTTTATGCGGACGACGCAGTACTAATGGGGCGTACTCCGAATGCTTTACGCATTTTAATCACTGGGTTTGTTGCTTTTATGTCTGATTTGGGCCTAAGTACTAATTTTAAAAAATCTTTCATTATGAACTGTGGACCTAAAAAGTATAATATCACTTCGATAAAATCAGGGGACAATATATTAAAATGCACCAGCACCTTCCCTTATTTAGGGTTATTATTCTCTAATACAGGCTCATGGCAGCCACATGCTGCCTATGCAAGAAATAAAATTGGTAAATCGATTAACTCAATTTTATCTCTCCGACAACCCAAACTGGCCGATGTCATTTCCCCCTTGCTTAACATTTATCGTACCCAATGCCACCCAACTGGGACATATGGAGCAGAAGTGTGGGGTTATTGTAACAGCACTTCTCTCCAGCTGGAGGAAAATAGATTTTGTAGAAAGGTACTGGGGGGAGTTCCCTGTGCGCCCACATTTATTTGTCATAATGAACTTAGGCTGCCATACATTGCCGATTTTATTAGGTCAAGGCCTGCACTTTTCTGGATAAAAATTTGGTCCAACCCAGCTGCATTTTTAACACGCAGCATAATATCTGATTGTTTACTACTTGAAAGCTCCCACCTCATACCTTGGTTAAATGCAGTTAACAACAGCCTGTTGAGTGTGGGTCAAGGTCTTCTGTTTAGCTCCCCTAATATCATTGCCCCTTCTCATAAGAACGGCGTAAAACGGGCACTGTTTGATTTATATAAGGAGGAACGTAGGAGATCTGAATTGGTAAAACCTGTTGTTATTAAATATCTGCCACTAACTGATCCAGACAATGATAACCTAAATAAGCCCTGCAGATACCTGTCGATTCCAATTGGAAGATGGAACCGGAGCCTTTTATTTAGGTTCCGGGAAGGAAGTATTGTCAATTTACTAAGCTTCCCCCTTGGCTTTAATAAAAACTTAGAAGAGCTGGATTGCCCTTGTCCAGAGGGGGGAAAACAAAGTTTGTTGCACTTCTTTTTCTTCTGCGGCCATTATAAGCTGTATACCCGTCAATATCTAATGCCGATCTTTCGTAAACATAACTTAAGGGACTTTAATCTGGCATTAAGTTTCTTACAAATGTTGCCGACAGACGAGGTTATACACACGGTAAACTGCTTTATAAAAACCTGTATAAGATCTAGGGCAAGTATGGAACACACATAACGGCCACTGAATGTACATTGCACTTTATCATTTTATCATAAATAGTATATAGAATTAATTATACGCGTGTTTGGATCTGTATGACTATTATAGAAGTGGATAAGGTGGTATCTACAACCTCATATATTAATAGATCATGTATGTCCTTATTGTGCACCTTGCACTTTATGCTATATATGCTGCTAAACCCAATTGGAAATCTTGTTAGACTATGTATATCCTTTCTATGTACTATGCACCTTACGTTATATATGCTGCTCAAACCCTATTGAAAATTTTGTTTTTAAAAAATTTTTATACATGTTTTTATGTGTTTTAACCTGGATGTACTTTTATGGATGTATGAATTCCGAATAAAGATCATTTGACTTGACTTGAAATGTTGTAGGGGACTTCCTCGACTACCCCAACCGTTATCAAATCCTGCACTATCTGTATGAGAGCCTCCTCACCCTCCTGGGAAATACGGTACTGTGGGAGGCGTGGTAACACCGCCCCCTCCTGGACGCTAATGTGGACCGGTGGAATCACCATTTGTCCTACATCAGTATCCGAAGTTGCCCACAAAGCACGAGGGAGGGTAGATAACAGCCCATCTTCTGACATCGCACACATCCGTTCAGACCGGGGGTAATTGTCATTCAATATTACCCGCACACCAGCAGGGGAGCAGCGGATAGTAGCCCTAAAATGCTTTAACATATCAAGACCCATAATGTTGTCCGGTGTGTACGGGGCAAGTAGAAACGGACAGGGTGCAGAAAAAGAATCAACCTTAAACATGAGGGGCTGCGAAAGAGGGCTTCGGGAGAGTGTACCGTCAAACCCTACCGATGTGACCATCAAGCCGGATGGGGGAGCCCCCGGAACCAATTGCTTAGATAGCGCACTACGTGTCGCTCCTGTATCCACTAGGAACTGATCAGTAGAGCCCAAAACCTCAGCTGATACATAAGGGCCCTTCTGATCGACCGGCACCTCAACTGATTCTAACCCCCATCCAACGCATTCCTATGCATGCTGAGAGTCATGGTACCCCGACTGGTCAATCCCTGACGCTTGATACTGATGCTGGCGATCGAAAACATTTGATCTATCTCGGTGCTGCCCAGCAGAGTCAAAACGAGCCTGTTCGTTAGAGTTCCCTCGAAAGTTCGAGAAACCCCCTCTACCTCGCGGGCCGCCGTGGGTATGCCCCTGGCGCGATGCATGCAACACCGGGCAGTCCCTAGCCCAATGACCCGATTGCTTACAATACGCACATTGGTTCCTATTCAAATCAGATCGGCCCGAGGGAGGACCATAAGTTCCTCCCCTACCTCTATTACTACTCCGTCGGGGCGGGCCATAGACTTGCGCCAACATCACCTTTGTTTTCAAATCTTTCGACTTCTTTTCCTCCTGGCCCTTTGCTTCTTGCTCCTGACGCTCATAATACTGGGCGATAGTCAGGAGGGCCGTCGGTGTAGCGGAGGACCAAGAACTTTCACTCGCTTTTAGACGGGCCGCAACTGCCGGCAGCAGATTAGCCACATATTTATCCGCAAAAAGGTGGCGTCCCGTATCGTCGGTAAGCGACTGTCCACTAAAATCATGAAACGTCTCCTCAAAGCGCGTAAAGAAGTCCGCAACTGACTCGTCAACTTTCTGTTTACATGCAGCTAACATATTCCAGTCAATCTTTTTAGGGGGAATAATTGTCTTCAACTTAGCCACAATAGCAGCAGGGAGATCTAAAATATTCTGGGGCGGTTTCTGCGCAGGCTTCCTCTCCCTATCCTCATCCTCCAGTTCAGACCATCGAGCCTTAAAAGTGGCAACATCATCTACCTTTCGCACAGATCGCCACATATCTGGTGGTAGAATAAGCCCAAAGAACAGATCTATATCTGCTAAAGTCATAACGCAAGAATTCAAGGCCCCCTCAACTTCTTCATAGAAGGCCGCTGGATTCTTGCGGGGGTCGGGCAGCGCATTCTTCAACGCCATAACATCAGCCCTATGCCACGGAGTGTAAACCCAATTATACACAAAATATCCCTTAGCATCGGCGGAGGTAATGTCCGAGCTAGTCCCCGCTCCTTTAGGAGGAACATACAAAGGCGCCGCCTCTCGCATTGGTTTAACATGCACTATGTCATCCTTATCTGACTGGGAGGTGGATGAGTGGCCCTCTGTTGTGCACGAATCCGACTGCTTCTCCTCCCCTGCTCGCTGGCGCGCTTTCTCTTTAAAGACCAGCACCTCGTCCCGCAAGGCGAACAGCCGCCGAGCCGTATCTGGAGCCTTAGAAAAAGAGAAAACACCATTACGCAATGCTTTAGCATCCGATGACACTTCGTCGGGCTCAAAAACACCAGAACGTTTCCAGAAAGCATCAATCACTTCCTCCGCGAAATGACCCAGAAAATACAATTTATCTCTCTCCTGCCATGGCCCCCAAGTATGAAATAATTCCTCTATGGATATCTTGCCTTTAAGTGCACGGAAGGAAAGTTGCCGAAGCTCAGCCATTTGTTCGGCTGATAACATGGACCGCGTATCTACCTTACCCGGACCCGGGACAGAATCTTGCGGCCTCGGAGCAGATGCGCCGACATAAGGGGGCGGAGAACGATCTAGTAAATAAAAATCATCATCAAGATTATTAAGGACAGGATAAAGTGGCTGCCGAACAGCATATTGACCCGAAACTTGTAGCCTACGCTCCTTCTCTTGCCTGTCCGTCTGCTCTCTGTCCTCCCGACGCTTCGCTTCCTGTGCTCGCACATGATCATTCTTCCGTTGTTCCTTATCAAACAGCGCTTTCTCGCGCTTCTCTCGCTCACGCACCTCCTTCACCCACAACCGTACACACTCAAACATATCCTGACGAGCACGCCGTTTACACATACACTGTTCCACATACTCAATCTTACGTATATCAAACGACCCATACAAAGGCCATCGTAACTCAGGATCTTTTTTTGTATATTTCCTCCATACTGTGCTGTACATTATGGAAGAAAGACCATGCTTCACATACATATCCCTATTAGGAGTCCCCTCTGGGGGAGCTGAAGCAGATTCCTCGAGGTTCAACCGGTTTCCGAAACAGCAACACCACTTACGGAGTGCGCTGAAAGCAGGCATGCTCAGAAATAATGCAAAATATGCAATATTATAGAAAAAATGGCACTTAATCGTTGCGCCGTTCAAAGTTACACAGCTCCGGAGAAATCTCTCCACATTACCTGCCTATATGTGTTGCAACGCATATATATTCACAAAGACAAATACAAAATATGACTAGTCATCACAAATCTAACTCAAATAGCCAGATCAGGCTTCAAAAACTCGGAGCAAGTACCGTACACCGGTTCTTACCAATCAAGAGTCCAGATTCCAACTGCCAAGCTCCACAATCGCCCAAACGGCTTTCACGGCAAGACCGACAGAAGAGGTCTCAGTCGAGGACCGGCGCCACCCAGACGGTCAGCTCGGAAGGGAAGGAAGAAAAAAACCTCGGGATGCCAGGGCTAAGACGCCGCTGGCAGTGATCACGTCCCCGGCCAAATTCCTCACCTTCGTCGCGACCAGTCCTTCGAGCATCCGAGTCGCCGATGAGCCCCACGTGACGGGCGCCAATTGATGAATACAGGCCCCAGCCAGGCCCGCAGGACACAAGGGTTCGCTCTCCTGTAATGGAATCTATAAGGAAGTTGGCACGGAAACTGCAAAGTACAAAGACAGCATTTATTAACCCTTAAGGGTGGTCCTACAATCCACACAACACTCTTCAGTATTGCATAGAGTAGCACAAAGAACTTACGTACATGGTCCCCTTTTATACACAGTAGAGGGGCTCATAAGTGGGTGGATACAACATGAGGTCGAGGAACATTACCATTTACGGTCATTTTCGATACTGAATCAATATGTGGGCGGAGCTAACACACTCCTTGAGCCCGCGAAAACATGGTCAAGCAAGGCTAACTGATAACAGATGTGGTCAAGTCTGGGCATGTGCCAGATGGACAAAAGAGCTATTTATAGACTGTTACTAGGCAGATTGCAAGAGCGACTAACACAGAGGTTGGACTCTTCTCGTGGGGAACACGTGGAAGCATGACAATACAAAAATGGAGTCCAAGCTTCGGCCAACATAACAGAGAAAACACGATCTATAAAAGGGGAATTAATGTCTTTAGTAAATGCTTAATCACATCGTTGTTTCAATTTACAACATAGGTAGAACCTAATTATCTCAACCACCATCACTCTTAGCTTATTGTCTGAGAATCTGGGCTGTCTTCTTACAGATATCCTAAAGCATTTTAGGCAAGGAGCTCCACTGCTGGTGCGTCTTGTAGTGAGTGTTAAATAGTTTGAGGTTGTTGTCTGTATTGTCCTACAGGTGTTGTTGCTAAGTTAGTTTTGAACAGGTGCGTATTAAGGGATGCATCTGTCAATTTTGATCGATTTGTCTGCCATTGGAAACTCTGTCTGCCATCGCTGTCCTTCATCATGAGGGTTTCTCGATCCCAATCTGATGGCAGATAACACTAAATATGGTAGACGGACGTCTGCAATACCCATGTTGATTGAAAGGTGTCTACCAAACAAAGGATATGGGGACTGACAATGGATGACTGAAGGGCAGCTGACAGTCCTTCCTCCATTGGGACAGATGGCAGACCATCAGCCCAAACCCATTGTGATCAGTTCTACCATGGTAGAGGAATGACGGCTCACCTTTCACACACTAGCTAAGATTCTATATCTGAAGGTGGAAGATTTGTACCCTGCAAAGGTGAGAAAAATATCTTGCTGATGAGAGGATGTTGGTGTGCACAAAGGTTTACATTTCCTGCTAAAACCTATGGCCTCAGTGAGATCTCGTATAATGTCTGTCCGAGGGAACTTCAGTGGAAACAGACTATAGCCTCACACCACAGAAGTATTGAGACTTTCATTCCAGAGACCTGAAATCATGCCTAGCTTCTGGTCAACTGCGACCCGTAACTTCTGATTGGCACTTTATTTTTGCCTAGTGCTTTTTTCCCTAAAATGTTAAACATTCATCTCCCTGTTTGTCCTTATTGGATTTTAATTGGTTTTGTTTAGTTCTTCTTATTGAAGTTTTCTCTACTTATAGAAATTGGTTGTGGGATATTTATTATGTTGTTTTTTTTACTTTCTAATTGGTTTGGTCCTGTTAAATACTCTGCAGATTTTCCATATGTCAACCTTGTATGTTATTTGCCACCGCTACCAGATGTTCAGCTCAAGATTATGTACTGAACTTGTGTATTGGACCTAACAGAATTTTGAACGTATTACTTGGGAAGAGCCTACCTAACTAATACCCAATTTCTTTCAATGTTGATATATTTATATTTGATTAAGTTGTTTAACCCCTTCCATGCTCATGACGGAACGGTTCCGTCATGAGCATCGGTTGAGCTGTGCTCATGACGGAACCGTTCCGTCATGGCCCCGCCCGCGCTCGAACCCTTCAGCACCGCGGGGGAATCCGCACCGCGCTGAAGGGGTTAAAGTCAAATTACAGAAACATACTTTGTTATTTAATGCATGCCTACTGTTGGATTTCCTTGTTTGGATTTCACTATGCAAGTCCATTGCTTGGGGGCATAATACAACACTTGTTAAATTCTGATACCAGAGGGTGAGTCAATTACTTGGTGCAGTGTTATATCCCCATTCCGAGTTTTGCTCCTTAGAATGTGGAGAATGTGATAATATTACATAACATTGCAAAACACAAGGTATTGCACCTTCTTCCAGGCAAAATGTATTCCAGGTTTTAAATGCAAAAACCTGTACAGTGAAAAAATATGATATTTTCGCAATACTTCTCAACCTGATTTGGGGGCAGCATCCCATTTGCGTCTGGCGTAGGATTAACAGCCCTCTAAAAATGAGAATGTTTGTTATTTATCACCCCATGACAGTAACAGAAGATATTATTTCAACAGCTTTAAAACTTTTAGTTTCTTTGTCTGGTAAATGAGCAAAGCATTTCATTTAAAGTACTTACATTCTCTATGAACCTTTGGGTGTATTTTCTGTAGCGCTTACTATGTAGCTCAAGTGTGAGTATAGTTAAAGCATCACTAAGGAAAGTCAGGTAAACATTAGGAAATATAATGTCCCAGATGCTCCAAGGTATTCAGTTCACTGACTATATTGTTTCTCCTTTAGCAATACAAAAGAAGTTAAAAGTAAACAGTTACACTAAAAGATGAAAGAAAGCAAAGACAAGGAGATGATGGGCGGAGCGCTGAAACTTTTCAGACACTCACCCCCAGTCACAGATCTGGGTTGAATCCATCATCATTCTTTAGCTCACTTTGCCACCCCAGTTCAGACACAGTCATATGCAAATCAGTCTTGACCCTGTACCTCATGTGAACAGTACAGCCTGAACTGCCAAGCCAGGACTTCCCTGGACTGGAAACAAGTATCTTGGGACCATTTTCGGGGTAACACCCCTCATCAGCCAGGCTAGCTTGAATCCCGCGGCAAAGTGAGCAAGGTACCCACATCTGGGCATACCCTGCCCACTAAGGGCCAACAAAGCAAACACACGGAGATAATGGATGGAGTACCTCTTTGAAGACAAGCACCCAAACACATTTTTATTTAACCCAGATAAATCACATAGGAAAACCCACACAGGAAAATATACCAGACAATTGTCAAAGTACAAACCATGAAGGTCTATCTAAAATGTAAGAATCATTACAGAAGACAAAAAGGAAAATGGGTAGGCAATCAATTTAAATATTCAGAATGCAAATACATGCAAAATATCATTGGCAGCGGAAACAAAACCCTAATCTAATCAATAGCAAGAACCGGTTGTAGTCTAGCACAAGGCAAATGAGTACTAATGAACGTTATTCATAGTAACTGCTCAGTAGGGCATGGGAGGAGTTTCCAACATATTTTAATTGCAGATTGATAAACAGACTAACATGAAGTCTGATCCTAAGAGGGGCAGAGAAAGGCCTGGCTTGTTGCCCAAATGATGAGTGTTAATGCACTTTTAGACGGAGATCCATATAGTCAATGCGGTAAGATCCAGGATGTTACATTCCAAAACCCAAGAGCAAAACAGAAATCACATCACATGGCATAGTTACTTGTGCTATACTTCTAATGAATAGGACTGTATTATGTCTTACATAGAAAACAAAACCACATTCAAAATTATAGACAGCATGACCTTCAATTATACTTACTTGCAAATCAGTCCCCTTGAGGATCATCATGAACAGAGAATAATACATTTACAATGTAACTGTGCAAGCATGACCATAGAGCTACCTGAATTTTGTACAATTAATCAAGTAATGAAGTTTAAATTTGAGGCTTCTCAATGCTCAAGAAGATAGAGAAAACAATTTAGTGGCAGGCACTAATCTTCTCATGTAAATTAGGCAGTTGAAAACCTATGATATCAACCTATCAAGACTTCATTATGCCAAACACAATACAAATATCGCATAGTTGTTTCGTTGTTATTAATTAAAAGCACAGACGTATTAATTTGAATAACCTACTTCCACAAGAACATGTCACTGACTATGAGTGAGCAGGAGACAAGGTGCAATTTATCGCACCTGGTGAAATCTAACTCTCCAGGTCTCTGAATTTATCAGGTGTGATAATTTGCAAATGTTTCGAGTTTTGGGGAATAACATGTGGATTTTGATGCTCACCACATCAAAAACTGCATGTCATAGAAAATACTGTATATATTTCCCCTTTTAAATTCCTCCATGTTTGACCTGTTGACATGTAACAAAGGGTGAGGAAGTTATTTCACCTTCTAATTATCAGCGCAGGAGCCTGAACAGGGGTTGGAAGACTCCAAATGCCTCATAGTCAAGTCCCATGTATTTCGCCTTGCTGATGTTCATTATTAATTTTATTTCTGGATTGTAGCATTCAAATCCCTCCGGAACTCGGTGCAAAGTGAGCTCAGTTAGTGTAAGTAGTATTGCATTTTTGGCAAAAAAGAGAAATGTCGCTGCCACCAAGTCTCAACATATCTAACTTCAACTTTACCAATTTACTTCCCAACAATGTATAGGTACATGCCCTTGGATCCTGGGAAATGTTGTTTGATCCAAGGTAAAAATATTTTGAGTCTGTTTTAAAAAAAAATATTCACCCTTTGTTACTTAGGCATGTTTTTCCCAAACTCCATTTTGTTTTATTCTACATCAAAGAAGAATTATAAATCAGATTTTTACTTGACCTGGACAATATGTTTCCTCTAAGCTTGTTATGATGATAGATCAATGATGCTGAGTTTGTGATCTTAACCCCTTGCGTGCGCATGACGGAACCACGCCGTCATGAGTCACGGGCGAGCTGTGCTCATGACGGCGTGGTTCCGTCATGCTGCGGCCGCTCCGCCTACGCGGCACTAATTCCCCGCCTGTGCGGACGAAATGAAGAGTGGGCGGAGTCGTGACGGAACCACGCCGTCATGAGCACAGCTTGCCCGTGACTCATGACGGCGTGGTTCCGCCACGAGCATGGCGGCGCCACGCTCACCCCACACCCCCCCAGCGCCTCAGCGGAATTTGCGCCGCGGCGAAGGGGTAAGGCATCAGGATGGCCAAGTAATACGTTTATTCTTTTGTTTGTGAATTTGTTTAAATACTTAGTCATTTATCAATGTATGCATTTTTGGAACATGCATTATTCCTGCTCTGTATACGGGCAAGTATTCCTTCTATAGGTAATCCAACTACATGTGAAACTGGTATGCCAACTTTTACTGGCTCAGCTAACAGGCTATTCTAGCAAGTATGTTGCAGCCTAGGACAGTCCATGATAACATTGAGGTTTAGAAATGTTTCTGTGACTTGTAGGATTGCACTGAGTGTCCTCTTTTGTTGACATGGGACTACTGTCTATGTGCTGGGTTATTGACATGAAACCTTGGTGGCAATGAACAGATTTTGAAAATTGATAGTCCTCATCAGTCTGTTTTGTGTGCAGGAATGGAGTGTGTCCAACTAACCCTACTCTGATAAAGTTCCCCTTCAATGCTGGACCCAGATATTTGTACTAACATTCAGTGTGTGTATCTAGTGCATGTGTACATAGTATATGTGTGGCACATACATAACATTGAGACTATGTGCAATATACATTTGCTCAGACCAGATGATCCATTTTGGATTGAACATTGTTTGACATGGCACAAGATGGTGGATGGGTACAGCATCCACAGACAATTGAAGTGTATAGCTTGAACTTCTGTATTTGGAGGGTGCAAATTGAGACACTAAAGTGAGAGAGGATAGAGACAGGGTTACACTAAGAAATTCTTTGAGGACCTTTTAGCAATTGCCAATTACATGTTCCTGACCTCTGCCATTTGGTGGATGGTAGGGAATGGGGTGAGTCAGCAGATTCTGTTGTTAAATATGGGAAAGATTCTCAGTCGAGTCTGATTTTCATCTTTCCCTGATTACTACTTAAGGAAGACTGATGACAGTCATGGCCAGAGTTGTCACATTAGGATGTGGCCTTGTTTTGGATATGCCTTCTTGGAGTCAGCATCATCGCTACCTGCCGAGGGAGCCATTACCTTGGCAAAAGACTGTGACCTCACTAAATTATGGAGCCACATGCCCTGTCAGGAAAATGAATATAAAAGTGGGAACCAAACCACCCCAATTTCTTCCAGTTCCAAGTTCTTCTTACCAGGGAAGCAGTGCTACACTGAGTACTGAATGAGCTTCTGTGAGACCAGGACATGTGTCTGCATGATAGCCAGTCTCATAAAGGAGTAGGGACATCACCAGAAGTCAGTGCAACTTGCTGGAAAGGCGGTGGGTCTGCAGAGTGCCTGGATGCATGTCAGAATGCTCAGAGAGAAAAGGAGAGTATCTTGCCCAGCAGGCCAGATAGGGGAGACTGTTTGAAACTGTTCAGGAGGAGATGCCCAGCCATGATCCCAGAGTGTGAAACACACAGAAGAAAGGGTCTGCAATATGGGAGATTTACGCAGTCTGGCCTGGGTTGGGAGGTGTCATTCAGTCTCTTAGAGTGTGTTTCTTCGTAAAGCCCTTAAATTGCACTTGAGGCCACCAATAATGTGCCGTTCAGCACCCCTGCAACCTGATGGACTGGTGGACTGGTGTTGGAATTGCTGACGTGGTGCAATCTCAGAGGAGTAGTTGCTGAATTGGATGATCTGTTGCACCAAAGAGGCTGCAACTGCTGAAGATGAGTAGCAGCGTACCTGACTTGGAGGCTAAAATGTCAGAATTTGAGCACCTGTTAGGCCACCCCGTGGGCTACTACTGCCGATGACAAGTAGCCACCAGTCCAACCTGCAGCATTAAATCCTTCAACAGTCCAAGGGAGATGACCAAGCCTGTAGTCATGGTACAGCAACACCAAACAAGAAGCAGACATTATGAGACAACATGAACCTCTCCAGTACCAATCAAGCTGTGTCTCCACAGGGAAGGAAAAATCCAAGGTGGCCTCCTGAAACAGAGAGGCTGTAATACAACAAAATATTTACTGCAACAGGAAGCTGTCTTTATTATGAGACTCTGTAGGCTATGAAATACCTAAACTTGACTTGCTTAAACTTGTTGCCATAAAGCAATTTAATTGTGCGGTATTCCATATGCCTGTCATACTAAAATTACTTCATATCACTTAGAAGACAAACACTGGGCTGGACAGGGATTTACTGTATCTTTTGTTATCTGACTGTTGAGGTATGAGTTGCTGCCCCCAAACTACCCCACATAGAAGTCTTCGGCTGATTGCCCACAATACCCTGATAGTCAAGTGCACAAAGGGTATAACTTCCACAGTTTGCACAGCTTTAGTAGGATGGGCTGCGGGGAACAACAGTGGCAGATGACCCTAACCACCATGATTATGGCCTGGTAGTCTCTGTCTGCCATGTTTACCCCCTGAACAGGATATGACAATTGGTGGCAAGCTGGGTAGGATTTATCATAATCAGAACAATACTTTCAGCTTAGACACACCCACACCACTATATGCACAGTGAGATAGCAGGTAAAAAGCTGATGGGTGTAGACTGTGACACTTATCCTGAGAACAGTTAAGGAACTTGGGTTTAGACAGTGGGAGTAGGGACTCAGGATAAAAAATTGTGAAACCAGTTAGAGAAACTAGGAGGAAGTTAAGAAAATATGATCCAATCTGGTTCGGACAAAACACGTGTCTGCTGCTCTATCTTGACTGTTCAATGTTCACATTTCATATCATATCAATAACTGTGCAATTGGGACAACCTCTGAAAATCAATAAAAGTTTTGAAACAAACCTGTGACTACTTTTGCATCTACTGTAAAAACTCACCTTGACATGTGCTCCAACCTGCTCTGGGTATTTTACTTTGTTTTGGATCCTCAATCTGGTGTAGCTGCACATCTAACACCTCAGGTAGCAAGGTGGTTTGGATTGTAAGAACACCCCAACTTTGTTTATACTACCATGTTTTTCTAATGCCACTTCTTCTACATACTAATGCATACTGCATGGGGAAGTGCAACAATCTAAAGTTACTGCTCCCATTGTATCTTCAAATATTTAAATAATGTAATAGAGCAGATGGTTATACATTTGAAATCTCTATCCATAGTATGCTGCACTGACCTGTATCTCGCTCCGTTTATGTGGTTCTTCTGTTGATGGCAGGAAAGGAGTAATTGGATATGCCAGGGACCCCCTGGGGGAGTGTGCACTTGTTATTGGAGCTCCTTGTGCACATGAAGAGAGTGCGGAGAACAATTGCATTTCTACTCGCTCGGCTGGCTTGGCTCCCGACTTGGAACAGCGCTGTAACTCGGGATTCCAGGATGCCTCCACGAACCAAGCTGACTAAGGAGAAGGAACAAAGGGAGATGTCCCCGCCTCCCCCATCTACAGCTTGCCGCCTTACAGAGATGAAGAAGAAGGGGGATGATATTGAAGCAGACTGCAGACTGAAAGCGAAAGTCGGTGCCCTCACTGCTAACAGGGTCAAGACTGATTTGCATATGGCTGGGTCTAAACTGGGGTTACTTGGTGAACAAGAAAACAATGTATTTAACCCATATCTCTTGACTGGGGGTTTATGTCAGCATTCCGTCCATCATTTGTTTGACTAGCACTCACTGCTAAACTGGCAGAGACCTCTAGGGCAGTAAAAGATTTCCAGGTCACCGAGGGCAGACTCATACAGGTCGAGAGGAAACAATCTGTCATTCCCTCGATTTTCAACTCCTCTACTCATCGCTCAGTTCACGCAGAAGAAAATGCAGGAGCAGGACAGGGAGGAGGTCGCCAGGTCACTGCTGAGTGCCTGCCTAAGAGTACTGGTGCAAGTAACATTACTGCTGTTATTGGGCTTGAGGAGGGGGCCATTTCTGATTCTACCACAGTGGAAAGGATTTGTGAATATGCGGGGGGAAAACGATAAAAGTGGCCCTAGGAGGTGAAGGGGGGTTCTTGGATAAGGCTCATTTGACTATAGACAATATTACCACCTCCACCCCCCGACCCCGCATGGTCATACAGGATTCCTGGTAAACAAATCTGCCTTGGTATTTTACATGTAGAGCAGTGCACTTGAACAAAAAGAGCTTACTCAGTCCTTTTAAATTTCTTTTGATCCTTTATTTTCAAATTTACACAAGGTTTCATAAACAAGCAGCCAACGCGTTTCGTTCAATTCGGCAAATAGCCTAAAGAACTTCTTCAGGGCTCTTTCAATCAAGTCTTTCTACCCATGGATTCTGCTGGAAGCGAGGATGACCAATTATTCAGATGGAGTTCATCCCACTGGGGATTGAGGGCACATATTCTCCAGATCTTCATCGTTCTACTGCCATTTATTGGGGTGACTTGATGCTGTTTCGAGTATAGATTTTGGGAGAACAATTTATCTTGGCCCCATTCTGACATCTGACCATTTCTGAAGATTATTACGTCTGTTTATTTGATTTAAAGAGCCCTGAAGAAGTTCTTTAGGCTATTTGCCAAACTGAACGAAACGTGTTGGCTGCTTGTTTTTGAAACATTGTGTTAACTTGAAAATAAAGGATCAAAAGAAATTTAAAAGGACTGAATAAGCTCTTTTTGTTAAAGTGCACTGCTCTACATGTAAAATATTTTGTGATCTGTGACCAGGGGCACCAAAAGGCAACAGGTGCTGAGAAGTGTGCACGAACCAACCACCAAATAACATTGTAGCACAGTTGTGAGGTGCTTTTTGACAAAGCCTGTTGCCTCAAACTCTCATTGGACTTTCTAAATCTGCCTTGGTATCGCTTTTGCCACAAGACAGCCTTGACTTGAGGAATCTGGCCTCCCCAGATCAGTAGGATACGTTTTTCTCACTTAGTGATGATTCGGATGGTTCAGCCATCACTGAGGATCTATCCGAAGATGGGGCTGACTTTGGAGGTTCTAACAGTAGGACACCCCATGGCCTTTTCCCTCCAACTACTCAAAAATGTCTTACAAAAAGGAGGAAGACCAGGAGTAGCCTTCCCAGTAAAAGCCCCTCACTTACTGACACCAATAATGTAGCCATGGCTGCTCCCTCTCAAGTTACATGGGATTACTTTGCAACCCATCCAGCAGTTCTACGAAGATACAGGAGCCCAAGCTGCTCCAGCTCCCGCGTCTGTCATGGCTGCACCCGGTCTGGCGCATCGGCGGGCGGAGAGTTGGGGGCGGAGTCCCTGCCTGCATAAAACGAGACGTCAGCGAAGCGCTGGCACTTCGCGTTCTAGTTGTTTTCCCCAGAGTTTGTTCGTCCGGGTCATCTGAGTTACTTCCAGGTCTTCGTTTCCGGTACAGGTGTGTCGCGTCCATGGAAGTTGTTGTGCCTGAAGAACTGCTGTGGTTTCCTCGCCTTCCTGCAAACATTGTTCCTGTCGGCATTTGGGGATCTTCCTTGGCTCGTTTCTACTCCTCTTGGCCCCTGTCCCTGAGTTCTCATTGTTTGGGCAGTAATGCGCTAGCGCTGATGCCAGTGGCTTCCTAAGAGGATGTTCTGTTTGCTATGTAGGGGCACATTCTGGGTTGCGTGTTGGGAATCTGCACTTTCCTTATGATCTTCTCCGTGTAGGTGAGCACGCACATCATTGGCAGTATTGATAGTAGAGTGTTTCTCCACAACTTAAGGTCAGCTATAGCGACTCCTGAGGCAAGGAGTATAGCTGTAGTTTCGGAGCATTCAAGCTAGCAGTAATCTCACTTACTCCTATTGCTCTTAGCTTGGCCCTACAGATTTAGGCGGCTACATATTTTGGTTTTTGCTTTTACATTGGGTTGTGCTGTTAACAACCCACTTCTGTATTCTTGTCTTATTTTGGCTGCCTAACATCCGAATTCCTCATAGGTATGAGGTAAGCTGCTCAAAAACACCATCACATGACTTTATACCCCTGAATCAGTAAAAGCATTATTAATTGTTCTTTTTATCTGTGTTTAGGAAGTATTCTTATCTGGTTACGCCCCGTATGTTTTGTGGACACACATGGAAGAGGGGAGATTAACAGGCAGAATGTTATGAAGAATCACAGCCATACACATTATTGCACGTAGTGTAGTCCATTATTGATTCAGCCATCTGTTTACAGGACTTCCTCTGGACCCCAGTGATGCTATGGTGGTGTGGGACGTGTGCTGGACCTGCCTCTCTCTTCTTCCTCCCTTTGTCTCCCCTCTTCCCCCTGTTCACCTGTGCTGCTTTGACTTAGTTGGGCAGGCCGGTTGGTGGAGGGAAGTTGGGATCTTTTTATCATCTCCTGCCTCTTGTCCCTGCGGAGACCTCAGGTGAGCCTGACAGAACGCGAAGCCCACGTGGAATCCTTGCCCGGGCGGGATGGAGGAGAACAAAATTACTCTAGCAGATTTAGCACATATGTTAGGGAATTTACAAAAATAATCGCAAGCTCTTTCTATAAGAGTAGATACACTACAAAGAAGCATGTCCCAAGAAGCCCCAAAAGGGGCTGACGGAGGTGGTCCTTCCCCATTTACGTCCTCACCAGTAGTCAGTAGCCCTGTTATACAGGTCACCACTCCTCCCACGATACCATTGGCTCGTCCTGAGAGATTCATGGGAGAGCCCTCTCGGTTTGCAGCTTTTATTAATCAATGCCAGTTGCACTTTATGTGCAAGGCCGCTTGTTTTCCAACTGAACAAGCTAAAGTAGCTTTTGTGTTATCATACCTGGGTGGAGTCGCAGCCACATGGTCAATTCCATTAGTTGAACGAAATGATCCTCTTTTGTACAATTTCAGTTTGTTTAAAGAGGAATTAAAGAAGTTGTTTGACAGACATTGCTTTGTGCAGTCGGTAGACTCAGAATTACTGAATTTGAAGCAAGGTTCGAAGAACTTAATAACTTATATTGCCGACTTCAATCGCCTAGTGGTGGAAGCCGGATGGCCTGAAGAGAAGAGAAGTGCCTTGTTTTATAGGGGGCTCAAAGATGAACAAAAGGATTAACTAGCTCAGGTAGTAGACACACCTGAGGATTGTAAGGCCCTCATGGATTTGACGGTGAAACTGGATCATAGGTTACATGAGTGGAGGAGGGAGAGGGGGAGGTCTGAGGCACGGCTTATAACCTACAGAGAAAAGCGCACTGAGTTGGAGAGGTCTGCGGCAGAGGGTGAACCAATGCAAATGGGGAGCTTAAGAGGTCCTATCAGTAGTGAGGAAAGGCAGAGGCGTCGGGACCAAAAGTTATGTCTCTATTGTGGCACACAGGGGCATTTCCTGAAGACGTGTCCTGTTAAACCGAATAAACCAAAAGAACAGGGAAACTAATCAGCCTGGGATCTAAGGGGACAAGACTTTCAGGCAGCTCAGGTTTAATAGTCTCCCAATCCGTAGTCACGGAACACTCACGAACAATGTGTTCACATTTTCATGTAGACACAAGGTTAGAGTGGGAGGGTCAGTATATCAAAGTCCGAGCAATGGTTGATTCCGGTGCTACAGGCAATTTTATGGACATCCAGTGGGCCACTAAGAATGGTATTCTGACTGAAGCAAAGGCTATGATAGAGACATTGAAAACCATAGATGGGAGTGCCATTAAATCTGGTCCAGTTTCTCATGCTACCATTCCCTTGTCTATGTGCATTGAAGAGATACATACCGAGAAAGTTATTTTTGACCTGATTAAATCCCCACAGTTTCCTGTGGTGTTGGGGGTTTCTTGGTTATCGCAGCTCAATCCAATTATAGATTGGAGTTGTACAACGATTACGTTTTTTTTCAGACTTCTGCAGTACACATTGTTTGGAACAAGTAAAAGTTGTAGCCCCTTTGATGGAATCCTGTACACCATCCGAACCTGAACTCCCCTCTTGTTATTTAGACTGGGCAGATGTGTTTGATAAACAAAAGGCCACGACTCTTCCGCCACACCGTTCTTACGATTGTAGAATAGATCTGATACCTGGGGCCCAGATTCCTTGCAGTCGCATATATGCACTTACTGAAAAAGAAAACCTCTAATTACGAGAATGTTTGGATGAAATGTTACGCATAGGGTTCATTCATCCTTTCAGGTCCCCGGCGTCTTCTCCTCTTTTCTTTATCCCTAAACGGGAGGGAGGTCTCAGATGCTGCATTGACTATCGCATACTGAATAACAACACCATAAAAAACCGATACCCATTGCCATTGATATCCTCTTTGTTAGATCAGGTCAAGCAGGCAAAGATATTCACAAAGCTGGACTTGCGAGGGGCATACCATTTAGTGTGAGTCCAACAAGGCGACGAGTGGAAGACAGCCTTTCGTACTAAGTTTGGGCTTTATGAGTACTTAGGCATGCCCTTCGGGCTTTGTAATGCTCCTGCAGCCTTTCAATATTTCATTAATGAAGTGTTGGACGTCTATGCCATCGCATACATAGATGACATCCTAGTATATTCCTCCTCCATGGAGGAACACAAAAGACATGTGAAGGCAGTGCTGCAAAGACTAAGAGACAACCATCTGTATGTCAAACTCGATAAATGTGAGTTTCATACGACTAGAGTAGCCTTTTTGGGGTTTGTTTTAACACCTACAGGGGTTAGCATGGATCCACATAAAGTAGAGGCAATTACACAATGGCCATCCCCCAAAACCGTGAAAGATGTACAAAGCTTCTTGGGGTTTGCCAATTTTTACAGACGATTTATCAACAATTTTTCTGAGTTGGCATCTCCTATTACTAGATTGCTTAAGAAAAACGCAGAGTTTTTGTGGTCCCCTGAAGTGGAATCTGCTTTTGAAATCCAAAAACGAGCCTTCACACAGGCTCCCATCCTACGACATCCGGATCCCTCCAGTCCTTTTACGGTTGAAACTGATGCATCCCAGATAGCTATTGGAGGCGTCCTTTCTCAAAGAGGCACTTCCACTGGGTGTTTACAACCCGTCACCTTTTTCCCTCATAAACTTAACACCACTGAACAAAACTACTCAGTCGGGGACCGAGAATTACTGGCCATTAAAAGAGCTTTTGAGGAATGGAGACAGTGTCTATTGGGAGCCCTACATAAAGTCACTGTTTTAACTGACCATAGGAACTTGTTATTTCTGAAATCCGCAAGAGCCCTATCCACAAGACAATTACGATGGACTTCGTTTGTTAGTGAATACGACTTTGTAATCCTATATCAGCCTGGTAGGAAACATGGGAAAGCTGATGCATTATCCCGCTTGGGTTATGGGGCTGATGAGCAAACATCAGATCCACCCCCTATTATAGCCCTAGAATGCATATTAGGGGCATTAGCACTAGAAGAAGATTTTTTGCAGAAAGTAAGAGAGGTTCAATACACAGAGGAGCTCAAGAGTTGGGAAATGAAACATCAAGGGAACAGAATCAATGACCTCTTATACATACAGGGCAATCTCGTGATACCTACCCCTGAGTTACAGGAACAAGTCTTAAGGTGGTGTCATGCTCATGTACTAGTGGGTCATCATGGTTATAGAAAGACAGCGGACCTAGTATGTCGTTATTTCTGGTGGCCCTCTCTGTTGGCTGATGTTAAGTCCTATGTCCAAAAATGCCATGTATGTGCACAGGGTAAAAGCTCTCATCAAGCCCCGGTTGTGCTGCTACTCCCCATGCCTACTCCTCCTAGCCCTTGGCATACTGTTTCAATGGACTTTGTTACGGAACTTCCTAAAACAGCCAAAGGACACAAAGTAGTTTGGGTGGTAGTAGACATGTTGACTAAAATGACCCACTTCTGTCAGGCGCTGAGCATGGGCGCCTACCTGACTTGTGGACAGACCCGGGACTACGAGGCCCAGAATGCCCGGTGGTAGGAGGGCGTGGCTATTGCCTTAAAGCTCAGGGACTCGAGCGGAGAGGCGCGCGTTATCCTGCCAATTACAGTTGGAACTCAAGGAGAGTTCTCCTGTGGCTGCAGATTGAGGAAGACGGGGAAGTCATTAGTGGTTCCCGAGTTGGGAGACCGCAGCGAAGCGCTGACGTAAGCACCTTCAATGCCAACCCCGGAACTAGAAGTCTTTGGCGGTTTCCGAGTCGGGAGACCGCAACCACGCGCTGAAGTCAGCGCCCTCGCGCCAACCCCGGAACTCTGAGTCCGTCCTTCCTGGAAGCCAACAGCAGTGCGAGAGGCTTTTCGTGAACTCCTGTTCGTGGTTCCTGCCAGGATGGAGACCACTGCGAAGCGCTGAGGTAAGCGCCACCGCATCGGTATGTGGATTGTTAGCACTCGGCTGTCCGGACTAAGGGGAAGTGTCTAGCCACCGATTGCTTGTCAATTATTCTCTGGGAGTACAGCTCCAACGCCTGACAAGCACGGACCACGGTAGTGGAATCAATCACGGGCAAGACTGTCACAGCCGTCATTCCGGAAGTCTTGGGCTACAAATAACTGCATTCAGCATTTCCAGTTTCATGACTCTTAATGATACTAGGGAGGGCAGCGCGTAGAGCCTAGAGAGGCTCCTTTAGACTATCGACTCTTTTCTTGAAGTATATCCGCTGGATACTGCTGGAAGGCACAGCAGTCATTCATTATTATTGTTTTGGGGCAGAAAAAGGGAGAGGAAGAGGGTGGATGTTTGATGTCTGACAGAGGGTGCTTACCTCTGAAGGTCCTTACTGGCGAACGTGTGTTATGTGTGATGTATGTAGAAGACACATTTAGTGAGACCTAACGAGAGTAGCGCTGCTTATATGCTATTGTTGGATTGTTGTTATCTATGTTAATCTTTTGTTGCAGGTATCCTTCTCCCAGCCGTTCCCTTCCTAATCCCTTTCCCTCACCTGATTGCCCTAGTGCTCTGTGGTAGTTTGAATCCAGAGTCGGGGACATCTGGGGGTGGAACCCTTTGTGCATCGTTCAAGGCCGGAGGAGTCACAGTGGAACATGACAGAATAACGCGCCCACGATTACTACTCCTGGTGGCTTGAGCGAGGCACAAACATGGCCTCCCTGGATGATGTGTTACAGGCCCTACTGGTGGTGCAATAGGAGTTAGCTGCCTCTAAGGCAGAAACCGCAGCCCTCAGGGACAGGGTGGATCGACAGGGTAGGAATCCCTTTGACGTCACTCAGGCGTCATCCCCCATTCAAGTGAATGTATCGCCACCCATTCCCTTAGCTAGCCCTGAAAGGTTTTCAGGAGATCCCCTCAAGATTCAGACGTTCCTCACACAGATTATGTTACACTTTTCGTGTAAACCGGCGTAATTTCCTACCAACCATTCACGGGTAGCCTTTGCCATCTCGTATATGACGGGGGATGCCGCCAATTGGGCAGTACCTTTGGTTAAATACGATGACCCTCTGCTCACAGATTGGAACTCCTTCCGCAGGGAGTTTGAGCGGGTGTTTGACCGCAGGGCCACCACGTTCTCAGCAGACCGAGAACTGCTGGAACTCAGGCAGGGAAAACAGGATCTAGTATCGTATCTCACTCAGTTTAATCGCCTTATAGCAGAAACGGCCTGGCCGGAGGAAAAACGAATGTCTCTATATTATCAGGGACAGCGTGACGACATGAAGGATGTGCTAGCACAGATTGATCCACAACCCGTCACTTATACCGATCTCATGAATCTCACCCTGAGACTAGACCATCGGTTGGCCGAACGGAAGGGAGAGAAGGTTTACGCTCAGGTTGAGAAAACCGAGAGAGGCACCAGAACGATGGGCTCCTCCTCCGAGGTCCACCCAGAACCCATGGAGGTGGGTGCGATCAGGGCTCCGTTGTCCAGAGCAGAGCGGGAGACCCGTAGAAGTTCGGGCTTATGTATGTATTGCGGGAAAAAGGGCCATTATGTGCGTGAGTGTCCCGCAAAACCCAAGAAACCAAGCGGGTATGTCTCGGGTAAAAAGGTGGCGGTCACCAGGATCGGTCCCCCGGGTTCTGACAAAGATACCCAAGGAGAGCGAACCGAAGTTCCTCCATTACATGACTTACAACTACCCTCATTGGCGGTAATAGATTTGGTTGCCTCGGAGTCCCACATCATGTTGCCCATGCTTCTGGTGGAGGGTACACAGGCCCATGAGGTAGGGGTAATGATAGGCTCTGGAGCCACCGGGAATTTTATCGATAGCGGGTTGGTGCAGCGCTTGGGGCTGCGGCGCGGCCCGAGAATCACTCCTGAAAACGTCTTAGCGGTAGACAGGAAGCCGCTTAAATCGGGGCCCATCACGGAAGTCACTGAGACGCTCACTCTGACCAAACATGGAAAAGATGGGGATCACGTAGAGGAGCTGGTATTGAATATTATCGATGCACCGCAGTATGAGATCATACTCGGGATGCCTTGGTTGGGGAGACACAATCCCACAATAGATTGGTAGCGGAAGACCATAGAATTCAAAACCGAACAGTGTAGAGCGAGTTGCTTGAACACTCACAACACCCATCTCTTGGCCCTCACCCAGGGATATCAGATAGCTACAGCCGCTGAGAAAGAGACTGTTCTTCCCGCGGTGTACGAAGAGTATCGGGAGGTGTTTAGCGAAGTCAAAGCGGAGCATCTACCGCCACACCGACTCTATGACTGCCAGATCGACTTGATACCTGGGGCACTCCTGCCGTCCTGTCGTGTGTATGCATTATCCAAACCTGAAACCGTTCATTTACACCGTTATCTCGAACATTATGTGGACATAGGGTTTATTAGACCCTCGCGTTCCCTGGCAGCGTCGCCTCTTTTTTTTATTAAAAAAGCCAACGGCGAGTTACGGACATGCATCGATTATCGCGTATTGAACAAAAACACCGTGCGAAATCGATACCCTCTTCCACTCATCCCTGTCTTATTGGACCAGGTGACGGAGGCAGCCGTATATACCAGGCTTGATTTAAGGGGGGCCTATCACCTGGTCCGGATAAGAGAGGGAGATGAGTGGAAGACGACGTTTAAGACGCGCTATGGTTTATTCGAGTATTTGGTAATACGTAAGCCGTTCGGGCTTTGTAATGCCCCGGCGGCTTTCCAATACTTTCTTAATGATGTCCTAAAGGAGTACATAGACAAGACCACCGTCGTGTACATAGACGACATCCTGATTTATTCCAACGATCTGGGATCGCACATCCAGCACGTGTCTCAAATATTAAGCAAATTGAGGGAACACAGTTTGTTTTGCAAGTTGAGCAAGTGCGAGTTTCACGTGGACAGAGTAGAATTTCTGGGGGTGATATTAAGTCCCTCTGGGTTGTGCATGGCGGAGAGAAAGGTGGGGGCAGTGCAGGAATGGCCGATCTCGAAGACTGTGAGGGATGTCCAGTGTTTCTTGGGTTTTTCCAACTATTATTGAAGATTCATTTCTCATTTCTCTCAAATTGTATCTCCTCTCACGCGGTTGCTGCGCAAGGGACATCATTTTTGTTGGACCCCGGAGGCCATGGAGGCCTTTTGCTGCCTAAAGAAGGCGTTCACCACCGCTCCGATACTGCGACACCCACAATTGGATGTGCCATTCATAGTCGAGGCGGATGCTTCCGACATAGCTGTGGGAGCGGTGTTGTCGCAATGGGAGTAACACTCGGGACAATTGCATCCCATCGCTTTCCTGTCCAGGAAATTAACCCCAGCCGAGTTATATTACACAATTGCAGAAAAGGAACTGTTGGCCGTAAAAAAGGCCTTCCAGGAGTGGAGGCACTATCTGTGGGGGGCTCAACACCAGGTCACGGTGTACACAGATCACAGGAATCTGCAATATCTGAAAACAGCCAGACAGCTCACACAACGCCAGATGCGTTGGATGTTGTTTTTTGCTGACTTTGATTTTACTATCACATTCCGTCCAGGGTCTGAAAACAAAAAGGCGGATTCGCTATCCCGGCAAGAAAGCGGGTATGTACCTAGACAAGAAGCCACCGCGTCCATCATTCCACCAGAGAAGGTGGTTTGTGTGGTCACTGCTAATACGTTTTTTGGAAGCAATAAAGACACACCACACTCTGGTACAATGGTTGCGGTGGGCGGAGCAGGACATGCAGCGGAGCATCAAAGAGGGGTTGCCGTTCTTTCAAAACAAGTTGTTTTTACCCACGTTGGAGCTTCGTTGCCAGGCTTTCGCTTGGTGTCATAACTCAATGGTAGCCGGGCATCCCGGATGCACGAAGACCATGCAACTCTTGCAGCGCCAATTTTGGTGGGATGGCATGTCCCAGACCGTTCGCCTCTGGATTAAACAGTGTGAGACATGTGCCTGGGCCAAAGGAGACCACTCGAAAGCCAAGGGTAAACTGGTTCCTTTGCCTACACCCGCAGGGCCTTGGCAAACCATAAGCATCGATTTTGTGTTGGGACTGCCGCTTGATCAGGGATGTGACGCCATCATGGTAGTGGTGGACAGCCTCACGAAGATGGGGCATTTTGTCCCGTGCAAAAACCTTCCCACGGCCAGCCAAACTGTTCAACTATTGCTATCCCATGTGGTGCGGTTGCATGGATTTCCGAGGGTGATCGTGTCGGACAGGGGGCCGCAGTTCGTTGCTCGTTTTGGAAAGCATGGTGCACGGCGGTGCAAATCAAGGGGTCCACCTCCACCAGCTTTCACCCACAGACGGATGGCCAGACTGAACGTCTGAATCAAACGCTGAAGACATATCTCCGTTGCTACTCGAAGGACGCGGGTAATTCGTGGGTGTCACTGCTTTGGCTGGCCGAACTGTCTTACAATAATGCTTGGCACAGTTCCATTAAGGAATCTCCCTTTCGGGCCAATCACGGGTTCCACGCCAAAGTTCTTCCTCTGTTGTTCCCTGACGCAGTGCGGAATCAGCCGGCTATCGCCTCCCGCCTGAAAGCCCTGTGGGCGATCCGAGGAAAAATACGGAGGAACCTGGACCGGGCTAAGCTACGTTACAAGTTTTGGGCGGATCAGCATCGCCAGGACGGGCCCTCATATCAGCCAGGCGATCGGGTCTGGCTGTCCACGAAGTACATCCGCTTCAAGGTGTGCAGCATATTCCATCCCCGATTCATCGGTCCCTATACCGTGCTGCATCGTGTGGGATTAGTGGCCTATCGCCTGAAGCTGCCCGTCTCTATGCGAATTCACCCGGTCTTCCACTGCAGTTTGTTGAAGCCCGCGACTGGTGCCCGCTGTGCGGCTGTTCCGCCGGTGTGCCGTGACGGCCAGTGGGAATACGAGGTGAGGAAGGTGTTGGATTCGCGATATCGTCGGGCCGCCTCTGGTATCTCAAAGTGTGGAAGGGGTATGCTGCGGAGGAAGACTCCTGGGACGTGCATGCCCCTACTGCAGTGCGCCTGTTTCACGCGCGCTTCCCGGATAAGCCTGGTTCTAGGAGGCGCACGGGAGGGGGGCGTACTGTCAGGCGCTGAGCATGGGCGCCTACCTGACTTGTGGACAGACCCGGGACTACGAGACCCAGAATGCCCGGTGGTAGGAGGGCGTGGCTATTGCCCTAAAGCTCGGGGACGCGAGCGGAGAGGCGCGTGTTATCCTGCCAATTACCGTTGGAACTCAAGGAGAGTTCTCCTGTGGCTGCAGATTGAGGAAGACGGGGAAGTCATTAGCGGTTCCCGAGTTGGGAGACCGCAGCGAAGCGCTGACGTAAGCGCCTTCAGGCGCCAACCCCGGAACTAGAAGTCTTTGGCGGTTTCCGAGTCGGGAGACCGCAACCACGCGCTGAAGTCAGCGCCCTCACGCCAACCCCGGAACTCTGAGTCTGTCCTTCCTGGAAGCCAACAGCAGTGCGAGAGGCTTTTCGTGAACTCCTGTTCGTGGTTCCTGCCAGGATGGAGACCACTGCGAAGCGCTGAGGTAAGCGCCGCTGCATCGGTATGTGGATTGTTAGCACTCGGCTGTCCGGACTAAGGGGAAGTGTCTAGCCACCAATTGCTTGTCAATTATTCTCTGGGAGTACAGCTCCAACGCCTTGCAAGCACGGACCACGGTAGTGGAATCAATCACGGGCAAGACTGTCACAGCCGTCATTCCGGAAGTCTTGGGCTACTAATAACTGCATTCAGCATTTCCAGTTTCATGACTCTTAATGATACTAGGGAGGGCAGCGTGTAGAGCCTAGAGAGGCACCTTTAGACTATCGACTCTTTTCTTGAAGTATATCCGCTGGATACTGCTGGAAGGCACAGCAGTCGTTCATTATTATTGTTTTGGGGCAGAAAAAGGGAGAGGAAGAGGGTGGGTGTTTGATGTCTGACGGAGGTTGCTTACCTCTGAAGGTCCTTACTGGCAAACGTGTGTTATGTGTGATGTATGTAGAAGACACATTTAGTGAGACCTAACGAGAGTCGCGCTGCTTATATGCTATTGTTGGATTGTTGTTATCTATGTTAATCTATTGTTGCAGGTATCCTTCTCCCAGCTGTTCCCTTCCTAATCCCTTTCCCTCACCTGATTGCCCTAGTGCTCTGTGGTAGTTTGAATCCAGAGTCGGGGACGTCTGGGGGTGGAACCCTTTGTGCATCGTTCAAGGCCGGAGGAGTCACAGTGGAACATGACAACTTCACCCCTTTAAAAGCGCTTCCCACTACACAAGAGTTTTGCATGGTTATTTGTGCAGCATGTGGTTAGGTTACATGGATTGCCCACCATTTTGGTTTCTGATCGGGGACCCCAATTCGTGTCTAACTTCTGGAAGGGAGTGGGTAAACTCTTGAATATAGATATGCGGTTTTCTTCAGGGCATCATCCCCAAACGGATGGACAGACAGAAAGAATCAACCAGTGCTTAGAACAATATCTACGATGTCAGTTGTTACAAACACCAGTAGATTGGGATAGGTTTTTATGGGCAGCAGAAGTCTCCATTAATAACAGTATAGACTCCTCCATAGGGTATTCCCCTTTCTTTGTTTCTTATGGTTTCCATCCCAGGTTCCTACCTTCTCACTCTGCATCTTTTGCACCAGTCCCAGCAGCTAAAGAGTTTCTAACGCAAACCCAAGAGGCACAAAAGGCAGAAATAGAGAATATTGAAAAGGCCAAAGTGGCATATAAGGAGAGGGCAGATGCTCATCGCCGCCCAAGCCCTGAATACGTTGTGGGGGATAAGGTTTGGTTATCCACATGCCATATACAGATAAAAGGTGTTCGCAAGTTCAAACTTCGATATATAGGTCCCTATAGCATTGTGGAAGTCATCAATCTAGTGGCCATGAGATTAGAACTTCCTGACACACTGACGATACACCCGGTATTCCATGTATCCTTATTGAAACCTTTTGCACCGGATACTGAGTTACCAGTCCAACCAGTTCCCTTTGAAGTTGATAAGGAAGAGGAGTACGAGGCAGGGGCCATTGTAGACTCTTGAAGAGTTCGAGGTAAACTCCAATACCTCATCCATTGTAAAGGGTATGGGCCCGCAGATTGGTCTTGGGAACCCGTGGCTCATGTGCATGCGCCCCGTTTGGTGATGTTGTTCCATCGCAAATACCCCTGGAAACCCAAACCAGTGGGGGGTTCTATAGGAGAGATATACTGTCATGGCTGTACCCGGTCTGGCGCATCGGCGGGCGGAGAGTTGGGGGCGGAGTCCCTGCCCGCATAAAACGAGACGTCAGCGAAGCGCTGGCGCTTCGCGTTCTAGTTGTTTTCCCCAGAGTTTGTTCGTCCGGGTCATCTGAGTTACTTCCGGGTCTTCGTTTCCGGTACGGGTGCGTCGCATCCACAGAAGTTGTCATGCCTGGAGAACTGCTGTGGTTTCCTCGCCTTCCTGCAAACATTGTTCCTGTCGGCATTTGGGGATCTTCCTTGGCTCGTTTCTACTCCTCTTGGACCCTGCCCCTGAGTTCTCATTGTTTGGGCAGTAACGCGCTAACGCTGATGCCAGTGGCTTCCTAAGAGGCTGTTCTTCTGTTTGCTATGTAGGGGCACATTCTGGGTTGCATGTTGGGAATCTGCACTTTCCTTATGATCTTCTCCGTGCAGGTGAGCACGCACATCATTGGCAGTATTGATAGTAGAGTGTTTCTCCACAACTTATGGTCAGCTATACCGACTCCTGAGGCAAGGAGTATAGCTGTAGCTTTGGAGCATTCAAGCTAGCAGGAATCTCACTTACTCCTATTGCTCTTAGCTTGGCTCTACAGATTTAGGCGGCTACATATTTTGGTTTTTGCTCTTACATTGGGTTGTGCTGTTAACAACCCACTTCAGTATTCTTTTCTTATTTTGGATGCCTAACATCCAAGTTCCTCATAGGTATGAGGTAAGCTGCTCAAAAACACCATCACATGACTTTATACTCCTGAATCAGTAAAAGCATTATTAATTGTTCTTTTTATCTGTGTTTAGGAAGTATTCATATCTGGTTACGCCCTGTATGTTTTGTGGGCACACATGGAAGAGGGGAGATTAACAGGTAGAATGTTATGAAGAATCACAGCCATACACATTATTGCACGTAGTGTAGTCCATTATTGATTCAGCCTTCTGTTTACAGGACTTCCTCTGGACCCCAGTGGCGCTACGGTGGTGTGGGACGTGTGATGGACCTGCCTCTCTCTTCTTCCTCCCTTTGACTCCCCTCTTCCCCCTTTTCACCTGTGCTGCTTTAACTTAGTTGGGCAGGCCGGTTGGTGGAGGGAAGTTGGGATCTTTTCATCAATCTCCTGCCTCTCATCCCTGCGGAGACCTCAGGTGAGCCTGACAGTGTCCCCAGAAGCTCCCACTATGGGTCTGATATATTCTACATTAAAGCAGCTACAGGGTGAAGCTAGGGAAGAGACTCGTAAGGCTCATTTTGTTTCTTAAAAATTTCAGGGAACTATCCGTAAGGTTAATAAATGCTGCTCAGACATGTCAGAAAGGCTGGCGACTTTGGAAAGTCAAACAGGGGCCGATGAGGAGAGTAAATGCACGCTTCAAAGTCAAGTGGAAAGAGCCAGGACTCACAGCTGGTTGATGAGCTCTGGTAGTTTGAGGATTTCGAAAACCGCCAATGGCGGAATAACAAACAGTTTTTGGGCTTCGCGGAAAACGTTGAGGTCAATGATGCCAGGATTTTTATGATCAAGTTACTTAAAGGTGCGGTCCCCGTTATGGCTGACTGGAACTGAGAGACCGAGATTCAAAGGGTGCACAGATTCCCACTCACCCTACAGAATAATGGACAGAGAGGCCAGTCGAAGAAGGCAAGAGCAATTTTGGGGTTTTGGGGGAAATTTTTGTTGTGACAGGCTATTTTGAAAAAGCTCGACCCAACGCAAGATGTTCATTCAATGGTCATTCATTTTTCGTGAGGCCTGACTTTTGCCATGCAACAGTAGAGAGGAGGTGGTGTCTCTGGCAGATGTTTGGCCCATTGCAGAATCTTGGCTGCCAGCTGTTTCTCCTTAACCCAGGCAGACTCAAGGTTATCTTCAAGGGTAGCATACGACCCTTTACCTCCGAGTAAAAGACACAAGAATTTTTGGATGAAATCCATGCGGGCTGTCATCATCCTGAAGCCCCCAAAAGGGACTCTAAGGGGGGGACACACTGATTAAAAATTAGCCGGAAAAGGAGTGCTGGTCTTACTATATCATTCTCTGTTCTCACTGAAACTGCCTTTTTTTTTTTACTTCGTATAGGTGATACATTGGACAAAATGCCTTTTTGTCTCTCTTTTTTTTCCTTCACAATCCGGGTGTTTTTCTCACTTCTCTCTTTCCTCTTTCTCTCCACTTTCATTATCTTTTCTCCGGTGCTTGATGGGGTGAGTCTGGCTTTTTTGCAGGAGCCATCATCAGGGTCATTGGTGACCCGCTGCTCAAGGTGGAGGTTTAGGGCTGGGGTAGGGGGCTAGGTTATTGGCCGAGGGAGGGCGGTCTGGGTGGGAAGGAGGGGTGAATACGGACCCAAACTGACTTTGTTGTAATTGTGAGATTAGCACAAAATGGAAATTTAACGCAGGGTCTAAATCCCATGTTCTAGTAGTAGATTCTGTCGAGATCTATATTCCGAGGCAATACAGATTTTCCTCATTTAAGGAAAATCTCTATTGCCTCAGTAAACATTGGTAGGCTCAGTGATTACCAGAAGTGGCAAAGTATTGCTATTGATATAAAGATTTTGAAATCTGATATTTTATGTATACAAGAGACCCATTTAGAGAGCTCTCGTAAGCATGTACTTGATGGCCTTGGGTATCAGCTGGTTTGTTAAACCACATAGGGAACACGCACCAAGGTGGTAGCTACTCTGGCTAGAAGAGGAGTCTTCGATTTCCCTCGGTTCAGCTCAGATAATCTCGGTCGAAGGGCCATTGCTGAGTGTAGGTCTCGCTCTAGCTGTTTTACGATCTGCTCTGTATATGGCCCGGTGCTGGACGACCCTGCACTGTTTCATTGGCTAAATAGCGAACTGGTCTCCTGGCCCCTACCCTTGATAATATGCAGTGATTTTAATATCAATATACCTTGCACTGCCTTAATACAAGGGTATAGTAAATATTCTGGTAGGCAACCTAAAGTTTTTAGAGCTCTTGGTGACCTACAGTATAGTTATGCCTTAGATGACGCCTGGAGAGAAACTATGAAGGCCGACTATTTTCTTTTCCACCCCTCACAAGATCCATTTGTGAATAGATTACTTTCTAGTCTCCAAGGGTCTGATCAGATATTCTAGTAATTCTAGATTTCCAAGGGTTATGTCTGACCACAATCCCCTTGTGTTGTTAATAAGGACGTCCCGACCCCCGAAAACTGTTCCCTCTTGGTCATTTGAAATGGCTCTGCTTTTAGATCTACAGTATTTGAGTCGGATTAAGGCATGGATTCCTCATTTCATGCTTGATAACCTTGGAAGTGCCCCAATCAGCATCATTTGGGATACTTTTAAGGCCTGTCTATAGGAAACAAAAAGATATAGTTTAGAACACCAACAAAATGAAAAAGTATTAACCGAGCTACTATATGCAGGCCTTACCAATGCAGAACTAAAATTAGTCGAGAGGATTTCCTCAGGGAATAGCTCTGATATTGCTCTTCTGGAAGAAGCGATGGCCAGGGCAAGGATCGTTGAGATATCCTCAAGGAAGGCAGCTGACATGGCTGGCATCGATGGCGAGAAAAGGCTTATGAATTTAATGAAAAGATATGGCAACAGCTAGCCTTTAGAACAAAACAGTACCTTGTCAAGGGCCAGATAATGGATATTAGAGTCCCCTCTCCGGTATTAAATCTGATCAGGCTGAGATCAGAGCGGCCTTTCAATAATTCTATCAACATTTATACTCTAAGGAGATTCATGAGGATACTGCAGTAATGGGGGAATATCTCTCTGAACTTGGTGAAGAAACCCTCATGGTAGAAGACAGGAAGGCCCTAGACATGCCCATCTTGACTGGCATGGACTTTATTCCCATGGAATTTCATAAAATATTTGGAGGGGCATTGGAAGGGTTTTTGAACGAAATATTCCAGGAGATCCAGGAAGGGATTCCTCCGCCTGATAGCTGGTCATTGGCTAAAATAGTGATGTTTTAAAAAATAATAAACCCCCCGCGGAGCTGGGTTCATATCGTCCCATCACACTTATCAACAATGACTCAAATATTTATGCTAAAATCTTGGCCACCCGCTTATCGATAGTTATTAACCGGCTCACATCTCAGATACAGCATGGTTTTATCCCCGGTAGGAGTACCACCGACCACATCCTGCGGGTGATTAACCTTTTTGATGTGGCTGAAGTTACTCGAGATCCTACAGCTCTTATCCTATTGGACACCAAAAAGGCATTCAATAGGGTTTCCCAGCCATTTCTTTGGACAGTAATGTCCTGCAAGGGAATCGGCCAGGGATTTATTAGTGCAGTAAACGCCCTCTATCATCTGCCTAGAGCTAGGATTTCTCTTATGGGGGACAACTTCAAAGAGGTGGTCATCGAAATGGGTTATCAGGCAAGGGTATCCTTGCTCCTCCCTACTATTTGCACTCTATATCGACCCCTTGATCAGGAAAATCCATTGTAATTTTGTCGATCAAGTTATCAGGAGGAGAGACGAAGATTTTGGCATATGCCGATGACCTGGCTATTGCTACTCTGCATTGAGTGGTGCTCTTGTAGAGATTGAAAAGGAGGCAAAGAGATTCGGTTAATTTTCATGGTATTTATTAAACAGGTAGAAAACCCAAGTCATTGTTAATAAAGAGGAGCTCCTTCTCGATGAGCAGGTTCCTAAAGAGGCAACCTACCTCGGGTATTTATTTGGTCTGATGTCAGAAAGATTGTGGAGGCCAATCTCACCCCTTTTATTCAGAAGGACAAACTGGACTTGCTGACGATGGAATAATTTGAAGCTGTCCCTAATTGGGAGGAGTAACCTAATCAAAATGATCTTTCTTCCCAAAATTCTCTATCTCCTTCGGGCTATCCCGCTGGAGATTTGTAATAATTAGTTCCAAATCCTTGATGGAATGCTGACTAGATTCCTTTGGGCATATGCAAATACCCGGTGTGCGATCAGATTTATGACATTACCTAATAATCATGGAGGATTAGCAGTTCCCAACTTAAATTGTACTAATGGGCTGTTGGACTGCAGCAACAAGCAGCCCTCCTGGGGAAAGTGGATGTTCCTCTTGGACAAGATGATAAGCCCCTTTCATATATGAGCTCCTGATAGGAGATAAAATAAGAGACTGTCTTTTCCGGCAAGCTGATTTTTGTTATTATAAAAAAGTCCGCTTTGAAGTTCTCATCACAGCCTTTCGAATTTGGGGTCAAATTTGTAAAAAATTTGGCCTGGGGAGATTGAATTATTATACCCCAATATTGGATAATTCGGTGTTGCCGGTTATTTTTCATGATGCTTATATGAGTAAATGGGTCTCAAACGGAATTTGTACACTCTGAGATTTGTTTTCACTTAAATCTTTTAAGTCTTTTGAGATGTTGTGTCAAGAATTTAAGCTTTACAATAGGAACTTTTTTATATATCTGCAAATCAGTGATTTTGTAAGGAAAAAAGTTGGTGGGTCGATGGGTTTCAATAAGGTAGAGATTGTTGAATTGATTTTGGCCCATGAAACTCGGATAGGGGTTCGTTATAGTTTTTTAAATAACTCAATGTAGGATGATAGGGCCAAACATTCTCAGAACTGGGTGGATAAGATCAATGCCGAACCAAGTGACCTGGCGAAGTCATTGGCGGGTGCCCAGATGTTTCTAAATTCTGCCAGTCTACAGGCCAAACATTTTAAGACCTGCTTCAATCTCTATATTACACCTGGGAAGATAGTCAGATGGGGGCTACCTCCAGGACAAGCTGCCCCAGGTGCACGGAGTATGGTGCGGATCTTGTGCATATGTTGGCAACTTGCCCGGCATTAGATGATCTCAAATCAGGAATTAATGATTTTCTTGTTAATAAATTGGGCATAGACATTATTCTGTCTCCTAGATCCGATTAAAGGTTCATGATGAACTAGCTCTATCCAATGTTGAACCTTTCATGTTTATAGCTATGGCTGTCTATCGGATCTGTCTGACTACTGCCTGGCTCGACCCTTCCCCCCCTGTGTTCCATCAATGGTTTGCACATCTAATTTAAATGTATTACCTTGAAAGGGCTATTTATTTCCAAAAGAACAAGAAGGTTCCGGAAAAAATGTCTAGAGCCTGGCTTCCCTTCAGCAACTGGGAATCACAAAACACCACTATGCCTGGTGAGCATACTCAGACGTGTTGATGTAGGTGGGGTTGTCTGCTGTGAAAGATACCTGTCATCTTTCTTTTTGTCCTTTTTCTTTTTCTCTTTTCTCTTTATTTGAATATGGTATGAATTTGTTATCTCAAGGGAAAATGTCTGTTTGGTGTGGTGGGTTATTTTGTATATTATCCTGGTATAAAATCAAACACGGAATATTTTTTAAAAAAAATGAAATCCCTATCCATTGTGTGTTGTGTGATTGGCATGAGGGTGAGATGGTTGGGGGCCAAGGATTTGCATGTCCTTAACCAGTTGATGGTAACAGGTAGACTTACATAACAGTGCACAATGCCACTTAAACAATATCTGCTTCACTTGACAGAAAGGATCCAGAGAAACTTACAGTGTTGGCTGACACATAGATAACTAGGATGGTTAACTAGCAGCATATTGTTAAGTCAAAAAAAGGAGAGAAACTTAAAAAAGTTTGGATACAAACCCAAGTATAATGGCCAGATCAATTCCAAAGGAGAGGACACAGGCAGAACAGGAAATGATTTTCACATGAGGAACCAAAGGACAATGTAGGAATGCAAAGTTTCTTCATGCCCAAAATGATGATGAATAGGTATCACAAGGAGAGGTACTATAAAAGAGGCTTTCAGGTGACAGACCCTTTACAAGCTGCATCTATTGTAGCAAGTGTGTTGACAATGGGTGCGGAGACTTGCGAGGGCACTTTAGCACTTAGCCTAAAAGCAATGGATGTTTGCAAAAGGGTCCAATGTGCTCTAAAGCACATCTATCCAAATACCATGTGATTTGTGTTAGATGTAGGTATTACAAGGTGGAAATTTCCTGACCTGAAGGTGCTTGCAGTAATATGTTTGAGAGTAAATATCTCAAACCCAAGTAGATTCTCTATGCATTGCACCCAGTGGGGATGACATGGAGTATTTGATTGTCCATGTTGATGTTGACGTCAGTGGCAATCTGAGCCATGATCAATGTAGGGGTAAGAGAAAAGCAAGGTGCTGGTTATCTTTTAGAAAATTATGGTTTATTACCAGGACCAGAAGCCTTGATAGCATGGACCATTTTGGCTATGTTGACCAGAGCTCAGCCTGTACATTAGTCTCTGAATTAGACTGGGACCATTCCAGATTTGCAAAGACCAGAGAAGGGTAGTGAACAGATCAGAGCATACTATAAGAAGAGATGAGGTGTTGCACCCATCACACATGCTCTAGAGGTAGAGATGCAAAATGTATCTGAAGTGGACCAGGTGGCACCTGGATCACTGCCACAGTTTTAATATTTACTATAAACTAAATGTCCAAACCATGAGGAATTCCTCCAAGCACAAGTTGAGAGCCCTGTGGGATTTAAGAGGGAAGTGCATGAACCGAAATGAAAGAGAATGCTTGGAAGGCCCTGTGCTGGCTGAGAGAATAGATTACTATACTGAGAACCTGTGTATCTTGAGTCAGGAGTGGCAAGAATGTATTATTTTGCTTATTGCACAAGAACCTTGTGATGTCACTGGTCCATGAAGTGCCTTTAACAGGATACTTGGCCGAAAGTAGACCTAGGATAGGATGGGCTCTTAGTTTTATTGGTAACGGATGCATTTAGGCACAAAGAGGTTCTGTAGGGTCAGTAGTACTTGTCAAGGGAGTGTTATTGTTCAGGTACGACTTGGGCAGCACCAGTAGTACCATCATCAGCAGTCGGCGTTCCATTTGAGTGGGTGAACATGAACACTGTTGGACCATTTGAAATACTTTGTGCCCACATCAGCCAACAAGTATATCCTGATTCTGGTATATAATACCACCAGTTATCAAGAAGTGGTACCTCTAAGGAACTCAACTACAAGGATAGTAGCCAAAAGAGGATCTCTTCAGGAATTCCTAAGATTGTGATTTCTACCAGGGAACCAAGTTTATCTCCTCATTCTTGAGAGAGATATGGGAGCAAACTAGCGTAACCTACACTTCTCCATAGCATACCATCCACAGAAAAATGGAAAGAGGATAGTGATATCTCTGCCAGAGAACCTCTGCAGGACATGGCACCTTTTCCTGCTAGTTTTCTTTTTCACCTGGAGAGAAATTCCATAGAGAAGTAGGATCAGTCCCTTTGATCTTTTGTTTGGCTTCCCAGTACACAACTGACTCACTTCATTCAGAGATGGATTTAAAAGAGTATCTGAGGCACTACAAAAGGATGTGGTGGACTTTGTGATTGGCCTCAGGAAGTAGATGGTGCAATATACAAGTCAGGTGAAGAAAAACCTTCATGCAAGCCAAGAACTGATGGAGTGGTATGACCAAAATGCAACACCTACTGGGAAACAGGAGATCAGAAGGTGGTAGTGATGAAACTCTTTCATCCAATAGATTTGGAGGCTATATGGTGTGGGACATACAAGGTAGTCCAGAAGATTTCCTCAGATAAAATATTTGGTGGACACAGGTGCCACAGGAAAGATAAAATGGATGCTCCTTTTTAACTGGCAAAAGACAAATATTTCGAAAGAGATTTTACCTTGAACATTCTGGACAACATAGAGGTGGTTGAGGAAGACAGTGATTCACTCCCCAACTACTGGACAGTGATGAGAAGGATGGTTCAGTTTAATGGGTAACCGTGCCACTGAACTGACTCCTAAATAGTACCAAGGGTCTAAAGAGGCAGATACTATTTAACCCCTCTTTTCATTGATCCCAAGGTTAACACCTGTCTATGTGCATGATTCAGGGGACAGCTTACCACAGAAGATCCTGGTCTATAGTATGTCAGCCTGGGTTCACAAATGCATCAAAGTGCAGTTTGCTCGCACTCATTCTGAATGCCTTCACTGCTTCCATCGCCTTCCCAGATTCTTGGAAACATGCACTTGCCTTCAATGTTCGCCAACTACAGATTGATCTCCCTGCTACTGTTCTAGCTGAGGAATTGGAGAAAATCATCAACACATGCCTCATTGAATAAGTCAATGACCTCCAACTCCTCAACTTCACAAAGGCTGGTTTCAGACCCAACCAGAGAACAGAACCTGCCCTTGTCGCGGCATCAGTATGACTCTGGCCAGAGGTTATATAGCAGCCCTCTTCCACCTGGACCTCTAGGCAGCGTTAGGTACAGTCTCCCACTCCATCCTCATTCAACACCTACACCACCTCAGAACACAAGGACACACACTCTGAAGGATCTGCTCCTTCCTGACTGGAAGGTCTTGGTTTGTTAGCCTGGCACCACACAACACTGATGAACTCAACCTCATCTGCGGAGTTCCACCAGGATCTTCCTTGAGTAAAGAGATAAAGTTCACTACCTGCATGACTGGAATCCCCTACTGGATGAAGACCAGGTGTCTAAAGCTGAAACCAACGCGAGCACTTCATCGTGGGCCTCCACCTGGTGTCCAACAGAGCTAAGGCCAACAACACTAAGTACCTCTCGGTGGTCATCGACAGCAATCTCGACATGACAGCCCAAGTCCATACTGCTTTACTATTCTGAAGATGCAGTGGAAGATTTTCAAATGTCTCAGCACTCAGAATAACATCAAGCAAGGCCTTGTCACACGCAAGCTGGGTTATGGGAACACCCTCTATGCTAGGACCAACAGAAAACTCACCAGAATGGTGAAGACCATTCTGAACTCAGCAACCAAAATCAATGTCAACCTCAGATGCTGCACTAACATCACACTACACCTGAAGGAGCTCCATTGGCTTCCCATACACAGACTTGCAAATGCCAGACTCCTAACCCACACTTTCAAGGTACTACATAACACTGGCCTAGCATAGTTCAACAATCGCATCTGCCGTAACAAACCTTCCACTCATCCGGTGCATGAAGAAAACAAGATCCAGTAGTCAAGCCTTCACCTACATTGATCCTAAAGCATAGAGTGACCTGCCTTTACATAAAGAAGCCTCCTCATAACTTCTTGAATTCTGCAAGAAGCTGAAGACCTGGCATTTTCGTTAGTCCCTCTAGGCCTTATGTTTGACTAGATTTACACCTGCTCAGAGCCAGTATACCCTACTGGGTGCACTCCACAAATCTGCATAACATAATATTTAAAACACAAATATACAAAACAATAATATTGAGTCCATGTTAAAACCAATAAAACACTACCTAATAAGGAGAAAAATATTGCCACCCAAGATAGCAATCAAATATAATTATAAAAATAAATGTATGTAATAATATTATAACCAAATAAAAAACGAGAAATGAGAAAATATCTGAATAAAAAATAAAAAAAACACCCAGCAGCCCCCATAAAAGGTAAAAACGCTTAACATCTCACATATTAGGTAAAAACATAACCTTAAAAAATATTTCACCTATGAAATTAAAAGTAAATTCAATTATCAAATTAATTAATTTCCTAATTTAAACACTCAGTAAATAAAGAACGAAATCATGCAACAAACTGCACATGAATTCATCTTCACTCCTTCACACAAAACTCCATCAGACAAAACACCAACAGAGAAGGAGTGCACCAAAACGAATAGAACAGGCATCAAAAATATAAAGTAAGTAACTAATAATCATATAAGGCAAAACTGGACAAACTTTAGCAAGCTAATTATGAAAATGAAACAACACTAGTAATTATTTTTTTAAATTATATCCCCAAATATAGCTATGAAGACTAAATAATACTAAAGCAAATGTCCAGAAAAACCCAGAAAATTGAAAGAAAATTCAAGGTACAACAAATAATACCCAAATATACATTCAATAAAAAAATAGTAATAACATTAACACATTGTTTAAATTAGGCCAATACGTTTTAAAAGAGATATAAACATTAAAGAATGTAACTGATTGTAATTACAAAAATGAATATACATTAAAATTTGTATATTAACTTGAAAAAATAAGAAAAATGAATAGTGGGGAAAAAGAGACCCAAAAGAAACAGAAAATGTGGCACACCAAAAGAAAGCAAGAAAAGGCATAATGTAAACATACATTGCACCATATGTTAACAAATGTAGTAAAAATTAATACTAAGTATAATATGTGATATATACTTTCCACAGATGGATGTATGACGATATACAACAAATTCCATTCCATGTGTGCCATTTCAACATGGGTATTACAGCGCAAGTGTCATTCTCACGCATTGCCAATCCAAAGTTTTTTTTTACCACACATATGTCTTTACCAAGCAAATGTAAGTATTTTACAGGTAAGTATAAACAATTTCTATCTACATAAAAATGGCTAATAATAGCTACAAGTGGAAAGGTGCACCATAAATCAATTTGCAGCCTAAGGACGCTTCCAAAGAATATACATTCGTAACATGGTGTTTATTCTATTTCTTTCTTACCCAAATTACACAACATCCAGCCAACGTGTATCGTTCCAATTACATTTGGAACTTCATCAGGGCTGAAAATAGTATACAAAACGCATGAAAAATAATTACATAGAAAAGCATAAAACACACAATTAGAAACATATATAGACAACCAATGTATGACGATATACAATAATATTTAAAATAAAATTACAACTGACATATGAACAGACATTTAAAGCAGTATAGATCAACATTGTCATAGTAAACATGACACAAACATTAGACTAGAACCTATAAAAAGTAAAAAACAACAGAGGCAGACTTTAACTGTGTCCAAAGTGTCCTCATAAAGCCAAAAAGCCATTGCAAACCCACTATGTACTGCAGAGCCATGAACCCAGAATAACCAGCCCTATCCACTGAGTTTACCTTATCCAGTTGAGCAAAAACCCATTTAAAAAGAAATATATGCCCAATCAAACACCCCTAAGTAGTGAAAATGCACCACGCGTCATTATACCAGTCCCTGAAAACATTTCGGGAGGGCTATGCCCCTCAAAATAGAATAAATTCATAAGATTCTCACCTTAATATAATAGAACATTACACATCTGGAAAATAGGCATCAAACTACATATAGATTCATCCAAGTCATGGTACGTGATGTTTTTGTATAACCGTTAGCATCATATCCGAAAATGTAATTATCAAGCTTCATAATGTTCTGATAGGTATCCACATGAATTATATATGTATATTGTTAGAAATGGGGGTCTCTTGTTGGCAGTGGATGGCCACCGTCCGAGCAGGGACCCTTCTTTCTAAGTCACAGTGAAGGGCTGCACCCCCTTCACAACCCCTGCTCCACCCTGTGGTAACGTAGCAAGAGCAGTTAGGCTAATCTCAGAGGCATTTAAAAAGAAATATATGCCCAATCAAACACCCCTAAGTAGTGAAAATGCACCACGCGTCATTATACCAGTCCCTTAAAACATTTCGGGAGGGCTATGCCCCTCAAAATAGAATAAATTCATAAGATTCTCACCTTAATATAATAGAACATTACACATCTGGAAAATAGGCATCAAACTACATATAGATTCATCCAAGTCATGGTACGTGATGTTTTTGTATAACCGTTAGCATCATATCCAAAAATGTAATTATCAAGCTTCATAATGTTCTGATAGGTATCCACATGAATTATATATGTATATTGTTAGAAATGGGGGTCTCTGGTTGGCAGTGGATGGCCACCGTCCAAGCAGGGACCCTTCTTTCTAAGTCACAGTGAAGGGCTGCACCCCCTTCACAACCCCTGCTCCACTCTGTGGTAACGTAGCAAGAGCAGTTAGGATAATCTCAGAGGCAATGTGTAAAGCGTTGATGATCATACACAGTAAATACAGTGAGGAACACTACAAATGGACATAACACAGGTAGTTATCAAAGAAAATAGTTATATTTATAGAGACTTATCACATGACCAAATAAGGAGGAGATCACAATACTGTACAAAAATAGTTCTCTTTGGATGCTGCAAAAATAGTTCCAAGGGGTAAGGTAAAGTTCAGTTCAGGACAGTGGTCTCTGCGACCCCTCTACTCACAGTTCTGAGATGTTGGCAAATAATCCCCAAGAAATGTCGCTCCGGCGGGTTAGCGATGTTTTTCCTTACGCTCTGGTCACGGCCGCCCGCTAACAGGGGTTAGCGACAATTTTCTTTACGCTCAGTCGCTGTAACGATGATTTTCCTCACACTCTGGTCACGGCTGCTCGCTAACAGGGGTTAGCGATGATTTTCTTTACGCTAAGCAGCTGTAGCGATGATTTCCAGGGCAATACAAATTGTAGGGGTTTCAGCACAGATATTTATACCCCAAAAGTCTTTGTTCTTAGAAGCTACAAGTCACTGAACCCAGTCAGAACCAGTTCTGCCCAGCCCTGGAGCACTTTGTTTACCAGGCTGCATCCTTCCTTTCAGAAAGAGGGGGTCTGCCATCAGACGCACAGTGGGAGGTGGAGCCAGCATTCACCTTGCCAGGCACAGCCCTATTCAGGTCCAGGAGCTACCCCTCTCCATACTCCAATGCAGATCTCTCTATTCAACCCAGGTCTGACTCAGCCTGCCCTGTCCCTCCAAAGCCAGACAGTCAATGCACATAACAGCAGAGCACACTGGAAGGCTTAGGCAAGAAAATACCCACTTTCTAAAAGTGGTATTTTCAAACACAGAATATAAAAATAAACTTCACTAAAAGATGTATTTTAATATTCTGAGCTCAGGCATACTAGATTCGTTTTTGTACCGTGTTCTATGGGTCATTGAGGACTATAGAATGTAATAGCCAAACCTCCCATTCTGGCCTATGGAGAACAGGTAGCCTTACAGTAGTGGAAAACGAAATTGGGTGTAATTCACTACCAGGACATGCTACACACATCAGAGCATATCCTACCTTACACATATAACGCACCCTACCATAGGGGTGGCTTACATGATGCCAAGGGAAGGTTCAGCAGCTGGGAAGTGGGTGCACTTCACAGCCAAGATGGCAGTTCTAGACTGCACACAGACACTGCATTGGCAGGTCTGAGACACACTTTACAAGTTGCTTCTGTGGGTGGCGCAACTCAGCACTGCAGGCCCACCAGCAGCATTTGGTTTAACAGCCCTGGGCACACATAGGCCACATTACTAGGGACTAACAGGTATACCAAAAAAGCCAATCATGGATATACCAATTCACATGTCATATTTACAAAGGGAGAGCATCTGCACTTTAGCACTGATCAGCAGTGGTAAAGTGCCCAGTCATAAAATCAACACAAACAGGTCAGAAAAAATACAGGAGGAAGGCAAAACGTTTAGGGATGACCCTGCAAAAAGGGCCATTTCCAACATATATTATCCATGTGAATTACTTGGGAAGGTGAAAACAAAACTAGAATCAGACAGTGGAGGAGGAAACTGAAACCACATGAAGGAAAGACCTCAAAATAATGACTAGTGCTTCAAAATCGTAAAAGTAATCCACAGTTTCACATAGTGTGACTAAGAAACTCTATACTTAATTATATCTAAACGCACACACACCATAGGTCACCACATTCCTTGCACCAATTATATGTTAAAGAGGAAATTCATCGAGAACCAAACCCAATTGCCACAATATGCATGGTGCAGTCTAGCATAGGTGAAAAACACCCAACTGGATATGTGTTATACATACAAGAAAGGCGTAATGCCATGACGGGCATTGTTAATGAAAAACAAGTTCACAATTCCAAGCAAGAGGAGTACATAACGCTAGACGCCCCACTGAAATGGCATCGCATACATTAATAGGTATCCCATGTTGTCATGTCATGTTGCTGCAAGTGTCTAAAGCTCCTGGCGCCATTGCTCCATAAGAGGCACAAAAGCAGAGGTTGATGAGAGATGAATAGGTCACAACATGCGAGTGAACTTAACCCAAAAGGCAGTCCTCTTGTACAGAGTGTGGTGGTCATCTTGAAGTGATGATTGGTATCATGATTGAACCTCACATCACATACAAAATCATTACGGAACAACGTTAAAAATAAGATCCATGTAGTAAGTAACAAACAGCAAATCAGACCAAAGTTGTAAATCGCGAAATTATGCAGATACAGTCTCTCATTGGCTCAATATATCAAAGGGTAGATCCATGGCAATGACCCATGGTATGCCAATACAGCATTTAGCATTTTAGGAAAGTCATAAAACATCTTGAACTCCGTCCTGGCCCAAAACAAGTAAATCACATAAGCCATAGCTAACTGTTAAATGTCAAAAATCAGTCTGCGTAATTGTGTTAAACTCTTATCCCCCGTACAAAGTATAGTGGCCATCTTAGACTGATGTTTAATATTGTGTCTATATATCACATTGTACACAAAATTATTTCAAATCGCCGTTTGTGGGAAAATGTAAGTATAACATCACAAACACAAAGTGAATAACTGGCCCAGATATAAACATTCATCCATGCAGGGAATTAAAATAGATGGTCACACCAAAGTTGAAAATAAGTAAATAATACAGTCACAAATATTTACTAGATCTTTGTGTCAGCTAGTCTAAGTATTTAAATGACCCATGGTGTATCAATGTAAGATATTAGTTGTCTCGAAGAGTGTCATGGGCCCTGCCCTGGATAGGTCAGGTCAATTATATTGCAAATAGGTAAGCAATGAATGTAAAATATATGTCTACGTAAGCGTGATACAGTCCGATCCCCAATGTACTCGGGAAAACTAAAAGTTCCCTTAAGTCATAAAATAAAAATGGCAGTGTGTCATTGAATTATTCAAATTATGTATCTGAACCAAGTCAGAGGTCAATCTATAATCATCAAGTCAACTCAGTGATCAAAGATAGACAAGAGAAGGATACAATGGGATCCACAAGGATCAGTAATACTTAATCAATCAATCAATCAGAGCATTTGTAGAGCGTGCTACTCACCCGTGAGGGTCTCAAGGTGCTGAGGGGAGGGGGGGTGCAGCTAATGTTCGAATAGCCAGGTTTTGAGGTGTTTCCTGAAGGTGAGATGGTCCTGGGTCAGTCGTAGGTGTGCGGGGAGGGAGTTCCAGGTCTTGGCTGCCAGGTAGGAGAACGATCTTCCTCCAGTGTTCGTTCTGCGAATCTGCAGGCAGGTGGCGAGGGCGAGGCTGGCGGAGCGGAGCTGGTGGGTGGGGGTGTAGAACGAGAGGTGGCCGTTGAGGTATTCGGGGCCCATGTCGTGGAGCGCTTTGTGTGCGTGGGTGAGGAGCCTGAACGTGATCCTCTTGCTGACAGGGAGCCAGTGCAGGTTTCTTAGGTGGGCGGATATGTGGCTGTGGCAAGGGATGTCGAGGATGAGTCGTGCGGAGGCATTCTGTATGCGTTGAAGTCGTTTCTGAAGTTTGGCGGTGGTTCCTGCGTAAAGGGCGTTTCCATAGTCCAGTCGGCTGGTGACGAGGGCCTGGGTGACAGTCTTTCTGGTTTCGGTGGGGATCCACCTGAAGATTTTCTGGAGCATGCGCAGGGTGTTAAAGCAGGAGGACGAGACAGCGTTGACTTGCTTGGTCATCATGTGGGAAGAGTCCAGGATGCATCCCAGGTTGCGTGCGTGGTCCGAGGGTGTCGGCGCAGATCCCAGCACTGTGGGCCACCAGGAGTCGTCCCAGGCAGATGGGGATTGTCCGAGGATGAGGACCTCCATTTTGTCTGAGTTCAACTTCAGGCGACTGAGCTTCATCCATTCTGCGATGTCTTTCATCCCTTGCTGGAGGTTGGTTTTGGCGGTGGCTGGGTCTTTGGTGAGGGAGAGTATCAGCTGGGTGTCGTCAGCGTAGGAGATGATATTGATGTTGTGATTTCCTGTGATGGTGGCGAGGGGGCTCATGTAGATATTGAAGAGGGTTTGGCTGAGCGAGGAGCCTTAGGGTACACCGCAGATGATCTCGGAGGCCGCTGAGCAGAAGGGAGGGAGGCGGACTCTCTGGGTTCTGTCGGAGAGGAATGAGGTGATCCAGTCCAGGGCCTTTCCTTGGATCCCAGTGTTGAAGAGGCGGGTTATTAAGGTGCGATGGCATACGGTATCAAAAGCTGCCGAGAGGTCTAGGAGGATTAGAGCGGTAGTTTCTCTGTTGTCCATCAAGGTCCTGATGTCATCGGTGGCTGCGATGAGGGCGGTCTCGGTGCTGTGGTTGGCTCGAAATCCGGACCGGGACCGGTCGAGTGAGTTGTTTGCCTCGAGGAATGTAGTCAGCTGTTTATTGACGGTTTTCTCAATGACTTTAGCCGGGAAGGGAAGGAGAGAGATGGGGCGGAAGTTCTTGAGGTCTTTGGGGTCCGCTGTGGGTTTCTTCAGAAGGGCGTTAATTTCTGCGTGCTTCCAGCTTTCAGGGAAGGTGGCTGCCGCGAAGGAGTTGTTTATGACGTTCCGGAGGTGGGGTGCGATGATGATGTCAGCTTTGTCGAAGATATGATGCGGGCATGGGTCAGTGGGGGAGCCAGAGTGGATGGTGTTCATGACGTGGGTGGTGTCTTCAGTGCTGATGGGGGTCCAGGCGCTGAGGGTGTTGGTGGAGGTCGTTGGTTCGGTGGCTGGAGGTGGAGTCTGGGGTCCGAAGCTGTTGTGTATGTCTGCGATTTTGCTGTGGAAGTGCGCGGTGAGGGAGTTGCAGAGTTCTTGTGACGGTGTGATGTCATTGTTGCTTGCGCTGGGGTTGGAGAGCTCTTTGACGATGCTGAAGAGTTCCTTGCTGTTGCTGTCTAGCCGTTCTTTGAATAATGACCTTTTGGTAGTGTGGATCAGCTGGTGATGTTCGCGAGTGGCGTTTTTGAGAGCTGTCATGTTTTCTGTTGTCCTTTCCTTGCGCCAGGTTTTTTCGAGGGTTCGGCAGGATTTCTTTGATTCTTTGAGGGAGTCTGTGAACCATGAGGTTTTCCTGTTGCCAGTCTTGCCTGGGGGGTTCTTCAGTGGGGCGAGGTCGTCGGCGCAGTTGGTGATCCATTGTGCGAGGTTGTGGGCTGCGTCGTTGGTGTCGGGGGTGTCGGCTGGCGGGTTCTGGCTCAATGCTGACAGGAGCTGGTCTGTGGTGATTTTGCTCCAGCATCTGCGGGGGATTTGTTGCGTGCAGTGGTGGGATGTCTTCTTTTTGAAGGTGAAGTGGATGCATCTGTGGTCGGTCCAGTGTAGTCCAGTGAAGTGGCTGAAGGAGACGTGGTTGCTGGCGGAGAAGATGGGGTCAAGGGTGTGGCCAGCGAGGTGGGTGGGGGTGTTCACCAGCTGTTTGAGTCCGAGGTTGTCGAGCAGGGTGGTGGTGTTGTTGTCGCTGTTTTTCTCCAGGTGGAAGTTCAGGTCTCCTAGGAGGATGTATTCTGGTGAGGCAAGGGCATGCGGGCTGATGAGGTCGGCGATGGTTTCGCTGAATTGTGTGCGAGGGCCCAGGGGTCTGTAGATGAGCGTTCCTCTTAGGGTGGTCTTGGGGTCGGTGTGAATCTGGAAGTGTAGGTGACCTAAGGACAGAGCCGGGCATACATGAACTCAAGTTCAACTCCAAAAAATCGTGAAATTCATTATCAGTGTTGTGTCCATCAATAATTGCTCTTAAACGGCATATCTATTTTACCTCTGATTGCCTCAATTATGATTCCCTGTTTCCTCCATGGGCACACTCTGTACAATGGTCAATTCCCAAAAACCAAAAACTGGGATCACCAGGATGGGCCAGCTTATAATGCTCAGTCATAGGGTATCTAACATCACCCTCTTAAGTGCTCTATGATGTGCCTGTATACTTATCTTTAAGCTGCATACCATGCTCTCTACATAGATCATGTTGCATTGCAACCAATTATGTAAACAAAATGTGTATTAAAGTTGATAAAATGTTGACCGCTAAATTCTTGCGCTGTGTTAAACCTAAGCATATTTGTCTTGTTTTTACCAAGTTGACATACATTACAAGAATTGCATACATAAACCCCACATGATTTAGGTGGCAAGCATAGCTTGAGCATAGTGAGTCCCTGAGTGTGCACCCCCTCCTAAAAACCACCAAAAGGTATTTTGAGATTTAAACATGTAGCCCTGGGATATCCAACAAAAGATGTCAGTTCTTCGAAGCTTTTAAAATCTTATTGCTATTTGTTGTATATCTAGTGAAGAAGGCCAGTGATTTATGCCCAGAACCCCCAAATCTCTTTCTGCTATGTTGGCTAATCTGAAATGTCGATTCTCTTGAGATTTGTTGAGCCCTAGTTTCTGCATCCGTCAATGTTCTGGCTTCATAGCCTCCACTAAGGAAGCATTTTTTGAAATCCAAAATATTGGCTCCAAAGTTAGTATCCTAACTACAGTTTCTTCTTATGCGGAATATCTTGCCATAAGGTATATTCCTGATCACTGATTTTGCATGTGCACTGGATGCATGCCACACACTGTTGCAAGCTGTTTCTTTGCGGAACATAGTACTGTGAACAACCTCTTACATAGAATGCAGATCCCAAAAATTCATTTCAGACTCATGGTGGTGCATTGTTAGCTTGATATTTTAGTGGTTGTTATTCAATAGGCAAACTACTCCATCAGGACATCTGTAGGGCCCGCACAGAGACAGATGATGTCATAAATGTACCTCCCCCAAAAGACTATGTGTTCCGACCCTTACCCCAGGGGTGCTCCCTCTCATACCAGCCCATGAAAAGGCCGGCATATGAGGGAGCAAATCTGGAGCCCATAGCTGTACCACTGGTCATCACGCTTAAAGAAATTTTTTGAGATAATGATATCCATAATTATCAAGTATTATACAATTATAATCAAAGTGGTCTGCCCCCTCTTTATACAAAAAAGATCGAACTGCCATAAGTCCATAATCCTTTTGTCCACAAGTATACAAACTTGTCATAACCAGAAAAACAAACTGTAAATCATGCAACCAGGGGAAATTATTACATTTTATTAGGATATCCTTGCTATCCTTGATATATGATGGCAAATTGGCGACATGTGTTTGTAATTGGATATCAACAAATTCTGAAAGCTTTTCGATCGCAGATCCCCCATCAGATATGATTGGTCTCCTGGAGGGAAAGCACCTCCCTTATGGACCTTTAGCAGGATGTATTACAAGGAAACCTCACTTGTCCAACCAATAAATAACGCTAGTCATCATCAGGCAGTAAGCATAAATCTCACCATTCCCTCATTTTCATGTTAGTGAGTAAAGTGAGTTCACCAGTTGGATTCATTTTAATGTGTTCATAACACCTGCTGTCACTTAACTGGTGCATGATCTCATTCATGTAATCTGCCTTACTCATGAAGACCACATTGAAGTCTTTATAAGCATTGCTTATTACAATATTTGGGTCATTTTTAAATCTCAGAAGTATATGTCTTTCTTTGTATGTAAGATTTATTTGCTGCTGCGAACCAAATCTGGTGGGAAAGTTTAAGTGATGCAATTTGCGGGTCACCCTGTCATTGAACACATCAATGTTGCAATGGTATGCTATTGACGGAAATAATTTAGACTTTGGCCTCAAACCTCTATCAACATCCAAACTCTGTAACATTTAACTCGCTAAGCAGTGATTTCATAACAGGAGCTACATCATTCTCTATATATAGAAGACATTGTATGTCTCGTATATCAGAAATAATATGTGATGATATTATCTGCTCAAATGCTTGAATACCAGAACTATTTATTTGACCAGAAAAAAATATTTTAATTTCAAAGATCTTACAAATTTGAATTAATTGACCTTTATATCAACCAGATCCCCACACCCTGTAGGGCAAAAGTTTAGACCCTTACATAGCACTTGGACTCATTTACATTGAGTGGTCTATCTGACAAATGTATAACCTCCAAGCCCTTGTAGGCGTCATTATCATTTGTGGAAAGCAGATTGACATGTGTTGCTTCATCCATAACATTATTCACAGAGAGTACACTTATTCATTTCTCTTGGAGTAGTTTTGAACCCCCACCATCTCTGCAGGTTTTCCCTTTTCCCCTCCTCCACTCTCTTTGTTTTTTTTTTTACCTCTCTCATTCATTGTTTGATGTTTATCCGTAACCTTGCAAACTCTTTCTAAATGAGGAGGCACCCTCTTCTAAAGGGTTTTCAGATGTTACATTGCTGGAAGTGGTACTGCTTATGGATGCAATAGAAGTACTACTAGCACATTTTGTCTCATCATCACTCCCATCTCTCGCCCCTTCCAATTCTCCACATTGTTGGTATTCTCATATTTCTTTGCAAAGGTGTAGATACTGCCTTCCCTGTAATCACGATCATCACCCTTGATCCTTCTCGTTTTTTTATTCTTTAAGTACTTTTGCTGATTCTGAATCACTTTATTTAGGATGTGATCATTTTTATCAATTAGATCTTTACATTCCAAATCATCAATCTCCTTTTCTATATTCTCAATTTCAGACTGTAGTTTTGCAACCATTTTCACCTCCATGTTTAATTAATATGCGCATCATTGTATACGAAGCGCCCCTCTAGATTACTGTCCCATTCTACCAGTGATTCTTCACTGAGATCCTGAAATGTGGGTAATATTAAAATGCATAATCCCCTCTGGGTTTTCTTATTTTCAACATACTGTTGCAGTGTAAAACCATCCCACCACCGTGGGTTCTTGTTTCTTTAGGCGTTCCAACTTTAAGAAATTAAATCGTAGCCCCATGTGTTGCTGATCACTAGTAATGGTGATGATGAGGAGGTAAACCCTCTACTGAAAAGATCCTTTGCAGTTCTTCCCTTCTATTGATTACTAGAGGCATGACGTAAGTTCAATCACAAATGGTGAGAGCAGTCAATCCAAAATGTACATAAAGCACACTTGAAACAATGGCGGACTGTAGAGACCGCACCTCACTCAAAGTACACAATTGAAGTATATTGTCCCGTGCACTACTTCTCAGGTACCTTGCCGTTGTCAGGTTGTTAAGTATTACTGACCCTTATGGATCCCATTGTATGATTCATCTTGTTAGACTCCCTCTCTTGTCTATATTTGATCACTGAGATGACTTGATTATAAATTGACCTCTGACTTGGTTGAGATCATTTTAATAATTTATTGACATAGTCCTACTTTTAGTACATAGAAGATCGGACAGTATCACGCTTACGTGGACTTATATTTTACATTCGCTGCTTACCTATCTGCAATATAATTGACCCGACCTATCCAGGACAGGGTCTGTGACACTCTTAGAGACTACTAATATCTTATATTGATACACCGTGGGCCATTAATATACTTAGATTAGCTGACACAGATCTAGTAAATATTTTTGACTGTATTATTTACTTATTTTCAACTTTGGGGTGACCAGCTATTTTAATGCCCTGCATGGATGAATTTTTATATCCGGGCCAGTTACTTACTTTGTGTTTGTGATATTATCTGTACATTTTCCTAAAAGCAGCCTTGTAAAATGATTAAAAATGATTTTGTGCACTCTGTGATATATAGACTTGTTATTAATCATCAGTCTAAGATAGCCGCTATACTTTGTATAGGGGATAGGAATTTATCCTTATTACGTAGACTCATATTTGACATTTAATAGTTAGCCATGGTTCATGTAATTGACTCATTTTGGGACAGGTCAAAGTTCAAGATGTTTTTTGACTTAACTAATATTATGTATTGGCACACCTTGTGTCATTGCCATGCATCGACATGGCTTTCGTTGAATTTCCTTTTTAACATATAATTGGTGCACGGTCTGCTGTGAGGTATGGTGTGTGTGATTTTAGATATAATTAAGTATAGGCGTTCATAGTCACACTATGTGGAATTGTGGATTACTTTTGCAATTTTGAAGCACTAGTTGCTATTTTGGTTCTTTCCTTCACGTGGTTTCAGTTTCCTTCTCCACTGTCTGAGTCTAGTTTTGTTTTCAACCTTCCCAAGTAGTTCATTTGGATATTATGTATATATAATTTGTGGAGGTACCTATCAGAACATTATGCCCCTTGATCATTACATTTCCAGATATGATGATAATGGTTATACCAAAACATCATATACCATGACCTGGATGAATCTATATGTATTTTGATGCCCACTCTCCAGATGTATAACTTTCTATCATATTAAGGTGAGAATTCTCAGGGGCATAGTCCTTCTGAAAAGTTGTAAGGGACAGGTATAATGACTCATAGTGCATTTTCACAACTTAGGGGTGTTTGGTTAGGCAAATAAGATCGTTTTAAATGGGTTTTTGTTCAACTGGATAAAGTAAACTCAGCGGATAGGCTGGTTATTCTGGGTTCATGGCTCTGTATTACATAGTTGTTTTGCAATGCCTTTTAGGCTTTATGTGGCCCCTGAGTACACAGTTGTAGTATGCCTCTTTGTTGTCTTTTACTATGTGCAGGTTCTAGTCTTATAATATTTGTCATGTCAATGTGGATCTATATTGCTAAGTGTCAGACCATATGTCAGTTGTCATTTTATTTTAAATGTTATTGTATATGGTCATACATTTGGTGTCTATGTATGTTTCTAATTGTGTGTTTCATGCTTTTCTATTAAATTATTCTTCATGCGTTTTGTATATTATTTTCAGCCCTGATGTAGTTCCAAATGTAATTGGAACAAAACATGTTGGATGGGTGTTGTGTAAATTGGATTGTGAGAGTATATATATATATATATTCACTGAAAAAACCATGGGTTTCACACACGTTATAGTTAGGAATTAGCATTTAAAAAACCTTAGAAATTCAATGAAAAAACCAAAGGTTTCACACATGTTATAGTTAGCTGGACATTTCACTCGTAAAAAACCAATGAAATTCCCCCGTTATAGTTAGTTCAGCTAACTATAACTCGCGCGCCCGCAATGCACTACTGATGACGTCACATATTACATCACTCATGACATGCTCAGTGACATCACTCATGACATCACTGATGACATCTCAAATGACATCACTGATGACATCATCCAGTGAATGTGTGTTTTTCTGAAAATTAAATATGTTTTATATATGTATATCTCAAGGTCGATGGAAGAATAAATGAGTATATAAGTGTCTAAATTGATGATTTGTTTCTGAAAAATTGATTGTATAACTGACTGATTAAGTGTATCTTTTTGAATACATGGCTTAGTGAGTAATGTTTAAATGTGTAAATACCTGTATCAGTCTCTCACTTTGTATATAAGTGGCTGCATGGGTTGGTGAGTAGCTACATGAGTGTCTATATAGGTTATTAGTTGGTTTTTTGAGTATCAGTATGAGTGTCTGAGTGTCTGTATGGTTCGGTGGGGGGTATTACGTAGTGCATAGATGCATGAATGAGTGACTCACTGTTTGTATGTGTTGAAGACAGCATGTGTGCAGGACTGTATGGGTGGATGAGTGTGTGCATGGGTGTGTTAGTGAGTGAATGACTGTCTCAATAGTGTCTTCATAAGTAACTACATATGTTTTAAACTAGTATATGTGACTATTGTTGTTTATAAGTGAGTATATGTGAGAGTGAGAGATTGGAAGAGTTCCTGTATGAATAAGTATGTGTTTCTATAAGTGATTGTTAAAAAGACTAAGTATGTGTAAGTTTCTGTAAAAGTAAGTGTGCTGGTATGTGTATAACTGTATATGCAAGTAAATGGATGTTTGATTCTTTATTAGCATGAGTGACTATGTGTGTGAGTAACTCTATGGGTGAGTGGGATTGTGTTACAGGATGTTTAGGTGTATGAGTACATATGATGTGTGAGTACATGTATGAGTGACTGTATAGGATTGTTGGTGGATGAGTGGATGTGTATGTGGATCTTAGAATTACTGAATAGGTTGTTGTAACTGTTATTGGTATGTCCATTGTTTTGAAAATTTTAGTGTCTATTTTTGAATGTTTGTATCAAAGGTTATATTAGGGTGAGAGGAGGTCTACCACTCTGTCACAAGGATAATGTCATCAGTGATGTCATTTGAGATGTCATCAGTGATGTCATGAGTGATGTCACTGAGCATGTCATGAGTGATGTAATATGTGACGTCATCAGTAGTGCATTGCGGGCGCGCGAGTTATAGTTAGCTGAACTAACTATAACGGGGGAATTTCATTGGTTTTTTACGAGTGAAATGTCCAGCTAACTATAACATGTGTGAAACCTTTGGTTTTTTCATTGACTTTCTAAGGTTTTTTAAATGCTAATTCCTAACTATAACGTGTGTGAAACCCATGGTTTTTTCAGTGAATTTCAAAGGTTTTTTAAATGCTAATTCCTAACTATAACGTGTGTGAAACCCATGGTTTTTTCAGTGAATTTGCAAGGTTTTTTAAATGCTATTTTTTTTTTTTTCTTCTATTTTTTTTTACATATTTTTATTTTAATTTTCTATCCTTTTTTAAAGACTATGGTTAAATTTTTAAAATTCTATAATATGTTTTTTTTAATATATTTTATAAAATAAACAGGTAAAATTTATTAGCAATACATTTTTTCCTTTTTTTTTTATTTTTTTTTTAGTACGCGTACTGTAAGCTTACGGTAAGCGTACGGTTTACGCAATGTCCGTAATTTATCTACGCTGTTTGCGTATAGTTACGCAATTTGCGTAGCCGCGCGTACACCGCGTGGGGCGCGTACGCGTGTACGCTACACGCGCACGTTACGCGGAAGTGTCGGGGAGTGACTGTTATGCGCATGCGCGCAAGCGCGTGTCTTTTTTACGCGCATGCGTACTTTTGCCGTAAGCGTACCGTAAGCGTACGGTAGGTCATGTGATCATGAAACACAACTTTTGATTGGTTGAAACTACTTTCAGTTCTAGAACTCTCCTACACCACACCCATTCCCCTCATTTCTGCTTGTGATCCCTTAGGAGAAGGAGCTGGGTTGTCTTTGTGATACGATGGCAGAACAGCAGAGCTCTTCTGAGAGTGAGGCTAGCAGCACTACCTTGAGGCAGAGAGCGAGGAAACAAAAGACCTCTTACGTATGGGAGTATTTTACTTTTCCAGAAGGCCAGCAAAAGGTAAATGCACCCTTAGTGACTTGCAAGCTGTGTAAGCGTGTACTTTCAAGAGGCAATCCTGACAGGAAGTATTCCTTTGGGAATCACACCATGATGAGACACCTTAAGGATGTACACAGAAGGACACATGCTCGACTTACTGAAGGTAACCCTTCAGTAAATCAACCAAGCACATCCACAGCAGCTCAGCCTGGACCATCATCTGCAGAGCCGAGTCCTTCTTCTGCAGGTCAGGTGAGCCCTTCATCTGTGGGGGGAGCATCTCCTTTTTCTGGTCCTCTGGAAATTAACCCTCGGTTTGCGAGGGTTGAAGTACGGTGCGCCCATTGTCACGATCTAATTACTTATAGGGAGACCAGTGTTTCCCTAGTGAACAGTAAAATAGATCAGCACACTTGTCGTACCGTCTAATATTCCCAATCTTTCTTTCCTCTGTCCCTGCATGAACACAACGGCTCTTTTAAGAGCCAACCTTACCTTTCATCTATTTTTTATATATTTTTTTTAAAACTTTTTTTACCGTACGCGTAATTTTAAAAAAAAAACACAAAAAATCAATTATCACATTACAAGGTCCTTGAGAGACTACAATTAAAAACTGCAAATGTGATTGTAGAGAAGTGGAAAAAAGGGACCATGACATTATTGACTTACCATACCCACTCAAAAAAAGATTTATTCATTTAATTTATTTTTAATTGCTTTTAAAATGGTTATAGTTTTCGAAAATTTTCTATCTCAATCTGAAAAAAAAGAAAAAAGTATTAATATTTAATAAAACATTTAATAATACAGTACACATATTTACATATTTTTCAAAAAATATTTTTGCCTTTTTTTTGCTGTTTTCAGAAAATATTGCATTTCACCATAAATTGTGAAAGCAATTGCATTCATCATTTAACAGCAGGCAAAAAAAAATTAACAATCTCAAAGATTGTTTTTAAAAAAGCCCAGAATCTCTTTTTTCATAAACATAACTTTAAAGAAATGCATAATATTCTAAAAAAATATCATCTAATATCTATACTTATTTCTTTAAAATACCGTCTGATATTTTTGTTTCAGAAGTATAATCACAATAATATATGTCAAATAACTCCACAATACATCTGGTTCCATTTCCTTTAGGCCAAATAGTAATTTTAAAATTCTTTTTTTGTTTAATTTCCAATGGTAATCCAATAAAAAACAAAAGTTTAAATTGTACAGATGTCACCTTTTCTCTGTAACATTTTGGTTTCCGAAAGATTAATTAATAATTAAATAAGTCCACAATAGAATTGTTTACTTTTCCGCATGGCCAAATAGTAATTTTAAAAATCTTTTTTGAAAAAATTTCCAATGGCAATCCAATAACATTCCAAAATTTAAATTGTGCAGATGTTACCGATTTTTTCTAAATTTTTGGTTTTCCAAAGTTTCCTTAAAAAATGGAAAAATTCCACATTACAATTGGTTACCTTTCCATTAGGCCAAATGATAATTTGTTAAATCTTTTTATTTATAAATTCCAAATGGTAATCCAATAAAATGGTAAAATTGTTTTCTCCAGATGTTGTCAAATCTCTCTAAAATTTAGGTTTCAGGAAGATTAGATAGGAATTTGCTAAATCAAAAGGCAAACGTTGCTTAAAAATCAATTGGGAATCATTACACAGTGTCCAGCCTTTTTCACATTTAAGATAAACTGTGTAATGACCAGAAGTTACAGTAGGTCCATCATGGAAAATTATTGCAACTGTTACAAAAGTTTTTCCTGAAATTGATAATTGCTGTCCTGTAAACTTCTTTATTAAAGTATCCAATTTTGAACCATCAGCTCTACATCGTTGCATCATTAAAATTACATACTGTCTGTATTCCTTTAAAATTAATGTTGAAAACATGTCAGATTTACACTCACTGCATTGCATGCTATGATTAGCATCTTTAACTAATTTAGCAAAAGTGACTGTTTTACTCTCTGGCAATGTTAAATAAATAAACCTTTCAGAATCAACATTAGAGCCACATATATTATAATAGTTTTCACAACTATGTTCCCATTTATAAGAGAGACCAAATAAATTTTCAATGTTAACCCCTTCTTCTTCCAGTACCTGAAGAAAATAAATCAAGAATTCCTGTGCGTCTTGCTGTACATTTTGAGAAAACTGTGTTCGTCCTGAACATACATCTAAAACTTTTCTAATTTCAGTAGCACTTTCTATTTGAGTTTTATCATTACTCAGCTTTTCAAAAAGGAGACTCAGCACAGTACAGAATCTTTTTCCCTGATTTACTATTATCTGCTTTTGCAAACTTTCCAGATAAAATGCAACATTCAGCACTACATTAGCGTAGCAGTTGACACCAGAGCTATTTTCAAAATAACATCCTACAACCTGTTCTTCATTTTCCTTATTCTTTTTGCTTGCAATTACATCACTCCTCTTTTTTTTCCTCCTCTCTACATCTTCATTACAGATATTCTCATTTCTCCTTTTACGAGAAACTACACGTTTCTCCAACACAGGATACTGACCTAAATGAGGAGCATAACTTCTTCTTAATCTATTATACTCCTTTACACAGTTTGTATCAGCACTAACTTTTGAATCATCAAAGTCTATCATGAATAAACCTGATAATGTTTTCACTCGTGACAAAGCAACATATGCCATACCTTCTTTGAACACAGTTGAACCAATGTTCACAAATGCACAATCTACAGTCAATCCTTGAGACTTGTGAATAGTTACAGCATATGCTAGAGAAAACGGAAACTGCTTCCTACGTACATATAAGTCTTTCACAAGCATGAAACGAACTGTACAACGACAAATATCTTTAACTTCTTCTATCTGATCAAGTTTTATTTTTAAACATTCAATTCCATCATTTTTCTGATAATTAATAAAACCAGCAACTCTTCCCATAGCTCCATTAACTAAACCTTTTTCAACATCCAAATTTCTCCTTAAAAATACTCTACAGTTCATGCAAACATATAGATTTTTTTCTAATCCAGCTGTTTTGGAAATCTTCTTCTCTAGTGAATCCAATTTATTTTTCAGTGTGCCTGTTAATGTCACAGTAATTCTTCCATCCTCAATTTTGTACACTGCTTCCAATTTCCTGATATCTTCCTTTTCCAATTTCAAAAGCTCCTCATTGAATATTGAGCATTCACGTAGAGTTGGCATTAAGCAGATGACACTTTTGTTTTCTGCAATGTTCTTGTATATCTTCTCTGCAACTATTTCTTCCTTTGGAAATAAATTATGTAGCAGCCGAGTCTGTAATGCTTTTTTGCCAGCTTCTGTGAGTAGTCCAATCCTGATATCTTTCAGAATACTTCCATATTCTTCATCGTTTGCTTGCCTCATATTAGTTGTAAGTTCCTTGTACTCAAAGAAGGACCAAATATTTGTATTACCGATGCTTCCCAATGACTTCTTCGTGTCTTCATGTGTCACAGTATTAAACACTGGTTGTCCTTTAACTGGAGTAAGTTGCAAAAGATCTCCAAAAACTATGACGTGTTTTCCTCCAAATAACACGTCATAGTCTGACTTCAGAATTTGCTGCATTCTTAAATGCACAAAGGCAAGCATTAAGTTCGATACCATGCTCACCTCATCAATAATGAGAACTTGTATCTTCTTCAATACTCTTGAAACTTCCAAGCATGCTTCTCCAGTTAGCTTGTTGTATTGTATTTTGTTCTCATGCTCCACTGGTAACATTAGCAAACGATGTAAAGTGATTCCTTTTATGTTATATGCTGCTAACCCAGTTGGAGCAGTAACCACACAAGACAAAGTAGAATCCGTTTTTTGCTGTAGGTAGCTTCTGATGACTTTTATTAGGAAACTTTTTCCAGTTCCAGCTTGTCCGCTTACATACATCCTGATTGGATGAAATGATGTGCATGAGCACTCTTTTTTTTCATGTAGAAATCCGTGATCAATTTTGTTTCTGATCTCTTCATAAATTTGTTGCTGCTCTTGATTCAGTTGTCTTTCCAAATTTTGTAAGTCTATAAATTCTTCTTGAGCTTGATTCATAGCTGTTTCCACTTCATTCATGGCTATTGATGCTTCATTTTCAACGATTGGTTGTCCTAGGGATCTTGACTGAGTGTTCCTGAACTTTGGCTGTCCTGAGAACTGTCTCTAGCTATTTCTGCTGCAATTGTAGTTTCCGGTTCAATTTCTTCATTTAACATTTGCAGATAAGTTGTGAATGTTCTGCATTGTATGCTGTCTTTGCAAGCATTAAATTAATCTTCATAGCTTTGAAATTCTCCCAGTAGTTCATCCTCTGTACGCCATGGTTTAAACAGCTGTAAAAGAGCCAAGTAGTAAAATTCCTTTTTGTCAGTAGTGTCGCAACTCAGCTTCCGGTGATTTATCAAACTTCCTTTTGTTTGCTTCACCAAACATCCTTCCTCACCAATGACTTTATATTTTCCATTGTTGATGTCTTCTGCGGCTTTCCGTGAATAAATGTAGTTCTGCAGCACTTCATAGAGACACATGTTCTCCAGATGATGACTTCTCTTTGGGTAATATGTATCCAACATGTTTGATTTCAAAATATCTGTACTTTCTGGGTCATTCTCGGCCAAATATTCAATTTCTCCAACAGATTTCAGTACCCGATTTCTCATTGCTGCAAGGCCTAAACTTGCCCAAATTATTCTTCTTGATTTCGAGTAGAGACTTGCAGAAGATAACCTATCTGAACATTAGTAGGATCCAATTTCTCGATGCGATAACGTCTTCAAACTGAAACTGTACAGCTTCTTACTGACAGTTTTCTCGTGAGAAATCTCTTCCCACATTTCCTTCAATTCTGTTTTTTCTGATTTTGTAATGTAAGACGTTACATATCGAGCAACAGCAATGGAATTGTCAGCTACATACTGTATATCCATGTTAGCGTTCCACATGGATAAAATCACTGGGTTGTAGTCATTTATATTTTTTGATTCTTCTTTTCTTTTAAGGTTGTAGGTATTCTTAGGTGATTTTCTTGTGATAGTATGTCTCACAGATGACATAAAACTGTTAACTCTTGCATTTGAAAGAACAGGTCTAGGAAATCCAAATCGACATTTAGTGTAGACTTATCTTTGCTCTTGTATTTCCGTCGACAGTATTTTCCACACCGATGACTTTGGAAACGTAAAACTTGCTCCTTTAACTTTTTCTCTTCTGTGCTTTTTGGTATAGCACATGTTGCATATTCTTCAATGTAAGATAACACTGCTTCATCAGTATCTGTTCCAAACTTTGGGGCATCCTTGATCCACAACAGCATATGAATATGAGGAGCACCTCTTGCCTGGTACTCTTTTCTCCAAAAGAAATCCACAACTTCTCCTAGAGGTGGATTTTTTTTATTGCAGATGAAGGACATCATAGCCTCAAATCTATGATTGAAATGTCTGCAAATATTAACCGGATCCAATGAGCACAGTTCTCCTGCTGTCTTGTATTCGATGTTTTTAATGTTTGAATTTGCCTCTCGTAGAAAATCCAGTAAATCATCCCAAGCGTACTCGGCACAGCTTAGGGTAAGGAACCATGTTGGAGTTCCTAAATTCCGTAACATGCATTTTAATTCACCATGGCGTCGGTACCAATATTCATTTGTCCCACGCTGACAAGCCATCAGATTGATCAGTTGTGTTTCCAAATGATCATCTCGGTGCTGCACTTTCTCCATAAAATCCTTAGCAGACACATTTTGTAAATGTACTCCACTTTTTAAAATGTGATTTACTGCATAAGACAGTGCAGACAAGTCGCTTTCAAATAAAAGATGGAACAAATAAGGAATACTTTGTCGAAATCTGGGATCTTCAGCATATAGTCTTGTAGTCCGATACTCAGAAGCTGGAATCTGTTCCGGACGTTCATCGTATCGTCCTCCTTTTCCTTTAGGAAACAGCTGGGGAAAACATCGAGCTTCCAAGCTCTCCTCCCATACACTCACGGGAGTTCCTTTTGCTTTCTTCATCTGAAATAGATCAATATTGTCTCCCATAACTTCTTTTGAATGAAGAGGATGTATGCTAAAATGTTCATAAATTTCTTCTTCCTTTGACTTGTCCACTTTTTCAATTTGTCCAGTTGGTGTTTCTGTGTCTTCTTGTAAATCTTCTTCTTCTTCTTCTTCTATATAAATTGATTCATACCATTTGTTATTCCTTTTCAAATACAAATTTGCTCTTTGTACTTTCCGTACATCTACCAGCTCCTGCCAAATCTTCTTATTCTTTGTAGGTACACCATTAACCAGAATAATTAATGGTTCAGTTTCCAAAGTATCCGCAGCAATAGTTTCCATATTTTTTTTCAAATCCAAGGGCAAATACACCACTCTACCTTTTAAACCTCTCAGTAAATCTGAAGGAGGTAATTTACCAGTTTTGGGCTCCATACGTACTATGGTCTGGAACGGATGAACACATTGAATGACTATAGACTCATATGTATTTAATTCAGAAAGTTCAGCAGGAATAGCATCCAATTCTAAATTATTATGTACAGCTTTGGTCGGCATTCTATTTTCCTCTAACTTGTTGTAACAGTATTTCAAATACGCTGAACTTCACCCAATTCAAAACAATTTTCAAGAAATATATAGGTGGCAAAATCCTTCCACTTATAATTATCTTCATTTTCACTCTTTCTGTAGAGATCAACATACCTGGTTTGTTTTCTATAATGAGTTCTGCGGCAACAAATACAAGTAATATTTGGTCTTTCATTAGAGATTATTGCAAATTTTGTTATGTGATCATTAAATGTCTTACTTACAGAGGGTTCTACATTTTCTTCCACTTCTTCCTCATTTACTGTGTCCTTTTCTGCACTGTTTTGTTCAGGACCAAAGTAACAAAACTGAATTTCATCAACAACCTTCTCTACATCTGATACCGTTCCACGGAACAGAGCCCTATTCAATTCATCTAACTTTATTGCTGGACTTTTAGCAAAATACAACCGTCTCACAAACTTTCTCATTTCAGTATGATGAACAGCCAGCATCCTAAAATGATGGAAAACACTATTACACACTTTTCTAGATAGACAAGCCAGAGAATGACCCTGCAAACCAGTATTCTCTCTCACTCTGCAAGGATCTAGACTTTGAAGCACCTTAATCTTCTGTTTCACACTTTTTTTGCTATATTCTCTTAGAAACTCACGAAATTTATCAATAGATTCCTGACGCACAGTGCAAATACTACTACAATTCCAAGTGTACACTGGGGCTTTAGGACGTCTCCCCATAGCCTCATCCGCCATCACTTGTACCTCATCTCTTGGAACCATTATCTCCTTCTCCATTATGCAACCATTTTTCACTTCATAAGCACGACCTCTGGTGTCAACTGCATGCAGCAAACTATTACTTTGAAAATAACTCTCTTCATTAAAAAAAGGTTCACTACTTGAACTATGCATCCATTTTCCTAAAAACACTTTACAAAAGTTTGTTCTGTTCACTACTCTTTTCCTTTTGCTATGTGATTTCAGTACATTAACCATTTTGTCTAATGTACGCATCCTATTCAAAATTAAAATGAATAGTTTCCTTTTTAATTCTAATGCCTTTGCTGCAATGGCTTCAATTTCTTTTTTTCTCTTATAAAACTTTGCCTTTTGCTTATATTTCTTCACATCCTTTATCAAATTGGACATAACTCTCCTCTGAAACATTTTTCTACGTATCTCTTTAAACGCTGTTTTTCTGTTTAAGTTTATCTTTTTAGTTGCAGAAGGTATATTTGCATTAACTAAATTCTCAATTTTTTCCTGTCCTTTTCGATTGAAATCATTCTTTCCAGTACAGACATTTTGTACATTTTTCCTTTTTTTGAATATGTTCCTTAGAAAATCTTTTGTTTGCTTACCAGAAGATTTTTTCTTCTTCCCAACATGAGCATCTTCAACTAACTTAGGTCCTCCAGTTGTCTTCAAATATAGGTTTTTTTTTTTGCTCTTTTTTTACTCTGGATTTTGTAGGCATCTTAAATTTTGTTCACTGCTCTTCAGCAATACCTGAAAAAAACTAAAATAAAATTCCTTTATTTTATTTAAATATATTACTACATTTGTTTTCACATTAGTCACAAAACGAAATTTCTTTGCCAATTTGAAAGCACACTTACTGCTCTTTTTTTTGGCAAGTGATAAACACTTTTACAGACTGACACATTATGAATCCACTTTACAGATTTTTTAAAAAGCACATGTCCAAACTGCTTTTTCAGACCAGCATCATTTGTAACCTGGGTGTCTGCCTACACTCCAGCAAGGGCAACCAGCCTTAGTGATGCTGAATATATTTTCATTACTGACTGAAACCTCAAACCCCACTCGCTTGTGAATACTGTGCATGATTCCACATGGTAAGCAGCTACCTGTGTGCTAAGAGTCTGCTTCTGCACCAAAAAATGGCTCCCCCTTTCCATCTAATGCAACTGTGAAATCACCAGAGCAATACGCAATAAATCTCTGCCTGTAATTCCTATTTGGACACAGAGTCATGTTTTCACATTAGTCACAAAACGAAATTTCTTTGCCAATTTGAAAGCACACTTACTGCTCTTTTTTTTGGCAAGTAATAAACACTTTTACAGACTGACACATTATGAATCCACTTTTCAGATTTTTTACAAAGCACATGTCCAAACTGCTTTTTCAGACCAGCATCATTTGTAACCTGGGTGTCTGCCTACACTCCAGCAAGGGCAACCAGCCTTAGTGATGCTGAATGTATTTGCATTACTGACTGAAACCTCAAACCCCACTCGCTTGTGAATACTGTGCATGATTCCACATGGTAAGCAGCTACCTGTGTGCTAAGAGTCTGCTTCTGCACCAAAAAATGTCTCCCCTTTCCATCTAATGCAACTGTGAAATCACCAGAGCAATACGCAATAAATCTCTGCCTGTAATTCCTATTTGCACACAGAGTCATGTTTTCACATTAGTCACAAAACGAAATTTCTTTGCCAATTTGAAAGCACACTTACTGCTCTTTTTTTTGGCAAGTGATAAACACTTTTACAGACTGACACATTATGAATCCACTTTTCAGATTTTTTAAAAAGCACATGTCCAAACTGCTTTTTCAGACCAGCATCATTTGTAACCTGGGTGTCTGCCTACACTCCAGCAAGGGCAACCAGCCTTAGTGATGCTGAATGTATTTGCTTTACTGAGTCCAACCTCAAACCCTTAAACTATTCTTTTATTATACCAGTACACCTTAATTTATTGTGAAAACATAGTCCATATTATTTTACATGTTCCTCACATTTAAATTTCTCCCAAAACAGAAAATAATAAACACAACTTCAACAAAAAGAATTGCATTTCTATTATTCATTTCTTAATTTACCATATACATCCCCTCTCAGACTCTAAACTCACCTTTAAAATTAGTTAGTTGTGAAAGAAATGTGGCACTCAAACAGCAGATTATCAGAGCCAGGATCTCTGTTCTCTACACATCTCTCCTCTCAGCAGAACCAGATAATGGCAAACTTTCCCTCTCTTTTTCCACACATATACATGTTAGTTTCAAATCTCAGTGCTTGCCCCTTTTTTTCAAATGTAATCACACATTTCTATTGGTTGAAAACCAACCCTTTTCCAAAAGTACCCTTCCCCCAACTTGACTTCTGCCTAGTACCCTTCCCCCAACTTGACTTCTGCCTGCAACCATAGCAACAGCTCATGGAACACTGCTGTGTGGAGTCAGGTCAGAAGTTCGCCAAACAATGTTTCAATTCCACAGAGCAAGAGTGCTTGACTTTTCAAACCTAACAGCAAATCCATAGTACTGTTCTTTGGTAACACATTTTTCTGTACCAATACAAAACATGCTTCTATTAATTTACACATACAGCCTAGTTTTTATTCTAGAATGGTATGAAACAGCCAATCAGTTCTTTTTTTTTTGAAAAACAAATGTATGCCTCCATTTCCAAACTGTCTTTCTTTTCATATTGCCATTCTACTGAAAGACACCTCCTGAGTGCATCCAGTTCTCCTTTGAAGATGTTCACAGTGTGGATTGTAGGGCACAGCTATGTCTTCTGGCGTGAAAAGTATGCAGAGAAAACAGATATGGTGAGAGACCTTGCTTTGCCAAATGTAGACATTAAATGGATTGGTCAGAGAGGGTTAAAGTGGCACCAATTAATGCCATTGGTGAAATCCTTCATGCACATCCAACACCCTGACCTCATAATAGTGCACTGTGGTGGCAATGACCTAGGCACTTTGACTGGGGTAGGTCTGGAAATGCTTATGAAGGAGACCTTTGCACAACTGTTTTCACTTTTCCCTAAAACTGCCTTTGTGTTTTCTAACATATGCCAAAGGCAAAAATGGAACTGGTCCAATCATTTCTGTCCGCAGATTGACAAAGCAAGAAAGCACGTCAACAAATCTGTTTCTGCTTTCCTCCGTGACTATGGTATGGGTTCCATTTACCACAACAACTTGCGTTATGACATGCAAGACATTTATAGAGGAGATGGTGTACACTTCAATGATGAAGGGAACAGAGTCTTCCTCTTGAACCTTAGACTCTGCATCGGTACTTACTTGTAGGTACCACAAAAAAATCACTTCATAAACACAACGGCTCTTTTTAGAGCCCCCTAATATCTAAACACTTAAATCTGATTTTCATTTCTTTTTTTTTTTTTTTTTACCGTACGCTTACCGTACGCGTACCCCGTGTTTTTTTTTAAATCAATAAATGTTTTCTTTGTACTTTTCTGTCCTTCTTTGACCCCCTTACAAATGTTAGGGGGTCTGTAACTCTCCTCCTTGCCCCCTTTTCTTGTTATCACTCTTTTTTTTCTGAGTGAAACACACGAAATGGCGGCCGCCGCTTCCTGGTTTCGACCGATTCGAATGCTTACTAAGATCTAAGAGCCAATCAGAATCGCGCTCGCGCACGCCACCGTACGCGTACGGTAAGCGTACCGTAAGCGCACCGTAAGCTGGCTCAGATATATATATTGATTTAAAGGCTATTTTCTCAGAATCTACTGAACAGATTTACACCAAACCTACAAAAGGCACTTCCTTGACCTGAGGACTACCTCTCTGCCAAATTTCTAGTAATTCTGTTCAGCCGTTCGGGCTGTAGCCCTGTCTAAAGGTCCTATGGAAAAATGCATGGGAAAAACGTGTTTTGGGACCCCCCTTTTATCTCAGCCCCCGCTTGACGAATCCCCCCGAGACTTTCAGGGAAGGAGCGGAGCGTAGCGCCCCACCTATTTTGAAAAATTCGCGAGGATTCGTCGACCGGCGCCAAAGTTATTCAAAATAGAATGTTGCGGATTTCCTATGGGAACGTGGTCCTAACTATAACTACCTACTGGCGACCGCCAGTAGGTAATATATATATATATATATATATATATATATATATATATATATTCACTGAAAAAACCATAGGTTTCACACATGTTATAGTTAGCTGGACATTTTACTGATAAAAAACCAATGAAATTCCCCCGTTATAGTTACTGCAGGCAACTATAACTCACGCGACCGCAATCCTCTGCTGATGCTAATACTGTATTTAGACACTTATTTGCCTATGTCTTCTTCCATTAAATTTTAGCTTTACATATATTACAAATATTTTTTTTTCATAAAGACACATATGTCATCAGCAGAAGATTGCGGTCGCGTGAGTTATAGTTGCCTGCAGTAACTATAACGGGGGAATTTCATTGGTTTTTTATCAGTAAAATATCCAGCTAACTATAACATGTGTGAAACCTATGGTTTTTTCAGTGAATTTGCAAGGTTTTTTAAATGCTAAGTTACTTTACGCCATTCGTGGCGTGCGTGCCCACTTTACGCAGTTAGTGCTGTGCACGCACAGTGGTCACGCGGTGCGCTGCGCGCACCGCGTGCCCACGTTAAGCGGGATGACCCATGTACGCACGATGCGCTTCGCGCACCGTGCGCACATGGGGACATATTTTGCACATCTTTGTGAAATGTATTCTTCGGGCACCATTTGCACACGGGGTGGGGAGAATGTGGATAGTTTTTTTTTTTTTATAATTTTTTACCGTGCGCGTACGGTAAGCGTAATCGGCGATTTTCCGAAAAAAATTATTTTATTTTTTTTGGGCTTGGGGGTGGTTTGGGGACCCCTGTATCAATGCTGGGTGGTTAGGATCTCATGAAACTGCCTCTTTACATATATTTGGGGTACGTTTTTGCTGCCCAACTCAGGAAGCGAGAGAGAAAATGGCGGCCGCCGCTTCCTGGTTTCGACCGACTCGAATGTTTACTAAGATCTAAGAGCCAATCAGAATTGCGCTCGCGCACGCCACCGTACGCGAACGGTAAGCTTACGGTAAGCGCACGGTAAGCGCACCGTAAGCTGCCACAGATATATATATTGATTTAAAGGCTATTTTCTCAGAATCTACTGAACAGATTTACACCAAACCTACAAAAGGCACTTCCTTGACCTGGGGACTACCTCTCTGCCAAATTTCATTAAATTCTGTTCAGCCGTTCGGGCTGTAGCCCTGTCTAAAGGTCCTATGGAAAAATGCATGGGAAAAACGCGTTTTGGGACCCCCCTTTTATCTCAGCCCCCGCTTGACGAATCCCCCCGAGACTTTCAGGGTAGGAGCGGAGCGTAGCGCCCCACCTATTTTGAAAAATTTGCGAGGATTCGTCGACCGGCGCCAAAGTTATTCAAAATAGAATGTTGCGGATTTCCTATGGAAACGTGGTCCTAACTATAACTACCTACTGGCGACCGCCAGTAGGTAATATATATATATATATATATATCATGTGATATATATATATATATATATATCGTGTGATCAAGGAAGTTTGACTTCCGAAACGCGTAGCCTGTACCTTAATTAAATATCCTCCTTGAACTTCTGAGAGCGCGTATTATTGCATTGTGGATCAGAGTACATTTTGCCAGCTGTGCCTTACTGGCTTCACGCGCCACCGATCAACGACCGGAGCTTCCAGGAAGGGCGAAAATCATTACGGAATATATCATGTGATCAAGACCCGATTGGGGGTTGAAACGCGTAATGGCCGATTTGCTTGGCTTGGAATAAATTGGAAATTGCACAGACTTTGGTGGTCCGCTTTCGTCCTTTGGTCCTTGAATGACTGGTGTTGGTGGCGAACTTCATTCATATATATATATATATATATATATATATATCTATATTCACTGAAAAAAACATGGGTTTCACACACGTTATAGTTAGGAATTAGCATTTAAAAAACCTTAGAAATTCAATGAAAAAACCAAAGGTTTCACACATGTTATAGTTAGCTGGACATTTCACTCGTAAAAAACCAATGAAATTTCCCCGTTATAGTTAGTTCAGCTAACTATAACTCGCGCGCTCGCAATGCACTGCTGATGACGTCACATATTACATCACTCATGACATGGTCACTGACATCACTCATGACATCACTGATGACATCTCAAATGACATCACTGATGACATCACTGATGCCATCATCCAGTGAATGTGTGTTTTTCTGAAAATTAAATATGTTTTATATTTATGTATATCTCAAGGTTAATGGAAGAATAAATGGGTATATAATTGTTTAAATGGATGCTTTTTTGAAAAAAATGTTGTGTAACTGACTGATTAAGGGTATTATAGTGAATACATGACTTACTGAGTAATGTTTAAATATGAAAATATCTGTATCAGTCTCTCACTTTGTGTATAAGTGGCTGCATGGGTTGGTGAGTAGCTTCATGGGTATCTATATAGGTAAATAGTTCTTTTTTTAAGTATCAGTCTGAGTGTCTGTATGGTTCGGTGGCGGGTATTATGTAGTGCATTGGTGCATGAATGAGTGATTCACTCTTTGTATGTGTTGAAGACAACATGTGTGCAGGACTGTATGGGTGGATGAGTGTGTGTATGGGTGTGTTAGTGAGTGAATGACTGTCTCAATAGTGTCTTTATGAGTAACTACATATCTATTAAACTAGTATATGTGAATATTGGTGTATATAAGTGAGTATATATGACAGTGAGAGATTGAAAGAGTTCCTGTATGAATAAGTATGTGTTTCTATAAGTGTTTGTTTTTTAGACTAACTATGTGTAAGTTTCCGTAGAAGTAAGTGTGGTGGTGTGTGTATAACTGTATAAGCTAATAAATGTATGTTTGTTTCTTTATTAGCATGAGTGACTATGTGTGAGTAACTCTATGGATGAGTGGCATTGTGTCACAGGATGTATAGGTGTATGAGTACATATGAAGAGTGAGTGCATGTATGAATGACTGTATAGGACTGTTGGTGAATGAGTGGATGTGTATGTGGTTCTAAGAATTACTGAATAGGTTGTTGTAACTGATATTGGTATGTCCATTTTTTTGAAAATTTTAGTTTCTATTTTTGTATGTGTGTATCAAAGGTTATATTAGGGTGAGAGGAGGTCTGCCACTCTATCACAAGGATGATGGCATCAGTGATGTCATCAGTGATGTCATTTGAGATGTCATCAGTGATGTCATGAGTGATGTCAGTGACCATGTCATGAGTGATGTAATATGTGACGTCATTAGGCCTGGGCAAAAATTTCGTTCCGTTCGCGGAAATTGCGATAATTTGACATTTTTGCGTTCCGCGGAGAGCGCGAAAATGTCAAAAATTCCGGTTTCCGCAGCTTGGCGATAATTTGTTTCTTGCTCGCGCTGTAAAATAATACATTCTCGCGCGCGCACGATCGCCTTACCTGAATCCCTGCGTTCGCCGACAAGTTTTCTTGATCCGGTCGCGTTCTCCATGAGATGTTGTATTGTTTTTAGCCATTTGCGCTGTCTCGCGACAGTTCGCGCCCGCAGTGACGTCATGCGTCGCGCGATCACGTCTTTCTTCTCGCGATCATGCACCGCGAGAACAACTCAAAACAAGATGGCCGCGCCCGCAAGCAACCACATGGGTAAGTTGGCGACCCGCAACCATGCAGAAAATCTCGCGAACATGCCGGAAAAAAACTTCCGCATCTTCGCGATATTTCTGCTTGTTTGCGATAATTTTAAACATTCTCGCGATAATTTGCGAAGGTTAATTCCGCAAATTCCGCCCACCCCTAGACGTCATCAGCAGTGCATTGCGGGCGCGCGAGTTATAGTTAGCTGAACTAACTATAACGGGGAAATTTCATTGGTTTTTTACGAGTGAAATGTCCAGCTAACTATAACATGTGTGAAACCTTTGGTTTTTTCATTGAATTTCTAAGGTTTTTTAAATGCTAATTCCTAACTATAATGTGTGTGAAACCCATGATGTTTTTTTCAGTGAATTTGCAAGGTTTTTTAAATGCTAATTCTTATATTTACCTTTTTTTTTTTTCAATGTTTTTTTACATATTTTTATTTTAATTTTCTATCCTTTTTTAAAGACTATGGTTAAATTTTAAAAATTCTACAATATATTTTTTATTTTTTCCATTTTTTTAAACTAAACAGGTAAGATTTATTACTATAACATGGTGGGTTTTTTTTTCCCTTTTTTTTTTTTTTTATTATTTTTTTAACGTGCGCGTACGGTAAGCGCACGTCTTGCTTTCATAACATTAGATTCCTACGCTGTTTGCGTTCATTTGCGCAATTTGCGTAGACGTACGTCACGCGCGTGCAGCGCGTAACGCGTACGCTGCACGCGCATGTTACGCGGAAGTGAAGGGGCGTGCCTGTTTTGCGCATGCGCGTGTCTTTTTTACGCGCATGCGTACTTTTGCCGTAAGCGCTCCGTAAGCGCACCGTAAGCGTAACGTACGCGCACGTTGGGTCATGTGATCAAGAAACAAGACTGTTGATTGGTTTTTACTACTTTCAGTTGTAGAACTCTCCTACACCACACCCATTCCCCTCATTTCTGCTTGTGATCCCTTAGGAGAAGGAGCTGGGTTGTCTTTGTGATACGATGGCAGAACAGCAGAGCTCTTCTGAGAGTGAGGCTAGCAGCACTACCTTGAGGCAGAGAAGGAGGAAACAAAAGAGCTCTTTCATATGGGAGTATTTTTCTTTTCCAGAGGACAAGAAAAAGGTAAATGCACCCTTAGTGACTTGTAAGCTTTGTGGCCGTGTACTTTCAAGAGGGAATCCCAACAAGAAGTGTTCCTTCGGGAATCACACCATGTTGAGACACCTTCAAGATGTACACGGTAGGACATTTGCTCGACATACTGAAGGTAACCCTTCAGTAAGTCAACCAAGCACATCCACAGCAGCTCAGCCTGGTCCATCATCTGCAGTGCCGAGTCCATCTTCGGCAGGTCAGCTGAGCCCTTCATCTGTGGGGGGAGCATCTCCTTTTTCTCGTCCTCTGGAAATCAACCATCGGTTTGCGAGGGTTTTAGTTCGTTGCGCCACTTGTCATGATCTAATTGCTCATAGGGAGACCAGTGTTGCCCTAGTGAACAATTTAATAGATCAGCACATTTGTCGTAGAGACTAATATTCCCACTCTTTCTTTCCTCTGTCCCTGCATGAACACAACGGCTCTTTTAAGAGCCAACCTTACCTTTTAACTTTTTGTTTATATATTTTTTAAATCTTTTTTTTATTTTTTTTTGCCGTACGCGTACGGTACGCGTAATTTTTTTTTTTTTTTTAAAAACACTAAAAATCAATTATCACATTACAAGGTCCTTGAGAGACTACAATGATAAACTGAAAATGTGATTGTGGAGAAGTGGAAAAAAGGGAACATGAAATTGTTGACTTACCATACCCACTCAAAAAATTATTTATTAATTAAAATGTAATTTTTATTGCTTTAAAAATGGTTCAAGTTTTCGAAAATGTTCTATCTCAATCTGAAAAAAAAGAAAAAAGTATTAATATTTAATAAAACATTTTATAATACAGTACACATATTTACATATTTTCCCCAAAAATATTTTTGCCTTTTTTTGCTGTTTTCAGAATATATTGCATTTCACTATAAATTGTGAAAGCAATTGCATTCATCATTTAACAGCGGGCAAAAAAAAAATAACAATCTCAAAGATTGTTTTAAAAAAGCCCAGAACCTCTTTTAACTTAAACATAACATTATATAAATGCATAATATTCTTAAAAAATATCATCTAATATCAATACTTATTTCTTTAAAATACCGTTTGACATTTTTGTTTCAGAAATATAATCCCAAAAATATTATATCTCAAATAACTCCACAATACATCTGGTTCCATTTCCTTTAGGCCAAATAGTAATTTTAAAATTCTTTTTTGATTACATTTCCAATGGTAATCCAATAAAATTCTAAAGTTTAAATTGTACAGATCTCACCGATTCTCTGTAACATTTTGGTTTCCGAAAGATTAAATAATAATTAAATAAGTCCACAATACAATTGTTTACTTTTCCTCATGGCCAAATAGTAATTTTAAAAATCTTTTTTGAATAAATTTCCAATGGCAATCCAATAACATTCCAAAATTTAAATTGTGCAGATGTTACCGATTTTGTCTAAATTTTTGGTTTTCCAATGTTTCATTAAAAATTTAAAAAGTCCACATTACAATTGGTTACCTTTCCATTAGGCCAAATGATAATTTGAAAAATCATTTTTTTTTAAAATTCCAATGGTAATCCAATAAAATGGTAAAATTGCTTTGTACACATCTTGCCAAGTCTCTCTAAAATTTAGGTTTCAGGAAGATTAGATAGGAATTTGCTAAATCAAAAGGCAAACGTTGCTTGAAAATCAATTGGGAATCATTACACAGTGTCCAGCCTTTTTCACATTTAAGATAAACTGTGTAATGTCCAGAAGTAACAGTAGGTCCTTCATGGAAAATTATTGCAACTGTTACAAAAGTTTTTCCTGAAATTGATAATTGCTGTCCTGTAAACTTCTTTATTAAAGTATCTAATTTTGAACCATCAGCTTTACATCGTTGCATCATTAAAATTACATATTGTCCGTATTCCTTTAAAATTAACGTTGAAAATATTTCAGATTTACACTCACTGCATTCCATGCTATGATTAGCATCTTTAACTAATTTAGCAAAAGTGACTGTTTTACTTTCTGGCAATGTTAAATAAATAAACCTTTCAGAATCAACATTAGAGCCACATATATTGTAACAGTTTTCACAACTATGTTCCCATTTATAAGAGAGACCAAACAAATTATCAATGGCAACCCCTTCTTCTTCCAGTACCTGAAGAAAAAACATCAAGAATTCCTGTGCGTCTTGCTGTACATTTTGAGAAAACTGTGTTCGTCCTGAACATACATCTAAAACTTTTCTAATTTCAGTAGCACTTTCTATTTGAGTTTTATCATTACTCAGCTTTTCAAAAAGGAGACTCAGCACAGTACAGAATCTTTTTCCCTGATTTACTATTATCTGCTTTTGCAAACTTTCCAGATAAAATGCAACATTCAGCACTACATTAGCGTAGCAGTTGACACCAGAGCTATTTTCAAAATAACATCCTACAACCTGTTCTTCATTTTCCTTATTCTTTTTGCTTGCAATTACATCACTCCTCTTTTTTTTCCTCCTCTCTACATCTTCATTACAGATATTCTCATTTCTCCTTTTACGAGAAACTACACGTTTCTCCAACACAGGATACTGACCTAAATGAGGAGCATAACTTCTTCTTAATCTATTATACTCCTTTACACAGTTTGTATCAGCACTAACTTTTGAATCATCAAAGTCTATCATGAATAAACCAGATAATGTTTTCACTCGTGACAAAGCTACATAAGCCATACCTTCTTTGAACACAGTTGAACCAATGTTCACAAAAGCACAATCTACAGTCAATCCTTGAGACTTGTGAATAGTTACAGCATATGCTAGAGAAAACGGAAACTGCTTCCTACGTACATATAAGTCTTTCACAAGCATACCGGCTGCACGGTCTGGGAGGCCGTGACGACTGCTGCCCCCACCTCGGCGACTGTGGCTGCGGGCGTGGGGGGTCTGCCGCTCCGAGGACGGGTGCTGCTTGGAGTCCTTGACCCGCCATATACTACAGAGGCCGCGCCCGAGCTTGACGGACTACCGGCCACTCCTTGCTGCTGACCTCCCTTGGGGGCTGCCTGAACTGGGCGGATTGTGGCCTACTCTCTGCTATCCTGTGAGTGTGGGCCGAGGCCTGCGGGGCCCTGAGACTGCTGCCACCCCCCCCGTGCTTACCGGCTGACGGCGGGGTCGCCCCCCCCCGTCCTCCCTGGTCGCTCGATCGCTTGGGGGCTGCCCCTGGACTGGCCACCTCCCTCGCTTCAGCGATCCTCGCGGCGGGTTTGAGGAGCCGCACCACCCCTATCCACTCGCGGGGTTGTGGCCTGGCTTGGACTGGACGGAGCCCCCTGCCTTGCCTGGACTGATGGCGGGGTGACCTAGGCGGGTTCGACTGCCAGGCGTCATGGGGCGCACCGACGCGCGACAGTCCAAGCTACCGTTTGACGCCAAGAAGGCCCCCGCGCCGGCGTCCGAGCCTGGCCCATCCGCCGCTGTCCCTCCTGACGAAGACTGGAAATCTCTCCTGCTGGGATTAAAACAAAGCCTAACAACCATAGATTCTAAAATTGACACCATCACTACCAGGCTGGATGGTGTAGTGGCCAAACTGGAGCGGCACGATACCCGCATCAAAGAGACTGAGGACAGGATCTCCGCACTGGAAGACGGCGCCACCTCTACAGGCCGACATGTTACCCAAATGGATCGTCTCCTTAAGATAATTGCGGACAAGAATGAGGACCTAGAAGCGAGGTCCCGTCGCAACAACGTCCGCATCCTGGGCCTTGCGGAGACCACCAACACTGGAAAAATGGAGGTCTACGTCGAGAACCTGTTGGCCGACCTGTTCGGGCGGGAATCCTTCTCCCCACACTTAATTGTGGAGAGAGCCCACAGGTCCCTTGCTGCCCGCCCCCCCCCTGGCGGCCAGCCTCGGCCCATAATTGCACGCTTCCTTAACTATCGAGACCGGGATGTGGTGCTCAGACGTGCGCGAGAGATGGGAACAGTGCTCTACTGCAACACTACGCTGTCCTTCTTCCCCGATTTCACTGCATCGGTGCAGGAGGCCCTTCGGAAATTTGCTGGGGTAAAAAAGAAACTGCAGGCCCGGGAGATTCCGTATGCAATGCTATACCCTGCTAAACTGAAGGTCTCACATCAGGGCAAACAATTGTTTTTTCAGCAGCCGCAGCAGGTGGAGGACTTCCTCAGGCGGCAACGTGGAGACTCGGCTGGGGGGGCTACTGGGCCGCGGCCCTCTCGGTCGCCCTCGCCGATGGAGCAGCAGGACTGAACATATCGGGGGGGGCTGTTCCCCCCTCTGACTCACGCTGCTGTTGGGACAGCACTTGCCCGAACGGATCAACGTCACTCCTGGTGAGGTACCTCTCTTTGTTTCATGTCAATATCACTTGGCTTGGTCGTTGTTATATTTTGTGCCCGGTCGCCCACCTCCGTCCCACTTTGAGGGCCTAGTGTGACTCTGGGTCCCCGTGGGTGCAAGTAGGGAGGTGGTTGGCAGGTCTGGCGCCCCTAGAGTACGATCCCCCAATGGGCGCACCCCAAAGTACCCCTTTCCTCATCAAGGCAGGGGTAGTTACTGTATTTTTTCTGTTTGTTGGGTTGGGTTTAATAGGAGGGGGAGGGGATGGGTGGGTAATGTGTACCCGGCCAGTTGGGGTAGCCGGCGTGGGTGGTCGAATACTTCGCTCCGCATCTGGGTTAGCTGTCTCCTCAGTACAAGATGCGGGAGGACGGGTGGGGGGGTAGTTCAATAGGGTTTTGTTATGGAGTTCGTTATTGAGTGCTACGAGCAATTGCAAGCTGTGATAACATGCCACTTATGCCTTTACACGGGGGAATGGGGGACTTAACTGATAAGCGCCCTGCGCAGAACTTTCAGTTGCTTTCATGGAATGTGCACGGATTAAACAACCCGAGGAAGAAGAGGCAAGTCCTTAGCTACCTGACTCGGCAGGGAGTGTCCGTTGCCATGCTCCAGGAAACGCACCTACAACCGGGGATGACCCCCCCATTTGCGTCACGATGGGCTGCGAACAGGGTGTTCTCGTCATACTCGAGTTACGCGAGAGGAGTGACCATTCTAGTGAGACGGGGATGGGGTTTACACTGGCGGGTGCAGAGGTGGACTCTGGGGGGCGGTACTGCATGGCTTGGGGGACACTACACTCGCATACGATATTGTTTGCCTTTTACTATGGCCCCAGCACGGATGACCCTTCTGCACTCCTCACTATGTGGGGTAAGATTCCGTCCCTAGGTATTTCCCACATTATACTGGGGGGTGACTTCAACACTGCACTCAGGCCTGGGATGGACAGGTCACACCCGCAGGCGTCGCACTACACGCACACACAGCGCGCGTTGTTGAACATAGTGGACGAGCACCGCTTAATTGATGCTTGGAGGCACTTCCACCCCACGCTCTGGCAGGGCACCCACCACTCCGCAGTACATTCCACCTGGGCGCGTATTGACTACGTATTCCTTTCATCTGGCCTCTCCCCTTGGTTGGGTGAAGCGCTTCATCTGGCTCGCACATTCTCTGACCACTCTCCGGTCCTTCTGTCCCTGCGTATTCCCCTCACGGTCTCCCCATACCTGAGTTGGCGACTGAATCCTGCACACCTCACAGACTCGGTGTTTCAAGCGGAACTTGAGCAAGACATAAAGGACTTTTTTGAGCGTAATATAGATTCCGTTTCCAGCCTTACTACAGTCTGGGAGGCGTTCAAAGTTACCGTGAGAGGTTGGTGAATAGCTAAGGGAGGTGGGGTCCTTAAGTTTCTACGCGGAGATTTATGCAGGCTCGAGGCTGAACTCCGTAAGTTGGAGAACGAAATGGAGCGAAATGGGCGAGAGCCTGGCACAGCGGTGCAGATGCGAGAGAAGCTAAATGAGTACACGGAAGCCGCAGCCAAGGAGAGTAAGTTTCTGGGGAGACCCTATGTCTCCCGAGTGTATGGTGAGGGCGACAGACCTGGCAGGGCATTAGCCACCGCAACTCGCCCCCCTAGGTATAGTAACTACGTTGCTACCTTGCTGGATGAGCATGGCACCCCGCAGCGGGATCTTGCTGACCAACTCAAGGTCCTCACAGATCACTACACTAGGCTATACACCTCCCACAGGACCGCACCGATTGTGTTGCATGATTACCTTGATGACACCGCGCTTGCATGGCTGGGCCCCACACAGCAGCAGTTCCTTCACCATACACTGGAACTAGATGAGATAACGGATGCAATTATGTCCATGAAGTCGGGAAAGGCGCCAGGGTCGGACGGGTTACCGATCGACTTCTACAAAGCCTTCAAGCATGTGCTAGCCCCCATTCTACAGCAGGTGTACTACTCTTCGTTAGAGGAGGGACCCCTGCCTGCCACGATGCGAGAGGCCCTCATAACGTCTTTGTTAAAACCTGGTAAGGCGCCGGAATATTGCGACTCCTACAGGCCCCTCTCGCTGTTAAATACAGACGTTAAAATATTAGCGACGGTCCTGGCTACGCGCCTTAACCTCCTGATGGAGCGCCTCGTGCTCCCAGACCAGGCCGGGTTTGTTCCCAACCGTGCAACTTCTCATAACTTGCGCACTCTGCAGGCGGTGCTACAGGATATTGACCCGAAGAGCGAGGCAGCCGCGGTCTTTCTCGACGCCACTAAGGCGTTCGATTCCCTTGAGTGGGATTACCTCCTGGCCTTGCTGGAACGGATGGGCATGCCCTTCAATTTCCTGGACTGGATCCGACTGTTGTACTGCCGGCCTCAAGCAATGGTGCTGCTTAATGGTGCCCGCTCCCCCCCCTCGCGATTCACAGGGGGACCCGACAGGGTTGTCCTCTCTCCCCGGTGCTGTTCGCACTTGCCATAAAGCCCTTAGCGGCCAAGCTTCGGCAGCATCATAATCACCGATCTCTCATCTACCCTGAGCGCCAACTGCTCATTGCACTATATGCGGATGACATGACTCTTTATGTGCATAAGCCGCGTGAAAAATTTAACCCTTTGCTGCGGGAAGTCACTAAATTCGGTGCCATCTCGGGGATTCAGATAAACTGGACGAAGTCTGCCTTGTTCCCCTTGACTGACAACACTGCACGGTTCCCCCTGGATTATCCCCTGGTGTGGGAGCAAGAGGAGATCAAATACCTGGGCATCCAGGTGACCAGAAATCGGGAAGCCCTGATTAGAGCCAACTACGGGACTGTTGTGGATAAAATCACGGACAAAGTTTCCCAATGGATTCGCCTCCCATTGTCAATGGCGGGTCGGATCTCACTGATTAAAATGGTGGTCCTCCCCAAGCTGCTGTATCTCTTTACAAACATACCATACAGTCCTGGCGCATATTTCTTCCGCGCCCTCAACTCCCAGCTATCTCGACTTATCTGGGGAGGCAAGCAGGCCCGACTCGGGCTGCGAACCCTTATGCTACCTTACCACCAAGGGGGGTTTGATGTCCCCAATTTCCAGCGATACTATGATTGCGCACAAGGTCACTTTGCCGCTTATTGGCTTCACCCCCCCCCCCCTTCATGGCTCACTTGGCAGTCGAAGATGGGTATATGAGGCCGGAACAACCTTCCGGATATTTGTACACGTCAGCCCGAATAGAACATAGAGACCCCACCACGGTCGACTGCACTGTCAGTGCCTGGAAACGACTGGCGGACCACATGGAAGTGAAATTCCTATACTCCCCTCGTATGGCCTTGGCCCACGATCCAAGGGTGAGTGTGGCCCGTGAGGAAATTGGCCGTAGAATGGTCGCAAAGCTTGCGGTTCACACCTGGGGGGATCTGTACCACCAGGGGAGTTTCCGCACGGCTACACACTTCTTCAGGGATACCACTCCTTCCGTTATGGATACCTTTCTCTACATTCGGCTCCGGCAAAATATCAAGGCGGTCACCCCCGACTTTCTGAGCGAGCCTGATACCATGGCGCCCCTACATGCCCTGCTGCAGAAGGGGACTCCGACACATGTGGTCTCCATGTTATATACCCACGCGCAGGCAGCCCCGTCCCCCCCCCCTCTCCGAGCGCGTAATGACTGGGATTGCGATCTGGGGGAACCACTGTCGGACGCTCAGTGGGAGGAGAGTTGCTCCCATACCAGCGCGGTGACGGGAAATGCCCGCCTTCGCCTGGTTCATTTTAAATTTCTGCATCGCCTCTACTTTACACCCGCTAAACTACACCGCTTCGGACTCCGGGACAACGATTGCTGCCTACGCTGCAGAAGGCCAGGGGCGGACTTCATGCATCTGGCGTGGTCCTGCCAGGCCATTGCCGCCTATTGGGGGGAGGTGTTTGCAGCTCTCACTGAAATGATTGGGGTAAGCATTGCTCCTTGTCCTAAGATTGCCCTGCTGGGCCACTCCAACCCCGCTGTTAAGGCGCACCGGAAATTCTTCGCGATGGGCCTTCTGTTGGCAAAACGCCATGTCGCATGCAGGTGGGGGCGAGGACGAGCGCCTAAATTCAAAACTTGGCTGGATACGATGACAACTTGGCAGGAACAACTGCACAACTATTCGGACCTTTTACCTCACAAATCGCGCCCCAAGGACCTTTGGGGTCCTCTCACTGCGTATCTTCTAAAAATGCAGTTCCCGGACGAGCCCACGTCAGGCGCGAGTGGGGATGTGACAGTGGTGGGTCGGTCCACCTCGTCGGCTCCAGCACCTAATCCACTGCCAGCTGACACTGATTTAGCACCCTCCCCTCCCGCGCTCCTTTAGTTCCCCTTACATGCTACGCCAGCGCTCTCGCTACACTCGGCTGGGCTTCACACGTCCCGTGGAATCGCCTAATACTCACGGGATATGCGGGTGGAGGGAGCTGCGAGCTTATTGTCCCCCCCCCCCCCCCACCCCACTACGGCATAGCATGCACGAAACTACAGGAAGCAGCATCATGTCATGTTCTCTACTAGGGGCATTGCCATGCCCTCCCAGCTCACTTGACGGTGCCTTGGGGCGCGGGGCGTCGGCACCCTGGTTGATTCCTGCGTGCCATAGCGTGATACGCGACCCGCACAGCCAGGCGCCACACTGCCATGAATGCCTCGTGCTGGGTGTGCTGGATCTCTGCTGGAAGGGCACAGTTTATGTAGCACTTGTTTGGTTCCGTTATTAAAGTTGAATGAAACCTCATGTTCCTCATGCTGGATCACTTCATGCAGCTCTGATTGTCCACTACTACATGCCTGCACAGTTCTAGCTCCTATGCTACGCGGCCGGCCCGTTTGGGTTGTAGGCGACATGCTGTGTAAACCAGTGATTGCTTTTCAAAATATGTTCACCGATGCCCCCACTGCATGTTGTCGCTGCCGGCCTGATCATTCAGGATGTAGGCGTACAGCTGTGTACTATTTCTTCATGCTCAATAAAGGTTTTTAAAAAAAAACAACAAAAAAAAGTCTTTCACAAGCATGAAACGAACTGAACAACGACAAATATCTTTAACTTCTTCTATCTGATCAAATTTTATTTTTAAACATTCAATTCCATCTTTTTTATGATAATTAATAAAACCCACAACTCTTCCCATAGCTCCATTAACTAAACCCTTTTCAACATCCAAATTTCTCCTTAAAAATACTCTACAGTTCATGCAAACATATAGATTTTTTTCTAATCCAGCTGTTTTGGAAATGTTCTTCTCTAGTGAATCCAATTTATTTTTCAGTGTGCCTGTTAATGTGATAGTAATTCTTCCATCTTCAATTTTGTCCACTGCTTCCAATTTCCTGATATCTTCCTTTTCCAATTTTAAAAGCTCCTCATTGAATATTGAGCATTCACGTAGAGTTGGCATTAAGCAGATGACACTTTTCTTTTTTGCAATGTTCTTGTATATCTTCTCTGCAACTATTTCTTCTTTTGGAAATAAATTATGTAGCAGCCGACTCTGTAATGCTTTTTTGCCAACTTCTGTGAGTAGTCCAATCCTGATATCTTTCAGAATACTTCCATATTCTTCATCGTTTGCTTGCCTCATATTAGTAGTAAGTTCCTTGTACTCAAAGAAGGACCAAATATTTACATTACCAATGCTTCCCAATGACTTCTTTGTGTCTTCATGTGTCACAGTATTAAACACTGGTTGTCCTTTAACTGGAGTAAGCTGTAGAAGATCCCCAAATACAATGACATGTTTTCCACCAAATAACACGTCATAGTCTGTCCTTAGAATTTGCTGCATTCTTAAATGCACAAAGGCAAGCATTAAGTTTGATACCATGCTCACCTCATCAATAATGAGAACTTGCATCTTCTTCAATACTCTTGAAACTTCCAAGCATGCTTCTCCAGTTAGCTTGTTGTATTGTATTTTGTTCTCATGCTCCACTGGTAACATTAGCAAACGATGTAAGGTGATTCCTTTTATGTTATATGCTGCTAACCCAGTTGGAGCAGTAACCACACAAGACAAAGTAGAATCCGTTTTTTGCTGTAGGTAGCTTCTGATGACTTTTATTAGGAAACTTTTTCCAGTTCCAGCTTGTCCGCTTACATACATCCTGATTGGATGAAATGATGTGCATGAGCACTCTTTTTTTTCATGTAGAAATCCGTGATCAATTTTGTTTCTGATCTCTTCATAAATGTGTTGCTGCTCTTCGTTCAGTTGTCTTTCAAAATTTTGTAAGTCTATAAATTCTTCTTGAGCTTGATTCATAGCCGTTTCCACTTCATTCATGGCTATTGATGCTTCATTTTCAACGATTGGTTGTCCTAGGGGATCTTGACTGAGTGTTCCTGAACTTTGGCTGTCCTGAGAACTGTCTCTAGCTACTTCTGCTGCAATTGTAGTTTCCTGTTCAATTTCTTCATTTAACATTTGCAGATAAGTTGTGAATGTATTGCATTGTATGCTGTCTTTGCAAGCATTAAATGAATCTTCATAGCTTTGAAATTCTCCCAGTAGTTCATCCTCTGTACGCCATGGTTTAAACAGCTGTAAAAGAGCCAAGTAGTAAAATTCCTTTTTGTCAGTAGTATCGCAACTCAGCTTCCGGTGATTTATCAAACTTCCTTTTGTTTGCTTCACCAAACATCCTTCCTCACCAATGACTTTATATTTTCCATTTTTGATGTCTTCTGCGGCTTTCCGTGAATAAATGTAGTTCTGCAGCACTTCATAGAGACACATGTTCTCCAGATGTTGACTTCTCTTGGGATAATATGTGTCCAACATGTTTGATTTCAAAATATCTGTACTTTCTGGGTCATTCTCAGCCAAATATTCAATTTCTCCAACAGATTTCAGTACCCGATTTCTCATTGCTGCAAGGCCTAAACTTGCACAAATTATTCTTCTTGATTTCGAGTAGAGACTTGCAGAAGATAACCTATCTGAACATTCGTAGGATCCAATTTCTCGATGCGATAACATCTTTAAACTGAAACTGTACAGCTTCTTACTGACAGTCTTCTCGTGAGAAATCTCTTCCCACATTTCCTTCAATTCCGTTTTCTCAGATTTAGTAATGTAAGACGTTACATATCGAGCAACAGCAATGGAATTGTCAGCTACATACTGTATATCCATGTTAGCATTCCACATGGATAAAATGACTGGGTTGTAGTCATTTATATTTTTTGATTCTTCTTTTCTTTTTAGGTTGTAGGTATTCTTAGGTGATTTTCTTGTAATAGTATGTCTCACAGATGACATAAAACTGTTTACTCTTCCATTTGAAAGAACAGGTCTAGGAAATCCAAATCGACATTTAGTGTAGTATTTTTCTTTGCTCTTGTATTTCCGTCGACAGTATTTTCCACACCGATGACTTTGGAAACGTAAAACTTGCTCCTTTAACTTTTTCTCTTCTGTGCTTTTTGGTATAGCACATGTTGCATATTCTTCAATGTAAGATAACACTGCTTCATCAGTATCTGTTCCAAACTTTGGGGCATCCTTGATCCACAACAGCATATGAATATGAGGAGCACCTCTTGCCTGGTACTCTTTTCTCCAAAAGAAATCCACTACTTCTCCAAGAGGTGGATTTTTTTTATTGCAGATGAAGGACATCATAGCCTCAAATCTATGATTGAAATATCTGCAAAGATTAACAGGATCCAATGAGCACAGTTCTCCTGCTGTCTTGTATTCGATGTTGAATTTGCCTCTCGTAGAAAATCCAGTAAATCATCCCAAGCGTACTCGGCACAGCTTAGGGTAAGGAACCATGTTGGTGTTCCTAAATTCCGTAACATGCATCTTAATTCACCATGGCGTCGGTACCAATATTCATTTGTCCCACGCTGACAAGCCATCAGATTGATCAGTTGTGTTTCCAAATGATCATCTCGGTGCTGCACTTTCTCCATAAAATCCTTAGCAGACACATTTTGTAAATGTACTCCACTTTTTAAAATGTGATTTACTGCATATGATAATGCAGACAAGTCGCTTTCAAATAAAGATGGAACAAATAAGGAATACTTTGTCGAAATCTGGGATCTTCTGCATATAGTCTTGTAGTCCGATACTCAGAAGCTGGAATCTGTTCTGGACGTTCATCGTATCGTCCTCCTTTTCCTTTAGGAAACAGCTGGGGAAAACATCGAGCTTCCAAGCTCTCCTCCCATCCACTCACGGGAGTTCCTTTTGCTTTCTTCATCTGAAACAGATCAATATTGTCTCCCATAGCTTCTTTTGAATGTAGAGGATGTATGCTAAAATGTTCATAAATTTCTTCTTCCTTTGACTTGTCCACTTTTTCAATTTGTCCAGTTGGTGTTTCTGTGTCTTCTTGTAAATCTTCTTCTTCTTCTATATAAATTGATTCATACCATTTGTTATTCCTTTTCAAATACAAATTTGCTCTTTGTACTTTCCGTACATCTACCAGCTCCTGCCAAATCTTCTTATTCTTTGTAGGTACACCATTAACCAGAATAACTAATGGTTCAGTTTCCAAAGTATCTGCATCAATAGTTTCCATATTTTTTTTCAAATCCAAGGGCAAATACACCACTCTACCTTTTAAACCTCTCAGTAAATCTGAAGGAGGTAATTTACCAGTTTTGGGCTCCATACGTACTATGGTCTGGAACGGATGAACACATTGAATAAGTATAGACTCATATGTATTTAATTCAGAAAGTTCGGCAGGAATAACATCCAATTCTAAATTATTATGTACAGCTCTGGTCGGCATTCTATTTTCCTCTAACTTGTTGTAAAAGTATTTACAAATACGCTGATCTTCACCCAATTCAAAACAATTTTCTAGAAATATATATGTGACAAAATCTTTCCACTTATAATTATCTTCATTTTCACTCTTTCTGTAGAGATCAACATTCCTAGTTTGTTTTCTATAATGAGTTCTGCGGCAACAAATACAAGTATTATTTGGCCTTTCATTAGAGATTTTTTCAAATTTTGTCATGTGATCATTAAATGTCTTACTTACAGAGGGTTCTACATTCTCTTCCACTTCTTCCTCATTTACTGTGTCCTTTTCTGCACTGTTTTGTTCAGGACCAAAGTAACAAAACTGAATTTCATCAACAACCTTCTCTACATCTGATACCGTTCCACGGAACAGAGCCCTATTCAATTCATCTAACTTTATTGCTGGACTTTTTGCAAAATACAACCGTCTCACAAACTTTCTCAGTTCAGTATAATGAACAGCCAGCATCCTAAAATGATGGAAAACACTATTACACACTTTTCTAGATAGACAAGCCAGATAATGACCCTGCAAACCAGTATTCTCTCTCACTCTGCATGGATCTAGACTTTGAAGCACCTTAATCTTCTGTTTTAAACTTTTTTTACTATATTCTCTTAGAAACTCACAAAATTTATCAATAGATTCCTGACGCACAGTGCAAATACTACTACAATTCCAAGTGTACACTGGGGCTTTAGGACGTCTCCCCATAGCCTCATCCGCCATCACTTGTACCTCATCTCTTGGAACCATTATCTCCTTCTCCATTATGCAACCACTTTTCACTTCATAAGCACGACCTCTGGTGTCAACTGCATGCAGCAAACTATTACTTTGAAAATAACTCTCTTCATTAAAAAAAGGTTCACTACTTGAACTATGCATCCATTTTCCTAAAAACACTTTACAAAAGTTTGTTCTGTTCACTACTCTTTTCCTTTTGCTTTGTGATTTCAGTACATTAACCATTTTATCTAATGTATGCATCCTATTCAAAATTAAAATGAATAGTTTCCTTTTAAATTCTAATGCCTTTGCTGCAATGGCTTCAATTTCTTTTTTTCTCTTGTAATATTTTGCCTTTTGCTTATATTTCTTCACATCCTTTATCAAATTGGACATAACTCTTCTCTGAAACATTTTTCTACGTATCTCTTTAAACGCTGTTTTTCTGTTTAAGTTAATCTTTGTTGTTGCAGAAGGTATATTTGCATTAACTAAATTCTCAATTTTTTCCTGTTTTTTTCTATTGAAAACATTCTTTCCAGTACAGACATTTTGTACATTTTTCCTTTTTTTGAAGATGTTCTTTAAAAAATCTTTTTTCTGCTTACCAGAAGACTTTTTCTTTTTCCCAACATGAGCATCTCCAACTAACTTAGGTCCTCCAGTTGTCTTCAAATATAGGTTTTTTTTGTGGTCTTTCTTTAGTCTGGATTTTGTAGGCATTTTAAATTTTGTTCACTGCTCTTCAGCAATACCTGAAAAAAACTAAAAAAAAATTCCTTTATTTTATTTAAATATATTACTACATTTTTTATGATCTTTTCAAATCTTAAAATACTATGTACCCCTTTCCTACAAGTGAAAATCACAATAACACCATCACAAATTAAATACCTAAAAACAATTCCTGTGTGCACACAGAGTCATGGTTTGAAATTAGGCAGAAAACGAAATTTCTTTGCCAATTGCAAAGCATACTTTCTACTACTTTTTTGGCAAGTGATAAGTACTTTTACAGTCTGACACATTTTAAATCCACTTTTCAGATTCTTAAAACATCACATGTCCAAACTGCTTTTTCAGACCAGCACCATGTGTAACCTGGGTGACTGACTACACTCCAGCAAGGGCAACCAGCCTTAGTGTTGCTGAATGTATTTGCATTACTGACTGAAACCTCAAACCCCACTCGGTTGTGAATACTGTGCATGATTCCACAGGATAAGCAGCTGGGTGTGTGCTAAGAGTCTGCTTCTGCATACTAAAAAATGGCTCCCCCTTTCCATCTAATGCAAATGTAAAAACACCAGAGCAATACGCAATAAATCTCTGCCTGTAATTCCTATTTGCACACAGAGTCATGTTTTCACATTAGTCACAAAACGAAATTTCTTTGCCAATTTGAAAGCACACTTACTACTCTTTTTTTTGGCAAGTGATAAACACTTTTACAGACTGACACATTATGAATCCACTTTTCAGATTCTGATAAAAGCACATGTCCAAACTGCTTTTTTCAGACCAGCACCATGTGTAACCTGGGTGACTGACTACACTCCAGCAAGGGCAACCAGCCTTAGTGTTGCTGAATGTATTTGCATTACTGACTGAAACCTCAAACCCCACTCGGTTGTGAATACTGTGCATGATTCCAAAGGGTAAGCAGCTGGGTGTGTGCTAAGAGTCTGCTTCTGCATACAAAAAAATGGCTCCCCCTTTCCATCTAATGCAAATGTAAAAACACCAGAGCAATACGCAATAAATCTCTGCCTGTAATTCCTATTTGCACACAGAGTCATGTTTTCACATTAGTCACAAAACAAAATTTCTTTGCCAATTTGAAAGCACACTTACTACTCTTTTTTTTGGCTAGTGATAAACACTTTTACAGACTGACACATTATGAATCCACTTTTCAGATACTGATAAAAGCACATGTCCAAACTGCTTTTTTCAGACCAGCACCATGTGTAACCTGGGTGACTGACTACACTCCAGCAAGGGCAACCAGCCTTAGTGTTGCTGAATGTATTTGCATTACTGACTGAAACCTCAAACCCCACTCGGTTGTGAATACTGTGCATGATTCCACAGGATAAGCAGCTGGGTGTGTGCTAAGAGTCTGCTTCTGCATACAAAAAAATGGCTCCCCCTTTCCATCTAATGCAAATGTAAAATCACCAGAGCAATACGCAATAAATCTCTGCCTGTAATTCCTATTTGCACACAGAGTCATGTTTTCACATTAGTCACAAAACGAAATTTCTTTGCCAATTTGAAAGCACACTTACTACTCTTTTTTTTGGCAAGTGATAAACACTTTTACAGACTGACACATTATGAATCCACTTTTCAGATTCTGATAAAAGCACATGTCCAAACTGCTTTTTTCAGACCAGCACCATGTGTAACCTGGGTGACTGACTACACTCCAGCAAGGGCAACCAGCCTTAGTGATACAGAATGTATTTGCATTACTGACTGAAACGTCAAACCCCACTTGGTTGTAAATACTATGCATGATTCCACAGGATAAGCAGCTGGCTGTGTGCTAAGAGTCTGCTTCTGCATACACAAAAATGGCTCCCCCTTTCCATCTAATGCAAATGTAAAATCACCAGAGCAATACGCAATAAATCTCTGCCTGTAATTCCTATTTGCACACAGAGTCATGTTTTCACAATAGTCACAAAACGAAATTTCTTTGCCAATTTGAAAGCACACTTACTACTCTTTTTTTTGGCAAGTGATAAACACTTTTACAGACTGACACATTATGAATCCACTTTTCAGATTCTGATAAAAGCACATGTCCAAACTGCTTTTTTCAGACCAGCACCATGTGTAACCTGGGTGACTGACTACACTCCAGCAAGGGCAACCAGCCTAAATGATACAGAATGTATTTGCATTACTGACTGAAACCTCAAACCCCACTCGGTTGTAAATACTATGCATGATTCCACAGGATAAGCAGCTGGCTGTGTGCTTAGAGTCTGCTTCTGCATACAAAAAAATGGCTCCCCCTTTCCATCTAATGCAAATGTAAAATCACCAGAGCAATACGCAATAAATCTCTGCCTGTAATTCCTATTTGCACACAGAGTCATGTTTTCACATTAGTCACAAAACGAAATTTCTTTGCCAATTTGAAAGCACACTTACTACTCTTTTTTTTGGCAAGTGATAAACACTTTTACAGACTGACACATTATGAATCCACTTTTCAGATTCTGATAAAAGCACATGTCCAAACTGCTTTTTTCAGACCAGCACCATGTGTAACCTGGGTGACTGACTACACTCCAGCAAGGGCAACCAGCCTTAGTGATACAGAATGTATTTGCATTACTGACTGAAACCTCAAACCCCACTCGGTTGTAAATACTATGCATGATTCCACAGGATAAGCAGCTGGCTGTGTGCTAAGAGTCTGCTTCTGCATACAAAAAAATGGCTCCCCCTTTCCATCTAATGCAAATGTAAAAACACCAGAGCAATACGCAATAAATCTCTGCCTGTAATTCCTATTTGCACACAGAGTCATGTTTTCACATTAGTCACAAAACGAAATTTCTTTGCCAATTTGAAAGCACACTTACTACTCTTTTTTTTGGCAAGTGATAAACACTTTTACAGACTGACACATTATGAATCCACTTTTCAGATTCTGATAAAAGCACATGTCCAAACTGCTTTTTTCAGACCAGCACCATGTGTAACCTCACATTTAAATTTCTCCCAAAACAGAAAATAATAAACACAACTTCAACAAAAGGAATTCCAATTCTATTATTCATTTCTTAATTTACCATATACATCCCCTCTCAAACTCTAAACTCACCTTTAAAATTAGTTAGCTGTGAAAGAAATGTGGCACTCAAACAGCAGATTATCAGAGCCAGGATCTCTCTTCTGTACACCTCTCTCCTCTAAGCAGAACCAGATAATGGCAAACTTTCCCTCTCTTTTTCCACACATATACATGTTAATTTCAAATCTCAGTGCTTCCCCCTTTTTTTCAAATGTAATCACACATTTCTATTGGTTGAAAACCAACCCTTTTCCAAAAGTACCCTTCCCCCAACTTGACTTCTGCCTAGTACCCTTCCCCCAACTTGACTTCTGCCTGCTACCATAGCAACAGCTCTTGAAACACTGCTGTGCAGAGTTAGGTCAGAAGTTCACCAAACAATGTTTCAATTCCAAAGAGCAGGAGTGCTTGACTTTTCAAACCTAACAGCAAATCCATAGTACTGTTCTTTAGTAACACATTTTTCTGTACCAATACAAAACATGCTTCTATAAATTTACACATACAGCCTAGTTTTTATTCTAGAATGGTATGAAACAGCCAATCAGTTCTTTTTTTTATAAAAAAAAAATATGTATGCCTCCATTTCCAAACTGTCTTTCATTTCTTTTTACCATTCTACTGAATTATACCTCCTGAGTGCATCCAGTTCTCCTTTGAAGATGTTCACAGTGTGGATTGTAGGGCACAGCTATGTCTTCTGGAGTGAAAAGTATGCAGAGAAAACAGATATGGTGAGAGACCTTGCTTTGCCAAATGTAGACATTAAATGGATTGGTCAGAGAGGGTTAAAGTGGCACCAATTGATGCCATTGGTGAAATCCTTCATGCAAATCCAACACCCTGACCTCATAATAGTGCACTGTGGTGGCAATGACCTAGGCACTTTGACTGGGGTAGGTCTGGAAATGCTTATGAAGGACACCTTTGCACAACTGTTTTCACTTTTCCCTAAAACGGCCTTTGTGTTTTCTAACATATGCCAAAGGCAAAAATGGAACTGGTCCAATCATTTCTGTCCGCAGATTGACAAAGCAAGAAAGCACGTCAACAAATCTGTTTCTGCTTTCCTCCGTGACTATGGTATGGGTTCCATTTACCACAACAACTTGCGTTACGACATGCAAGACATTTATAGAGGAGATGGTGTGCACTTCAATGATGAAGGGAACAGAGTCTTCCTCTTGAACCTTAGACTTTGCATCGGTACTTACTTGTAGGTACCACTAAAAAATCATTTCATAAACACAACGGCTCTTTTTAGAGCCCCCTAATATCTAAACACTTAAATCTGAATTTCATTTATTTTTTTATTTTTTTTTTCTACCGTACACTTACGGTAAGCTTACCGTACGCGTACCCCGCGATTTTTTTTAAAATCAATAAATGTTTTCTTTGTACTTTTCTGTCCTTCTTTGACCCCCTTACAAATGTTAGGGGGTCTGTAACTCTCTTCCTTGCCCCCTTTTCAAGATATCACCCTTTTTTACCGGAGTGAAATACACAAAATGGCGGCCGCCGCTTCCTGGTTTCGACCGATTCGAATGTTTACTAAGATCTAAGAGCCAATCAGAATCGCGCTCGCGCACGTCACCGTACGCGTACGGTAAGCGCACCGTAAGCGCACCGTAAGCTGGCTCAGATATATATATTGATTTAAAGGCAATTTTCTCAGAATCTACTGAACAGATTTACACCTAACCTACAAAAGGAACTTCCTTGACCTGAGGACTACCTCTCTGCCAAATTTCATTAAATTCTGTTCAGCCGTTCGGGCTGTAGCTGTGTCTAAAGGTCCTATGGAAAAATGCATGGGAAAAACGCGTTTTGGGACCCCCCTTTTATCTCAGCCCCCGCTTGACGAATCCCCCCGAGACTTTCAGGGTAGGAGCGGAGCGTAGCGCCCCACCTATTTTGAAAAATTCGCGAGGATTCGTAGACCGACGCCAAAGTTATTCAAAATAGAATGTTGCGGATTTCCTATGGAAACGTGGTCCTAACTATAACTACCTACTGGCGACCGCCAGTAGGTAATATATATATATATATATATATATATATATATATATATATATATATATATATATATACTGAAAAACCCCATAGGTTTCAGGCACGTTATAGTTAGAACTTAGCATTTAAAAAACCTTAGGAATTCAGTGAAAAAACCACAGGTTTCAGGGACTTTATAGTTACTTGGACATTTCACTCGTACAAAACCATAGAAATTCCCCTGTTTTAGTTAGTTCAGCTGATGACATCGCATATTACATCATTCATGATATGGTCAGTGACATCACTGATGACATCTCAAATGACATCAATGATGACATCACTGATTACATAATCCAGTGACTGTGTGTTTCTCTGAAGTTTAAATATGTTTTATATATATACCAAGGTGTATTGAAGAATGAGTGGGTGTATAAGTGTCTCGATGGAGGATTTAGTAGGTGCGTGACTGACTGTATAAGTGAGAGATTAAATGTGTCTTACTGAATGCATGAGTTAGTGACTAAACTGTCTGATTGTGTGTATCAGTATGTCTGCTGTTGTGTAAGCTGCTGCATGTGTTGGTCAGTAGCTACATGAGTGTCTATTTGGGTTATTGATTGGTTGCCTGAGTATTTGTCTGGGAGACTGAGTGTGTGTGTGGGTGGGTGGGAGGTGTGTGACTCTGTGCATAGATGTGTGATTGGTTGATTCACTGGGTGTATGGATTCAAGAGTGCATGTGGAAACAGCTGTATGGGCGGGGGAGTGTGTGTATGGGTGTGTTGGTGAGAGATTGGATATCTCAGTGGTACATGTCTCTTTCTCTTTGTACCCCATGTTATGTGGTCAGGGGCTATTTTGTATACTCAGTGCGCATAGGCCTGCATGTTTTCTTTGTTCTCCATGCCGTCTTGCATGCTTGATGTTGTGACCACGTGGCTGGTGGCCATTTTGTGTAGGCGGCCAGTATTCTTTCGCCATAGACCTGCATGTTTTCTTTGATTCCCATGCCTTCTTGCTTGTTGTTGTGACCATGTGGTTGGTGGCCATTTTGTGTAGTCAGCCAGTTTGCTTTAGCCATAGGCCTGCATGTGGTCTTTGTTTGTGGCCAACCATCCTTACTTGCTGTTTGACCATGTGGTTGGTGGCCATTTTGTGTAGGCAGCCAGTGTGCTTTTTACATAGGCCTGCATGTCTTCTTTGTTTTCCATGCCTTCTTGTTTGTTGTTGTGACCATGTGGCTGGTGGCCATTTTGCATAGGCGGCCAGTGTGATTTTACCATAGGCCTGCTTGTCTTCTTTGTTGTAGTCATTTCTCCATGATTACTGCATAACTAATTGATCAGTGGCGCTTCTGCATAGGCAGCCAGCATGATTTTGCCGTAGGCCTGCGTGTCTACATTTTTCCACATGCCTTCATGCTCCACGCTGTTCACCATGTGGCTGACGGCCATTTTGTGTAGCCAGCCTGTGTGCGTTTGCCCTGGGACTGCATGTCTCCTTTTTTGTGGCCATGTTCCCTTGCTGCTTTGGTGTTGTTGTTCACCATGTGGCTGGATGTCATTTTGTGTGGACAGTCAGTGTGCTTTTGCCATAGGCCTGCATGTTTTCTTTGTTCCCCATGCCTTCTTGCTCAGTGTTGCTGTTGACCATAAGGCACTGGCTGACAGCTCTTTTGTGAGCTAAGCCAGTGTGCCTCTTTGCCATACACTTGATGGTTGAGATAGCAGCTTAATAAATTAAAAGCTTGAGGATAATTTCACTTAGTTATATATTTTTTTAATTTACATTTTTACATTTTAATTTTTTTATTTACATTTTTTCATTTATGTTTAAATTTTCCTTTTTTACTTTTTTATTTTAATGTGTTTTTAATTGTATATATTTTTTCTTTATCATTTTTCTAAAATCCAGCATTAAGCCCCTGTCTGCTATATATAGCATAACATTTATTTTCTAAGGATTATTCCATCGTCACCTGCATCTCCCTTAGTGCCGCATCCAAACTTGATGCACATCAAGTACACATCAAGTATGTTGTTGTTCTTTCTTATCCTTCCTGAGTGTACAGCATGTTTATGTTGGTGTGGTTTTAAGAATGGACACACTGTATTGTAATTTTCTTTAAATAACTTAAGTAACCACACTAAATGATGTTGTTTGTTTGTACTACTAATTAAACTGCAACAATGCCACGTTTCACTGATGTTCTTCTTGCTTGTTTGCTTTTAGGTGCACAAGAGATGAGACATCACCCACAGTACTGCCAGACAGAAGACCTGTGCACGACATGACCTGTGACTGACTATGCAACACAGACATCTTTTCAGCTTATGAAGCTACATGCCACTACAAACTGACAGTGTCAAGATGGCCCCAAAGAAAGGTGCTGCCAAGAAAGTGGCAGTGGGGAGGAGAAGATGCAGATTTCCACCACTGGTGTGTCGACCAGAAAGCTTTTCAGCATACTTGTACCTGCCACACTGGCTTCTGGCAAGCGAGCTGAGAGCAGCACTCCTGCATCAACAGCACCTTCACAACCTAAGCCCAGGACCTTGTCTGTCAGCAAGGCAGCCACTGCAATCATGTTGACGAGAAGTGACATTGAATTGGATTTGTCGCTTTTGCAAAGTATTACACAATCGTTTCAGGTAAAAGAGCAAAAAGGATAGCAGCCATAATCAGCAATAGAACATTTACCTTATGTTGGAGCAGAACATGAGGTTGAGCTTCCTTCCGAGCAAGAACCTGCTCTTTTAAAATCATTAGCTCCCAGAACTCCAGCAAGGAAAAGGAAGCATACTACTATACTACTTTCTCCAAGTACCATTTCTGATGATGATGATAGGGACATGGAGTGGACCCTGGCAATTTCAAGAGACAACAGGAGAGGCAAGGGACAAGAAACATTCCTAAACAACTTAGACTTCTGAAGGGGATGATGAGGAGGATGACAACAATGAGGCAATCATGGTGGAAGGTAACACAGATGAGTCTGACATTTCTATTCAACCTGCTCTGAGGGATGTGGCACAGGTAGCACCGCCAGCAGCTCCTATATTTGCCAAGCCCCAGCTGAGACCTGCACCAACCCCTACCTCAGGAGAAGCAGAGAGGCAATCGACGAGATGGCTCACCTACCTCCAGTTATTCTTCAGGCAGTGACAGTGGCACAGTAAAAAAGTACTCCTCTCCAGTTTGAGACTTTTTGTTACAGTTAGCAAAGAGGAGTTGTTGGAAAACCACACTCCCACTCTGAAAGGGTGGTGGTGGTCTTCCGGACACACTGTGGTAGCTTGGCTCGAGTGGTCAGGAATCAGGCTCCGTGCTAAGCATACGACATACCCAAACAATAACCATGCGTGCATCCGTTCCAAAAACGACTCTACACCATAAAAATTATGAAAATATCTTTCTTTATCTTCTTTTTCTCTTAGTTGCTGATTGGATGAATAAATAACAATCACAATATACAAACTTTTTAGATAGTGCAGGTCAAATAAATACTGGCTTAATGATTCAATAAATAGGGGTGATCATAAATAAAGAAGGCATAAATATAAGTGCAATACATACAGGCAATTAAATATTCTGAGGCAATAAATACTGTAACCCAATAAATATTGTGCATCAATAAATACTGTGGACCAATAAATACAGTGGAACAATAAATAGATTAAATACAATAAATACAGTGCCCCTAATAAATACTTAAAAGCTGACAGTGACACTCATGGAATCAGATCACTTTTGAATTCCTAAGGGCTGATTTGGCCCAGGCACAGCTTGTGGGGATATGGAAGGCTTGAGGGTGTCTACTCCCTGGCTTGGACAAGGCTGAGGCCTAAACTGAGGTAGATCAAGGGGGGAAATACCAGAGACCTGGCTCTCTCTCTCCACACAACCTCTCTAGATTAGTCCCAGCTCACCCCTGGCACAGTCAGGTTGGTTCCAGCACCTCCCTAGCCCCTTAGAGCAGTCTCTCAGGTCTCCACAGGGCCTTAGGCGCCCTCTACTCCACTTACTGCCCTTTTTCTGATGCTCCGACGCCGCTGGAGTCGTGTCGATGCCGTGAGGCGGTTCCGGTTCGATGTCGGCGGCCTCGGCACAATGTCAGTTCTTGACGACGCCGGTAGGCGGCTCCGGTTCGGTGTCGGCGGCCTCGGCTCGATCTCGACCTCCGATTCGATGGCGTCGGGCAGTCTTTACTCGATGTCGACTTCGGGCGGCTCCGGTCCGATGGCGACCTCGGATTCGATGACGTCGGCCGGCCTTGCCTCGATGTCGACTTCCGGCGGCTCCGGAGTGCGATCCTCACTCCCGACCTCCGGTGCTCCTCTCCTTAGGTTTCCGACGACTCCGGAGTGCGACCTCCACTCCCGACCTCCGGCACGATTCTCACAGGTTCCGGCGACTCCGGAGTGCGATCCTCACTCCCGACCTCCGTTACACTTCACCTCGGTCTCCGACGACTCCGGAGGGCGGACTTCACTCCTCCGATGACGCCGCTCACTCGACCTCGGGTGACTTCCTCCTCGACCTCCGGTATTCCTCACGACCTCTGACGGCGCCCTCTCTCGACCTCTGGCGGCTCCGGGTACGGCGTCTGCTTTTCCAGTCAGCGCCGCTTCTCCACCTCGGGCTCCAGGTCTTAGGCTACTCGACGTCGGACTTCAGGGAAACCAGCTTCCAGGTCAGGATCTTGCTGTTCTCTTGTTTCCAAGGCCTGTTCCTGCTGTCCAGGTCCTTAGGACGGTTTTTCTGGCTTCTTCCCACACAGGGCTCTAGGCTGGGCTCCGTCAGTAGGGACTAGTATCAAGGGTGGGTTTATGGACCCCACTCCAGGCACAAGTTTCCACCCCTGCTGCTTCACTCCTTCCTCCTTCAGTTCTGTGCTCCTCTCTCTTCACCAGTCAGGTGCCAACTGCCAGCTCCAACTGCCAACTCTCTGTCTTAGCTTCCCAACATTCTAAACCGCCTCCAACTGTCACAGGGTTCTGGAATGTTCTGGAAGGTGCTAGCAGGTTCCAGTGGATGCTGGTGATGTCACAGGTGGCCACCATTTTGTGCTCCAGGCCCTCAGACAGAAGTTTCAGGGGTAGCTAAAATGGCTCCCTGAATCTGCAGCAACACGAAAAAGTCTGGTGGTTCCCCAAAAAGGAAAAATTCAAACAGGGTTTGAGGCAAAAGTGGGACAAAATAAATAATGATGAGGAGGGACCATCCAAAGGGCTGACAGGTCTAACACGCGTCCCCCCCAGCTGAAAGTGGGGAGAGCTACCCAACCCCTTGGGAGTTCTCATCACTAAGGCGGAAATACCTTGAGAGACCGTCTGCATTGGCGTGGTCCACTCCAGGCCGATGTTCCACCTGAAAGTCCATTCCCTGTAGGGAAATAGACCACCTCAACAACTTGGGATTCTCCCCCTTCATTTGCATCAGCCAACGAAGGGGTCTGTGGTCGGTCTGAACCAGGAAGTGCGAGCCAAACAGGTATGGCCGCAACTTCTTCAGAGCCCATACCACTGCAAAGGCTTCACGCTCTATTGCACTCCACTTCTGTTCCCTGGGAAGTAGTCTCCGGGATAGGAAGACCACGGGTTGATCCAGACCCTCTTCGTTGAGTTGCGATAACACTGCCCCAATGCCATGTTCTGATGCATCTGTCTGGACAATGAACTCCTTGGAAAAGTCTGGGGCCCTTAAGACCGGGGCCTCGCACATGGCTTTCTTCAATTTCTCAAAGGCTTGCTGACAAGCCTCCGTCCAGACTACCCGTCGAGGTTGTTTCTTGGACGTGAGCTCCGTGAGGGGGGCTACGATGGTACCGTACCCCTTCACGAAGCGGCGGTAGTATCCCGTGAGGCCCAAAAATGCTCGGACCTCAGTCTGAGTCTTGGGGGGTTCCCAGGCCATGATGGCCTCGATCTTCGCCTGGAGGGGTTGCACCGCTCCCCTACCCACCAAGTGTCCAAGGTACACTACCGACCCCTGCCCGATCTGGCACTTGCTGGCCTTGATCGTCAATCCAGCTTGTCTCAGGGCCTGGAGAACAGCTTGCAGGTGACGCAAGTGATCCTCCCAGCTGTTACTGAAGACGGCTATGTCATCCAGATAAGCAGCAGAGAAACTCTCCATTCCGGTGAGGATCTGGTTTACCAGGCGCTGAAACGTGGCAGGTGCGTTCTTGAGCCCAAAGGGCATCACACAGAACTGGTAGTGGCCATTGGGCGTGGAGAAGGCTGACCTTTCCCTTGCTCCATCAGTCAAAGAGATCTGCCAGTACCCAGAAGTAAGGTCAAAGGTACTTAGATATTGGGCAGCTCCCAGCCGGTCAATCAATTCATCCGCCCTAGGGATCGGATGAGCATCAGTTTTGGTCACTGAATTCAGTCCCCGATAGTCCACACAGAACCTCAGTTCTGGTTGGGCACCCGGTGGTGCAGCTTTTGGTACTAACACCACCGGACTGGACCAGGGGCTGCTAGAAGGTTCGATCACTCCTAGCTCCAGCATCTTAGTGACTTCACTATGAATGCTGGCCTTCACCTTGTCTGACATCCGGTAGATCTTGGACTTCACAGGTGGGCTGTCTCCTGTGTCCACGTCATGGACGCACAGGTGAGTCCTACCCGGGACAAGGGAGAACAACGAGGAGTACTGCCCCAGGACCTGGCGACAGTCCTCCTGCTGTTCAGGAGTTAGAGATGGGGAGAGAATTACTCCCTCCACCGACCCATCCTTCTCTTGAGACGCAAACAGATCAGGGAGAGGCTCGCTTTCCACGTCCTCTCCTCCGTCAGTCACCATCATCAAGATGACTTCGGGCCTCTCGTGGTGGGGTTTGAGGCGGTTGGCATGCAGCACCCGCAGGGGCTGACGAGGGGTCTTCAGGTCCACCAAGTAGGTAGCCTTACCCTTCTTCTCCAACACCTCAAAGGGTCCTGACCAGCGATCCTGGAGGGCACTAAGCTCTCCGGGTTCGATCACCCACACCTTCTGGCCAGGCTCCAACTCCACCGGGTGAGCATTGTGGTCATACCACGCCTTCATCACTGCTTGGCTGGCTTCCAAGTTGTCAGAAGCTTGCTTCCACAACTTAGCCATTTGGCTCCGGAATGCCAGCATGTAGCTCACCACATCCTGGGGAAGCTTTCTGGGAGTTCTTTCCCATCCGTCTCTCACCAGGTTGAGAGGTCCACGTACAGGGTGCCCATACAGAAGCTCAAAGGGGCTGAAGCCCACTCCCTTCTGTGGCACTTCCCTGTAGGAAAAAAGTAAACAGGGTAGGAGGACGTCCCATTTCCTCCGCAGGCTTTCAGGCAGACTTCTGATCATGCCCTTCAAGGTTTTGTTAAACCTCTCCACCAGACCATTGGTCTGGGGGTGGTAAGGAGTGGTGAACCGGTATGTCACTCCACACTCCTTCCACATCGCCCGCATATACGCTGACATGAAGTTGGTCCCCCTGTCGGACACAACTTCCTTGGGAAAACCCACTCGGGTAAAGATTCCCATCAGGGCCCTAGCCACAACAGGTGCTGTTATGGTCCTCAGAGGTATTGCCTCTGGGTACCGTGTGGCATGATCCACCAGAACCAGGATAAACCTGTGACCAGCTGTAGTTGGTGGATCTAACGGACCCACAATGTCGATGCCCACCCTTTCAAAGGGGGTGCTAACGACAGGAAGTGGTTCCAGGGGAGCTTTCAGCTTCACCCCTGTTTTCCCACTGGCTTGGCAAGACACACATGTCCGGCAGTAGGTATCGGACGACACTTTCATCTGAGGCCAATAAAAGTGTGGGACAAGACGGGCGAAGGTCTTGTCTTGCCCCAAGTGTCCTGCCAATGGTATCTCGTGAGCCAACTCCAGAAGGAAGGCTCGATAACGTTGAGGAACTACCAAGGCTCGTGACGATCCATGTAGGGGTGCCTTGGGTTCACTGTAGAGGAGGCCATCCTCCCAGTAAACACTGTAGTTCCCTTCAACGTTCCCTGCTGCCTGGGCTTCGGCCTGTCGCCTCAGCCCCTCAAGGGTAGGGCACTCCCTCTGGCCCTGGCAGAATTCCTCCCTGGACGGGCCTCCCTCCACGTGCCACTCGGCTGGGATGGGTAGGTCCTCCAGGTTGGTAACGTCCCCCACCGCAGACTCCTGGTCCACCACCTCCGGTGGCCTATCCGTCCTACGGGGTGGGGACGCCGAGGCAGGCTCCTCCTGTCCTCGGTTCTTCCCTTGACTGGCAGCTGGCTGGGCCTTTGTTCCAGGCTCCAGCCGAAACGAACTCCCTCTTCGGGTAGTCGCGGACCTTGTGCTAACACAGGCCCAATCAGGTGTACCCAGCATCTCGGTGTGAGTCTGGTATTCCACCTCCTTCCAAGCGTTGTGCTCCATGTCATTCCCCAGCAGACAATCGACTGGCACGGCAGGGCTTACGGCAACTCGAAGTGAACCTGCAACCCCCCCCATTCAAAGGGAACCTCGGCCACTGGATAGTGGCCTGTTCTGCCGTCAGCCATCGCGGCTGGGTGGAGTACATCGGGAATTACCTGCTCTGGAGACACCAGTTGACTACGTACCATAGTCATACTGGCTCCTGTGTCTCTCAGAGCCTCCCCTCTTTGGCCGTTGATGGTGACCCACTGCCCATACTTTGCGGTATTTGCGGGCACCTGGATCTTAGGAACCATCTCCCGTTCTCCCAGGGACACTAAAGTGACACCCGCCCACTCCCTTCTCTTAGTTAAGGGCATCTCCTCCCCGAGCACTACACTAGCTACTCCGGGGGTCTTTCCTCCAATGGGAGGGGGTGGTCGTTTCAAGCACTTCGGATCTCCTTTATAGTGTCCAACGCCACCGCACTCATAGCAATGGACAACCCTTGGCTGCTGACTCTGGCCAGGATTAGGGTTTCTGGGCGGGTTAGCCCTAGGGGTGAATCCTGTTCCCTTCCCTTGGAAGTTATTTTGGGGGCCTTTGGAGAACTCCTTTTTCTTTTCCCCTCCCTCTTTCTTCTGGGGGGCGCCCTGTCCGGCCTTTTGAGTATCCCCTCCAGTCCCCCTTGTGGACACCCGGGTACTAGCCCAAATGTCCGCCTCCTCAGCAAGCTTCCGGGGACTGGTCAGCTTGCTATCCACCAGGTGTTGCCGCAGTTCAGGGAAACATTTCTCAAGCAGGTGTTCCTTCAGTACCAGGTCAAACAACCCCTCGTAGTTCCTCACTTCACTGCCCTGAATCCAACCTTCAAGTGCCTTCTTTGCATAGTCCAGGAAGTCCACCCAATTCTGCGTGCCCAGTTTGTGACTACCCCTGAACTTCTGTCTGTACTTTTCAGGTGTTAGTCCAAACTTTCTGATGAGCGCCAGCTTCATGGTGGGGTAGTGGGTCTGCTCATCCTCCTCGAGGGCCAATAATGCATCCCTACCAGCTGGAGGCATGTACTTGTACAATCCCCCTCCCCAGTACTTCTCTGGAACCCCATGGGCCCTCAGTGAGACCTCATAGGCCGCTAGCCACTTGGCGATATCGTCGCCCACTCCATAGCTAGCTACTATGTCCTTTGGCAGGTATGGTTTAGGTTCCCTGGTGATCTCTTGGGTTTGGCTGCCACCATTAGGAACAGGTTGTGCCCCGATTCTCAAGATCTGAAGATCTATTTCTTTCAGTCGTAATTCATGGGCCATCCTCTGCTCCTCCTTCTCCTTCTCCAGCCTTGCTAAGTCCCATGTGAGCTGTCTTTTCTCCCTCCGGTCTGTTAACTCCACTTCAGACAAGCCACCGCTAGAGGCACTGCTGCCCTTCCTAGAAATGGTTCCGGGCCCTGCTGACAGGTTCCCCACCTCAGGTTGGTACATTTCAGCCCCCTCGGTATCAGGCTCTCCATCCCTGTCTTCCTCCTCAGCCTTGCTTTCTCGGCGTGCCTCCCCCCAAGCCCTTAAGCTGGTTTGGAGTGCACCCTTCTTTGCTCCTGGGGGACAGTACACCCCCTCCCGCTGGCAAAACTCCCTGAGTTGGGCCACAGTGTACGTTTCTAGATTTTCTAGTACAAACTCCATCTCGCCCACTCAGGTTAGAGGACAGGTTTTGTGCAGTAACTATGCAGGGGGGTACCTTTAATAATACCTCCTCCCACCACCAGAGTAAATTTGGAAAAAACAAAAAACCCACAATTAGGAAGGCCGCTTTTGAGAAAACTCCCGGTGTAGGCCTATGGACTACCCACAGTTATTGTTGAGTATGCGTAGGCACAGCTCTATCCCACCACTGAACACCAATTTATGTTGGAAAACCACACTCCCACTCTGAAAGGGTGGTGGTGGTCTTCCGGATACACTGTGGTAGCTTGGCTCGAGTGGTCAGGAATCAGGCTCCGTGCTAAGCATACGACATACCCAAACAATAACCATGCGTGCATCCATTCCAAAAACGACTCTACACCGTAAAAATTATGAAAATATCTTTCTTTATCTTCTTTTTCTCTTAGTTGCTGATTGGATGAATAAATAACAATCACAATATACAAACTTTTTAGATAGTGCAGGTCAAATAAATACTGGCTTAATGATTCAATAAATAGGGGTGATCATAAATAAAGAAGGCATAAATATAAGTGCAATACATACAGGCAATTAAATATTCTGAGGCAATAAATACTGTAACCCAATAAATATTGTGCATCAATAAATACTGTGGACCAATAAATACAGTGGAACAATAAATAGATTAAATACAATAAATACAGTGCCCCTAATAAATACTTAAAAGCTGACAGTGACACTCATGGAATCAGATCACTTTTGAATTCCTAAGGGCTGATTTGGCCCAGGCACAGCTTGTGGGGATATGGAAGGCTTGAGGGTGTCTACTCCCTGGCTTGGACAAGGCTGAGGCCTAAACTGAGGTAGATCAAGGGGGGAAATACCAGAGACCTGGCTCTCTCTCTCCACACAACCTCTCTAGATTAGTCCCAGCTCACCCCTGGCACAGTCAGGTTGGTTCCAGCACCTCCCTAGCCCCTTAGAGCAGTCTCTCAGGTCTCCACAGGGCCTTAGGCGCCCTCTACTCCACTTACTGCCCTTTTTCTGATGCTCCGACGCCGCTGGAGTCGTGTCGATGCCGTGAGGCGGTTCCGGTTCGATGTCGGCGGCCTCGGCACAATGTCAGTTCTTGACGACGCCGTTAGGCGGCTCCGGTTCGGTGTCGGCGGCCTCGGCTCGATCTCGACCTCCGATTCGATGGCGTCGGGCAGTCTTTACTCGATGTCGACTTCGGGCGGCTCCGGTCCGATGGCGACCTCGGATTCGATGACGTCGGCCGGCCTTGCCTCGATGTCGACTTCCGGCGGCTCCGGAGTGCGATCCTCACTCCCGACCTCCGGTGCTCCTCTCCTTAGGTTTCCGACGACTCCGGAGTGCGACCTCCACTCCCGACCTCCGGCACGATTCTCACAGGTTCCGGCGACTCCGGAGTGCGATCCTCACTCCCGACCTCCGTTACACTTCACCTCGGTCTCCGACGACTCCGGAGGGTGGATTTCACTCCTCCGATGACGCCGCTCACTCGACCTCGGGTGACTTCCTCCTCGACCTCCGGTATTCCTCACGACCTCTGACGGCGCCCTCTCTCGACCTCTGGCGGCTCCGGGTACGACGTCTGCTTTTCTAGTCAGCGCCGCTTCTCCACCTCGGGCTCCAGGTCTTAGGCTACTCGACGTCGGACTTCAGGGAAACCAGCTTCCAGGTCAGGATCTTGCTGTTCTCTTGTTTCCAAGGCCTGTTCCTGCTGTCCAGGTCCTTAGGACGGTTTTTCTGGCTTCTTCCCACACAGGGCTCTAGGCTGGGCTCCGTCAGTAGGGACTAGTATCAAGGGTGGGTTTATGGACCCCACTCCAGGCACAAGTTTCCACCCCTGCTGCTTCACTCCTTCCTCCTTCAGTTCTGTGCTCCTCTCTCTTCACCAGTCAGGTGCCAACTGCCAGCTCCAACTGCCAACTCTCTGTCTTAGCTTCCCAACATTCTAAACCGCCTCCAACTGTCACAGGGTTCTGGAATGTTCTGGAAGGTGCTAGCAGGTTCCAGTGGATGCTGGTGATGTCACAGGTGGCCACCATTTTGTGCTCCAGGCCCTCAGACAGAAGTTTCAGGGGTAGCTAAAATGGCTCCCTGAATCTGCAGCAACACGAAAAAGTCTGGTGGTTCCCCAAAAAGGAAAAATTCAAACAGGGTTTGAGGCAAAAGTGGGACAAAATAAATAATGATGAGGAGGGACCATCCAAAGGGCTGACAGGTCTAACAGGAGTATATTGCAGTGTGCACAATTTGCCACACAAACGTTCATCTAGGTGAGCATGGTATACATTATGATACTGGAGGCCAAACGGACCATATGAAAAAATCCCACACAATCAAGTGGGAGGAGCACCTTAAAAAAATTGCTGAACGTGGTCATAGTGGTGAGGTGAGCCAGAACCATCAGCTACAAGTCCAATCATGGTGGAAATGATGATGAGAAAGAAGAGGGTGACATTTTCACACAAAGCAGCCCTATCCTCAGCAGTGCACCAGCAGATTTACCCACCTCAGCCACTTCACTATGGAGAATCGGAGTGAGATGGAGACACCGTGGCATGCTGTGACTTCCCTACCACAATGCACATTGAGTCTACCACCCCCATCTACTTCTCCAAAGACACCTGTGCGAGCGACCCCAGAGAGGAAAAAAGCCAGGCTACTATTATAGGCATGTTTGGGTAGGAGGGGTCCTACAAGTGGAACCACCCAACTGCACGTTTATATAATGTGAAGTTGGCAAAAATGTTAGCGCTGGACCTCCTTCCTTTTCAGCCGTGGCCACTGCAGGTAAGTGCGGTGAGACAGTGGGGACGGCTGGGGGGGTTTTAATAGACGACCACAAGGGAAAATTAATTATTTATTACATTTTCCCTTGTGGTCGTCTCTTGAAATCCCCCCCAGCCGCCCCACCGCCCGACCGTTCTTACCTGCAGCAGCTGCTGCTGTTGCTTTTTCTTTGTGGAAGGAGTAGGATTCTTAGAATTTGTGGCAGCGAACTGTCTGAAATGGAAGGGATGAAGTTGGACCTATTTTGACAGAATTGCTGTTCCAGCACAGCATCATTATGTGCTGCAGTTGGTTGGACAAGCTTTGCAGCAAAGTGGTGTTCATACCATCCACCTGATGACAGACATGTGGACCAGTTGTCAGGTGACTGATTACATGTGCATCACTGCACACTGGATCTCTTTTATGGGGTAATGCAAAAGATATCTGCAGGTCTTGGTTCTGAAGAACATTTTAAGAGCATTCAATGGCATGCAACAGTGGCCAGTTATCGCCACGGTGAACTCAAATACATATATAAACATCTTGGAGGAATTTAACAGCAAGGTGTAAGAATGGCTGTGACCCAGAGGTCTCAGGATTGGATTTGTCGCCACTGACAATGGTAGTAACATAGTCAAGGCCATGTCACACGGAGGCTATTTCAGGGTCCTGTGTTTGGCCCATTACATCAACCTGGTGATGCAAGACTTCCTCAAAAAAGAAGACATAGTCACCAAGATATTAACCACTTGTAGAAGAATCTGCACTCATTTCAGCCATTCTATTAAAGCCCAGAAGCAGCTGCAGATTATTCAGAGCAATAATAGAGCACCACTTAAAGCCCTGATACATTTGTGGAGAAGTGTGGCTCAATGGTTAGAGTGGCAGACCTCGATGCAGAGCACTGGTCCGGGACCAGGGTTTGATTCCCGCCGCGGCAGGGTCTCGGGCTATAAATTCCTCGGACCGGATATTCTCGCCTCAGTGCCTATTCTGATCTTGGGTCCCATGCTGCAACTCTGGGCAATAGCTTGCTTAATCTCCACAACGGCCCCAACAGCGCTGGGATGCCTGGCCTCACCATGGGGGTGGACACTTCACACGGAAAGCCAGGAAGCGTTCCTTCAGCGGTATGAGTACAGCGCTGAGATACCCGTAGTGGTCATCGGCGCTATATAATTACCTATACATTTACATTACACAAGAGGTGCCAACACATTGGAAATCGACCTATTACATGTTGCAATGTTTGTTTTAGCAATACAAAAAGATCAATGACTATGTCCTTCTAAGAGGAGGGGATGCAGTTGGGAAAGCTATGACCATGTATGTAGACAAATGGGGCTTAGTCAAATGCCTGACACAGATGCTTCTGCCTTTTGAGGTTTTCACACAGTAAGTTAGCAAGAAGGACACTATGATGGGCCAAGCTATCCCGTTGTTGCATCTCCTACAGGACCAGGTAAAGAAGATGTCTGAAATGTGGGATCACAGAAGCGCATGCCTTGGCGGAGACCTTAATCCTTTACTTGGCTTGAAATACAAGGCTGCAACATTGCATCATTGCATCAAAACAGTACATCTGTTCCACACCATCCTTGATCTATGACACAAAAAAATTCTGGCCACTTTCCTTCCTTTTTCGGAATGATTTAAAATACAAGTGGTGGATTGTCGAGCAAGCCAGAGACTTGGAAGAAGAACAGCTGGAACCTCAAGTCCCAGCCCGTTGTTCTTGGGTACCGCCTTCAACTTTCAGAGAGGGCAGTCCTTTCTCACAGCAGCTAACAACACCAACTACTAGAACACTTGCAACAACAGCAACAGAAGAACCAGACCCAACCTCTGCATTGCATTAGTTTCAATTGGCAGGGCTCAAGTCCAGTGCAGGAGTTATAGCAAAATAGGTTGAGCAAGTTGAAGGACCACTGACCATCCAAAGGATGTTCCAGGACACTCTGAATGATCCAAAAGAAGTCTATGTGGATCACAATTCATTGATGTATTGTATGGGAAGATACGCCAATGGCCAGAGCTCAGGAGGCGGGCAATAACGTATCTGGCTTGTCCTGTCACTAGTGTGTCTGCTGAGCATGTGTTCCTGGCAGCTGGTGTGGTTGTTACAGTGAGAAAGAGCATTCTCTTGCCTCAAAATGTGTAGAGATTGACTATGAGCAAAATGAAACCAAAATACAAAAACTGTTCAAAACAGGGGGGTCTAAGGGAATATTTACAGACCACAACAAGATTTATTCCCCATATAATGTATCAAAAAACAGGACGAAATCTTGGGGTCTAAAGAAATGTTTTTAGAAAAGTGTGCTTTGGCACTAATGATATTCGATAAGATGCACCACAGCAGATTAATAACTATGCCTTACAGCAGAAAAAATGGGGGCATATCCCTTTAAAGGACGAAATCCCTCACTCACCAGAGGTGACATGCTTCATCATTTGGGAATCTCCTCCCAAAGGAAAAACCTAGTTCCTTTGGGGGCTACAACTTCCTCTCTACGAGGAAGGAGCTCAGGGATGTTTTCAAATATAGGTGGAAACAACTAAGTCCACAAATGTAGAGCAATGGTGATCTGTGTTTTTATTTCACATTCAACTGTACAATTATTAGCATATTCATTAATCATACTCAAGGATGTGTCCTGGAGAACAACTCCTCTCATTTTCAATAAAGACTTTTCCTTTATAAATAAAAACAACTCAAATATATACACCAAATGTGAAAAGGCACAAACATCTGAAACCATTAACGATTTTTAACAAAAAGAAGAATTCTTATCTAAATAATCTCGAAAGACTGGTATTGTCATTGTATTGAATTATGTTGGTCACAATCAAGTGTTTGTTATAGTGATTATCAGTAATTCTTCTGTTGTTAAAAATGGTATTCAGATAAGAATTCTTCTTTTTGTTAAAAATAGTCTTATGCTCTCCCTGAAATTGTGGAGAACAGGAGATATCAGATTACAGTAAGTGGTTTGGACCTCTAGGATTGAGAAAGAAAATTATAGCAAAGACCTTCTAATAACTACAAAGACACAACTATATTTTTCTTTCAAGACTATGTAACAATATGATGCATAATACATTCAAATACATAATGATAGGATTTTAAAAAGGCAACAATGTTTTATAATTGCAAACAATTGGCATGAAACACACCCAACAGTGGAGCCCTCTATAGGCCAGCACCTAAACTGCTATCCCTTCCATATTTTTGTCCCTATACAGTTACTAAGGGTTAGTGTGCACACTGAATCACACCCACTGTTACAATGCAAGTCCCCAACAGGACCTAACAATTTCAAAGAACAAGCGCAGGTGCACCACACATCAAAGGTACGGGAAGAACAATAATGTAATTCATTCCCCACATCGAGGTTCTTCAAAAACAGTTCCATTTTATTCCAAGATTATAATGATTCATTTTTTCTTTTTAAAATACAAAATCATAAATACAATTTGATCTTGACAGCACAGCCGACACGTTTCGTCCTTGAGGCGGACTTCTTCAGGGCTGTTTAAACACAAACACATAAATATACATATAAATACATATACAAACCCAAGACATTACATATTACAAATTCCATAGACACAATTACTTATAATTATATTACATCAACATAATCATGTAAAAGGCTACATAGCCTCTTTGTAAGAAATGAGCATATTCATTCAGTATAGCTCTTCTTATTTACACTCAACATGTACAAAGCCATATTGTTGCTCTTGACAATCATTGACATTTGTATCCCAAGGATAAAATCCTACATAAAAAGAGGACGGGAGGGAAGAAGAAACGTGTTCAACATAACCTCAAGAGCTACCTGATTGGATCCCGCAGAACCAGTAAAAGCAAGAAGAAAGGGAAAAGGAAAAGGAAAAGATAACAAGGATATAAGTCAAGCATGAAAAGTGAAGAGAAGGAGCTCAATCAAGCTTTATAGTCTAAATCAAACAACCAATTATATCTGGCTCAAGGACTTTTTCTCAATACTGCCTGTAACTATTACCTCTTATAGGCAATGCAGCAACAATAAACTCAAAGTTGCCAAATGGCATTTAGAATATCAACCTCTCAACATCCCATGCTGTATGGGTGCATAAGTACATAAATATTCATTGATACCCACCATGTATAATATGCAAAAACTAATCAATCCTATTCGGCATGAATAGATACAAAGTCAGATCCATAAATTCTGTAGAGGATTCCCCTTGTTCTTATGTAGATTATCTGTGAGTCGAAAACAATAAGGGTAGTCAACATTTAAAATTACTCTTTTGTCCGTGTGTGAAATCAATACACTGTAATATTTTACCAGTGAGTACCAGCCCTCAGGTTGGATACTTACATCAGAGCGTCGTATTCTCTAGGGTCACCATGTTATTAAAAAATCTGACCAGGTCACGTCATTCCAACTATTTCCTTGTTGTATAATGCGAAAAAATATCAGTCTTCACAGCCTAAGGCAAAAAGGGAACAGATTTATATAATAATATTGCCCTAGAGGACAAATCTTACAACAAAACGATCCTGAGACATCCCTTAACGTAATCCTTTTAAGGTTTAGCATAAACAGCTAATTGTTCTAAATATCACCATCTACAAGCACGTTACACAGAACACCTCGTTACTACTGCTGCCTGATAAGCCAGCCTCATACTAGTATTATTACAACTGTAATAGAGAAACCGCCGGCCACTAGGTCCTTTTCCCACAAGTATATATAACCCAAAGTTTGGGAAAAAGGGGACGAGTCGCATGCAAAGCACTTTAACTAGCATGGGACTGAGAGCGTCGTACTGTCCGGGCAGCCTTTGGAAATACACCCCTAATGTATAACAAAAAACAATGAGCAGGGAACAGAACTGATATCATCCTTTACCTAGCTAACAGAGTCAAGTTATATTCCCGTTGTAACTAGTGTCCCGTGATTGACTTACCGATATGAGGCTGTATTGAGCGCCCGAGTGTTCCGGAGATAACGGCTGGTGGGCAGAGAAAAAATAACGAGCAAGCAAACAAGAAGAAATTCAACGTTTAAATATACGTGGTAATTACCATTCACGAGGCACACCGGTAGACCTTCACAACGTGATGCGCGGACGTCTCCGTAGATCACGAAAAAATTCTCCAGCGACGCGGCCATCGTAAAATGGTGTATTTAGATGGCCGGACTATTATTATTTATAAACTGGCCTGAAAGGGCTATAGCGTTTGATTTGTTAAAGAACAAATGCATTATATTTTGTTCTTGACATCCATAACAATCTTTCTTTTTAAGTTAAAAAAGAGGCACAGAGACCGGCCGCCTCCACAGGATAAGATAGCCTAAATGGCGGCCATCTTGTGTCAGGCAAATGTTACTGAATGCAGTCAAAATAAATTGACAACACAAAAAACGGCCGTCTTAATAGGTCATGCCGATTTTAGCTTATAATGCGATTCAGATCGTGTCAGGCAATTTACTATTAAATGCTAGGAGTCTTAGATTCAACTTTAAAGTGTGCACACACCATAATATGATTTATATTCATTTTATATATATATAAACCTAATGAGGCTATTAGCGCATATATCATGCTTATGACTATGTGAAGAACAATGGTGAAAGGGGGTACCCCGAACACCAATAGTCAATTTCAGAATATAAATATGTTGCGCAAGCTTATGAACCAATAACAAAGCAGAACCCATAGTAAGGTAGCGCATTTAGATCTAGACACAAACATAAAACAAGCTTTCCAAAACAAGCTTAATAAATCAAAAGAAAGATAACCAAAGAATAGGGAAGTAAGGGGGATCCTGGGTCCATTAGGTACAAAGACAATAGTTGACATAAGTAAACAACAGAAAGAACCACATTAGTGATGGGAGTCATTACAGATACATCAATGGTAGAAAACTACATTCAGCCCACATTGTCCAGTGGCAAGGAATTCCTCAGTAAAATAATAACAAGTCCAGTACTCACATAATGGTAGCTAAACACCGCACATTGGCTATAGAAAGTAGTGCATTTCGTCATCGCTGTTATGTCCCAATTCTACACACTTACGTCTACATATCCATGCAGCCTCATTTTTTCTCAGGGTCAGTTCCCTATCACCTCCTCTTGGGTGGATCGGGATATGGTCTATTCCCATAAACCAAAAGTCCTCCATACTACCATGGTTTTCCTGCATATGATATGTAAGAGGGTATCTAAGATCTCCTTTACGGAGGGCACGTAGATGCTCCTGGATTCTTATTTTCAGGGGTCTCTTGGTGCTGCCCACGTAGATCTTATTACACGGGCAGCCCAGAATATAGGTCACGAATGTCGATTTACAATTAATCATATAATTGATGTTATATGTTCGATTGGTGTTATAACAAAACGTTTTGGTCTTGTTTTTGCCCAACCTACATACGTTACATTCATTACATGTAAAGAAACCCTTTGTCGTTGAGGTTAGCCAAGTCTGAGGTTTAGGAGTGGTGACATAACTAGGGCACAGTTTGTTACGTAAGTTTTGTCCTCTTCTGTATGTCACTTTTGGTTTACCAGAGAGTGTCCCTTGCAGGCTTGGAATGTCCGTCAACAGATGCCAATGTTTTCGCAGAACATTGTAAATTCTGCTACTATTATTGTTAAATTGTGTGTTGAAGGAGATTGGTGTCTGTTTAACCCTTTTTGTTGGATTTGATGTAAGCGTATTGGCCCTAGGGACTTTCATAACTCTTTTGTGTGATTTGTTAAGTATTTCCTTTGGATAACCTCTGTTCAGGAAACACTGTTCCGTTTCCCTAATATTTTGGAGGAAGGTACTTTCCATACTGCAGTTGCGCCTCATCCGAATCATCTCCCCATAGGGGATATTATTAACAACATGATTTGGATAAGCGCTTAGAAAATGTAATGTGCTGTTACATGCAGTATTTTTCCTGTGAGTACGGCTCTGGATTTGATTGTCTTGGACAAAAAAGGTGACATCAAGGAAGTCAATTGCTTCCTTGCTGTAATCGATCGTGAACCTAACATTAAATGGGTTGTCATTTAGGTAGGCATAGTATTTCAGAAGTTCCGGGGCAGGCCCATCCCATAACATGATAACATCATCGATGTACCTGCCCCAGAAATTGACATGCTCCATCCACTTCGCAGCATGGCGCCCCCAGGCATGCCCCCGCTCGAACCAGCCCATGAAGAGCCCAGCATAAGCGGGAGCAAACCTGGAGCCCATTGCCGTCCCCTGGATCTGATGAAACCACTCTGAATCGTGCAAAAAGAAATTTTTTGATAAGATGATGTCCGTCATCTCCAAGAGAACCTCGTTATGCAAAAAATGATCTGCTGTCCTTTGACCTAAAAAACATTGTAGTGCCTGGATCCCAAACTCCTTTTTAATACACGTATACAGACTAGTCACATCAAGGGTAACAAACATGAGGTTGTCTGACCAAGTCAGACACTCAAATTTGCCCAATATATCCTTTGTGTACTTGATGTATGCAGGAAGATTTTGGACCAATGGTTGGATATAATGATCCACATACTCAGAGAGTCTTTCAGTGGGTGAATTAACCCCCGAGATGATAGGGCGGCCAGGTGGGAAGGGGCCTCCCTTATGTACTTTAGGCAATATATATATGCAGGGGGAAGTGGGTTTTTGTACCATTAGGTATCTGCACTCTTCATTGCTTAGTAAACCATTATCTCTCCATTCCATTAGTCTCATGTTAATATGTATACTCAAAGTCTTGATGGGATTACCTGGTAATTTGATATAACATGAGGTGTCTGACAGCTGCCGTACAATCTCCCCCATATAGCGTGTTCTTTCCATAATGACGACATTCCCCCCCTTATCTGCTTCACAAATGACTATGGAGGTATCAGATTTTAATCCCCTCAGTGCTTCATTTTCACCTGCCGTTAAATTATACTTTCTTTGATTCGGGGGGGGGGGGTGGGATGTTCCCAAAGTTTGTAAAAGCCCTGTGTGACTTTATCTCTGAACAAGTCTATATTGGGGTGTGTACCATTTGGGATGTACTTAGATTTTACTCTTAAACCGCTGTCTAATGACACATCTTCCGAAATTTCCAATTCATTTCTGATCAAATCTAGTTCAATTGGTGTTTCATACTCAACAGACATCATTATTTGCAAAACATTTATTTCATTTACAGTATGTGAAGGTGGAACATACTCTTCAGATGGTTTAATACATGTAGATGGATTGCGTGAGAAATGGTCCTTCAATTTTAACAATCTGACAAATTTCGACAGGTCCACAAATACATCAACATCATTGCCTATCTGATTAGGACAGAACCCAAGTCCCTTGCTTAGCACACAAATATCATCAACTGATAGTGTTCTTTCAGAAAGGTTAATTATCATCAATTCCTGGGTCCCAGAACCACTGTTCTCATTTAGTCCCTTGTGTTCCCTGTTTTTTTGGATCTGGTCAACCTGCCCACTGGTTCCTGCTTTGTCTTTTTGTTGTTTCTGTTTGCGCTCCTGCCATCTCCTCCCCCCCTTCTGGTTTTTGATCTTTGGGTGCTGCTTTTGCCCCCAACCTTAATCTCTCCATTTCTAATACAAAATTAGATCTATTTTCAGTCCCATTTGTTCCTATGGATTCCTCCGAGATTACTGAACTGGTCACAGAGGACACAGAAGTAATACTGCTAGCTGGAGTCAATTCCAAAGTGTCCTCACGTAGTCTTTTTCCTTCTCCCAGAATTTTAACATTATCATATTTGTGAGAAAACGTGTATACTCTTCCATCTCTGTAATCTTTATCGTCTCTTTTAATCATTTTGATCTTTTTGTCCCTCAAGTTTTATAATTGCTACTGAATGTGGTGCTACTGAGATGTCAGCATGCAGACAGGGGATCCCTCCAGAATGCATCAGGTGGGCTTGATTGAGCTAACGTGCAAAGGAACAAAGATGGCTCCATGGACACCGCAACATCCCAGGAACCAGGCCTGTGGAGGGACAAGCTGCCTCTAATAGGTGAGTGGAGCCGGCTTTCGGCAGCGACAATAAGGTAACAGAAGAACTCTTACAAACAATGCCAAGGAATTTGACAGAACTCTTTCTGAAGCTATATAGGTACGTTACAACTTACTTTCCTGCACTTCCTGGAAATTCTGAAAAAGGTATAAAGTTTCCAGGAAATATGGCAGGCTCAATCTTTTAAAGGTAGTCTGCAGCCCAGAGTCACCAAAAAACACAAAGACATTGATCAATTACCCCTTTCTAAAGATCAGCAATTTAGCATGATTGGGGGCACAGACTACCTGGAAAACACAGCATACATACTACACTATTACAAGTACTTATATGAACACACACATTAAATCTAACCTTACTTTCCATTCTTCCAGTTAAATAAATTTCAATTGGATATTTTTCAACAATCCATTTTAGCTGTCTTTTAAAAATCAATTTTCTTTAAAGTAATATTAACTCAATCAATTTACAAAATAAAAAAAATGTATGCATACATGGAGAAGTTTTCTTTCTTCTATTTTGAACTCCTTCCACCATCACCCCGCAGTAATCCAAAACATAAATTCAAAATCTGAAAAAGGTAAAATAAGCAATCTTATCTCATAGTGAAAAAAACTAAAAGTAAATAGCAAACCATGCTGATAGCCTTAGTAAGAATAAGATAGTGGGAAGGGCAATTAAATCAAGTTTAGCACCCAACACTCTCCTACAGTCCAACTCAAAGTACTAACAATCCTAGTGTTTGTTGTCTTTCTTAAGAAACACCTGTAGTAAAAACTCAAAAAATATTGAAAATTAAAAGGTATGAGGGGAAACATACACTAAACTACTACTCTAAAAGCAGTAGCAACATTCTTCAACAACCTGGTACAGAGAAAAGTTGAAAAAAAAATGTAAACGTTCAACATCTGCATTCATTTAATTAAATAACCTCCTGTGGACTCGCCCTACAATAAAGATACTCTTATTATTACATACATGTGATAACACTTAGGTTTCCACCAGGCGATTTAGCAGTATCCCTCAACTTTGACTGTAATGATCCACTAACTAAAAAGAAAAACATAAAAACAAGTAATGCGTCAAAAAAGCAGCTCTAAAAATCTAAAATGACTATTATGGCCACAGGAGTCAATGGAAATTGGTGAAAAAACAATCAAATGGCAAAGGCCAAGATGGCAGCTGAGTAAGACGTGTTTGCTCGTCTCTCCAGCCTGCCGCTGGCCTTAACGCTTAATTCATCGCCGACGGCCCTCTAAAACGGCAGAGTGTGCTGGCCAGAGTGGTGGGCGCCCAGGAGCACTGACCAGAGACAGCTAGAGGACAGGATCGTCAAGTGGGACCGATTGCCGGAGGCAGCGGACGGAGACCGGAGCAAGGTGTGACAGTACATCGCGGGTGTGCAGCGCCCAGTGCAGAGGCGGAGTTGCCGTGAGGCACCAGAGTCGGGCCAGGAGAGGCTCAGGCCCATCTCAGCACCTGGAGATCTGCGGTGGCAGGTTCCGGAGGGGGGGGTCAACCCCTGGCCAGCGGAGCGGAGACCAGACGTGCTGCTGGAGGGGACCCAGCACTAGCAGAGGAGGATCGGAAGAGAGGTTCCGGTGAGGGTGAACTTCTGCCTGGCGGATCCAGACCCAGAATGGCTGCTTGGCTCCAAGGCAGAGGGGGTGCCAGTGAGTTCTGCTAGAGGAGTGAGATAAACAAAATGAGGGAGGCAGCTGGCATGGCGTGGCAGTGAGTCCATTTCTGGACTAGTGGGCCCGAATGTGGGCTTAGCTCCTGGGACCACTCCACTCCCGATCTGTGGCCTTCCAGGTGGGGCTGGGCCCTTTCACTACTCGCTGGCCGATGGGTTTGATGACTTGACACCGGTGGCGCAGCAGCGAGAGCCCAGGATCGACAGAGCAGGGGAAAGCTCATCCCAGACAGGAGGCCCGGTTTAAGACAGAGGGCAGAAAGAAGATGCCATCTCTGTGAGTACTTCTGAGGGAGTGAAGCCACTGGCAGAGAGGAGGCGGTCGGGGCAGCCTAGCAGACAGAGCACTCGAGGGCACGGAGGCCCTGGCGTGAGGCCTTGTCCCCTGACCAACTCGGCAATTGAGCTGGGGCTTTTCTGGCGGGGCTGGACTAAGTCGACACCCACTGGTCGATATCCTAGAGGACCTGATGGACCCAGCAACAGCGGCATAGTATGGGGCGCGCCTCACCTTCTCCTCTGGGGCTGTACATCTGAATCCTATAACCTGGGCACGTATTGCTGATGCGGTGCCTGACATCTTATTAGGAATGAGCTGTTGCAGTACGCAGTGATCCCCATGAGCTCAGAGCCTGACCTTAAGATGGCGCCTGTGTTTGTTACATCTTGGCCTCTTTAATGAAAGATTTGTTCAACTGTAACCTGACCTTAAGATGGCGCCCTTGTTTGCTAGATGTCCCTGCTAGTGAATATGCTAATATTGCGCCTGGGGAGCTGAACGAGTGAGCTTGGGCTCGTTGCGGGACCACTGTTCCTGGCCGGTGGTTGCAGGGGACTCGGAGGCATCGTTCAGCGGCATTCAGCTGTCGGAGGTGAGGTACTTACCCCCCGGGTGCAGCTGGCGCTGAAAGCAGGCACCGGACATTTTCCTCTCGACAGCGCTGCCTGGAGGGGGTGCACGCTTGCCTTACAGGCTGGAACTCCATGCGAAAAGGTCCTTTTGAGGTGGCACTGACACTGCACAGAGGACCGTTAGGGCAGCTCCTGAGTGTCGTGAATAACCCATGGCTGCACACGACTGTACTGTGCTGGTTAGGAGTGGCCCGGAAACACCAAACCTGTGCCGCTGAATTACCCCCTCACCTTGACTTAATCAGCTGCCGGTGAGACTGTGGGGGCTGACAAGTGGGGGCTGACAAACAATCTGAATTAGGTGCCGAGATGACCCTGCATGGTGTTTGTTATTTGCAATGGACCGAGTATCTATGTGGCCCCACCTGGGTTTTGGTCCCGCTTGCTCTAACTTTTGGGCCCCGATGAGACACTTTTCCTCCATGCCGGTCTACCAGAACTGATCTGCTTCCCTGAGCCCTGTTTTTCTTCTCCCCTCCCTTATTCCCTCCCTCCTCTACTGGGGTCTTGATCTCCTATGTTTGATTATGCAACTGTTAACTAACGTAACCATGCAGATCTCTTATCCTTGTTATACCATGGGCGAGAAACCAAATCTGTTTGTAATTACCACTGAACCCAAGTACCATTGGCCGTTACCCGGTGGAGCTGTCCTATGCAGCTATAGAGGAGTCTGGCCATGGTTCACACTCTCGGTCGTCACCTACCCAGCCGGACATCGGACATTGTTTTTAACGGTGCTTCACGGTCTTCTCTATCTTTCACTTTGACTGCCTGTTTCCCCTGAAGTCCCTTCACCCCTTCTGGTCTGCCTGACGCTATCCACATTCCTTTTCCTGTGTTTACCTTTCCCCCTCTACCTTCCATTCCACATAAAATGTTTCTGTCTTGCAATGTAACTCAAAAATAACCTATGTAATTGTGTAATCTCATGTTTTTCTACTGTCTGTTCTCACCGCAGAGTCCAAACAACCTTGGTCAATGACCGGTGGAGTTGTTCTATGCAGCTATAGAGGAGTCTGGCTAGTGTTCACCCCCTCAGCCGTCACCTACCCAGCCGGACATCGGACATTGTTCTTAACGATGCTTCACGGTCTTGTCTATCCTTCACTTTGACTGCCTGTTTCCCCTGTAGTCCATTCCCCCCTCTGGTCTGCCAGACACTATCTGCATTCCCCTGTTTACCTTTCCCCCTCTTCCTTCCATTCCACATAAGACATTTTGTCTTTGCTACGTAACGCGAAAATAACATATGTTATCGTGAAATAGCACGTTTTTCGACTGCCTGTTTTCACCGAGGAGTCCGAACAACCTTGGCCGCTGCCCGGTGGAGCTGTCCTATGCAGCTTTAGAGGAGTTTGGACCTGGTTCACCCCCTCGGCCGTCACCTACCCAGCCGGACATCTGACATTGTTTTTCCTCGCCTCCCCATTATGTTTCCTTCCCTTTATCTTTCTCTGATGTCTATACTTGGAATCTGTAACTGAAGTAATTATGTAATCTTTAACTTGCTGATCCTCATGTTAAGCGCTCTGATACCTACGGGTCTAGACAGCACCATATAACACTTTGCAAATAAATAATAATACAAATATTTTATTATCTATTAGGGTTGTAGAATGAAAAATGAAAAATTAAAGTATAATTTTGTGATGATAACATATTTTTTTACAAAAGTAAATATAACATGTATTCATAAAAAAATAAAAATAAACTGTGAATGTATTACTTAAAATATATTATTAAAACAAAAATGTCTATTATAATATTTGTGATCATGCATTTTTAATAGCTAAATGATATGTCTTAATAATCTAAAAATAATTTACAGATTTATAAAAAAAAAAATTGATTGTTATCACATAAAGGACCTCCCCCTCCAAAAAATACCTGCATGTCTAAAAAATATGCCCATTCCTAAAACATGTGCATTCAACATCCCATTAAAAAGTACTAAAAACTCACACCCACAAACCAGACATACAAATACCCCAAAATGAACTAATCCTCACAGTGGGTCTCTAAATCTCCAGCATTCCACTTCTAAAATTGTTGATGCACAATTTTGTATTGTATATAAATTAAGTGTCTGGAAACCAAAACCCCAAAAAGCACCCCAAATACCACCAAGAACATCTTTAAATGCTCAAACCCTAAAAATCACCCAAACAACCCAAAAATCATACTTAAATCTGTAACATTTATCTATTGGGGTAAACCCCTAAACTCCCCTTTTAACCCATAAATATACCCTAAATAACAACACAATTGTGTAACCCACACTATACTATTTTTAGTAAAGAATCATGATGTAAAGTAATGCGTAGTAATGACTTGTGTTACAACATACATTTGTGTTGTAATTGCATTGTGTTAAAGGTACCATAATATAATGACTGCATTGTAATGATAACTTACTTCACAACCTAGAATGATAACATACCCTAACACTATATAAAAACACATACTCAAAATGACAGCACATTTTTTTAAAATAATGTATGCCTTCAATAAAGCATGTAAGTTAACACTTAAAAATCCTAAAACCAACAGAAAAACATAATTGAAAATAAAAGTCCCATCCAATATTTAAATGTAGGAAAGTGGGATATTAGTAGGTGGGGCTAGAAAGAAAAACAAAATGAAAGATAAAACATACCCCTCAGAACATAGCCATTTGTAAACTCACAGCGTGGTTTCATCCTTGCGCTGTACATAATACAGTCTGACATGCTTGTAATTTTAGGTATTCGTATACATAAAAAAACAGCACTACCCATTAATTATTACTTTCAAAGCAATCAGTGGCAGTGAACATGCACTGCCTGGGTGAAGGGCCCAGGTCAGCGGCACCTGTGTGGTCGTCTCATCAGCGACGATTCTTTTCAGGTGGGATACAAAGGGCTCCCAAATATCTTTAGGCCTTTCCTTAGGGGGCATCCGGTCCCAATAATATTAAAATTGCTCCTAGCAGTGTGCGCAGTCTTCTACCCAGGCTTGTGCAGTCGGCTCAGTGCTCCTCCCCCAGTACCTTGCCACCCTACGTTTTGCTAGCAGTAGTAGCAACACCACCAGCCAGCGGTATGGTCTCAAAACTTCTTCCACATATCCCAGTAGCAGACCACAGGATCTGGCTGTATTGGTGACCCCACAATGTCTCCCAACATGTTGCATACCTCAGTCCAGAATTTTGCCACCTTGGAGCAGGACCAAGCTAAATGTAGGAAAGCAGCACCTGGGAGGTGGCACCGCACATACTGCGGACTGTCCATCATCCCAATTTTGTGTAGCTGTGTTGGTGTTCTGTATGCCCTGTGAATACTGTTTGCGCATCCCAGAGCTATCTACCAACTCTTTAAGTGCAACATTAAAATCCCCGCCCCATAGTACCATCCCCGATCCCAGGTTGGCCATTCGTCTCCAGACGTTTAGAAAGAAGCTCGGGTCATCTACGTTTGGGCCGTATACAGCCACTAGTGTCATAGGTTGCTTGTATAATGTACCAGTTACAATAGCGTACCTGCCGCCTTTGTCCATGTTTGACAGTGGTATGCCATGGCAGTCCTTGTTTGATTAGGATTGAGACCCCCTGACTATAGGTCGAATAGATGGCAGAGTGTGTTTCGCCCAACCAGCAACATTGCAGTCTAGTTAATGTAGCATTAGTCAGGTGGGTCTCCTGTAAAAAGCAGATATCTATCTTATGGCAACCTACGTAAGAGTGAACTAGATGGGACTTATGGTAATCTTTTAGGCCACTGCCGTTCCAGGTTAGGCACTTAATGCTAACCATAGTGGTGGGGTAAAAATATTGATGTCTGTAGTGGTTTGCTTGTGTTTGGAGGGACAGGCGACGGCGCCGTCCAGGGGTGATCCTCCAGTTGTCTGCATGTGTGATACAGTTCTAGCAAAATCTTCCAGACCAATCCTGTTCTATGAATGGCTTCCCATAAACAATCCACCCCCCCACCCCAACATGTCGCAGCAGCAAAAGCCTTCCAGTATGCCATCCCCCACCACCCACTCCAACCCCCAATCAGATTGAGAAAGCAATCCCACATAACATTATCTAAACAAACCCGCAATAGAACATATGTGGGAACCGTCCCGTGAGAACAGGGGCCTGAGAGGTGTCTTAAGGGCTAGAAAACATGACTGAGTATGCTGCCAGTTTGCATGGGGCAAAATATGTTAGCAGTCCGCCCAGTTAGGGCTGCCAACCTGCTTCAGTTATCTGCAACAGGGGACGCCACGCACCCAGCAGCAAGATTAGTCATTGTCACATGTGCTACCCTCTTCGGACGGTCTTGGGGATTTTGTCAAAACACGCCTGTTTTTGCAAGTTGTTTGGTGTACTTCAGGACCACTGCAGGGTCTTTGAAGACTTTTGTGGTGCCATCAAGTGATATCAGCAGCTTAGCCGGGTAGAGAAGGCCATATGTTAATCCCAGCTGTTGATACTCACGATTGGCAGGCAGGAATTTGCACCGTGCGGCCTGAACCTCCACAGTACAGTCTGGATAGAAGGAAAGGGTGTTGCCCCAATAGCACACTACCCCACACTCCCTTGCTTTTGCAGAGGATCCTGTCGCGGTCTCGATAGTTTAAAATCTAGGCAATTATGGGATGGGGCGGTGCTCGGAAGGAGGCCGCGGTCCAAGCGCGCAATGGGCTCTTTCTACCACAAAGACTGCCAATAGCTCGGCACCGAAGAGCTTGCGCAGCATGTCTTCAACAAAGTCTCCAATCTTGGTAATATTCGTGGACTCTGGAAGTCCCATTATGCTCGAGATTCCAATCATTGTTTTTTGCCTTTATAAGTGCCAGTATTATGTCCATCTCTGATATTTTCTTTCTGTCGTCTGCCCTGTGGTCTTACGGGTCTGACATGGTCCAGGCGGGCGGTGAGGAGGTCCAGCTTAGAGTCTATTGTTTTCAAGCTGGATTTCACCTCAATTAGTAGTGTACGGATGTCTTTGTCTAATGGTGCTGAGCCAACCATCAGCACGGGTGGTTCATCAGTATTCTGGGCCGATTTGACACGTCTGGTTTGGGGGCAGCCCTCAAACAGGAGTTTAGTTTGCTTGGTATCAGATTTGCCCATTTTCTCGTGCAGAGCAACACTGTCCCCTATGGGGTTCCTGTCCATACACGCTTTCAATCAGCTGCAGGGAAGGGGGCAGCAGTATTTCCAGTATAAGAGTATGTAGGAGCGCAGATCTCTGGCTCCAGTATGATGCCTCAGGAGTCAGATTTAGGTGGCACTGACCCCCGCAGCCACCCAGCGCAGCGCGCTCCCAGTAGAGGGCCAGGGGGAGGCCACCAGATCAGTCCAGTGGCCCTTAACTTCAGCAGACAGAAGGTCCCTGCAATGTAGAGTCACTACAACGCAGGGCAGAGGAAGGCAACCCAGTCCCAGGTCTATTTACCGATGCGCCTAAGGTACTGTGCAGAAGGCTCACTCAGCAATGCCAGTGTCTGCCACCCCGGCAGAGGGTGGATGTTGTACGCCAGGGCTATGTCTCGTCCTCTGTATCAAAACGCGACCCCATGTGCTCATGAGGTAGGCTCCAGAGTCTCAGCATGCAGCGTGCAGGGATAGGTCCTTACAGTACTTGTCAGCGGATGGGGAGGCCATGCACTTGTCACGGTGTCTCAGGCCGCAATCTCCTCCGCTGCCTTAGTCCCTCTGGTCTCTCTGCACAGCCCGCCCACAGTCAGCTCAGTTTGCAGGCCAACAATGTCACACTAGGGCTCTCCAGAGCAGCAGCACAGTGTCAGTTGAGTCCGGCTCTGGGTTGCAGCGTACTGCACGCGCCGGCCCGCGTGACTCCACCACCACCATGGTCCGAGAGGCCCATGCTCACACCACCGCTGTGCGCAGCCGGAACTATCTTCACGCCAGCCTGGCTGTGTTCAGCTTTCCTCCATCAGCGGGCCAGCCGGCGCTCACAGGGAATGCAGCTAGTCGTGTGGTCAGAGGCAGCCAGATCGGCCCACTCACCCACAGGCCCAGCTCAACATAGGCTAATATTAGTATAGGTGGTAAGGAAGCCCCATTTTTGGACGGATGGTGTAGGATGTATGCCTCTCGGCCAGCAGAGCCCACTCAAAGTGCAGCCATCTTGCAGCCAGGCGAAGCCATGCCCCCAAATCAGATAATATGTTTAAAATATCACCAAAACAAATAAAACTGAGATTATCGGGTCATGCTGGATTAGGAAAAAGTGACAAGTTCAGGTCAAACATGATGGAGTGTCAGCTGGGAACAGGACCAAGTTAGGCCCACTGAGTATTGCACCTCATGTCATTGGTACAAGGTCTGCTTGGCGTTGCTTTGCGAGGCTTCGCAGAATCCAGCATCGATTACGAGGAGCTGCGAGGACTGTCATGCAAGTTCCTGCATCAAGTTGTTTCACACTTCATTGGTTCAGTGAAGCTGTGGGGAGAGGCTATGCAATGCTGTGCGTCATCAGGCAACTGTTCAAAGGAGCTGCCTGGATTGTGATGCAAGGTCCTGCATCGAGTAGCGCTGCATCTGTTCTGATGATGGCATGCAGCGAGGCTTTGTGTTGACTTGTGTCAGTTCTGTTGAAGCTGGCAACTGGCCAGTAAGGATTTCTGAGGCTTTGCGTCACTCAGCATCGATACCAATGAGGCTGACAGCTGTTTCTTCATTTCTTTGGGGAGATAAGTGTCCTCTACCACTGGCATAGGGTTCAGAGGCTCTGGGTGGCCACTTGGGAACTAGGGGCCATATGTATCGAAAAAAAATTTTGCGATTCTCAAAGTGCGATTATTAGCGAATCGCAATTAGAGAATCGCAAAATGCAATGTATGTAGGATTTGCTAACAATTTTGCAGATCCTTCATATTCCTTATTTGCGAATCGCAAATTGAGATTCGCAAATAAGGAATACCTTCCCATTCATTCCTATGGGCTAGGAGGCCCATAGGAATGAATGGGAAGACATTCTCAATTTGCATTTACCAATTAGAGAATCGCAAATTGAGAATGCAATTTCAGGGTTGCAAGGTTGCCAAAAGGACATCCTGTTGCACCCCTGAAATATGCATGTGTGCACATTTTGCGCACATACATGCCCTAAGGGCATGTATTTGCGACTTATGGCACTTTAAAAAAATCAAAAAAGTGCTTTTTTAAAGAAAATCGCAAATTACCACCAACTTGAAGTTGGTGGTAATTTGCAATTCCTTAAGGCCAAATAGCAAATTTCTGGTGCTTCCAGAATTGCATTTAAGGAATCGCAATTTGCAAATCCTTAATTGCATTCGCAAAATAGAGAATCGCAAATTTTGCAATTCTCTATTTTGCAATTGCCTTTTGGGAGGATACATCCCAAAAGGCTTTTTCCAATGCGCAAACGGGCCGATTCTGAGAATCGGCCCGTTTGCAAATGGAAAAAAGGCTTGATACATATGGCCCAAAGACTCAATCTCCCACAATGCACAGTCCAGGACAAATCCAGTTGCAGCTGGTCAGCTTGGGTGTCCTCTCTTTGGTTTGGCAGATAGCTTCTTCAGCTCTTTTGTACCTGTTGCTGATCAGGGTGTCTGCTCCTTTCCTTGTGGAGTCAGGCCCAGCTATTTTTTTTGGAGCCTTGTGAGTGCACCAGGTGCAGTATTCCAGAGTGCAATCCTCTCTTTAGTGTGGTTCAAGGGTAAAACAGGGCAGTCCTCTACTCTTCTTCTTATCCAGGCAGGTATCTGGTGAGCTTTGAAAAGTCATTTAGCCTTCATTTCTGGGTTTGAGGGAGCAGGGGTGCCTTAGGAACTAAGCTACTTTCCTCTAGTATGACCATTTCCTATGAAGCATAGCAGACTTCTAGCTCAGCATGCAACATTCTCCCACAAATCAGACTGGTGAAAATCTCTCAGTTGAGTGTGTGTCTGTGTAACCCAACCCAGATGTGAAGCTAACAACTGACTCTACTCTCCTACCACCCCCTCTCCTATTCTAATTAGTGGGGTGCCCATCTGACTAGAGGTCAAAGAAATAGGAATGGCCTGGTTCCGGTGCCATCTGTTATCTGCAGAGGCTCCTGCCTTTGAAGTACAGCTTATCTAACCTGTCCCCTTTCTCTCCATGTCTCCTCCAGGAAGAAGCTCTCCTCTCACCAAATGGCTTTTGCAGCCCGAGGCCTCCTCCAACCTACTCAGGGAGCACCTTGGCTCAGACTGTCAATGACTGACCAATCAGAACAGGCTGCAACAGGGCTGCCTTTTATAAATTCAGGATAATAATTTCTAAAACAACTGTGCTGCAATAGTTATATTAAATCCAACCTTCACAAATTGTTGAATTTAATGTAACTATTAATGTTATACTTTGAATGATAACGCTAGCTAGCTTCAATCCAAAGTATAGATTTATTCCATTAAATAAAGTCCTTCCAATGTTAAACTATGGGGCTAGCGGCACTACTGTACGGAAAAATGACTTTGACTGTTTTCCCTTTGAAGGGCACATAAAAAATGTTTTATATTGCCCCTGCATTCAATAAATATGCACCCGCCTTGCCTCAAGAATGCCCAGGCTAGTATCCAGCCAGCAGCATGGTTTTATCCAAGGAAGGGATACTACTGTTCATGTTAATACCGCAGTTGGAGCTTTTCGACCTTGAGAAAAAGACAACAACAAATGTAGGCATGGTTCTTTTAGACGCCGAGAAGGTCTTTGACAGAGTGGTTTGGGATTACTTATGGGCCACACTCGCAGCTTTTGGGTTTAGAGGGAAATTTAGTCAATGGGTACAGGCTCTGTATCGTGAACCTCAAGTAAAACTGCTTTATGCAGGTCTACAATCATTATCCTTCCCTATATTAAGTGGCACAAGACAGGGATGCCCTCTCTCTCCCCTGCTGTTTGCTTTATATATTGAGCCATTTATTCCGGTGCTACAGCCGAATATACGAATCGAACCACTGGTATCTGGGGCAAGTCAACTTACGGTAAACGCTTACGCGGACATATTGCTGTTTTTACTACTGATCCAGAGACAGCAATACGTTTTATTGAAATAGAGGCAGACAAATTGGGTCTTCTATCAGGCTATAAGCTTAATGTTCAGAAGACACAAGTGATTCTTAACTTTTGGCGTGACAGACCCGTAGCGGGGGTGTGCTCAGTGGACACATACCTTGGGGTGTGTATATCGGTGCAGATTGAGCGTATACCTAAGCTGAACTATGAGCCCTTGTTAGAAACCACAGCAAGATTTGGCACAAGCTTCCAATTGGAGCCGTAGGTAGGTGTAACGTCATAAAAATGAATATACTTCCTAAGTTTTTATATTTATTCTGCTCAATTCCTCTACTTGTCTACAATGCTTTTTTTAGGAAGGTATGTTAGGCAGCTTTATCTGGGGGTACAATGAAGACAGAGGGGCAATAGAACGACTAAAACTCCTGCACCATCAGGAGGGGGCTCGGTTTTCTGAATTTTAAAACGTATTTTGGACTGCATTTGCGGGACATCTCCGTAGCCTTCTAGATCCCGAAAATCAAAACTTTTCTCACTGGTTACTGTTGGGATCTGAATGTCAAATGTTTTTTTTGATAATACATTTTTTTGATTTTACAATGAGGTGCGAAGAATGAAGGTAAACAGTACAGCATTGTAGGCAGCATCATAACGTGGATTTCGACACGCATTACTGGTATAGCAAAGTACATTATTGTTTCTCTCCCTCCAGAGGGCATAACGAACTAGACCCACAAACATAGGGGTAACGCTCAGTCTAACATTGCCAGCCATTTGCCCTAGATTCTCCGGTGTTTGGCAGGGCAACCGCTGGCTTCGTATAACAAGAGTTCCTGTGTGGCGCACCAATCTACTCCTCAATGCCATTTAGCCAATTATCACTCAGGCATTAAGATTATAGAAGGGTCAACTCATTCTGTTAATTTAAGATTACAGCAATTCCAAACAGTGTGTATGCTCTGTTACACTCCAGAGAAGATTGCTAGCTGGTCTCAGGAGGGTCAAATTGGAGAGCTGAAAGAATGCCCTAAATGTGGAATCTATGCAGCAGGCCTAGTACACATGTTTGCTACCTGCCCAGAGCTAGAACCCTTCTGGCAGAAGATAACTCAGGTGGTGTGGGAACGATTAGAGGTAGATTCTCCTCCTACAGTTATAGAAATTATACTGGGCTATAAAGAAAAGAGCCAAGGGTTGAAGAGGCTTATTGCGATCTTACTAGTGGCTGCCCAACTCACCATCACCAGGGCTTGGATCTCTCCTAAACCTCCTACTATAGGCGAAGGGTAGGTCATTGTAAGGGAAACTTACGAAATGGAGAAAGCTTTAGCTAGGGCAAGAGGACCTCACTCTCTGATAAAATTGGATGCTATATGGGGGCAACTCGCATTAGATACATAAGTCCAATTGATTAGATTGAGGGAATAGGTAATATGTAATTTGAAGAGAAACTTCCTTGTAATACGGATACAGATTTAAGTTTATTTACGGTAACACCAGTATTGTACTGTCCTAGGAATGATTATGTTTGTGTTGGGATATACTCTCAATGTGGTTTTTATATTGTATTGATGGTATAGGTTATCTAAAAGTTAATTTGCAGTGTTGTTCCCTTTATGACAATAAAAAATGAATTAAAAAAAAATATATATATATGCACCTTACCCTTAGAACTCCTAGGACAGACCTTAGATGTGACATATAAGTAATAAACAGATAGTATTGAACTTTGGAAGGGCTTTTAATGTCAAAGACAAGTTTGGGCAGAGTTTTTTTAGAACCAGCCTGCAAGACAGGCCTACCTTTAAAAGGACATCAGCCACTACAGCAGAGCACACTTAAGTGCATTAAGCGCACTGTGATTTCTAAACGTACATGCTCTACCATAAACTAGGGACTATCAGGTAACCTGTCCTTACCAGTCAGAATTACTCCAATCAGCATATATCTTTAGAGACTAAAGCAATGTCACTGGGCCTGGTCGTTAGCAGAACCCAGAGTACATTCAGAGTCAGTCACCAGCATCAGTCCAAATATTTCATATGTAAGTGGTGGATCGGTCAAATCTACTAAACCCACTCCCAACATAGGGGATCTATTTTATTATTCCCACTCAAAATGTATCCACATTGGGAAAAGTGTTGAATTCTGAGAGGATGAGATCTTCTATTCCCACTCCAAATATAACCTGATAGGGAAAAAGGGTTGAACGTTTGGGGGAGGGTATCCGATTTACTAATCCTACTCCAAACACAGCCATAATGAGGTAAAATGTTAGACTTTCGAGAGCGGATTTACTATTCCCAACATAGCCACATTGGGGAAGGTGTAGGACATAGGAAGTCGATACGCTTTTCCAACTATAATGTGATTTAGGAAGTAAAAAATACTTAGGACATGCTAATAATCAATTGCAAAATAAATAAAAATGTATCATTTGTACAGTTTTATTTTCAATTAACAAAATAACACTGTTTTAAAAATGTACATGACAACATACATTGTAAAATGTACAATTAGTTACTAAATACATTTTAAAAATGGTTAACAATTTACATCAAAAATATAATTTATACAAAAATAAAATGTACGTATCATCTACCCTAAGCCCCTACACTCAAAAAACAGAAAACTTAAATAATATATAAAACATCATAAACTCATGAAATTTGTTAAAATATTAAAATATTTACCAAAAAAAAATTGGTTTTGAAATAATTAACCTTAAAGTTATTAGAACACTAGGCCCACAGCCAATGAAGCCCTTGTCTCAAACAGTTTAGACTACAGCAGCACTCTATGCCGGAATCTCTAACAACCTACTCCTCTGATTTAAGACCATCCAGAACGCTGCAGAAAAACGAATCCCAGACCTCCCACATTGCTTTCACATCATGCCACACATCCGAAAAGTTCATTGGCTTCTGATAGACGAATTCAAACTCCTCATACATGCATACAGGGCACTGTACGACATAAGACTCGCATGCATCAACAGCTGCCTTTACTTCAACCAACCACCAGACACCTGTGCTCACCCTCACACTCTCTCGCACAACCCCACCTCATATCTGCAAAAGCAGAAAGGGAGGGGCCTATATTTCTCCCGCATTGTGCCCTCAACATGGAATGGCTTTCCTGAACACATCAGGGCCTCCTCCTCACTTCTTGAATCCTGCAAGAGGCGGAAGACCTTGCTCTTAACCTATCTACACACAGCCATACATCTATTCCATTGCCTTGATACCTTTTTGGGTGATAAGCAGTGCTTTACACATCCATCAAACATAATATAATAGTAACAGTCAATTAAACATAAAGTACAGTAAATGCAAATAAATACATTATTAAGTTAATAATTACAAAAAAGTCACTTATTATATGGAATTAAAACCCTTCCCCCACTAACCTACAAATACATCAAATTACCCAAAACATTACCATAAGAAACAACTTAAAACTGAATAGAGTAAAACAATTGCAAACAAAATATAAACAATAAAAAACAAAAGATTGATGCAGTATATATTACCCAAATGTAAATACATAATTATGTTCAATTAAATCAATATTTACAACAAGAATTGACTAGCTCAACTTGATGACAAGAGTAGAGCTGTCCAGTGGCATTCATCAGTGCCAGAGTGCATCCTATGAAACACATATTGAAAACAAATACTTTACAAAAGAGTGAAACCAAGTTTGTGTTTCCAAATATGTCACAAACAACTCAATGATTGATGCCAAGGAAGGGTGAGAAATTATTGAAATTCTCTATTTCATTACAAGGCCTAGATTTGACTTTAGTGCATGAAGCCACAACATAACATGGGAACTCAAATTACATTTCTGACTGTTCTGCCTATCTAATGAGTGGAATTCTCTAACAGGGGACTACGGTTTTGGGTAGTCTGATCTGGTAGCGGCATCTAGCAGGATGGGTTTTTTCCTTATATGGTATAAGGCATGTGCCACACCCTGATTGACTAAATTGCATGTGAAATAGGTATCATTACTTTTACATTCCCAACTAACGGGCTAACTTAGCCTGATCATGAGCATACTAAAGTCCAGAAACAGTTCTGTGACCATGAGGGGCACACCAAGTGTGCTTCCTTTTGTCGACCCTGGGATACTGTCCATGTCTTGAGTTGTTGAAGTGGTTGTGGCAACGTAAAGATTACGCCAAATTGTAGTCCTGGCCATTTCTTTTGTTGGAGTCTCCACGTCGTCATCAAATTATATGTTCAAGTCTTGCTTATATGCTAATGATATCTACGGCATGCATATGTTAAGTTGAAATGTCCACCACAACTGATCAGTAATGCTAATAAAATACATTCTATAAAATCGACATCAAATGAAATGCAATAGCATTTAAAATCAACTAAATCTTACATGAGTAAGTTTTAAAATTCCAATAGAATACAAACAATGTTGCATTTGCCTCATACATACACTTGAAATAGTGTTTCTAATGCACAGGAACACAAATCATACCAGGCTAGTGAGTGATAATGAAACTGAACAAAATCTGATAGGCAATTACACATACATATCCTGCAGTGACTGTCATATATCATTGCAAACCTTTTAATCACCCATTGCTTGCAGATAAATTACTATGAAACAGTTTACTAATTGCAGTAGAAATTCCTTTATTTATGCACTCAGTGGAACGCATGACAACTTTCTGGACGAGGTCAGTACATAAATATAAGAAATGTAATTTTGACATACAGTGCTTTAGGAACTGGAAACTAATATTATGCATTTGGCAATCCGTTCTTTAAGAAGCAGTATTCAACAACTCATTTACTGAGGATTTGTTAATGGAAGGAATATACCCTGTAGATGTTTTCGATTGATAATTAAAAACAAAAGTTTCTGAATAGTGTTGGCACATATTAAGTCCCTTAGGAATAAATATGCTGTATGATCCAGATATTATGTTTTTAATGGCGAATAAAGATTATTTTGAACCTTGTCGTCCCTGACACATGATTAGGAATTAAAGTTTTTTGGGGCTTTCATGCTAAATGCTTTTAATCACTCTGATAATATTTATGCTTGTTGAATTGAGTAAAACCATATATGGATTGGCTGCATCATTGGCATTAATACTAGCGATTCATCAAATATTATAAATAATGGTTCCTATGACTGATAAGCATGGTATACTTTCAATTGGTTTATCAAATTAACTGTTTGAAAATGGAACCCTATAGAATACAAACACAACACCAGTTACCGAAACTGTTAATTGCTTTATAATAAATGTCATAAATTATAAAATGTTGGTTTTTTGTCATAGGGCCTCATTACAAGTTTGGTGATGTGACAACGGGCTGCAATGCCAGTGCCCTGCTGCTACTCTGCCAAACTTGCCTGCACACCGTCCACCAGATTGCGAGTTCATTCGTGGTCTGGGGGGCAGTGCTTTGGTGGTCCCACGGCAGTGCCTTGCAAAGGCTTATATCTGACCCTTAGAAAGGCATTGCAATGGGAGAGACAAAGCATGTTACTGATGTAGCGCTTAAAAGTTTGAAAATTGTAGGGGTGCATTATACTCACTGTTAGTCGGCACCCGCATATAATCAAATGTGTATCCAGGTATCTTGTGTGCAATGTATTATGAATTGTATAACCTATATCGATTTTAATAGAAGTGCTAGCTATGTACAAGCCCATTGTAAACGTGTTGGAGAAATGTATAGAGTTTAGTTTATGTGAAATGTAATGTGGTGTTAGAAATGTGCACCCTAGACTTCGTGTCTGTAGTTTGTTTAGCTTGACCACACATGAAAGAAAGACGTAAATGTCAATACTGTGATTGAAACCTGCTTGTGTAACCGAAGTAGTGGCCAGAATTCCAAGGGCAATAGGCCAAAAAGGATTTATTCCAGTAGAGGTTTTAGGCTGTAGTAAATTGCAACTTAAAAGATGTGAAGAATGTCTGCTTTGCATGATCTCACCCCAGGTGCAAGGACAGTTGCTCGTTAGTAGAGAAGCTCTTTGTTCACAAATTGACTTATGTAGTAAAAGCCAGACATGGGAGTGTATTGGAATGTGCCAATCGTAACTCCTAGTGCGGATGGCGTCTGGGACTCAAGGCCAAGCGATGGACGATGGAACTGGACAGCGCTCTGTGGAAATTTACTGAAAGACGACCCCGCAGAAGAGGAGGCGCAAAGGGCGTGTTCTGGGATTTGGGGTTCTGTATTAGGGACAGCGCCCCGAGGGTGGAGGCAGATCAGAGCAGCCCTGAGCAGAGGAAGGCTAGGCGAAGAGATAGAGGGGGCAACTTAGACCAGCTCTCTAAGTGAAGTCTTCTTATGAAGTTTCACTCTGACACCTTTTATTCGATGAGGGTCTCAAGGGATTGCTAAGTAGGGATGTCATCTAGTGCAGAGTAGGGACAGAGATGGTATGGTTCAGTGTCCCTAGTATCGACATTTGCTTGGTGGTGTTCTACCTCATGCTTTTAGAGATTGTACTTTTAGTTATTTTTAGCCGTATGCGAATTCTCCGTAGAGTAGCTTTTGTGTTGGTGCCTATGTACTTGTTGTGCCTCGTATTGAGGACTTTGTATCTGCAAATCTTCATGCTGATAATAAAAACCAGAGAGCCAAGAGATTAAGTCTCGGGTCCTTGATTATGGCAAATTGCGGACAGTAATTGATAATTGTGTGTTTTTCCCTCCACGCTATTGGGCAAGTAAAAAGTTCCATCGGACCAGAGTGGGTTCCAGTAGATAATTGCGAGATACTCAAATGGGCCGGAGCAGTTGGTAGCAAACGAGGATGGTTTCTTACTGATAGCGAGGGAAGATTAGATAAGGATAAGTGACCCTTGAGGCCCAAGAGACGATAAGTGATGCTGAATCATCAGATGGCGAGCAGCAGACGGCAGCAGATGAGCATCGACGGCGAGTAGCAGCACGGCCGAAAGCAGCAGTTCCAGGAGTGAGTATGAAAATGAGATGTTGTAGATTGCGGTGTTGATTTGTTGTGTGATGTCTTGCGGAGTTGTTGTGTATGTCGTGTGATTGTGAGATCAGGCTGTGAGCGCGCGCAGCCCGGGAATTGTGGTGTAGAAGACACCTGAGATAGATTTTGTTGACCACCCAAAGGAGATCGTGAGGTACCATCGATCACCTGGACCGAGATAGGGGGAGTGAATGCGTGTGTGTATGGCAACTTAACGCTGGTCGTGGGTTGTGGTGTGCAGATCGGAGTGTTAGTAACCTATCAGAGGCGAGTCGTCTGGCCGGACGGGGCAGACGGGCGCCAATCGAGCTCAACAAGGTCGAGAGACTGTGGACGAACAGTCAGAGGCTGTGGACGGACAGCCAGAGAAGTAACTTAATTGGTTATTTCAGTGTGTGAATGGGACGTGAGTAAGCGTGAAACGAGTTTGGAGAAGGGAACTGCTGCGGACGAAGGAAGGTGACGTCAGAGGGTGTCGCGCTGTGATAGGCCGGTTGGTGTGAGTCGCGCTGTTATTGGAGGATTCGAGAACAAGAAGTAAATAGAGCGCGAGATCGAATTTGCTCATTATGAAGTGCCTTAGGGCTTTGCGAGAGTTGTGTAGAGGCGATAAGCATGTGGTGGTTCGTGGGGGAGAAGAAGCCCCTCCCGAGGATACCCCGGCACATTACATGGCACAGAATGTGGGGTTACATACTATAGTTTGGATCGAGAATTGGCACAAGGTTACACAAGGCGAAGGGGAACTAGCTTTCCCGAGGTATGGCTCATTTAGACTAGCAGTGCTGTACCAACTGAAGACGGTGATGGGGTCCTTAAAACCCTTGCCAAGACCAGCACAGTTTGAAGCATTACATGCGTGGATTAGAGCAGCGCATGATAAGGAAAAGGGAAGAAGTCAGGAGAGAATGAGGAAGTCGATTAGGGCATTTCAGGATGCCAAGTGGGACGCAGCGGAGAAAAGATGGAGAGTGCAGACAATTGAGGAAGCGAAACTGTATCCCGCGCTAATGGAGGAGACTGGGATAAGGCATGGGAAAGCACAGAAAGAGGAAGATAGTGATTCTGATGATGGGGTATTGCAAAGATTGCTAGACGAGAGACCACCCCCTTATAATCCAGATGAAGAGGATGATAGGTGGGGTGAGAGGGGAGACTCTAGGAGGGTAACAATCCAGCCTGAGACCCGAGTGGAAGGGTTGGTTTCGTTTGAAACAGCGAGTTCACAGGGTCAGTCGGAGACCAGTGGAAGGATTGGAAGAGAGATGAGGTTACCGGATGCCTTAAGGGTACCGGTCACCATTGGACCGATTGTGTCGATATACAGTCCGGAATCAGAGGAAAGAGAGAGGTCAGAACGGGTGGCAGAAAGAACGAGGAGAGAAAGCGGGGAAAGTGAGTTGGAAGGGGCAACGGCCCGACCTCCAAGCCCTGTACAATGGAGTACACCATTAGCAGCGGTGTCAGACACATCTAGGGGCGAAGAGGACGAGAGACCGGTGAGGCCGAGGACTCTGATGGAGTCAAGATCAGATTCAGGGTCATGGGTACCGCCAAAGAAGCAAATGAGCTGGAATATGGGCCGAGCGGGGACAACCCCAGTTGCCTTTACGAGCCATTCTGCTCCCATAGAACCACCAGAAGAAAGGAGAGAGCAGGAGTCGGAATGCGAGTATGATGAGGGACGTGGAGCAAGTTGTCAGGTGTTGAAAGGGGCCTTGAAGGTAGGAATGATAGATGTAGTAAGACTTAAAGCAGAGGCGGATGAAATAATATATGGGAATCTACCTCTTGAGAGAGTAGTGGCATATACTCCGGATGAATTGCTTTTTGTAGCAAAAGATGTGACTCGGAAAGCACGAGCGGCACATGAGAAACTGGCGGGTTTGGCTAGAGAATATGGGGTGGATCTATCCAAGACTAGAGCATTGCAAGGGAGCCATAGGATGCATTGTACCGAGCGGGAATTGGAAGAGAAAAGAGTGGTTGGTCTAAGGTCACATACTAGGGAACTGATTGTAGCTATGAGAATATGGCTGATGCTTGACAAATGGCAAGAGAAATGGGCTAGGAAAAAGAATTCTAGAGGAGCGAAAGGAGGGAGCTCTGAAGGAGATTTGCAGGAGGTAAAGATCCTTCCCTTGAGAGAGGTGGCGAATGGAGGATATGTGCATGTACCATGGAGCAGGGGGGATTTGGCATCATTTACGAATGATTTTCCCAGGCTCAGGGAGAAGCCTGCAGAGTGGTACAAGCAAGTTGAGCGTTTCGTTAAGATTTCGAAGGTGTTGTGGATAGATCTGAACACCTTATTCGATATCGTGGTTCCGGGAGATCTGTGGAACGCATGTAAAATTGCTGTTGATTGGCCGATCTATGAGCCTGATAGGAACATAGTTACAAATGGTCCGTCGCCCGTGGTAATGAGGCTGTACGATAAGGTAATTACCTGGTTGAAATCGAAGGTTTCACCCCAAGACATCGATTGGGTGAAGATAGACAGGACAGTGCAGGAGCCAAAGGAGACAGTACATGAATTTTATGAGAGACTTTTGAAGGCTTTTAAGCAGTACAGTGGTTTAGATGAGCTGGAAACGAAGGACATGGGACAGTTTGTGTCTAAGTTCGTGCTGGGTTTGAAGCCCGAGGTCAGTCTTATGATACAGCAGCATTTGATCTGTTGGCAGAATAAGCCCGTAGATGAGATCTTGCGGTACGCCAGGTACTGCACGGATGAGATTGAGTCCAAACACAAGAAGATGAAGGATAACCTATTGCTCATTCAGATGCAAGCTGCTCAGGGACCGCCGAATGGGGGTCAGGTGGGGCGGAGACAGGGAAATTATCAGACAGGGAATCAGAACGCGCAGGGTCAGGGAAGGCCGAGGCCCGTTGACCCTAGGACAGGCATAGATGTAGCGATCTTGAAGAAGACGACTGCTTGTCACCAGTGTCACCAGGTGGGACACTGGAGGCGCGAGTGTCCCTTGAACCCCTATAATCAGCCGCAGATGGAGGGAGGAATGGGTCAGGTCCCTGGGGCGGAACAGGTACAGACGGTGACTGTACCGAGAATGATGCAAGGGGGGACAGGCGTCTCGCAGGTGCAGGTTCCCCAGCCACCCCGGATGCAGAACATACAGCAGGGAGCTCGGACTTATTTGCAGATGCCCATGTTCGAAGTAGGAGAGGAGAGGGATGCAGACTTGCTGGCGCAGCTAAGTTTAGGTCAGGATGATGATTGCATACTTAGGGCTATTCTAGAGGTAGATCAGAGAGGACCCTTTGTGGAAGCAGAACTCGATGGACACCCTACTACCTTTTTGGTAGATACGGGGGCTACCAGGTCAACTATAAGATCAGCAGTAATTCCGGGGGTAGCCCTTTCGGGGGAATGCATACAAGTGGTTGGAGTGGCGAACAAGAGGCTAGTGAGCCCCTTAACGGAACCGATTCCAGTCAGGATAGGAAACTTTAGGGATCGACATCAGTTTGTGGTGTGCGATTCTAGTCCTGTTTGTTTGTTGGGAAGAGACTTACTGTGTAAACTAAATTGCACAATTTACTGTACCCCGAAGGGAGTAGAGGTACAGACAAGAGATGATGACGCGACCTTTAAGGTTGCAAATCAGCGGGTGTGCGTGGAAATGTACCCGGCTTTGACAGTGGAGGAGCTTCCACAGGATTTGAGGGAGTCTGTATCGACCGAGGTGTGGGATCTAAGCGGAGAGGAGATTGGTTTAGTCAGGGGAGTGGAACCAGTGAAGATACAGGTTAAGCCAAACGCAGAATTCCCGAGAACACCTCAGTATAAACTATCGCCTGAAACAGTTGCAGGGATTAAACCTGTGATTGAGTCTATGATTAGGCAGGGAATACTGGTGGAGATCATGGGTAGTCCATGTAATTCACCCATTATGGGACTGCAGAAACCAAGTGGGAAGTTCAGGATAGTGCAAGACCTGCGGAAAATAAATGACATAGTTGTTCCATGTTGTCCAGTGGTACCGAATCCATCTGTGATACTGTTCCAGATCCCATGCGAAGCTGGATGGTTCACAGTGATTGACTTGTGTCAGGCATTCTTTTCGATTCCCCTACACGAAGAGAGTAGATTTCTTTTTGCATTTAGGCTAGAGAATCGTATATTAACGTGGTGTCGTATCCCACAGGGGTATACGGAGAGCCCGTCAATTTTTAATCAGCTCTTAAAGAAGAATCTTGAAGGTCTTGTGTTGCCGAAAAACTCTGTTTTGGTGCAATACATTGACGACCTGCTTGTTGCGTCAGAGACAGAAGACGCTTGCAAGGTCGATACCATTGCATTGTTGAACTTCCTGGGAGAGAACGGTCACAAGGTGTCTCCAAACAAGCTGCAATACTGTTTACCTGAGGTACAGTATTTGGGGCACAGAATTGAGAAGGGTAAAAGGAAGGTGTCTCCAGATCGCATTGATGCGATTCTGAGAATGCCAGTTCCCTCGACGCAGAGGGAAGTTAGAATGTTTTTGGGAATGGTGGGTTATTGCCGCCAGTGGATCCCAAACTTTTCCTTTGAAGCGAAGCCTTTACAGCGGCTGACGCGAAAGGATGTAAGTGATCCGGTACCATGGGACGACGACTGTTTGAAATCATTTCTGAGGCTGAGAGAAGCCTTATGTAGCGCTCCTGCGTTGGGAATGCCGGATTACAACAAGGCATTTGCATTATTCTGCTGCGAAAGAGAAGGTTGCGCATTAGCAGTGTTAACCCAGAATCATGGAGGTGTCCGTAGACCAGTTGCTTATTTCTCAGCTACTTTAGATCCAGTAGCTTCTGCGTTGCCCGGATGTCTCAGATCCGTTGCGGCAACAGGTGTCAGCATCGAGAGATGTGAGAGCATTGTGATGGGCCATCCTCTTACTGTACATGTGCCACACTCTGTTGAATTGTTGATGACTAGGACTAAAACACAGCACCTCACGAATAATAGGCTGACTCGTTATGAGCAAGTTATCCTTGCAGCCGATAATGTGACATTGAAGAGGTGTGCTGTTTTAAATCCTGCTACATTGTTACCTATTCCAATTATAGATGATAATGAAGATTGTGAGGACCATGATTGTCTCGATGTGACTGAACTATGCACCAAACCGAGACCCGACATTGTCGATGAACCGCTCCCAGTGTCAGATGAGATTTTCTTTGTAGACGGTTCATGTTTAAGAGACAGTGTCGGTCGACTGAGAGCAGCGTTTGCTGTATGCACCATCACGGGTGTGGTTGAAGCCGCTTGTTTGGAAGGAGTACACTCCGCACAGGTGGCTGAGCTCATTGCTTTGACTCGTGCCTGTTTGGCAGCCGACAAGATCCGTGTAACTATTTACACGGACAGCCAGTATGGGTTTGGTGTGGTTCACGACTTCGGACAGCTATGGTCCCAGAGAGGGTTTATGACGTCTTCAGGTTCTCCTATAAGAAATGGTGAACATGTACGGAAACTGTTAGAAGCATTGCAAGGTCCAGATGAAATTGCTGTTGTTAAATGTGCTGCCCACACAAAGGGAAATGATTTCGTCTCGTTGGGAAATAACTACGCTGATGAAGTAGCCCGATTTTGTGCAGAACAGGGATGCAACTTCACTGAGACCCACGTCGAGGAAATTGGGGAGGAGGTGGTGTACGGTCAGATGTTAGCAATGGCCGACTCATGGGAGGAACTGAAACAGCTTCAGGAAGGGGTCTCGGATCAGGAACGTGACAGTTGGATACGAGCTGGATGTGAGAAGGGAGATGTGGATATATGGGTTTCGAATGATGGACGAGCGGTGTTGCCGGAAAGTTTGTTGAATCCTATGGCGAGGTTGATACATGGTGCTGTACATCTGGGTAGGGATGCCATGATGAGAGTGTTTCGTCAGACTTGGTACAACCCGAAGTTTCGTGCAGTGGCTGAAACTGTGTGCCAGAGGTGTGTCACTTGTCAACAGATGAATGTGGGGAAAAGAACCGCTGTGACGTTGAGCCACATAGGGAGGTCAGGGGGACCTTTCAATAGGATGCAGTTGGATTTTGTCGAAATGCCGAAGTGTAATGGGTTGAGGTACATATTAGTGATAGTATGTGTCTTTTCCAGGTGGGTGGAGGCATACCCTACACGCAGATGTGACACACTCACAGTAGCGAAACTATTATTGAGAGAACTCATTCCAAGGTACGGGTTCCCGACGTCCTTTGAATCGGACAGAGGAACTCATTTCCACAGCGAAGTTATGAAGTTGCTTTGTGCTGCTTTGAATATAGATCAGAAGTTACACTGTAGCTATAGACCAGAAGCTTCAGGGATAGTGGAGCAGGTGAATGGAACTCTGAAGGCTCGGATGGCGAAAGTGTGTTCGTCTACGTCTCTGAAATGGCCTGACGCATTACCTTTGGTCCTTATGAGCCTCCGAAGTGTGCCTGATAGAAGGACTGGGTTGTCACCCCATGAAATCCTCATGGGAAGAGCGATGCGTTTGCCTGCAATACCTGCCACTGCTCTGATAAATATCACTGATGATATGATCCTGGACTATTGTAAAGGCCTTGCTGACGTGGTCCGTTCTGTGTCTCAGCAGGTGCAGACAGCAACGGTTCCAGCTGCGAGTGACCGGTGCCACGACTTGGACCCAGGCGATTGGGTCCTAGTCCGAAAGCACGTGAGGAAGAGTTGTTTGGATGCTAGGTGGCGCGGCCCTTTCCAAGTGATCCTTGTCACGAACACCGCTGTCAAGTGTGGAGGTTTACCGAACTGGGTGCATGCTTCTCATACCCGTAGAGTTCCAGCACCCTTGGAAGATACAGCCCCTCTCGAGAACAAAGATCCCAGTGAGCCGACAGAGCCTCCTGAGAGGGCCAGTCAAGCTGTAAGGGTTGCTGAAGCGGCTGATGGTGCACTGAATCGAGTTGGGGAAGAACGTGAAAGGAGTACTGACCCAGAAACCGGCGAAAGAGCAAGAGGTGCAGTGGGTAGTACTGAATCGAGTTCGGGCGAAGAAGAGGAAGTCAGTGCACAGGGTATCGGGGAGAAGACCGGAGGTGCCACCGAAGCAGAAAGGGTTTGGCCCGCAAGACAGAACCGGGTAAACCTGAGGTTGGCTCCGGACACAGACCTTGCACCAGTTTCGGAAGAACCAGAAGAAGAATCAGGGGATGAGGAGAATCCTCAAGGTGTGAGAAGATCAAAGAGAACGAGAGTGCCAAGTCGGAAGTACGCTTCACCCGAGTGGGCATATCAAGTGACTGATGCCAGGGTTACCGAGCACGGGAAGGTTGAGGTCGATGACATTGGTCAACAGTATCCCGCTCCAGAGGGTGGAAGTGTTGCTGAAGGTTCCGGGATTGGAGATCGAAGGAATTTTGACGATTCATATTCCGAGTCCGCCATTCCTAAGTGTCATTCGAGGTATGATCTTGGACAATTTGGAGTTCCCGACGTTCACGACTGTGCCAGATCCACAAGAACTGATCATTCTTAAGCTCGAAATATTGCAGGGAGTCTTGGAGCTGTTGGGACCAGCGCTTATGTTAGATTGATTTGAGAAGGTTGCAAGCAGAAAAGAAGATAACCTAGATCCGAGCGGAAGAAGAACAAAATCAGGGATTTTTCCGTTATAGAACGAAGAAAAGTTAGGGAGGTTTGCCTAAGTTCCCGAAAGAGACACTGATGAGAAAGAGACTTACCCTTTCAGAGACTGTATTGGACACTGAGTACATTCCGAAGATGGCAGATCCTGCAAACCCACATCGTAGGGCTAAATTGATAATGGGCACATTGGTAGGAGTTGTGATAATCACCATATTTGCGGTAGTGATAAGTTCGTACATGGTGGCTCACAGGCAAGAGGGGAAGGTTCAGGGAGCACCCACACCTATTACCCAAGGGCAGAGTGGTGTCAGTATTAGAGAACAGGAAATATCGAAGATGAGGGATGATCGCAGACTCCACATGGATTTGTCCAAGGGTGATTTCAAGCTTAATGCGTATGCAAGGTTGCTGTATGAGTATGTTGATGCGATGGATGTGAAGGATTGCTATGTGTGTATGCAGTTGCCTGCTTCAGTGGATGAGGGTATCAAGTATCATCATCTCCCATTGACTTATGGGATTTCTTGTAGTTTATTACTCAGTTTATTTTATGACAGGAGACAGTTCGAGTATTTCTTTTCAAATTTTGATACGGTACTTCCTGAAGTTCCAGCAATCAAGCACTTGAACAAATATGATTCTAATAAGAAAGAGGACAGACTCCTGAAGTATTTTAGACCGACTATGAAGTTGGATACGGCGCATGCTCACAGGAATAACCTGACATGTGCGTTATCTGAGATAGAGAAGAAATTCATAGACCAGGTAGAGGACAGGTACAGACGGTTGACCCAGACACGACACACCGGAGATAGCCCAGTAGATTGGACAGACGAGGAGAGGGCTCACAGATCCAAGGGAAGTTATGGACCAATAGCGTTAGATGAGGTACAGAGAGGGAATTTGTGTATTGGGCGGCCTCAATCCGATACGGATAAGGTCGCAGTCGGACATAGCACTTGTTCTCAGACTTTCACAGTGGAAGCTTCTGCTAAGAATTTTATGGTAGGTCCAGTAGAGGTAATTCCGACAGTATATTATGTATGTGGGAAGAATGCTTATGTCAGGCTACCTGCGAATTGGTATGGCATATGCTATTTGGCCATTATATTCCCGAAGATCTATCACACCGAGGACTTGGAGTTGTTAGAGACGAAGCGACAGTCCAGGAAACGTAGGGCTACGAACGCTGGTGCAGTGATTGGGGACATATACGGAGCAATGATACCTAGTATGGGTGTGGTGTTGAATGATGTGAAGATCAGGAGGTTGGCGACTGTGGTTGATGAGTTGTCTATGAACACGGCGAGATCTTTGTTGTTGGTGGCTGGAGAGATGTTGTCGATACGGAATATGGTTATGCAGAATCGCCTTGCTTTAGATGTGTTATTAGCCAAAGAGGGCGGAGTCTGCAAATTATTGAAGGTTCAGGAATGCTGCACATATATTCCAGACAACACGAAGGAGATAGGGAAGTACATAGATAACATCACGACTATTCACAAGGAGATTATGGATTTGACGGAGGAGAATGTGTGGGAGAAGATTGGATTAGGCTTTGGAAGAGTGGGAACCTGGTTTGCGAATTTGGGAAGAGGATTTCTGGGATCAGTGTTGAAGCCAATTATCATTGCTGTGGTTTGCGTGATTTGTTTGTGGGGATGCGTGAAGGCATGGAAGTGGTATCAAGGAGGCAAGGTTGAAAGGGCTCTTAAGGCAAACGAGAAAAGGATGGCGAAGCTCCAGGAGCAGCAATATGAGAGTCTTAAGAAACTGGAGGGAGTTCGACATGGCCAAGTTATGACTAGCGCGGTTTAAATCAGTTCTAAAGAAGAGAAATGTAATGGTGTGATGACGGATGTCATCAAAGGGGGGAACTGATGTAGCGCTTAAAAGTTTGAAAATTGTAGGGGTGCATTATACTCACTGTTAGTCGGCACCCGCATATAATCAAATGTGTATCCAGGTATCTTGTGTGCAATGTATTATGAATTGTATAACCTATATCGATTTTAATAGAAGTGCTAGCTATGTACAAGCCCATTGTAAACGTGTTGGAGAAATGTATAGAGTTTAGTTTATGTGAAATGTAATGTGGTGTTAGAAATGTGCACCCTAGACTTCGTGTCTGTAGTTTGTTTAGCTTGACCACACATGAAAGAAAGACGTAAATGTAAATACTGTGATTGAAACCTGCTTGTGTAACCGAAGTAGTGGCCAGAATTCGCATATATCGTTGAGGCGAAAGGCCTGGTATTTTCTTATGTTAGCCAAGGGCAATAGGCCAAAAAGGATTTATTCCAGTAGAGGTTTTAGGCTGTAGTAAATTGCAACTTAAAAGATGTGAAGAATGTCTGCTTTGCATGATCTCACCCCAGGTGCAAGGACAGTTGCTCGTTAGTAGAGAAGCTCTTTGTTCACAAATTGACTTATGTAGTAAAAGCCAGACATGGGAGTGTATTGGAATGTGCCAATCGTAACTCCTAGTGCGGATGGCGTCTGGGACTCAAGGCCAAGCGATGGACGATGGAACTGGACAGCGCTCTGTGGAAATTTACTGAAAGACGACCCCGCAGAAGAGGAGGCGCAAAGGGCGTGTTCTGGGATTTGGGGTTCTGTATTAGGGACAGCGCCCCGAGGGTGGAGGCAGATCAGAGCAGCCCTGAGCAGAGGAAGGCTAGGCGAAGAGATAGAGGGGGCAACTTAGACCAGCTCTCTAAGTGAAGTCTTCTTATGAAGTTTCACTCTGACACCTTTTATTCGATGAGGGTCTCAAGGGATTGCTAAGTAGTGCAGAGTAGGGACAGAGATGGTATGGTTCAGTGTCCCTAGTATCGACATTTGCTTGGTGGTGTTCTACCTCATGCTTTTAGAGATTGTACTTTTAGTTATTTTTAGCCGTATGCGGATTCTCCGTAGAGTAGCTTTTGTGTTAGTGCCTATGTACTTGTTGTGCCTCGTATTGAGGACTTTGTATCTGCAAATCTTCATGCTGATAATAAAAACCAGAGAGCCAAGAGATTAAGTCTCGGGTCCTTGATTATGGCAAATTGCGGACAGTAATTGATAATTGTGTGTTTTTCCCTCCACGCTATTGGGCAAGTAAAAAGTTCCATCGGACCAGAGTGGGTTCCAGTAGATAATTGCGAGATACTCAAATGGGCCGGAGCATTACCGCATGGAATGGACTGCGCAGTCCATGCCATGTAGAACTCGGGGTGTATACTGACAGAGGGGCACTACTTGTACCCCCATAAGGGCCATAGACAATGGCACAAGATTTCCCCGTAGGCTTTCCATTCTGCTTTTTCAGCACCCTGTGAAACTGAAGCTCCCACCTTCGAAGAGGGCTTAGTACTGTACAATTCCTAGGTGAAAAATGCCATTGATCTAATCGCGCCCCTTAAACTCTCGACCAATTCAGCCAAGCGTCTCCAGAACGCCTGGTTCTCCCCGGAGCTCCGCACTGAAAAGCGGCTATGTTGAAATCTGGAGAAACGGTGGCGTAGATCCCAGGCGTCAAGGGATAAAGATAATTTTAGGAGAGCCTTTTCCAGCTACCATAAAAACATAAAGGGTGCACGGAAAGCTTTCATTGCCGCCCAGCTTGCGGAGGTGGAGAATACCCCTAAAACTTTATTTCAAAGACTCAAATCTTTTACTAATCCGAAGGCTTGCGACAATCCAGAGACTCTTTCGCAAGCATTTTGTGATGGTATTGCCCAGTATTTTAGGGAGAAAATTTAACGTATTTATGATAAGATTTCTGTTTCTGGGAGCCAGCAAATGGATGCCGATCCTCTTGATTCACCAGCAATTGTTACAACTCATCTGCTGGAGAGGTTTCTTCCCATATCTACTGAGGAGGTGGAAGCCTTACTTTGCACAGCTAAATCAGGCTCTCCCCTCGACGTCCTCCCTGTTAGGTTAGTTTCCTCCCTCTCCAAACAACTGTCCTCGTCTATAGGTACCATCTTCAACCTCTCCATGAGGGAGGGCTATCTTCCTCGGGATTGGAAGGCGGCACAAGTTATCCCCATCCGTAAGAACGCTATGATCCCTATGGAAGAGTTTTCCAATCTTGTCCCTATCTCCCTACTTCCTCTCCTGGGTAAGGTGTTGGAAAAATATATTAACAAACAGTTGTTGAACCATGCCGATATTACAGGTAGCCTGGATCCTTCTCGATCTGGGTTTTGGCCCAAATACAGCACGGAATCTGCTCTGTTAGAAGTTACAGATAACATCAGGATGACCCTTGATGAGCCTTCGTTAAGGAGATTGCAGGTGGTCGAAAACACTGCGGCACGTCTCATTATGAATGTTCCACCAAGAACTCCTTCTCTCCCCTTGCTCCAATGACTACACTGGATGCCCATCCGCAAGCGCTCAAAATTTAAAGTCTGCTGCATTGTTTATAGGGCCTTGCATAGTAAGGGTCCTTCTTACATTGCTAGGAAACGCAAGCCTTATGTCCCTATCAGGCCACTCAGATCGGGAGACAAGGCTCTCCTTGTGGTCCCTCGGGTGAGGAAGACAAGGTTAGGCGGGAAGTCTTTTTACTACCTCTCTCCCTACTATTGGAACCAGCTTCCAATTGACCTGAGACAGTGCCCAGACTATCTGTGCTTTAGAAAACTTCTTAAAACTGCCCTATTTCCTTAAGGTCTGTCTATGTGGCTAGTGCAATGCTTAGCGCGGAGATACCCCTTTGGGGGTGATTCAGGCTTGGTATAAAACATATAAATAAATCTACACCCCAGACCCTGAGGCATCACTGACACACTTTTCATGGTGGGCTCACCACAATGAAAACTGTGGGAGGGAGGAAACTCATAATATGACTGGCCATGCCGCTGCAGCACTGCCAGCATATTGCGGCCTCAGACCGCTGCGCAACTGCTGTGAGATCACGGATCCCTGGCAGCTGTAGTGGTCCTGTGAAGGTCCAACCACCCAAGTCGTAATAGGGAGGGTGGTCCGTCAGTCTGGCAGTCCACAGACTGCCACCACAACTATGGTTGTTCTATGGACCGCCGTAGTCGTAATAAGGCCCATAGTGATTTTCCAGAATTGACACAATGGCTCAGTGGAATAGATCAAGGCTTAGAAGGTGGCAAGAGTATACTATCGTTTGCTTAACTGATGGATTTCAGGAACTGGTTCACTTGCATAGTGGCACTACTAAATCTATCCAACACACTATCTTTTGTAGTGACTTTACTACTTTTAGATATGTACCATTTCTGAGTGTAAAGTACAACAAAGTGTAGACTAAAGTGTAGACTAAAGTGTAGACTTAAGTGTCTTAGGGGGTGGAGCATAATTTAGGCTTGTAAAGCTACTACTAGTAACTTTTCAAATGTTGGCGCAGGCCGCCACCACCAATGCAGAGAAATCCCTACAATGAAGTATAAGGAAAAAGTAACATGTTTATTACACTTAAAAAGGAAATTGTAAAATATTTGTATGTTACATAAACTAGTTTTACATATTACTTTTAAAAGTAGAACAAAATAAAAAAGCAACAACATTATGAACTTAATGTTGAATTAAATATTCAATCAATTTAAATATATTAAATTAAAATATTTTTTTCAAATAAATTGAGTTATTAAAAGTTATGCATAGTATTAATTTAAATTCATTTTTTTATTTTCTGAAAATTACAGAACATGTATTGTTAAATGTAAAACATGTATATTATTATGCACAGAAACGATTGGACGAGGAGAGGTGGAGAGCTCCACACATATCTTATTAAAATACATTTTGTAGCCAGTAGTGCAATTGTAATACCACTAAACACCCATCAAAATTCAGTTTGTGAATAGGCCCCTGTGTCTGCATTGCAGGAATAAGAGCACCAAGAGCCCCAACTTTGTGAGTCAACTGTTTGTTCAGACATTTTATCTCGAGATGGCCATGGTGGGGCAGAAACATACAAATATGTAATTCTATGGGGACTTAGTGGTCCTGTTTACCTGCAATTCATTCCAAATAGTAGATTAATCAAGGCTGCGCCGATTATGCTGATCTTGTCAGTGTCCACTGTAGAAAAAGCTCAAAAATCATAATGAACTCTCAATGTGGCTGTAAGTAACTCATCAATAAGTCATGGACAAGGCTACTTCATTATACACCCTCTGATCTGGTCCTGCTCATGATATTTTCAGTGCCTATAAAGGATTTGTCAAAAGGAGAGTCCCACATTCAGCTGATGCCCTTGTACCTTCTTGTACCTTCTTTATGACAGTGTCTGGGTCTGCTCCTGTGTAGATCATTTTCATTATCATATCTTTGTTACCTCATTAAATTTCCTTGATATGAGTTTGAGGAAGCCCTTATGGATACTGCTTGGGAACTCACCACAGTGAGAAATGAAGGACATCAATGTGTCTGTGTGAAAGTTAAGAATGAGCACCCACCACATTGATCTGAGAACTAAGGGCCTTACTACGATGGTAGTCGGTCAGACTGCCGTCCGCCATCGTATCAGGCAGGAGACCGCCTGACACTGAGTCGGCGGTCCCAACTGCCCAATTATGAAGAGACTGCGAGCACCAAGACAGAAAGTGCTTTTTACTACTGAGGTATGTGCTGTGTCCCAGGAAAAGGGCCACAGCACAAGCTTCAGTAGAAAAGAGCACTTTGTGCACATTCATGTACAATGTGGCACCTGGCACACGGTGTATGGATGAGTTAGGGGCACTACATGTGCACCCATGCCACGTAGCCATGGGCCACGGAGATGGTGGCCTGCTTGGGACCCCAAAAATCTATTTCCATCAGCCTTTTCATGGCAGAAGGCAGTCGGAAAGGGACATCCTAATACCTATGGTGGTGCCTGTGCAGGCACCGCAGCCATTGGGGGGATAAGATGTGGACTGATGCCCAATGAGATCTTGGATCCTTTCCCCCTGGTCTCTGCACTCTGACCACCGGTATTGTAATCCGGTGGGCAGACTGATGTCCTGCATGTCAGGTGGACGGCCACCGACGGCCTGTCGGTGATGGTCCCCTTAAAATCGTAATGAGGCCCTATGATCCTTCTGTGAATCCGGTCAGTGTTTTGTCCTGACTGTTGCACTTTAATCAATAGACTGCTTTATAAAGGGAACGGATCCAGCTGAAATGATATCCACATTATGAACTGCTTGCAAACCTGTGGTACTTCAGAGAAATTATCTTCATAATTTCTTCAAAACAAGGAAAATACTTTTCTCAGTATTCTGGAAGTCTGCTACAAGTCAAACAGTTTTTTGTGATTGCCTGGAAAGAGAGCTACTGTTATTGAACTTGTGATTGATTGAAGAGAGTCAATAACCCTACCAGCTGAGAAGAATGTTACTGCCTATACCCCCACTGTATCCTAATATTGCAAGATTACCTCTCAGTATTCAGACAAGCAGAAATTTGATGACACAGAGCCCTGTTAAACACTACCGAAGCAAAAGCTGATCATAAGGCAGAGATGGCAAAGCGCTGTTTGTGTCCAGTTAGGACTTACCGTTAATAAAAGCCACATCAATGTCATAACTCTGTGTGAACATGGATTTCTTCTGATAAAATAAACAGCAAACAGAAGAATCTCATTCTGCTCCACGCATAAAGGGAATGCATGAGAGTACTTATTTCCAAGCACCTAACTTTTATTGTCTGTACATTGTAACAATGTGTTAATTCCTTTAATACTTGGGGGTCATGGCCTGCCTGGAGTAAAGATGGAAGCATTAACCAGGAGTTCCAGTGATCGGGCCTCCGCTCGCATATGCCATTTGCAGTAGGTCTATAATCTTGGCTGTTTCATAAGGTCCAGGGCAAAGGTGGCTGCCCTAAACATCCTCGACTGAAGAAATGAGAGGCGCTGAGGTTTGTGAATGATAGTGGAGCCTTTGCCCTGCACCCGCTAGAGATCCAACAAAATGTTGGCCGCTGACTGGATACCGTCCTAGACCAGAACCAGAGACAGCGGATGCCAGATTCTGGATGGGAGTCTTGTTGGAGGCACTGACATGTGGCCTTAAAACCAGGAGATGCAGATCCAAGCCAGACAAAACAGTGTTGACAGTGCTGAGAGTGCAGGCCTGCTGTGCGAAAGACCAGGTGATCCCAAGTGTAGGAAGGCAGGATCCTTCTGCAGGGTTACCCCCACTTTTTGCCTGGTGCTAAGCTGTTTTTGGACTAGTCTGCCTGGGATCCTGCTAATCAGGACCCCAGTCTCTCTGCTTTCTCCCTTAAATTGTTGTGAAAACTACTTAGGTACATCAAAGATTGGATGCTGGGGTACCTTTATAAGTCCCTAGTATATGGTACTAAGGTACCCAGGGCATAGGTACCCCAGAGGTCCCCCATGGGCTGAAGTATGCATTTTGTCATCCATGGGAGACCATTCAAAATGGAAGGACAGGCCTGCCATTGCAACATGTGTAAGTTGGTGCTAGCACCACTTACTAAAGATATGGGTTTCCTATATCTAGGGTCACAGAACTTAAAACCGATAAGTCACTCCTATAGCAGGCCTTTGCAATCCTGAAGCAGGGTGCATGGTTCTAAGTGAGAGGGTGCCCCTGCATGAGCATGACACCCCTCGAGCCTACGCAGTCCATTCTCCCAGGTTGTCAGTGAAGCAGCCATATACCATATAGAGGGCACCGCGTAATTACGCGATGACCACCCCGAAATTGGCTGCAACGAATCCTATCATGTTTGATATCAAACATGTTGGAAACATACCCCCCACACCGTAAACGGTGTCAGAGGTATGATTTCAAGCACTGGAAGAGCCCTCTGTAAGGCTCTCCATGTCCCCGGTACCAGTCTTCCAGACCTGGACAGCACAAAATGGTTGCTGCTGACCAGAGAAATGATTCTGCCCTCCTGCTGTTGAGCCCAGCTCAAGCAGGAGAAGGCAGAACAATAGACATCCTGTCACAGGGAGGTGTGGCCACCTCCCAGACAGGATTTTAGTGTATTGCGGCAGGGTGGGTGAGCTTGCCAGCACTTGCTCAGTCTGCATGAGGGGCACATTTGGTGTCCCCATGCATAGTCCAGTTCAAATCAGTCCAGGGAGCCGTTGGCTTCCGCTCTGTCACAAAACTGGACAAAGGACATTGGAGTAACCTCCCTACTGTCCAGACCCGCCCCTGGGAGGGTCCCCTGAATCATCCCAACCCTTTCCTTAGGGTACTTAAGGGCTTACCTGGGTGTAGGTCCCTAGATTCGTCAGGGGATAACATTCAAATCAGACACCACTTCTTCTACTGCCTGGGCACTCTAGACTTTGCTGGACTTTGTTTGGGCTCGACTTCGTCTCCCTTCCAGTCTGCTACATTGGCTGTGTCTGTGCCCCATACAGGAACCTTCCAAGGCCTGTGTGCATCAAAAACACCTGAAGGAATCTCCCTTGGAGTGAAGGAGTCACTCCCCTGCATTTGCAGGCAGGTCAACTAAGTCGACTGGCCTGCTGATCTGGAGCTCTTCCAGACTCCGAAGGCTCTGCAACAAAGGTGGTGCCTCTCCTCAGCTCCTGAGGCCTGCCATGCCCTCTCACCAAGTTTGAGGTCAGTATTCCTCGTGCGGCTTGCAATAACCGAACCCTTGTGCACTGTGTCAACTTGCAGTTGCAAAGGCTTGTTGGCTTCATTCCAAGAAGATCTCCAGGTTCCAAGTAGCCTCAACTTCGAGCATCTCCGGTGACCAGAATCTTGGGCCACATCACATTGTGTGCATCGTGGCCTGCATCTTAAGTTGAGCTGCTTGAGGTCCTCCCACGACTCTAGTGCCTCTGGGTCTATCTGAGGGTCACCTTTGCTTCTCTTGGTCTCCTCTGAATGCCAAGGGCCTGCCCTGACTCTCCTGCTTGTTGTGAGTCCCCTGGACCTTGCTGGTCCTGACGTTGCTCCTTCTTCAGCACCTGCGTTGGTTGTATTTGCCAAGGCTTGTTTGTGCTCCCACCGGACACCGACCCGTCACCACTCGACATCCTTCATGGGACAGCTCGTGCATGGCTCCTGGTCTTCCTCAGCATTGCCTGGTCCTCACAGCTGCAGAGTCAAGGTCATTGTCAACTCTCCTGCAACACCCGACATCGGAGGCCATTCATCTTCCAAGTCTCCTGGTCACTCCTGAGTGACATAGCCTCTGCCCCATCTGCTTGCAGGTACCTCTCATCTAGAATCCACCTTCAAATTCCACCGGACGCTTTCCTGAACTCCTCCATTGCATTTGACAGCGGTTTCCGACACCACTTCACACATATGCACCCGGCTTCCCTGGTGTAGGTAACGTGAGTACTAGGGTATCCATGGTTGTGGTGGCTCTCCAAACTTCTGTCTTCCACTGGGTGTTTTCAGAATCCACTTGGACGGGTCCTTAATCTTTAAAAATCCAACCGCAACTTACACATACTCTTGTACGGAACATGCAGTTATGTTCCCACACTGCACACGCTCCCCGTGGGGTTCCTAATCACTCACCTTGGCGGGTTCCTTGGGTCCCCAGCACTTCTACATCCTCTCAACATTGTTGGGACCCGAGTCGGGGTTCTTATACCACTTTCTTAGTATATGGTTTGGTCCCCCCCGGGGTCTACTGTGTATTACATGCTATTTACTGTGTTATTTTTCAATGTATTCTGTGCATTGTACATATCTCCAGGTAGGAGATATTTGTATGTGTTTGAGAGTATTACATAATAAATACATATTTTTATAAATACGTTGCGTGGTTCTTATACTATAAGATTGAATTCTGGTAAAACAAGCTGCTTTACACTCCTTCTGGTTTAAGCCTGAAGGTAGGCCTGGGCGTAGTTTGCGGAGATTTTCTACGCTGAACTCTGCGAAGTTACAAAAAAAATGGCGGAGTGCAGTGCGAACTGCAGTTTGTGCTGGTATTTCTGCCGCTCGGGTAGAAATTCTACCCAAACGGCAGCTCGTGCTCGCAAACTTACCATTCGCAATCATGATCTTACTGTTTGTGATCCTGAGTGGGGGAAAAACTCTGCTGCACATCGCGAAGTGGAGTTTTATGCACTCCGCGAGCTCTGCGGAGTGCAGAAAACTCTGCAAACTCCGCGATTGGAGCGAAGTTCACCGCCTAGGCCTACCTGAAGGCTGCACTCCACAGCTACCACTGAGCGAGCTTTCTAAGGTTGTATAAGACCACTTAAATCACCATAAGGGTTGTCTGGATTGATGCAAAGTCCTCACTTACATAAGAGGACATCATATACCGGGCCTGCCCCCACACCAAGAAAGAGTGACCTGGCCTCGAGCCATGTGAGTGGTGGGGTATCACCAGGGTTAGTGAAGCGGTAAGGGACCACGCAAGAAGAGGGCAATTGCAATCACCGAGCCACAGCTGACTGGCTATCCCACTTGTATAGATAGAGGGGGTTGACCGCCTGAATCAAAAGAGCCTGAGAGTGAGAGGTGGGCCCGGAGAGTCCCCTGAGAGCTGGGCCTCAGTAAGAGCAAGCAGGTGCTGTAACTGTGCTACTCAACATACCACTGGATGGTGACTACGAGGGGTCTGATTAGCTAGCGGGCGGATGTGAAATCACCGCTGAGACGATAGGAGCACCCTGATTTATCCATGCCCCTATTTACTGCACTAAAGGAATAAACCAATCCTTTGACATTTTCCATCAAGATTCCATCCCTCTCTGACCCTGGAGCCTGCGGGCTCCCTCTTTTCATTACTCTCCACCACATGTCTTGGTGGACTTAGGGTGCCTCCCACGGTCCTTATGAAGACCCTTCCGTAAGGAGCTGAAGTTCCTACACCAACCATGGGTCGAAATGTCAACATCTCTATGTTTAGTTTTCTGAATGTTGACAATGGTGATAGATTCACTGTCTCGCTTCTGACATTCTGTTTTGTAAATAATTTAGCCTTGGTTAAGGCTGGACAGGCCTTTTTATGTTTTTGATGTATATACTGTTCACTGCCCTTCCTTTATCACATATCCTCACTTCTGCACTTTGCTGCACCATTTCCTTCCTCCTCCTCCCTCGGGGCACCTCTGTTTAACTTTTTTGACAAATGTGCAGTTTTTTTAACATGATTAAATATATGTAATATTGTGTTTCCACTGGGACCACCCCTTTTATGTACCGTATTTTACCCAGGTCCTAGTGATGTGTCTGGGTCAATCCCATTGTTTTGTAACTCCAAACATTCAAAGTTGCAGTACGGGGTGTAAGACAATTACACAGGCAGAGGATGAAGAGCCACCCTCCACAATGGAAAAGGATTCAGAGACTTTGGAGGTCAGACTATTTCAGAAAAAATGAGGGGACTGGGAGTAATCAAGGTCCAGGGCATAGACTCTCTCATCCATAGCGGTAAACTAAACATTGTGCTGTGCCTTAGCCAAGCAGAGTTAACAATTGTGTAACCTAACCAGTCCCAACCTTTAACAAGGCACATTTTTTTCAGGGGCACTTAACGTGGTCGAGGTTGGATTTCTGGCTTGTAACCAATGATGTCAGTATATGGACAGCTGAAGTGACATACCTTGCCCATAAAGTATCAGGTCATTTGCCAGTGCGACTCCATTTTTATCCTCCAGGGCACTCCGGCAAGTCCAGACACCGTGGCTCTTGTCTAGGGTACTATTGGATCCTCTGTTTCGAGAGAAAAAATCCTAATAATGCTTGGGTGCTACTTCTGTGAAAATGAGTGATCAGTTGACAGTCATGCAACTGTATGGCAGGACTTAAAGGTGCTGTTGTGGGGGGATGCATCTTGAAGCAACATGGTGTTTTGCGAACACTGTGTTCTCAACACACGAAGCTGGTATCAAGCAACTGAAAACTAGGGTCTCTTGTGACAGGGAATAATTGCATCGCAAGGTTTCAGAATATATGGAGACTGCAGAAAGAGATGCCAACTACCTGGGTAAATATGCAAGGGCACAAGCATACTGTGAGGGGGCCAGACTGCAGAGAGCCTTAGCCAATGAGATTAAAAACCCTGTGCAGCTACAGCAATGATGCGATTGCAGGACCAGGCAGGTAGCTTACGGTATGCTCTTGAAGATCTTAAGAGGGTATTCGTGGATTACTTTGGAGCATTGTACACTGCTGCACGCCCCTGAAAGAATAGTTAAATACCTGGATGAATTAAAGTTGGCCTGGCTAAGCGATGCCCAGAGACAATTTCTGCATGTCCCATAACTGAGGGAGAAATCACTGATGCCATTGAATAACTACCTCACAATAATACACTGGGCTCTGATGGCTTCCCTGCTGAAATATATAAAAAGTGTATAAACCTATTGTAACCTCTCCTACAATCCGTATACATGGAAGTTATAGAGAGGGGTGAACTACCAGACTCAATGTGTGAATCATCACTCTGCTTAACCTAATAAACCCAATACTGATTGTGATTCATATATACTACTGCTGCTGATAACTGCAAAACCAAAATACTAGCAAAAATCCTTGAAAACCAGATTTTACCATTGCCACCAAACCTGATCCTTCCCGATCAAGCAGGGTTTGTGCCAGGAAGATCAACCACACACTTGTAGACCTAATTCATCAAATTGCTCCAAAAACAGAAGCAACTGCAGTCTTTAGTGATGGTACTAAGGCATTTGATTCCCTCAAGTTAGGAATCTTGTTGGCAACACTACAATGTAGGAGTATCTCTCACTCCTTCCTACAACTGGTACATTTATCCACACAAAGCCAACACTAGACAATTCTTAAATGGGCATGTCTTGGTACATATTGTGATTAATAGAGGCACCTGGCAGGGGTGTTCATTGTCTCCTATACTTTTGCTATAGCTCTGGAACCCCTTGTGCCTAATCTTCACAAAAAATAGCCAATACTCTTTGAGATTAAGTGGCAGACCCCTTTTAATCTCACTATACGTGGATATTACTTTATACATATATAACCGACAGAGTGGGCTCCATCTACTTCTCAGAGAATTGATTCAATTTGGAGAATGGTCTGGACTCTCCATCAATTGGGAAATGTGAGACATATTACCCCTTACACCTTGCACAAATACATTCAAGCTGGTGTACTCATTGACCTGGCCAGACTCTCCCATTAAGTACTTGGAGTATGGATAAGTCTAGATACTCCAGAAATTCTAGCCCTAAATTATGGCAGAGCCAATTCTAAGCTGGAGGATCAAGTAAGTGGTTGGCTAACACTACCACTGTCTATGGTGGGATGAATTGGGTTAATGAAAATGACCAAACATTTCTTTAAAACTCTTACCTCCTTACTATTGTGCCTTACTTGGATGGGTAAACAACCACGAATAGCCTGATCCACCCTAACATTACCATGTCATATGGGAGGGTCTGCTGTACCAGAAATGGAGCTTTACTATCTTAGTGCTCAAGTGCACTTTGCCTATTACTGGCTAAACCCTCCAAAACATTTTCCCCACCTTGCCGTCCAAACTGATACAGCTCATCCAACATCTTTGAATATATCATTAAGTAATATAGTTAATCACAGCACAAGTGAAATAAATACTTTATGGTGTACAGTGCGTGAGACAAGATAAAAAAGAATATGAAATTCCGGGACCACAAAAAAGACAAGAATTTTGCTTACCTGAAGTGTCTCGCCGAGTATCACAGACATACAATTACTTACATCTGTCCAGAAACATTGGAGCTCGGACACTCCAGAAACATGTGGATATCATCCCCCTTTTCCTGGCCACATTTTGGACATCTCGGCGGGGGACCTTTTCCCAGTTGGGAGAATCTAAACGGAGTCCAATAAACCCTATGAAGACAGAAAAATTGGGTTCTCCTTAAATTTGCAGCATGCACCGTGGACTACAGAATGTCACAAGATACTTGGCATAGGTCTTCTAACTGCAGCCCCGGCAAGCTCTTCCCCCACAGGTCTGTTGATAATCTAAAACGCCATCCGATAGGTCCATCAAAAGCCAGTACCAATTCGCCACTTCCTTTTTTCTTGTGGCACTGCCGACCATCAAAGACTCTAGTTCATTTGAGGAACGAATGTCCCCCCACCCCAGCAGAGAGACACCAACTTTCTGTTTCAAGATATTGGAATCTTGATAGCCTGTTGCTGGTAATCTCCTGCCCTATATTCCAAGGAATCAGACTTCCATGTTCAACTAATTGGCCCAGGATCATCCCTGCTTCCCCTAATGAAACAACCAAGCAATCTTTGGTCCACTCTGGAGAATCAAGAGCTTCCCAAATTGGTGCCAATCCACTATAAAAACAGAATTTAGTCTCATTTCTAATTTAGTGCCACATGACTGCAAAACACTGTAGAGTGTGAAGTCTTGTTTTTTTTGGGGTCCTGGAATGTTATGACTTCTTTTCAATCAATACAATAATGTTGGTTTTGTTTTCGATGTTGCTTGCTCATGGAGAGATATGTAAAAACGTGATAAAGATCACCCCCCCGTACAAGGCGGAGTGGGTGATTTCTTTAAAGTATATAATCCAGTTGGATAGGGCGTCAGAAAGTATAAGGAATTAGTTTTAGGCTCCTTATGAAAACTGGTTAAAATCCTCTGATTGAACACAGTCCTGTGATTAGGCCTTTATACCATATTACTTCACTACTCAGGTGGTGGCCTCACAGATGGCTGTGTTAGACTGAGCTAACCATGGTTGGAGACGTTGTGTGTAAAGTGATCCATCCTTGGCTCAAAACAAAAGATCTCTGGCTGGTGCTGTGTTAAGGCGGACCCAAGGGCACATTTTTTCTTTTGTTTTTCTTTCCAAGGCGAATACGGACAAGAAAAAAAAAGAAAGAATATGTCCCTACCACTAATATACTCCCTAGCGGCCTGCTTCGGGTTCATCCATTTTTTAGCATAATGTGGAGACAAAAACATGTACCCATCTTCGCAAACTATTCAAGTGATGTGACCTCTACACAGATAAGCAATTTAGTAAATGGATAACATTGCCAAACAACACCCTCCTAAACAATTGGATCATTATCTACTCCATAGACTTAAAATGACCTGTAAGCCATTTACCTTGGTATTCCCACATGAACCTGTTATTCTGGCCCACTCAACATTTTAGCAGCTGCTAACAGTCCCCAAAAATATTTTTATTAATCTACAGTGCTACACAGAAAACACTTGCTGGGACTGGGCGCCCGGGTAGTTTGGCATGGGGAAAAGTTCTAAAACAACAGATGAGGTGTGGGTTTATTGCTGTGTGCAAATGAGTGAACTCCTCCCTAGCAGCAGATTGTGTCTCATAAATTTTGATTTCTCCACTGCCTCTATGATACACCCTGGAAACTGCATATATGGGAAGTGAAGGACAACTCTAACTGTGATAAATGCGGCAGGGGAGAGGAAGACTTTATGCATCTGGTGTCGGCAATGTGAGCTGATCCATAATTTCTGGTCACAGATTATACATTTATTGCAGGAAATGATTGGTTCAAGGGTTCAACTATCCCCACTCATCACACTGAGAGATTGCCCACACTACACTAATTCGTATCCCTTGCCATGTTGTTGACTAAGAGATTAGTGGGTACGCTATGGGGCACAAACAGAGCACAAATGAAAGAATTATGGATGCAAGAACTTACACATTGCAGCAAGCAGATGGAAAAGTACACAGAATTGGTGCCTGAGTCCTTTAGGCTGTGGGACAGCTTGATAACATTTTGAAATGTTCTTCTTACATCCAGCAATACACAGGTAGACTGATCAATCTAATGCCCAAAGAGGATGTCACTGCTGGTTCAAACCATATTGGTTGGTGGGGTGCTACTAGCCTTAATGATTATTGTTGGCATACATAATTGAAACAATTAAAAACATATATTGCATCTGTACTAGTTCCCTGTAGTATGCTGCAGCATATTGATGATGATGTATTGCAAAGTAATGTCACTTAAAATATAATCAGTTTTTGCTTATTCAAAGGGACTCACCATAATGAACTCTAAAAATGAGGGCTGATTCTAATACTTATCAAATGGAGCACAACATTCCACGTTTCAGGATCACAATCCTATCTCACCTATCTCATTTACCAAAAGATAAGGTAGAAAGGTGCCCTTTTCATAGATATGTAAAATGCAAACAGAAACACATTTAATATACAATTCCCACCTAACCCTAACACTCCGTATACAAGTGAACAAGTGACAAAGACAAATACTACTTTTACCTTCCCAGAACAGTGAAAACTAATAGATCATAAAATCACCTATATCTAAGAAGAATGCTTCAAATTCAACTCTACCTACATATCTCACCAGTAACTACATAACATATTGCACCTTGGCTACAGATTCCATGTTCTACCATTCATTATCTAAGTATTTAGTTATTTGGATTTTAACCCTTTCCCCATTAAATATTCCTTACTTTTTTGCATAACTTTCCCTCTACATATCGAATCATACAGCCAGAAAGATTCAGCCCCTATCTTATGTATGCCAATATCCCTCAAAAGAAACTCAGGAAAAAATTATTAAACATTCGTAAAAAAAATAGCATCCTTCTACATGCTATCAGTCCTTGTAATGATCCATTTATATACCCTACTCTGGCACAGTATAACATTTGCCTACATACCTACCCATGGTTGAAAAGGCCAGCTATAGATTTTGTGAGATTGTTCAAGACACTCACAGCATAGATTAAACTGCCTTCATCTATGATATTTTACACTTCACTGCCCATGTAATTTATTTAATGCTCATGATAAAAAAGCTAGAGTTCTCTCCTCTGTAATCAAGATCAACCATCTGTACTTAAGTAGCCCGTAAAAAAACTGAACTCAATCTTCTCAATCAATCATTTAACATACGGTCTTCAAAGCAACATATTTAAGAATTGTTAGATAAAATTCACATAATCGCAAAATGTTAAATACTGATCCTAATTTTAGGGACAAAGTGGCTTCACAATGTTCTCTCCCACTTTAAAATAAGGCTTCATTTTCTTGACCGTCTCCTCTGGCATCCAAAAATCCCATGATTCTTCCCTAAAAGTAACAGTACTGTAGCTCAAAATTGTCAAAATGATATCCATCATTACGTTGTCGGTTGGACCAGCGTCTACAGTCCTGTTGGGGGTGGTCAGAACACCAGGGTCTCATCAGAAGTGATCAGTCCGACCCCCCGAATTATAATGCTTTCATATGCACAGAAATCTGACCACTGCGGCCCATACAGAGAACACTCCGACCGCTGCGGTCGGAGGTTCAGCTTCCATGCATTGTAATATGGCAGGGATAACTTTGCAGCCTCAGCGGTCGGAATTGGGCTGTGACCATGGTTGTTGGACAGTCAATAGGCTGTTTAGAAACACCACAATACATCAATACCTGTGACCTCCTTAAATAAAAGTTACTTAATGCACTGAAACACAGATTACTTACATTGCTTAAAATGGGTACAAATAGAAATGAATATAAGTTAATGTTAATAAAATATATAAAAATAATGCATATTTTTTTTTTTTTATAAAAACGTAATTCTTAAAATATATTCAAAGCAGGTTGATTTTATGAACGAATTTACCAATACATTTTCTTAAAATAAAACAACACTCATTTGACTAAATTGAAGACACAACTTATTTGTTGGACTGAGCCTTCTCTGCATGGTCACCCCAAAACTTTTCCCCCTACCCCTCTATGTTTCTGAATTTGTTTTTGATGACCATGGGACTCTGTGCCATTTACCACTGCTAACTAGCTCTAAAATGCTTGGGCTCTTACCCTACAAAATGGCTTACATCTTAATGAAATATTTGATTTACTTATTATTCCCTAGTATACCATACTCAGGGCCTTTAAATATAATGTTGCTAGTAGGCCTGCAACACTCATCGTGCCACCCACTTAAGTAGCCCTTTAAAATATGTCCCAGGTCTGCCTCTGCAGCCTCAAGTCTGTTCTAAACTGCCAAATCGAATTAGCAAAATAACCCCCTTGTAAAGCAATAAACTCCCCTTTTGTTACATGTAAGTCACACCTAAGGTAGGCAATATGTTGCCCAAAAGGCAGGGTGCATTGTATTTATGTTTAAATCGTTTTATTATTTTGTTAACACAAACTGAGAAGTAAACATCCCCACATTTGCTTTAAGTACATTGCAGTTATTCAAGGGTCCGTCCACTATATTACAATTCTAACGCCAGCTGTTCGTAGAATTGCCTTGACTGTGAAAATTAAGGAATTTGATTGGTGGAACCCATAGTGCCAAAACAGACAAACCGAAGAACATATCCCAACATAGCGGCAAAGCCATATACCAGGAAGGAGGCCCTCCAGCGAGCAGTCTGACAAGACAATAGTCCGCTATAACACTCAAAGGTAAGCGGCGTTGCAAAATCATAAACCCCCCCTCCCCTCCTCCCAGACCCCCCCCACCCTCCCCTCGTCCAGTGCTTGGGTCCATTCTCCCCCGCCCCCTCCCATCGCCTCCCCAGGCAGGGCCCCCAGCACGTGTCCCCACAGGAGGCCTATTCCTCCGGCGTCATAAGCCGCAAGAGGCGGAGATATCTCGGGCAGGTCAGTTCTCTGAATTCAGTAACCAGCAGGGACCGGAACGGCTGCCAGAGGTCGTTGAACTGCTCCGCATCTCCTGCCACTGTAAGTGACAGTTTCTCCATACCCAGCACATGCCATAACCTATGAAGCCAGCCCGTGACAGTGGGGAGTGTAGTGGAGCGCCAGTGTGTAAGTATGTTCTGCATCGCCGATCCTAATGCAATAGCTATCTGCCGACCCCTGCGAGACCGTAAGGGGTACATCAACCCGTTTGGAAGGCCTAGTAGTATGTACGCTGGGAGGCGCGGCAACTCAGTGTCAAAGTGGGAATCAATTTCGTCTATCACCTCTGCCCAGTAGGAGGCAAGGAGCGGACATTCCCATAGGATGTGCGTCAGCGTACCCACCCGCCCGCAGCCCCTCCAGCAGGTGTTATCTTTGCTGCGATCCATGTAGTGTATCCGCTCCGGGGTGTAGTACCAATATGTTGACACTTTGGTTAATGTTTCAGTCAGCCCCATATGATAAGCCGAGTGCCTAGCCCTATATGCGACCTGTTCCCATTCCTTGTGACTCAGGGACCTGCCCAGCAATCTTTCCCAACGCTTCCTCCCCGGGTTATAAAAGTGTGAGGAAGGTGGCTGTAGAAACTGATAAAGATCGGTTATGAGCTTCGCATCGGACGTGCGAGAGAGAAGCCAACGCTCATAAGGAAGGAGCTTCCTGTCGGCCATCTCTCGCACCTGTGGGTTCATTGCCCAGTGGCGGACCTGCAAATAGCGCAGCCTCTCGGTCTCCGGGAGCGCGTATACCTGTCGGAATTGTGGAAAGGGGATAACCCCTTCCGGGTCATACATATGGCACAGGGCCCGGCACCCCGCCGCCCGCCAGTGAGCGAAGGCCCCCCCCTCCAGTCCCGGGGTAAAGTCAGGGTTGTCGATCAGGGGCGTGAGCGGCGAGGGGAATGTTGTCAAGCCGTGCACGGCGTTGGCGGCGTCCCAGACCCGCAGGGGCACCCTCGTGATGAAGGAGGCGTATAGATTCGCAGGGCGGTGAGCCCTACGCAGGAAGGGAACCTCCTGCAAGGGCCTGCCCGCCACCGCCTGATCCTGGAAAAGCCAATGCTTGTCGGATTCCCACCTGCTCCACTCCACGAGGTAACAGAGCTGCGCTGCTTGAAAGTATTTGCGGAGATCTGGAATCCCCAGTCCCCCGGCCTCCGGGGCCAGCATAGAGAGCGCCCTCTTCATCCTGGGCTTCTTGCCCTGCCATATGAAGCGTGCCAGGTCCGACTGCGTATGCCGGATCCAGCCGACGGGCGGCTGCAGCGGTAGCGCCCTGAATAGATACAGAATCTGGGGTAAAACGGTCATTTTAACGGCCGCTATTCTGCCCAGCCACCAAAGGGTGCTACGGTCCCACCGGCCTATTTCCTCCCAGATCTTCCTACCCAAGGCGGTATAATTAGCAGTCACCATAGCTGGTAGGGTGGGGGCTAGCTGGATCCCTAAATAGGGCACCAGATCAGTCGACCAGAGCATTGGGAAACGACCTTGCAGGCAGGTCCTGGTAGCGGGCGTTAGAGACACATCCAAAGCCACCGACTTCCCCATGTTCATCTTGAAGCCCGCGACCGTGGCAAAGGAGTTCAACTCCTCAATACACGCCAGTAGGGCAGAAAGCGGATCCTCCAGCGACAGTATGACGTCGTCTGCATAAAGGCTAACGGCATGGGTAAAGCCCCCAAACTTCACCCCCTTCACCGCTGAGTTGTCACGTATCCTCTGGGCAAAAGGCTCCATATACAGAGCGAAGAGCAGAGGTGACAACGGGCATCCCTGCCTCGTGCCCTCTCGATGTCAAAACTCCTAGAGCTACAACCATTCACGCGCACCGCCGCCGTCAGGGACCTGTAGCAATTGAGAATCATAGAGCGGAATTTATCCCCTATACCCACCTTCAGCAACACCCGCTCCAGATAAGGCCAGTGGACATGGTCAAACGCCTTCTCAGCGTCCACCAGGAGCATCATTCTCTCCCCGGGAATCCGTAACACTTTCTCCAGTAGGTGAACTATCCTCTTGGTATTGGCCACCGTCTGCCTTCCCGGGATGAAGCCTGCCTGATCCGGGTCGATAAGGCCCAGTAGGTGTGGGGCAAATCGGGCCGCTAGGATCCCGTTGTATAGCTTGAGGTCTATATTTAGCAGTGATATCGGCCTGTAAGAGCCGCATTGCGCCCGGTCCTTCCCTGGCTTGGGGATAACCGAAAGAGAGGCTCGCAGCAGGTCTGGGGGGATGGCACCGGGTGTGGAGAATGAGTTGAAGAGGCGCGTGAGGAGCGGGGCTACCGTTGCACAAAACGTTTTATAAAAAAGGGACGTATAGCCATCCGGCCCGGGGCTTTGCCATTCTTAAGGTTAGCTATAGCGGAGATCACTTCCTCGACTCGCTTGTCCCTGTCCAAGTGCTCCGCCTGCGAAGGCGCCAAGCAGGGGAGAGAGACCGAATCCAGGTACGCCACCATCGCAGGCTCATCCGGTAGGTGGCGTAGGTTCTTTTTTTGGCCTCTTCACATCTTGAATGAAAACTGATGGTCAGCAAAGGAATAGTGATACACAGGAAATTATTCTGATAGTCGATACAGCTGCCAAGGACATTGCCATTTTCAAAAAACAAACAGAAGATTTAGATAAACCATAATAGATGGTATAACCTAAGAATATATGGCATCCCTGAAGGAGTTGAATGGTTCGATATAATTTCATCCTTGAAAAATGCAATTACCAAAATTGTCTGTTTGCTGAAAAACTCTTCATTCAAGATTCAATAGGCTCATTGTATTGAGCCTAAAATCTCTACTCTGAATGGTTTATCTAAGCCTAGAGCAACTACAGTACTCTTCTTGCAATTTACTGATCTCATCAAAGTTTATTCAGATGCAAAGCAATGGAAACAAATGTTTTGGTCAGGTCAAAATACCTTATTTTCTCCAAATACATCAAGAGTCATATCGAATAGAAAGAAGGAATTTTTTAATTTGCTTTTGAATTCAAGATCAAAGAACGTCGAATGGTTAGATACACCCATGTTTATTTCCAGTTACATATAAACAGAAGACTGCTACTTTTAAAATTCCAGACCAACTGAGAGAATGTATTAATGTTTATAAAGTAGAGGCAATGTAAGTTTCAAAACTTAATTTTATTAAATATACAAGATGTTTTAATTTACATGCTCAAAATTGAGGTCTCCTGAGCTCAGATTTCTTGCTATTTGTTATTTATTTCCTGACATTTTACACAACTGAGATTGACTCCAGTGGCACAGTGAACAAGGGACAAAGAATTTAACCCAGATCTTTTGACTGGGGGAGAATGTTTGCATTGTCAGCATTCCGTCCATCATTTGTTTGCTGTAACACTTTTCGCCCTAAGTGGGATGGGTATGCCCAGATGTGGGTCCCTTGCTCACTGTGCCACTGGATTCAAGCTAGCCTGGCTGAAGAAGAATGACATATCCTGAAACCGGTCCCAGGATGCTTGTTTCCGGTCCAGGGAGGACCTGGCCTGGCAGTTCGGTCTGGACTGTTCCCATGAGGCACAGGATCAAGACTGATTTGCATATGGCTGGGTCCGAACTGGGGTCGCGTAGTGGGCAAAAGAACGATGGATTTAACCCAGATCTTTTGACGGGGGAGAATGTTTGCATTATCAGCATTCCGGCCATCATTTGTTTGCTGTATTTGCAATACGGCGCACCATGATGCAAGGGTTGACATATGCGTTAGAAATTCTGACTCTGTTGATCCAAATGTCAGGCATTCCTGGAGTCGTATCGCAAGCACAACACAACTCCAGCAATGCATGTTGAAGCCTGTACTTATTGTACTGCATCACTCCTTATGCCTGCTTCAAGCAAGCATAAGGTTTTGACACAATGGCGTCCTAGAAGTGGCCCTGTGAAATCTTGTAAATTTCAATGCGTCACTTTAATGAGGCTTTGCTGCATGGGAATGCCCACCCTGCATACATTTTACCCGACACAGGTATAATGTGACGCAGGGCTTTACAATGTGACACATCTCCCTAGATTTGTCACGTTGTAAATTGGCCGCATTGTTTAAGCCGATGCTGCGTCACAAAAGTGACACAACGGCGGCACAAAAGTGTTGCAGGGGGTTTGTAAACCTGCCCCTATTGTCTGATTTAGAATTTGGCTGATGGGATACTCTGACACAAACATGATTGATAGTTTATTTGCCCTATTACAAGTGCCATTGTATATAATGCACCAGTAATAAGGTGGACGGGACAGAACATCACTTTTGTGATGGAGCATCCCATCTACCAAAGTCTAAATGAAGCCCTAAGTTCGAAGTTAGAAATCTTGAATGGGCAAAAGCATGAAAGTATTGACCAAAAAGAGGATTTTGACTGCTACAAAACCAGTTACTACAACGGTATCTCGTACAACAGCTATAAGACTTTTTTAGGACTTTAGTGGAGACAACACCTTTACTCTGCTGAACAATTTTGAATTCCATTTCAGTGGAGTCAAAGGATTTTAAAAAATCCTGGTGTTTGAGGTATCTGTCCTCCGCTCCATCATAGTCAGCCTGAAATCATGCCTTGTTCTGGGTCATCCATGAACAGTGACTGCTGATTGGTGATTTACTTTGTCTTGGTGAGTTTTGCTTAAAAAATCAAATCTTTGGTTCCCTTTATCGGATTCTCTTTGATTTGGTGCTGCAATTTGTAAACAATATTTCTCTATTTTTAGAAATTGGTTGTGTTACACAATTTTTCTTTAGTTAAGCCTATCTGCTCTGTGCTGTAGCTACCAGGGGTTAAGCCCAAGTTTATTTATTGAACTTGTATTTTGGACCTTAATATTTGGGAGGGACTCATATCCTCCCCAACAAATAGTCAATTTTCTTTGGATTTAGAAATACAATATTACTAAAATGTGATAAAACTATGTTCCACTATTTAAATATGATGGTAAGTTACCTAAAGGGTGGTGCTAACTCTACAAATAATGGAGAAAATACATAAAGTATCACGATTGTCCTGGATTTAGAAGTAAGAGCACACCTCCAGTTGCAATAACATTAGCATAGCATTGGGATGCTCATAAAGAATTTAGCACAGCAGTCTCAATATACGTCAGAGCTTGCCCAATATTTTTTTACAATTCACATACTGGCGTAAACCTAGGTAGAAAATACAGTGCTAATGGGCACATTATTTAAAAAATGGCAACCAAATAATTTTACCTTAGTGCTTTCAGGAAACAAATTTTAGGCAGATTACCTGTGACAAAATACTTTAATATTTGTGAAATATCATGTTATGTCAGTGTAATTTCTGGGAGGTAGTAATTTAGATGTAGTTCATGAATCATGAATATTACTACCTGCATGGAATGTTTACATCGAAACATTCATGGTAATATAACCTGAAAACAGCAGCAAATGTCCTGGGAAGCAATGAGATTCGTGATGATGTTCAACCTGAAATATGCTGTTTTTTCAAGAGGCTTGACTGGAAAATAGAGACACTATTACATAAATATATCCAGTGGCGCTCTGTAGTTACCCACAAAACAGTGCCGATTTACCTATTGATTGCTGTGCTGGGGGAAAATTAAGTTTTCCCCAAAACATTTACCTAATGCAGTCACAAATTAGAAAATGAGCACATTTTGATTGGCGGCACTCTAAAACTGAAACATTCCAAGGTAATTTCCTTGACTGCATCATATAAGAACTATAGAATATTAATTTATTGTAGGATATGTCATTATCAATACATCACTCTAAGTACTTAAAAAAGGGTCCAGAATAAAATAGTCAAATGGGAATTATATAAATTCTACTTTTAATATACAAAAATAATGCATTTGAGAATATATTTGAAACTATAGATATGTGGATTAGGAACCAAATAATTGCCACTTTGAATTTGGTTACTTGAAAGTATAATGAGATATGGTAAATGATAATCAGATAATGGTTGGAAAACCTTTCCAGGCTGCAGCACTGCATAATTTAAAAGTTAAATCTGGATTGGAGAGGTAAGAAATGGCCATGCCATTCACACGATACTCGTCGTTTATTATTTTCTTTTGCTATTTATTTGTGTCTATTGTTTTGCAATTTATTTTGTTTCCTTGCTTGCACCACTGGTCATATACATTCTCAATGCCTGGAAGCCTATATGGTGCACCCATATACATATATGAATAATTTCACAAGTGTGGACCCAGTCTCTAATGAAGATGAAAGATCATGTTTGTCATTATGGGGGGGACAGTGACCACAGAGACAGCAGGATAGGTTTGGCAAAATGAATGACATTTTTATTTTCCATACCCCAAGGATACAGAAATGTGACAAATAATTATATAACCAGTGCAATGTACACTGGCAAAGAGCAGCTTTGTCTGTGTTTAGAGTGAGACTATTGTATTTAAATATTAAGATACATGACACTGCAAATCAGACAGCTGTAAATTACTGAAAAGCCAAATTTTGATTAGCTCTTAGCCAATCAATAGATGCCCAGGAGAGTCACTGGCCCTCATTAAGATGTTGGTTGGACAGGCCAACATCCTGGATAGTGGTCTGACCACCACATGAAGATGTGATTCATCGGAGGGACAGACTTACACCTCCAATAGGCTCGAGGAACCCATCAGGGCATCAGTCAGGCTATAATCCCTAGAATGAAGGCGGTGCCTGAGCAGGCACTGCCGTATGGTTTACGATGACCATTACTGAAAGCCTTTTCATGGCAGTCCCATGTCAGAAAGGGACTTTGGTGGCCCCAAGCAGGGCCCCTGTGGCCCGATGTTGCCCTGGGGGCACAAGTAGTGCCCCCATGCATATTCAGTTAAATAAAGGGTAAACCCATTCAAAGTCACTGGGACCTGGGTATAGAGCAGTATGAGAACAGTGGTCCCAGCATACAGAATCATTCAATACAAAACATTTAGAAAGACAATGCACCAAAGTTTTTTTTAAAGAAGTTCAAATGCCCATTTAATCACACTGAACAATTATTATTGTTTTACTGAGGTCCATGATAAAGGCAACATTTTTGAAGTCATAACAGTGCCCAGAAAAGAAGGAGTAAGGATGTGAGTGATAATGTGTGGGATTTGGAAGAAAGTGAATACAAAAATAAATTCATTCAGAACACAATCAAATTGATCGGCAAAATTAAATCTCTGCCGTATTTACATCCAGATCAAATCATGATTCGAATATCTACAGTTCTGAGAAAAGCCATATATATAGAGAGGATCACAGTGCATCCTGAACTAGTGATGATATTGGCAATGATGTTGTGTCGACGTTTCGACCCCTTATGTGATGTAGGTACTCATTGCAACCTTACGGGATGGGGTCTTCATCAGGACTGGGGTGCGTGTGGAGGGGGGTGGGTGTGGGCACCCTATCTGTCAAAGGACAGGACTCTAAGACGTCGAAGGATCGTCAAAGGTAGAGGGTGTCAACCTCCCAGATGGTAACGACAGAAGCGAGGAGAGTGGTATCCACTATGTCGCAGAAAGGCTTTGCTGTCGAGTTAAATCCGGAGGCTCTCAGTATTCAGCACTCCCGGAACAATTTCCAATTCATTATGAAAAAGACAGCTTGGGATTATTCGCCGCTGTTTCACCGTCAGGGAATTAATCCTGCTTCTCCGGTCCCGGGACCGGAGAAGCAGGATTAATTCCCTGACGGTGAAACAGCGGCGATTAATCCCAAGCTGTCTTTTTCATAATGAATTGGAAATTGTTCCGGGAGTGCTGAATACTGAGAGCCTCCGGATTTAACTCGACAGCAAAGCCTTTCTGCGACATAGTGGATACCACTCTCCTCGCTTCTGTCGTTACCATCTGGGAGGTTGACACCCTCTACCTTTGACGATCCTTCGACGTCTTAGAGTCCTGTCCTTTGACAGATAGGGTGCCCACACCCACCCCCCCTCCACACGCACCCCAGTCCTGATGAAGACCCCATCCCGTAAGGTCGCAATGAGTACCTACATCCCATAAGGGGTCGAAACGTCGACACAACATCATTGCCAATATCATCACTAGTTCAGGATGCACTGTGATCCTCTCTATATATATGGCTTTTCTCAGAACTGTAGATATTCAAATCATGATTTGATCTGGATGTAAATACGGCAGAGATTTAATTTTGCCGATCAATTTGATTGTGTTCTGAATGAATTTATCTTTGTATTCACTTTCTTCCAAATCCCACACTTTATCACTCACCTCCTTACTCCTTCTTTTCTGGGCACTGTTATGACTTCAAAAATGTTGCCTTTATCATGGACCTCAGTAAAACAATAATAATTGTTCAGTGTGATTAAATGGGCATTTGAACTTCTTTAAAAAAAAATTTGGTGCATTGTCTTTCTAAATGTTTTGTATTGAATGATTCTGTATGCTGGGACCACTGTTCTCATACTGCCCATGCATATTCAAGCACTGAGTGCCAAGCACAAGGGGCTCAATGACACTGCGGCTGTGCTGAGGCTCTTTTCCAGGTCTACACAAGCTGCAGTGTTATTGAGCACTTTTACGACAGCCGTGCTGTTGGTCCCATTGTAATTTAGTAGGTGGAACCTCTGACTGCTTATCGTCTGACCAACCGCCATCGTAATAGGTCTCATACTGTCTGAGATAAGCATCATTACAGAATCGGCCCATATAACGCTATACCATCTTCCCATAACAGTTGCCTGGGAAGATCACAGTGTTCTAATAGAAAAATTATAAGGTTCATCTAGTTAACAGAATGGGCATGCACGGGTAGCATGCTGTCTGAGAAGATAACACTAGAATTATTGACATTCCTATGCAGAAAGGTGAATAAGTAAAAGAAAATGTATCATGCCTCTGTGGCTACAAGTTGTAAAAAAAAACGCCATCCCTAGAAATATTAATTTCATTCATTTCTATCAGAAAATATGTAAAACATAAACGTTTTCACTGTGTGATAAAATTTGCAATCTTACTTATTTTAAAATATGTTTTAGTTATTAGCTTTGAAAGCAGGTGTTTATCAGGTATGCAGATTTGGATAGAAATCAAATATATACATATTTAAATGTGTTTTCTAATGTCCTTATATTTTGCTCATAATGCAAAATACTTCTAAGTCACTGAGTTTTTATACAGGGAGATATAACTACTGCGAAGAGGAAGTGAACAGGTAATAGGGAAAGAATGAATGTCCAAACAGGAAGTCCTTGGATGGGTCTCAAAAACAAGCACAAATCCATTCAATAAAACATAGATCTGGCTGCTAATAGCTTCCTATAATTATATAAAATGTGCACAAATTCATTTACTGGAAGAATAAAAAGAAATCATCAATGCTAAAATGTTACTGTTTTAAAATGAGGGAGGTATTAAGTGACAGAGAAAATGGGTAGCCTGAGTAAACAGATGTGGAAAGGGGATGTTGGACATCCCTCTAACTATTTCGGCCTCTTTATTAATAATTTATCTCTCAAATGAATACAAATTAATCCATCCCTTTACTTTTTTAAACAGCTAATTTCACATGTTATTAACATACCAATGTTTGTTTCCTTCAGCATGATCCACAGGAAATACTTGAAATTCACCAATTTACATTTTTTTAAATGGTATTCAGGAGAGCCTTGCTTTGGCCTGGAATACAGAATGTAGGTACTCTACTCATTTGTTAAAACTATGTGGTAAATCTCCAGTAGTGCACAGCAGAGCCAACCGACAGACTGCTGCTACTATTGAAAGTACCTAACTCAAGGCATCCTCCTAGAAGCTTTGAAGCCTTTCCATAGCCTACTGTTGCTAAAGAAACCTACACTAGACCCTCACTACCTCGCCAACTACTGGCACTTCAATCACCGAGCATTCATCTGTAAGATCATTGAGAGAGAAGTCTGTGTTCAATTCTAAGATCACATCAGTGGCAGCCATCTCCCATGACTACCAGTGTGGCTTCCCATAACACAGGAGAATGGAGAGTGCTTCCTTACAAGTTGTCCTCTTGACTACAGTTGAGGATGACTTTTTCCTCCTTATTTTGCTGGACATCTCATCTGCCTTCAACACAGTCAACCATCTCACCTTCATATGCACTTTCAAGTACTGAATGAGATTCACCAGCAGTGTCATTCACTAATTCTCCTCTTACCTTTCTAACGGACATTAGTTTGTTTGTACGGGTACCTAGTAGTCACAAAAGATCCCTATCAGATGTGGAGTCCCCCAGGGTTGAATACTATCTCCTGAAATCTTCAACCTTTACATGGAGATGTTTGATTCTCTACAAACAGATAACACCATCAATATGCTGATGATACACAACTGTATTTAAAAGTCTCCTTTGCTTCAGATATCCAACCCTTCATACACTGTTTGCACATTATCCTGATGTCTAGGGACTACCATAGGCATAACCCACTCAAGACAGAATTCCTATTATTTGCCAAGAAGAACAAACATGGCACATTACAAACCTGGCCCAATGACATGAACCTTGATGATTTCGGACACCCAACTCTCACCAAAAGTGAAATCACTTGGTTTCACCCAGGACACCTCTCCCTCAAGTACCAAAAATAAAAAGGCAGGCTGGTACAAGCTCTCTCTTCTAAATAAAGTAAAACCATTTTCTCTAGAAAGCAATTAATTTCAGAACTTTCTATTCAAACCTTTGAAATCTTGCATCTGGATAGTGGTAATGCCCTGCTGTAAGGCCTACCAGACTCCACTTTACTGTTTAAAAGCCTGCAACAACCGCTCATAGTAGGCATGCACTGTATCTTTAGGTTCCTGGGTGGTTCTGTCTATCTTAGCCCACTCCACATCCAAGTAGAGGATTTTTCTGCAGCGCTTTTGTTCTTTCTATATGGACTTCAGATTTAGTAGCCAATTGAGACAATTTTCCATGTGCTTCCCTCGCTTTTCTAGTAACATCCTCACTCATAAACAACAATTCATTTGGCTGGTATGAGTCTATTAGATAGATCCTTAAGATCCCAGTTATCATAGCGTCTAATTCCGTTTTCAACTTAAGCACATCCACCAATTCCACCTTTACCACAGACTTGAGTGTTTCAGAACTCACGTCTGTGCCCTGACACTCATTAGGGTGACCATGCTCTTTCAACCATTTCTCTAGATCCAAAACATCAAACATACTCTGGCTTTCAGGTATCCTTAGTGTATTAATCTGCTCTTTGGATGTGCTATTATGTGCTCTGGGTAGCATCTCATATGAAGGCGAATCCACCCCTGTCAACTCTGAAAGTGGGCAAATGAGTCTCAGCCCAATTTGAACTATGGATGAGTCCGCTGTAGCGGTACAGGGAGTGCCCACATTTCCTCAGAGTCAAAGGGACAAATCTTGTGTGAGGACCTTCTACTCTTTCCTGTGATTCTCCCCTCCCCTCCCCTCCCCTGTTCCCAATAGAGTTTGGATCATATACAGGAATGATGGGGCCAATGGTGACAGGTAAAGTCAAGGCATCCGTGATCCTCAAAGCAAGACTAGGATCACAATGTGTGGAGGTTTCCGGAACTACCGTGTGAGTTCCCTTCTGTCCCACAACTTGGGAATTCCCCACTGAAAGTGTTCCTACTACATTTGGATTGGCAACCACTAGTGCTGGGGCACTCGCAAAATCATTGGTGGTGATAGGATTTTTCCCCACTTTCTGGGTACGATAGACTATATGGGGGTGGGCGCTCCACTAACAACCCATCCAACAAACTATCCTCAACATCGCTGTCACTGCCCTCCTCTCCTTTGCCCTTCTGCTCTCTCTTTCCATTTTTCAACCCTTTTGTCTCATCTGTCACCAATGCAGGGTTCAATCTCACTCCTTCAATCATGTCTACTCTCCATCTCTTCTGCTTCTCATCCCATTGTGCACGCATCACTTTTTTCATCTTTCCCTGATAGTACTCCCTTTGCTTAGCATGTGCAGCAGGCATCTATGCATTACATGCTTCAAACTGTGTGGGTTTAGGTAAAGGTTTCAAGGCGTACAACATTCCCCTCAGATAGCCAATTATTCCCAGACTGAAGGTACCGGAGAGGGGAACGCCAATGCGTCCTCTTTCTCTGTGACCTTATACCAATGTTTAAGACAAATAATAGTGTGAAGCCCTTCATTCAATGCCATACAGGGAGTGGGAGTTTCTTCCGGGGAAGCCTCTTCCCCCCACTTTAGTCAGAACACGCACATCTCCTCTAACATCTCCCTAATGCCATTTAAACAATTCATTGTCCTTTCTCTTTTGTAATATGTATAATTCACCTTCAAATTGTAAAATGCTGGAGTTCCAACAAAATTGCAATTCATAATCCAACCTATCCCTCCACAGCTCCTTCACCCTCGCTCCTCGCAGAGGCTTACCCTCCTTCACAATTGCTCTTCACACACACGTTTTCTTAAACAACAATTGTCTGCTCCTCTAAAAGAATCAGTAGAAGTCAATCACTCAAAGAATGCACTCTTTCAGAAATGAGACCTCGACCAGCGGGGAGTCAATCAATCAGGGGTTTATCAAGCATGCTACTCACCCGTGAGGGTTTCAAGGTGCTGGGGTGGGTGTAGCTCCAGATCAGTCGAAGTCGAAGAGCCAGGTCTTGAGGCTCTTCCTGAAGTGGTGCAGAGTGGGAGAGCATCTGATGTTGACTGGGAGCTCGCTCGAGGTCTTTGCTCCGACGTAGGAGAAGGTCCTTCCTCCTGCTCTGTTTCTGCAGATGCATGGGGTCTCTGCCAGGGCGAGGTCGGCAGAGCGGACGTTCCTTTTGGGTATGTGGAAGGAGACTCTTTCATTGAGGTATTTGCGTCTGATGTTGTGGAGGGATTTGTAGGCATGGGTGAGTAGCTTGAAGGTTACTCTCTTCCCTATGGGGAGCCAGTAGAGGACTCGTGGGTGCTGGGTCATGTGTTCATATCGTGGGGTTCCGAGGACGAGTCTGGCTACTGTGTTCTGGATGGTTTGGAGTTTGTGTAGCAGGGTTTTGTTGATTCTGGCGTAGAGGGCGATCCCGTAGCCCAGTCTGCTGGTCATAAGTTTGTGGGTGACGGTCTTTCTGCATTCAGGGGGATCCACATGAAGGTCTTGCAGAGTATGCAGAGGGAGTTGAAGCAGGTGGAGGCGACGGAGTTGATCTGGCGGGTCATGCTGAGGGAGGAGTCTAGAATGATGCTGAGGTTCCATGCATGGTCTGTCAGGGTGGGTGAGTTTCCGAGGGAAGGGGGCCACCAGGAGCTGTCCCATGCAGTGGGAGAGGGTCCAAGGATCAGGACCTCTGTCTTCTCCGAGTTTAGTTTTAGGCAGCTGTTGTTCATCCGGGGTGCAACGTCTTTCATTCCTTCTTGGAAGCTGAGTCTAGTGTCTTCGGGGTTCTTCGTGAGGGAGAGGATGAGCTGGGTGTCGTTGGAGTAAGATACTATGCTGGGTCCATGCTGTGTGATGATGGTGGTGAGAGGGGCCATGTAGATGTTGAAGAGCGTGGGGCTGAGCGAGGATCCTTAAGGTAGTCCACAGTTGATCTCTGTAGTTTCGGAGAGGAAGGGAGGGAGTCTGATCCTTTGTGTTCTGCCGGAAAGAAAGGAGCGGATCCTGAATCAGTGTTGTTTCTGTTCTGTGCAAAAAGGTCCACCACACCATTCACAATTTTCCCATTCACACATGTTCCCCATCTCAATTTGGGGCAGTCGACAAGGTCTCACAACAGACCCTTACAAAACACAGCAGACAAAAACTGCACAGTGTCTTCTGCATCTTACTATATATCCTGGGATCTTAGGCCATTTCAGACCTGATAACAACTTCAACAACTTATCACCACATTCACACAACTATCACAACAACTCCGCCAGACATCCTACAGTCAACTCTTCTCCGCGATCTAATAACCACCACTCTCATCACTCCATTAATACTCACTTTCTCTCTGCCATTGGTTTCTCCGTACACCGCCGGGACTCCACTTGTTCTCCTCTTCCCATGTTTGTGTTCCACACAGGGGACACTATGATCGGGCTCTATAAATAAACTGGATCTTGTTCCTTACTTCAAATACAGAACCATCCTCTGTAGCTACCAACTGCTAGGTCCAATATTTGTCTCCTCAACTTTTTGTCAATGGTTCTTTTTATGCAGCATGAGAGGTAAGGAACTCATCAACTCATTTACTCCAAGACAAGATTTTTTCAGGAACTCAGGTCCACAACTGGATCTCGGTTAGTAAGCTTATTGTAAATTTTGAAACAGATTCAAGTATATCAGTCTCAGTATAACATTATAAAAGTACAAAGAGAATAGGATGTAGCCAAATCTCCCAAACCGATTTACCCTATACAACAAAAAGAAAACTACCAATTCAGTTATAGCCACATAGGATATCAAAAGGCAAAAATGTAAGTTAGATTGCATTGAGTTTTCAAAGAAGAAAAAGTCAAAATTCCCTAACTTCTTCTACACTATGTAAAAAAGGAAACCTATATTAAGCATGATTCCGCAGGAAAGCAAAAGGTGTCAGCTGTCAGAGTCCTGCTCAGAGAAAACTCTAACTGTGGTCATGTAGCCTAATACCACAATCGCTGAGAGGTCTATACCTTGAAGAGCCTGCCAGAGAAGTGTCAGCTCTCCCTAGCTTCATTAGTTCAAAAGCAACCATCCAATACAGGCACCTTCTACAACTTGGGTAACTTTCTACCATCCCAGCAGCCTTTATGGACTCCTTTCTCCACCTCCTGCTTCACACGGTAAACTTCCCACACATACTGAGTGCCATCTCTGTCTCCCGCAAAATCCATCTGTGCTTCGTTATCGCATTCCTTCCTAGGCCTAACTATCAACTGAACAATAGACCCGTCTCTAAACCAATGATGTCTTGTCTACCTGCAGTGGGAACACAAATACATGCAACATTTCAGAGTATAAGCAAAAACAAAGTTAAACACTAGTGGGAAACGAGTTAAACACTATTCAGGCATACCATTTGGCTAACTTAACATCACACAGGGTCAAATTACAGCTTCTATGTGACTTGTAACATGCATTATATCACAATTCTCAACATCATGAATAATCAATTTCTACTAAAATATTATTACAATGATAATGTTAAACTAATTCACAAACACATTTAAAGAATAGATTATACTTGGGTGTCAATATGAAGTTGGAAGTTATCAGTTACACTTCTAACACACATGTGGAATACTGTGGGACAGAGAAATACTTTGACATCTTGAACATGAACTTTTTTACTCCCAAATTAGTCACAAAGAATACATGTAAGTGCGAACTGCTCATGATTATAATGCACTCCTATGGGAACTATTAAAAGAGAGACTTAAGCAAAACATAAAGCATAAAATGATGCTTCTCCAAGTAATATGTTGCAGCCTTGTGTAGAAATAAATCACGGAGCTCAATGAGCTCAAATTATTGGGCCTTTATCACCAATGGTCAGTGTTGCTGACCATTGGCCTGTGCTTAAACATCTGATAACAGTAATAAATGGAAGACACAGGGCAGTCAAATCATGTTTTAAAAATATTTTTACAATCTCTGACAATACCACAAACTGCCTGTAGCTAAAGCAAAGTAATTCAGTATCCCATATCTTGCAAAACACCTAGCCAGTGTGCTTTTATAAGTCCAAAAGAAAAATCAGACAACTAAAAAGGAGGCCCTTATTTCACAAATTTACTAATTTTGGAGGAATCAGTCTCAGGAGTGAAACTAAAATTGAACCAAAAATGAAATGATTTTTACCCCTCCTCTGATGGCACTATATTTTACATTTCTACTTGCGGTACAGGGGCTTCATTATTCTGAAAACGAGTGGTCCAGTTCCCAATTCTATGCCCCATTAACACCCATTTGAGAGCACTAACCGTCCATTAAAACAGAAACAGAGGGGACGCGCCCATCTGCCTAAAAGCTGGAGGCCTTCATTAGTTTTTGCTATTAGAGCGTAATCTAGTGAAATATTACTTTATGGCCCGGGTACTTGCCACCTTAGTGCGAGCTGCCCCAACCTTCTGTCCTTGAGGTGTGGGAGGCAAGCTCCCTTTTGTTGTTCATCAAGTTCAGTTCAGCAAGTAACTGACTAACTAGTAACAATGCCAGTCATTACCAAGTCAATCCCTCCAGGTCCAAGTATCCCCACAGAGTGTCTGGAAGTGCAGAGCTACTATAAGAGATGTCTATTGGCTGTCTGGGTGGTCTGACACCTAGACACGGAGGAGGGGTTGTGTTGCTATCCCCTGTTCAAAATCTTAAAGTGAGGAGACCCCATTCTGTGAACTGATCCCAAGACTTGGGTTTCCCAGGACATTGATCTAAAACACCAGTCCTTACAAAGAAAGTAAAGTCTCAAGGAGGAGAGAGGGTGTGCTGCCCCTTTATATCCTTATTTGTTAAATACAACAGTGAAGTTCACAACCCCTTAGATCTTGTATCCTCAGGTGTGCTTAGTCACCATAACGCATATTTCCTAGTCCTATTCCACATTTTACAAATCATTTCAGGTGTTATTCCCCGATTGATGTGAATCTACACTACAGTATCCTGATTGAAAATATTTTCTGTTCATAAATGCACTCTGTTTGTTGAAACTGTTTAACCATGCCATCAATTATTGATTTTGGTGTACTACACTTTCTTTTCTAGTTGAGTACCGATCTTGGTAAACATCCGAGCTTCGCATGACATAGTCTGCATACCAAAAGACCTTGCTTTTTACATTACTACAGTCATTAAATATAGTGCAATGTATACTAAGTAATTTCCACTTTTCTGCCTTCACATTGGAACAGTGCATGTATTTGTATATAAATAGCAATATATTATTAAAATCATGTACATTAGTCCATCACTTCTGATTTCAATCCAGTCTTCCTCCTACACCTGGATGCATGTTTTAAATATTGCCAGTCATCTCCCACACCCCCAACTCCTTTTTGCATCTTGAGCAGGAACATTTAACCATGCAACCCACAGCCAACAACAGACGACAATAACAAATTCAAAGGCGATCAAGAGCAATTGTGAATGTGATAGAGTGCCACGTTATTCAGAAAATTGTAGGGGTGCATCATATTCATTGTTAGTCCGCACCCACATATTAATCGAAATTGCATCAAAGTGTGACTAGTAATGTATCACTCAAATCTGCTTATATTAGTATGATTAGATATGTAACCATGCTTTTCATGAAGAGAAATATCGTAGTTTACTGCAAATTTATTTTAGTCAATGCATAATGATTGTTTTTCATGTAGTGCGGTTCATTAGGTTTAAACTTGCACCATATTAAAGTGTAGTTTGCTTACTCATATATGAAATGTAATGAAATCAGTGCTTAGAGAGTGATTATAAAATGTGTGTTTAAACTGTGTAAAGGCCTAATCGCCTATATGTTTAAAGAGAAAGGCCTGTTCATTTTCTTATGTTAGCCAAATGCTGTAGGCCGAAAATGATTCCCCCCTGGTAAGGCTTTGGGTTTCAGGATGTTAGAAAATCTTAGAGAAGTGGAAAGTTTGTCGTTCTCATGTTTCTGTTGCAGGTGCAAGGACACTTAGCTCGTTAGAGAGAATAACCCTTTGTTTTAGGAGTTAGGATGGTAAGAGAAGCCAATATGGGAGTACACTGGAATTTTGGGATGATACTTTCGGCAGAGATGGTTCCTGGGATCCAGGGTCAAGCTAACCGTCGCTGGATGGGATACAAGTTTCGTTGGAAAAGTACTGGAAGAAGACCTGGCTGAAGAGGTGTGCCAGAGAGCATGTTCTATGTTTGGGATTTTGTATTAGGGACAGTGCCCCGAGGGTTGAGCAGTTGAGGCTTAGATGGGAAGCTAGAAGGAGCATCTTAGAGCGAGCTCTGACTAAGTGAGTGCACTTCTGAGGAAGTCTTCACTTCTGGCACCTTTTACTCTCTTGCCTGGGAGGGAAAATGCTAAGTAGGGATGTCACCAAAGAGATAGAGTAGGGATAGACTAACTGATTTTCTTTTAGGCTAATGACTTCTAATGTAGAGACTGGAGTAATTATCGCATTTCTGATGTTACTGGACTTGATTATTCTTCTTATTCTGAGTCGGATAAGACTCCTGCGTAGGATTTCCTTTGTATTAGTGCCCATTAATTTTCTTCACCTTTGACTGAGGTGTTTGTATGTGCAGTTATTCTTGGTTGTAATAAATTCCCAAAATTGAGAATTGGAGTCAGTGGTCCTTTTAGAGTTTAAATCCAACTTATTGATTATGTGTTAAAATGTGGCTTCTCCCCTCTACACTATTTAGCAGATAAAAAGATCCTGGCGACTTGAGAAGATTCTTGGTGATGGTAAGGTAGATAAGAATCCAGCGTCATCAGTTGGTAGCAGAGTAGGATAGTTATCTCTGATAGTGAGGGGAGATCTAGATCAAGATAAGAGTTTCTAGAGGCCCATAGAATTCGAGGGATGGTGACCCATCGGATGGTGAGCAGCAGACAACGGCAGTTGATGGAGATTGATGGAAAGTAGCGGTGCGGCGGAAAGCAGCAGTTCGTGGAGGAGTGAGTATGAATAGGGTGATGTGTTTTGTAGATTGTGGTGTTGATTTGATTGTGTGATGTCTTGCGGAGTTGGAATGAGAGTTGAGTTAATGTGAGACCAGGCTGTCAGCGTGCGCAGCCGGGGATTCTTAGACTCAAAGAGTAGTCTGAGAAGTTGTGGTGTAGAAGACACCCAAGGTAGATTTTATTGACGATTGAAAGGGAATCGTGAGACGTCATTGATTACCCAGACCGAGATATGGGGAGCGAATGCGTGAGTGCGTGAGCCTTAGGAGTGTTCCAGATAGGAGAACAGGGTTGTCACCCCATGAGATCCTAATGGGGAGGGCAATGCGATTACCAGCGAAACCTGCTACCGCTCTAATTAGCATCACTGATGACTTAATTTTCGACTACTGTAACGGACTGGCTGACGTAGTCCGTTCTGTGTCTCAGCAGGTACAAGCAGCAACTGTTCGAGCCTCAAGTGACCTGTGCAACGACCTGTGCCCGGGAGATTGGGTGCTAGTTTGTAAACACGTGAGGAAGAGCTGCCTGGATGTTCGTTGGCATGGCCTGTACCAGGTTATACTGGTCACGAACACGGCAGTGAAGTGTGGAGGGTTGCCGAACTGGGTGTATGCCTCCCATACCCGCAGAGTTCCAGCACCCTTGGAAGAAACAGCCCCTCTTGTAAATGAAAATCCAGCTGAGGTGGCAGGGCCATCTGAGAGGGCAAATCAATCTGTGAGGGTTGCTGACACAGTTGGTTTTGCACTGGATCGGGCTGAACGGGTGGTGTCAATCAGAGCCCCGAATTTGACTCGGACGGAGAAAGCGTTGCTGTGGGTGGAGTAGAGTCAAATTCAGCCGAAGAAGGAAGTAGTGAACAGGGTACCCGGAGGGAGAGTAGAAGTGCCACAAGAGCAGAAGAGGTTTGGCCCGTGACCCAGAGGCGGCTGAACCTGAGGTTGGCACCTGAAAGCGATCTTGCCCCAGTTTCTGAGACGTCCGAATCTGAACAGAGTGACGAGGAGCAAGCCCGAGGTGGTCCGAGGAGATCCAGAAGAACAAGAGTGCTGTGTCAAAGATACACCTCACCGGAGTGGACATATGCTGTGACTGATGCCAGGAGTGGTGAGCTTGGGGAGGCTGAAGTCCTTGACGCTGGTCAGTGAATTTCCGAACCTGAAAGTGGATGTGTTGCTGTTGGTTCCGGGAGTGGAGATCGAAGGAATACTGACTCTCACTATTCCGAATCCTCCACGTCTAAGAAGAATTCGTGAACTAATTCTGGAGAAGCTGGTTTTTCCAACATTTGGTTATGTACCACCGCATCAGGAATTAGTGTGGCTTCTTCTTGAACTTTTGCAGCACGTTTTAGAGATTCTGGGAGCTGATCTTATCTTGGACTAAAGGTGAACTTTGTTGTAAATAAAAGTCTAAAAGAAGATAACCTAGGCCTGAAGAAGAAATTTAGGGGCTTTCCGTCAAGATGACCAAAGAAGGCTAGGGAAGTCTTTTGTGGACTGTCTAAATAAGGAACTGAATTTGCAGGGGGATTTCCAGCTCTTGAAGTATCGTTCGAACTGGTTAGCAAGTGACATCTGGAGGAGAAAAGAGACTCATAATTGTTGCTGCTGAAACCAAGAATTTGAGAACTTTGCGAGATCATGGATGCAGGGAATACTCATCGTAGATCCAAATTAGTAGTAGGTACACTTGTAGGGTTAGTGATAGTTTCTATAATCGTAATAGTTGTAGCCTCACATATCGTTTCAAAAGAGCAGGAAGCGGAGGTACAGAGAACACCTAAACCTACCACTTCTAGCCAAAAGGAGGTCACTATAGGAGCTAAAAGAGCTTTACTAATTGAAGAGAGTCGTAGATTTCACATAGATTTGCCTAGAAGGGATTTTAAGCTTATTGCGTATGCAAAGCTGCAATATGAATATGTGGATGCGATGGATGTGAAAGACTGTTACGTGTGCATGCAGTTACCTGCCTCAGTGGACGAAGGTATCAGATACCATCATCTTCCACTGACGTATGGAATTTCTTGCATCTTGTTGCTTAGTATCTTCTATGACAGAGGGCAGTTGAGTATTTCTTTTCCAATTACGATGCAGTGCTTCCTGAAGTTCCAGCTTACAAGCATTTGAATAAGTATGATTACTACAAGTCAGAAGACAGACTCTGGAAGTATTTCATACCGTCTTTGGAACTGGATACGGCTTATGCTCATCGGCATAATTTGACCTGTTCATTGTCGGATGTAGAGAAGAAATTTGTAGATCAGGTGGAAGATAGATATAGAAAACTAACTCAAACACGAGATACAGGAGACAGTCCAGTAGATTGGACTGATGAGGAAAGATTACACAGATCCAAAGGGAGTTATGGTCCCATAGCATTGGACAAGGAACAGAGAGGGAAGTTGTGTGTGAGACGTTATCAGACCTATTATGAAAAGGTTCCGGTAGGCCAGAGTACGTGCGATCATGTCTTCACCATGGAAGATTCTGCTGAGAACATTCTGCAAAGCTCAGTGCAAGTGATTCCAACTGTTTATAATGTGTGTGGAAGGAATGCCTATGTCAGGTTGCCTGCGAATTCGTATGGTACTTGCTATTTGGGAATTATCTTTCCGAAGATTTACCAAGCAGAAGATTTGGAGCTTTTGGAAACTGGACAGCATTCGAGAGCAAAGAGAGCCGCGAGTGCAGGGATTGTGATTGGAGACATCTTTGGAGCAATGATACCGAGTTTGGGTGTGGTTTTGAATGATGTGAAGATTCGAAGATTGGCGACTGTGGTTGATGAGTTGTCAATGAATACAGCGAAGTCATTGATACTTGTGGATAGAGAGATGTTATCGATAAGGACGATGGTTTTGCAGAACTGCCTTGCTTTAGATGTGTTATTAGCAAAAGAGGACGGAGTCTGTACATTATTGAAAGTTCAGGAATGTTGTACGTATATTCCAGATAACAGCAAGGATCTGGAGAAATATATAGATAATATTACCACGATCCATCATGAGATAGAAGATTTGACCGAAGAGGGTGTGTGGGAAAAGATCGGTAAAGGATTTGGTCGCGTGGGAAGTTGGTTTGCCAATTTGGGGAAAGGGTTCCTTGGCTTTATGCCAAAACCCCTCATCATTGTTGTGGTTTGTGTGGTTTGCCTGTGGGGATTCATAAGAGCTTATAAGTGGTACAGAGGAAACAGAGTTGAGAGAGCGCTCAGAGCGAGTGAAGTGCGAATGGCCAGACTGAAGGACAGTCAATATCAGAACCTTAAGAATAGAGAGAGACTCCAACGGGGGAGGATAGCAACAAGTACTGTTTAGGTTTGTTCGTTCTCCAAGGGAGTTGTAAAATAGTGTGATAGAGCGCCACATTATTTAGAAAATTGTAGGGGTGCATCTTACTCACAGTTAGTCCGCACCCACATATTAATCGAAATTGTATCAAAGTGTGACTTAGTAATGTATCACTCAAATCTGCTTATATTAGTATTATTAGACATGTATCCATGCTTTTCATGAAGAGCAATATCGTAGTTTACTGCAAATGTATTTTAGTCAATGCATAATGATTGTTTTTCATGTAGTGCGGTTCATTAGGTTTAAACTTGCACCATATTAAAGTCTGCTCGTGTAGTTTGCTTACTCATATATGAAATGTAATGAAATCAGTGCTTAGAGAATGATTATGAAATGTGTGTTTAAACTGTGTAAAGGCCTGATCGCATATATGTTTAAAGAGAAAGGCCTGTTCATTTTCTTATGTTAGCCAAATGCTGTAGGCCAAAAATGATTTCCCTTGGTAAGGCTTTGGGTTTCAGGATGTTAGAAAATCTTAGAGAAGTGGAAAGTTTCTCGTTCTCATGTTTCTGTTGCAGGTGCAAGGACATTTAGCTCGTTAGAGAGACTAACCCTTTGTTTTAGGAGTTAGGATGGTACGAGAAGCCAATATGGGAGTACACCAGAATTTAGGGATGATACTTTCGGCAGAGATGGTGCCTGGGATGCAACGTCAAGCTAACCGTTGCTGGATGGGATACAAGTTTCGTTGCAAAAGTACTGGAAGAAGACCTGGCTGAAGAGGTGTGCCGGAGGGCGTGTTCTATGTTTGGGATTTTGTATTAGGGACAGTGCCCCGAGGGTTGAGCAGTTGAGGCTTAGATGGGAAGCTAGAAGGAGCATCTTAGAGCGAGCTCTGACTAAGTGAGTTCACTTCTAAGGAAGTCTTCACTTCTGACATCTTTTACTCTCTTGCCTGGGAGGGAAAATGCTAAGTAGGGATGTCACCAAAGAGATAGAGTAGGGATAGACTAACTGATTTTCTTTTAGGCTAATGACTTCTAACGTAGAGACTGGAGTAATTATCGCATTTCTGATGTTACTGGTATTGATTATTCTTCTTATTCTGAGTTGGATGAGACTCCTGCGTAGGATTTCCTTTGTATTAGTGCCCATTTATTTTCTTCACCTTGTACTGAGGTGTTTGTATGTGCAGTTATTCTTGGTTGTAATAAATTCCCAAAATTGAGAATTGGAGACAGTGGTCCTTTTAGAGTTTAAATCCAACTTATTGATTATGTGTTCAAATTTGGTTTCTCCCCACTACACTATTTAGCAGATAAAAAGATCCTGGCGACTTGAGAGGATTCTTGGTGATGGTAAGGTAGTTAAGAATCCGGCATCATCAAATGCACATTTGTGCATGCATATTATTGTGAGCGGGTGTGTGTGACTGCATGCGGGTGTGTTGGTGTCTGTGTGTATTAATGTTTGTTTTTGTTCCAAGGTGTTTGTGGCCATGTGTAAGTGCATGTAAGTGTGTGTGTGGGCATGTTTTTAACCAAGGAGCTGCAACTCGATTAAAACCAATGAAATACTGCTTGGGTAATTCACACAAAATGAGTTAATGTTTCTAGCTTTTCTAATTCACAAACGTGAGAGGCTTGCGGTCTTGGCATATGCCTTTGTTCATCTTCAACAAATTTATGAGTGCGGATGCGGGCAGAGGAGAAAATCTGCATTTGCACCCTTAGAGGGAAAAAAAGCAAAATATTTTCTTCACATGGAAAAAACATTTTTGCAATAAATGTAAGAGGCGAAGGTCTGAGTGAAAGTTAAATCATGACGATGTAATGCACATTATGCTTATTAGGTAAAGTTCCCGAAATTTTCATTATGCGCTTCGCATCATAACACTCCATCATTTGAGGTAACAAGCATTTCTAATGCAAACTGGTCTCGCATTTGTGAGAGTCAGAGGTATTGGCTTTGTAAATGACAATGTTTTTACCTACCAAAGGAGTGAAAGAGGAAAGAAAATGGAAACAGAAAGGATGCTAGAGATAGTAGGAAAATGAAACGGAGGTGGAACGAATCTGAGGAAAGGGGACAACAGGGAGGAAAAGAAAATGCAGGGGGAATGGAATCTGCAAAATAAAGATAGACTGGTCAAAAAGAGACATAAAGGGCCGGCTCTCTAAACTGTGGTAAGACCTGGCAGTCTCCAGCTTCTTTGTGTATGTGCTACTGAATAGTAACTTTACAAACCCTTTTTATAGGTGGCACATTAGGACCAATTCCCATCTTGACACTGCATCCCTCTATTGAGGAACACTGGAAGTTTAAAGGTACACTTATGTTCATTCGACTGGCGGCCGCTGAACAGTGGTCGGACGCCATTTAGAAATACTTGAAGATATTTCACTAAATGCTGCACCTACTACGTAGGGATGATTTCCAGATACAATATAACATTAAAAAGGAAAAGCCTTTGTCTGCATTCAGTACTTTACTATAGTAACATGCCATGTTCAAAGTACAAACTCACAGACATGTTTCAGCCTAAACATTTAGGACACAGGACCTGAGATACATTTGAAGAGATCAGGGCGGCAATAGTCATCATTTTGAAACGTGATCAGCACAGCATTATACCTTTCACTTGCAGCTGAAAGTTCAAGAAAACATGGGATTTGGCCACAGCCACCTCCAGTGCATTGCCAGGCAGCAGCAGGCGCGGTACTTTATCAGAGCAGGCAGCTCCCACTGATTGAGGTTTTTATTAACCCCTTGCCACTTGCCTGTTCCTGGGAGGCTCTCTGAGTAACTTCGACTCTTTTGGCAAGGACCCAATGGTCATGTGTAACAACATAGAAATTCGCTGCCTGAAAGGAAAGCTCTGATTTTTCACGAAGGCTAATAAGCTATGACATAAACGTAGTTTGAGAGACAGGATTTTTATAGCTATGAATCATGCTCTATTATGAGGGTGCGTTCTCAGACTGTCTCATATTGGAGAAGGCCCTTGTGCAAATAGTGGAACTAGGGGTGATGCCTTTTGTAAATATGTCACTTTCTTCACTACCAGAACTGTCCACAGTCCTTTACTGGGAGATGCTGTGATATGGGGCTGCAGACAGGCCCCTGTGAGTGGATTTAGGCCAGTGTTGTCTCGGCGCGGACTTCCTTTCTGCCAGCCTGCCCCTCCGAACAACCCCCTCCCCCCCCCACTCCTGCTCTACTGTCTTGTCTTTTACTGAGAGGCCAGAGGGGTTTGCACTTGCAGGCCAAGAGCTTATACCTTTTAGAGAACTTTAAAACAAACAAACAATTTGCGTGGCAAGGAATTATCTTGTGCTGTACATACTCTGGCTTAACAGAGTCAGTATCCCTGTAACTCTTGAAGTGTATCACTAGCTAAACAGAATTACAGTGAATTCAGCATGCCAGTGGCTGGATACTTGATAAGTCTTTTTTTGCTTACCGAGTCGCTTGGTGCCGTGGTGCACTCACAGGGTTGGGGGCTTCATTAAGGAACCATCAGGACTGTCACTGATTCTCAGCTCCTGGTGGCCAGTGCAGGCCCAGTGTAACACAGACACCGCTAGGGCCATTATAGAGGCAGGAGGATTAGGATGGCATGCATCGGAGTCGCTTGCTGGCAGTGTGTCATGAGTGTAGGAAAGTAGGATCTGCTTCTATGGTTACCCCCACTTTTTGCTTGATGCAATGCTGTTTTTGGATAGCCTGACTGGGATCCTGCTAATCAGGACCCCAGCCTCTCTACTTTCTCCCCTAAATTGTTATGGTAAGTACTTAGGTACATCCTAGATTGGATACTGGGGCATCCTTATAAGCCCATAGTATATGGTACTAAGGTATCCAGGTCATACGTACCCCAGAGGTCCCCCATAGGCTGAAGCATGTATTATGCCACCTTTGGGAGACCATTCAAAGTATCACTATAGGCCTGCCATTGCAACCTGTGTAAACTGGTGCTAGCACTACTTACAAAAGATATAGGTTTCCCTAGATCTAAGTTCACTGCACCTAAAACCTATAAGACACCCCTACAGCAGGCCATTTCAATCCTGAGGGCAGGGTACTCGGTTCTAAGAGTGAGGGTGCCCCTGACGTCTTCCCGGATGAACTGCATTCGAGCATGATGGCGGTCTCGTAACTTCAGAAGGAACTTTGTTCTGTTCCTTTATTTTTTTTATTGGATTGAGGAGATTCTCCGGTTACACTACATATGATTATCTGATGTAGCTTCAGAAATCGGAATTAAATACACACATATGTGGTCCATCTGACCGTTGACAAAACTACTATTCGAGATTTGGACCTTGCCTCCGTTAAACCGCCCTTGGATATCCATTTTTGAACATTTTCTTGAACATGCAATCTGCATTACGTTTTTAATTTGAAGACCGTATCACAGACCCGGTGAATATAGTGCATTCATTGTGCTTTTACCAGATAAAAGTTTATCGTGAGTTGCGGTATACGCTGTTTTGAATTCCAAACGCACCTGTGGAGCCTTGTCGATACTTATTAGCACCTGGGAATCTGATTATCCTCTAAAAAAAAGTTCTATGTATATATCTGACGAAGCCTTCAAATGTATCAGAATACAATCATATTAAAATATTAGACAGAATGTTTTTCTGAATTTCTATCATCAGATGAAGTCAGCGCTCTGATGAAGGATGGTACATGGTATTTCAGAAACGTGCGTCGGCACATTTGTGTTAGTTGTGTATTGTATATTTGAAATATGTTGTGTCATTTGTAATGGTGTCTTCAGTTTGAGTCAATTGTAATATTGTGAGTCTTTTTTATTCTGTTAAAGTTTTTATTATACATGTGTTTTTTTCTCTTTGTTGATGTTCTCTGTGGAGACATGTACCAAAATTATGGTTTTCTCCCGATTGGATGGGGGCTCTCTTGTCTGATATGAATTATAAAGAATACTGTACATGTAGAATTGATTGTATGTGACAAATATTATAAATATTTATTTTTAAAAAAGACAAATATTTGTATCATTTGATATTAAAAAAATTAACCGCTCCTCTGCGGGACACTCTATTATTTATCAACGTACGATGTTAATAATTTGGTAAGGGGTTGATTGTTGTATATTTCATTGTGAGCAGGACCCCCCTGCAGCCTACGGAGTCCATTCTCCTGGGTTGTAAGTGAGGCAGCCATATAACATGTAGAGGGGCACTGCATGACTATGTAATGACATCTCGAAACTGGCTGTAAGGAACCCTGTCGTGTTTGGTATCAAACATGTTGAAATCATAGCCCCACACCGTAAACGGTGTGGGAGGTGTGATTCTAAGAACTGTAAAGGCTCTCCGTTAGGTCCTCAGTGCTCCCGGTACCAATCTTCTAGACCCGGACAGCACCACATGGCTGCTGCCGACCGGAAACACGATTCTGCCCTCCTGCTGCTGAGCAAAGTTTGAGCAGGGGAAGGCAGAACAATAGGCATCTTGTCACAGGGAGGTGCGACTACGTCCCAGATAGGGTTTAGTGTTTTGGGGCAGGGTGGGAGCACTTGCCAGCGCCATATAGTCTGCGTGCAGGGCATATTTGTTGTCCTCCAAGCGTAGTCCAGTTCAAACCAGTTCAGGGAGCCATTGGCTCCCGCTCTGGTGTGAAACTGGACAAAGGACAGGGGAGTATCCTCCCCATTGTCTAGCCCCTCCTTATGGAGGGATCCCTTCATCGTCCCAACCCTTTCCTTAGGGTATTTAAGGGCTTACCTGTGGGTGAGTCCCTAGATTCATCGTGGGACACAATACCATTCAGACACCACTTCAACTTCGACTGTCTGGGCACTCTGGACTATCAAGGTTGCAACTGGAAAGACTCCTGCTGCTCCTGATCTCTTCACCCTGCTTGTCTGCCACCATGTCTGTGCCTGTGATCCATACAGGAACCCGTCCAGGGCCTGTGGACATCCAAGACTCCTGAATGAATTTCCATTGAAGTGATGGAGTCACTTCCCTGCATCTGTAGGCACCACAACCAAGCTGACCAGTCTGATTATCCTGTGCTCCTACAGGCTCTGAAAGGTTCAGCAACACAAGTTGTGGTTCTTCCTATCCCTCAGCCTGTTCTGTCCTCTCACCAAGTTTGAGACCAGCATCCCTTGTCGGAACTGCACGAACCGAACACCTGTGCACCACTTTGACTTGCAGTTGCAAAGGCTTGTTGGCTTCCTTTCACCAAGATCCTTGGACTCCAGGTAGCCCCAACCTCAAGCATCTCCAGTGACCAAGATCTTTATCCTTATCTCATCACTTGCACCGTGGGCCTGCTTCTTTGGTGAGCTGCTCGAGGTCCTCTGCATCTCCAGTGCCTTCCGCCTGTGGGTCCTCTTGAGGGTCACTTTTGAATCCTTTATGCTCCCCTGATTGTTTTGGTCTGCGTGGACTCCCCTGCTTGTGGTGTGTCTCCTGGACCTTTCTGGACCCAGCATTGCACCTTCTTCCACTTCCATGTTGCTTGCAGTTGCCAAGGCTTGTTGGTGCTCCCGCCGGACACCAAACCCTCAACTCTCAGCATCCAACGTGGGACAGCTTGTGAACAGCTCCTGGTCTTCCACAGCATTGCCTGGTCCTTACAGCTGCAACTCCAAGTGCACCGTCAACTCTTTTACGACACCCGACATCGGTGGGCATTCGTCTTCCGTGCCTCCTGGTCACTTCCAAGTGGCATAGTAGACTCTGTCCCCTCTGCTTTCAGGTACATCTTGAGTTGAATCCCCCTTTGGATTCCACCGGACACTTTTACCTTCTCCAGCATCGGCACCTTTGTGAACTCCTCCATTGGGTTCGACAGCGTTTTCCGACGACACTTCACACCTATGCGCCCAGCTCCCTTGGGGCAGGTATCCTGGTTCCTAAAGTATCCACATGTGGGGTGTCTCTCCAACCTTCTGTCTTCCACAGGATTTCTTCAGGGTCCACTGGGAAGGATCCTTCTTCTTTAAAAGTGCAACCACGACTTACACATTGATTTGGACAGAGAATGCGTCGTATTCTCACACTGCACTTGACCTCCGTGGGGCTCCTAGATGCTCACCGTGGGTGGTTTCTTGGGGCCCCTGCACTTCTACCGCCTCTGACTATTGTCTTGGCTCAAGTCGTGGTTCGCATACCATTATTTTATTATATGGTTTAGTCCCTCCCTGGTGACTACTGTGTATTCTGTGCTACTTACCTGTTTCTATTGTAAAGTATTGTGTGCATTGTGTATATCTCCAGCTAGGAGATATATGTATGTGTTAGTTTGAGTCTTATAATAAATACATATTTTTATAAATACACTGTGTGGTTCTTTTCACTTAATCTATACCTATAAGATTGTGTTCTGGTAAAACAAGCTGCTTTATACTCCTTCTGGACTAAGCCTGAAGGCTGCTTTTCACACGTACCTCTTAGAGAGCTTTCTAAGATTGTCTGAGGCCACTAAAATCTCCCTAAGGGTTGTCTGGATCAGTGCAGTGTGTCCACTTACATAAGTGTACATCATATACTGAGCCAGCCTCTCACATTTGTGTCTACGGGTTGGGATTCAAGCCTGCATTGTTTTACCAGATAATCTTGGTGTGGGTTAATGGAAAACCATCACTAATATTACGCACATTTAATACAAGCTTAGAATAAGTAAGTTCTAGTGAACTTAGGGTTGGGTAGTGAAAGGTCTAGCACAACTCTTTCTCCAACCTCAGAGACTTTAGTTCCCACTAAGTTGGGTAGGTGCAACACCTCACTACATCTAGTATGTCTTCTAAATGTGATGCCATAGGCTCTCTGCCTTCTAGATACAGTGACCTCACCTTCCAGGGACTGAGGGGCCTGTGTTCCTCTATGGAGCTTAAGACAGGGAATGGCCCTAATACTGAACACCTCCTAGAGGTGTTACTGTTGGATGACCTACAGAAAGCTAGTGGGTCAGATGAACAGGACAGAGTGGATGGGCCAGGGACAGAAGATGGATCAGGAGGGAACCCTCTTGTTGACCTTAATTCTGACCCTAACCAGGAGGAGTCTCATGACTCCCACATGGAGAACTCAGATCCCCCAGAGGATAGTGCAGATGGCACAGAGGGTGGCCCCAGACGTGGGTCTCCCTTCGTTGCTCCTGGGAGAGTCCAGAGTAGACTATGGAAGTCTAGATCCTCCCCTAGAGAAATACATGTTTCAGGTCATTCTATAGGGACCTCTATTACTAGTAAGAGGGACAATTCTTTTGACAGGGAGTACCAACTGCTTGAACTTGAGATAGCAAGACTTAGACTTAGGCAAGATCAGTTGGCCCTTGACAAAGAGTTCCTAGAAATTCAGAAAGCTAGGAACAACTTAGAACTTAGAGTCCATGGTGGCAGCAACAGTGTCCCTAGAATCAAAGAAACTTCTTTTGACCATAGGAACCTAAACAAGATAGTCCCTCTTTACCAGGAGGGGCATGATATCCATAAATGGATCACTGCTTTGGAGAGGATCTGCAAAGTTCAGAGAGTCCCTCAGGAGAAGTGGGCAGCTATTGTGTGGCTCTTCTTTGCTAACAAAGGTAGAGATAAGCTCCTCACTGTTAGAGAAGAGGATGCTGACAATTACTCAGTACTGAAGAGTGCTCTCTTAGATAGGTTTGGCTTAACCACTGAACAGTCTATTATTACGTTCAGAGACACCCAGAAGGCACACACCCATGACTGGGTAGATTTTGAAGACAGTGCTATTAAGGCTCTGAAAGGCTGGCTTCATGGAAGAAAGGTACAGGACTACCAAGAATTGTACATTTTGATTATGAGGGAGCAGACCCTTAATAATTGTCAGAACCAGCTTTTACATCAGTACCTGGTGGACTCTGATCTGACCTCTTCCCAAGAATTGGGAAAGGAGGTAGACAAATCGGTTCACACCGGGGTTAAGCAGAAAAAACATGTAATGGAGGAGACAAGAAGAAGCAAGATTCTTCTAAATCTCAGGATAAGGGTGGGGACAAAGCCAATGAAAAGAGTCTACTCAAGGGCCCCAAAAACCTGCATCAGGGGGTGAGTCCCAAAATTCCATGAAAGGCAAAAATAAACCTTGGTGTTACTTCTGTAAGGTGAAGACCCATTGGACAAAAGATGCTGATTGTCCAAAGGCCAAGGAAACTACTTCTACTACCACTGCCCCTAAGGCACCTGCTCCCCCTAGCACAAGTACAGGTGGTAGTACAGCAAACAAAGGATTAGTGGGGTTAACCTTGGGTACTGAGATGGGCTCTGACTTAGTCAGAACACCAGCTCAGGCTGTGTTAGTCTGTGATGGTGGCATGGATCTTGCCACTTACTAGTCAGTCCCACTAACTTGGGCAAGTACAGACAACAACCTTTATTCAATGGAAAAGACGCAATGGCTTCTAGGGATACAAGGGCCAGTGTCACTATGGTGACAGAGAAACTTGTATCCCATGAACAGGTCATACTTGGACAAGTGTACCAATTCACCAATGCTAGCAATGTCATGACTGACCATTCCTTGGCAGTTGTAAACCTCATCTTGGGAGTGGTAGCTGGACCTTAGAGGGTTGTAGTATCTCCAGACCTACCTGTAGATTGTTTGTTGGGCAATGATCTAGAAACCTCAGCCTGGTCTGAAGTGGAGTTCAGGACTCATGCAGAGATGATGGGCATCTCTGCCAGTGTGTTTGCTATCACCTGGGCTCAGGCCAAACAGCTCACCACTGAAAAAGCACTGAATCCTGGAAAAATAGACCAGGTACTTCTTAAGAGAAGGGACAGGAAGGGTAAGGAATTGACCTCCGCAAAAACTCTCAGTGAAGATCAGTCTCCTGAAGTGAGATGATCTTAGCCCCTGTGAAGGAACTGTTCCAGAGGAGCTTGGGCCAGATCAGGCAGAGTTCTTGGGGCAGGGGGTCTGTTCAGGGCAGATTTGAGTTTGGAGCAGCAGTCCTACCCCTCTCTTGAAGCCCTTAGACAGAAAGCTGTTGCTGAGGGAGGAGGGAATATCAGTGGGTTCCGTAGGCTCTATTGGGAGGATGGACTTGTATACTCTGAGGGTAGAGACCCCAACCCTGGTGCCACCAGGAGGTTGGTTATACGCCAGAAGTTCAGAGGTTTTCTACTCTCTCTAGCATATGATATTACTCTTGAAGGACACTTGGGGCAAAGCAAGACTTGGGACAGACTTCACTTTCACTGGCCCCATATGTCTGAAGACACAAAGGAGGTTTGCCGCTCCTGTGCCACTTGCCAAGCCAGTGGTAAGTCAGGTGGCACCACAAAGGCTCCCTTATTTCTACCTCCATTGGTTGTGGTTCCCTTTGAGAGGGTAGGGATTGACATTGTTGGTCCCTTGCACCCTCTAACTGCATCTGGGTACAGTAACATACGAGTGGTGGTGGACCATGCCAGTAGATACCCAGAAGCTATTCCCCTTAGGACCACCACAGATCCTGTGGTGGTTAGGGCCCTCCTGGGAATCTTATCATCCACAATGCAATGGGCTTGTTGAAAGGTTCAAAAAGACCCTCAAGGGTATGATCATGGGACTCCCAGAAAAGCTTAGGCAAAAATGGCATGTCCTACTACCCTGCCTTCTCTTTGCCTACAGATAGGTTACTCAGAAGGGGGTTGGCTACAGCCCATTTGAACTTCTGTTTGAACATCCCGTTAGGGATCCATTGGTCTAGTGAAGGAAGGTTGGGAGCAACCTCTCAAACCTCCTAAATAGGACATTGTTGACTATGTCCTTGGCCTGCGTTCACACATGGCTGAGTACATGAAAAAGGCCAGCAAAAACCTGGAGGCCTGCCAAGAACTTCAAAAAGCTTGGTATGACCAACAGGCTGTCTTGACTATGTACCAGCCAGTCCAGAAAGTGTGGGTGTTGTTGCCTGTAGACCCAGAAGCTTTCCAAGATAAATGGAGTGGACCCCACACCATCCTTTAACAAAAGGCAGAGGTCACCTACTTGGTAGACCTAGGTACTTTAAGAAGTCCCCATAGGGTACTTCATGTGAGCCGCCTGAAACCTTTTGTTGACAGGGCTGACAAGGGCTTACTCATGGCAACTGATGAGGGACAGGAGGAAGAGAGTCATCCTCTCCCTGATCTCCTCTTTCAGAACCATGAAGATGGATCAGTGGATGGAGTAGCCTTGTCAGGCAGCCTCGCTGATCAACAGCAGACTTATTGCAGGCAAGTCCTCAATCAGTATGGACACATGTTCTCTCCGACACCCAGTAAAACCACCTGGCGTACCCATGAAGTGGACATAGGTGACAGTCTGCCTGTGAAGAATAAAATCTGCAGACAGCCTGACCATGTCAGGGACTGCACCAGGACAGAGTTACAAAAGATGCTAGAATTGGGGGTCAATGAGCCTTCTGATAGCCCCTGGGCTAGTCCAATAGTCCTTGTACAAAAAACTCACACCAAGGGTGGGAAAAGAGAGATGAGGTTTTGTGTAGACTGCAGAGGCCTCAATGCAGTCACTAGGACTGATGCTCATCCAATTCCCTTGGCAGATGAACTCACAGATTCTTTGGCCTCAGCCAAGTTTCTGAGGACATTTGACCTGACAACTGGCTATTGGAAAATCAGACTAGCTGAAGATGCCAAGCTAAAAACAGCATTCTCAAACCTTAGTGGGCATTATCAATTTATTGTGATGCCCTCTGTTCTGAAGAATGCACCTGCCACATTTCAGAGGCTGGTGAAAAATGTCTTAACAGGACTGGAAGCCTATAGTGCAGTATATCCAGATGATATAGCTGTCTTTAGCTTCACCTGGGAAGATCACCTGGTCCACCACAGAAATGTTCTAGAAGCCCTGCAAAAGGCAGGACTCACTATCTAGGCCACTAAGTGCCAGATAGGGCAGAGCAAGGTTATGTACTTGGGCCACTTGGTAGGTGGAGGCCTGGTTCAGCCATTGGAGAGCAAAATCCAAACCATTGTGGACTGATTTGCTCCCACTACCCAGACTCAGGTCAGAGCTTTTTTGGGCCTGACTGCAGAAGACTATGTGGCGCTGGCAAGTGCTCCCACCCTGCCCCAAAACACTAAACCCTATCTGGGACGTAGTCGCACCTCCCTGTGACAAGATGCCTATCGTTCTGCCTTCCCCTGCTCAAACTTTGCTCAGCAGCAGGAGGGCAGAATCGTGTTTCCGGTCGGCAGCAGCCATGTGGTGCTGTCCGGGTCTAGAAGATTGATACCGGGAGCACTGAGGAACTAACGGAGAGCCTTTACAGTTCTTAGAATCACACCTCCCACACCGTTTACGGTGTGGGGCTATGATTTCAACATGTTTGATACCAAACACAACAGGGTTCCTTACAGCCAGTTTCGAAATGTCATTACATAGTCATGCAGTGCCCCTCTACATGTTATATGGCTGCCTCACTTACAACCCAGGAGAATGGACTCCGTAGGCTGCAGGGGGGTCCTGCTCACAATGAAATATACAACAATCAACCCCTTACCAAATTATTAACATCGTACGTTGATAAATAATAGAGTGTCCCGCAGAGGAGCGGTTAATTTTTTTAATATCAAATGATACAAATATTTGTCTTTTTTAAAAATAAATATTTATATTATTTGTCACATACAATCAATTCTACATGTACAGTATTCTTTATAATTCATATCAGACAAGAGAGCCCCCATCCAATCGGGAGAAAACCATAATTTTGGTACATGTCTCCACAGAGAACATCAACAAAGATAAAAAAACACATGTATAATGAAAACTTTAACAGAATAAAAAAGACTCACAATATTACAATTGACTCAAACTGAAGACACCATTACAAATGACACAACATATTTCAAATATACAATACACAACTAACACAAATGTGCCGACGCGCGTTTCTGAAATACCATGTACCATCCTTTGTATGCTTAGCTCTCTTTCCGAGCATTTTGGTTAGCCATCACATTTTACATGGTGTGATGGCCCCTGTCCCTCCTACTCGCTCTCCCATTGGACGTCCTCAGGGTCATATGACAATGCCATAACTTATGAGTGCTGGAGGTCTTTGTTGTGCATTTCCCTGCACAGCATGGTAAATGCAGCATTTACAGAGGGTCCGTGTAATTAACAGGCGATTAGTCACCTTCTATTGCGAACCCAAGTGAATTCCCCATGCAGGTAATTACATAATACAATGCTTAAAAACGTTTTCTTCTCCTTAGGGGAAATAGTATTAGGAAAGCGTCATTTGCATATTGTTTAATAAAGGACCTGTCATAGAAACGGTTTCTGAGCCATGGCGTCAGGGCTCAGTCCCCTTTACTTTCATTATGAAATTTGCAAAACAAACTCTTTAATCTATTTTAAAAATATGTGTAGGCTGCACACACATCTTTCTTGGGGCTGGGGCTGTTTGTTTTTGCTGTGATCAACTCATTGTGAGAGGCTGGCTCAGTATATGATGTACACTTATGTAAGTGGACACCCTGCACTAATCCAGGCAACCCTTATGGTGATTTTAGTGGTCTTAGACAACCTTAGAAAGCTCTCTCATTGGTAGCTGTGGAAAGCAGACTTCAGGCTTAGTCCAGAAGGAGGGTAAATCAACTTGTTTTACCAGAACACGATCTTATAGGTATAGATTAAGTGAAAAAGAACCACACATTTAAAACATATGTATTTATTATAAGACACTCACTAACACATACAGATATCTCCTAGCCGGCGATGTACACAATGCACACAATACTTTACAATAGAAACAGGTAAGTAGGACAGAATACACAGTGGTCACCAGTGGGGACCAAACCATATACTAAAATAGTGGTATGCGAACCACGACTCGATTCAAGACAATAGTTAGAGGACATAGAAGTCCCGGGGCCAAAGGAATCACCCAAGGTGAGTATTTAGGAGCCCCACGGAGGTTGTGTGCAGTGTGAGGACACAACGCGTTCTCCGTACAAATCAACATGTAAGTCGCAGTTGCACTTTTGAAGAAGAAGGGTCCTTCCCAGTGGACCCTAAAGAAATCCCATGGAAGACAGCAGGTTGGAGAGCCACCCCACCAGTGGATACCTTAGGAACCAGGATACCGGCCCCAGGGGAGCCGGGTTCATAGGTGTGAAGTGGCATCGGAATGCGCTGTCAAAACCAATGGAGGACTTCAGGAAGGTGCTGCTGCTGAAGAAGGTGAAAGTGTCTAGTGGAATCCAAAGGTAGGTTCAAGTTGAGAAGTACCTGGAAGCAGAGGGGACAGAGTCTATGCCACTTGGAAGTGACCAGGAGGCATGGAAGACCAATGCCCACCGATGTCAGGTGTCATAAAAGAGTTGACAGTGCACTTGGAGCTGCAGCTGTGAGGACCAGGCGATGCACTGGAAGACTATGAGCCATTCATGAGCTGTCTCACATCGGATGCTGAGAGTTGAGGGGTCGGTGTCCAGCAGGAGCGCCAACAAGTCTTGGCAATTGCAAACACCGTGGAAGTAGAAGAAGGTGCAATGTCAGAACCAGAATGGTCCAGGAGACTTACCACAAACAGGGGAGTCAGGGCAGACCAGAGCAATCAGGGGAGCACAAAATAATTCAAACGTGACCCTCAAGAGGACCCACAGGCCGAAGGCACTGGAGTCGCAGAGGAACTTGAGCAACTCACCAAAGATGCAGGTCCACAGTGCAAGTGATGCGGTGAGGATGAAGATCTTGGTCACTGGAGATGCTTGAGTGTGGGGCTACTCAAAGCCTGAAGATCTTGGTGGAAGGAAGCCAACAATCCTATGCAACTGCAAGTCGACTCTGTGTACGGGGGTTCAGTTCCTGCAGCTCTGACGAGGGCTACTGGCCTCAAACTTGGTGAGAGGACAGGGCATGTGTCAAGGGATATGAAGAACCACAATCTGTGTTACTGAACCTCTTGGAGTCCGTAGGAGCCCAGGATGAGTAGACCACTCATCTTGGTTGCAGTGCTGGAAGATGCAGGGAAGTGACTCCTTCACTTAAAGGGAGATTCCTTCAGGTGTCTTGGATGTCCACAGGCCCTGGACAGGTTCCTGTATGGAGCACAGGCACGGATGTGGTGGCAGACAAGCAGGGTGAAGAGATCAGGAGCAGCAGGAGTCTTCACGGTTGCATCCTTGATACCCAGAGCGAGGTCCAGCGAAGTCCAGAGTGACCAGACGGTTGAAGTTGAAGTGGTGTCTGAATTGTATTGTGTCCCATGACGAATCTAGGGATGCATCCAGAGGTAAGCCCTTAATTACCCTAAGGAAAGGGTTGGGAAAGTACATGGTTCCCTCCATTAATGAGGGGCTGGACAAGGGGAAGGATGCTCCCCTGTCCTTTGTCCAGTTTCGTGCCAGAGCGGGAGCCAATGGCTCCCTGAACTGGTTTGAACTGGACTATCTATGGAGGGCACCAAGGTAAGAGGGACAATTCTTTTGACAGGGAGTACCAACTGCTTGAACTTGAGAAAGCAAGACTTAGACTTAGGCAAGATCAGTTGGTCCTTGACAAAGAGTTCCTAGAAATTCAGAGAGCTAGGAACAACTTAGAACTAGAGTCCATGGTGGCAGCAACAGTGTCCCTAGAAGCAAAGAAACTTATTTTGACCATAGGAACCTAAACAAGATAGTCCCTCCTTACCAGGAGGGGCATGATATCCATAAATGGATCACTGCTTTGGAGAGGACCTGCAAAGTTCAGAGAGTCCCTCAGGAGAAGTGGGCAGCTATTGTGTGGCTCTTCTTTGCTAACAAAGGTAGAGATAAGCTCCTCACTGTTAGAGAAGAGGATGCTGACAATTACTCAGTACTGAAGAGTGCTCTCTTAGATAGGTTCGGATTAACCACTGAACAGTCTATTATTACGTTCAGAGACACCCAGAAGGCACACACCCATGACTGGGTAGATTTTGTAGACAGTTCTATTAAGGCTCTGAAAGGCTGGCTTCATGGAAGAAAGGTACAGGACTACCAAGAATTGTACATTTTGATTATGAGGGAGCAGACCCTTAATAATTGTCAGGACCAGCTTTTACATCAGCACCTGGTGGACTCTGGTCTGACCTCTTCCCAAGAATTGGGAAAGGAGGTAGACAAACGGGTTCACACCGGGGTTAAGCAGAAAAAACATGTAATGGAGGAGACCAGAAGAAGCAAGTTTCTTCTAAATCTCAGGATAAGGGTGGGGACAAAGCCAAAGATAAGAGTCTACTCAAGGGCCCCAAAAACCTGCATCAGGGGGTGAGTCCCAAAATTCCATGGAAGGCAAAAAGAAACCTTGGTGTTACTTCTGTAAGGTGAAGACCCATTGGACAAAAGATGCTGATTGTCCAAAGGCCAAGGAAACTACGTCTACTACCACTGCCCCTAAGGCACCTGCTCCCCCTAGCACAAGTACAGGTGGTAGTACAGCAAACAAAGGATTAGTGGGGTTAACCTTGGGTACTGAGATGGGCTCTGACTTAGTCAGAACACCAGCTCAGGCTGTGTTAGTCTGTGATGGTGGCATGGATCTTGCCACTTACTAGTCAGTCCCACTAACTTGGGCAAGTGCAGACAACAACCTTTAATCAATGGAAAAGACACAATGGCTTATAGGGATACAGGGGCCAGTGTCACTATGGTGACAGAGAAACTTGTATCCCATGAACAGGTCATACTTGGACAAGTGTACCAAGTCACCAATGCTAGGAATGTCATGACTGACCATTCCTTGGCAGTTGTAAACCTCATCTGGGGAGTGGTAGCTGGACCTTAGAGGGTTGTAGTATCTCCAGACCTACCTGTAGATTGTTTGTTGGGCAATGATCTAGAAACCTCAGCCTGGTCTGAAGTGGAGTTCAGGACTCATGCAGAGATGATGGGCATCTCTGCCAGTGTGTTTGCTATCACCTGGGCTCAGGCCAAACAGCTCACCACTGAAAAAGCACTGAATCCTGGAAAAATAGACCAGGTACTTCTTAAGAGAAGGAACAGGAAGGGTAAGGAGTTGCCCTCCTCAAAAACTCTCAGTGAAGACCAGTGTCCTGAATTGAGATGATCTTAGCCCCTGTGAAGGAACTGTCCCAGAGGAGCTTGGGCTGGACCAGGCAGAGTTCTTGGGGCAGGGGGTCTGTTCAGGGCAGATTTGAGTTTGGAGCAGCAGTCCTACCCCTCTCTTGAAGCCCTTAGACAAAAAGCTGTTGCTGAGGGAGGAGGGAATATCAGTGGGTTCCGTAGGCTCTATTGGGAGGATGGACTTGTATACTCTGAGGGTAGAGACCCCAACCCTGGTGCCACCAGGAGGTTGGTTATACGCCAGAAGTTCAGAGGTTTCCTACTCTCTCTAGCATATGACATTCCTCTTGCAGGACACTTGGCGCAAAGCAAGACTTGGGACACACTTCACTTTCACTGGCCCCATATGTCTGAAGACACAAAGGAGTTTTGCCGCTCCTGTGCCACTTGCCAAGCCAGTGGTAAGTCAGGTGGCACCACAAAGGCCCCCTTACTTCTACTTCCATTGGTTGTGGTTCCCTTTGAGAGGGTAGGGATTGACATTGTTGGTCCCTTGCACCCTCTAACTGCATCTGGGTACAGTAACATACGAGTGGTGGTGGACCATGCCAATAGATACCCAGAAGCTATTCCCCTTAGGACCACCACAGATCCTGTGGTGGTTAGGGCCCTGCTGGGAATCTTATCATCCACAATGCAATGGGCTTGTTGAAAGGTTCAAAAATACCCTCAAGGGTATGATCATGGGACTCCCAGAAAAGCTTAGGCAAAAATGGCATGTCCTACTACCCTGCCTTCTCTTTGCCAACAGATAGGTTACTCAGAAGGGGGTTGGCTACAGCCCATTTGAACTTCTGTTTGAACATCCGGTTAGGGATCCATTGGTCTAGTGAAGGAAGGTTGGGAGCAACCTCTCAAACCTCCTAAATAGGACATTGTTGACTATGTCCTTGGCCTGCGTTCACACATGGCTGAGTACATGAAAAAGGCCAGCAAAAACCTGGAGGCCTGCCAAGAACTTCAAAAAGCTTGGTATGACCAACAGGCTGTCTTGACTATGTACCAGCCAGTCCAGAAAGTGTGGGTGTTGTTGCCTGTAGACCCAGAAGCTTTTCAAGATAAATGGAGTGGACCCCACACCATCCTTCAACAAAAGGCAGAGGTTACCTACTTGGTAGACCTAGGTACTTTAAGAAGTCCCCATAGGGTACTTCATGTGAACCGCCTGAAACCTTTTGTTGACAGGGCTGACAAGGGCTTGCTCATGGCAACTGAGGTGGGACAGGAGGAAGAGAGTCATCCTCTCCCTGATCTCCTCTCTCAGAACCATGATGATGGATCAGTGGATGGAGTAGCCTTGGCAGGCAGCCTCACTGATCAACAGCAGACTTATTGCAGGCAAGTCCTCAATCAGTATGGACACATGTTCTCCCCGACACCCAGTAAAACCACCTGGCGTACCCATGAAGTGGACATAGGCGACAGTCTGCCTGTGAAGAATAAAATCTGCAGACAGCCTGACAATGTCAGGGACTGCACCAGGACAGAGTTACAAAAGATGCTAGAATTGGGGGTCAATGAGCCTTCTGATAGCCCCTGGGCTAGTCCAATAGTCCTTGTACAAAAAACTCACACCAAGGGTGGAAAAAGAGAGATGAGGTTTTGTGTAGACTGCAGAGGCCTCAATGCAGTCAGTAGGACAGATGCTCATCCAATTCCCTGGGCAGATGAACTCACAGATTCTTTGGCCTCAGCCAAGTTTCTGAGCACATTTGACCTGACAGCTGGCTATTGGAAAATCAGACTAGCTGAAGATGCCAAGCTAAAAACAGCATTCTCAAACCTTAGTGGACATTATCAATTTATTGTGATGCCCTCTGTTCTGAAGAATGCACCTGCCACATTTCAGAGGCTGGTGAATAATGTCTTAACAGGACTGTAAGCCTATAGTGCAGTATATCCAGATGATATAGCTGTCTTTAGCTTCACCTGGGAAGATCACCTGGTCCACCACAGAAATGTTCAATAAGCCCTGCAAAAGGCAGGCCTCACTATCTAGGCCACTAAGTGCCAGATAGGGCAGAGCAAGGTTATGTACTTGGGCCACCTGGTAGGTGGAGGCCTGGTTCAGCCATTGGCGAGCAAAATCCAAACCATTGTGGACTGGTTTGCTCCCACTACCCAGACTCAGGTCAGAGCTTTTTTGGGCCTGACTGCAGAAGATTTGTGAAGGGATATGGGTCCATTGTGACTCCCCTAAATGATCTTTCATAAAAAGGATGCCCAAGAAAGTTCAGTGGACACTGGACAGTAAGCTGTCAAAAGGCATTTGATGACCTAAAGCAGGCCATGTGCACTGCTCCCATCCTGCAAAGTCTTGACTACTCCAAAACATTAATTGCCGAGACAGATGCATCTGAGATAGGGGTAGGGGCTGTGTTATGACAACTTAATGCAGATTGCCAGGATCAACCAGTAGCTTTTATCAGCAGAAGGCTGACCCCCAGGGAGAAACGGTGGTCAGTCATTGAGAGGGAAGCCTTTGTTGTGGTCTGGGCCTTGAGGAAGCTGAGACCATACCTGTTAGGCACTCATGTCATTGTTCAGACAGACCACAAGCCCCTCTTATAAATCAAACAGATGAAGGGTGAAAATCCCAAACTTTTGAGGTGGGCCATTTCCTTACAGGGGATGGACTATAGAGTGGAACATAGACCTGGGAGTAACCATGCCAATGCAGATGGACTCAACAGATATTTCCACTTAGTAAATGAAGACTCAACTGGGCAAGGTTAGTCCCATCCCCTTATGTTTAGGGGGTTGTGTAGGAAAGTAGGAACTGCTTCCATAGTTGCCCCCACTTTTTGCTTTATGTAATGTTGGCTTTGACTATTCTGACTGAGACACTGCTAATTAGGACCCCAGTCTCTCTGCTTTCTCCCTTAAAATGTTATGGAAAGTACTTTGCTACATCCCAGGTTGGATACTGGGGTACCCTTATAAGTCCCTAGTATATGGTACCAAGGTACCAAGGGCATAGGTACCCCAGAAGTCACCCATAGGCTGAAGCATGTATTATGCCACCTTTGGGAGACCATTCAAACTATCACTACAGGCCTGCCATTGCAGCCTGTGTGAGCAGGAGCCAGCACCACTTACGAAAGATATAGGTTTCCCTATATCTAGGTTCACTAAAATTAATACCTATGTCACCCCTACAGCAGGCTTTTTCAATCCTGAGGGCAGGGTGCTTGGTTCTAAGTGTGAGGGTGCCCCTGCATGAGCAGGATACCCCTACAGCCTATGTAGTCCATTCTCCCGGGTTGTAAGTGAAGCAGCCATATGGCATACTGAGGGGCACCTAATGTTTATGTGATGACCGTCTTAAAACTGGCTGTAACAAACCCTGTTGTGCTTGTTGGAATCATACCCCACACCGTAAACGGTGTGGGAGGTATGATTCCAAGCAATTTAAAGGCCCTCTGTTAGGTCCTCAGTGCTCCCGGTACCAGTCTTCTAGACCTGGACAGCACAACAAGGCTGCTGCCGACCAGAGACACGATTCTGCCCTCCTACTGCTGAGCCAAGCTTGAGCAGGGGAAGGCAAAACAATAGGCATCCTGTCACAGAAGGTGTGACCACATCCCAGACAGGGTTTAGTGTATTGGGGCAGGGTGGGAGCGCTTGCCAGCGCCACATAGTCTGTGTGCAGAGTACATTTGGTGCCCTCCATAGATAGTCCAATTCAAACCAGTTCAGGGAGCCATTGGCTCCCGCTCGGGTACGGAACTGGACAAAGGACAGGGGAGCATCCTTCCCCTTGTCCAGCCCCTCATTAAAGGAGGGACCCATGTACTTTCCCAACCCTTTCCTTAGGGTAATTAAGGGCTTACCTCTGGATGCATCCCTAGATTCGTCATGGGACACAATACAATTCAGACACCACTTCAACTTCAACCGTCTGGTCACTCTGGACTTCGCTGGACCTCGCTCTGGGTATCAAGGATGCAACCGTGAAGACTCCTGCTGCTCCTGATCTCTTCACCCTGCTTGTCTGCCACCACATCCGTGCCTGTGCTCCATACAGGAACCCGTCCAGGGCCTGTGGACATCCAAGACACCTGAAGGAATCTCCCTTTAAGTGAAGGAGTCACTTCCCTGCATCTTCCAGCACTGCAACCAAGATGAGGGGTCTACTCATCCTGGGCTCCTACGGACTCCAAGAGGTTCAGCAACACAGATTGTGGTTCTTCATATCCCTTGAGACATGCCCTGTCCTCTCACCAAGTTTGAGGTCAGTAGCCCTCGTCAGAGCTGCAGGAACTGAACCCCCGTACACAGAGTCGACTTGCAGTTGCATAGGATTGTTGGCTTCCTTCCACCAAGATCTTCAGGCTTCGAGTAGCCCCACCCTCAAGCATCTCCAGTGACCAAGATCTTCATCCTCACAGCATCACTTGCACAGTGGACCTGCATCTTTGGTGAGTTGCTCAAGTTCCTCTGCGACTCCAGTGCCTTCGGCCTGTGGGTCCTCTTGAGGGTCACGTTTGAATTATTTTGTGCTCCCCTGATTGCTCTGGTCTGCCCTGACTCCCCTGTTTGTGGTAAGTCTCCTGGACCATTCTGGTTCTGACATTGCACCTTCTTCTACTTCAACGGTGTTTGCAATTGCCAAGACTTGTTGGCGCTCCTGCTGGACACCGGCCCCTCAACTCTCAGCATCCGATGTGAGACAGCTCATGAATGGCTCATAGTCTTCCAGTGCATCGCCTGGTCCTCACAGCTGCAGCTCCAAGTGCACTGTCAACTCTTTTATGACACCTGATGTCGGTGGGCATTTGTCTTCCATGCCTCCTGGTCACTTCCAAGTGGCATAGACTCTGTCCCCTCTGCTTCCAGGTACTTCTCAACTTGAACTTACCTTTGGATTCCACTAGACACTTTCACCTTCTTCAGCAGCAGCACCTTCCTGAAGTCCTCCATTGGTTTTGACAGCGTATTCCGATGCCACTTCACACCTATGAACCCGGCTCCCCTGGGGCCGGTATCCTGGTTCCTAAGGTATCCACTGGTGGGGTGGCTCTCCAACCTGCTGTCTTCCATGGGATTTCTTTAGGGTCCACTGGGAAGGACCCTTCTTCTTCAAAAGTGCAACTGCGACTTACATGTTGATTTGTACGGAGAACGCGTTGTGTCCTCACACTGCACACAACCTCCGTGGGGCTCCTAAATACTCACCTTGGGTGATTCCTTTGGCCCCGGCACTTCTATGTCCTCTAACTATTGTCTTGACTCGAGTCGTGGATCGCATACCACTATTTTAGTATATGGTTTGGTCCCCACTGGTGACCACTGTGTATTCTGTCCTACTTACCTGTTTCTATTGTAAAGTATTGTGTGCATTGTGTACATCGCCGGCTAGGAGATATCTGTATGTGTTAGTGAGTGTCTTATAATAAATACATATGTTTTAAATGTGTGGTTCTTTTTTACTTAATCTATACCTATAAGATAGTGTTCTGGTAAAACAAGTTGATTTACCCTCCTTCTGGACTAAGCCTGAAGGCTGCTTTCCACAGCTACCACTGAGAGAGCTTTCTAAGGTTGTCTAAGACCACTAAAATCACCATAAGGGTTGCCTGGATTAGTGCAGGGTGTCCACTTACATAAGTGTACATCATATACTGAGCCAGCCTCTCACAATGAGTTGATCACAGCAAAAACAAACAGCCCCAGCCCCAAGAAAGATGTGTGTGCAGCCTACACATATTTTTAAGATAGATTAAAGAGTTTGTTTTGCAAATTTCATAATGAAAGTAAAGGGGACTGAGCCCTGACGCCATGGCTCAGAAACCGTTTCTGTGACAGGTCCTTTATTAAACAATATGCACATTACGCTTTCCTAATACTATTTCCCCTAAGGCGAAGAAAACGGTTTTAATGTAATTACCTGCATGGGGAATTCACTTGGGTTTGTAATATAAGGTGACTAATCGCCTGTTAATTACACGGACCCTCTGTAAATGCTGCATTTACCATGCTGTGCAGGGAAATGCACAACAACGACCTCCAGCACTCATAAGTTATGGCATTGTCATATGACCCTGAGGGCGTCCAATGGGAGAGCGAGTAGGAGGGACAGGGGCCATCACACCATGTAAAATGTGATGGCTAATCAAAATGCTCGGAAAGAGAGCTAAGCATACAAAGGAGGGACATTTAGAGTAATGCACAAATAACAAGCCAGCATTTCTGAATGCCACCTGAAACAACCAATGGCAACCAGTGGGTGTGTCAAACCCAACAGAAGAGATATGTAACAGGTCGACAGAAGCTCGACCTAAAAATGTACTGTAAATTTTTACAACGAACCCTTGAGAAGCACCAAACATAAATTGCTGTCATTTGGTATGCTTTTGTTCAAATTCGTCTTTTTGCCAAAAGTTCACACAAAGACGCATTTCATGCTAAAATGTAGCTCTAAATGGCGGATTTACATTTTGCGTAACTATGCTTAATTTCACCTAATTTGGTCTCCAGTTCACATGATCACACCAAAGCAAATTATGCAAATTTTGCATGCTCCTTAAAAACAGTTGGCCTTTAAAAGGTTAGTTGAAATATTGGAATCCCATTGATATTAGGGAAACCTAGCTCTATGCTTAAGACTTGCTTTTGGTTCCGTTTACATATTTTTATTAGCAGTTATAGTAACAGAAGAAAGAGAGCCACACAGCAAGTGCATTAACAACGGATAAACAAAAGAAATAGTATGTTCAAATAGTTGACTGAGTTAACTAGAATACACAGAAAAGTAAGGTCAATCGTATATTACTTATAATAAGACAATATCCCATATACCCGTTGCCCTCCCAAACATATCTAAAGTTTTCCCCTGATTTTCTTTCATTGCTTAATTTGTCAAAATTAGAGATATTTATATTCTCCTGAGACCATAAAGTAACGTCGGCCAAACACTGCTCTTCCATATATATAAATTATGCAGGTGTGCAATCAGGACAGCTAAGAAAGCAAATAGGATATGTGTGTTTTTGATGCATCCCATCATAATTAATAATGGATCATATCTGACATACTTACATGCAAATTTTTGAATAATACCTCAAACCAATAAGGAAAAATTGATGGACAGGTCGCAAACCTGTATATCTTATCTGGTGTGGATACGTTTCATCTAGGACATTGTAAATTCCTAGTGAGATCCCATTTACTACGGGCCATATTTATGAAATTGGTAGTGCAGGGCAGCACAGCAAGTCAACTTGCTGCTCTGCCCTGCATCACAGGGAAAGGGCAAGAATACACAGGATTTATCTAATACGACTCATTGCTGTCCTTTCCTGCTGGCACTGCTTCTATTTTGACAGCCTAGCACCAACACAGGCACCCTTGCACCATGGTGCAAGGGTGCCTGTGTTGTAGGCAGAATTGTTTTGGTGCAGGTAGGGGCACCTTCCTGCATGAAAAAACAATAATCCTGAGAGGCGTTTTCCTCTTTCTATGTTTGCTGCAAAATGCAGCACACGTAGAAAGAGGAGAAAATGAGGAGTAATAAAGATATTTCTCCGCCTTACACCTCTCCTGAGAGGCATATCTTTTTGGTGCATTCCCAGGTTTACAACTGCTTGTAAATCTAGAAATGTGTAAGAAAAACATGGGAGTAGCGTGGGAACACCCACTGCAACACCTACCTTCCCCAGAGTAAGGCAACACAACAATTTGAGTGGCTTAAAAAATCTGATTTCGAGGTTTTCGTCATTCATGTACCATGTTGCGTTGGGCAAGCATGATGCAAAACTCTCATAATTATGTCTCTAAGTTTGGCAGAAGTAATACAAAAATCAAAAAGGGGCCAATAATGTTGTTAACGATGATTGGCTATTGTGCTGACCTTCAGGCTCAAATATTCAAGTTCTCCATCCTCTAACACAGCTTGAGTGATATCTGATGACCGGCATTGTTACTCTTTATTTACCCATGATGCTAATTGATTCTGCACCTTTTGTATGAAATATGATAATAGACTGACAGTCTTTAGTGGTATCTGTTTTAGAAAAACTGTGCATATTTTAGGAGACAGGCACAGCAGCTGCTTTCATATCGGTTAATATGTCCCTTATTTTCACATATCAAAAAGAAAATCTCTGGGGAATGTTATATTTCTTAGTTATCTCTTGGCATATTTTAACACAAGCCCCAGAATTTTTTTTTATATTAGTCCCGGGAGAGGTTTTATGTATGCAGGCTTTATCCCCTAAACTCCAATTCAGTGTAGTATATCCATAAACTTCTGGTATCTTAGAAGGGTTTATTGTGCCCTGCTATACATTGGCCCTGTCTATCTGGCTCTTATAGTTGACATGTTTGGGATTATAGTTGAGGACTGAGAACTGGAATAAAAATAAATAAGGCGATATATCAATTATCGCTTTTACAAATAACTTGATGGATGTGTTCTTTTTAACCCCTTCGCTGCTAGGCCTTTACCCCGCACCCCCCTAATTATTTCCAACATCCTGGGCATTATAAAGTTGCCTAGGGTTTGTAGATTTCCGTGGAGGGCACCGAGAAATTAGCCAAAATAAAGCTAATTTTTTGTTTTGGGGGGAAAAAGTGCTGCAGAAGAAAACGTCAGTTTTTTCCCCTGCAAATGACATCAATGAAGGTTTTGCAGCTAAAATCACCATCTTCTCAGCTTTCAGGAACAGGCAGACTTGAATGAGGAAACCACTTTTTTCAACACAGTTTTGGCATTTTACTGGGATATAGCCAATTGTTCCTAATGTTTGTGCTTTCAATGTACTTTCAGTTAGTGGTAGAAGTTTGTGTGCAACCCATGGTGAATCCTGGAAAGCTATACATTTCTGAAAAGTATATAAAATTCTGAATTCGACAAAGGGTCATATTTGCAGATCCTTCGAGGATTTTCCAGGGTGGGGTCGCCCACCACAGGGCCCTGCTGAAGCTTCTGAACCCAGCCATGCAAGGGAGCCCACCCCAGGCCCATGTGACCCCGTCCCAGGCACTTGGACATGCAGCAGATCACTGGAAGAGGGCTCCCACCCCAGGTCCCACCTGGGGCACTGGCCCGGTCCTTGCTTCTGAACCCAGCCAAGCAGAGGAAGCCTCCCAGGCCCATTGTGACACAGCAGGCTAGAGGACAGAGCACTGGACTAGGGCACCCACCCCATGGCCAAGTGGGAGCCCCAGTGCCCCGTTCAGATCCTTTGAACCCATCCATGCAGGGGCAGAATCCAATTTACTACACCGCGGGCCACGGAAGGGAGACTCTGCCCTGGTGGGCTCACAGACCTGGGTCTGCTGGCTCCCTGACAGACCCTGTGGAGCCCTGTCCTGTCTCCTCTGTGGTTCAGAAGCCCTGACCGGGTCCATGGTCAGGTGCTTCCAACTAAGCAGCCCAAAGTCACCAAATAGGCCCAACTATGCCCGATCGACCAGAGTCTGGTCTGGACTATCCCCGAGCAAATGCCACCCTGTCTGTGATCGTGGAACCCATTTCTCCCTTCCATGCACTTGGTGGCATGGAGGGCCAGTGCATAGAGCACATGGAGCATGAGCTCCACTTGAGATCTAACTGAGGGCACAGGCACGACCTCCCTCCCTGCCAAAGAAGGGGGGAGAGGGCTCCTGGGCCTGCCACTTCCCTTTGTCATTCCCCACTTATTCTTAGGAGAACAGTAAGCCTTGCACCGGGCCTGCAGAGAGTACCTCCAGGGTGGTTTTGGACATTATCGATGGTCACTGCCATTCAAGACTGAGCCCAAACATCTGCTGAGGGCTTCTTGGAGCTCTCCCAGGCTCGTGTTCCAGCTCAGTGCCCCAAGGGCTGGGCCTTCATGCAGGGCTGGTCTCGGCTACTTACCCCATTCCCAGTAGGGGAATAAGAGTGTCCTTCGAGATCTGCAGCCATGCCATGGGCTCAGGGTGCCACCTTGGGTGGGACCCTTTAACCTTCTTGGAGCCCATCTAGTCCAGCCCATCCCACATCTTCTCCCCATGGGCCTGCCCAGCACGCCCATTTTCCTTGACTAGTAAGCCCCCATGAATTGGAGGCTTATAGAAACCTGGGATAGCTAGCCTGCCAGGCCATCTGGTCGGCCAGCCTGGTGACCAGATGGCCCAGGGCGACCCAGGAACCAGATGGCCCAGGATGACCCAGCGACCAGATGGCCTGGGATGACCCAGGCACCAGTACCCAGTCCCATGGCAATCCACAGATGATAAGAGTGGCCGTGTACTCTGAGGCTGGCACTCAGGAGGCTCCTTCCCAGGGCTACTTGTGTGGAGTAGGGACTCCCCTCCCGCCATCTGGTTGCCCTGACGGCCTGCAAGGGATAATGGCCTCAGCCCTGCACCTGGCGGCGGAGGGCAGAAGGAGGAGGCTCACCTGTGCCGAGTGGCACGTGGTGGTGGCGGCCTTCCAAGGGCCTGCATATCCCTCTACGTTGGTCCAGTCAGCCTGGTGGCAGAGAGACACCCGGATGTGGTGGGGGGCTGGCGCTGTTGTACACAGACATAGACCAAAGCTTGACTCAGAGGATAACTTTCAATAGATCGCAGCGAGGTAGCTGCTCTACCACTTACAAAACCCTTACCCAGATTCAGGTTGTCTATAAATGATTTATCACTGGGTGTCCCACAAGGGCAATGGAAATGTTCGCTTGGGAACAGTGGCAGGTGGAGAGTTTGAGTAGATTGAGTGATTGATTGATTGATGTGGAACTTGTATAGCGCGGCTATCACCCTACGGGCATCCTGGCGCTTTAGACTGATGAGCCATACCAAGGGTGACAGAGGGGGGGACAGGGAAGCTGCCTGGATTAAGCTTTGGGATATAGCCAGGTCTTAAGACCCTTACGGAATTCAAATAGGGAATTGCACTGTCTCAAGTTCAGAGGGAGCTTGTTCCACATGCCGGAAGCTACTATGCTGAAGCCCCTTCCGCCTACCGTAGAGCGCTTGAATCTCGGGACTAACAGTAGACCAGCTGTGGAGGATCGAAGTTGCCTGATTGGTAAGTGGCGAACGAACTTATTCTGCAGAGGGGCTGGGCCTAGTCCATGCAATGCTCTAAATGCCAAACACAGAGACTTAAAAGAGACCCTTTCCTTAACAGGAAGCCAGTGTAGGTCCCTCAGTGCTCTGGTGGCTGAAGAGCTACGTCGCCTATCGAGCACTAATTTGGCTGCAGCTGACTGGATCCTTTGCAGTCCCTGGAAGATATACTGCGGGGCCCCCAAATATAGGGAGTGACAGTAGTCAAGCCTGCTTAATACCGTACTGCGAACTACCATGGCTCGGAACTCCCTAGGAAGCAAAGGTAGAATACTCCGGAGCAGCCGCAGCAGGGCGAAGCAGACATTGGCGGTCTTGCTGGCCTGAGATACCATCTGGAGGTCGTCATCAATGATCACCCCAAGATTACGTACCTTCCTGACCGGTGTTAGGGGTCCTTCTTCAGGAGAGAGACTAAATTCGGGAGGAAGATGTTTATGGATTTTAGATGGCGAGCAAAAGACCACCTCGGTTTTGCCACTATTGAACTGGAGAGAGTTCCTTCTAAGCCAGTCCGTGGTCTGGTTCATGCATTGCTGAAATCGGTCAATGGATAGTGCGTCATCCCCTTCTAAAGAGAAGGCCAGCTGCGTGTCGTTAGCGTAGTTCACCAGGCTGACTCCAAAAGATTTAATTAAAGGAAACAGGGGCCGTAGGTAGATGTTAAAAAGGATGGGACTAATTGCAGATCCCTGCGGCACCCCGTACGCAACTGGAGACCTGCTGGAGGAGAAAGGTGTCAAGGTGACTACCTGCTGTCTACCTCCTAGGTAGGATTGGAACCATTGCAGCGCTCTGCCTTTAACACCTATCTACTTTAATCTCTCCACCAAGACTGGGTGGCTCACCGTGTCGAAAGCTGCCGACATATCGAGAAGCACTAGAATCATGGCATTCCCGTTGTCGGCATGCATTCAAAGATGGTCCAGCATGGTAGTCAGAGCCGTTTCGGTTCCGTGGCCAGGACAGAAACCGAACTGATCCCTGCCAAGCAGAAGGTTCTCCTCCAGAAAGTGGGACAGAGTCCTGCTTACTGACTTTTCAAGGATTTTCACCGGATATGGCAAAAGCGAGATGGGCCTGAAATTAGCTGGTACCAGAGGGTCCAGATTCGGTTTCTTGATCAGTTGGGTTACCACTGCTAATTTCCAGCAGTCCGGTACAGATCCAAACATCAGGGACTGGTTGCAGATCATCCTCAACCAAGGAAAGGTATTGCGCCCATATAGCTTCCATATTTTGTGGGGGAGAGGGTCTAGGGGAGAACCAGAAGACACGCTTTCTATCAGGCTGTCAAAAACCACCTGGGAAAGTGGTTTTAGGTAGGGCCGTACACATGTCAAACAATAAGACAAGTGTACTAAGATGAGCTCAAGGAGGGTAGAAACCTCCAGCAGAGCAGAAGGGCAAAAGCTTGCTTAATCTCGATTTCCAGTATGAATACAGACCATAAAAGAAGGTCTTCATGATCCTTCTGACTTTTGGGGTTTCAAGCGGGAGGTGTCCGAAAAATTACCACAGGGATAACTGCCTTGTGGCAGCCAAGTGTTCATAGCAATGTTGCTTTTTAATCCTTTGATGTCGGCTCTTCCTATCATTTTGAAGCAGAATTCATCAAGCGATGGATTGTTCACCCACTAATAGGGAACATGAGCTGGGTTTAGAATGTCATAGACAGGTTAGATTTACCCTGCTGATGATGTGTTGTTGCAATAGTAATCCTTCTCAGTAAAAGAGGAACCATAGGTTTTCTGGAGTCTGATGAGCATTGGCATCAGGTGCCTTAAACTGGGATTCAGTTCATAGCACAGCGCCAGCTCTGCTTAACAAAAGTGGCCCACTAGGCACTCGCATTACATGCACAGCTTCACGCCGGGCTTCTTACCCATTTAAAGTTTGAGAATAAGTTGAGATCATTTTGGCCCAAGACCTCTATTAATTCGCTTTACCAGATAAAATGGGGGGTTCTGAGCACCAGCTATCCTGAGGGACACTTCAGAGGGAAGCATCTACTAGATGGCTAGATTAGTCTTTCGCCCCTATACCCAGGTTGGATGACCATTTTGGATGTCAGGACCGCTACGGACCTCCACCAGAGACTCCTCTGGATTTGCCATGCCCAGCCATATAGTTCACCATCTTTCAGGTCCTATCATGCACGATCTTGCACCACGTCCCTGAAGGAGTGGTCAAAATGGGCTGGAGGTTCACCCGCTTCTGGTTTCGCAGCAGGGTCCCACCTCAGCTGGCTCGCACTGGCCTCACCTTCATTGTGCCACAGGATTTCACTTGGCCCTCTGACTCAAGCACGTGTTAAACTCCCTGGCCTGTGTTTCAAGATAGTTCAGGTGTGTAACCAACATCACCACAGACCCCTGGCATCCGTTGTGGTCCTCCCCTCCTGGCAGTGCAACACAGTCAGGGTGCACTGAGCACAGTCTGCCCCAGTTGACAGTCAGGCCTACAGCAGAGGGATTGTCCCCCTTCTTCGCTCTGGGGCATACCGAGAGGTGGCTGGGAGTGGTTGCCGGGGGAGGGCATGGAGTTGGTTGAATCTCCCTCCCTCACGGACACTGCAAAGCTGCTGCCAGGGGGGCTGTAAACCTCTCCGCCAGAGTTGAGAGGCACCTGCCACTCCGAAGCATTCCCAGCTGACCCAGAACCAGTTGCGGTGCACTGCAGTGAAGGAAGTGTACCCTGCGGGCGCTGTGTACTAGGGCGTTGGTCCCGCAGAGGGGATCCACCCTCCCAAGCAACCAACCTTCCCGCCATGTTCAATTCTTTGGGCAGACTGAATGGACCCCGCAGGTTTACCTCTTGATAGTTTCACACCCTCTTGAACCCTCTCTGCAAATTTCTTTTCAACTTTCGCTTAGGGTACTTAGTGGTCAGTGCGCATCTATATGTATTAGCCAAGGCTGCTCAACCTTCTCTCTGCTGGGTAGGGGAAGGGCCTCTGCAAACAGGAGGCACTTGAGTCAGACAATCCCTGATGGGGTGGAAGCTCTTTGTTTGAAACAACAGACGAGGCTGGCCAAGCAGTCCTTCCCTAAACAGACTAAGCATGCCTAATTGATCGGGGTATACCTCGCTGGCCTGACCCTCCCCAGGCAGGCCAACCTGCATGGGGAGGTCGGCTTCAGGTCCTAATCTTGGCTTTGGGGAGGGCAATCTTGGAGGAAAAGCCCATTGGGCAGAGTTGGGAGGCAGGTGCGGACACGGGCCCCTGGGGGCCCAAGTGCCGGCCCAGGCCTTGGTGGCCCCTGACTTAGAACTGCTGGGCCAAAAAGGAATGCGTAGTACCCTGTCCCTAATAATCTGGAGGAAGGTTACCCCCTTTCTTGTAATGGGTTCGTACCGAGTGACAGAGGGGACTGCTGGCACAAACAAAACAACCTCCTGGAGCCCAGCCCTTATCTGAACTTCCAGGGCAGCCCAGCCATCTGACTGTCCCAGTGGAAAGCAAGACGTGCAACCGGATCCAGATGCATCCAGATGGCCAGCTCAGACAGCCCCCTAGTTGCACTGTGCTTTAACAAAAGAGTTGCAGCTTGTCCTTGCACGGGGACGGGGACTCTGCAGCCTGGGTGCTCACAGATCCAGCTGGACTCAAGCACGGGGCTGTAAGGAGGGACCAGAAGGGAGCTCTGGCCCGGGGCCCACAGGCACCTTAACACCACGGCGAAGCAGGGGAAGCCTCCCTGGGTCCATTTGACCCCGTCCTGGGCCCTTGTTGGTGGGGCAGGCTGGAGGAATGAGCCCAGGGCGGTAGGGCTCGGTTGGACACAGAAGTGACTAATCAGTTCATAAACTACAGTTAGATTGACTTATGCTTCTTTTTAAATGGGGTTGCTAATTCATAGGAGATGGAAGAATGTTTTGCACATTGTAAGGCTGCACTACCAGCAAAGTGCTGAAAGCACAGACTTCTTTTTTCCCAAGCACAAGGTAACCAACGTCATTCAAAGCTCTGTCATAACAGTGATGATATATAAATCATTCATATTGTACTTTGTAGTACATCAAGGGTCACTTCTGCCACTTATAAGGTCTGTAAATAACAGTTTTATGGTTACTCTTCCCTTGTCTACTCCTGCTACCCTTAGGAAGCTTGGTCTATCAAAATAAATTCAGCAACTTACAAGATCCATAGATAGAAAATGGGGGCACTGAAACAGTTGTAGCAGTGCCAGTGTTAACCTCGCTATTGGCACAGAATATATAACACTACTATCATATAGGAGTGCATTGTCGTTTGGTCTCATGCCAGACAGTGGAGGTGTGTAGCATCTTACCCCAATGTGTCACAGCAGCTGGTTGATAAAGAATATTCCCCAAAAAATGTCTTCATGCACTATCACTCCCCAACCTGTCAGGCTCTCAAATGTTCCGACCAGGTCCCTTTAAGCAACACTTGCCTTATTCCTGATGTTTAAGAGCAAAAAGAAATGAAAAGAGAACTTTATGTGTAGGAGTGCCATGGGTTGTAATGTACCATAATACAAGCAATGAATATGGGCTCCTTTAGCTCATTGTAAAACAGTAAAATTCAGGTACAGTTCCTGAGCAATCAGCCCATTGACAAAGAAGGGCATCAAAGTCCATTAAACAAGCAAATGAAATGCACCCTACTACCGACTTGGTTCTAATTTGAGGTGCAGTGTGCCCGTTTCACTCTTCAGTCGCATTACCGCTGTACTTGCTGCACTATTGATCAACCACGGCATCTGCTGCACTATGCATATGTTTGACAGAAAACGTTCTTGTTTGCCTTTCAGCATCTATTACATCATAGGTCATTCATTGAAAAAAAAATATTGTCATATCTAAAGTGTGGTCATTAAAACCACAGAGAAATCGTAAACTGGGATAAAGATGAGGAATTTTTTAAACATCAGGGTCACAATTTATGCAGAATCAGAAATATTGCATAAATGGAGAAGGTGAGTTTATTACACAGAACAAAGGAGCAACCCCAAATTAGGAGATGGCAACGTTTGCATAATTTGCTTTTGCATAGTTACGGAACATTCTGCAAAAAATGATGCAAATTTATGCAAAATGTAAAATTTGCATTTAGTACTATATTTAAATGTGAAATACATGCTTTTTCCCATTTTGGATGTGAAGATGCATTCACCCAAAAAATAGTACTAACAACACAAGTGCTGCAAACAAAAGCCACTAGTGTTCTGGTAAAATATGTTCCTGTGCTAAATTTGAGTAATTGCTCCATGACGCCTAATAATGTAATTTCGCATAGAACGCATAACACGCAATTTGCAAAACCGCCAGATATTATGCGGGAGCAATGGAAATTTCAACTGGGCCTGTTTTCAATGAGGGATGTGTGTTTTCTCTTAAAGTAGTGGACATTCGAAGGATTAAAGGGATTTATAAAAATACACAGTTACATATTATTAGATCTGTCAGCCTTAAGGCAGTCTTCCCCCAAACATTTTGCCTTCTCTCACCCAATTATTCTGATTTCGTTTTTGTTAGCCTCAGTACTCTGTGCACTTTACCACTGATGACCAGTGCTAAAATGCTTGTGCTCTCTCCTTCAAACATAGTAAGACTGGCTTACACCCAATTGGCACATTTAATTTACTTGTAAGTCCAGAGTTAAATTGTACCCCATTTTCCCAAGGACTGTAAATTAAATGCTACTAGAGAGCCTGCAGCACCCCTTGTTCCACCTAGTTAAGTAGCCCTCTACATATGTCTCTGACATAGTTTCTTCTTAAGGGTCAACTAATTTGATGCACCAACAAATCCAATGGCACACTAAAAGTTACTGATGAAGAACCCTGATATGTACCTCACCCCCAAGCCCGAACTGCCTACACCCGGCCATTTCTAAAGCACTGCCTAGAACTGCCGTCATGGTGGTTCCTGTAAATGCTTCTTGCAGTTTGGGGCAGGGCATCATGGAGCCTTGCACCAAACTGTTTTCTTGTTTATTTATTTTTTTAAATCCTGAAGCTGACTTTTTTATTTGAAAACAAAAACGATAATGGCCCCTCACCATAAGAGTCACCTCCCATGGCAAGAGGGCAATTTTATTTTACTATCCCTCACCGGCAGGGTTGGCTTGGTGGTGGTGGACATTAAAAAATGTCTCTATATATGCCCATTTTAATTGGGTGGATGGACATTAGGCCAATTCTTCAATGGACCTTATTCCTTCAGGCTGTTGAAGAAGTTTGGCTAGAGCGGTGACGCAGAAGTCACTGTCATACCCGAACCTATGGTCTGCCCGCATTTAAATAGGAAGGGCAGACCACTGTATTGGCTGGGAGGGAACTCCTTTGCACTGGAGTTCCAGCTCATCTAACATCTAATGTAGGGCCCTTAGTCTCTTTGTCGGGGCTTGGGATTCTCCATTGGGGCAAGGCTGCAGGCTGTATTTGAACAGATCTCAATGAGGCCAGATACCTTCTCGGCGAGGTCCCGCTGAATCAGATTTACTGTTGTGGGGAAACTTTGAGTAGGAGAAACCTGTTTCTTTAGCCCAGCGGCAACTCGCCTTAGGTGAATCACAGCTGGGCAGGTTTGCCCCAGTCTTCCCGAGGTCTTGAAGTCAGACAATTTTCAAAGTCCCAGGTTTTCAGGGCTGTTAAGAGAAGTTCAATTAGACACAGTCAAGGGTCAAAGACCTCAGGAACAGCACTTGGGTGTCAAGACTCACTCCAGCAGAGGCTACTAGCAGGGTCCACATCAGCTCCAGTTGATGCTGATCAGCATGGCCCTTGCAGCTTGTTGTAACACTGTGGTTTACACTGAAGGTGAGTGAGCTGACCCTTCAAATCCACTTTATCTTGGGTACAAGTGGGAGCAGATCAAGACCTTCACATCTTTTCACAGCTCTCAAACAGCAGGTGTTTTTCTTCTGTTTTTCCACAGATCCAGGTTCTGGTGAAGAACTAGCTTTTGGGGGAGGAGGGAGTATCTCCTAGCCTTCCCTAACCAACAGAGTAAATGTTCATTGGGCCAACCCTACCAACCTTTGCATCACTCCGTGTACCTTACTCCAAACAATCCCACAGTGCCCTTCACTCACTAAATTCAAGATGGAAAAACCCTTCTACCCTATTTTAGAGCCTGTTTGCCCACCCAGATTAGTGGCCAGGGTGTCTCCTCTTCCTCGAGCACTCCAAATTGGTTCTGGAGACAGCTTCCCCCAGTGGGTTTGGTGTGTGCCTGACAAAGAGGTAGGACAAAAGAAGGGTTCTGTGAAGGTGTCATCTGCTTCTGGGGAGGCTCTATTAAAGTGAATGAAGTACCAGGGCATTGCCCGACTGGTCAGAGGGAAAAAACATCTCCCCACAGCCAGGCCATTGTCTCTGTTCTGGGAGCAGTTTTCACACTTCACCAGGGCCACTATCCAGCTGGCTGTAGTTAAAGGTTAATGCAATTTTCCTTTCAGGATCTTCAAGCAGGAAAAAGGTAATATTCTAAAAGTCCTCTAACATTTAGTAAAAATCCGACTTAACCATTGAGTTGGACTGTTAATAATTATTAAAAACGGTCTTATTTTACTAGCTGGTCCCTAGTCTGAGATACGAGAACCAATATTTATTTATGCATCCCAGTCTTTCTCTATGGGCCAGTCTTCTTACAGTGAAATTAACATTTGGGGGACTGTAAGGATAGGTTAACTCTACATTTCTACATGCCCTACTGTTAAATACAATGCACCCTGCCTTGTGGGCTACAAGGTCTACGTAAGGTTGACTTATTAATTTAAAAGGGAGTTTTATCCTGTCAAAAGGGTTTATCATGACATCTGGGTTGCACTTTTCACTGAGCAACAGCCAAGCTACAGTTGTGCTGTAGTTTAAATGAGACATTTGACAGTGAACCATGCTAATTATAGTTTTAGCCAATTTTACATATTTTAGGGATAAGAACACCAGTACAGGCCCTGGTTAGCAGAATCTAGATGCATAAAGCTAGAAAACCAGCAACAATAGTCTACAAAAGATGGGTGTGACTACACAAAAAGAAGCATTTTCTCACAAATAATAAAAACGGGCTGAAACTGGAACAGAGGGAGGGACAGAAAAATTCTTTACTTATATTCACCTCATCATACAGCATACTTTGCAGTGTTTATATACTGTTTCACATATTCAGAATCTCATCTCATTCTTACTTAAAGGATTGTAATGGATTACTGCTTTGGGAAAGTTTGCTTTATATTACTCAGAACATCTTTCTTATCTTGCACATTTTAATTCTAGTTGTTTGATGTTTTAAATGAGCTATTTTATAAAATAGTTGTTAGGTAACCTCCCAGCTCTGATTGCTGCCAAGAAAGTTTTGGGGAGTCAAAAACAACAAGAGCTGGCATGTTCTTACTGCACCTCCCTCCTTGGCTATGGTCTGACTATATATTACAGAAGAGGTATTCTATGGATGCCACTGAGCACTATACAGACCAACAGAAGCTTTAGATTTGAGCACAGTCAAATAAGGCAGCTTTCCCAATTTCTATGACCCGCAGGTCAGTCTCTATGCTTTGATTAGATAGTTATATTAGGTGGGTCCAAAAACCTCAAAGAAGTGCCACCATAATTGGTTAGGGTGGTCCTGTTTCCTTCTCTCAAAGTGAGGCCATTAGAAACTGCAGTGACACAGGCAAAGACACTCCCAATACACTAGTCCAGCACTTGCAGCTGGGGATTCCATCCTCTGGTCTGTGACACAGGGTTGTTGTCCTCAGGGTGAAGCAAAGGCAGAATCAGCACAGGTCCGCTGGGCTTTTTCTGTGGTGGTCCCTGAAGTGTGCACACTGGCAAGTCACACTTACATGTTGACTTATCTTGGGCATGGAGATGACAAGAATTTTGGGTACATTTGGGTTAATTCCAGTCACACTCCCACAGAAATCGAGTTCTCCTGAGCTGCTTCTCTTTCAGGACTCAGTGGCTGAACTTCTCCCCCTCAGGTAGAAAGCTCCTGCTCCTGGCTCAACAGTCAAGCTGGCTCCCAGGTCTCACAACAAACAAATGATGGACGGAATGCTGACAATGCAGACATTCTCCCCCAGTCAAGAAATCTGGGTTAAATCCATCGTTCTTTTGCCCACTACGCCACCCCAGTTTAGACATGGCCATATGCAAATCAGTCTTGACCCTGTGCCTCATGGGAACAGTCCAGCCCGAACTGCCAAGCCATGTCTTCCCTGGACCGGAATCAAGCATCCTAGGACCGGTTTCTGGCTATCAGCCGTCATCAGCCAGGATAGCTTAACTCCAGTGGCGTAGTGAGCACGGGTCCCACGTCTGGGAATACCCATCCCACTTAGGGCGAAAAGCATTACAACAAACAAATGATGGACGGAATGCTGACAATGCAGACATTCTCCCCCAGTCAAGAGATCTGGGTTAAATCCATCGTTCTTTTGCCCACTACGCCACCCCAGTTTAGACATGGCCATATGCAAATCAGTCTTGACCCTGTGCCTCATGGGAACAGTCCAGCCCGAACTGCCAAGCCATGTCTTCCCTGGACCGGAATCAAGCATCCTAGGACCGGTTTCTGGCTATCAGCCGTCATCAGCCAGGATAGCTTAACTCCAGTGGCGTAGTGAGCACGGGTCCCACGTCTGGGAATACCCATCCCACTTAGGGCGAAAAGCGTTACAACAAACAAATGATGGACGGAATGCTGACAATGCAGACATTCTCCCCCAGTCAAGAGATCTGGGTTAAATCCATTGTTCTTTTGCCCACTACGCCACCCCAGTTTAGACATGGCCATATGCAAATCAGTCTTGACCCTGTGCCTCATGGGAACAGTCCAGCCCAAACTGCCAAGCCATGTCTTCCCAGGACCGGAATCAAGCATCCTAGGACCGGTTTCTGGCTATCAGCCGTCATCAGCCAGGATAGCTTAACTCCAGTGGCGTAGTGAGCACGGGTCCCACGTCTGGGAATACCCATCCCACTTAGGGCGAAAAGCGTTACAACAAACAAATGATGGCCGGAATGCTGACAATGCAGACATTCTCCCCCAGTCAAGAGATCTGGGTTAAATCCATCGTTCTTTTGCCCACTACGCCACCCCAGTTTAGACATGGCCATATGCAAATCAGTCTTGACCCTGTGCCTCATGGGAACAGTCCAGCCCGAACTGCCAAGCCATGTCTTCCCTGGACCGGAATCAAGCATCCTAGGACCGGTTTCTGGCTATCAGCCGTCATCAGCCAGGATAGCTTACCTCCAGTGGCGTAGTGAGCACGGGTCCCACGTCTGGGAATACCCATCCCACTTAGCGCGAAAAGCGTTACAACAAACAAATGATGGACGGAATGCTGACAATGCAGACATTCTCCCCCAGTCAAGAGATCTGGGTTAAATCCATCGTTCTTTTGCCCACTACGCCACCCCAGTTTAGACATGGCCATATGCAAATCAGTCTTGACCCTGTGCCTCATGGGAACAGTCCAGCCCGAACTGCCAAGCCATGTCTTCACTGGACCGGAATCAAGCATCCTAGGACCGGTTTCTGGCTATCAGCCGTCATCAGCCAGGATAGCTTAACTCCAGTGGCGTAGTGAGCACGGGTCCCACGTCTGGGAATTCCCATCCCACTTAGGGCGAAAAGCGTTACAACAAACAAATGATGGACGGAATGCTGACAATGCAGACATTCTCCCCCAGTCAAGAGATCTGGGTTAAATTCATCGTTCTATTGCCCACTACACCACCCCAGTTTAGACATGGCCATATGCAAATCAGTCTTGACCCCGTGCCTCATGGGAACAGTCCAGCCCGAACTGCCAAGCCATGTCTTCCCTGGACCGGAATCAAGCATCCTAGGACCGGTTTCTGGCTATCAGCCGTCATCAGCCAGGATAGCTTAACTCCAGTGGCGTAGTGAGCACGGGTCCCACGTCTGGGAATACCCATCCCACTTAGGGCGAAAAGCGTTACAACAAACAAATGATGGACGGAATGCTGACAATGCAGACATTCTCCCCCAGTCAAGAGATCTGGGTTAAATCCATCGTTCTTTTGCCCACTACGCCACCCCAGTTTAGACATGGCCATATGCAAATCAGTCTTGACCCTGTGCCTCATGGGAACAGTCCAGCCCGAACTGCCAAGCCATGTCTTCCCTGGACTGGAATCAAGCATCCTAGGACCGGTTTCTGGCTATCAGCCGTCATCAGCCAGGATAGCTTAACTCCAGTGGCGTAGTGAGCACGGGTCCCACGTCTGGGAATACCCATCCCACTTAGGGCGAAAAGCGTTACAACAAACAAATGATGGACGGAATGCTGACAATGCAGACATTCTCCCCCAGTCAAGAGATCTGGGTTAAATCCATCGTTCTTTTGCCCACTACGCCACCTCAGTTTAGACATGGCCATATGCAAATCAGTCTTGACCCTGTGCCTCATGGGAACAGTCCAGCCCGAACTGCCAAGCCATGTCTTCCCTGGACCGGAATCAAGCATCCTAGGACCGGTTTCTGGCTATCAGCCGTCATCAGCCAGGATAGCTTAACTCCAGTGGCGTAGTGAGCACGGGTCCCACGTCTGGGAATACCCATCCCACTTAGGGCGAAAAGCGTTACAACAAACAAATGATGGACGGAATGCTGACAATGCAGACATTCTCCCCCAGTCAAGAGATCTGGGTTAAATCCATCGTTCTTTTGCCCACTACGCCACCCCAGTTTAGACATGGCCATATGCAAATCAGTCTTGACCCTGTGCCTCATGGGAACAGTCCAGCCCGAACTGCCAAGCCATGTCTTCCCTGGACCGGAAACAAGCATCCTAGGACCGGTTTCTGGCTATCAGCCGTCATCAGCCAGGATAGCTTAACTCCAGTGGCGTAGTGAGCACGGGTCCCACGTCTGGGAATACCCATCCCACTTAGGGCGAAAAGCGTTACAACAAACAAATGATGGACGGAATGCTGACAATGCAGACATTCTCCCCCAGTCAAGAGATCTGGGTTAAATCCATCGTTCTTTTGCCCACTACGCCACCCCAGTTTAGACATGGCCATATGCAAATCAGTCTTGACCCTGTGCCTCATGGGAACAGTCCAGCCCGAACTGCCAAGCCATGTCTTCCCTGGACTGGAATCAAGCATCCTAGGACCGGTTTCTGGCTATCAGCCGTCATCAGCCAGGATAGCTTAACTCCAGTGGCGTAGTGAGCACGGGTCCCACGTCTGGGAATACCCATCCCACTTAGGGCGAAAAGCGTTACAACAAACAAATGATGGACGGAATGCTGACAATGCAGACATTCTCCCCCAGTCAAGAGATCTGGGTTAAATCCATCGTTCTTTTGCCCACTACGCCACCCCAGTTTAGACATGGCCATATGCAAATCAGTCTTGACCCTGTGCCTCATGGGAACAGTCCAGCCCGAACTGCCAAGCCATGTCTTCCCTGGACCGGAATCAAGCATCCTAGGTCTCAGGCAGACCAACAGCTCTCAAGTATGAGGTGCAGAGTTATGGCTGATGTTCCATTATTTCAAGCTGACTGGCTATCATTGATACTAGCCATGAGTAACATCAGCTATCGAAGTACTCTGTGGACTGCTCCCATCTTTGGTCATTGTGAAACTATGCAACTGGAACCGAGTGGTAGAGTTTGGGTCCCACTTTTTTATGCAGTTTACTTTCTACATATGGTACGTGAATCCACTATCAGAAGTCAAGGAACCAATTTGCTGCACTTCCTGTTCACATTTAGAACACATACATAAAGGCAGGAAGGACAGTGTAGGATCTGGGACAGGTTAAAAGATCTGAACAAAACTATGGATTTAAAATCATATGTTGTGCCACCTCTCCCAGTACATGTTCCAGTTGACACAGAAAGCAGTCTTGCTCCATTAGGAAGTTTGCTTATAGTGAACTCTCCAGACCTTCGATGCAGGCCCTGGATCACATGGGTAATTTTGAGCCCTAACCTCATAATTCAAACAGTATCTCATGCATGCTAGAGCAAAAAGAAAATCAGAATATCATTTTCACATGGAGTTGGGTTACTCAGGAAAGGAGTGCATGCCAGTTTACCATGCAGGCAACATTTCAGTCCCAACGGCAGCTCTGAAGTAGGAGACAGAATCTAGGAACACCATCTCTACTGATTTATGAAAGAAAAGGCTTTGCTTATTTCCTATCCTTGTCTTCCTCCCTACTTTGTATAGTTTTTGTATGTCTTTTGGATTTTGGCTAGGATCTCAAGGAGCACTGAAATCGGTAAGGCCTGAAAGAGAAATAAGACCTTGGCAGTATTGTCATTTTGACAGACCCAATTTGGCCTAGTTATGAGAGGTATGCCATCAAAGCAAGTCTTTTTTTTAGTACAGTAAAAACTGATGGTTCACTGTGAGAAGGTTCTCAACCTTTGGCTTGATGTTACATAAAGATATATTACGGTTAACATTATTTCATATAATGGGAGTCATTGCTCTTATTTATTTTAATTACATTTACAATTTTTTCTTTGTGATGGATTGGTCGAGAACCTCTACCTGTGAGGGGCTCCTTCTTGTTACATTAACTCATAAAATGTATTCCTTCACAGAGCTTCAATTGGCCACACAGCATTTGGTAAAATTGATTAAAATGCTCCACTTTTCAAGCACCTTCCATAAGCTGGTTTCCTGTAAGTCATTAATGGCACCAATGTAACTTTGTATTCCTCTTTTAATCCGGTTGCCAAAAGTCTCCCACCAATGTTCACGCTTCATAGAATTATTGCTATAATCTATCCAAAGAGAAATCTGCTTTATTGAGATAAAAAGTTGCAGAAGTCATCAAAGACTTACAACATCATGCCAAATATTCTGCAGCAGAGATTTCTTATTTAAGGTTTCAGCCTCCTCTACCTTAGACAGAACTTTTAATCTAACTACCTTGCTGATTCTTTTCAAGCTGACATTCTCAGCAAACAGTTAACCACTCACTATCACCTTAAGGGCATCTCACTTTCCTAACGTGTTTGTGCTTGAAGGTCAATTACTGACCAACCAAAACACATCTATCTCTTCTTTAATGTGTGAAAGGCCATAGAGAAGATGCCACTCATATAAGAGCTGCATTATTATAAGTATACAGAGGTCCATATGCCTAGAGTAACTACAGTGAAAGTGATGACATAGGGGGTCATTCCAATGCAGGGGTGTTGGACTTGGCCTTCTCTGCAGGGTCCTCCCCAAACTTTTTGCCTTTCCCCCTCCTGTTTTTGAACCCGTTTTTGTTGGCTTTTAGGATTCTTTAAGAATTACCACTGCTGAGCAGAGCTAAAGTATTTGTGCTCACTACTGAATACAAGGAAAAATTGGCATAATAAAAGTATTTACAAGTCCCTAGTAAAGTGGTATACAATATAGCTGGGTCTGTTCAATTAAATGCTACTAGTGGAACTACAGCAAAAAAATGTCACATCTGCCATTGAGTCAGTGTGTGGAGCTTTAAACTGCCATGCTGATCGGGCAAAATAAACCTTTTGCTGGGCCTAAACCTTCCTTTTTAATACATCTAAGTCACCCCTAGGTTAAGCGCTATACAGTCCATAGGGCAGGGTGCAGTTTATTTGAAAAGTTGAACATGTATTTTTGATTTTTATATGTCCTGGTAGTGAAAAATTATTTCATTAATGTTTCACTCCTGCAAGACCTGCTTCTCCCATAAGCTAAGATTGGGTGATAGGTGATAACGCTCGATTGACAACAGGTAGGGGTTTCAAGTTTGGTGGCTAAAAACTGTACCCCCTGTAATGGTAAAGTCATATTTTTAAGCCACAGTTCTGAAAATGCCACTTTCTAGAAACTTGGTAAACAATCAGAGACATCTAGCTGGCTGTTTAGTAGGCTGCCATTAGTTTAAGCAGGCTCTGTTTGCCATGCCGAAAGACACTAGTGTCAGACAACAATTGATGAGAGCTGACTGCACATCCTCAATGCTCCCTGGAATGTAAAACCAATTGTAAAACGAAAAATGTCATTTATGAAATCCATTGTCCATTTGGGAAACTTTATATTGGAAAAACAAGCCAAAAGATCCGACTTTGAATAGTCCAACATCATTTCAGAATTTGTATGAAAATACCTAACATGCCTGTGGTTGGCCATTTTTTACAAGCCAACCATAGTGACAAAGACATAAGGTGCCGATTCCGATCCAGGAAAAACCGGGTACGAACCGTCGGTCAGAGCGTTTTCTCCGTCCGACTCGTACCCGGGAAAAAATCATTACAAACATGGAAGTACGATTCGCACGGAAACACCATTTCCGTCCGAATCGTAAAAAACACCGACCGACGAAAATATACATACGAATGTGATCCGGGAATGCTCCGACGTGACGTCGGGACGCTTTCAGGCAGCGTTTCCCGAACCAGGAAGTACGATTCGAACCGACAGCAGTCCGGACGGCAATATTTTTACGGCACCCAAAAAGTGCCAGAAAAGCGAAGTACGCCGCGAAACGACCAGATTAGGGGGCCCAGTACGTGCCGGTTCCCCCCCCAGCCCACATGAGTACGCGCTGAACCACCCCCGTGTATGTACACCCGTGTACGTATGAGTCGTACCCCCCCGTGTATGTACACCCGTGTACGTACGAGTCGTACCCCCACCTGTGTATGTACGGTGCGTACCCCCAGTGCTACGCACTGGGGGTACGCACCGTACATACACGGGTGGGGGTACGACTCGTACGTACACGGGTGTACATACACGGGTGGGGGTACGACTCGTACATACATGGGTGTACATACACGGGGGTTCGGCGCGTAATCATGGGGGCTGGGGGGGGGTCGGCGCGTATGCGGGCACATGTCTCCATGGTTGCTATGGGAGTTCGGTCCGTACGGTGCATTTTCCATACGGTTGTAACATCAGACGCACGGGATGGATCGTACTTGCGCGCTCGGACTTCACTTTTCACATTTGTACGTAAAATCGTTCGGGGATGTGTCGGACACTTTTTCCGACCCGAGGACGTGTGGGGAAATTTTCCAAATGCGATTCGTATGGACTTTTTCCCATACGAATCGTACTTGGCAGTTTGTACGCTACTTGTACGATTCGTACGGTAAAAAGACCGGATACGAGTCGTACGGGGAAAATTTTTCCAGGATCGGAATCGGCACCTAAATGGACAGTTCTTTGGGCTGTGAAACAGGCGCAATGAGGTGGAGACATAGAACATGTCTTACTTCAAAAAGAAGCCTTCCTCATCCTCAAGTCCAATAGCACGGTAACGGCTTGAATGAAATGTCCAAGATTTCAATGGCGTAATTCACAGAAAGAAGCTGAATAGTTGTAACTATGCATTTTCTGTACAATATACTGACTTTGATCCTCTGCGCTCAAAATGTAGTACGAGTAGTCCACCGCTTTATGAAGGGCCTACAAGACCCAGCATTCCTTGTTAACCCCTGCTAAGAATACGAACATGGATCAGGAAGTCTATTCCAACTTGAGTAAGTATAGCTGTGCTGAAAGCTCTCTGTATTCCAATTATGACCGGGATGTATACTCGCGGCATGTGGTTAAAGCACAAGTGAGTCACCGAGAATGAATACAATGGGGCAGATTTACAAGCCGCTTGCGTCACTTTTGCGTCATTTTCCCCATGTTAAAAATGACGCAAAAGTGGCTTGTAAATCTGCACCAATGTATCTAATCGAGAGCGCACCGAGACGCAACGGTTGTTACAATAATTTTGACCATGTTTAAATTTACAGATAATTCGCGCGGAAGTGCCCGCCACGCCTTGAAAACAACGAAGCGTCTTATTTCTCAAAAATTAGATTTATGAATGCTCGTTGGTTAACAAAATATTCTGCATCAAGTAAATCTGACTCTGAGCTTGAAAAAACCTGTAATCGCGGAAAGCCTGAAATAACGGTAAACAATTGAGTTTCCCTTCCCTACTTAGAAACAACGCTCATTTGCTCAAAGGCAATAGAAAGCGCCTGTAGGATGGATTAAGAGAGCTCGTCTTTAAGTGAGTAGAATTTACTCGAATTGTAATAATCACTAAACGTGTACACTATATCACACTATATTGGATTAGAAGATCGTAACTGAGTGTTCCTTTGACATTTTTAGAGAAATATGCTCACAACTTGCTGAATGAATTCTGAAATCTAATAATAAGGCACACTCTATACTGGCTGTCTTTAAGAGTGGTTATAGATAGATGAAAGGGAGGGCGAAATGCTTTCTAAACCAAATATGTGTTTTGCTTTTCTGTTTATTGATTTGCAGAATCCAGTCTCAGCCCTAAAAAATCCCGTATAATAAAGTGGGATTTGAAACGCGTTGGCATAAATTACCATAAGGGGACGAATGTTAACACAAACATATATAGCAACAGGGAAAATAATGTACCAAAAATGTATATCCTCTGTTGCCTAAAATATATATCTCCCTTTGGTTTGTAACCTGTGGTTGTTCTTTTGAAATTGTTGTTGTGGGTTACTTTCCGCACTGTTTTGTTGTTTGTTATTGACTGGAACATCTTCACAACTGGTTACTAATTGTTTGTTGTTCTAAAATGGTTTTGATGGTTATGTAATTTGTGATGCGTTTTGATTTCTGTCTCTTTTGAATATATAAAAAATGATGAATAATGAGCAAATATGAATTAATAAATGATGTTGACCATCTAATTAGGTAGTTTGGTCTTAGCCTGCTTAGACTAGTGACAGCCTACTAAACAGCCAGCTAGAAGTCTCTGATTGTTTAGCATTTATCGGCCCATTCTAGCTGTGTTAAGGGGCTACCCCTTCTATATTTAACTTCTAGAAACTTGGCATTTTCTTGTCCCAACCATTTGGTGCCAGCAGCTTGTATCCTGGGTCACACGACTAGGTATATCTGGCAGTTGGTCTTTGTGTATTACTCACAGAAAGTGAGACAAAGGAGGAATAGGTGATGGCAGGATGGGCAATCTTTGACTTGATAGGGGTGCAGAGCTGTCACCTTCCACTTCCACAATTTCACATCACAAAGACTCTGACTTAGCACACTGACAAAGGATTTCACACTAGTTCTTCTGCCCCAGACAACCTGGGGTCAGGGCAGGGTGGCAGGAAATTCCATACACCTGTGTAGGGGGAGAACTCTGGAAGCTTCTCCCACATGAGAATGGGCACCACATATAACTAGTGGACTCTCAGGTCATCAGTATACATCTGGACCTGTGGAAGGCTCAGAAGAAGGATTGCTGTGCTGCTCTGCTGCAAGAAGGACTGCCCTGCTACTCTGCTGCATCTGTGAGAAAGACTGGACCTGCACCATGAACCCAGGACCATCAGAGTGACTCCAAGAGATAGTAGGCTGGTCTCCTGATTAGAGCCTCATGAACATTCAACCATCTTCAACCCTCCAACTAGACTCTGCCTGCTGTTAGACCTAACTCTCCAAGTGGTGCCACTCTAGTCCTGAATCCTCGGAATTGGGGCTAAACGTGCTCTGTCAACCTGTCTGTGGTCTCATTGGAACCAACGGAGCGCAACACATCCTCGATGTGGACCTCGCAGCTTATCATCGGAACCCATGCAGCGTAATGCATCTTCGATGCTAGCCTGCATCGCAAGCCTCGCAGCTCATCAGAACAACCACTTCACAATGCATTCTCGATGCACGCCCACATCGCAGCTCTCGCAGCTCATCAGAACTGCCACTGCGCAGCACATCTCCGATGCTGACCTTGCATCGTTTATTGGGACCACCAATACACTGCAGAGCTCCACAACCAGTATTTAAGTTATATTTCTAAGTGAGACTAACTTTGTCCCTGTATCCAGCCTGAGCACCATCATGTTTATCCTTTTAACTTTGTCAAGATCAGGCACTACCAGATAACCACAGTTGGCGCTTTGTGCTTTTAAGGACTATTTTTAGGTACATCTTTAAAATTGCATAGCTCCAGGTCTACTAATTGGATTTTTGTTATTTTGGTATCAAATAATATATATATATATATATAAATATATATATATATTGGCGGTTACCAGTAGATATAGTTAGGACCTATTTTCCATAGGAAATCCGCAACATTCTATTCCCAATAAGTCTGGCACCGGTTGATGAATCTTCGCAAAATTTTCCAAACTTTTGGCCAGCTCTGGTCCACTCCTATCCTGAAAGTCGAGGGCCCTGGGGACTGCCACCCCCCAGGGCCGGCTCCTACTGTGTCCTGGGGTGCCCACCCCAGGACACTGTTGTTTGCTATGAGACGGTCGGAGTCTCCCGCCCTCCCATAGCAAACCTGCTCTCTCTTTCAAAATCCAAACGATATTGCTTTTCCACACGGGGAGCTGCATGTCAGCAGCCCCCCATGTGGAAAAGCAATGCCAGCTCCCAAAGGACGCAGGGAGCCGGCTGGGACCGTGGGGGCGTTGGGGCTCCTCCCACGGTCCCCAGGGTTTTTTAACAAACCCCGGGAGATGGGGTCCTCGGGGATAATAAAAATTAGTGATAGGGGTTTTTTTTTTTTTTTACGGTAAAATTAGGAGTCGCGCATCCTAACGCGTTGGGTGCACGATTTCTCTCGCATAGGGTGCGCGGTTCCTAACGCGTTGGGTGCGCGACTCCAAGGAAAAAATGGTTAAAAAAAATAACAAAGTATTAAAAATAAAGTTTAAAAAATATAAAAAATTGTTGTAAAAAGATTTCAATTAAAACAAATCATTAAAAACAAATAATATTTTTAATTTTTAAAAGAATTAATTGAAAAATAAACTTTAAAAAATTGTGAAAAACAATATAAAAAACATAATTAAAGGAATTGATACACTGAAATATAAAGATTTAGAAATCCTATGAAAATTATTAAACATCATAGCTTTAGAGATAAGTTATAGATAGGAATTAGCATTTAAAAAAACCTTTGAAATTCACTTAAAAAACCATAGGTTTCAGGTATGTTATAGTTAGGAAATAGCATTTAAGAAACCTTTGAAATTCACTGAAAAAACCATAGGTTTCAGGCATGTTATAGTTAGGAATTAGCATTTAAAAAACCTTAGAAATTCACTGAAAAAAACATAGGTTTCAGGGGCGCTATAGTTAGCTGGACATTTCCCTCATACAAAACCCTAGAAATTCCCCGTTATAGTTAGTTCAGCTAACTATAACTCGCGCCCCCGCAATGCACTGCTGATGACGTCACATATTACATTACTCATGACATGGTCAGTGACATCACTTTTTTTTTTTTTTGTCCTCATATAAGCCGCCAGTCTATACTCTGGATGGAAATCCCATATGCCTTTCACATTGTCTATTGATACCGCCCTGGACTCAATGCGTTGCAATAGGGGTCGCCCAGAGGTAGGCAGTTTCCTTGTCCCACTCCCCTGGCCTATGATGAAATACCTCAGGGCTGGGGAGGACCGGATCAAAACAAACCTCTGGCATAATCATCGGACCATTATGTCGACAGCCAGGCCACCAATTCCGACCACGCGTTATCCGTATTCTCTGCTTGGCACGCCATATCCATCTTGCTGACTTCTATAATATTTCGTAAGCAGTCAGTAAACCTGGGGGGGGCCGTTGACTTCCATTCTTTGCATATCTCTCTCCTAGCTATAACCATCACAAAGAATATAAATTATGTGGAATAATATTAACGTTATAACCGGGTGGTAGGCCAAAAAAAACTAACCTCGGAGAGCATATAATGGTAGTTGTTAAAACTTTCCCCAGGAAGTCAAAAATCTCTTGCCAATATTCGAGAATCTTTGGACACTCTAAAAATATATGAGTGTCATCAGCTGACAGAAGTTTACAGCGTGGGCAACAGTAGCTCACTCGTGGGACCCTGGTCAATCTAGCAGGGGTCCAATATACCCGATAGGCCGTGAACAGATGGTTTCTCCTTAGATTGGCTGGTTTTATAAGGCTCTGAGACAAAGAAAAAGAATCTGTTCAGATCATATTTATGGCTTCGGGACTATCTGATATCAAATTACCCCAGAGACTGGCCAACTCACTGTTTAACATTTCTGTTGCCCCCAATAAAGCCCTATACCAAAATGAAACCTCACGTTTCCACCCGCCTCCCCTGGTGACAGATTCAAGTATCTCAAGGTCCCTCTGTTGCTGTACCATCTGTCTTGACCACCAGGCGGAGAGTTGGTAAAACTTAAATCTTGTTAAAGATCCATTTGTTAATAAAGCTAATGAATCCCAGTCCAAAAGGCCCGAGTTGCCCCAAAGATCTCCCCATGTCCTCACGCCAGCTGTTTTTAAAGGTTGGGACAACTGGTCCTGAAGGCACTCCGGAGTGCCCGGGGAATCCCAGATTGGGGCATATGCATGGTAATATGGGATTCCCAGAGCCCTCCGAACATATACCCAGTTCCTGAGGGCCGCCTGTAGGATCTTCAAACGGACTTTTTTATAGAATTTCTGGTCGCCGAATTTAAATAAAAAAGACTCCTGTCCCTGTGGTAGGTCGTGAAGCAAAGCCTGAAATAGGCGGCCCTGTGAGTTTGAATCCAGTTTATTGGTCAGTAGTCTAAAATTTTTGAAGTGAAAGGCATGACAATATATGAGTAAATCTGGTAAGCCTAAGCCCCCAATCCTTAACCCTCTCCTTAGCTTTTTCCAGGCTATCCTGGGAGATTTACATGCCCAAATAAAAGAGCCGATCTTACCCTGAAGGCACTTAATCTCTTTCTGTGGAAATGATAGGGGGATGGAATTATACAAAAAGGTTAATTTGGGAAGTATGGACATTTTAATGAGGTTGACGCGTCCATAGATATTTAATGGCAGATTACCCCATCTAGTTAATGTTTTTGTAATTTCGTTTACTACTATCTGCCAGCTAATTTTTGAAATATTTTTCAATTCTTGAGTTAAATTAATTCCCAAATATCTCATTTTATGTTTTACATTTTGTATAGGTATAGTGTTATTCCATCCCATTATTTCAGTCTTTTCTCTATTTATTTGATATCCCGAGAGCCTTCCAAATTCTTCAGCTAAATAAAACAGCCTGGGTATGCCTTCCACATGATTAGAGGTATATAAAAGAAGGTTGTCTGCATAAAGAGCGACCTTTAACTCTACATCCGCTATCTTAAAAGGTTGAATTACATAGTCAGCCCTAATACCACAGACAAAAGGCTCAAAATAAATGTCAAACAAAAGGGGGGACAGAGGGCAACCTTGTCTCGTACCGCGAGATATCTTAAACCAGTCAGACAAGCCATTGTTGACCAATACTTTAGCTCTAGGGCCCTGATAGAGAGATTTAATTCCCTCTATGAAAATTGAAGGGAACCCAAACCCAACCATAGTGGCCCACAGATATTTCCAGCTTACTTGGTCAAAGGCCTTGGCTGCGTCTATTGCAATTAAGGATAATGGGAGCCCTCTGTCCTCCGCGTAATCAATGGCTCCAATCGCCTGGAAGGTCAACTTATTCAACTGCCTCCCCGGAATAAACCCTCTTTGATCCGGATGTATTATAGATTTTATAATTTTGGCAAGCCTGGTTGCTAGGATCCCCGAGTAGAGTTTCAGATCAGAATTTAAGAGAGATATGGGCCTTTAGGACTCGATTTTTTTGGGGTCCTTATTGGGTTTTACAATTAAAGTGATTGTCGCTTCAGCCCAGGTAGGGGGGATGCTCTGGCCGGAAATCAATAAATGGGTAAAGAGTAAAGTAAGGACAGGTACCAATTGCTCTGAGCAATCTGTGTATATTTCGCTTGGTAACCCGTCTGGGCCCGCCGCTTTCCCCCGCTTTGTTCTCTTAAGTTGAGCTATTACTTCCCCTTCCTTGATCTCACTCTCCAAATAGTTCCTATCAGTTTCCGAGATTTGGGGTAAATTTTTCTGGCTTAACCAAGATTGAACTTTCTCAACACTCTTATCTTCCTTGTATAGGTCTTGCATGAACCCTCTCGCTTCCTCCCTAATGTCCCTATCCTCCAAAATTGATATACCTGTCTCCCTTTGAGTTAAAACTTTAATGTTGTTCCTGGATCTTTCCTCTCTTGCTTTCCAGGCGAGAAGGGCCCCACATTTCTCCCCGTATTCAAAATACTTCAGCTTACTAGTTTCCCATTTTTTCCTAATAATCTTTTCTTCACTGGCTTTAAGAGATAGTTGTAGTTCTAAAAGCTCCTTTTCTAGTTTAGAAATCTTCTCTCTATCTGAAACGGTGGCCGCTTGTAATTCCATGTCTTTATCTATAATCGCTTTCAACTCATCCTGCTTTTTTCTTTTAAGAATCTTTCTGTTGTGGGCCATAAGGGAACTCAACATGCCACGTAAAAAAGCCTTGTAGGATTCCCACACAATCTGAATGGTAGAGGAGCCAATATTAATATTTAGGAATTCAGTTGTTATTTTCCTCATTTCTACCTTTACTTGATCCTCAAAAAGCAGTGTCCTTTCTAGTGTCCATCTAATGGCTGGGGGTCTAGAACTTAATGAAAAGACCGTTTCGACAAGCGCATGATCAGATATCCCTACTGGAATATGGGAAAGAGAGGTTATGTCGGTAAGCAAATGTTGATCTACTAGGAAGTAGTCGATTCTCAAATAATTTTTATATTTCTTGCTATAGAATGTAAACCCCCTAGTAGAACCGAACTTGGCCCTCCAAACAGCCAGCAAATTAAAGTCTTTCATCAAATCTCCCAGGACAGAGAGTGATTTAGAGGGAGCATGATATTTAACTTTTGATGTCCTATCCAGGTTAAAATCAAAAATAAGATTGAAATCTCCCCCCAAAATCACAGGGCCTGGGGATGCTAATAGACCTGCTGCCAATTTCAATAGAGGACCGGGGTCATCATCATTTGGGCCATAATATACTGCACATGTATAATGGATGCCGTGGATGGAGAGGGCTACCACTATCCATCTACCAGTTTGATCAGTTTCAGACTTTATCAATCTTATCCCCCTATTTGCTCTAACAACAATCGCAACCCCCCTAGTCACTCCCTTCTGTCTGGAACACACAATCTCCTGCACCCACCCCAATTTTTCAAAGACTGGCTTACAGACATTCAACTCAAGATGTGTCTCTTGTATTAACATAAGGTCGGTGCCGGAATTTCTCAAAAAATCACAAACCCTAGACTGTTTTCTCTTATCGCCCATTCCGTTCAAATTCCAGGAGAGGGTTTTAATACTTATCGATCTACTCATGACTGTACTCTACGTTTTCTCTCCTAGGCATAGAATTCCTATATATGAGGACTTTTTTTTTTGCATTTTCACCCACCACCCAACACCCCTCCCTCAATCCCCCCAGAGGAACCCCCCCAACATACCTGACGGTGAAAAACCGTCTATAGGGCTCCGGGAGAACTGCCTTAGGGTCTACGTGCATCAGCGGGAATTTTTATCATTGTTCCAACTGCTCCAATCATATATAATAAAAGAATAAGTGAAAAAAAACAAGAGGGTGCTACATGACAGATTAAGTTTAAAAATTTCTTTCTCTCTTTTTTTTTTGTTCTTTCTGTTTTTTTTCTTTTTTTTCCCTTCTTCCCTCTTTTTATACATCTCCTTTCTCTTTCACCTTTACTGTTCCCTTCTTTTCTCTAGTCTGCTATTAGTTACTTAACCTGTATACCCCACGCCCCCCCTATGTGCCCAAAATGACCTATATTACCTCCAATAGTTTGCAACTACTTTACGTGTCACTTCTGTCTCATCAAAGTTAAGAGATCATCTACTTCTATAACCTGGGTACAATTGTACATTTTGTTACACCACATAATCTTTAAGAGGGCTGGGAATTTCATTTGCACTTGGGCTCCAAACGATCTAATTCTGGCATTCTAGTGCCCAACTCCCACTGCCTCTGAGCTGTTCTTCCTCCTATATCTGATCTAATAAGATATGGGGTTGCCCGATAGTGGAGATCTGCTTTAGAGAGACTTCTCCCCAAGATTAATTATTTGATATTGAAAGACTGAAAGTTTACCAAACTTTTTCTAGGTGATTTTCTATCTACGTGTAACTTAAAGGGGTCTCTGTGTACTCGTTGAATTTCAGCCTCCAAGTCAATGTCTGGACGGTCTTTTAAAACCCCTTCTCTTAACAGGTTACAGCCAAAACCCTTGATGTCCTCCAGCTCTGCTCCCTCAGGTATTTTCAAGATTCTCAAGTTGTTTCTTCGGGCTTGGGTTTCTAGCCTCTCCACATCTGAAGCAAGGGATTTATTCTGTATTTTCAGTGTTTCAATGTCTTTTGAATTCCCCTGGGCAGATTTAGTTAGGGCTACCACTTCCAGTTCCAATTTACTGGTCCGGGCGATAACATCATCTAATTTAGATTCCAATAAATCGAACCTATCATGAATTGCCCTTTGATTGCCCTCCGAGATCTCAAATTTAGTCATCAAATCCCCCCTTAGAGACTGAAAAAGGGCACCCAACCTGTCTGTCTCTAAGCTCTCTGGTTCCCTTAAGCTCCCCTGGCATTGACCCTGATCGCGGGCCGAGGCCAGGCCTTGCTTTTCCTGCGTTACAACCGATGTGGGAGCAACCTGGGGACTTGGACCTTTAACTGCCCCCTCCATCTCCTCAGACTGTACCGATAGTATCCCACTCCCAGTATCAGACGAACCTGCCAGAGGGGTAAATTGATTCTCAAGGACGATCGCTGAAATATCCGCACTTTGTTTTCCATGTGCAGTAAGATCGGGCTCCGCTTGTTTATTATGACCGACAGCCTGCTCCATTATTCTAAAGTAGGTTTTGAGTGAGGGCGAATTTTTCTTAACAGGCAGTTGCGCAGGTTTCGGCACCTTTGCTTTTTTTATGTTTCCTGCTTTTTTTCCTCCTTTGCAAGGGGTTAATGGCATAGGCCGTACTCTATCCACAGAACCCAACTCACCACCTACGTTCAACTCCTGTGAGCGGAGTTGGTATCTATTCCTTTGTCTCCCAGGGGGAAAGGACGATGTAACCAGTTGTTGCCCTTGTTTCCAACTTGATGCTTTTACTGTAGGTACTATAGCTGGTGTAAAGAGCGAAATTGAGCGTGGTTTCTCTGTTACCCCCGCAATCAGCCTTTGCCTCATAACACCCTCCTGAGTTAGCTCGGAGTACTGGCCATCCGTGGAATTAGGAAGGGTGGCTGATCACTGATGACATCTCAAATGACATCACTGATGACATCGCGGAGATTTTAAACCATTTTGCGGAGAGTTGCGTAGCGCGACTACACAAATTACGCCCACCCCTAAAATATATATATGTACTTTACACATTGCCTCTAAGTTAAGCCTGACTGCTTTTGTCCCTAGCTACCAGAGTGTTAAGCACAGGTTAATTTATAGGGGTGGGCGGAATTTGCGAAATTATCACAAAAATGTTAAAAATCTCCGCAAACACGCGGAAATATCGCGAAGATGCGGAAGTTTTTTTCCAGCCCGTTCGCGTTATTTTCTGCATGGTCGTGGCTCGCCAACTTACCCATGCGGTTGTTCGCGGGCGCGGCCATCTTGTAATAACATGTTTAAATAATATTTTCCAACTTTACATTTAAAAATGCTTCTATTATAATTTTTTGAACCTTTTCAACATTTAAAAGAAATACTTAAAAAAACAATCTTAATAATTGTTCATCAAATATCACATACCACTACTTATTTGGGAAGATGTTGTTTTTTTATAATTAACAATATTTAATCCATTTTGTTTTAATTGTTTCAAAATGTATTTTGTTTTTTATAAATCATCTAAAAAAAAATACATAACAAACAGAAATTCTAAAATAATTTATTTAAATGACTTTCATTATTAAAAAACACACACATTCTTTTCCAATACTATTCCAACACCCCATTCCAAAACATTTTTAAATGTAATTTATGAAATTTAATAATGACTCTTCTCGCAGTGCATGATCGCGAGAAGAAAGACGTGATCGCGCGACCAATGACATTACTGCGGGCGCGAGACAGCGCAAATGGCTACCAACAATCCAACATCTCGTGGAGAACGCGACCGGATCGGGAACACTTGTCGGCGAACGCGGGGATTCAGGTAAGGTGATCGCGCGTGAGAATGTATTATTTTACAGCGCGAGCAAGAAACAAATTATCGCTAAGCTGCGGAATGCGGAAATTTTGACATTTTCGTGCTCTCAGCGGAACGCGAAAATGTCAAATTATCGCAATTTCCGCAAGCGGAACGGAAATTTAGCCCAGGCCTATTAATTTAGTGACTTCAAGAATTGTGGCTATTGCTTGTGTAGGGTTTCACCATCATCAACCGACTACCCAATTTCTCACAATGGGGATTCACTGCTGTTAATTCCATGCCAGTGAATTACCATTACCACAGGCTTTGACATTTTCCTGAGATAGAATTACCACCCATGTAATAGTTTTTCTAGTAGAAATTGAGGTTAACAGGCAGATGTAGATTTACCACATGGGAAACCTTAGGTTTTCCCTGCTCCGAGACACTGTGCATTTTGTGATATTCACCCTGCAGTAATTTTTCAAGGCTTTGCCTGCTGATATTTATGCAGGGAAAATCAATAAATCAGCGCAAAAAAAAAGCGCAACTACTCACCCGTAAGGGTCTGAAGGTGCTGGGGCGGGGGCTCCGTTGAGTGCTGTGGTCACTCGAAGAGCCGAAAATGCCAAGGCTCCACAGAATTTGTGCACTAGCTGTAATTCCACTGTGAAAGTAAATTAACAATTGCACCTGAGATGGCCCCTAAATTGTTGGTAATAAACTTTTAATAACCATTGAGGCTCCTGTGATTGTCAGTTTGTCAGTTGCAGACACAGATTGCGTGGTGGGCTCCATTGTCTTTTTGGCCACGGTATGACTGAGGATGTTTAAGCCAAAGTTTTTCAGTTATTTTGAAATAAATGAAGGGGCTTACTAACAAATGAATCTAAATATTGGAGAAAATTAACATATATTTGCTGTAAACATTCTCTCAAATATTCTGTTTTATTTATTCAAACATAGTGAATTTTCCTTTCTATCTGGAGAGCGGTACTCAAATGTCACAACAGAAGTTTTCTCTTGTACTGAATGAGAACTTATGCGATCAAGTGCGCTTTTGAAACGCTGCCCAGTGCACAGTAAGCATAGTCTACTTTTAAGTACTAGCAAGTTCATATTTTCCTCTAAGGACTCTTGCAACTCAATCGAGTTTCTTCTCTGTTAATTTCTCCACTGACTTTAATTAAGCCAGCCTTAGGCTTCAGAATGTGAAGAAAAACGCGATTTGCCAGATGGGCTTTTGCTAAACTGTCACAATCTAATTATTTCTCCTAAAATACCATTTCCCCAAATTGAGGTGTTTTTGTCTTAGCCCTGTTTACATTTTCCAGCCCATGGGATTCGGCTCTATAGCTCGCAGCCGTGATTTTCCTGCCTGTGTCTGTGTCTATGAGTGAAAGAACTATTTTAAAAGCCGATGGCCTATTTATTGTTACAGCTCTCAATTCTTTTTCACCCTATGACAATAGGAAGTCCTACAAAATTAATTGTATTTCCTTACTTCTGTAACTCATACTTTCCATCTCTATTTCAATCGCTCCTTAACTGCCCTTGCTAGGGGTCAGAAAAAAGGTCTAAATGTGCACAAATGAAGGTCATTTTGTGGAAGTGCCCTACAAAGGTAAGCAGTGACATTTCGTCTGATAAAATGCATACCTGTAGGCTTTAATACAGAGAAATAACGATCTAACTTTAAATGTTTGTTGATATCAACAAATGCTTTTGTTGTGTAAGCTATGACTGGTGTAGCTCTAAAGGTTTTCTTTCCCGCCCATGGGTGACCTAGGTGAACTTAGTACAACGCACCAGCCCTGAATGTGAAAGACAGGTTATTGTAGCCCTGCAGAACTCCACGTATTACATAGTTGAAGTAAACTAAAAGTATTCATTATACCAGGGTGAACCAGTTTCTCAGTACATCTGAAACAATCACAAAGGATATCATAAAAACAGCAAGAAGGCACGATGCACACAATGACATTAAAACAAAAATTTCCAGCAAGGTTCAATTGCCATCTACATACTTCTATGGGCTACCCTATGAGAGCATACTGTAGAGCAAATTGCAGACTAGAGTTTCTTGGGAAGAATCAGTGCACTAATAGTCTGCAGGTCATAATGCAAAAAATAATTTTCCCCTTTCTCTGAAAACCACTACAACATACTCACTCACATCCATCCAACCCAAAAACTCCCACTCTCATTCATTGCATTCCTTCACTTTCATAACAACATGCACATCTTGTGTAAGTTTTTTTTTACAATCCTCATCAGAATTCTCCCCTCAACACAATTGTTATATACAGTTAATTGAATACGTTCATTTTGAGGCTATAAAACATTATGCTTTTCTATGGCTATTCATTTAATAGTTATAAACATTATTCATTATTTGTTGTCTATAAACATTATATTATTTTTTGTATTGTGACATGTAGACTATGATTAAACATATATTTTATAATAACTGTGTGATATTGTGAAAGATGTTGTAATGGAGTAAAAAAACACTAAATAAAATTGCTAGTAAAAAATTAACTGTTGTGAGGAAATAAGGTCAGTGATTTAATTGCATATATATATTGAACGGTAAGACAGGGGTTTTTCCTTTGTTAGCCCATCTTCCTTTATCAGAACATTGTTTTAAACAGTCATTCCTATAACCTTTCGCATTGGCTTATCACCATGTTCAACACAAATCTACCATGCAGGTTCAGTGTTCAGACAAAATACAGGATAAAAAAAATTATGTAACAAATATATAGTATAAAAGAATATTGTCCCACAAATATCGTTGTCTTTAATATCATTGTCACAAATATTGTTTTAGGTGTTGTATTTAATATTGATCTATCCGTTTAATGTCAATGTAGTTAATATTATTGTTTGTAAAATAGCTTTTGTGATAGTGTGTATTTTATTTTATTTTTTTATCATTTTGTAAGTATTATTGTATATTTTTTAATGTCAATTTAAAAAAAATGTAGGCAAAAATAAAAAATTTAGGAGCGGGATGTTGAGTTTATGGGCGATAAGGGTGGGGAGCATTTAACAAAAACATTTATTAGTGTTTATTTTTGTATGTGTACTTATTCAATTTCATAAATTAAATTTAAAAATGTTTTGAAATTAGGTGTTTAAATAGTATTGGAAAAGAATGTGTGTGTTTTTTAATAATGAAAGTCATTTAAATAAATTATTTTAGAATTTTAGTTTTTTATGTATTTTTAGATGATTTATAAAAAACAAAATACATTTTGAAACAATTAAAACAAAATGGATTAAATATCGTTAATTATAAAAAACAAAATCTTCCCAAATAAGTAGTGGTATGTGATATTTGATGAACAATTATTAATATTGTTTTTTTAAGTATTTCTTTTTATTGTTGAAAAGGTTCAAAAAAATATAATAGAACCATTTTTAAATGTAAAGTTGGAAAATATTATTTAAACATGTTATTATAGTAGATTAGAAACTTTTTTATTTAGGTAGAAACAAAATTATGCAAATATTTTGACACATTTTATGAATAGGAAAAATATTAAAAACATATTGAGACATTGCTATTTTTTGTGTTAATGTATTCATTTAAAAAAATTAAAGTATGTTATATATGTTTTTTTAAAGTTTTAAACTATTATTTATAATTATAAATATATTTTCAATTACATTTGGATTTTGTTTTGAAGTATTGTACTGTGCTAAATATGTTCATATATACATATTTTATCACATTTTGTATGAAATGTATTTAAAAAGTGATATGGATAATATATATTTAAAATTATGATCTCTGATTTACCTTGGAATAAATATGTTTTTATTACATGTTTACATAGATGTTTTGGAGCTTGTTGATACTGTGGTGGTAATAGTAAATGTTAACTTTATAGTAGTCCAGACAACTGATTGTGATGCTTACCAACATCGTTCGGTCGTACTTCATGACTTCAATGGGAGCCTGTGTTCCAAACGAGAACACAGGCTCCCATTGAAAAAAGGATAGTTGGAGAAAACCTTGCACCCTGTGGTGGGCACAGAAAAAGGATTTCACACAAAGTGAGAACACCGAACAGAACTCAGACTCAGTCTTTTCTCTGATAGGTGCAGCTGTATGTAGCTGTCTTCGGTTAAGGTCTGACCTTACTGTACATTGTTTGATAGGTACTTTATGTACTCTGCGTGTTGCATGGCCCCTGAAAAAGGGACTATCCATCTCAAAATGCATAGAGCACTACACAAATAAGTGGAACTCCATTCAAGAAAAATGTGTTATCATTCAGCTTTAAGTTTAAGTTTATATATGTTTACTTGTACAGATGTACTGACACAATTGTAACTAACACAAAAGATTTGTACCCATGTGATATATTTGTTCAGGAAAAGAATGAAAATGTTGATGGGCACATATTATTGATTTTTTGGGATTACGTGATTGATTTCTTTCATGGAATATAGGGTAAAAAATTGTGTAATTTAAAAAAAAAAATTGATGAGAATGTGTTTTTTCAGGCAACTTTTTACCTGAATAATTACTGTACAGAAAGGTGCCTGCCACATTGTGCATGGTTGGGAAGACGGGTCCCTTGGGTACCAACACGGGCCCCAACTGGATGCCTCCCGTTGAAGGAGTGCCTGCAATGGGCCTACAAAGACAGATTCAGGCAGCCGTTTCATCTCGGGTAAACTGAATCGGAACGGCTGTCAAAATCGGTCATCGTAATTGCTAATTTAGACACCGTGTCCATAGATCTGTACGATTCGGCTCTGAAAGACACTGGCTTTCCTGCTGCCTTTCGGAATTGATTCAGACTGCTCAAATGGTTTCCAGGCATCTTAATTGGTCATTGGGAAATCTTTACGATTCAGTAGGAAACAAGGGTTTGAATTGGATTCTGCAATACTGAATCCCATCCGGCGCCTTTCCTAACAACATCATAATCGGCCCTTTAGTGTCCAGCATCTTTATTGTTATAAGTTATATTGCAGTGGGAATGGTGAATGTTTCCTCTTTAATGTCCAGCACCTTCCCTGAGTTAAGTTAGATTGGGGATGGAATCGTAAACGTTTCCCCTTTAGTGTCGAACACCTTCCCTGACTTATTTTATCTTGAAGTGGGAATAGCATATTTAATCCTTTCAGTGTTGAAAACCTTCCCTCAGATAAGCTTTATTGCAGGAGTAATGGTTCATGTTGCCACTTTAATTTCCAGCACCTTCCATGAGTTCAGTTAGATTAGAGTGGGAATTGTAAATGTTGCCCTTTTAGGGGCCGATTCCGATCCGGGTCGGAAAGCACTCCGACCGAGTCGGATCCAGAGTGTTTTCTGACCGAGCCGGACGCCTACAGTCCGACCGAGCGAGTACGATGCGAACGTATGCTGTAGGACTCGGTTTGGTCGGACTGCCATAGAAGTCAATGGGAGCCAGTTGTACGACGCGTACATGCGCTCCCATTGACTGAATGGGTATGTCTTGAACAAGTGCATCCCCTACAGTGGGTACGCGTCGGTGCCATCCGCGCCATACATGCCTGTGTGGGGGAGACCCATGGGTCTCCCCCTGGGTGCGAGTCGTACAGCTGCGGGTGTCGGCGGGTCCGAAGCGGGCCCCCGAAGTCCGACTCCAGGAGCTTTTGCGAGCCGGACACTCCGGCTCGCACAGGCTGTCCGACGCGTGCATCGTACTGGCTCGGTCGTGAATCGCATCCATTGCACTCCACGGTTAGCTTATGACCGAGACATACAGAGCGGTTCGGACCCAGAAACGACTCGGTCGGTGAATTTCATGTAGCTCGCATCATACTGGCTCGCTCGTACAGCTGTACGAGTCGGGCGGAAAACACGCATACGGCTCGTCGTTTTTCCGGCTGGATCGCGTTCGGTGCCCTTCCGACCCGGATCGGAATCGGCCCCTTAGTGTCCAACACCTTTCCTGACATATTTTATCTTGGAGTGGGAATAATATATTGAATCCTTTTAGTGTCCTTAACCTTCTTTGAGGTAAGTTGTGTTACAGTGGGAATAGAGAATATTAACTATTCAGTGCTATAGGAATGTGTTTGTAGAGAAGTAGGACTAGATTGTTTTGTCTGTAGTATTAAATAACTTGTAAAAGTAGTTTTTGCATTGGTATGGTAAAAAAATCATAGCGTTGGCAATTTATCATCATTTAAACATTAATAATTATTAGTAGAATACAATCCACATAATTTTTTATTATTTTTATTTTGAAGAAAAAAAATGCCTATTGCTACATTTTTATGTTTAATATATATTTATTAGAAAGAAGATTTTTTCAATTTTTTTATTTAATATATAAGACATTTTTAAATACTTTTCGCAAACATACTTTACATACTGTTTCCTACCGTTTATTAACATAAATATTTTTAATATATATTAAATATTTTATGTATCATATAACATTAATTAATATATACTTTACAATTCTTGTATTAATATTTAGAACATTCTCTACTTGTGTTCTATTTTTTAAGTTTTTTAAACATTTTAATAAACATTTTTGTAACATTTCTGCTATTTTTCCCGAAGATTCCTATGAGGAGATAGTCTCTTTTTTACTTTTATTAGGCAGCCATTTTTTTGGAACTACTTAGGGCCCGATTATGATGTCATTTTGAAACTGTCCCAAGCAAATCGGTTCTGGACTAGATTCCAAACGATTTGGCTCCTGTGAGTCCGGACGACTGATTACGAAGCCGCCCAACATCGTTCTGTCGGACCCGCATTGACTTCAATAGGAGCCTGTGTCCTGAACAAGAAAACAGGCTCGCATTTTAAAAAGGGTGGTTGGAGAGATCCTTGCACCCTGTGGCAGGCATCCCATGGTGCCTACCACATTGTACATGGTTGGGAAGAGGGGTCCCTTGGGTATCTCCATGGGCCACATATTTATGCCCTCTGGGTGAAAGGGGGCCTGCAATGGGCCCCCAAAGATGGATTCCGGCACCCGTTTCATCTCGGGCAAACTGAATCGGAATTGCTGTCTGAATCGGTCATCGTTATTGCTCATTCAGAAACCGTGTCCATAGAGCTGTACAAATCGGCTCTGAAAGACTCGGGCTGTGTGGTTGCCTTTTGGAACCGATTCGGTCTGCTCAAACAGTTTCTGAGCATCGTGATCGGTCGTTGGGAAAACTGTTTGGTTCGATAGGAAACAAGGGTTCCAAATCGGATTCGACAATACCGAATCCCATCCAAAGCCCTTCCTAACGACATCATAATTGGACCCTAAGTATATTTGGTAGTCTATTGGTGTTATCTTTGGGTCATTTGGGGAAGAAAGAAGTCTCGCTTGAGTGCTGCTGTTCATCAGTAAATGTAAGCAAATATGTATCGATTTTTAAGGTGATTGTAAGGTGGGGTGGTAGGAAGGATGTGTATATGATATGTATGGTGTGGTTGGTGAGTTTATTGTGTGTCTTATTGTTTTTCTGCATGTTTTGCGCGTGAGGGTGTTTTATTTATTTGGTGCTAGTTTTATGTCCCGTTTTTTTTTTTAAGGAAATCTGAATATGTTTTTTATAAATTAATTTTATTATAAATAAATGTCTTTTTCCGCTTTTCCTGGAGCATTATTTTTTTTTTACAATTTTTAGGGTTATTTCTGGAACTTACAGACTGGAATACCTCAAAGGGTTTATTTTTTATTACATTTTTGCTTTTGTTGGGGGGCTTTTTACTATTGTTTTAAGCACTTTTTGGTGGATTACTTTGTTGAAGTATGTAGATTTGGAGAGAGTTAATTTTATTAATTTACTGTGGGTGGGAAAGGTTATATATTTATAATTATGCCATGTTGATATTTTTATTATGTTGTTTGGTTGAAAGTATATAATGTACTTTTAAAATTGTGTGTAGTTACTGTTTTAGTTTGTTTTGTGTATTAAATAATTTAAAATATTTTAAAATGATAATAATATTTTTGTTACCTCAGTGATTAATACAAAATGTCGGATTATGTCTTTCACTGATATAATAATAATTTATTAGTAATTTTTAAAAAAATGTGGTTACATTATTTTGGTGTATTATGTTGTAGCTTCTTAGATGCCTGGTATATTGTATATCTGGTTTAGAGGACATATTTGGCTTTTTCTTCTAAGTAGTCCTTTGTTGTTTATGAATATTCCTACTTTGGAATGTAGCATTTCGTAAATGTTTCTTGTTTGTTTGGTTAGTTTAGGACAGATATCTGTATCAGATTGTTCTATTCTAAGTTCTTGGTAGCTTTTGTAAGGATTCTAGTAATTTGTATAGCATAGATTGAGTTCTGCCTACTGTGAATTGGAAGGCATTATGCCATCCTTCCACTGCGTTGTTTGTTTTTGCCTCCTGCACCAAGATGCTGTAGTAGACATTCCACCATAGTATCTGTAATTTTGGCTGGTGTCTGTGCCCTGACATATTCAGTCTGCTTACCCATGTGTCTTCTAAGTAGTCCATTAGGGGAGTGAGTTAGCCTTCATAATTTTGTTAATAGGGACTTTTTATTAGGTTGTTGTAATGGCTGTCTACTTCAGTCACAGGGACATAAGCTAGTTTAATTGTTATTTTGACATCAAAGGCAAATTGGCTGTTAGTGGCATATTCCACACTTAGGGCCTGATTTTGATTTCGGGGGTCTGGGAACTGCTATGGCCGCAGTTGCAATCCGGCCGCTGCGATCTTGACGGTTCGACTGCTATATTACGAGACATGCAGTTCTATGAAAGATAAACAACATTGGTCCCACGGACACCGCCGGGAAACTCCAACTGCTGCAGCTGTGGAATGGCCAATTAGCCTGTGAGAGGCTCAGACTGCCAGTGAAACTACCGGCCCAATTACAAGTTGCTTAACAGCCAGTGGGACTGTGGTTGTCCAACTACCACATCTGAGATGGCAGAAAGGGAGGTATATACGGCCAAATCTCACCTCTACATGTCTTGTGCTGCCATGGAGCCAATCGTACACGTCCTGCCACTGCTAAACCTGACGGATCACGTCCAAAACTCTTTCGCAGGCGAAATTGTCTGTAAGTCATTCAATTAACAGTTTCTATAGGTTCCTCAGCAAAACGATGCCCCGCCATGGACCAGGCAAGGGAGTTGGGGCCTCTATGTAAAACATGTTCATAGGGACCCTATCTGGGATTGTTTCATATGAATATCAAAAAGATATCTGTAGGATGACCTCCTAGGATAAAACGCTGAAACTGCACAGACACACTGTCACAAATCATATTAAGTGATTTTGATGTGTGCATTAATTTGTGTTCCACAACAGCACTTCCTCATCAATATCACACCTATTCAAATCTGTGACACACTTCTTTTGCCTCTTCAAACTTGTCTACCATGTCACTACTAGTCATCACTTTTCATGCAGCTTACTATTTCTCTACTCTTGGTAAGTCCACAAAGAAATCTCTACAACTAACATGAGGCTCTGTGACTGTACCTCAAACCAAGATTCTATACTCCTTTTGCCTTTTCTCACTTGTCTGCGATGTCACTACTGATGGTCAGTTTCATGCAGCTTACCATTTGTCTAGCCTTGCTAAGTCCACATAAAAATCACTACAACTACCATGAAGCCCTGTGACTGCACCTTAAACCAAGATGCTTTACTCCTTTTGTCTCTTCTCACTTGTCTGCCATGTCACTACTGATGGCCACTTTACATGCAGGGTACCATTTGTCAAGTCTTGCTAAGTCCACATAGAAATCACTACAACTACCATAATGCCCTGTGACTGCAACGCAATCTAAGATGCAATAGTGAATGTGACAGACTCACATTGCACACATCCCAGGTCCTGTTTTGATGTCACAGAAACATCTGTATGGATGTGTCATTAAAGTGAAACACACCTTATCTGCTACAACTCTGTATTGGACTCTCACCACCACCCACATGAAACGGCAATGTTGGGCAATAGGATTACATAGAATCTGTGTGAGAAGCATTGCAATGGCACAATCAAAACCCTCTCTACAGGAATGGTGTGCGCCTATCAGGGGGGAACCTAAAAGGTTAGAGCCCTGAAGCACAGTACATTTTGCATATGCCTGACAAACTCAATGTGGAGTGGACCTGTGAATTGAAGCGACCTCTGACCCTGTTACCAGGCAGGTCGCTCCCCTCACCGCCACGCAGCCCCCTGTGTGACGCTTGCCGCTGCTGTAACCTGACTGCCTGCGACCGAGTGCCAGTGCCCCCTTCTCTTTTGTACCCGAGTGAGTGCCTGCCTTCATTTGTGCCTTCATTTTGCCTCCTTTTGTGCCCTTTTGTACCTGTGTATTTTTGTTGCCCAGTTGTGCGCCATCCCCTCTGCCCTGATTGCGATCCCTTTCTCTTCTGTTCCCGTGCCTTGCCGCCCGCTTCCCGCCACCGCGTCCCATAGCTCCGCCCCCTCACACCCAATTGGCCGCCCCGCTCCCACCTGCTCCTCCCTCCCTCTCCCACTCATATGGAGGCCGCGCAGCAGTAGAGAGAGCGACCTCTGACCCTGTTTACTAGGCAGGTCACTCCCCTCACCGCCACGCAGCCCCCTGTGTGACGTTTGCCGCTGCTGTAACCTGACTGCCTGCGACGGAGTGCCAGTGCCCCCCTTCTCTTTTGTACCCGAGTGAGTGCCTGCCTTCATTTGTGCCTTCATTTTGCCTCCTTTTGTGCCCTTTTGTACCTGTGTATTTTTGTTGCCCAGTTGTGCGCCATCCCCTCTGCCCTGATTGCGATCCCTTTCTCTTCTGCTCCCGTGCCTCGCCGCCCGCTTCCCACCACCGGGTCCCATAGCTCCGCCCCCTCACACCCCATTGGCCGCCACGCTCCCACCTCCCAGCTGCTCCTCCCTCCCTCTCCCACTCATATGGAGGCCGCGCAGCGGTAGAGAGAGCGACCTCTGACCCTGTTTACCAGGCAGGTCGCTCCCCTCACCGCCACGCAGCCCCCTGTGTGCCGCTTGCCGCTGCTGTAACCTGACTGCCTGCGACCGAGTGCCAGTGCCCCCTTCTCTTTTGTACCCGAGTGAGTGCCTGCCTTCATTTGTGCCTTCATTTTGCCTCCTTTTGTGCCCTTCTGTACCTGTGTATTTTTGTTGCCCAGTTGTGCGCCATCCCCTCTGCCCTGATTGCGATCCCTTTCTCTTCTGATCCCGTACCTCGCCGCCCGCTTCCCACCACTGTGTCCCGTAGCTCCGCCCCCTCACACCCCATTGGCCGCCCCGCTCCCACCTCCCAGCTGCTCCTCCCTCCCTCTCCCACTCATATGGAGGCAGTGCAGCGGTAGAGAGAGCGACCTCTGACCCTGTTTACCAGGCAGGTCGCTCCCCTCACCGCCACGCAGCCCCCTGTGTGACGCTTGCCGCTGCTGTAACCTGACTGCCTACGACCGAGTGCCAGTGCCCCCCTTCTCTTTTGTACCCGAGTGAGTGCCTGCCTTCATTTGTGCCTTCATTTTGCCTCCTTTTGTGCCCTTTTGTACCTGTGTATTTTTGATGCCCAGTTGTGCGCCATCCCCTCTGCCCTGATTGCGATCCCTTTCTCTTCTGTTCCCGTGCCTCGCCGCCTGCTTCCCGCCACCGCGTCCCGTAGCTCCGCCCCCTCACACCCAATTGGCCGCCCCGCTCCCACCAGCCAGCTGCTCCTCCCTCCCTCTCCCACTCATATAGAGGCCGCGCAGTGGCCGCGCAGTGGCCGCGCGCAGCGGGCGCGCCACTGGCACGCCGAAGGCGTGCCTAAGGCAAGCCCGTCTGCGCCCGTCCGCGCCAGGCCCGCGCCCAGCGCCGGTCCCCCTGACCCCCGCAGATGCCAGCCCACCCGCCAGACCTACAACGCCGCCACTCTCATCGCACTCAACACCGGCCGAATCCCCGTCTGCTGCCGCACCGCCCCAAGACGCACCCACAGACCCTTCACCTGCCAATCCTGCAAATTCTGCATCCGGACCCGCACCACACCCGCCAAGCCAAGCACCAGCAGCAACCACCTGAAGTGCATCCTGCTCAACACCCGCTCCGTCCACAGACACGCCGTGGAACTCTGGAACCTGGTCGACACCACATCTCCAGACGTCGCCTTCCTCACCGAAACATGGATGAACGCCTCCTCAGCGCCCGACATCGCCATCGCCATCCTGGACGGATACAAGATCACCCGGAGGGACCGCGCCAACCAGACAGGAGGAGGCCTCGCCATCGTCCACAAGAACACCATCCGCATCACGATGAACTCCGACGACACCCACACAGCCGCCGAACATCTTCACTTCCAGATTCACACCAACCCCAAGACCACACTCAGAGGCACCCTCATCTACAGACCACCAGGACCCCGCACACAATTCAGTGAAGACATCACTGACTTCATCAGCCCACACGCCCTCCCCTCCGCTGACTACATCCTCCTAGGGGACCTCAACTTCCACCTGGAGAACAACAGCGACAACAACACCACCACCCTGCTGGACAACCTCGCCAACCTCGGACTCAAGCAACTGGTGAACACCCCCACACATTACGCCGGACACACGCTTGACCCAGTCTTCTCCTCCAGCAAGCACATCTCCTTCAGCCAGTCCACCGGACTCCACTGGACAGACCACAGCTGCGTCCATTTCAGCTTCAGAAGAACCACGACTCACCACCACCAGCAACAGGTTCCCCGCAGGAGCTGGAAAAAGATCACAACCGACCAGCTCTCCACAGCACTGAGCCAGAACCCTCCAGCCAGCTCAACGGACCCCAACCAAGCAGCCAACAACCTCTCACAGTGGATCACCAACTGCACCAACGACCTCGAACCCCTGAAAAACCATGCCAACAGGACCAAAAGCAAGACAGCCCCCTGGTTCAACGACGACCTCAAAAACTCCAAGAAGAACTGCCGCACCCTCGACTACAGACAACATAAACGCCCTCAAGCACGCCTCCCGCAAACACCACCAGCTGATCCACACAACCAAGAGGACAGCATTCAAGGAACGACTAGACAACAACGCACACAACAGCAAGGAACTCTTCAACATCGTCAAAGAGCTCTCCAACCCCAGCGCCGGAAACAACGACATCACTCCCTCACAAGACCTCTGCGACTCACTGGCCTCGTTCTTTCACTGCAAGATCGCTGACACACACAACAGCTTCGGCGCACAGACCACGCACCCGACCACCAAACCGACGCCCCCCACCACCACCCTCCGCACCTGGACCCCGGTCAGCACCGAAGACACCATCCGCACGATGAATACCATCCACTCCGGATCACCAACCGACCCATGCCCCCACCACGTCTTCAACAAGGCCGACTCCGTCATCGCACCCCAACTCCGGGACATCATCAACTGCTCCTTCAACACACCACCTTCCCAGAGAGCTGAAAGCATGCCGAACTCAGCGCCCTCCTGAAGAAACCATCAGCAGACCCCACCGACCTCAAGAACTACCGCCCCATCTCGCTCCTCCCGTTTCCTACCAAAGTCATCGAGAAAACCGTCAACAGACAGCTTGCCACCTTCCTCGAGACGAACGGATCCCTCGACCACTCGCAGTCCGGCTTCAGAGCCAACCACAGCACCGAGACCGCCCTCATCGCAGCCACTGATGACATCCGAACCTTGCTCGACAACGGGGAAACAGCAGCCCTCATCCTCCTAGACCTCTCCGCAGCATTCAATACTGTCTGCCACCACACCCTGGTGCAGCGCCTCCACAACATCGAAATCCAAGAGAAGGCCCTGGAGTGGATCATCTCATTCCTCGCCGGAAGAACCTAGAGAGTCCGCCTCCCCCCGTTCAGGTCCGAGGCCACCAAAGTCATCTGCGGCGTACCACAAGGATCATCACTCAGCCCCACCCTCTTCAACGTCTACATGAGCCCCCTCGCAGCCATCGCACGCCAACACAACCTCAACATCATCTCCTACGCTGACAACACCCAGCTGATCCTCTCCCTCACCAACAACCCAGCCACCGCCAGAACCAACCTACACGAAGGGATGAAAGACGTAGCTGCCTGAAATTGAACTCAGACAAAACGGAAGTCCTCATCCTCGGACCATCACCCTCTGCCTGGGACGATTCCTCGTGGCCCCCTGCCCTGGGCAGCGCACCCAAACCAACGGACCACACACGCAAACTGGGCTTCATCCTGGTCTCCTCCCTCTCGATGACCAGACAAGTCAACGCCGTCTCATCATCATGCTTCAACATCCTACGCATGCTCCGAAAGATCTTCCGATGGATCCCCACCGAAACCAGGAAGACGGTCACCCAGGCACTCGTCACCAGCCGTCTGGACTACGGTAACACCCTCTACACCGGAACCACAGCCAAACTACAGAAACGACTCCAACGCATCCAGAACGCCTCCGCACGACTCATCCTGGACATCCCCCGACACAGCCACATCTCCGGACACCTGAAAGACCTTTACTGGCTCCCCGTCAGCAAGAGAATCACGTTCCGACTGCTCACCCATGCACACAAAGCCCTCCACGACCTGGGCCCCAGGTACCTCAACAACCGCCTAACCTTCTACACTCCCAACCGCCAGCTACGATCATCCAGCCACGCCCTCGCCGCCGTTCCACGAATTCGAAGAGCCACCATGGGAGGAAGATCCTTCTCCTACCTGGCAGCCAAGACGTGGAACTCCCTCCCCATCCACCTCCGTCTTACCCAAGACCACCTCTCCTTCAGGAAGCATCTCAAGACCTGGCTGTTCGAGCAGTAGCGGACCCCCCTTCCCCTAGCGCTTTGAGACCCTCCGGGTGAGTAGCGTGCTTTACAAATATCTTGATTGATTGATTAATTGAAGTATGTTAGGGATGACCAATAGCATTACCAAGGGCCATGCATATTTAGTTAATGTGTAAGTACAACTCATGAAAGCAAACACTGCATGAATAGCATGTGTCACGCATCTAGATAAAGTAGGAGTAAGGTACCCAAAGGAAAATGGACATATGTTGATGCAGAACTCCACAAAGTTATGGCAAGTTAACGCCCTCCATATATGGATAAACACATATCTAACTTGAACACACCTAACACATATCCAACATACATCAAAGGGACAATTGCAACCTAAATGATTTGGACTGTGACCAAATCAAGCTGAAATTCTTACCATATCATATGACACTCAATGCAAAGTCTGCACCAATATGCGTTCATCCCTCATAAGCATCCAACCAACATTTACCCTTGTCCTGTTTAAGTCAAGGACACATTGTTCTAACCACTTCAAATGGATCAGCAATCAAGGATCAAACAAACACAACTGTAGTCACACATCACGAACAATATAAGAACATCAAATAGCTAGAATAGTGATGGCAGGATCACTGTCCTCAAAAATAACACAAGTTTTATTTCAACTGAAACAACCCATCAAGGGAAACAAAGGCCTATGCCCAGTCCATTGTCATGTCATGTGCCACAGCACAATACTGTGCCACCAATCCTGCCCCTACTGACACAGCCTGGGAACCTCCTCACAAAGAGGCATCTATTGGGCATAGCAGGCACCCCAAAGATAGTACTTTGGGGAGCTGAGGTTTAGGGAAGGGTGGGTTTGTCATTCGGAAAGGTATTTTTGGGTTTGTGGGGTTTTGGGCTGGGTTCAGGGGGGGTGTGGATGCTGTTTCTGAGTGGTGGAGTGGGAAGTGGAAGGGATGGCTGTGTCCTTTGGGGTTTTTATTTTATTTTGGATCAGGTTCAGGGAGGTGAAGATTCTATTTCTCAGTGGTGGACTGGGAAGTGGAAGGGATGGGCTTGGGTGTGGGAGAGCTTTTCGGGATTTGGGAAGATGGGGTCGTGCTTCACAGAGACAAGGGCAAACAAGATATCATCACAAGGAAAATGGGCAGGATGTTCAGGATGGAGTTCGGTTTAGTAGCAAGAGGGAGTGGAAGTGGAAGATGTGTCTGCCATCTGCACTCTGTGTTTTGTTGGTGTCTGTTGTGTGGGTGGCTGTGAGCATTTGTGTTTTGTGTCCCTATGTGCTGTGGATGTGCTGGGTATTGTGGAGTGCTCTGTGTGTGTTGCTATGTTGTCTGTGGGTATGGTTGTGTTTGTGGAGGGGTCTGTGTGTGTTGATTTGTTGTCTGTGAGTATGGTTGTGTCTGTGGAGGGGTCCGTGTGTGTTGCTGTGTTGTCTCATGGTATCGTTGTGTCTGTGAAGGGGTCCGCGCCTGCATCTATTGCTGTATTGTGTACGGGTATGCTGGCTTTGGTGGGGTGGAGAGGGGGTGAGTGTCTGCTGTGTGTGTGCATGTTTGAGCTGTTTTTTTGATGTTTTGTGATTGTGTGTGGTGCTTGTGTCTGTTGAAATGTGGGCTTGCTTAGGTGTCTGTGTGGGCTTAGGATAGGATTGGGAATAGGGAATTTGGATGGGGAAGGGGAGGAGGTAGGGTGGAAGGTTAGAATTGGTGGAGGAGGGGTGCCATGAGGGAGGAGGCAAGAGCCTGAAAAGATCTCTTTAGGCCAGACATTGCACTGTGAATCCCTTCCAGGTAGGACACCAACTGGGTCAGCTGATCGCCTTGCCCCTAGATGGTATTCAGGACTGTATTCTGACCCACAGAGATGCTCCTCAGGAGTTCAATAGCCTCCTCAGTCAGGGCAATGGGACTAACAGGGGCAGGGGCTGAGGTACCTGCAGAGAAGGAGAATGATCTCCTCTTAGGGGAGCGGGAACGGCCAACATGTTGGGAGACAACAAGGAGGGTGGTGATGGAACTGGGATTGGCAGCTGTGGATAAAGGTGGTAATGACCCTGTGGGGGCTGCCACCACTTGAGAGTATCCACCGGAGGATTACTCAGTAGATAAAGAGCTTACGCTGCTGTCCTCCGATGCACTCCCCATTCTCTCCTGGCCCTGGTCACTGGATCCCTCAGTGTCTAAATTCTCACATTCAGAACTGCTGTGACCAGCTGTATCCCGAATGATGTTGGCTCCTTCTCCTGTGCTTGCCCTGGTTGTTTCTGAAATGACATGTAACAAGGGTTTATTGCAACTGCATTTCTACACATGACCATCACAAATCAACAGAAAACATTGAAGTCCACATATCACACCAGATTCATGGTTCACTCTATAGGCTTCAAATTTAGCAAGAGCACATGCATGCATGCTACAAACCCTGCAACGTGTTGGGTCCACGCATATCATATCCCAAGATATGGCTAAGTGCATTGATGGAGTTGTCCACACTACATCCTTATGTTCACACTAGGGTAGTTGATCACCTTGCATACTGTGGCACTTGTGTTATACCATTGTAAAATGATGTAACCAAGTATGATGGATACACGTTTGAGAATTACAAAATGCTCACACAAGGCCGAGAGATCCACCTCCTAATCAGAACACATCATGATGTGCTGAAGGTAACGCTCAACACCAATGTACCAACAATTAGTCTTGTGGCATCATGTCACAGGGAAATGCTCATTGCACACTGATGACACTTTTCACTCCAATCATATGACCAGTACCTGAAAATTCAAATGAAAACTGTACATATGTAGTTTAGCTGTATATCACACTTAGCATATTAAGTTCCCTGAAAACATTGAGGTCCTAATATCTGAGAGATAGTTACTCAGAATACATACAACACAAGACTGCACAAGCCAGGACACCTTTGAAGGTTTCGGATGTCCCTGATTATATATGACATGAGGTTGTGGGATTACTAGAGTCCCAATGAAACATCACACCACTCTGAATTTGCATACTCACATTGCCTTGTAAGGATCAGTGTAGACACTCACATATGATCCCTACAGATCTACATCTCACTCCCTTATGCATGTCACCCGTCAGTGAATGAGTGTTTTGAAACTCCATTGAGATAAGCCATCAACTGGCTAATGCACACTGGAAAACATGTAGGTACTAATGCTGGTGACACCAGTGTTGTTTGCACTCTTATTTCACGGTATGACCAGTATTTATCAATGGGCACTGTTGTACAGTGAAATAATGTATTGTGCACTCTATGCCACATCACATGTAAATGGGCCATAATCACATGAGAAACAGTAGTAAGGGAACAATTTGTGGTGTGGTACAATTGTCACCCAGATGTACTAAGAATATGAGATGATTACTCACTTCACTCAGCCAAGTGGCTGCTCAAAAGGAGAAAATTGGATGTGGACAAGACTCTGCCAGGTTCCAGGCCGGAAAGACAATAGGCACAGCAGCATGCACCTACTACCAAACCTACACTAACAATGACTCAATTCAATTCAGTAATCTTTATTTCGATTTAAAAAACCATAAAAGATTTACATTTATTTAATACACATCACGATAAAAATGTCATATCATAACATTTCAAAAAGGGGATCCGCCAGACCAATGCACACTTATTGGAAGTCAAGGTCCAAATACTAGACCTTTCTTGAGCATTAAAAAACGAAATAAATATACATAAAATCTCACAATTTGATACATTTGTTAATAATATGGCATTAAAGAGCATTTCATTTCGGACATCCATAAGGCGAGTTCATACTTTACGACTCAAAGGGTCCAGTCTATTAAAAATTGATAAAAAAATATACGGAATTCATAGCGTATACCATTTATAGGGGAACACATTTCCTCCAGTATATTGCCAAACTAGTATAAAACTAGCTAAGAATTCCATATATAAACATAAACATCTAAAATTTTAAGCCTACTCTTTTTCTTATTAAACTTACACCAAACAGGTACCTGCTGACACTAAAAACCATTGTTTGTGTGGTATCTGTTCGCAATATTCTTCCTGCCTCATGGCAGGATCTAATGCCCAGAAGCCGACAAATCGGTTCGATCCATTTCCTCCCATACTATGTGTAAGCTGGACAGAATAATAATAAATGTAATTCATTTTATTTTGCACCTGTGTGGCATAAAATGCAACATCGCGCATTTGCATCCCCATGTCTATGGACCCATTTTACTGTATTTGCATTTATCTGTAAAACACCATAACGAAATTTCAAATATAAGATTTAGCTAACTGTGGTTGTATTTCATCCAAAAATGACTCAAACTTCCAGCTTGGTTTCATTAGGAGGAACCGTGTTGATAATGTACCTAAGTTTGAACAAAGATACAATGTATATTGATTAAAAGCCCAATAGGTTTGCTTCAACAACTTTTATGATGCCATGGACAGTCCAAGAGGGTCCTCCCAAAAATGCTTGAGTCCTAGTTTATAGAACCAATCATGGACGTGTTTCAACCATGGCAACCCATTACCATTTTTGAGTCCAAGGATTTCTTCTATCCCTTCTCTATAGTGGAAGAGTTTGTCTGTACACCACAGACGGACCCAGAACAATAAAGGCCGTAAAACTGCCTGATCATCAATATGGCGTATATTTAGGTCTATTACAATTGGTATTAGTGGTGTGCGCACAGAAAGACTTAATAATTTTCTAAAAAACGTATTTTCGCCCACCATAAAAGTATTATTAGTCACGGGGCCACACAGTTCTGCCCCCTATAAGGATGCAGATTGGGCCCTATATTTCTATACCTCAAGGGCAGGAGATAATACTTTGGACAAACTATTCTCATGTTTTCTTATTATTAGGAGAGAGTTTTGGAGTAAGATAGTTTTACTTTTCTCCAACTGTGGTCTCCAATTCATTTTGGTGTCCAGAGTAATACCTAAATAGTTAAAATTGTGCACGTATTCTATCTTCTCATTATTGACAGTTAATTTTTTTTTTAAAGATTTGTGTGGGTTAACTGCCATATATTTTGTTTTGGTAGAATTTATTTCCAGGCCCTTAGCTTCGCAGTATATCCCAAAGGTATTTATTAAACTTTGCAGACCTTTAGGAGCTTGGGATATTAAAATTGTATCGTCAGCAAATAAAAGTGCTGGTACTGGCATCCCCCCTAATTTGGGAGAATCATGTTCGCAGCCCAAAAGGTATTCAGGAATATCATTAACATACAATGAAAATAGGGTGGGGGCCAGCACACAACCTTGCCTTACACCCCTATTTACCTGAATAGGATCAGTGAGTTCGCCCATTGGATCCCATCTAACTCTTGCAAAATTATCTTCATGCAGTCTTATTATCTGCAAGAGGATTTCCCCTGGGACCCCCTGATTTTTTAAAGATTTCCAGAGGAGATTTCTGGGGATAAGGTCAAAGGCTGCGTTAAGGGCCACAAAGGCAATATACAGATGACCCTTCCTGAATATTGTATATTTCCAAATTATGCAAATAAATCTAAAAACCTGGTCAATTGTGCTAGTTTTAGCTCTAAAACCTGCCTGATATTTTGATAAAATACTATACTCCTCACTCCAATCGTTCAATTTATTTAAAATTTGCCGAGCATATATCTTCTGTAAAACATTGATTAAGCTAATCGGTCGATAGTACGAAGGGTCATTCATGGTGGTTACCCTTTTTAAAAAATAGTTGCAATCTCAGCCCCTTTCCATGTTTCTGGTATAGGTGCGCCTGTGGCGACCGAGTTGCAGAAAAGATTAATATAAGGGCCCCAAACCTCTTTATCATGTCTCCATAGATCTCCTGGTATCTTGTCAGGTCCAGGTGCCTTCCCTGGTTTTAATGCATCTATTGCTGCCTTTGTTTCATCCAAACTAAAATATAATGAGGCACTATTTAAAAGTGTTTCATAATCTTGTGGACTATACTCGATATCATTCATGGATGTAGAGTAAAGGCGGGAAAAATAGCTTACCCAAGTATTTACATCTAAAAAAAGGCCTTTGCCACATCTTCCCTTTTTATTACCTTTAGATATCAAGTGCCAAAAACCTGATTGATCATTTGTTTTGGGTGCAATAATTAATTCAGTCCCGATATTATCATCCCATATTTTTTTAGTTTGGATTAATAGTCTCTTATACTGGGTCCTTTTATCCCTTAAGGGCACTATATCTTTGACTTTCTTTGCCTGAATACGGTCCTTTTTTGCCTCGCGGCATTCTTTATTATACCATGGGTTGTCCAATGTGCTCACTTCTGTTGCCCCCTTTTTATGTTCTTTCGGAATCTTGCTTAGTATGGGTATTAGATCTTCTACCAATCTATGGTCAATCAATCAATCAATCAATACTTAATTCGGATAAAAACAGCATATCCATAAAAGTACAGTTAAAAATGCAATTATGTACAAATCTCTCATTTAGAAAATTAATCCAAATACATAGAATTACAAAAACGTACAGCCATTTTTAAAAAAGATCCAACTCTAAAGCATAATTCATCATTATCAATTGCAAGCACCAGCTCATAAGCTATTTTATAGTCAGTAACGCATTGGGATTTAAAGTACGGGATCAGAAACTTTTTCGTGAGTGGTAAATAAAAGGAACCGAAAAATAGAAAATGTAGCATTGATTGTTTTAGATTGTGGGTACATGGACAGGGGGTAAAATCAAGGTTCACAGAATAACCAATGGGAAATGACAGTAGATATTTCATAGTGTCTGTCCTTAGCCTGAAGAACAAGCCCCTTTCCCAACAGCCGACAGGTTTTAATAGATATTTAGGCATAACTGAATTTACATGCTCAATTTGCATATATCTAGCAACTGAGGTTTTGTTACGTTCAGCCGCTAGTCTTATTTCTTTATAGGATGCATAGAGTAGTTTTTCCAGAGTTTTAGTACTTATGAGGCTGTGGGCTAGAGGATTTAAGAAAAGCTGTTCCAAATTCAAGCTATTTAAGCTTTTGTGGACTCCAGCCAACCATGGTATAACCAACCCTCTGTCACATTTTAAGCAATCCAGAATAATTTCCCTAGTCAATTGCGCAGCCGAGTTCTTCCAGATTCTTAGCCAAAACAATATCGGGCGAGCCTTAATAAAATCCTCTACATAAGGTAAATGAAGCTCACTATGGCAAGCATATGTAGAGGAAGAAAATGGGGCACCCAAAATTTTACGGCAAAACCTGTTCTCTTCTCGTTGAATAGGTATGCTAGTAATGTTCCCCCATACCTCTGCACCGTATGTAACAGTTGGAATACATTGTGTTCTGTAAATTTTAATGATAGCGGGCACTACCTCTATTTTTTGGGGTTTGGGTAGCCTAAGAATTGTATTGATGGAATTAACAAATTTCCTTTTACAGTGGACAATGTGATCATTCCGTATACCGTTAGATGCGAATACCAGACCAAGATACGGAAAAGTGCAAGTGCTTGACAGTCGGGTAGAATTAGATACAATAGAAAGATTAAAATGCTTCTTGGTCCCGCATGACATTAAAAACGATTTCTTAAAATTAGTTCAAAGATCCAGTGTTGCAATAAGTTCCCCAAAGCCGTGAACCAAGGCACGCAAGGCATTAGGGGTGCGCCCCATTAACACAGCGTCATCTGCGTAAAGCAACGCGGGGATCTTATTACCGCTAATGCTTGGGACGTCCTCAGTTATGGGCACTAGAGATTTGGATAAGTCATTGATATATAATATAAATAGGAGGGGGGCCAAGACACAACCCTGTCTGACCCCCCTGCCAATTTCAATAGGCTTAGAAATCTCACCGTCCCTACCAATACGCACCCTGGCTCTCAGGTCTCTGTGTAAGTATGCCAAGAAGGAGACTAGTGAGTCGTCAAGGCCAAGATTTAAAAGGGTTTGCCACAGCCGTGATCTATTTACAAAATCAAAGGCTGAAGTGAGGTCCATGATGCCAAGTACATTGGTGTTTTCTTGGCTATTGTGTATTTACTGACAATCAAATGGAGATTCAGGCACTGTTCCACTGTGCCAACCTTACTCCTGAAACCCAATTGGGACGGGTGCAAGACCTTATTATCCTCGGCCCACAGGTTAATTCTATTAAATATCACCCGGCCCAAAATTTTTAAGGTGTTGTCAATCAATGAAATTGGCCTACAACAACTTGGATTAGATCGATCCCCCTTCTTAAAAATTGAAACTATTGTACTAAGTGACCAGGTATCTGGAATAGATGAGTTGATAAGATTATTAAAAACATTCGTAAGGAGTGGCGCCCAGAAATCAGATTTATTTTTAATAAGATCAATAGGAAGACCGTCTGGTCCGGGGGCTTTGCCTCCCTGGCTTTGGGTTATTGCTTCTTCGACCTCATATAGTTCGATCTGTATCCCACCAGTATATATATATTCTTTTTTAGAGTCATTGGAGATTGGGGCAGCATAAATCTCACTAAAATGGGCCTCCCAGGATTCACTCAAGATGTTACAAGCAATTGGTGAGGAAGTATTACCCATGGATTTCATATCCTTAACTGCCTTCCAAAAATTCTTACTATTTTTTAACACATTTGCCTGCATAAGATTTGCCCAGTAGTTCTTAGTAAGCTCTTCCTTTCTACATTTAATAGCTTTTTTATAGTTTGCCCTGAGTGATGATATAGAGGACGCCACTCTGGGTTTGCTTACAAGGGCCTTTCTTAGTGCTCTGTTAGCTGCAGAGCAATCCGCGTTAAACCAACCAAGCTCAAGATTCGGCACCCTTGTTGGTTTAGACAATATTTTTTTAATGCCAGAGCATAACCCTGAGAAGGCGTTAACTACCTTTGTGTTGCCTAGGCAAGGCGTTAAACAAATATCAACCGGATTTGAGTGGTGCTTTATCATATTTTCAAATAGTATATTATTATCGATGTTACGCCAAACAATTCTAAGTTTATCATTTGATGCCACCAAGTCATGTGCGCCAAGCGCATAATCGTGCGCTGGGTGGCGTGAAAAACTTAGAGTAGTGCTGATGGGGTTGTGATCGCTTTGTGTTGTTTGAATTACCTCTGCCCTTAATACATAGCTTTCAAGGGGGGCAGTTACAAATATATAATCAATAATAGAGGTGGAGCCCCTGCTTCTATAATGAGAGGAGGCATCAGCAATCTGCATAACATTCAGAAAATTATGGGAGCTTAAAAGATTCACTAATTGTTCCCCTCTTTGGCTCAAAGATGCTTGGGTAGCAAGTTGAATAACAGAAAGAGTATCTATTGGGATCTTAACGTTGAAGTCACCACCCAAACATATACCCATGATTTGGGTACCACAATTGTCAGACTGTAATTTTAAAATAAGATTAAACAACAATGAGAAGTTCATATTGGGCACGGTTTTAAAATCATCATTATAAAAATTGATTAGATAAATTGAATCCCCTCTAGTATAAAGAATTACTTGAAATTTGTCACTGTTCGTAGGTATAATTCTAAAGCGGCCACCTGCCTTAATATTAATCCAAATTGAAAGACCACCGGCAGGTCTACCTGATATGGGGATGGGGGACAAGATATTAAAGCATTCAAACCCCTCCATATACAACTCCTGAGTTGCCCAGGTCTCCTGAAACATGACAACATCTTGGTGATTAATTAATTCTTGCCAATCCGCTAAATTTATCTTAGAAGCAAGCCAGCTATGTTCCAGCTCAATATCTTGAGTGTCTGGTTATCCTTCCTTGTAAGTAATGTGTCCAATTTAGGAGCATGAGGGCTTGCTTGGATTGGTACTGGAGTTATAGCGTCAAATCTTGATTCATTCGCTGCCTGGGTGGGCAGTCAATCTTGACAATCCAAACCCGACAGCGGAGTGAATCTATTAAAAGTTGGAGTATAATTATAGGTATTACAGGATGATGTTTCAAAGACAGGTTTATAGAAATAACCTAGGGGTAAAGCCCATATATTGGTATTGTGGCCATTCTGTTCGATCTGGGATGTTAAAATGGTTTTGGCCACCGTTTGTCTTCGAAAATTAATGATAATACAATCACCATTGACGACTTTGGGTGATGTCCCCAACCAGCCTACTCGTCGTACCATGATTATGTTCCCAATCAATGAGGGCTTGAATCTCTTATGTTTGGTGAGCCAATCTACGCACTTACAGCGTAATTGCTCCCAAGACTCAGTCTGATCTTCTCTTAAGGAAGGGATGCCTGCTAAAATTACGACATATGGGCACGCCTCAGGGGGCAAGTTTAACACCTCATTATTGCCCTCGGTATGGATTGTGGGCCTTAGATTAGTATCGGCCTCTTGTGTAGTTTTAGCCAAGCTCTCTTTGTTTGCTGGATTCACAGGAACATTTGTGGTGAGTGTCTTATTATTTGTCATATTACTGTCGAAGATTTCGCTGATATGATCCAGAGGTCTGTTAACATCCCTAGTGTCCCTCATATCAAAGCATGTTCGAATCTTATTACAAGTCACACAATCGCTAGGTCCCAAATTTGGGTTGTGTGTCGCTATAATATTTTGGTGGGAGATGGGTATGCTACTGGGGGGATTATTTGTGATTTGCCCACTAGCAATGACAAGATTAGGTGTCTTAGCAACAACTTGGGGCACCCTGTTCACAGACTGTAATGCCGGATTTAATTGTTGAACAGACAAAAGGCTGTTAATGCGGTCTTGCAGTGAGGAAAGGAAGTTATCAAGAACTGGCTTAATATGATCAATAATAACAGAAACTAAGTGACTAGTATCAATTACTCTATTTTGAGTGTCATTGTCAATAGAGGAAAATAAATAGTTATTGTCTGTTTGAGTTCCGATCGTGTGGGAAGTCATATCATCCAGAGGAACTTCATCAGGTGTTTGGTTAGTAGATGGATGAAACCATGAGGTTAAGGTCGAGCGTATAGAGCATGGACGGCTAGGTTGTTTTCTCTTCACGCTTGCAGTCTTTCCTACTTTCCTTTTGCGTTTTGCCCCAAGAGTGGGGATTAGTGTATTACTTGTTTCAATGTTTGATGGAGATGGATCGGATAAAATGGCATCGCGGGCCGCTTCACAAACCAATGCAGGGACATCGGGATTATTGGCAGACAAATCGCTGATTTCACCAGTGGATCCAATGAGTGGTGCAGGTTGTCCCAAACCAAGAGACAAACGCCTCTCAGTAAGCTCGATTTCATTACTTACGATACTAACTGCCCTCTCCAACATGTTTTCAGTACACGTAGTGGTAGATTTCATAACCGGGGCATTAGTGTGCTTCCCCATAGTTTTCAGAAGTAACAAAACTACAAAAGTACAGGGGGGATAACAATGTCAATAGAGTTTAAAAATGGTAGTGGGCTGTGCTCACCTACAGAAATGACCTCTGCCTGCCTTCAGTTGTCAGAGATGTGGCCCAGACCAGACTCCTCCGGGCTCTGACGGGCAAGGACAGGCCCGCCCTTGGCCCGGGCTTCACCCGGGCGCGGCCCGCGCGCGTCCCACGCTGCGGTACTCCTCAGCGCTTTTTGAGCGCGGATGTGATGTTCGCTCCTCCCTCCTGGGAGCACAGACTTGTGGGCAGTTGAGTCCCCACGAGCAGCGTTGGCGGTCAGCAGTCCTTTGTACACCGTTGACTAGCGCGCCCCGCGCTGCGGTACTCCTCAGCGCTTTTTGAGCGCGGATGTGATGTTCGCTCCTCCCTCCTGGGAGCACAGACTTGTGGGCAGTTGAATCCCCACGAGCAGCGTCGGCGGTCAGCAGTCCTTTGTACACCTTTGACTAGCGCGTCCCCCCATCAGATTCATGTGAGCGCCTTTGTCCCTCGCATTTCCCCGGCTCATGGTCCAGTCCCTCCGGATCTCAGCAGCTGTCCTGCTCCCCACCGCAGCAGGGCGTCTGTAAGCAGAGCCTGCTTGAAAACAAGCGGTGTGCACCCGGCTCTCCTCCCTCCGTCGGCTCACTGAAAGGCTGGACCACCTCCTGCTCCCAGGGCAGCCACCGCCTCTGCCTGATGCGTTGCCGCTGTAGGCTGCAGGGGATCCTGGGGTTCCTCCCCGATAGCAAGGCCCCCAAGATGCAACAGACCTTGTCACCGGCTCTGAGGAGGGATACGCGGTGAAGATGGTGACCTCCGCGGCGCTAAGAGTACTCTGGATGAGACAATCTATGGTGTATTTCCATAATTGGAATCTCTGTAACAGATAGATCTACATACGGGGAAGCTATTTCTACAAAAGTTTCATAGATCTGCTTAATAGCCATTTCATTCCCCCCTATCGAGGGCCACTTAAGGGCTCTATGATTATTGGTTAGTAATGGCTCAACAGCACTACTACTAGTATCTCCAACACTCAGGGTGGCTAACTGGAAGAGGTGAGCAGTAAGTGTCAAACATAAGGGATAGTGGTCACTCTCAGATCGGTCATCAATTACTAATTCATATACCATTGACCACAAGGGAATAGATACCAATATATAATCTATACAGGTTTTCGAATTGCCCCTACTAAATGTGGGGGCATTTGGACTGTCGGAAGGCAATCGTCCATTACAAGCTCGTAGGCCATGGCCTGAAACCAATCTTGTTAGCTGCGCAACAGTAGGTGTACAGGGTACTACTAGGCTACTGGCCAATGAAGGAATGTGATTGGCCATGTCTTCTTCAAAAATATTTCCAAACCCCACCACAGGTTCAAATTTGCGATTAAAATCATCCCCCACAACTATCAAAGCCATTTGATTTACTAAGGTTAAAAATTGATCTAAATATTCAATAACCTCAGATTCCTTGCTTGCTAAGTTTGGTCTACAATATATATTTATTATGTAGACTTCCCTTTTATCAGGTGTTAGAAACATTATTGCCAAAATATCCTGCAATGGGAAATCTACCTGCTTTATATCAACACCTAAGGTAATTTTTACCCAAATGGCAAGACTTCCTGAGGGCCTCCCTCTAACTGAAGGAGCAGCAGCAGCACTAAATGTTTTAAAGCCTACTTTGTGGGGGGTTTCCAAATCCCATGTTTCTTGTAATAAAATGATTTTGCTTTGTCCGATATATTCCTGCCATACTACATCCCCTTGGTTTCTTTTGAGCCCTGCAATATTCCACGAAGTCAGTCTTATCTCTGTTTGGCATTCTTCCATAGTTTGTTCATTATCTACTTCTTCCACTTCATTTCAAAATCTTGGCATTTCCTCACAGTCATTGACAGGGTTACAAATAAAATTATTGTTTGAGGTATCCCTCTCAATATTCTGAGTTGAGTAGATCGGCTCAACCCCCTCACCATTCTCCTCAGACAAGGGTATTGATAATTCATCAGGGTTGCCATGTATTATAACCTTCTGCCTATTGTGAGGGTTACATATTTGGTCCTTATGACTAGTATTCAAATGTAATCCTCCTGCATCCTTTATTAAAATACTAGAAGCAATTCCTACTTCTACCATGTCAGCGATAGTTTTCACTTTATAGTCACTTACAGAGGGCGTAGGTACCAAGACATGAAGATCAGCTGTAAGTACCCTTCCTCATTGGGGTGTAGGTAGTTGTCAGTCTTGGTCATCCAAGTCCGACAATACCTGAAACCTATTAGACGTTTGTGACTAAAATAGACCTATTAATTAAGGGTCCAGCCAGCGGTTTGTAAAAATACCCCAAGGGGAGTGCACAAATACTAGTGTTAGGAGTAAAGGTTGTCTCGCAGTGGTGTAAAAGATAGCAAACCATCTGTGGCCTGCGGAAATTAACCACAATGCAGTCGCCCTTTATACCCTTCGAGGATTGGCCTACCCACCCTACTCTGCGGACCATTAAAATCTCCTAAGTATCTGAGGGATGGAATCTTTTATGTTTTGCAACCAGTCCACAGTTTTATTCCGTAGATCATCCCAATTTTCTGTCTGACCTGCCCTTAGAGCAGGAACACCAGCCAAAATTAAAACATAAGGGCATGAAGCCGGGGGTAGACTTAGTGCATCTGTATTGGGGTTCAAAGACCCATTAGTTACATCAACTCTCAAGTTCTTAGTAGGAACACTCACATCCCTTCCTAAGTCTAAGCACGATATACAGCTATTTTGTAGACCTTGTGAACCTAAGGATTTTGAGCCATTAGATACCTCCTGCAACCTACCTTCCATACTATTGGAAGTGGGATTGATCATGTAATTTCCCTTAACTTTCCCGTCATATACTAATGATGGAAAACTATCCACCATTGTTCTTAAATCTTCCCTTTCTACTCCGCTCATTTGTCTACCCACCTTATTACAGCTTAAGTTTTTTATGGCGGTGTCAAATTGATAAAATTTTTCCCAAAGTAGAGCAAAGTTTTTTTCAACCAAATCATGGATGCAGGATAGCGCTACTCCTAATGCGGATTTATTTAGACCAGCGTCAGGTTCAATCATAGCATCTTTAGTATTAACAACACTTGGGGCGTGAGACGGTGGAACCATGTCAGTTTCTGTGCCAACAGAGTTACTTTTCAAAGAGAAAACATTGACATTATGAGCAGTATTGGCTCAATCAGTTACTTGAGAGCCCTTAACAACTTTTGTTTATTTTACCACAGCCCCCATTTTCTTTTAGTTGGCAAAACTTCCACCTTCCGAGATACCACATTCTTCAAAACCCTCGTCCTAGTGACTCTACCAGACACTGCTGGAGAATTTAGATCTGGTTCAGGGGGAGAAGGGGAAGAAGCAATTGGGGCATTTATGGAAGTGATGGGCAGACATTCTTGGACGGAATCCCCCGTTCTAAGTAAAGGGGTACCTGCTGATAAATGGCACTGAAAAATAGATGGATCCAAAGAGAGATGTCGCTCAGTTAGTTCTATTTCATGCGTCAAAAGTGACTCTGCCCTAACCAAAAAAGCATCTAACGTACCCGCAACTCCCTTATGTTTATCCATACTAAAGTGACTTGCAGTTCAGAAAAACAATTAATTTACTGTATGACGGCACAATACCTTTATGCACCAAGTTATTGGCAAATTAGTGTCTCAAAGGCCAAGATTTCAGAAGGGTGGCCCAGCCCAGTCTCCTCCTGGCTCTGACGGGCGCAGGACGGGCCCGGGCTTTGCCCGCGCGCATCCCGTGCTGCGGGAGCCTGCTGGCATTTAAATGTGGCACCTCCGGGTGTGAAGATGACGGTGCGCGCACACGAGGAAGCGTGGTGGATTGTGGGGCTGTAAGTCCTGAGCCCCACTGAACAGGTAAGCAAAGTGGCGGTAAGTTTCCTTAGGCGGGCGTCCCGTGCCTGGCGTTCAAAGGTGTCCAAAAGGCTCCAAGGCTCCAAAGCTCGAGGGCTGACCCGGAAATCCGTCTGGTTGGACACTGGAAAAACACTGGACACTGGAAAATGGAGTCATTCACCACTCCAGTACCAGCACCCAAACCAGTGCTCTGGATTCCTCCACGCCTGCAGGTTTTTAATAAGCCGGTAAGCTCAGGTACAGCCTACCTGCCTGCTGCTGTCCTTGGATGCTGTCAAGCACAAGGATTTATTACAGGGCGCAAGCAGAGGGCTGGGGGGGGACCACCGGCAACACAGAGCACAACAGCGGTCTTGGCGTCCTCGACAGCCTCAGCAGCCCTGCTCCACTCTGCCCTGCACTTACGCACTGCTCCGCTCTACTCCGCACCCACACTCCTCAAAAAAGCGGGGGAACTAGTGCGGGTGCCACTGGGTACCCGCAACTCGGTGGCATCAGTCTCGGCGTTGGTCTCTGTGTTCTCTTCACGCAGCTCTCACAACCTACACTCCTCACTCGCGGCTTGCTGGCGGCTCACTCTCGGAGCGCAGAAAAAACAGAATGGTCCATCAACAGACTAACAATGACTCATCCTGTGTGACACATGGGCCAACACCAATATGGTTGGTGAAATGCCGGTGTGTAACACTCAAAGTTGACAAATGAACATTTATGACTCTGGCCAGGACTCACCCGCATATAAATGTTGTTGGGTCCTCAACTGCCCATCAAACTCCGGGAAGGTCACCTCCAGTATACGGTTCATCAGAGGGGTCAGCGGCCGGCTGGCTTCCCTTCCACGATGGGAGGACTTTCCCAGCTGGACCTGCACAATCTTCCAGGTCCAGTGTCACAGGTCCTCCCACCTCTTTCTGCATTGGACGCTATGCCGGTTTAAGACCATCAGGGTCCGCACCTTCTGGTTGATGGTTCTCCAAATGGCCTTCTTCTGATGGGTGTTGACCTGTATGACTGCAATAGATGTAGAAATAGATTCTAACTGGAAGTATGAGGATAACTGTAGGGTTAAAACACATTTTGTTGACATCTAGCACAAGGATTCATCAAGAGTCAACATAATACATGTGTCCATGTCACATGCTAAGCAAAACTAAAGCAGGAATGCACACGTTTGTGGTCATCTGATGACAAACCTCAACCCTGGTCATGACCTACACTGACTAAGGTAGCCCACCAACATGATGTAGGCCAGGCCAATCCTACATGGAATGTGATGTGAGGCACCATGAAACACAGCCCACCATTTGTTCCTTCTGTAGTGTAAAATACATGTGCATGACAGTCAAGACACCTTTACTGGCAGGCCCATTGCATTGATGCATATGGTCCATAGAGATGAGTGCCATAGCATACCCAACATCCTAAGCCTAAGGTTACAATGTAAGGGCAGGTATGTATGTCACTGAGAGCTACCTCTCTGGAGGATGTGTCTATATGTGTACTACTTATTGGGATACCATAGTATGTCACAATATACTTGTGTGGTATGTGCTGCCAGCACAGAACACACCTTTTGCCACATGTGGCTCTGTAACAGGGATGGCATTAAACATCCTCTGCACCCCTAGAATCAAAAAGGCGCGCAGCGGTCGCAGATCTTTTTCACACCTTGCCCCTGCTTTCTAGAATGAGCTTCCCCTCCGGTTTCGCAACTGTCAGAGCCTCTATCAGTTCAGGATGCTTCTAAAAACTTACCTCTTCTGACCCCCTTATTCTGGCTGTTGCCCCCCGTCCTAGGCACAGAGATACACCCTCTGGCTGATTCAGCGATATATAAATTAATAATATAATAAATAAATGTATTGTGTGATAGGAAATATTGAAACCAAGCAGATGATTCACATTTCAAAATGTAATCTGAAGTAACCCATTATCTACACTTTTCATGCCTCAAATGTGCAATAGGTCTTGACAATAGAAGCAACACTATTGGAAAAGTGTCAACAGACCTGTGTGACTGTCATTCGTGACAGACACACATTGACACTGTGGGTCAATGGAAAGAAGTATCAGGTCAGGTGGTCACCTCAGTCACCATTCCATATAGAATCCATGTTACAGATATCAGGATTACTAATGCAGCAGATAATTCTTTCTGGGAATATCCATGGATCAGCAGGGATATTACTCTGTATATCACTTCTCCTGTCACATTAACTCTGGCCTAGACTGCACACAACCCATTGTATGGCCTTGATCTCTGCAGGCTGTGCCTACTGATCCCACATGAGCCTCACATTTCCACCAATTCAATACATACAAGGGATATATTTCATATCTGAGCATACAGTTGTGTGGCACTCTGAAAGGGTCTGTGAGGTATAGCTAACTCCCAAACAACTGTTTTACAAAGCCTGATGTGGGCTGAGTGATTTGTGGGATAGTATACATGGCTATCATACTGACATAGTATACAGACATGGTTTATGGTGTACACATAACTGAGCACATATACCATGATGTGGTCTGAGAAATCGTTGCAGTTACTATGAATTTGAAATCTGCATAGATATATGCATCTCACAAAGTATAAATCACCCTTATCACACATTAGAATTGCATTCTTCTCTCCACAAAAGTACAAGGCCTCAGAATTCATTGCATATGTGTCCTCTGTAGCCACCACTCAATATATGCAAGCAACATACTGCTTACACTCTGAGACTCAGTGGAGTGGTTTGGCTCACTGGTTAGAGGCAGCAGACCCAGAAGCAGAGAACGGGCCGTGACCAGGGTTCAATTCCCGACGCGGCAGGGTTGTGGACCAGGGCCAGCGGACTCGATAATTCTCGCCTCGGTGCCTACTCTAACCAGGGATCACACTCGGCAACTCTGGGCATTAGCTTGCCTCATCTCCACAACGGCCCCCCACATTCGCTGGGGATGCCTGGTTTCACCTTGGAGATACCCAGGAGGGACCATCTCACAGGGATAGCCAGGACGGGGTCTACAGCGCCAGGACGCCTCAGGGCAGCAGTGCGCTTTACAAGACACATACATTTACATTTTACATTTTACATTTTACATTGTAGCCTATGGGAATTGAAAGAAAGCAGTTAAATAAAGTTACATATTTTTTAGAGATTAATACCTGTTCCTCTGGTGAGCCATAGAGCTGACCATAATGGGGAAGGACCTCATCTACCAGTGTATCTAGCTCCTCTGGAGTGAGGGGACAGTCCCTCTCACCAGCATAGCATGCCATAATTGCTCCCAGAGTGGCAATCAGCAGCTAAAATGGAGGAGGTGTTGATAGCATCAGTGTCAGGAAGCAAGGGAGTTATTTTTTAAACCGCGGTGTACATATACGCCACATACGAGATCATCAGTGTCAGCGCATGCAGCCATTGGACCACAACTGTCACTATACAGAATCACCTTGTTCATCTATTTTAAACTCCGTAGTCCACACCCCCTCAGCACTTGTCCTTTATTATACCCTGGAGAAACAGGTATGCTTGTGTACAGTTTTGATTAAATCTAGAAGTTTGCTTCCTGAATAGGGCAGGACTTCACACAGAAATAGTCACAACAAATATGTTTATTGTAATTTTAACCTAGAACAATTGTTTGATACCCTATGTACCGATGTGGTTCACTCTACCCTGTTATGATTTTAAAGAAATCAAATAAAATTATTTGTACACTGTCACTATCATCAACGTTAGCCTTAAGCTGTGTCCACCATGCATGCGACCGTCCACCGCGTGGTCATCTCCACCGGCAACAGATGTTCAAAATGTGCGATTAGCAAGGTTAGCAGTTGGGAAAATAGTATTGGTGACAGTTAAGTACGTCACAACCACTACAAAGGAGGCAAACATGTTTACTTTTGAAAAACTCTGTTCCCATGTCATGCTCAGTACAAAACTTCATCTGTGTAGTTCATCACTGTGCACATAGGCTAAATGTGTATGGTGCACTGTACACTGCGGTTGGCGGTATTTCACATGAAATCTAATGATAGCCTCACTATTGTGCCAATGTACTATTTCCGATTTGATGATGTGCACAGTTCTGTTACGGACCTGTGAAGGTCACCTTAGGGATGACAGGTGGAATGTTCAACAATTGACAATGATGATGTGAAATGTGTACTGCTTCATTAAGCATTAATGTTCAGACACATGACTTTTGCCTTACTCTTCATATATGTTACACTGCACACTGTGACCAATATACATTTTTGTGTTACTCCTCACATAGGTACCCTGGGAGAGGGAGGAGATGCCACGCTCCAGTGTACCGCCCCTTTCTGACCTTCAGATCATGGAAGAGTGAAGTATGATATAGAACTTTTGTTTGAATCGTCAAGTAATGCTGGACTTATGTCATCAGTTGGAGACTGACCTTATACCTGACATCATTTATCCTACATCAATCCCACAACTTGTGAAACTCATGTCTGTATTGTATTTTTTGGCCACAGGCTTGTTTCAATCCGCTGTCTCTAGTTCAGGTGGAATGTCACAATTTATGTTAAGTTGGGTACTCCAAGAGGTGCTAACAGAACTGCTGAGACACCAGGTCAGCTACATCCAGTTCCCCAGATGTGAGCATTTCTCCACTGTGAAGGCAGATTTCTATGCTTTAGGTCACATCCCACATATGATTGGATCATTATGTATTGCATTAGTACCACCACAAGCCAGGGAACAAGTGAACCGCAACAGGAAGCACTTCTATCAACGTGCAAGTTGTCTGCCTACCGGATTTGTACATCTCAAACGTCTATACCCGGTTCCTAGGATTTGCACGATTCCTTCATACTGTGGAACAGCACCATAACCCAACTGATGTCACAACTACTACCAGTGAGGGACTTGCTTGTAGGTAAGTGTGATCTGTCCTAACCTTTTGTGGGAAGCGTCAAGTAGTATAATCTGAAAGAGTGTAACTCATTGTTGCACTTCTGTCTGTTTTCTACTTAGAAGACTCAGTGTATGCTAAGGAATCCTACTATACCAGGGGAAGTGTGCTTCAATGAAGTCCATGGAAGACCATGTCAGCCAATGGAGCAGACTTTTGGGCTCCTGAAAGCTAGATTCAGATGTCTGAATAAGACTGGGGGAGCCCACCTGCTACTAAGATCACTGTTGCCTGCTGCATGCTACACAACATTGTCCTGTGATGGAATATTCCTTACATCGCAGTCGACACATGCCATGAAAGGCATCCATGTGAGGAACCTGGAATGCCAAATGATAATGATGATAGTTGTGAAGAGGTAGGAATGGACTTGAGCCAAGATCTCATCCAAAATAACTTCTCCTGAGCGTGAGTATGGTGTGAGGTGTAATTACTTTGTCCATTTTTGCAACTCCTCTAATGAGGTCGAGAAGAGGATGGTAATTAGGCCTGGACAGAGTTCATGGAGTTCTACTCCTTGGAGCCCTGGGAAGTGCCACAAAAACTCCGCTGTGCTCTGTGGAGTTCTGCCAGAAGTGGAATCTATTAAGACATGCTGCTTGCACTGCTATTAAGTGGCGGGATTTGGTACTGCACTGTAAAATCTGTGCGCCTAGCACTTTGCGTTGTGCCGGAAGGTACTGCTGCTTTTAACCTGCTCGAGCAGACATGCTACTCGAGTGGCAGCTTCATCAATTCAAGCAGCAGATTTCTCAACGTGAGTGGTTGTGACCTGCTGCAACCTGCTGCGACCACCCACGTTGAGAAATCTTGCTGGGAGTCTTTCTAGCGCACGATTTCCTTTCGGGAGTGCTTGCCAACATTGGCGAGCCAGGCTACAGAAAAAACTCCACTCTACGTCACTTCACAGAGTTTTGCGGAACTCTGCGCTCCTTGCCGAGTGGGTAAAACTCGGCAAACTCCAATGGCCCCTAATGCTAATGCTACATACTAGGAATATATGGCTCTAGCAATATCCAGGTAAAGGTGTTTGTTTTGTAAGTGAAGCTTTGCTCAGCAGTGAATGTTGTCTGAGACTGTGTTCTGTAGGAGTTGACAATGTGATTTGTGCCTTTTGTATGGTTTCGTAGATAATCCCTCTCTGTGTTGGTCTGTTTTAGAATCCTTCACCACGGCATCTTCATTTGGACATGAATGTCTGTCACAGAGTTTGGGTGTACAAAGCCAGTACAAAGGCAGCTTGCACAGTGAAAGGATGGAAGTTACGTGGACCTGTTTCTTGTGATGTGTTGGTCCTAATTCAATATGTGTGCCGTCATGTGATCCAACACATTGTTGTGTTGGGCCCAATGCATGCTATTCTGTCTTCACATTGGCTGATTCCAAGTTGTGTATGAACTGTATGTAGCTATTAATGTGTCTCCTTATTGTAGGCCATAGTGCTTGTCACAGACATCTGTTTGTGATATTCAGCAAATGCAAGCAACACTGGACTGAAATGGCCCTGTGATCAGAAACTGTTGTACTGACATGAGTCCGTTCATTTGTGTATTTATGTATGATTTCTTTTGTGAGGTAGGCAATATGGCTCCAGCTGATGATGTAGACCTAATTTATTGTAGAACATTGTCAGATGTATTGCCTCCTTCCATGTTGTCAAAGTCTGCAAGGGATTATGTGATCACTGACACAGAATAACTGAGTCATGTCTAATTTGCTCTGTTTCTGACATCATGTCAGCCTATGATTAGAACAATGGAATAAATGTTCTCAGCCCAGACACTTGATCCTGAGTTGAATACGGTTAACATACAACATACCCATGCTTTTTAGAAGTACCTAGATTTTGACATTGCAAAGTTCACATGCTAATATATTCTCATTGTAATATGTGAGAATTACAACAAAAGTAAAGTCTCCCATCAAATATGGAAAAGCGGGCTGGAATAGTCCACAAAGTGAATGTGTAGCACACACAGGAGGAAACTAAGGGCAAGATTTCTTACTGGTGGTAGTGGTTGTCTTGCCATCCCCACCTCCTGGATTCTTGCGTAGATGTCCCCAATTTTGACAGAGGTGGGATTTGCAGCTGCTAAGACAGGGGTGTGTGCAGGCGTGTCTTTCACTGACAGGGCCTCTCCTCCTGTGGCAGATGTTGATGGCCTCGATGTACGTTTACCCCATGAAGGGGTAGATGTAGGTGGAAAATCCCTACAGGGAGTGGAGTCGATGTCCTGCAGCACCCCAACCATGGAGGCCATATTGGTGTTGATGCTGGCCAACTCGATATGGATGCTGGCAACCTTCTGGTATGTGTCTCTCTGCAGCTACTTCATTTCCCATATTTCTGTCAATTCCTGGTCCATCACACCTTGGGAGTCCTGGTAGACTCCCAGCACTTGGGTGATGGCAGCCTGGGAGTCTTTGGCCTCAGTGGGCTCACGCTCCGGGCCCACAGTTACCCTCCCATGAACCCTGCCGCCACGGGCCTGTGCCCTTGGCACAGACAGCACCCACCCATTGGGTCCTGGTTCCTCAGTGACTGGGGTGTTGATAGTCGCATCACAATCCAGGACTGGGGCGGCACTGGATGGCACTGACTGGTTTAGGTACACAGATGGTGGATGCAATGGTTGGCTGTGCTGTTGCAGCTGTGGTGGGAGGTGTTGTTGTGGGCACAGTGAGTCTCACTGTTGTCGTCTGCCTAGGCTGACCAGATGGGCCAGGACCGCCATCAAGGTCCACATCACTAGGAGCGCAGTTATCACTTAGGGATTCATCCTGGGGTGGAGCAAAACTCTCTTAAGTGACCAACCTTTGTGCAGGTGCTGTGGCTGGTGGATCTGTTGAGAAATAGAGAACATTGTTATTGGTGGAAGTGAGGTATCTACACATCAATGTCATTTGTTTCAAAGTAAATAGGGACCTAGAATGAAACACAATAGATAGAGATTGTCATTGTCATCTATTTGCATGGAGTTAAAGCTGGTTACTAGACATTTGAAGATATTCAATACATGTAGTAGAATTCATCAGCTCATTAGATGTGCCGATTTGTGTCATTTTGGCTTTAGGTCTAGACATGACATCTCCAAAAAATTTCAACTAACACAGTGTACTTGTAACATGTGTATTTGTCTAGTCCGGGGCCTAGCTGTGTACTATACAGACAAACACACAGCTTAGTTGTATATTTAGCATTGTTCATCGTGTGAGGAATGCAAAGACAAGGGGGCACCTGCCACTGCTAACCAGATAAGTTTCCTTCATGGTTTACATATATTAGGGGTACACAGTTGTTAGGGTGTCATTCATACCATCAATAGATTCAGTTGCTGAGACCAGGATGCCATCAAGCAAAGTATTCAGACATATATCTGAGTAGAGCACTTTCTGTACATTGCACAGACCATGATGTGATAAGTTCTAATCACAGGGCATCATAGTAGTTATAGTTACTTCAATCTCACTTTATCAACACTTGACAAATGGTTAGTGTACTATAACTGTTGACACCATGCATGTGGGATGGACCATATATTTACATTTTAACACATATAATGGGTTCTGGAATTATATTTTTATGGTTATCCACTTACGTAGACTATTCCAACATGTGACATGTCATGGAGTTGGATACATGTGCTCCTATATGTTACTATACACATTGATACAGACAAACCAACATCTCAGATACTTTGAGAATAGCATGTTGGGAAAGTAGACAATAGACAGATAACACAATAGCAAAAACAGAGTTGAGAGGAAACATGATATTGTGACAGTTGATAAAGCGTAACTTACCAGATTTCACTCCCCCCCTATTCCTGTCAAGCTCTTAGAATGCAGGATGGCCAATACCTTCTCCTTCCAGGGTAAGACCTGTACTGGGGCACTGGGAAGGCCAACCACCAGTCCTCTGTGCCTCCAGGTGGTGGTTGTTGCACTGGGTGCGCACCCTCAACATGCGGTCAGTCCACCTCCTCCAAATGTTGTTCTGTGTGCTGTGTGCAGGGTGGCACCAACAGCATTCACTTAGTCGACTATCCTTTCCCACATTTCAGTTTTCCTATTGAAAGGAGTATGCTGGATTTGGGAACCAAAAAGTTAGGGCTCTACTCTTATGATTTAATCCACCATGTCTGTCAACACAGCCTCAGTGAACCCTTGATTTTTGGGGCCAGGAATGATAAAAAAACTTGAAATGTAAGTGGCTATAGGAAAGGAAAAACAAACAAGAGATACAGGTAAAAACGTGCAAAACTAAAATTACAGGTGGTGGAGAGTGATAAATGGGAAGATGAAAAAAGGGCTGCCATAGCTCAAAATGCATAAAACGGTGGTGCCTGCCTTGTGGGCTGCAGTTGAGAAGGAAAGGATCCTGGTCTGTTATGGGGTGTGTTTGATTTTCAGGTGTGTCCACTTGGTAAAAGCACATCAGCTGTGTAGTTTTTAACTGCATCCAATCAATCAATCAATCAGTACATTTATAGAGCGCACTACTCACCGCGAGGGTTTCAAGGCACTGAGGATGGGGGGGTGCTACTGCTCGAACAGCCAGGTCTTGAGGTGTCTCCTGAAGGTGAGAAGGTCTTGGGTCAGTCAGAGGTGGGTGGGGAGGGAGTTGCAGGTCTTGGCGGCGAGGTAGGAGAAGGATCTGCCGCCTGTTGTTGTTCTTCTGGTGCGTGGTACGGTGGCGAGGCTTGCTGAGCGGAGTTGGCGAGTCGGAGCGTAGAATGAGAGGCGTTTGTTGAGGTATTCGGGTCCGGCGTTGTGGAGCGCTTTGTGTGCGTGGGTGAGGAGCTTGAACGTGATCCTCTTGTTGACGGGGAGCCAGTGCAGGTCTCTCAGGTGGGCGGTGATGTGGCTGTGGCGGGGGATGTCCAGGATGAGGCGTGCGGAGGCATTCTGTATGCGTTGCAGTCTTTTCAGTAGCTTGGCCATTGTCCCTGCATAGTCATAGTCGAGCCGGCTTGTGACGAGGGCTTGGGTGACACTCCTTCTTGTTTCCGTGGGGATCCATTTGAAGATCTTTCGTAGCATGCGGAGGGTGTTGAAGCAGGAGGAGGAGATGGCGTTGACTTGCTTGGTCATAGTGAGCGATAAGTCCAGGATGAACCCTAGGTTGCGTGCGTGGTCGGTGGGTGTCGGTGCTACTTATTACTTGTTTTAATGATATTTTGACAGAGTCTATGGTTAGTTATCAGTCACAATATATTTTCCCCGATAATTTTGTTTTCAATATATGTTAGATTAGATATTTTTGACATCAATATTTTTTTATATGATATTAGTGACTATATTAAGTATAGGGTCTCTATATTGTTTTTAATTATATATGTTTCAATAATTTTGTAAGTTGATATTCATTGTCTCAATATTATGTCAGTAATAACTATAAACCCTTAAATCTAATGATGCTGGAACTTCCTGTTGCTTTCGATACCGTCTCTCATGCTATTTTGCTTCATAGACTGGAAGGCATCTATATTACTGATTGTCCCTTGTGCTGGTTCACGTCCTTTATCTACAACCACACACAGTCAGTCTTCCTCCCTCCTTTTATATCTGCAGCTAAGCCTTTAAATTGTAGCATTTCCTAAAGTACAGCATTCAGCCCTACCCTTTTTAATATATACATGCCCCCCATGCCAATATTGTGGAGTCTTTCAGGATTAGAGTTGTCTCCTACTCTGACAATATTCAGCCGGTTCTGTCTTTTTATGAAAATGCTCCTTTAACATTGATAGCTTTCAAAACATGTCTCAGATCAATACTAGATTAGATGAATGCCAACTTCCTGAAATTTAACTCAGATAAGACCTAAGTTCTATTCTTTGATATTAAATTCAACCTCTGGTGGACACCTGAGATGGGTAATCTGCAATGTCATGCTCCTGTGGTTAGAATCTTGGGGGTTGAATTTGATGCGGAGCTTACTTTTGAACCTCAAATTAAATCTCTGTCTAGTTGTTTCCTGACTCTTAGATCTCTGAGACATATGCTCTGTGGCTTTGAGAAGTTGTGCATCTTAAATGGTCTTCAGGAAAAGGATTAAAACATTTCTCTTTGAATCAGTAATAATCCCTCCTTGAGCTGATTATTGCCCTTGAACTCAGTGGACAGTCTCACTGCTATCGCCAAGACACCTTTTTAGGTAGCTATGTGCTCTAGAACATTTAGTAAAAAATGTGATTACATTAAATGCCTATTGTAGTGAAAAGGGTTAAGACAATTACTCCTCCTAGATTTTTTTCCTTTTTGATCACCAGGTTTTTGAGTTTTACTGTGGGTGAGTCTCACTACTTTTGTCTCAACCACCCCAGTAATCACATAGAAATTGGACTGGGCATATTTACATTCAGTATCCACCTTTTAAGATAAGGCTACTGCGACACACAAGGACACTGAGCTGGTTACTCATTAACATGTGTGTCGGCTGGGCATATGAAATGACTTTTGTGTGCAACCCTGTAATTGCTCGCAGATAGCCTAGTACAGAGGGGACTCTGCACAGATAGATGATGACATGGGGTATGCCTTATAATATTAGTGGGCACTGATAGGTAGGATCAGTAGGGTTTATTGGATTAGTTGCAGTCACTGTATTAAATACATAGGAGGAAATATGTCTTAAATTGCAATTTTGCTTCCCTTAGGCTGACACAATCCAGTGAAGTATCAAACTTAGGTAAAACATGTACGCCAATTTTGAATATGCAGTTCCTATATACCTAAATATGCACCTTATGGGTGGTCCAGGATGGGAATATTTCTCTGGCTCAGCTGAAGATCAGATTCTAGGCCGTTTCTCACCCTGGTCGGACAAGTTAATTACTCTACTCCCCAGCAGAGTGAACACAGGCCTTGTCACACAAAAGGAGCATTTATCGAAGCTTCATTCAGCTCCTGAGGAAAATCTACATCTGGTAATTAGTTCTCACACTATACCATGGTTGGGACAGGACAGCTCAGGCCCACTGAACAAAGGACGAAACCTACATACCTGAAACCAACACAGAAGGGGCTCCCCTTTGAAGTTTTGCTTGGAAAGCTTTCTTGCAATGATGTCTGCTAGGGGTGGAGCTGAGGCCACCAGAGAAGATATACACAGAGATCACTTGACAATGACAATAGCATTATCCCCGCATGCTGTGGAAGAGGGATGGGACAATGGTGGATCCTTAGAACTGATCAGGTGTGCCTGTCATCTAGAACTTTCCACCCCATTATGTTACCTATATATGTAGAGCACACGGTTACCCGGAGGTGTCCTGGCGCTAATAGCTCAACTCTACTGAGAAACAGGGTGGCACAGAGAGAAATATAGCTGGAGGGAAACTATAAGTTAAAAAGCCAGGTTTTGAGTTGTTTCCTTGAACTTCAAGGGAGGGCATTCCACGCGTTGGCCGCACCTGTAATGAAGCTTCTTCCCCCTCACTAGGCTTCCTTTGTGGGTGGTATGCTCACAAATTTGACTCCTAGTTAGCGGAGGGTTCTTTTGGGAGTGTACCATCGAAACAGGTGAGTCAAAAATTTAGGACCCTGCCCATGTAATGCCTTAAAGACAATACAATGTGACTTAAATTGCACCCTTTTCCTAATAGGCTGCCAGTGTAGTCTTTTCATTTCTTTGGCAACCGATACGAATTTAGGGGTGCCTGTCACCAGCCTTACTGCTGCATTTTGCAAGAGCTGCAATCTGTTCAGATGTCGTTCTAGGATGTTTAAATAGAGCCCATTGCAGTAGTCCAGTCAGAATACGATAATGGATAAGACGACTCACTTAAATACTCTTAAACAAAGGAGAGGCAGAAAGTTAGACCCTGGAATTTGAAGGGCTGCAACACAATGGACTTAGGAAGCACAAGCCCCCATACGCCCCAATGGACTAAGAACTCTGTCTGCGGGAGTCATGGCCAAGATGACAGGGATGTCGGACATGTTTTAGTTCACTCTGCGACCCATGACTACTGCTTACCACTGAGGGCTCACCTCTCCCAGTCTGCCGTCAGCTGTAGAGGAGGAAGTTGAGACCGGGAGATGTTGTGGTGGTCCCTGAGCCCTTCGTTGGGCACATGGCAGTGAAGGGAGCAGATACTCAAGTGGAGTGTCAGTCTTCCCTACTACGGGACTTGTGGAAAGGGCCCTCCATCATGGGTGCTAGTTGAGCAGCAGGAGCCACCCTGGAATGGGATCACCCGTGAGGCTCACTGGCCAGATTGCCCGACACATAGGCCTTCCTGCCAATGCTGCCTGTGTTAAGACTTTGGACTGGTTACTGCTGCCTTTGTAGGTGCCCTACCCCAGTTTCTCCCCGTGTTGCATGATTCCCTCTCTGTGAGGGACCAGTGGAGAGTTCTGCAGAGTGGGCTTGAAATCAACACACTGAGATCGAGTGGTGGCAGGTCCCACCTGAAGAGTGCAGCGAGAACCGTGCTGGGCCTGAGGAGTGGCCCAGCAGATGTGGGGCTCTGACTGCACCCCTGTTATTGGAGTCAGCTGGAGTGTGGGCAAGGGGCCCGGGGAGCCTACGACTAGCTGCTGGGCTGGTACCACTGTACTGTTTGTACTGAGCAGGATTTCTGGGCCCGACCCAGAGGACGGGACTGAGATCAAAGTTGGGACGTCAGCTGGCCCTATGGAGAAAAGTTGTGCTCATGCTGAGAGAATATAGAATAGAGGGGAGGTGGACATAACTCCAAGAACAGGCGGTGAGCCCCCCAGACTGCTGGAGGGGTCATACCATAGGGGAAAGAGTGTGTTTGGCCAGTCCACACCATCAGGACTAAGTTGTGCAAGAGACTTGTTTGGGCAGAGGTCCACCACAAGAATTCCCTAAGACCCCTGTTCCTTGGGATAAAGAACTGATCCCAGATGGGCCTGGATGGGATGTTGGGGCAGATGCTTTGATGATGGCACTCACCCCCCCTTTGGGTTACTGCGGTGCGGGGGTTGTGGCAGATAGATGTGTAGAACCATATGGGTCCTGGTATCCCAGAGGAAGTGGGAAAAACATCCCTTTCACTCAGTGATGGTGACTCGCCCCTGTACCCCATGCCCATATCTAGGAAAGCAACGCAATCACTGCAGCATCAGTACCCTGATTGCCTGGTGCAGGCAGGAAGAATGAATCTTCTGGCTCCCACGCTGGCAACCAGCAATGTCACAGTGTTCACAAAAGCATGCTCCTCCAATTACTTCACATGCATATAATGCACTAGAAAATGTGAGACAGCACATTGCATGCAAATCTAACACTACATGTATATGTCATATAATTTGGTATATCTCTTCTACCAACAGCATGCATCTCAAATTCCATGCCATATGCTAAATATCTGTAGTAAATATGCCTTTTCTCTATGGTGACCCAAAATTTTATGTCATTTTCAATGGACCTATTTTTTCTGGCAGTAGAAGTCTGTGCACGTTAACCCTGTTAAATATGAGCAAAGTGCCTATGCTACATCTTTAAATATGGCTAAATTGGATTAGCTCTGACTGACTTATTTAATTTGTCAATTACTCTCTTTTATAGGGTGTAGAAAATGAACCCATGGTTTGGAAGATAAATGCTACTTGTGGACTACAGCACGTACTTTGCCATCAACAGGGATGGCCTGTAAAATATGGTGCAAGGCCTACCATGTGTAGCCTGACAATAGTAACCTAAAAACCTTGTGTCAAGCCCATCAAAATTAAAAATATTGGTGCACATGCATCAACATCCCGAAAAGCGATTCCGTAATACCGATAAATAAAGAATCAGTAATAAGGAATCGCATTTCGGAATGCATAAACAGATTCGGTAAATCTCAGCGATTCCTTAAAAATCGCTATTATTTACCGAATACTCAATAACGATTTCTGAAAATAACGAATAGCAATTACCGAATTCGGTATTAGCGAGTTCGGTATTAGCGAATTCGCTAAAAACGGGTCGCTCTAGAAGCGGGCTGATGATATCACAACCAGGAAGTCAACCAGCCCCACCCTCATTCACTGCCCTGAGGAGCTCACAGGAGGAGGCAGAGCACACAGGCTGAGGCAATAGAATTCACCCACTGAAACCATCCACCCTACCTTTATCCAGGATGGACAAGGATGCACCAGCCACTGCAGACACGCCCAGGAAGAGGAAGAGAAAGTTCTCTGACAGGAAACTTGAGCACTTGATTGAGGGGGTGAGCAGCAAGCATGACAAGCTGTTTGGCAAGCTGTCACTCAAGGTGCCCGAAGCTGAGAAGAGGAAAATTTGGCTTCGCATCAGGGAGAGGGTGAATGCTGTGGGAGTGATGCACCGCAGCATCGATGACCTAAAGAAGAGGCGTTATGACCTCAGGAAGACGGCAAAGGAAAGAATTGCTGAAAGGGTCAAGGAGGCAGCTGGCACAGGAGGGGGGCCATCCACAGTACCTGCAAACACTGCCCTGGAGGAGCTCGTCGAGGGGACCATTGAGCCAGAGGCGGTCGTCGGAGTAGCGCAGATGGACACCTCCGGCGCAGCCACCACAGAACAAGGTAAGATGCATGCCTGCACCCATACGCTGCGTATCGTATACCCATCCCCATCCCCATCCCCCGAGGTCAATCACAGTGTGCAGGCAGAAGTGCATAACACATATGCCCTCACATCAGTATTGCATCATGGGAGTCGTAGTCATGTCAGCAAAGTGTGCATGTATAGTAACAAATGCTAAATAAATGAGATCAGCAGTACAGGGCCAACAGAGAGTCAAATCATGTAATTTATTGCAGGACATAAATGCAGAATGACAAACAGATGTAGTCACAAAATAAACTAACAATGCACTGTTTCATACACAGATGCATCTCCTGGGGATTCAGATGATAGTGAGCGCCTCATCATCTCTGAAACACCGGCAGATACCGATGGCGACACTCCGCAGGAAGGTCAATCCCCACCACCACCAGCAACAATACCACCACCACCACCAGCGACAATACCACCACCACCACCACCAACACCAGCGACAATACCACCAAGACGCAGGGCACATGTCCCCTCCCTGCAGGTGATGGATGCATGCCCGAGTCCTGCACCCACAAGTGGGCAAAGTCATACAGGTGTCACACCGCCAGCACCACCACCAGCACGTGGCAGAGTCACGCAGCGGCGCAGGTCCATGCGCAGTACTGCCAAGGGAGCCGACCAGGCAAGGAACATTTATGGTGGAGTCGAGGCCCAGATGCTGCATGTTCAGCGCCTGCAGGGGAGACACATGGGGACAATGAACCTCAATATTTCACGACTCGCCAAACATATGTGCACTCTAACTGATGCTGTGCGGCACATGACCACGGTTGTGGCAGAGGGCAATAGGGACATTAGTCAGAACCTCCGGGAGCTCACCCGTGCCATCCAAGCAGGACAACACAGCGAGCGCTGGAGGCATAGGCAGAACTTGCTCCGTTCCACAGCATCGACCAGGGCCATCACAAAGCTCTGCAACAGCACTGCTATGTTGTCCCGCCGCTCCGTGTCACTGCAGGTGGACCTCAGACATTACTGTGGTGACGTGGCGAAGGCCTTAGGCCAGGTGACCACTGCAGTGGAACACTTGCAGTCAGGGACATTCAGTGGCAGCAACTTGGGAGGGGAGGATGGCAGTGAGGCTGCATCCAGTGTGAGCAGCGTGTCGGTGCTGGAGACCTGCACCAGGAGGCGCAGTTCGCGCTGCTCCACAGCCACAGAGACACAGCGTGGTGAGGTGGAGGAGACACGCGATAGGAGGCTGGATGTTTGTAGGAAGTGCCACTAGACATTCAGTCCTGCATCCCTGACCATGGTGGGGTAGCCATGGCCCACTTTAATTTTGCATTTGCACTCCCGTGAAGCCAACGGTCATGTTTTTGCCCACAATGTGTGGGGGAACACTAATTTGCATGTCAGTGTAACATTACCTACATATGTGCTCATGTGAAGTAAACATTAGCACTCCTAATGATATCGTCATGGCTCATTCTTACCAGGCTCTGAAATGATGTTGTGTGATGTATGTCTGCCTCCTTTGACCATCAACTGTGTTTGGAACGTGTGACTGTCGGTGTTGTGCGGGTGGTTGATCATCCCGGTAGTTGTCATTCCTGTCCACCTCGATGGGTATCTCCCTTCTGGTTGCAATGTTGTGCAGCATGGCACATACTGCTACAATCCTGCAGCAGGTGTCTGGTTTATATTGCAAAGCATCACCAGTCTTATGTAAGATCCGGAAGCGACTCTTCAGGATCCCGAATGTCCTCTCAATCACATTTCTGGTGCTAATGTGGGCCGCGTTGTAGCGTTGCTCCTGTGGTTTTGCTGGGTTGATGTAGGGGGTGAGGATATAGTTCCGCAGGGCGTATGCACTGTCACCTACAGGATGGAAACAAAGGCTTAGCGTCAGTCATGATGATACATGTGTGATACAGATGTTATGAATAGGTATGTTTACGTACCAAGCAGGAGTCCCTCTCCGAATTCTCCATTGAGCAGACGCCTGTGGATGCCACTGTGTCTGAATATATAGGAGTCGTGTGTGCTCCCTGGAAATTGTGCCACTATGTCCGTGATGATGTGCTTGGCATCGCACACGACCTGCACGTTGATGGAGTGATAGCACTTCCTGTTACGGAAGATGTACTCATTGGCTGAGGGTGGACAGATGGGGACATGCGTGCAGTCAATGCATCCTATGACATGGGGGAATTGGGCCACCTGGTAGAATTCCTGTTTGGTGTGGTCCATCTGCTGTGGGGTTGTGGGGAAGCTGATGTGGGTATGTATCATTGTCAGCATGGCATCAATGAATTTACGGAAGAAGCGTGATAGTGCGCTTTGTGATACGCCTCCCGCTACCGCTATGACCCCCTGGAAACTTCCAGATGCCAGTAGGTGCAGGCTGCATAGGACCTAGACGTGCACAGGAATGGCATTGGTCCGACGTGTCTGGTGCTGCAGTAGTGGTTCCAGGTCAGCAATTAGGCGTATTATCATTGCACGAATGAGACGGTACTTGTCGTATACCTCATCCTCATTTTGGCCAAGCAATGTAATGCGCACTCTGGATACTCTCTCCTGGATTCTTCTCCTGCGCTGTGCTGCAGCATTTATTCTCATCCTCCTTGCAAGCACGTAGAGGGCTGCCATTTTGTGAAAGGAAACAGGGTCTCCAGGCCCAATTTGTATGGCTTTCTGATTGATTGCATCTGTGGAACACTTGTGAGTTTTTCTGGGATTTTTTCTTTCTGCAACTTTACCTCCTGGTTCTGATTCCCCTTAATCTGCTCATGCTAAATAGCGATTTTTGAGATATTCGGTATTTGCGACTTTTGATGCATTCATTAGCGATTCTTTATTTGCGATTAGCTAATGCCAGGCGCTATTTGTAATTTCGGTATTTCCGATTCTTTATTTTAACGGGGAACTTTTTTGCGTTTCTTTATTTTAACGGGGATTTTTTTTGCGATTCTTAATTTTTTCGCTATTGGTGTTGATGCATTGGGATTCGTTGTTTGCCACTCGCTAACTGGAGATTTTAGCGATTCGGTATTTTTGCGAGGTGATTTTTGCTTGATGCATGTGCCAGATTGTTAAGTAATTCCCTAAGTACACCTTGTTGCCAACAAGGTAGGGTGTCTTATATTTAAAAGTGGAGCATGTGTGAAATTCACGTTGGCATGTTCATTCAGTGACTAGCCACCAGAAGCTATTTTAACCATCAAGGATATAGCTGCATCTTAGAAAATGTAAAAATACTAATTATAAACATTAAACTGAACTATTTGAAAGGGAAGCGCTCAAATTATCACTGAAAATCTATGTTTCCTATTTAACAAAAATCTAATTAATTGGTAAAGTTAGATTTTTAATAAATATTTAGGAAAAGTAACTATTGGAAAGTTTATTTTTCCCTGGCTTGAGGTCAATAGTGTTTCCTGCTAGTAGCAGCTCAGCCAGTGCTTGATCTTAATGTGGTGTGAAACTGCTATGAGAGCAGAACAGTGACATATGTCTGTTACAGAAAAGGCTGACTGTGGGGAATGTGATGCCTGTGAGCTGAGGAAAGGCAGTTGAGGTTTGCCAGGAAACTTCAATAACTTGAAAGGGATCAATATGAAGCACATTCATTCATACGTTAGTATAATTGGAAGCCAGAGGAAGGAAACACCTTTGTTTCCGAGGCCCACAGCCATGCCGGTATGCATCTAGTGGGAGAAACACTACCCCCAGAATCAGTTTAATGATGTGGACACAGGGGAAGGGTCTGATCCTTTGACTTTTCATATCTTTGGGTAGACATATGGCCAAACACAATGGAGGAAGGGTTCCCCCATTTTGGATTTTCGGAAAAAGGTGCACTGTAGGATCATTTACAATACGGCAAACAGAAACTGTTTAAAAAATGCAACACTCAGAAGAGAACTGGGCTCTGCTTACTGTTACCTGTGAGGAGGTCTGCAGCACTGGGCCTGATCCCTACTGTATCCAGGGGGAGGAAGGAGACTCTAAATGTCAGTTGGCTGGCCTCCTGTGTGGCTACAGGGACAGAAAAAGCTCAAGTATGCCTTTGACGAGTACCAAATGGACCTGGTTTGGACACTGATGGTGGCCCCTGCTAGAGTGAGTCCTCAGCCTTAAGTGATGTCCCTGACATCCTGGGAGTGATCCAGAGGAGCTGCTCCAGAAACCCAGAAACTTGAGTCTTAGAAGATTTGTTTTTTTTACTACAGCAGCACCTCACAGCAAAGGTGCCTGATTATGATATAACTTCATCACATGCAACTTCAGGTTTGCCACACTAAAGAATTTTAAGCTTCATTAAAAATGAAAAAAAGTAAATTCTTTGACTTGGACAAATCCACATTGTGTACCTAACTCACACATCATTGCGATTGGCCTGCAATGCTGCCTAGGTCCTGGTTTATTGCACTGAGAGACTAAAATTGGCGCTTACTGCTTTATGGCCTATTTTCACTAAAGTTCGAAATAATCATATCTCCAGGTCACCTTATTGGGTTTTTGATGTTTTATGTTCTTTCATTTATTAAATGTTACTTTTTTTTTTTTATTCACTTTGGGATTTTTTTGTTTGGTGTTTTGACTTTATCACTGTTTTGGCACTACATACGTGCTTTACACATTTCATAAATTAAGCTGTCTGATTAATTTACCAAAATATCATCCCACTGGATGCGGATCTCTTGTTACTAGCTCCAATACAATCATGTATTTGGTGACAATATTTAGGTTACTATATGTATGTCAGATGATATTCTGACTAAAATATTCTGATACAACACTTGGAGCCTGATTACGATCCTGGCAAATGGGATACTCCATCTCAAACATGACGGATATACCGTTTGTCGTATTACAAATCCATTATATCCTATGGAACTTGTAATACAGAGGATTTATATTCTATGAAACTTGTAATGCAATGGAAGGGACACCCGCCACATTTGTGACGGAGTAACCCGTCCACCAAGATCATAATCAAGCCCATTGTCTGCAGTGAGTTTACCCACAGATCTACAAGATGCACACACAATATGGTGTACCTCACTCACCCCTCTCTTCTTTCAGACACAACAAACTTTTACCCAAAAGTATTGGAATTTGAGACTTTCACCTTACAGAGCAATGTAATTGATTCACATTATAGCCAATATTTACAAGTTGCATATCATAATATTGGAAAAAAATCATATGATGTAGAAATGCACACACCATAATATAGTCTGAGAAAGTAAACATAGATGGAATCTAATGTATAGCTGTGAATTTATTACATAATGTGCAGAATCCTGCTAGGCTATACTCATGAGAGATTTACAAGACTAAAAGTCTCAGAAATCCAGGACTCAAGGCATGCTTGTCTATATCTTTCAGTCAAATATGAAATACTGTCAGGAACAGTTGCCCTGACACTTTTTGTTTCCTTACCTGGGGCTCTCTTAAGTTAAACATGAGTGTATGTTACCAATCAAGAAACTCCAACCAAAAGAAAAAACTCATTTGTTTGAGTGACGGGAACTAACTGTAAAGCCAACTCTTCTATTGACTTGAGCAGAATATACAATCTTTTTAATACACATTCTGACATACATTATGATTATACTGTCCTCCATCCCCATGTGAGCAGTCACTTGCTTTACACAATGTTTCTTTTCTTTTAATTTCTAGCTCATGTTGTAAGTGTAAGGTTGTACACTGGGGCTCCACGTGTAACTTAGATTTTTCTGTGAGCCCAGCTGCCCTCCTCCTGTGACCTTGTTTTGTGCCCACATCTGTGACAGCAAAACGCAAACTCATAAAAGGTTACTGTAGAGTTGTGTTTAGGCCATTGGCTCACAGTACTTTTCGTCTGTCCATTCTCCTCTGCAGTCAACAAGAGAATCACATGTGCATGTATAATATATAATGTGTGAGGTATTCTGTTCATTTAGCTATTAACATGTACTGGATTTTGTGAGGGGTCTTTGTTTAATTCGCTGGGTATAGACAATACCCGAAAGAAGTTTCATAAGTTTAAAAAACACTATTTTAGGGAAGCAGATTAATATTGACTGAGTCAAACACATAACAGTATCTCAGCTTCTGTAGTTTTACCCAATATATTCTTAAGAGAAGACAGGACAGACAGAGCTAGCAATTTTGAACCGGGTAGCTTTCTTGTCACTCCCCTACATCATCCACATTCAGGAGGCTGAAACAATCTATCATTGGCCTACTTTATGAAGGGAAAGTAAAAGAAGAGATAGCCTAGCTGTACTTGGCACTGTGCCTTAGGCTGTTCTGAATATGTCAGAAGTCATTCTAGCCTCTTTTTATTATATAGTATAGTTGATTTTATTTTTTGCATAGATCACCCTATGTCATCAATTGTTCATTATGCTCTATGATCTATAGAGGCCAATCACTTGGCATATAGTCAGATTGCTTCGTAATGCCCACTGCAGTTTAGTTACTATAGAAAAAGAGTAGAACAATTTGAATCCATTGCACCAATTACACTCACCATCTATAAATACTGTTAAGATTTAAAATGCTTCTCAATTGAGGCATTTTTGACAGATCAATATATGAAAATGCCTTTTCCAAGACCCAGCAACCCAGGTAAAAATGTGGCTTTATGGACACACGAATACCTGACCTTCTGACCTCTCTCTAATCAACCAATAATCTGGCATGGATCAGGCCCACCAGGACTGACTTTGTAACCCTGCCTTAGCCACTTGCCTGAACTTAACCAGCGTGAATTGCCTTGTGTGCCATATTAAGTGTTGTAAACGTAACCATGCATGTATGCCATTTCTTGAAAGACAGAATTCCTTACTAGCAGTCCACTGATTTGCTTTACTAACAGAATTTTGCATCTGTTAAAAATGGGCAATAGCATAGATCTTGCAACCCTCATAAAAAGAGTAGCAATAATTGATCCAGCTAAGGATTGTTGCTCTAATCAAATCTCTCTTCACTTGAATTGTCAGGACAGCCAAAATATTTAAGCAGATACATTTGGATAATGCTTGACTAGACAACATCCTGGATTTGCTTGGTCATAGATCATACTCTGCAGCTGACCTATGCCTGTATATACACTAGTATATATATATATATATATATATATATAAATTAACCTTAAAAGCTACCAAAGGCACATTTTGCAGTGAATGTTTCTGTGATACACCGATTTCTGGCAGACAGTTCTTTACATTGATCAATCATTTGTCAACGTACAAAGTGTTTCCGTTGACCTTCATGGTGGCCTCTTTATTTATGTCAGAATTTTTTTTTTTTTTTTTTATAGATAAGGTCAGTGTACCTACACTCGATAAAACCAAGGCAAATCCCCACAGAACAACAAATGTATTTCAGATGTACATGCAGATTCAATATTGTTCTTCCCTCCTTCTCACTAGTCACAAAACAGCATGTGGTCCTCTCTTTTAAATTTGAATAACCAAACAGTTTCTGCCCTGACATTGTTTAATGATAATTGGCCCCATCACTGACTGACTGGCCAATCTGTTCAAATTATCCTTTCAGTTGAGAGTAGTCCCTGTTTCACAGAAAGAAAATAAACATTGTGTCTCCCCAACTTCAGAAGTCTATTCGATGCCACAAAGGTGTGCAATGAACCTGCCAATTGTTCTTCCATCAGATTCAGAGTGTTATCAGACTTTTGGCAAAACAATTAGAGCTCAACCATTGCGTAATATGACAGTTGGATTGGATGACGATTTAACTCCTTAAGAATTCCAGATACTTTGGGCCTCATGTAGGTGGCCTGGCATTTACCACTTCATAAATACCGAATCATAACGATTCGGTATTTATGAAGTGGTAAATGCTATGTAGGTATTCAATCAGTAAAAATTACAGATTCGTAGAAATTCGGTAATTACCGAATCGGTATTTACCGATTCGGTAATGAGGCATACCTTCCCATTGATGGGAAGGTATGCCTCATTACCGATTCGGTAAATACCGATTCGGTAATGGGGGGAGCACATGCAAGGGTGGCAGGGTGTCACATTGACACCCTGTTGCACCCCTGATTCGGCCATGTGTGCACATGTGGCGCACATACATGCCCTAAGGGCATGTATGTCTGCCACATTGCACACTTAAACGTGCACAAAAATGCTTTTTAACACCTATTCGTCATTTACCACCAACCTTCAGTTGGTGGTAAATAACGAATCCCCACACCCACCACACACTCCCCCTACATCTCATTTCATAATTCGGTATTTACCGAATCGGTAAAATTACCGATTCGGTAATTTTACCGATTCGGTAAATACCGAATCATGAAATGATCCCCCTACATCTCAAAAGCCTAAATACCGGTCGGTAACGGTATATTTACCGAAAATCGGCCGTTACCGACCGGTATTAGGCTTCCTACATGAGGCCCTTTGTGACTGATGATAAAATATTCCAGTATATCTTCCTGAAAAAAAGTATAGCTTCTTTATGGCCCCAGACTTTTCCTGGAATCATCTCTTAGATCTAGAATCATGTGATATATAATTCAACATTTCTAGTTTCTTATGCAATACAACATTCACTTTCCCATTAAAACAGACTTTGAGACTTTGAACAATGATAAGTTAAAGTTTTTTTAATAAACACGTGGTTCATCAAGGTTTGACCAATATAGTGATATTGCTGTCAGGATATAGCCTCCATACATTAAATGGGTGCCGAACCATCTATTCCCTAGAGTTGAATTTGCAATTTCAAGTAAACCTGCATCCAAGATGTACTAAAAGCTTTGTGCCCCTTACAAGTGTTCTGTGCAGAAAATATAGCTATATTGTGGACTTGAGATTTTCTGTTTGCTCTGATACATCCAGGTTTACCCTGGTGACACTTTAAATGTTATTATTGTTCTCTTGCTATGCTACTTCTTATCATATCCTTCTACCCCTTGGAGCATACCCGTACTGTGAGAATTTCGATACCCATTCCCCAAAATAAGACCTTCAGACCTACTTAGTCTGCCATGACATCAGAGACACAATTTCCCTTTCACTTACCACTGCCTGCCACAGTCTCTCCTAGGTTTCCATCACTGGAAATTGAACAATACACTAAAGTTTTAAAATGTACTCAAATACATAAATTCAAGGTATGCTCTTACTTACACACTGTAGTCAACCATGTGAAGGAAATAAATATATTGTCAATGTGGTCTTCGTATGGTAACAGATTTGGTTCACTCCTGTTGTGTCTGATTGGCACACCCACACATGTAGGGTATTGTTTTTCTTGCAAAACGTGTGGGAAATCTGGATGTCAGAACATCTGTTGTTGACTAGAAGGCTTTCATCACATAAATATGAAGAAATGAATAGTTTTCACTGAAGCATAACATTTTGCAGTGCACACTAGTGGAGTAAAAGCAGTGAAGTCCATGAAAGCCCTATAACCCTGTAATATACATGCAGCTTTAGTTTTAACAATACCAAACGTTAGTCTGTTTTCTTGGGAGCTATCTATCTCCAGATCCAGCTATTAGTACTAGACGGAGAGTTTTTTTTAGATACATTTATGTTATTTGCAGTGCACTCTGGGTATGAAAGCATGCTGGTGTCTTTACAAACCCCCTCTCCATATCCACTTAGGTCCCAATTATGACTCTTTGGCAAAGGAGGCGGCACGGCGGTGCAAAGCGCCGTGCCACTGGTCTGCCAAAGGTTGCTCCCACCTGCCAGATTATGACTTTTTAGTAGTCTGGCAGGCGGGCGGTGTGGAGGTCCCTAGCCAGTGCATCTTTTAAAGACTGTTATGCCTTTGAAAATGGCACTATAATGGGACTGCACTATATGGTTCCTGCACTACATGGACTCAAAAGTCCAGGCTGTGCAGGAACCTATGTGCATGCACACAAGAGAGCACATGTTATGCCCCTGTATGTGCATCCACATGAGCGTAAGGCACACGGGGGCCCTGTGGCACCCCTTTTGTTTCCTCTCCTTCAAGGTTTACATGGAGGAAAAACCTCCATGTAAACCCTGGAGGAGGGAAAACTCGTAATATGCTTAGCGGGACCCATGTTGCAGCCTCTGACTGCCACTCCAACGTCAGAGAACGCTGGATCCCTCGCAAAGCAGGTGGTTCTAGGACAGCCCGAACAGCCAACTCCTAATGGGGCGGTCTGACCACTGGTGCGGCGCTGGCTAGATCTGCCACCTCGCCACCACAAGTCTGGTGGTCCCCAGACTGCCAGACTTGTAATAAGGACCTACATGTGTTGACCTCTGTCTAAATACTACACCTACCCCCATGGAAAATAAGAAGAACTGGGTTTCATTTTTCTTTCTCCTGGGTCGCTAGGTTTAAACTACTCCTGATCCCTGACCCAACCATCTCCAGGCACAACAATTTTTGAATTTCCATTACAAACAATACATCCATAATTCATAGTGCATGGATCAATTTTAGCAGGCAACAGACAAAGTAGATAAGTCTTGTAAAATCCCATTATTAAAAACAAATTATCACTTGAAGTTAGCGGGTGTCAACCTCACCTAAACTCCTCAATGGGAATGAAGTCCCTTCATTAACTGCCCCTGGACAGTAGAAATAGAAATAATGGTTAGAGGTCAGAGACAGGCGCACTTTGTGGTAGGATACCTGTCACACCATGCCATTCATCTAGCTTAATGTCGCATCTAATACCCTCAAGTCTAATAGTGCTTTTTCCACCTTGGGGTTGTCACATTGTGGGTAAACAATCTAGTCTGACTCCCTGAAGGCAGATTGAGATAAGCAGGGGGAGCATGTCTAGATGTCATAAGGAGCCCTCCTCTAGCCCTATTCATCAGCCCAATATACAAATCTGCCCCCCCAGCTTGTAAATATTAATTGAGAAGACTCTAACACCAACCAGGGTAGCATAAATGCTAACAATGCCACGGGGGTGGGATGAGGTCTAATGCTAGGAAAGGGTAGTCACTCATCACTTGTATGAAACATAGATCCCTGTTGGTTTCTGTGGGAGTAATAGGGAGATGGAATAGTAACTGATGTCAGGAGGGGCCTATCCCCTCAAGTCATTCTTCAAACATAACATGCCCAGAGTCTAGGGGGATTTCAGGCCCCTTTAAATGGGCAGGTTGCTGTGAGCCCCTATGGTGATTTTCCAATGAAAAGCAGGTATGAAACAACTAGAGTTTTTCTAATGAACATTTGTACTTCAGGTCCTCTGGGACAGATAAACTAAGATTTGATTCCCATAAAGTGGTTGTAAAATATGCAATGAATTATTGTGAATCAAATCAGATTTTGTAAATTGACCTCAGTATTGACTACATTAGCAGGGATGATTTAGACAGGAATAGCAGCTGCAAATCATTCATACCAAACTGGCTCGAAATTTGGCATGTCTCTTCCCCCCCTCCCCTCCCTTCGAAATTGTGATACTGTGTGGGTTGTAAATGAGATTAGCAAATATGAAAAGTTGATTTTGTGGTCATAAATTCCCCGAGATTGCAAGTTCCAAGGCTTGCAATAGTAAACTTCCTTAGTACATCTGCCCCTAAATTCTTTAACCAAGGATTATAATGGGGTTCCACTAATTTGTATTAATGTTTGTTGCATTGTTTTTAGCAAAGTAGTGTTTTTTTACCATTTGTTGAGATTTTCTCCTTTTTGTTGACAACCACTATTTCTAATAAATTGTTTTTCTACTAAATGCATGTTGTGCTGCTGTTGCATCTTCCCTCTAGAGTCATTAAGTGCTAATTTGTTTCTTATACTGAAGAAACGCTCAGCCAACTCAGAATTTTATCGCGAAGATAGCGTGCTATTAGCAACGCTTATCTCCAAAGCGATAAAATTCAGAGCGCTAACAGCCAAAAGTGAGATTATTGCTGGAAATCCAGCGATAATCACACAACTCTTGGCGATAGCTTGCTGATAGGGCCTAACATACTTAGCCATGATATCCACCTTCCATAGGATATCATGGCTAAGTCAGTTTCAAAGCAGGCTTAAGGAAAGTAGCAATAACAGAGGTTATCGCTACTTTTCTTGTCGCTATGCTGCTTTGAGTGAGGCTTGATAATAGGAGAAATGTCGCTTAGCGACATTTCTCCCGTTATCCTGGGGAGGATCGCCCACTTTGCATCTCATTAGAGATGCAAAGATGGGCGTTAAGGGAAATGGCGATCAGGCAAGGATTCACGCGATAGCGTGACCTTCCTGATAAGGCGATAAAATTATCGCCGCTTTTCGTTCGAAAACAGACACAAAAGCGGCGATAATTTTTTATCGCTTGCTTGTTGATATGCCCCTAATTTACCAATTGCAAGCATTCGTACCCGATTGCCATATCATTATAACTTGTGAATAACTAATTTACTTTCTGATTTCATAGGCAGCATTCATATTAAGTATTCAGAATTTGACTGCCCCAATTGTTATCAACATGTGCATTCATAAATTAGAGTTCTTCCAACAGTTTTGCAATGGTCAGTGCTTATAAACCATTCAGCTGAAATGAAATCGATAACATTTGCCAGATCTAAGCCCAAGAATGCTTTTATTTAACACAGCACATTACTAGGCAGTTCATTTTTCCTCTCAGTTCCACTGTATAATAGACTAAGCAACATTATTTCGCTAATTTAAATGTATTCCCTTGGGCCGCCAAAACTATGGGCTCAAGTAATTATTTAGACTGTGGATTTCTTTAAGAACTAAATGTCACTACACTTGTTTGCTTTAGGGATAAAACTAGAGAAATGTATTCCCCTCTGGTATTAACAACTACTTACTTTTGCAGTATATTAATTACAGTTCATTATGTTTGAATGTTGTTGACAAAAACACAAATGCACTTTTATGCAAAAAAGGTCATTTCTATGAGTAGATGTTGTGAAATAATCGACCGGTACCACTGTAAACTTTGTATTAACAGTGTGTGAAGTTTGAAGACTACTAATCACATGAACTCATGGGAATGTTTAGTGGTAGTTCTTCTCCTAATGGTTTTTCAATACAATGGAGACCGATTCATAGACTCGACTTGTTAATTAATTCATATGTATTTTCTTTTCATTTCAATTTTTGTTTTAATTGAAGTTTCACAATAAATAAAAAATAACCACAAATGACAAAATTGGAATAATATACGAGCGAGACAATCGTGCCAAAGTTACAAGCTAGCATTGCATAAAAACTTTGTTGTACCAATAATTAGAATTCCAAAACCTATGTAAACCAAAGATAGAAATAAAAGAAGAAGAAATGAGACCTTGAAGAATAAGAAAAGAGAAAGGAAAGAGAAAGAAGGAGAAGAAAAATAAATAATAAACACCAAGAGGAAACCTATATCAAAGGACTAATAGCATTAATATACACCTATTGGGAATCTCACTGTAAGCACCAAAAATAATGAACAGACCACCAAATATTACAGAAATAATATCAGAGAGAAAACAAACTGAGCATGATTATTCACGGGGGTTTGTGTGTATTGAAGTAAATGTCCAAGGAATTCCACAGTAGTCTAAATGAGGGTTTCCATGGAGAACTCTGTAGCGCAATATTGTCTGCACCCCTAAGATGAATAACCCATTTCATCCATCCTTTATATGAAGTTTTGTGTGTGTCCTTCCAATTATTAAGTACCATCTTCACTGCTGACATAAGTAAGAGATCCAAAAGGGCTTTGTCAGTATCATTACATGAATCAACCATTTAAAAAACAGTAGTTAGTACAGAAAACTCTCTTTTCAACTCACATTTGAATACTTTGGAAAGAAAGACAAAATGTTGTCCCAAAAGGACAACACAGCCTTATAGTGTAAAATAAGATGGGCTAAGTCCCCAGTTTTCTCTTTACAGTTCCAGCACAATGAATCATCACGAATACGAAGAGAGTGTAGTCGAGCTGGGGTCCAAAATGCCTTGTATAAAAGCCAATATTTAGTTTGAGATAGTACAGGGGATATTTTATTGCTGGTTATCGAATTCCACACTTGTGGCCATAAAGAATCAGGTATCGGATCGGTAGAGTGCGAATTCCAACAAGTAACAAGGTTATCGTTGAGTTTGGAAGTTTTAGGGCGTATAAATTTGTAGATATATGAAACTTGGTGGCCTAGTTTATTAATCTGTGTCACAAACGTTGGTAAGGATGGAAGCACTTTATGAAATGTGGCTTTAGTTATTGCCGTTCTTACTTTTAGGAAATTGTAAAATTTGACATTATCTCATTTGTTACTGGTTTGAAAATCTGCAGACGTCATAGGATACGAAGAGTGTTCCAGCTGATAAGGGGAAAAAATACCCCGATCGATCCAATCAGCAAAGTTTAAAGTTTTCCCTTTGTATAACACTCTACGATTAAGCCATAAAGATTCCATCTTAGATCCCCTAATACTTACCTCTAACTTCTTATCTACTAGCAGAAGTGCCAATTTTTGTGTTTTTGAAAATAGATTTTGATCTACTTGGATAGAACTTGTTAGAGGTGAGCAATGCCAGCGGATTGAGATTATCAAGGATGGATTTTTCTACATTTAACCACACCAGATTATAGTGGGCAGCGGGCGAAATCCAATACGAACCCTGTTTTGCAAGAAACGCTGATTGATATAATTTAGGATCCGCTAGACTTACAACACCCAAGGATTTGTCAAGCCTCAATTTTTTTATACTAATTCGAGCCTGTTAGAAATGGGATATCTGGTTGGCTAGGGCTTGTGCCAAAGCCAGGCAGAAACTACTACTCTCATCTGGGCAACACACTAGGCAAACCACTAAAGTAACTCCACACAAGGTTAAATCAAAAATAGCCTTTGTATTCTCATAAACACATTAGAAACATAATCACACATTTACACTGTGCCAACTGGCACTAGGCAATATTCATAGGGGATCAGAACAGGTAAGTTAATATAAACCACAACCAGTAACTACTGGTACAATAATGACCTAAGCATTATCACAGTCACATTAGACACATCCTAAAATATCATAGCATGATATTAGACATATCCAGATTAGGCCCAAACCTCATTAGCACAAAACACATTACGCACTAGGCCTCACCAGCATAAACACATTATGCATAAACATCCTAAACATAAACACATTATGTCATGGGCATCACAAGCATAAATCACATTACGCAATCACATTAAGGCCTTGCGCCCTACCAACATAGAACTGACCCCCTGGCCAGCTGTCCTTTCGCTGGGGCTAAAATGCCCTCTGTCCCAAGATGTAAGGGCTGGCTGCCAATGCAGCAGAATCCCAAAAGTGCGCAATTGTGCAGGCCTAAACATGGCAGCTGCCTCTAATTGCGGTGCAGCTGTGCAGGCAAAAATGTGGGCACTGGCACTCACTGTGCGCTCTGGGCCCCTCTGGGTCCCCACTGGGATTCTCAATTATGCCAACGTTGCAGTTGCCTGCTGCCGCGGCGCAACTGAAGGAACAAATTGAAAAGGGGCGCTGGCACTTCTGTGCCCTCTGGGCCCTACAAGACAAATGTGGCCAAAAGAAAAATTGCGCTGGCACCCCGGGGCTTACTGAGCCCCCACAGGGGCCCTGAAACCTTTGTGCCCCAACATTGCCCGCTACGGTGGCGCAACTGTGAACCATGACTCAGCCCTGGTACTCACGGTACCCCGAGAGTCCCACTGGTACTCCAAACCAAATGGTCCCCCAAAACGTTGCAGCGGCCCACCACTGCGGTGCCACTGTGTAGCCCAAGGGACACTGGCTCATCACCACTGCGGCCCAAGAAAGCACAACCAAAGAAAAAGAGAGGCTCAGCCCCACTCACCAGTCCTTGGGGGCTGAGTGAAGTAGACAGCAACCGTCCGCTGCAACCACCAGGACGGTGACTTGGATCACACGCGGGGCTTCTCCCTTCTCTCACAGGGAGCCCCGCCCACAGTCAGACTCTTCACACTCAGCCTTACTCACCGGGTCATGTGGCCTGCTCCTTGGGGTGCCTTTGGACTCCCCGGGACTCCTTCCAGCAGAGGCAGTCCCTGCTCCACCAGGACCTCTTCAGAAGGCTTCACGAGGGCACGGGCTCCCACCAGCTCACGGGATCCCGCTGGATCACAGGCTTCCTCCGGCACCGTCCAGTGCGGGGTGGGCTCCCGCCTGGATTCTCCTTCAGGCTCGGGGGAAGCAGGCCACGCCCCCAACCAGGCACAGCCACCTCACTTCCTCCGGGCTGATCTCGGCGATGTGGCGGCGGCTCCTCTTTGCGGCGATAATGCGGGGTGGGCACCTGCTTGCAACCAATGATTTAAGCGGGGTGGGTACCCGCAAATGGTACAAGATGTGGGGTGGGTACCCGCTGCTCCAAGGTGCAGAAACGCAGGGTGGGCACCCGCCGATGAAACCTGGCAAAAACACGGGTGGGCACCCTCTCCCCATGCTATGCAGGGGAAGTTTCAGATTGCAGCCCAGTGCTGTAAATCCACAATAGAAGTGCTACAGGAGTCACTAGATCCTGGGTAAAATTTAGGGGGCACAAAGCTGGGCTCAGGCAGGCAAGCACACTGGGCCCTCCAGCAGGGAGGTAGTCCCTTGTGGCATTTATCCTGGAGTCCAGCAGCAGCAGCCCCCAGTGTCAGAACAAGCACCACACATGGGGTCACAGCCCCTACATGTATATCACCTTTCCCTTTGTCTGCAGGACAGGACTTTGGGGGAACCAGATGCAACTTCTTCAGGGGGGATTTGGAGCCCTCTGTTGACAGGGCTCCTCTTCTCCATTGTTAGGTGGGGGCTCTTCATCAGACACATCACAGGGGGGCGGAGCCAGCATTCACTAGGGCAGGCACCATCCTATTCAGAGACCAGGGACTTCTCCTCCCACCACTCCAAATGCAGATGTCCCATTCAGCCTTGAGCTGACTCACCCTGCCCCTCCTGGAGCCACACACACCTCACCAGCCCCTGTCACTCAAAAGCCATACATGCAATTCACATCAGGCAGGAAGACACATAGCACACAGAAATTCCAACTTCTAAAAGTGGCATTTCTAAATAGTTATAATAAATCTGTGCACACCATTGCGTAGAATTTATTATTACTATTTCAAACATACCAAACTTGACCACGCTGCTCCTCTCATATCAAGAATTACTGATGAAACACTAATCAGGGAATCCCCAATGTGTTCCTATGGGAGGGCAGCCCCACAGTAGTGAGGAACCAAAATGGCTGTTTGTCACTACCAGGACAGCTCACACACTTAAGGGACATGTCCTATCTTTTACCTACAATGCACCCTGCCCATACGGCTAGCTAGGGCCTACCTTAGGGGTGACTGACATGTATTAAAAGGGGGTCGCGGACATGGGACACACTTAAGGTGCCATGTCACAGCGGCAGTAACACTGCACGCACAGGCCCTGCAATGGCAGAGGCCTGAGATAGGTTTGAAAGGCTGCTTTGCTGGGTGGCGCAATCAGCACTGCAAGCCCACCAGTAGCATTTAATTTACCAGCCCTGGGTATATGGGATACCACTTTACAAGGGACTGACAGGTAAATTAAATAGGCCAAACAGGTGTAGACCAATCTTACCATATTTAACACAAAGATCACACGCACTTTACACTGGACAGCAGTGCTAAAGGGCCCAGAGTCCTAAACCACCAACACCATGTCAGAAAAAAGGCTAGGAGAAAGGTAAAATGTTTAGGAATGACCCTGCAAAAAAGGCCAAGTCCAACAGAGCCCTTTTGCCACTCCATAGAAACTTTGTGAGAAGGATGTCTAGTTTATGGTGCAAGTCCTCCGTCAATAGAAGTGGAAGTATGTTTATAAGATAATTGACCAAAGGTGTGATCATCATTTTTATGGTCACTACCCTTCCCCACCATGTTATAAATTTTGGGGACCAGGAATCCAAAAGTTTTGTGATCTTTTCCAGAGTTACCTTCTCATTGTGATGCAAGGTATCAGTGATATTGCAACCAAATTCGATCCCTAAATATTTTATATATCCCGACTGCCATGCCAGGCCTGAATTACCTAAAATATCTTTAGTAACACACACATTCAAGGGCTTTACTTCCGATTTGTCTCTATTAAGTTTGTATCCTGAGTGTACAGAATATTTTGCAATCATATCCATCAAGGCAGTAATTGAAGGACCTGGATTTTCAGTCATAATCAGAATATCATCCGCATAGGCAGCTAATTTACCCTGAATATCTTTAAAACCAAGCCCCTTTATATCCGAATTCAGCTTAATATCCTAAATTAACAGCTCCAGCGCCATCAAAAACAAAGATGGAGACAAGGGGCAACCCTGTCTAGTGCCTTGTTGAAGTGAAAAAGACTCAGACAGGGATCCATTAATCGCAATACGAGCCGTTGGCGCTGCATAAAGGGACATTAACCTTTTTATATACGATTCTCCCAAATTAAACATCTCCATACATTGTTCTAAAAAGGCCCAAGAGACCCTATCAAAGGCCTTCTCCATATCCAATGTGATAGCAATAGCAGGATCTGGTTTAAACGCTGCATTTTCTAAAACATGACATAACAATCGAGTGTTATCATTAGACATGCGACTTTTAAGGAAACCTACTTGTGAGTTATTTATTAAATGTGGCAGAGCAGTGTCAAGTCTTGAAGCTAAAATTGAATAGATTTGACAATCAACATTGATGAGGGAAATTGGTCTATAATTCTTCGGGAGTAGGGAAGCCTTCCCTTCTTTAGGTATGACTTCTATGTTGGCTTCTGTCATAGAGTCAGTTGTGCGTCCTTCACTAGCTATATTATTAAAAACTCTCAGCATGGTCGGTTGTAGTTGGACTGAAAAGGTTTTATAGAAAGTGGCTGTAAAACCGTCTGGGACCGGAGCTTTATTATCTTTCAAAGTTTTTATCGAATTGTTAACGTCCGCTACACTGATTGGTTTTCCTAACGCTTGTTTGTCTGTTGCAGATAATTGGGGCAATCTGAGTCTATTCAAGTATTGGGTACAATTTTCCAGGTTAAGGTCCTGGTCCTTTTTATATAAATCCTCATAGAAGGATTTAAAGGTGTTTAGAATATTTAGCTCTAACTGCATTGCATCTGTATTCTGTTTGGTGGACTTAGCCAGATCATGAAGGTCCGCTTATTTTTTGAGAATCATGTCCATTGTACTACGAATATCTGCTTTGGCCTTAATGGGAGAGTCGAATGGTGAAGGGTCACCTTTTTTTCCTTTGAACTGAATTTTAGATTCTTTTTCTGCCATTCTTATGGACTTGCAAGGATGGGGTGTAGGTTACACTTGCCAATACACCCAACGTTAATGATGGAGTAGCGTTATCCTTAAGCAGAGCACTAATTATTTATCCAAACCAGAGCGCAGCTTGACCTCAGTTATTGAACAAACGGAAATGTCTAGAGCGAAATCAGGTGATAGGACCAAAACATTTTGCTGATAAAATGTTACTGGCAGAGCAGTGGTGAAAAATATATAATATTAACTAATTCTTTGCATTATACTGAAGAACCACACACCAGGTGCTAACTACTGTACATGAGCTGAGAAAATGATGAACAGAGATGGCATCCCCCAACAGCTCCCCATGCAGAGTGGAAGATGGAACCCTGAAAAGGGAATAAACCAGCCTTTACCCTGCAGGGCTAAGTCAGAACAACACTCTTCACAGATTTTAATTGCTGATTCTCCTCTGTTCACATATTAAGCCTTTAGGCTTTGATTAACGCTGCACTTAAGTTTGTGCCCACAAGCTGTGAAATCGCTAGTTGTGAATGACAAGACCGGGAGTCCAAGCGCTGATCACTCACCGATCACACAGCGAGGAAACAACGTGAACTTCAATCTCTCCTGGCAGCCATCACAAGGTCAGGCAATGATCAGCTGGAGTGCGTCATAGCATCAAGGGTTGTCACGCTCTCAAAAGATTCCCACACTTGACCATACTTCACTCACAATATTAAATCAGATCCTCGTTTAGTCACAGCGCATATTACAGCCCTCGTAATGCTACAACCACAATCTCCGCATTTAGTTATTTACGGCCGCCATTTTGAGGCCAGGTCACAAGAAAGAAAGAATTGTCGTAGAACGTGAGAAATTGGCTAAATTCTGTAAAATACCTCCTAGAGGATGTGAGCAGGTAGCAGTCCCACAAATCCGCTGCCTGGTATGGAATCCGGTACTCAGCTGGTCATTTAATAGCCCCCGAGTGCAGAACGCATGGGATCCACCATTTTGAGCCGACGGGACTCCGAACTTCTCAAAGTTGCTGACTGTGATTACTTGGTCAACCTGGCAACAGCATCCACAAGAGCAGCGCTCCACCTGGGGTCGGAGCAGAGTTCAGCGAAGCCCCACCGTTTTAATTTTCTCCGTAATACTTTCAAATTCGCTTCGTAAACGACAGAGCGACGGAGTCAAGCAGCCATCGGCTCTGTTGTCCAAGCCACGCCCCCTCATATGTATTTTCTAATCCCTATTGTGGCTGGAGAAATAATATGGTGTCAACAACTAAAATATTTTAAAAATCATAAATTTTTCCCATGCATTAGATTTTGCACAAATCCTTAGTAATCAACATCAAAGTCACTTGTAATCTTACATTCAAACCTTAATATTTTTTAAGAATTTGGGCAGTTATATTTTGCGGCATACTAACAATGTGAAGGATGTATTTTCACACCCTGTTTCTTTTGGAACTAATTCTCTTTATGTAGAAGCGTATTTTTCTGACTCTTGTAAAGTGGCCTCAATTTGGGCCTAAATGTCATGATTTTCAAAATGAATGTCACCCTTGTCTTCCCACTGGATATCTCATTGCCTGTTGTTTCTGCACCAGGAAGTCAAATATTACATTATTAAACTTTTTATTGTCATTTTTCTTTCTGTTTTCTTCAACTTTCCCCGGCTCAGTCACAAAACTGGAACTATTTCTACAAGGTCTTTCCGCTTGAACACTGTGCCTTATTCATTCACATAGAACACTGTTGTTTATGTTTCTAATGTGTTCTAGCATCACTGGATGACATTAGCATAAAGGAGGAAGAATAATTGTTCATGTAGTGGGATAGTGTTTAGGTGCTAAGGCAATAGGACATTTTTTGAGACTTTGCTTGGATTTGCTAATGAAAAGATACATTGCTCACACCACAGTGATTATGTAAGATGTTCATTTAATATGAGACAATAATGCACAAAAATTCAAACTTTTGGGTATGAGCCTGGGATTTGCCTGTTCTACTAGTGATGCCGTTTTACTCCCAATTTTACTGACCACTTGGGACTTACAATCATTTTCTATTTTGCATTTCCCTGCAAAGCCTTATTTGTTTTAGAGCACTCATGGCATTGACTCTCTAACTCTTTACTTTTGAATTTTGTAATAAAACCATTTAACTGTCGAGCTGATCTAGAACTCAGTTACTGAGTGGGCCCTTTTATTTTATTGACTGTATTTCTGATATTTTTGATGTGTTGGGAGGTGCCTTACATTGGGGACACATTGCCTCATGAAACTGAGGTTTAACACTGCCTCCGATTCATTGAAATTGTGGGCATCCTATTGAGGTCAATTTAGAGGTGTCTAAACTGCAGAGTTCCCTGCACCCACAATATTACATCTTGAAATAAAAGACAAGGACAACCAATATGCCCACATGGGCCAGGGTCAATACATATTATGTAAACAATTGTCCTTGTAGCTGAGGACAAGTCTCATAGTATCGGTACACAAAATGTAACTAATCATATGGCTCCCGGGACACCGGCACACACACTTTGTAAAGTGCTAACAAAACAGGGATTAATTGCTGTATTAATGGAAATTGCTGCAGATCTATGATATCATTCAGGCCACTTTGGGTACTGTCAAGCAGATCCATCCATTTACACTCAATATTAAAACGTCCCAGGATGGTGCCTCCTCTGCTATCCAAAAAAACAACTTCTGCAACCTGCCAATAAATGTCATCCTCTCACACAATGGGATCTCATAGGCATCTCCAGGGTCGGGGACCTGTGGAAAAAGGGCGGGGTGCTCACTTTTGCTCAACTGCAGGCAACATATCAGATGGCAGGGACGGAACAATACCGATACATGCAAATAAAGCACGCACTGAAGAAGGCCATACCTCCAGGAACTGATCTACCTGAGTCCTCACCGCTTGAGGATCGCTTGTTGACAGACTCCCTAACCAAAAAAGCAATATCGCTAACATATCGTAAGTTGGTCAACAATCAGAAGGATCCCATACACAACCTTAAAGAGAAATGGCAGGTGGAAGTGGGAGAGATGGACGAACAGGACTGGCACGAGGCGCTGGTGTCCCCGCGGGTGGTGGTGATTGCCTCCAGATTAAAACTTGTGCAACTTAAAATACTGCACAGAACATACTACACTAGAACCACACTACACAAAATAGGGAGGGCCGTTACATCACTTTGCGTTATGGGGTTTGGGATCGTGGGTACTTTTTACCACATAATATGGGACTGTCCCCACATCACCCAATATTGGAGGGCAGTTCTGGCCACGATCACTCGCGTGTGTGGCTTCGCTGTCCCCCCCTGAACCACAGAGATGCCTACTTAATGTGTGGGAGCCAACAGATCTCAACCATGCAGAACAGGATTGGGCAACTCTCAGTATCACACTGGCCAAAAGGAATATCGCACAACAGTGGGAAGTACAAAAGATCCCCGCTCACCAGCAGTGGTATCGTGACCTAGACAGTGCCATGGTTACAGAAAAGGCAGTCTTTCTCAATAGGGGATGCCCCCGCAAATGGACTCGAATATGGGGGAAGTGGAACACATTTTGGGGGAACATATGCGCACCTCCACCCGAAGACTCTGATCCAGATTTGAGTGACTGATAAACTGAGAGTGCATTCAACATGGGAAGTCTTTCATGTTAGGCAGTGGAGGATCTTACGACAGTGAGGTTGGAGCGATTGTACTTATGCTTCTTTCATATAGTGGTATTACTTTGTATATTATGTAAATGAATAACTGTAACTGTAAGTGATGGTGACCAGCTGTATTCGATGCACATAACCACAATAACATTTTTCCAAAAAAATGTTCATCCTCAGTGTGTCCGATTGTGGACCAATTTACACTAGCATTCTAAGAACCCTTATAAATCATGTTAAAAAACAGTGTCTTATGTCAAATGTGTTGTAAATATATATATTCATTTTTTTTAGCATTGCGTCATCTGTACTATAGTCACTTTTTGCCACATCGATGCATGTTAATTGGTTAAATATATGTGTTTGACAGATGCTACAGGCAGTCTAATGTCTCTTGTTTTTACATTAAGTGATGAGTATTTATATGGTGTATGAGATGGTGAATCCCTCAAAATCACTGAGAGGTGTCCAAGATTTGGAATGAGTCCCCTTGGGCAATTGTTTATGTGATGCACAATATCACATCAGACATTTTTTTCAAATACCATTTTAGATTGTTTTGTGCATAATGAGAAGTTCCCATATTGAAATACATTGACTGTTTTTTCCTTCAATTATAAATAATCATTATTGCTTAATAGACAGTAACATGTTAATACAGTTGTAGCATCCCGATAAACTCATGGCAGTTAAAAAAACGAATTCTGGGATAATGATCAAAAAGAAGTGTGACAACTCAAGCAGTTTGTAGCAGATGTAGACTGTTACAAATTGGGTTTCTGGCTGGCAGAGGTATGCACCCTGTGCAGGCAGGAACTACAATCCTTGTCAAGGTAAGCCAGATACACACAATAAATTAACATGTGCTCACCCTGTGGTAGCATGGCACAGAACAAAAAGAGTACACCTGTCAATACTGATTTGCATATAGCTGGATCTGAACTGAGCTGAGGTAGTGAAATGTGCGAAAGAATGATAATGGACTCAACCCAGATCTGTAACTGTGGGTGAGTGTCTGAAAAGTTTCAGCGCTCCTGCCATCATTTCCTTGTGTTTGCTATCTTCCTGTAGGTGGCATTTTTTAAACATGACAGCTCTACTTTCTTCCAATTAGGAATTAAATTTATTAGATGAAATCCTCAAAGTAGTGCAAAATGAATTTGGGATTTTTCACTACCAGTAAATGTAACATTTATAAGTATATGTCCTGCAATTTAGTTACACAGTACACTGCCCTGTGAGGAGGCCACTGGAATTATGCGATTGTGTATTTGTGGTGAATTTTGCATAGTTATAGATTTTCCACATAATCCATCATCTGTTGTATAATCTACAGATTGTAACAAAAAAAACATGTTGATTCTAGATCAGATGGTCAAAAGTTACTGAAAGCACAGCTGCACGTGTTGCCGCGCTTTGGAAGGATCTTTGCCAAGGTTGACTTTCATCTTTTTGTTACTTATTTCTTCATTTGGGTGTTAAACTGTTACTAATGAGGTACAACTAAAGCGTAAAAATAACAAAATAATGAACTAATACTATCACAAAATGTGGGATATTATTATGCATAATTTGCCTTTCTTCCAGCAAAATGTACGAAATCCTGCCACATAAATTGGCCTTCTCCTCCTGCATAATTCCAGTGGCACTGCCTATGGACAACCTAGGGTATATCTTAGGGGTGACTTATATGTAATAAAAGGGGATTTTAAGGCACTGCAGGGGAATTTAAATGCAAAGTTGACATTGCAGTGTAAACTGCACACAGAGGGTCTGCAGTAACAGGCCTGAGACAAGTACTGAAGGGCTACTTAAGTTAAGTGGGCGGCACAATCAGTACAGCAGGTACAATAGTAGTATTTAATTTACAGGCCCTGGGCACAGGTAGTGCACTTTATTAGATAAATTAAAGATGCCAATTGTATATAGGTCAATCAAACTTTGTTAAGGGAGAAACCACATGCACTTTAGCACTGGTTAGCAGTGATAAGTGTCCATAGTCCTAAAATCGACAAAACCAGATCAGCAAAATTGGAGGCAAACAGGCTAAAAGTTGTGGAGAAGACCACCCTAAGGCTGACAGGTCTAAAACAGACCAGTATATCATACCTGCACTGTGACTCCGATTTTTACCATTCAATGAGAATTATGATCATTTCACTCCTGATCCTGTGCCAACTAAAAGTCTAGGGGGCCCTACTCATAAAAAAACTTGTAAAAGTATGAGTGGAGATTTACCTTTAGATTTGAGGATAATTACTCATGACTTTTCGATTCACCAACATTTACAGAAGCATATCTTTCCATGCACAGTGTCCAAGTTGTTCTTCTGAGAATGTCATAGTACTGTCTATAAAAAGTACTATGTACCCTGTTTGTCAATAAAGATAGCAATGCCACTTCTTCTGAATGCTGAGAAGAAGACATTTAATTACTTGTAATTACCATTTATGTTGGTGGATCTGTGAAAACTGGTGTGGGTGAATTCTTTCTAAACTTGTTTGGATGCTATATTCTCAGAGTGCATGAGTTTGAGTCAAATGTCAGCTATCAGAACCCATAGATATTGGTGTGGGAGCAAGTGGTGGCATCCCATTTTCTCCCCACCTCTTTGCCATGGCTCTAAAACCATATAAACTGAGGGAACTCTGTTCAATATAAGGAGTTTATTTGTAAGAAGACATCAGCACAATTTGCTGAATAATTTAAAATGTTGGCCCCAAGGTGGGTCCCTGCTATGGGGCCTTGGGGGGGCAGGGTGTCCCTACTCTGTCCCCTCATATAATTTTTGTTTGAAACAATCAGGACAGGGGACTAACTACCTGAGTGCTGTAACAGCTGCCAGCAACATTTCTCTCATGGTGGTGGCAGTCAGTCAGAACTCTCGCTCCTGCAGGACTCTGACTCCTACGGAGCAAGGTGGTCTAAGGGAAAAAAAGCTCCCTGGGCCAATCAGAATGATCTAAATTTAAATTGGTGCACCCACAAGTCTTTTGCAGAAGTCCGTCAGACCCAACCGCCAGATATGCAAATATTTTTAAACCTTAATTTCTCAAAAACTATTAAATGGATTTACACCAAATCACAAAATGTGTTGTACGGTTCATAATTTCTCAGTAACACGGTATGTTTGTTAGACAACATATATGTCAAAAATGTGCAAGACAGATTTCTACACGCATCAGGATATGTTGGCCAAAGTAGTGCTAGCTCACAGTGCACCATCTGTACCCCTAACCTAGCAATGTAACAGGTGGAATCTGCAATCTCAAAACATGATTCCCCAAGGAAATCATGGAATCTAGAACCCTTTCGTTTGGTAACTCATGCATACCCAAAGAGATACACAAGAAATACACAACATGGCATTCCAAAATGTATTGAAGCAATATGTTTCTTTTTTTTTTTTCTCATCTCACCAAAAGACATCAGCAGATTAAACAAGCTGTCTTATTTTGCTTCTGGGCGCCTCTCGGCTAACTGCGTTTGTCTAGGCCAACCCGACCTGCCTCACGTAATTGAGGTTTGGTGTAATCATAGGACCGGGGTGGGAGACCAACATTTAATAGATGGTTAATAATGGCAGACGCCGTCCCCAGCTTAACAAAGGATGCCATATATTATACAGGTTTTCCTCGCTACCATCTTGTTCTAAGCGTGCCATAACAAACGCAGCTTTGAGCCAGCCTTCTCTATTCAGGGGGATCGAATCCTTCCACTTAATACAAATCTCCCTCCGGGCTAACAATATGTGATATAACAGCAACCCCTTATGAATCTGTGATAACACCCCATTTGTAAAATTATAATCGCCAAAAATCACCAGGTGGAGATCAATCTCAATAACAATTTCAAGGATGGATGATAAGGAATCCTCCACATTTTTCCAAAAAGATCTTAACTCCGGACATTCAAAGAAGATGTGAATATCGTCCGCGTTAAATAGTTTACATCTGGGACATTTTTGAGGGGGTGGGCGACGGGGCAAACTTGGCTATCTTAATAAAGCGTAATAAAGTCTGTTGAGCACAAAAAAAGATTCTTCTTTAAACTAGCAGGCTTGATATATTTATAAAGTAATTTAAGGGATGGCTCAAAAAAGTCTTCAATATCGTGGAGAAGTGATGTTTGGTTCCAAACCGATGTTTGAGGAGGAATCTCCAGATCTTCTGCTTCAAGAGACCTTGTATACCACAAAGATATTTCTTTATTTTTGGCTGAGTATTTTGCAATAGCCGCTCGAGTTCCCAACTCCCTTTAATTTCGCCTGCTGCTGCCTCACACCATGATCTAAGTTGAATAAACTTAAACCTAGAAAAAGTGGGGCCTATCTTAGCTCGTAAGATCTCCCATGGAAGAATCCCATCTGTGTCCACCAGATCCGACCACTTCACCAAACCAGATCGGAATCGCCAAGCTATCACTCAGGCAAAGAGGGGTCCCCGGAGAGACCCAAATAGTGGCAAAGTCAGAGAAATATCCTACGCCCCATATGCGTCTCACTTTATACCATGTCGTCAAGGCAGCCTTAAGTACCTTAAGACGGACACGTTTGAAGTATCTTGGGGCCCCAAACTTGTATAGGAACCCTCCTTGACCACTGCCACCTTCAGCTATTGCCATTTTGCCCAGAAGCCTCCCCCAAGTTGTTTCCTCTGGGACAGAAAGCAGCATCCTGATGCCCTTAAACTGTAATCCCAGCACTGAATATCTGTTAGTAAGACTAAACGCTGGGTGAACCACCATCTCCGTGCCAGTGGTATTAACAGAAGCTGGGGTCTGGGGCACCTCCGCCAAGTACAACTGAGTGGCTTTAACTTGGGGCTCTCTACCCTCACCCATTAATATCTCCCCCGTTGAACCAATTGGACCCACGGAGACGGGAGATGAGGCAGAGGACAGCACAGAAACCAATATAGATGTAGAAGTGGAGACGGGCTTGGGCTTTAGCGTGCTCGTGGCCGAAAGTGTAGACAAAGATGGAGACAAAGGAGTTGTCAACGACAGAGACATAACTTGGTAAAAGGTTTTCAAGGACAGGGTGATTCTTGATTTAATGCTTGGTGTTTTCTTATCATGGGGTTTCCCCTTGCCTTTGATTGTTTTAACTTTTACTGGGGTTGCACAGCCGCTACTACTACCCCCTTGGTTGCACTGTCTAACTGTTGTTTTAACTTCTGCTATGGGGGGAAACTCGTGGGGGTATAACTCAATTGGTGATCGCTGTGTTAGATGACAAATGAGCTGCTCTTGCATGCAGGGTGTACCTGCTTAATTTGGGGGGGAAGCACCCTCTTGAGTCCCAACACTCTTCTCCATACAAGAAAGAGGCTTCCCAGCCTCCACCAGCAAGACACTCCCCCGAAAGATCGCCGAAAAACCATACCAGCACAAAGTTCTTTCTCTGCTGATCACAGTCTCAAACTCTGACCCACCTGCCAGCAGGTCGTCCACTAACGGTCTAGAGGCCTTAAGATTTTCAACAGGGGCAAGTCGCGAGGACTAACGCCCCCCTACCTGCACACCGTCCTCCGAAGACCACTCAAACCTGGAGCCTGGACAAGCTTCCGCAGCTGCGCTGGCCCCCCCCGGTGAAGCGAAGCAGTAGGGAAACGCAATCCCGGCACCTCTGCTCGAGCGCAGCAACTCTCCACCTCCAGCGCGATGTCCCAGTGTCGGCTCCGCCCTCACCGCCAGGAACGCCGAAGTCAGCTGGGTCACCTCGCACAAGCGTAAACGGGCTCCCCTGCATGTCCCGAAACAACAACAAAAAACAGGGAGAAGCCAAGGTAAATAACAAGAGGATATTTAAATTAACAATAAACGCTCATATGAGCGTGAGCATCGGCTTCATGCATCCCATATGGAACCCGAGGGAGCGAGACCGCGGCTGTTAGAATGCGGCCGCCATGTTCCTCCCGTCCGGTTCTTAGTTTCCTAGAAGCAATATGTTTCTTGTGTAAAACATGTACACTGCAAATACTAATAGAAGGAAAATAAGCAAAGTAATCAGCATCACAAGACTGGTAAAGAAAATGAACAACTCAACCATTGTGCTGTTATATAGATTATATGGTTGCATGTGAGTACTGTTATAGTTTGTGCTCCTACCTAGCGCTACCTATCCTAGTATGTCTAGGGTGGCTGAATCTGCCAGAATCCCTGTAGTGTGATCTTACTTCCCCTTGTAACCATGCCAAAGCATCAGTCAGGCTGCTATTATTGATTCTTTAGTGATAGCTCTCTTACCAAGCAGACAATAACAAACAAAAGCATTTTACGTAGTGAAGGCATTCAGCAAATATTAGCCTGCACAAGCACTAAATCAAATGCGTGTCAAATGTCAGTGTTTAAGAAAAGATGACAACTTTAAAACATGGTCATGTAAAACGGTGATGTACCTACTCAGGCCTAAATGTGATTACATGACACCCACTATTTAGACGTTAAGGTGGCGAAAAGCTTCCTAAAATACATGCTATAAACAATAGAAGACGATCCTTTATACAAATTACGAGGAGCTGAAGCATCCCAGGAGAGCTCCTAATATGTATTTTGAAGCAACAGCAATCGCGAAGGGCAACAGAACAAGTGGGCCGTCAGGGGACTCATCAGCGTTCTATGTCCATAGATTGAACCAGTTGCATTCCCAAGAATATGTCCAGGGCACACTCGAAAGTGTAAAGTAGACAGTGGAATGCAGGCTGCATGCAGTGTTGCCAGACAGGCCAATAGGACAAGATCCAGTAGTTGTTTAGTTCTTGTAGCAAGCGTGCGTGAAAGCACTGTATCATTCTCTCACAACACAGGAGCACATTTGGCAATGCCATCCTCATTTGCCCGTGTGACGGAACATCCATTACAGGTCAGATAAAATAAAATCAGTGTCCTGACAAGCAGGAACAGGACCAGCAGTAAACCTCCAGAAATTATTTCAAGCATGGAATGCATAAAAGATGGAATAACTAGGCCTGGGCAGTGTACTCCGCTCCATTCACAGAGTTTGCAGAGTTTTCTGGACTCCGCGGAGCTTTTTTCCCTGCCTGTGCTCACAAATGGTAATTTCATGAGGGCGAGCTGCAGCTTGGGTAGAATATTTACCCGAGCGGTAGAAAAACCAGTGCGAACAGCAGTTTTGCTCAGCACTCTGCCACTTGAGAATTTTGTGGAGTTTTTCTGTCACTTCGCGGAGTTCTGCATAGCAAAACTCTGCAAACTACGCCCAGGCCTGGGAATAACACCGAAGACCATCTGGAAGGTGCTAACCAACCCAGAGACAATCGTCTTTAAAAACTGAACTACCCCCACAGGCGTGAGAAATTGGTGCAGGGTAACAATTGTATCTCAGAGGAACACCTTGCAACTTCAAGATCAAACATCTCCCTTGCAGATGTTAAGGCCATGCCCTTCTGAAACCTTAAGCAAAGACCAGACTTTTGCATCCTTATCTGTATGGGCACATGTGTGGTTGGCTTGTACCTCGCTAGTAAAAAATTTCTTTTGTTGGACAACATAGACATGAGGTTTGTGTGAGACTGATTTTGTATACACCCTCAAGATATGTTGGTCTATATCCCTGCTAGCCCACAGTGCACCATAGGGATCCTTGACCTTACAGGGTGACAAATGTGTGTGCAACATCAGAATATGGCAACCCTGATCTCCCAAGAAAACTGTGGTAACAGAAGTGGAACCGTTTTGTTTGGACTCTCATGCATACCCAATTAAGTACACAAGAAATACTCAGCAAGGTATTTCAATATTTATTGAAGTATTGTGATTCCTGTTTATTCTAGTCAGAATAGCTTTGTTGCCTACCGGATAATAACAACATGACAGTTATGCAGTAAACTTTATTCCTTGTACTGAATGTTCAAGTTGTCATGATAGTGTGCCTACGAAGTGGAAGTATAAGCACTGCTGATTCACAGAATGTTATCCTACATTGTCATGCACACAAATGTATGTCAAAACGTCATTCTGTGTAAAAGAGAAGGAAACTTAAAGAACAGGAGCATGCAAATGGTAGTGTTTCTTACTAGGTCTATCCTAACCATGTGACAGATGAAAAGAATACTTGTACACAATAGGTCACGACCGTAGAAATCATCACCAGATAGGCATTTCCTGGTCTCATCCCCCAACAGCCTTGATTATTCAACATCAACTAGCTACCAGTAGAAATCAATCTGAATGCTGGACAAATCACAGCAACTGGGGAAGCCTTTAGATAACACAATAAGTTCACCTTGGATACATTACATGCACCGTGGAGTGTAACCTCTCTGCAATCTAAAAATGGCCTAGAGTGTTTTCGCAGTCCGTACCGCTAAGAAAAATCATAGTGTCACTGTTCCTACATCTGTACGTAAAAGGTAATATCCATCACTTTTGTACAAACCCGTCTCCTAGCGCTTCATATCTGCCCACTTTATGGTGTTTTAAGCAGTATTTAAAGTGAAAAGTTGAGATTGGAAGAAATAAACCGATGTATTAACCAATCTGCTGATGGAATTTCTGAAACAGTGAATGTTAATTTTTCCAACTTTTCTTTGTGTAGCATAGTGTATGTTGTGTCTTTCCTAGCCATAGTGGTCTGTTCCTTAGCTAAATTGTATGCAAAAATCAAGTTACTGGCCTTCAGGTGTTTCCATGGGATGCGATCAGTACGGAATGTCTGATGAGTCCAACTTAGGGCCCAATTATGATGTCATTAAGAAAGGCTCCAGATGGGATTCGATATTGCAGAATCCGTTTCTTAACCGAATCGTACAAATTTCCCAACGACCGATTACCATGTCCGGAAACCATTTGAGCAGTCCAAATCAGTTCCGTAAGGCATCAGGACATCCCGAGTCTTTCAGAGCCAATTCATACAGCTCTATGGACACGGTTTGCGGACTAGCAATTACAATGACCGATTCAGACAGCCGTTCCGAATTGGCTTGCCCGAGATGAAACGGCTGCCAGAATCACTCTTTGGGGGCCTGTTGTGGGCCCCCTTCACCTGAAGGCTTACAAATGTAGTCCGTGGTGGTACCCAAAGGACCCCTCTTCCCAACCATCAACAATGTGGTAAGCACCATGGGGTGCCCACCACAGGGTGCAAGGTTTTCCCCAACCACGCTTTTACTCAATGGGAGCCTGTGTTCTTGTTCGAAACACAGGCTCCCATTGAAGTCAATGCGAGTCCGACCAAACGATGTTGGGAAGCATCGTAGTTGGTCGTCCAGACTCACAGGACCCAATTCATTTGGAAACTAGTCTGAAACCGATTCGTCCGGGACTGTTTCCTAACAACATCATAATCGGGCCCTTAGTAGTATAATAGACATAAGCTGTAATTGAACATGCCACTTTGTATGATGTCGATAGCAGATGACACAACGTAACCCAGAGAATAAAGCAAGGGGATTAGGTGATCATACCACTGGGTACTACTGTTTAAGCAATTTCTAAATTTACTCAGTTTATTTAGTCAGTCTCACACAGTCTCTCAGCAGCAGCAATGTGAAGAATTGTATTTTACATTCCTAAGCATTCTGTCTGTTTCCTTTGTGTAATTTGGGAACTGTTGGCAATTCTCAAAACATGCAAATGTGGGAATATTTGGTGTATTTAAATCATATATTTTGGTGAGGCAGAGAAAAGACGTCCGCTGCACAGTTTTATTCAGGAAAATAAGTTGGTGTGGAATAAGGAATGCTCTAAATTAAGCCTCATTCCCCTGAACCTGCCTTTTATCCCCCATATAGATTTTAAAGAAATAGTGTATTTCCAAAAATCATACCCTTGTTTCAACAACTGGGAAATAAAAGATGCAGAATAGATCAACATTGTATCAGTGAGCATAATCGTCTTCGCTGGAGAAGATATTCATTTATAATACTACGAAACTTGGTCTGCTGAATCGGGACCAGAAAAATATGCACATTTCTGTGCAATTGTTTTCTAGCTTCCCTGATGTGGTGTAGGACAGTATTCCCATTGTGTGTAATTAAATACTGCACGAGGAGTGCTTGCTTTCAGTAAGCAATGGTGTCCATAATGATGAAAACAGAACATTTAATCAAATTAGATGTACCTTCATACATTTCTTCACTATTGAAAACAGTGTAATGCTCAAAATCATCAACCTTTTCACGTACTGTGTGAATGTCCCAATCATCAGAGACAGCTCCAGGAGTAATAACATAATTTGAAGAAATATGAAATGCATAAGGTATTTGTAAAGTTTCAGTCGGTCCAAATATATCATATGATACCTTATCCCAAACAATTACATTGGAAACTGGAACAGCTGAAATGTTCTCAAGGGAAAGGTTTCTTCGCACTTTGTTTGATGAAGAATGCAGTATTCCAAAACCTTGTTTACCAGTTCAATAACGGAGCATTCTGGGAGGCAGTGTCCATTCAGAAGCAAGAAACAGAACACAGTCTAAATAAAGAGGAAAAGTATCAAAATTGTAATCCAAATGTATATCCATGGAGTAATAAATTATGTTTTTTTGAGCCAAATGTAAAATTCATGTGTAGAAGTGGATCTAGGTCTGATGCATCTGAAGAGAAGTCCTCAAAGTCTACAAAGTAGCGGAAGGCAGTTTGTAGAATGTCTGGAGGCTTGTGAAGCTGTGTAGAGCTAGTAGATGAGTTAAATGGTGCTACGTTATGGTAGACACCATCCTTATCTGTTTACAGAATTGAAATCTGTGTGTCCGTAGATGATGATTGTATTGTATTCATGGATGTAACTGGAAGAAGTGATATTTCTCTGTTAGCTGTCCCAAGCAGGGGAGAAGAAGCTTCTCATTGGTCAAAGATCCTAACTGGACCTCCTGTATGGGGTTGAGAAGAGATTGGCAACTACCCAGGATCCCTTGCAGCCTACTATGTAGAACCAGTCACACAGTGTGGTTTGATGAGATCAATAGACACAAATTTCTGTTTTTGCCAATAGCAAGGGTTGGTAAAAAAACTGTTCTTGTACCTTCAACAGCCGGGACAGGTATAGGTGCTCTGTAGGATTGCACAAATTCCTTCTTGTCCACATTTTTTTCCCAGACCAGATCACCGATCTTTGGAATCTAACCTGGAGTTGATGTCACTGCCTTCACTTCTCCAGTGGTGAAACATTTCTCTTGGACTTTGCTTTGAACTTGTCCAGGTCTTGTTAAACATCTAAACATTCACTGATATCAAAAGGTGTTTCCACTACCACTGAACCATCTATAGGTGGTGAACCCAACTGTGCCCTGAACCTAGTACTTTAGTTGTTAAAGACTGCTTTGAGTCCTGGTTCTTCCTCTCTATTACAGCGTTTCCCTCAGGATGATAGGAAGAGGAGTACTGCACAGTCACACCTAATTCTCCCATGGTGTCTCTGTAAGTCCTGGAGGTGAACACAGGACCGCTGTCCGAATGGAATGTGGCTACTGCATATGTCCCGATGAAGACTTGCAAGTCTTTTATAACAGTTTGAGCATCAGCTAAGTGCAGTGGCCATACCCATAGGAATCAAGATCAGGAATCCACTGTTACCAAGATGTTCCTGTGAGGCCCATCTGAGTGTAAGGGTCCCTAGTGGTCCAAATAGATACAAGCCTGATGCTTGTCAGAGATGAATAGAGGCATCTGTTGTGGACGAGCTATGATAGAAACTTTCACCTTCTGCCAGGTGTCACATTTAGGTAAAATGTCCTTGGTCTGTTTGTATATATCTGGCCACCAATTGCGTTGCTGCAATAGTGTAATTATAGCAGTCACCCGTGCGTGAGCAGATGCTAGAGCCTCATGTGCTTCTAGGATCAGTCCTAACCTGCGATCTGAATTAGGTAAACTGGATCGTTTCAGCGCTCCGTCCATCCATCATCTCTGTGTGTTTGCTTTGTTCGCCCTAAGTTGTCAGGGTATGCCCAGATGTGGATCTCGTTGCTCACTTTGCCACTGGATTCAAGCTAGACTGGCTTATGAGGGCTGTTAGCCCAAAACCGGTGCCAGGATCCTTGTTTCCAGTCCACGGAAGACATGGCTTGGCAGTTCGGGCTGGACTGTTCCCATGAAGTACAGGGTCAAGACTGATTTGCATATAGCTGTGTCTGAACTGGGGTGGCAAAGTGAACTAAAGAACGATGATGGATTCAATCCAGATCTGTGACTAGGGGTGAGTGTCTGAAAAGTGTCAGTGCTTCGTCCATCATCTCCTTGTGTTTGCTTTATTCACTCTAAGTTGGCAGGGTGTGCCCAGACATGGGTCCCTTGCTCACTTTGCCACTGGATTCAAGCTAACCTGGCTGACGAGGGCTGTTAGCCCAAAACCGGTACCAGGATGCTTGTTTCTGGTCCAGGGAAGACATGGCTTGGCAGTTCAGGCTGGACTGTTCCCATGAGGCACAGGGTCAAGACTGATTTGCATATAGCTGTGTCCGAACTGGGGTGGCGAAGTGAGCTAAAGAACAAAAATGGATTCAAGCCAGATCTGTGACTGGGGTGAGTGTCTGAAAAGTTTCGGCGCTCCGTCATCATCTCCTTGTGATCACTGATGACATCTCAAATGATATAATTCTTCTAAAAAAATTAGAATGGACTCAACCATTTACATGTAATAGTTCTTGTGGAATATATACTAATTCTAACTTGCTATGTACTGCTCTAGCTGGCATTTTATTATTCTCTAACTTGTTATAGCAGTACTTACACATGATTTGTCATGCTGAAAAATCAAAGCGTTCTTCTACAAATACATTTACAGAAAATTGTTACCACATCATTGTTCTCTTTTTCACTTTCTGAGTAGAGATCAATATTGCAAGTTTGGCGTTTGTAGTGAGTGAATAATAAACAAATACAAACACAATTTGGTTTCTCAGAAGAAACTGTGTTAAATGTCCTAATCTCTTCTGGGAAGTTATCAAAACTAATACCTGTGCCCTGTTCCTCTACAGCTGTACATACCAACTCCTCATTTTCCCTAGACTGAAATTGAAGAACTTCACAAATATTACCTTTGCTAGTGTTCTCATTAGGCTCAGAAACAAAATAAAGAGATTCCTCTTCAGGGCAAATGATTTATCAACTACATCCATGTTCCTTTTATTTGAGTGGTTCTCTTCTCCTTTTATACTGTTTCATAGTACTTATGAGGTTCTGAGTTACTCTACTATGGAACATTCTGACTCTACTTTCTCCTTTCACATCCAATTTATTACTCTTAGTGACATTTACTATTTTGCCTTCCTTAGCTGATTTGAAACTGCTCATTTTTTATTCAGTTGATTTTGCTTAGTTTGGAATTTACAACTTACTATATTAAGAAACATCTTGGTTTTCTTACCAGCAGCTCTTTTTTCCTTAACCACATTGTCCACATTTTGACCCTTTTGTTTCTCTATTGCGATCCAATAATATACTCTCCTCTGTTTCTTCTTTCTTTCAATTTTTGATGGCATTGTAATATGTTGTTGTAGGAGGATGTAAATGTCTGCAAAGAGAAAAAGAATGAAATGAACACATTTATGTTTCTTTTCTGGTATTAAATTACATTTTCAAAACATTTAACCAAAAATGTAAAGAGTTAAATTACAACAGTGTAGCCACTCTATCTGTTTTACAGTAGCAAGCCTGAGACATGTTTGAAGGTCTAGTTGTTTAGTTGGATGAGCTGCTAGTGCCAGTTCTTCAGTACATATCTGAATGACTATCTCATTCACTCATTCCGATCTGAGTGTACCTTTTGATACCGTCAACCACCAACTACTGATCTCTGGAATTAGAGAAGCGGGGGTAACTGGAACTGCACTAATGTGGCTGGAGTCATTTTTAGATGACCGCTCATTTCAGGTCTTTGAGGACAACTCCATTTCTAAGAGCATGCCATTGAGTTGTGGGGTTCCTCAGGGCTCGTCCCTGAGCCCCACCCTCTTTAATATTTATATGAGCCCCCTGGCTGAGATTGTCAAACTCTTTGGCAAACAGATTGTAAAATATGCAGATGATACCCAATTGATTGTTTCCCTTAATCAATTAGGGAACAGGGAAAACAATTTGGCCAATTGTTTGGAAAAAGTATCAGCGTAGACGGAGGGCTCTTATTTACAACTTAATGGAGCAAAAACTAACCTGATGTTTCTGGGTAAACCTTCCCCATTAAGTCCTATCTCTCTATGCCTAAATGTCTGGGCAGCATGCTCCCCCTAAAGACCAAATAAAAAGCCTTGGAGTCTGACTTGATCATAAGCTAGACATGAAGGAGCAATCATGAAAGGTAGCTGGAACCTGCTATGGACTACTTAGGATGGTTAAGAAAATCCTCCCCTTACTGCCGTTCAATGCTAAGAAACTGATGGTCCAAACCTTAATTTTCACCCGTCTGGATTATGCAAATGCCCTTTATTTGGGCTCCCCGCAATCAACGATAAAGAAGCTTCAGACTGTGCAGAATTGTGCAGCTCGGTTGCTTTTGCAGATCCCCCACAGAGAATCTGCGCGAGCTTCTATAGCCTCTCTACACTGGCTTCCAGTTGCTGAGAGGATCCAGTACAAATCCCTGTGCATCGCCCATAAGATTCTGTCATCTAAGGGTCCCCCCATTCTACATTCCATCATCTCCCCGTACTGTCCCAGTAGAGCCCTGCGCTCAGGAAATAAACGCATGGCAGTATCCTCTAGAATATACAGGTCCAGGAGTGGGGGAAGACAATTCTCCTTCATTGCTTCCAAGAGCTGGAATGCTCTTCCAAATTACATTCGTTTGGAGAAAGACCTTATGTCCTTCCGCAGACAGCTGAAAACGTTCTTGTTCCCGGTCCTCTAAAGCCTTCATTTGGGTGGGTTTGGTTCCTAGCGCTGGGAGGCCTTCGGGGAGCCATGCGCTTTCTAAGTGCCAATTCATTCATTCATTCATTCCCTGTATGCGTGTATCATCGAGCATCTAACTAACTATGTGGGGATATGAGTGGCTGTTATTGACTGTGACTCTCAAAATGAAGATTATGATACTTTGTGTGCGACTGGCTCTCTTAGTACTGTATTCATAACTGTTGTATATGTGACTGAGTGGATGTGTAAGGGCCTCTATTTCAGTGTGCCTGAGAGTGTGAGTGCCTTCACGGTTTTGTAAATAGGTTTATGACTTGCACTGTGGGTAAAAGAGTGCATACATAAGTGGGCATAAAGGTTTCTAAGTGCACATAAACCTCACTAAAACTTCCAAACATGTCTTACCTTCAAACTACCCTGTGCCATGGCCTTCCTATACAGCCTCACTTACAGGTGTGTTATATGTAGTTGATGAGTAAGTTTGAAGCTTGGCAAGGAGTTTTAAAAGCCAATTGAACATAGCAGTAAAGCTGTACACACAGGCTCAGCAGAAAAGGCCTGTGATACATTTGAAAGGACAATTTGTATCAAAGGCTCCGTTGGTTGAGTCAGTATTGGAGTACATATCTGAGTGAGTGTACAATTTTGTCTGTACATGTGCCACTGGTATTTAAGTATCTATGCTGTCATATTACTAACTCTCTTAGAAACTGTGTGGGTCTCCAAATGTGTGTGTTAGTAGGTACATGGATTCATTACTGGCTGTATTTTTGATTGTTGGGGTGTGCAAATGTGTGTAGAAGTGGCTCATTTACTGCTACATACATAACTGCTGTGTAGGTGGGTGACTGGATGTGTTAGTGTCTCTGTCATTCTCTGGCTTGGAGTGTCAGTGCCTTTATGGTGTTGTAAATAGGTTTACAACTTGCACTGTGGGTTGGAGACTGGATATATAAGTGGGCATACAGGTTTCGTAATTGACATGAAGCACACTAAACTTCCAAACACGTCTTAATTTCAAAGCACACAGTACCCTGTCCTATGGGCTACCAACAGCCTACATTAAAAATGTGTTGTATTTAGTTGTAGGGAAAGTTTAAAACTTCCAGGAGTTTTAAATGGTAACTCGACTTAGCAGTAAAAGTGGGCACACAGGTTCAGCAGTAGCAGGCCTGTCATGAGTGTGAAGGGCAACTTGACTGAAAAGCTCAGTCGGTTGTGTCGATATTGGAGAAAATATCTGAGTGAGTGTACTATTTCCTCTGTGGATGTGCCATTGGATATGTAAATATCTATGTTGTCATATTACTACCTCTCTTAGAAACTGTATGTGTCTTAACATGTGTATGTTAGTAGCTGCATGAATTAATTACTGGCTCTATTACTGTCTTTTGGGCTGTTTAATTGTGTGCAGAAGTGGCTCTCTTAGTGCTGGATAAATTACTGCTGTATAGGTGAGCGAGTGAATGTGTAGGAGCCTCTATGTTTCTCTGGATTGGAGTGTGAGTGCCTTTATTGTATTGTAAATAGGCTTATTACTTACACTGTGGGTTGGAGATTGGAGGTTTAAGAGGGCATACAGGTTTCTTGGAGTGCATTAAGCTCTCTAAAACCTACAAGCACATGTCTTGTCTTCAAAGCACATAACATCCTATCCTACAACCTACCTACAGTCAAACTTACAGGTGTGTTATAGCTAGCTGTAGGGAAAGTTTAAAGGTTGGCAAAGAGTTTTAAATGCCAATTCGACCTGACAGTAAAACTGCACAGAAAGGCTCTACATTAGTATGGCTCTGACAAGTTTAAAGGGCAACTTGTGTGAAAGGCTCCTGCATTGTGTCAGCCAAGGAGTACATTTCTGAGTGAGAACACCATTTCCATCTTGCATACACCACGGAATATGTAAATATCTCTGTCATCATACGACTAGCTATCTTACAAACTTTTTGGGTCTCTAAATTTGTATGTTAGTAGCTGCATGTATTCATTAACGGCTGTATTTTTGTCTTTTATGAGTGTGTAAGTGTAGGTAGAAATTGCTCTGTTAGTGCTGCATACATAACTGCTTTTTAGGTAAGTGATTGGGTGTGTAAGTGCCTGTGTTTCTCTGGCATGGAGTTGTAAATAGGTTTATGAAGTGGATGTATAAGTGGACATACACATCTGTTAATGCGCTTGAAGCTCTCTAAAACTTCCAAGCATGTCTTTCCTTCAAAGCAGATAGCACCCAGTCCCTTGGTCTTCCTACAGTCTACTTTGCGGGTGTGTTATATGTAGTTGTAGGGAAAGTTTAAAGCTGAGCAAGGAGTTTTAAATGGCAACTTGACCTAACAGTAACAGACCCACAGGGTCTACACTAGCACCCCTGTAACAAGTTAGAAAGGCAACTTAGAAAGGCAACTTGTACAAAAGGCTCCTTCGGTTGTGTCATTATTGGAGTACATTTCTGAGTGTGTGTACAATTTCCTCTGTGCATGTGCCACTAGATATGTAAGTATCTATGTCATCATATTACTAACTCTCTTACAAACTGATTGGGTCTCTAAATGTGTATATTAGTTGCTGCATGAATTCATTACAGGCTTTATTAAACAATCAGACATGCAATACATCTACTAGCATGTTATTAACAAATCCCAGAACTCCTAGAACAGCGAACAAGAGCTTTACAAATCAATTAAATATAGTAATTCTGGATAACCTACCAAAATTGGTATGTGGGGCAGAAAAATAATCAGATGACCTTTATCAAACTTTTCAGTCACGTAATTCTAACTACATGACGCAGTACATAACTATATTTCTTAATGACTGGTTAGTAATCTAAATGTCAGTCTGTTTATATGTATATATTGGTTACTAGTAAAAAATCAAAGGGGAATGAATCACACGTCCTGTTTTACCAGGGTCTAGGGTTCTTGTATGGTGAAGACCCTCATTCACATTAAGCATATGGTGCGGAATATCTTGATTCTCCTCTCTGTTGTTAAGTGTGTAGTATCATGAGTGGGTCTTTTATCACTTAAATGCTCAGTTCTCCAAGTGATCTCCTTACCCTCAATCTGGAGGTAGACCATCTGGTTTTTCCACAGTTGTGAAAAGTAAGTGCAAAGGTGTGTTGTGAAGAGTGAGTTTAAAATTGTCTCTTGTCCTCAGCTAAATCTTTTATTTGCCAAGGATGGGTCAAGATTAAAAACCTAAATTGGTGGCACTGCAGAGGATGTGTCAATGTCCCACTGCGCCTGATTGTAGGTCTTAATAGATCAACATGTTTCAGCCCTTGGTAGCTCTCACAGGTCAGTTGGCCTTCTTTACGACCATATCGAAGTAAGCTACCATCAAGGTAGTTTATAGGGGGTAGGCAAATTTACTCACCCTGCCCCATCTCTGAGCCCATTCACTGATAAAGCGATACCAAAGGGGATGATGGACGGAGCATTTGAGCGAATCAAACACTCACCCCCAGTCAAATGATCTGGGTTTAATCCATCATCATTTTTTAGCTCACTCCACCACCCCAGTTCAGACATGGCCATATGCAAATCAGTCTGACCCTGTGCCTCATGGGAAAAGTCCAGCCCAAACTGCCAAGCCATGTCTTCCCTGGACCGGAAACAAGCATCCTGGGACCGGTTTCTGGTTCATAACCCTCCTCAGCCAGGCTATCTTGAATCCAGTGGCAAAGTGAGCAAGGGACCCACGTCTGGGCATACCCTGCCAACAAAGGGTGAACAAAGCGATACCAAAGGGGATGATGGACGGAGCATTTGAGCGAATCAAACACTCACCCCCAGTCAAATGATCTGGGTTTCATCCATCATCATTCTTTAGCTCACTCCACCACCCCAGTTCAGACATGGCCATATGCAAATCAGTCTGACCCTGTGCCTCATGGGAACAGTCCAGCCCGAACTGCCAAGCCATGTCTTCCCTGGACCGGAAACAAGCATCCTGGGACCGGTTTCTGGTTCATAACCCTCCTCAGCCAGGCTATCTTGAATCCAGTGGCAAAGTGAGCAAGGGACCCACATCTGGGCCTCCCCTGCCAACAAAGGATGAACAAAGCGATACCAAAGGGATGATGGACGGAGCATTTGAGCGAATCAAGTACTCACCCCCAGTCAAATGATCTGGGTTTAATCCATCATCATTCTTTAGCTCACTCCACCACCCCAGTTCAGACAGGGCCATATGCAAATCAGTCTGACCCTGTGCCTCATGGGAACAGTCCAGCCCGAACTGCCAAGCCATGTCTTCCCTGGACCGGAAACAAGCATCCTGGGACCGGTTTCGGGTTCATAACCCTCCTCAGCCAGGCTATCTTGAATCCAGTGGCAAAGTAAACAAGGGACCCACGTCTGGGCATACCCTGCCAACTAAGGGCGAACAAAGTGATACCAAAGGGGATGATTGACGGAGCATTGGAGCGAATCAAACACTCACCCCCCGTCCAATGATCTGGGTTTAATCCATCATCATTCTTTAGCTCACTCCACCACCCCAGTTCAGACATGGCCATATGCAAATTAGTCTGATCCTGTGCCTCATGGGAACAGTCCAGCCCGAACTGCCAAGCCATGTCTTCCCTGGACCGGAAACAAGCATCCTGGGACCGGTTTCGGGTTCATAACCCTCCTCAGCCAGGCTATCTTGAATCCAGTGGCAAAGTGAGCAAGGGACCCACGTCTGGGCATACCCTGCCAACTAAGGGCGAACAAAGCGATACCAAAGGGAATGATGGACGGAGCATTTGAGCGAATCAAACACTCACCCCCAGTCAAATGATCTGGGTTTAATCCATCATCTTTCTTTAGCTCACTCCACCACCCCAGTTCAGACATGGCCATATGCAAATCAGTCTGACCCTGTGCCTCTTGGGAACAGTCCAGCCCGAACTGCCAAGCCATGTCTTCCCTGGACCAGAAACAAGCATCCTGGGACCCACGTCTGGGCATACCCTGCCAACTAAGGGCGAACAAAGCGATACCAAAGGGGATGATGGATGGAGCATTTGAGCGAATCGAACACTCACCCCCAGTCAAATGATCCCCATCAATTGTTGTTTTTGCATTTGTCACCCCGAGTGGGACGGGTATGCTCAGACGTGAGTCCCGTGCTCTCCATGCCACTGGAGTCAAGCTATCCTGGCTGAAGAGGGGTGAAACCCCGAAACCGGTCCTAGGATGCTTGTTTCCAGTCCAGGGAGCACCTGTCCTGGCAGTTCGGGCTGGACTGTTCCCATGTGGCACAGGGTAAGACTGATTTGCATATGGCTGGGTCCAAACTGGAATGGCGAGCAAAAAAACTATGGATTTAGGCCCAGATCTCTGTACTGGGGTGAATGTATGACATTGTTCTGCATTCTGTCCATCAATTGTTGTTTTTGCATTTGTCACCCCGAGTGGGATGGGTATGCTCAGACGTGAGTCCCGTGCTCTCCATGCCACTGGAGTCAAGCTATCTTGGCTGAAGAGGGGTGAAACCCCAAAACCGGTCCTAGGATGCTTGTTTCCAGTCCAGGGAGGACCTGGCCTGGCAGTTTGGGCTGGACTGTTCCCATGGGGCACAGGGTCAAGACTGATTTGCATATGGCTGGGTCCAAACTGGAATGGCATGGTGAGCAAAAAACAATGGATTTAGGCCCAGATCTCTGTACTGGGGTGAATGTATGACATTGTTCTGCATTCTGTCCATCAATTGTTGTTTTTGCAATTGTCACCCCGAGTGGAACGGGTATGCTCAGACGTGAGTCCCGTGCTCTCCATGCCACTGGAGTCAAGCTATCCTGGCTGAAGAGGGGTGAAACCCCGAAACTGGTCCTAGGATGCTTGTTTCCAGTCCAGGGAGGACCTGGCCTGGCAGTTCGGGCTGGACTGTTCCCATGGAGCACAGGGTCAAGACTGATTTGCATATGGCTGGGTCCAAACTGGAATGGCATGGTGAGCAAAAAAACGATGGATTTAGGCCCAGATCTCTGTACTGGGGTGAATGTATGACATTGTTCTGCATTCTATCCATCAATTGTTGTTTTTGCATTTGTCACCCCGAGTGTGACGGGTATGCTCAGACGTGAGTCCCGTGCTCTCCATGCCACTGGAGTCAAGCTATCCTGGCTGAAGAGGGGTGAAACCATGAAACCGGTCCTAGGATGCTTGTTTCCAGTCCAGGGAGGACCTGGCCTGGCAGTTCGGGCTGGACTGTTCCCATGGGGCACAGGGTCAAGACTGATTTACATATGGCTGGGTCCAAACTGGAATGGAATGGTGAGCAAAAAAACGATGGATTTAGGCCCAGATCTCTGTACTGGGGTGAATGTATGACATTGTTCTGCATTCTGTCCATCAATTGTTGTTTTTGCATGTGTCACCCGAGTGGGACGGGTATGCTCAGACGTGAGTCCCGTGCTCTCCATGCCACTGGAGTCAAGCTATCCTGGCTGTAGAGGGGTGAAACCCCGAAACCGGTCCTAGGATGCTTGTTTCCAGTCCAGGGAGGACCTGGCCTGGCAGTTCGGGCTGGACTGTTCCCATAGAGCACAGGGTCAAGACTGATTTGCATATGGCTGGGTCCAAACTGGAATGGCATGGTGAGCAAAAAAACGATGCATTTAGGCCCAGATCTCTGTACTGGGGTGAATGTATGACATTGTTATGCATTCTGTCCATCAATTGTTGTTTTTGCATTTGTCACACCGAGTGGGACGGGTATGCTCAGACGTGAGTCCCGTGCTCTCCATGCCACTGGAGTCAAGCTGTCCTGGCTGAAGAGGGGTGAAACCCCGAAACCGTTCCTAGGATGCTTGTTTCCAGTCCAGGGAGGACCTGGCTTGGCAGTTCGGGCTGGACTGTTCCCATGGGGCACAGGGTCAAGACTGATTTGCATATGGCTGGGTCCAAACTGGAATGGCATGGTGAGTAAAAAGCGATGGATTTAGGCCCAGATCTCTGTACTGGGGTGAATGTATGACATTGTTCTGCATTCTGTCCATCAATTGTTGTTTTTGCATTTGTCACTCCGAGTGGGACGGGTATGCTCAGACGTGAGTCCCGTGCTCTCCATGCCACTGGAGTCAAGCTATCCTGGCTGAAGAGGGGTGAAACCCCGAAACCGGTCCTAAGATGCTTGTTTCCAGTCCAGGGAGGACCTGGCCTGGCAGTTCAGGCTGGACTGTTCCAATGGGGCACAGGGTCAAGACTGATTTGCATATGGCTGGGTCCAAACTGGAATGGCATGGTGAGCAAAAAAACGATGGATTTAGGCCCAGATGTCTGTACTGGGGTGAATGTATGACATTGTTCTGCATTCTGTCCATCAATTGTTGTTTTTGCCCATTCACTGAAATTCATGTATGGGTTATTGAAGGTACTACTTTCAGTGGAGACAATTTTGGCTCCTACAGGGTAGAGTTGAAGGACTCCTTCATTACGATATCCTGTCTGCGCTTGTGCTGACTCATATCTTCATGCCCCGTGTTAGAAATTGGGGTCTCTAGTTGGCAGAGGTAGATACCTTTATCCAAATAGGGACCCTTCTTCCTAGTCAGATTAACAAAGTTACACTCCTAAAATAACCCCTTCTCACCACCTTGGTAACTTGGCATGAGCAGTCAGGCTTATCTTAGAGGCAGTGTGTAAAGAATTTGAACATAACCAACAGTAATACAGTGTCAGCACTGCAAAAGTAACCCTGGGCGTTACACTACGCTTCGCCCACGTAGTGTACATAGCGCTGCCTGCTTTGCAGTTTTCGAAGTTGGCGAAGCAGGCAAGCGCTACGCATACGCCAGGGCGAAGCGTAGCTGCCTGCCACCCGCCACCCGCCTTCCGCCCGCCCTCCTTTTAAAATATATCTTGCATGTTAAATAATTAAAAGTAAAGAGACTTACCTGAAGCGCGGCGTCTCCGGGGCTCCCTCTTCCTCGTTTTCAACTTCTTGTGACAAATGCGCATGCGCGGACGCCCACGCATGCGCATTTCTTGCGAGAAATGCGCATTCGCGGGCGTCCGTGTATGCGCATTTGTCACAAGAAGTTGGAAACGAGGAAGAGGGAGCCCCGGAGACGCCGCGCTTCAGGTAAGTCTCCTAACTTTTAATTATTTAACATGCAGGTATTATTTAAAAGGAGGGTGGGCGGGAGGCGGGCGGCGCCTAGTGGGGCTACGCGGAGCGCGCAAGTGTGCGTAGATTTGAGCACACTACGCGCTGCTTCACATAGCCCCACTACGCCCACTACGCCCACCCTTATACAAAAGGACACCACACCAGTTTAGAAAAACTTCCAATATTTTTATATACTTAAGAAGACGAGACCAAAAACGCTAAACATCCATAATACAGTACTTGAATTCTTCAGTTATCAAAATAACCGTGAAAAACAGTAAGTCAATAGCTCCCTCTGGGGCTATCACGGCATCGTGAGCAAACAAATCCAGACAGTTCTGGCTGACTGCGGCGTCGCTGGCCAGCTACGATGATGGGAAGACCCACAAAAAAGTACCTTTAGAAATGCAGGGCTTATGCAAACTCTTTATTGAGCTTCCGAGATCTCAGCATCCGCAGGCATCGGTTCTGGAGGTCGGTGCAGGAGTTGTCGGGCCCTTGAAGTCACATGCGTTGCAGATTGAACTGCTTGCGATTGAAGTCAGGAGCGCTGGTGTCGGCAGGCGTCGGGTGCTGCGGTGCGAAGTGCAGCGGTGTGGCATGCGATGCCCTCAGGTCGCGTTGCGAGCAGCGGCTCGGTGGCAGCATCAGATGGTGTCGTCAGTGAGATCAGGGTTGCGGTGCTCGTCGGGGTGCTGGAAGGTCATGGTGCAAGCAGCAGCGTCGTCATTGCTGAAGCGCTGCCGTTGGCTGACGGACTGGAGTCAATGGAGCCGGCATTCGTAGGCCAAGGCTAAGGTGCTGGAAGAGGACAGTGCTTCGTGTAACTTTACGAGTGGTGCCTTTGAACCATGGTGCAAGCAGCGGTGTGGATTTCGGCATGCAGCGTCATCGTCGGGGATACCAAGGCAGCAGCGTGAAGCAAGGAGATGCGGAGTGCGGTGCCCACAGGCTGTGGTGCAAGCAGCGTCTCGGTGGTGGCATCAGCGAGACCATGGTCGCAGTGCAGTGTTGCCGTGGTGCCCTCTGCAGTGCCTTCTGGACACGGAGTCGGCAGCGGCGTCAAAGACAGCGTCGGGTTGATTTTCCTTCCGTTGTAGCACAAAACACACAGTACCCAGTGCTGAGGTCAGTAGAACTTGAAGTCTTTACTGTCCCTGAGACTTCTTGAACAGGCGGAAAGCTCTAACTCAAGCCCTTGGGGAAACCCACAAAAGTAGATTGCAGAAAGTTCAGTCCAGTCCTTTCACTGCCCAAGACAGAAGCCACCACTGCAGGCCAACACAGCAGAGCACACAGCAAAGTGGTAGTTCCTCCTCACAGCTTCTCCATCTCCTCTTCTTGACAGTCTTCTTGGTCCAAAAGAGTTCTAAAGTTCAGTGGTTTGGGCTCCACTTTTTATAGCCCTAAATCCTCTGTCCTCTCAACCAGTTCTACCTTCTCTGTTGTGGCTTCCTGGCAGGAGGTGGAGACAGCATTGTCAGAAGCAGACTAGGCCCATTCAGGTGCAAGGAAATCTCCTCCCCCTACTCTAAATGCAGCCAGGTCTATTCAGCCCTTTCCTGACCCACCTAGACTATCGGGAGCCACTGCTGCTCCCCAGCCCCTGTCATCCAAAACCCAGACAGTCAATTCACAAACCCAGCAGAGGCCTGCTGGATTGCCGAGCAAGAAAATGCCTACTTTCTAAAAGTGGTATTTTCAAACCCAGAATGTAAAAATCACCTTCACTAAAAGATGCATCATTAGATTCTGATTTCTATGGGGAACAAGTAGCCGTGCAATTGTGAAATACAAAATTGGCAGTAATTCACTATGAGGACATGCCACACACACCAGGGCATGTCCTACCTTTCACATACACTGCACCCTGCCCACAGGGGTACCTTGGGCCTACCATAGGGGTGACTCACATGTAAGAAAAGGGAAGGTTAGGGCCTGACAAGTGGGTGCACTTGCCAAGTTGACATAGCCGTACCAGACTGCACACAGGCTCTGTAATGGCAGGCCAGAGTTACATTCACGGGCTGTTTGTGTGGGTAGAAGATAAACAGAAACAGGGGTAAACCCGTTAACCCAGCTGAGACCGGGCAAGCTTTATATCAAAAAGAACAATGTCTCAACTGGTATACCATTCAGGGGGGACTGTTCATGGAAGGTGTAACAATCACACAGGACGGGGGGAAGAAAGGGACAAGGGAGACCAAGGTAGAATGGAAGGGTTGTTATTTACATATAGTTATATCAGCAGTATGATACAATTAGATTGCAGTAACCATAACAACCAAATGTGCACTGGAAGTGTAGGTGTGAGTGAACGGCGCAGTGACACAAGTGATTAGAGAATAATGTGAGGCGGCGAAAAAAAAGTAGAGATAATAATTTGTAGGGGTCAAACAAATGATTTAAACAATTGTAGGAACAGTTTCATTTTTTATGTATGACCCTCTAACGGCTGCGGATGGCGTTGTGGAGTCAACGGCATTTCGACCTATTTAATTAAAGGTCATCATCAGGACGATGGTTACTTATATCTTGAAATAGTGCTGTATAGGATTAGATAGGAAATGAGAAGTAATCAAAAATGAGTAGACCCCAGAAGGAATGAGTAAAGGAGAGAAGGCGCTTGGTAAGTGATTGTGGGATACCTGGTGGCACTATGAGAGAGGAATAATCCAGGAATAATCCAAGGAAGAGAATCCGCTTGGCAGGAACCTCTGTGGGAACAGAGGGGACAAGCGGTCAGGGTAATTGAATGTACGCTGTATGTCGTCACAAAGCAGGTGTTGGCTTGGGAGGTACCTGCAGGACGTCAATCGAAGGTAGATCAGGGTGTTGGGAATGGCGGTCTAAAGGGAAGGAAGGAATGCGACAAGATCAAGGATTACTAACAGGGAGTGGGCGATAAGCCAGTGAAGCGTCAGACAGGGATTGTCAGTATTGCGGTCTTGCCTCGGCATGCAGGAGTCAGGGGCCGGAGGGGAACCGAAGTCTGTCATTGTTGGTGCGACCAGTGTTTGCGGGTTACACGACCGGTCAGGTCGTGATCAGGAAAGTCGGGCTTAGTCCAGCGGGACGAGTGAAGCATCTCAACCGGTATAAGGGGCATGTCCGGTATATGTGCAAACAGGCAGGGCGGTCACGTGCAAGTGGAGGCACTATGGGAGCTGGTACGTAAGGGACGACGCATTGCGTGCCCCGGGGAAACCAGGCGGGGAATGCTCGGCAGAAGCAAGATGGCCGTCAGAGTATAGACACCGAGGTGGTGCAACATCATACGTTGCAGCATTGTGGAAACGGGAACAATGGCGACACATTGGTATCTTTGGTAAACAATTAAGAGACGTTGCTAGAAACCATAATAAATGGCTGTGTGGGTGGCACAATCCAGTGCTGCAGCCCACTAACAACATTTGATTTACTCTCCCTGGTACACTCAGTGCACTTTACTAGGGACTGACACATAAATCAAATAGGGCAATCATGGAAACACCAATCCATAACACATTTTACTGCAGGAGCACTTGCACAATACCGCTGATCAGCAGTGGGAAAAGTGCGCAGAAACACTAAGCCAGCACAAACAGAGTCAAAACAGGGAGGTCAGAATGTAAACCTCACAGGAAACATGCCAAAAGATGCCAAGTCTAACACCGCAGAATTGCTATATCGGTTACTAATCAAATGGTTTACTACTTCTATAAGCACTTAATACATTTGCAAACATTTCATCAGTCTTTAAGTATGGTGTGGGATATGTAACTAATAATCAAACTTTAGTACATTTACCAGACACTATAACTGACTATTTGTTTATGTATAGAGTAACAATTTTCCCATATTTAACATAACTCTCAAATCAATTTATTGATCGTCAAATTTTAACATATTTTCACTGCAAATTTCTTCTCACAGAGAATGATAAGTATCAGTCTCTGTAAGAAGGAATCAGTAATGTCACTGTTTTCCTCTCTTTTTCAGTGATAATGATGTAGTTAACAAATCAAAACATTCCATTCATTTTCCCCTCTTATTGCCCTAGTGTTAATCCTTTATTATTCCCCTCATAAGAAGCCCAATCTGGCAGTCTCTGTGGGGTTATTCGCAACTCCGTCACGATGCCCAGTGCAGCCCCTGTATAAATTTGCGATGTAGTCACAAATCCACACTGGAGTCCATTAATCATTTAAAACAATTTCCCTCTCATTTTTCATGTACATTTAAGAGACTATGATACTACTCAGTTAGACAATTCCATTCCAATCTTTATTTCGGCCATTTGGCCATAAAAAATACACAATACACATATACAATCGCAGATAAGTCATTTCATAAAAAGATAAAACCATTGGAATGTATGTACTAGAAATGCTATACAAACTATATATAAAGAGAGAAAAAAAAAAAAAAAAAAAAGAAAAAAAAATTAAGAGGGACCCAACGCCTTTAAAATACGGTTACGCGTATGCCAAACATTGGTAAGAAATTTTGTTCATGCGAAGACAGTTGGGCCAGAGACATCAGATTTTAAAATCCTGTACATTGGTGCATATTCCCTGCAGCCCATATTCCTTATCAGCGGGAGGAGCCAGTATTTTCGTGCTACCTTGTAGGCTGGGCAGAAGAAAGCTACATGCAAGTCAGTTTCCTCCGTAGCATCACAAACCGGACACTGCTTTGTGGTGGGAGCCGATGACCAGGTGCTTGTAAAAGACCGGAAGGGCAGTGTGCCGTATCTCCATTGGAGAAACAGCTTTTGGGCCAATACAGGGGAAATAGGATCCAGTACCTTCTCAAACCTATAGAGATCCTTGCTTTGCAGAAACACGGAGGATAAGGACCCTTCTGCCTGGGTGGCTTGGGCCCTGGCTAATTTGTGTTCGTGGTATACATTAGCCAGGGACTTTTTGGAGATGTTTAGTGCGGCATTCGCTGGCTCAGTCCATAAATCAGGGAGCCCTATTTCCATGCAAGTGGCTAGGATGTTTTTGACCCAAGGGATATTGAGCACTTTTGGGTGATTCAGAAGTTCGACCAGTTCCGCCCGATATTCTGCAAGATCATTGCTACTCCACAGCCTACGCCAGAAGGCTATGGGTCTCAGGCTTATTTCATCAGCTAACGGTCGTAAACCCAAATCAAGCCTCAGGGGGAGGAGCGGGGTGCTGGGCGGGAGTGCGGCTATCTGTCTTATAAACTTGTTTTCCGTTAGTGACAGACTCCGGCAAGACGTGTGACCCCATAGTTCCGCCCCATACATTATCGCTCCCCTAGCCTGGGCCTTATATATCTGGATTAGTGCCCCCAATGGACGGTATGATGAACCAGTCATCATCCGGGCGATGCCCCCAGTGGTTTGTATGAGTTTGAGGTTAGCCCTACTCTGATCAGATCCCCAAGTCATGGTTTCGTTGAGAGTCACACCAAGGTATTCAAAGGTGGCTACTCTCTCGAGCCGTACAGCTCCCAATTGCGGATTTGGCCGCAATTTTTGGCTCGGATTCAAAACCATGAATTTGGTTTTTGCCGCATTAATTTCCAGCCCCCTATCAGTACAGAAGGCCACGAAGGAATCAAGAATCCTCTGTATACCCATAGGGGTTTTGGATAGCAGCAGGGTGTCGTCCGCAAACATAATTGCGGGCACCCTGCTGCCATTTAATTTGTATACAGTATAGTCAGTGGCATTCAGATGGGCGATTACCCCGTTGACGAAGAGGCAAAACAGGGTCGGTGCCAACACACAACCCTGTCTTACCCCCCGGCCAACGGGGAATCTATCGGTCAGTTCCCCCGACCTCCCGCACCTCACTCGGGCGTAATTATTGTGGTGCAGCCTCTGTAAGATCAATAGGATGTCCGGGGGAACGCCCATCTCTGCCAGGACGCTCCAAAGTTTCCCCCTGGGCACCAGATCGAAGGCGGCCCGTAAGTCCACAAAAATTGTGTACAGACTACCGCCCTCGAATTTTGCTGTCCTCCAATAGATTAGGTTCAATCTGAAAACCTGGTCCACTGTGGATACCCCCTTCCTAAATCCCGCCTGGTAGGGACTAAGGGCGCCCACCTCCTCCATCCAGTCCTGGAGCCTATTCAGCAAAACCCTACCAAACAGTTTCTGTGCCACGTCTATTAAACTGATTGGTCTGTAGTTGGCTGGGAGGAGAGGCGAGCCCCTTTTAAAGATGGGGACCACCTCTGCCCCCAGCCAAGTACTGGGGATTTCCATGCCACCAAGAACTCCATTGAAAAGGGCGGCAAGGTAAGGGGCCCAAACAGTGGGCTCCTGTTTAAACATATCCCCTGGTAATCCATCCAGTCCCGGCGCCTTTCCAGAAGCCAGTCCTGAGATGGCAGCGGTGACCTCGCCCAGCGTTATTGGCTCCCCTTCACAGTCCGGCCAGCCCACCTCAACAACAGCAGGAGATTCTCCCGGCTCAGAACTGTATAGGGTCTGGAAGTGAGCCTGCCACACCCCTGGGGCAATGTTGGGCTCTAGTGCCGATTGTAAATTCCCCGACCCCCCGTTCACTATCCTCCAAAACAGGCGTTGGTTTTGAGTCGCTAGGGCCTTGGTGAGTTCTTCCCACTGATTTTCCTCCCATTCTTCCTTAGCGTGGGCAATGAGTTTCTTGTAAGCTCGCCTGCTTTGTTTAAGGCTATCCCCCCCTAAACCCTCCTTGATTAGTCTAAGGAGTTCTGTTTTTGCCCTTCTGCATGCTAGGTTATACCATGATGTTTTGCCTTGCCGCCCCCCTTTTAGTTTTCGTGAACTACAGGTGAAATGAGGTGCCACAGCTTTTATGAGGTCCTCATGAGCCTTGTACAATTTGCCCTGGGAGTCTTTGTTGTTTGCCTCGGTGTCCAAGCTCCCCACAGTTTCCAAGATGGGAGTTATCCCATCATAGAGCATGGGGAGTTTATTCTTGCTTGTAACCAGAGAATGATAAGTATCAGTCTCTGTAAGAAGGAATCAGTAATGTCACTGTTTTCCTCTCTTTTTCAGTGATAATGATGTAGTTAACAAATCAAAACATTCCATTCATTTTCCCCTCTTATTGCCCTAGTGTTAATCCTTTATTATTCCCCTCATAAGAAGCCCAATCTGGCAGTCTCTGTGGGGTTATTCGCAACTCCGTCACGATGCCCAGTGCAGCCCCTGTATACATTTGCGATGTAGTCACAAATCCACACTGGAGTCCATTAATCATTTAAAACAATTTCCCTCTCATTTTTCATGTACATTTGAGAGACTATGATACTACTCAGTTAGACAATTCCATTCCAATCTTTATTTCGGCCATTTGGCCATAAAAAATACACAATACACATATACAATCGCAGATAAGTCATTTCATAAAAAGATAAAACCATTGGAATGTATGTACTAGAAATGCTATACAAACTATATATAAAGAGAGAAAAAAAAAAAAAAAAAAAGAAAAAAAAATGAAGAGGGACCCAACGCCTTTAAAATACGGTTACGCGTATGCCAAACATTGGTAAGAAATTTTGTTCATGCGAAGACAGTTGGGCCAGAGACATCAGATTTTAAAATCCTGTACATTGGTGCATATTCCCTGCAGCCCATATTCCTTATCAGCGGGAGGAGCCAGTATTTTCGTGCTACCTTGTAGGCTGGGCAGAAGAAAGCTACATGCAAGTCAGTTTCCTCCGTAGCATCACAAACCGGACACTGCTTTGTGGTGGGAGCCGATGACCAGGTGCTTGTAAAAGACCGGAAGGGCAGTGTGCCGTATCTCCATTGGAGAAACAGCTTTTGGGCCAATACAGGGGAAATAGGATCCAGTACCTTCTCAAACCTATAGAGATCCTTGCTTTGCAGAAACACGGAGGATAAGGACCCTTCTGCCTGGGTGGCTTGGGCACTGGCTAATTTGTGTTCGTGGTATACATTAGCCAGGGACTTTTTGGAGATGTTTAGTGCGGCATTCGCTGGCTCAGTCCATAAATCAGGGAGCCCTATTTCCATGCAAGTGGCTAGGATGTTTTTGACCCAAGGGATATTGAGCACTTTTGGGTGATTCAGAAGTTCGACCAGTTCCGCCCGATATTCTGCAAGATCATTGCTACTCCACAGCCTACGCCAGAAGGCTATGGGTCTCAGGCTTATTTCATCAGCTAACGGTCGTAAACCCAAATCAAGCCTCAGGGGGAGGAGCGGGGTGCTGGGCAGGAGTGCGGCTATCTGTCTTATAAACTTGTTTTCCGTTAGTGACAGACTCCGGCAAGACGTGTGACCCCATAGTTCCGCCCCATACATTATCGCTCCCCTAGCCTGGGCCTTATATATCTGGATTAGTGCCCCCAATGGACGGTATGATGAACCAGTCATCATCCGGGCGATGCCCCCAGTGGTTTGTATGAGTTTGAGGTTAGCCCTACTCTGATCAGATCCCCAAGTCATGGTTTCGTTGAGAGTCACACCAAGGTATTCAAAGGTGGCTACTCTCTCGAGCCGTACAGCTCCCAATTGCGGATTTGGCCGCAATTTTTGGCTCGGATTCAAAACCATGAATTTGGTTTTTGCCGCATTAATTTCCAGCCCCCTATCAGTACAGAAGGCCACGAAGGAATCAAGAATCCTCTGTATACCCATAGGGGTTTTGGATAGCAGCAGGGTGTCGTCCGCAAACATAATTGCGGGCACCCTGCTGCCATTTAATTTGTATACAGTATAGTCAGTGGCATTCAGATGGGCGATTACCCCGTTGACGAAGAGGCAAAACAGGGTCGGTGCCAACACACAACCCTGTCTTACCCCCCGGCCAACGGGGAATCTATCGGTCAGTTCCCCCGACCTCCCGCACCTCACTCGGGCGTAATTATTGTGGTGCAGCCTCTGTGAGATCAATAGGATGTCCGGGGGAACGCCCATCTCTGCCAGGACGCTCCAAAGTTTCCCCCTGGGCACCAGATCGAAGGCGGCCCGTAAGTCCACAAAAATTGTGTACAGACTACCGCCCTCGAATTTTGCTGTCCTCCAATAGATTAGGTTCAATCTGAAAACCTGGTCCACTGTGGATACCCCCTTCCTAAATCCCGCCTGGTAGGGACTAAGGGCGCCCACCTCCTCCATCCAGTCCTGGAGCCTATTCAGCAAAACCCTACCAAACAGTTTCTGTGCCACGTCTATTAAACTGATTGGTCTGTAGTTGGCTGGGAGGAGAGGCGAGCCCCTTTTAAAGATGGGGACCACCTCTGCCCCCAGCCAAGTACTGGGGATTTCCATGCCACCAAGAACTCCATTGAAAAGGGCGGCAAGGTAAGGGGCCCAAACAGTGGGCTCCTGTTTAAACATATCCCCTGGTCATCCATCCAGTCCCGGCGCCTTTCCAGAAGCCAGTCCTGAGATGGCAGCGGTGACCTCGCCCAGCGTTATTGGCTCCCCTTCACAGTCCGGCCAGCCCACCTCAACAACAGCAGGAGATTCTCCCGGCTCAGAACTGTATAGGGTCTGGAAGTGAGCCTGCCACACCCCTGGGGCAATGTTGGGCTCTAGTGCCGATTGTAAATTCCCCGACCCCCCGTTCACTATCCTCCAAAACAGGCGTTGGTTTTGAGTCGCTAGGGCCTTGGTGAGTTCTTCCCACTGATTTTCCTCCCATTCTTCCTTAGCGTGGGCAATGAGTTTCTTGTAAGCTCGCCTGCTTTGTTTAAGGCTATCCCCCCCTAAACCCTCCTTGATTAGTCTAAGGAGTTCTGTTTTTGCCCTTCTGCATGCTAGGTTATACCATGATGTTTTGCCTTGCCGCCCCCCTTTTAGTTTTCGTGAACTACAGGTGAAATGAGGTGCCACAGCTTTTATGAGGTCCTCATGAGCCTTGTACAATTTGCCCTGGGAGTCTTTGTTGTTTGCCTCGGTGTCCAAGCTCCCCACAGTTTCCAAGATGGGAGTTATCCCATCATAGAGCATGGGGAGTTTATTCTTGCTTGTAACCAAGTGCTCCCACCTGATTCTTCTCCTGCTGTTGTCAAGGAGGAGCGCAGGGTTGTTCCCTTCCGCGTTAGTCACGAGAGCTTGGGGGCCAGGGTGAACAAGGTCAAGCTCAAGTGCATTGTGGTCACTATCGGTCCTTTCCGTCACCCTAAAATCCTGGATTGTCGGCCACTTCACTATTTGGGCCAAGACATAGTCCAGACGGGACTCTCTTCCCGGTCTGTTGTAGGTGGTTTTACTGGGTATGCCGGATTTCATTCGCCCATTACAAGCTCTGATTCCGAACTTTAGGGTGAGGGCTGTAATTTGTAGTGCTAGTGGGGTCCAAGCCTTCGGAGGTGGAGCTTCCACTAGAGGCACTGCCCATCTGGCCTCTTCTTCCGGTGATAACCCGTCCAGAAGGCCAGGGAGTGGCTCAAAATGAGAATTAAAATCCCCTCCCACTACATAGAATGAATCACTCGGTAGGTCAGATATAAAGTTGGAGAGTTCATCTATGGTCGGTGATTCCTTTGCAATTCCCATTGGCCTAGAATAAATGTTAATAAACACAAGTTTAGCTTGGTTGGGCCATGATAATGAAACCACAAGGATATCTTCAGAGTTAGCCGACAACCGCGTTGCCACACAGCCCAGATGAGATGCGACCCAGGTCGTAAGCCCTCCTGACGGACGACCTTTGCCTTCCCACCTCGCTGGAATGAAGAATGACATGTAGCCTTGGTGACCATAGTCCTCTCTGGCCCAGGTTTCCTGGAACATACATACGTCTCCAGTCTCGATATAATTTGCCCAGTCCGGGTCACCCAGTTTGTTAGCCAGTCCAGCAACATTCCAGCAAATTAGCCTCAAATGTTCAGGGGTGTTAGTTGCCGTGCCAGAGGGGTTAGAGGAGATGGTTCCAGACTCTACTGCAATCGGGAATTCTGACGCATTACCAACAGTAGGGACCGATGGTTCGGAAAGTCCACTGGAGCCGTTCTCCACAAGTGTTGGCTCATTCAATATTCCAGAGGCATTGACAACATTGTGGGCAGATAGATCAGAAGGTCTGCTGGTGCCATCATCCAGGAACACTGGATCGTTCAGTGGACCAAGGGTTTTACCAACAATCGGGGTGGATGGCTTGCAAAGACTACAGGAGCCGCAATCTTGGGTCATTGGCGTGTGAGCGGAAAGTCAATCAACCCCATCCAAACCATTTAAACAATTGAAACGGTTGAAATGAAAATAGGGTGTGTCCTGCAATTGGAGATTTGGGCGTTGTACATAGTCCTTATGTCTGCGTCTATGTTCCACCCTTATCCATTCATCATGCGGTGGAGCATGGTGCATGCGGATAGGGGGGAAAAAGAAGGATACTGGAAGGGTCTGAATAGTGGAATCCAGTGATCTATTTATTCCTTCACAGATATGCAGAACAGTGCCCGGATCTTTAAAAGTTACCAAGATGCAATCCCCTATTATTGTTTTTCTTGTCTTCCCTAACCAAGGGACCCTTCTAACCATAATAATCTCATTATTAAAATGAGATGGTAGGGGTCGGTTCCAATTTAGCCATTTAATGACCTTTTTCTTTAGGGATTGGTAGTCTTCATTTTCCCCTGATCTTAGATGGGGGGCACCTGCTAGGACCACCGTTAGACTATTAGCTTCTGGCGGCAGATCTGGTCTCCGTGGTCTTGGGGCTTGCCGGCCCGGGGAGAATAGAGGGGCGCTGCCGGCTTCTTGGTGGCCGCCATTAATCCCTGTCTGGGAACTTTGAGGGGCAGAGTCTATTGCTTGTAAAGGCCTATTGGTTGAGTTACTGCGCGGTGCCTGGACTGAAATAGCCATTAATGGCTGCAGGGGGGGGGGCAGTAGGCACGCTCTGAGGGGGGACTTTGTTGGCACCCTGTGGGGCTCCTATTTTAGGAGGGTTTCCTGTGGGGAGATGAGGTCCCATATTTTTAGATTGCTTACTAACTAAGGTGTTCAAGGTAGTAAGAGATGTCTCTAGTAGAGTGAGCCTAATCTCCACTTTTTTCAGGCTATCGCTAATGGGCTGCAGAAGGGAACAAAGTAGGAATTCTATACTCCCTATAGATGTGAGAGGGGGATTTATATTAGATGTATTGGCCACTGGGTCGTTATTAGTAACAGCTATATTGGAGCTGGGGGCCTTGGAGGGAAGAGCAATAGGCACAGTCTCATTGTCCTTCCCAGATTATAGTGCGTTTGTATGTTTTTTGCCAAAATCTAGATGGAATAGTTTGGCTTTCCCCCTCCCCCCATTGACTTCCTACTACGTTTGCTTGGTGGAGGCCTATGCAGCTCCACCACAACACTTTGTTTTGGCTTACTTTTCTTAGTTGCATGCAAAGGGGGAGTTTGGGTAACCAAATTAACGGGGGTAACACATGTCGTGGGAGGAGTTGTGTCTATGGACTTTCCAGGGACCAACCCAGGGGAACTAGGAATTTCCCGAAGTAAGAGGGGGAAGTCCTCAAGAGTCAGAGGATTTAAGCTATTGGGGGGCGTACCTTCCTCTTGGGAAATAGGATACGGGATGATCTCAGTCAAGGGTCTGCTCTTCATGGATTCAATGGAGCGCCGCCGCTCCGCCCTGCGTCTCTCCAGAGAATTTTCTTTGCCTGCGTCTCCTTTGGCAGATTTGAAGTAGTTGTCCAGTGTCCCTGTGTTGCTGCCCCCCTCCCTTAATGGAGTTTCACGTGGTCCTGGCGAGGGCATCCCCTTAGTCAGATTTGGAAGTAAAAGGTAAGGGATATGGCCCAGCCCGGCCTCCTTTGGCCCCGGACGGCCACAGACGGCCCGCCCTTTGCCCGGGCTTAGCCCGGCGCCGCCCGCGCGCGGTCCCGCGATGTGGGGGGGAGGAGTCTTTTTTAAATCGCCGTCGGGCGCGAAATGCCTGGTGTCCGCTTCCGGGATCTGCGGCAAAGGAGCCTGGGATATGTAGGCTGCTGGACCCTCCACGCAGCAGCCGCTACACACACCACCGCAACAGCCGGAGAAGAAACAGCCGCTCCACAGCGAGGACCCGCCAGCCCCCAGGGAAATGCAGCAGGTAAGGAAACACCACCGTCAGATGTCCGCAGGTGTTCAAAGAACCCGCTCTGCCAGGGGCGGAGACTTTTTTAAATCGCCGTCGGGCGCGAAATGCCTGGTGTCCGCTTCCGGGATCTGCGGCAAAGGAGCCTGGGATATGTAGGCTGCTGGACCCTCCACGCAGCAGCCGCTACACACACCACTGCAACAGCTGGAGAAGAAACAGCCGCTCCGCAGCGAGGACCCGCCAGCCCCCAGGGAAATGCAGCAGGTAAGGAAACACCACCGTCAGATGTCCGCAGGTGTTCAAAGAACCCGCTCTGCCAGGGGCGGAGACTTTTTTAAATCGCCGTCGGGCGCAAAATGCCTGGTGTCCGCTTCCGGGATCTGCGGCAAAGGAGCCTGGGATATGTAGGCTGCTGGACCCTCCACGCAGCAGCCGCTACACACACCACCGCAACAGCCGGAGAAGAAACAGCCGCTCCGCAGCGAGGACCCGCCAGCCCCCAGGGAAATGCAGCAGGTAAGGAAACACCACCGTCAGATGTCCGCAGGTGTTCAAAGAATAGAAACTAGTGTCTGTAAAGCATGCTCCATATTTCAGAAGAACCTAGCCTGAAGCAAGCATGCCCAATTGGTATTTCACAAAATATGGAACCTGTAAAGTACTTTGCTTTGTACTTTCGAAGTACAGTGTGTTTTCAAACCCTTCCCCCACACTGCTTTATCTCAGTTGTCATAGCAATCTCCTTTGAAACACTCTACTGTACCAGTAAGCCAAAAGTTCACAGCACTTTCTAACAGGAGTATACCAGCCTAAAGTTCAACTGTAGCAGGGGCGGTTGACTTCTAGAAAACATAAGCATATCCACAATAGTGTATCTTCTCTTAAAGTTTACTAGAGCCATTCACTGTGGTGGAAATGACCTAGGCACTATTGCTGGACTAGGATTGGAAATTGTGGATGGAGACCTTTAGTCTATTAATTGCACTTTTACCTCACACTGCCTTGGTATACTCCAACATTTGCTAAAGGCAGAAGGGAAAGGGACAGATGGATTCTGTACACAAATAGACAAAGCAAGGTAACATATTATTAAAACTGCTTCTGCATTCCTAAGAGACCATAACATACGTCCTATTCAATGTATAATTATCACCTACGCACCATAAACACAACAGCTCTCCTCAGAGCCACCTTTTTTTTAAAAACGGGTTCATTATAACATTATTCATTTACATTTTCCATCTTTTAATTTTTCCCAATCTTAGTGTGATTTGCACACAAAAATCAAGGAAGTAAGGGACCTCAAACCTTTATGTAAAGAGGTAAATATGGCTTGCTTTCTGTTGTTCTCTTTATTCTCTTTAAACATGTCTTCTGTACTTTCATGTCTGTATCATTTATTGTTTCAGTTCTTCCTTGGGCGCTTCTATCCTCTCAGTCTCAGATGATGATTTATATGTATAAAAAGGGAAGGTTTGGGTCTTGCAAGAGGTTTATCTGACCAGGTCAAAGTGGCAGTGTAAACAACACACACAGACTCTGCAATGGCAGGCCTGAGCCATGACTAGAGGGCTACTTAAGTATTTGGCACAATAAGTTCAGTAGGCCCACTAGTAGCATTTAATTTACAGACCTTGGGCACATGTAGTACACTTCACTAGAGAAGTAAATTAAATATGCCAATTGCATATGAACCAATATTACCATGTTTAGAGGAGAGAGCACATCCACATTAGCACTAATGCCAACAAAACCGAGGGTAGAAAAAGTGGAATAGGAAGGCAAAATATATTGGGATGACCCTGCAGAGGGGGCCATTTTCCAACAGTTATATTCAGGGAATTCAGCAAAGGTGAGGATTGAACCTGACGGTGATCTCACAAGATGTTCTCTATAAATATAAGGGTATGCCAAGAATGTCACCTATGTTATTTCCTATTCTTGTTGATGATCCAGTTTAATATTTAAACTCTACTGGGAAAGATATCTGTTACTTGAATGATAACCCAATAAAGTGGCTCCTCTATGCTAGCAATACTACATTCATTGCTCGGCCAGATAAGTCTTTAAATAAATTGGTAGTTACTGGTAAAAAACTGAAAATAAATAATAAACAATTTAAGTTGGTGTTAATCTTGAAGTCCGTACTCGGTAAGAAAGTCTTTCAGGCTAAATAAAAAATGTTGAATTAGAAATCGATTTTGATATTCTAGGTATTCAATTTAGCAGCAAAGGTATATGTAGAGAGCAATTAACGATAAACTTTCCAATTAAGTTGCAGCTTCTGCCTTTGCATAGGTTTATGCCTGATGAAGGCCCAGTATCTGGTTCTCTAACTACATTTCGAACAAAAATGGAGTTTGTTTTCAGCCTCAAATGGGGCAAAACTATGGTTTCACCTAATATACAATCCCTTGGAAGCATTCTAACTATTTCTTATGCAATCATTGATGTCTCCCCACGTCAGACCCACTGTTGGTGTTGAGACAATACCTAGGGACGGATGTATGTCGTTACAACGCACACTTTTACAATGCATGCACTTACAACGCATTTTTTACAATGCAAAATCCATTACAACGCATTGCATTACAACGCATGACACTACTGTGGAAATATGGATTTTTATGGTCGGTTATGTCCCCTATCTTGGACCCCAACGGTTTCATGTATAAATCACAAGTACATGTATGTTCCCTCCAGTTCCAGTTATGAAGACGCAAATACATGTGCGTCCACCGTCAACATGTCCTCTTTCAGATCCGCCATGAATGGGCCGGATATTCTATTCCTAAGTATGAAAGGCCACCGGCTTTATATGGTTCACTTCCCACATTTCTACAGATTCAGGCGAGTAGGCCCGAATTCTGTCATCAAGCCTTTTCTGCCTTCTGCCTCTGAAAGCTCCAGTCTGAGCCTGCATCTGTGACCATGAACTTTGTCTTACTCCCTGCGCGGCTAACGGTGCCTGATCCAGCCCGTCGCCTGCCAAAAACTGTATTTCACCTTCGAGATTATCTCCTTCGCTCCTCATCCGATGCATTCCTTTCTAGCAGTTTAAGTAAACATTCCTCCAGCTACCGTGCAAAGGGCCAGGCCTCGCTGCCCTCATACAAGTAATTCATAGCCCTGTTACCATGGAATATTCCTACCCCCTCGCATCTAGTGTAGACACTTAGACGCTTGTACACGCACTAACAGTCAGTATAGTCAGTATAGAATAAGATTCTATCCTAAGAGACCTCTCTTTTTGGATAACACAGTTCTTTAAACATAGGATATTAGATATGATTTGGGATTAGGTTGACATAACCCCAGACTTTTGTCTCCACATGTAGAGCTAAATGTCAAATCCCATTCTCCCCCTAGTTGCACGTCAACTCACACGTCATGCTGCTGCGCGCGCATCTCTGCCAAGTATTTCTGCTGACATTGCGAAATTCTTTCATGGAACCACCCATTTGTGACATCATACCCAATGACGTTCTTTAGTTACGCCTAGTTACACCCATTTTAGTTACGCATGTATGCCTTTATCTCTGCTATCAACTGTTACGCCTCCTGCATCTGTTTTACTGTAATGCCTTTTCTATAAAAATGATTACCTGTCAATAATGTATTGTTCCTTCCTTCCTGAACTTTCGTGGTGATGGAATAGAAGGCCCATAATTCAAATTATGTTCCTTTGTATAGGAATAAAGCCCGTTCCGAACCTCTAATACCACGGATTCTGCCTCTTATTTTATTGAGCTATTCTTATTAATGTTCCGCATCAAATTAAGTTCCGGTAACTAAATTATTTACCACATATATGGCGCCCGAACAGGGACACTTTCTCATCTCACGCGCCGGAGGTGCGTTGCAGGCCCGGTCTCCTGCCACAGCTGGACGGACAACAACGCGTACCCACAGGATTTCCTGTATCTCCCTCCTGCCGAGCGGGGGTAACTGAGGCTGCGATCAACACCCAGACGAGGCGGTGAGAAGTGCGAAGTATCCCGACCAGAGCCTAGCTGAGAGAGCAAGATCCGAGGTATACAGAGGCCCACCAAGTTCCGAAGTTCCGAAGTTTCGAGTCGAGTCCAGTCCGGTCCGAGTCCAGTTCAGTTCAGTTCCGAGGCCTTCTGTTCCGAGCTACCCGGTGAGTACCATTGCCGGGGAGGCGTTCTGACGTGCACATAGGTTGTGCCGGTCAAGACGGGTTTGGGTACACAAATCCGGTCTGCACTGTTTCAGCAGTGTATCTGTACTGTTTAGCAGTATATCTAGTATGTCTAGTATATAATTCAGAATTACCCAGTTAGTGCCGAGTATTATGCTTAGTGACGAGATCCCTAAATGGCCATCATTGTTGTTCATTAAAAGTTAAATGTTAAATGTTTTAAATACGTTCTGCATATTGTGGTGTGAATGACTGTTCATTATTGTGTTTTGTTGTATTAAACGTGTTCAAAATTAGGTATCAGATCAGTTCTCAATATGCCGCTCTTTTCGAAATTAAGACAGATCAAAACTAGAAAAGGGGTACTCGAAGAAGCTGTTCCCATTCCTCCTAGGGACACTCCAGGGTACTTCATGTATCATAAACATGGCCTAGACGCCATATTATTTCTTGATTTATGGGTAGACTACACCAAGGAATTACCAGAAAGTCAGAGGTGGCCCGCAACTGGGACCTGGGATGCAGATTGCATCATGAAAGTAGAGGAAGAATTATGGAAAAAGAAAGCTAGACAATCACAGAAAGATGCCATTGAATTATGGCGTAAAGAATCGTATAGACGTACAGAAAAAGCACGTAGACAGGAAGAGAAGAGTAAGGAGAATTCAAATAAAGTTCGAGAAAATCTATTAATTGAAGAAGGTACCCGAGCAAAAGCAGAACAAGTAGACAGACAAAGAAATGCCCTTATGAATGGTATGTATCCTCTTCTGGCCGAAGGGTTACCTAAGGCTACTCTGGAGATACCCAAAGACTTGCCACCTCCGTTCTTTCCGATAAAATCACATCCCAAAGGGCATCCCAGAACCGCAGAAGATGTTTTCCTTTCCTCTTATTTAGACGACGCAGCTCCCGAGTATGCTAATACTGCACCACATAGACCGCCTGCTGAGGGGGTTCAACGCCAAGACCCTCCGTCTGTACCTCCACAACAACAAACTCCGATACAAGTTCCGGCAAGCACATCTGTTTCTACAGCTGTACCCACACCTATGGTTGCTATATCACGTTCAACGAATCCTTTCACATCCAGCACCCCAGGCGGTGCTACAGGAGGTACAACAAACATTTTTTCCACGCCACCCAGAGTAAATAAACTTTCCTTTCAAGAATTAGCTCACCAACGTACGCCCAAACTAGTAACTCCCGACATGCTTAAGGAACTTCTAGTAGATTGTAGATATGACCCTGTGCCCGGCAAAAAGGATGAAATGCTGCTGGCCTCATTACGTATCCGACGAGCTGCAATATATTTAGGGAGGCTACCAGGAATGACTACACATTTAGAAAATATATATCATTTTATCCAGTCAGGGCGAGATTCTGAAAGTATTAATAGAGCCATGGAGTACCAGAAAGTGGAGATACAAGGGGAACTGTTACGTTTCCTCATAAATTGTGTGGTCAGAAATCAAGACCGACCAGGGGTAAATCCGGAAGAAATGCAAATTCTTACCACATGGAGTTGGAATATATCAGAAGGGAGACATGATAAACGATTAAGTATAATAGCTATGTGCCGAAAAATCCGCAAAGAAGTAGAACGAATACACGAAGAAAGATTAGCAGTAGACCAGTCTGAACAAACCGAAGAGGAGGAAGAATTAGAACTGCTCACAGGACAGTTAGAAACAATGGCCTATGTAGGTAGAGGAAGATCTTGCTATAATACTAGATGCTTTACTGATCCGATACGTCCGATACGTCCAGATAATAACAGAAATTTCCAAACACCTATAATAAATATAAGGTCCCCCGAACATTCGTTCCAAGCCGCTGACAAATTACTCCGAGAACGAAGGGGTTATCATATACTCGATTCTATGGACGAACAAGAATTAGCCAGGTCAGCCGTTCACTGGGTTGACAGTCCCGGAAAATATAGTGATGATACACTAGCACACACGTTTTTGAACCTCAACCCAGATGAACAGCGTTTAGCTGGTATCTATATGATTCAACAACTCCTCGTATTATATAAAAGCCAACACTCCGATCCTGGTCCCTTACCTGATATGTTAACTGAATTACTCACGAATAAATGGAGAGGTTCAGGTACTGAGTTAATTAGAGAAATACTAGAATACAGAAAGCAGTACATTCTTTTTGTATGCCCCGAACATGTCTCACTGCCCATCAAGGAAAGAACGACGTATTATATGGATAGACAGAATCCCTTACGCGAAGTGCACCCGATAAAAGGTGATGACAATCAGTTTAAACGTGTGTTTGTATACACACCCATATCTAAAATGGAACTATTAGAAATGAAGAAAGTGGTACCCAGTCATGACAAAGACCCAGCGGGTTTCCACCGTGAAATTAAAGACATGTTGCTCATGGGAGAGTATACCTATCCCGACATTATGAAAATATTAAAGGTATTAATGCCTGCGGGCATTTATGAAAAACTCAAAGAAAAGGATTGGTAGGTGGGAGACCAAAAGATAGATTGGACAGCATTAGAAAACGAAGAAACAGCTCGAGGTCCAGGTTTAGGGCTTGGGGAAAAGACCAAAATACTACCAGGTTTACTAGTACAGGTACTGCCACGTTTATTAACTACGAAAAAGGAAGACTGGGGTGCAATCTGAGCCTGTAAACAAAAGCAAGATGAAGACACTAGTGACTTTTATGCCCGATTCGAAAAATGTTTTGGTATAAATAGTGGAATAAAAGCAAGTAGCGAATCGTATCCACATCTGTTTGTGACAAAATTAGTTGAAAATGCCTTGCCCCAAGTTAAGAATAGAGTATTGAAATTCGAGAGTACCTGGCAAGGTAACACTCCGTCACAAATGTTACAAATGCTACAGTACCATCACAATAGAATTAGAGAGGAACAAGAACATGAACAAAGACGTATGAAAGACACGAAAATGAAAATGCTGGTTTCCCAGACAGTTCCAGCTGACGGTCATAAAAAGGGTATGACACAGTCCAGTGTTTCAGCAGGTTCTGTAAAAGGGACATGCAACTATTGTAAACAGCCAGGTCATTATGTACACGACTGTCCGGTTTTAAAACATAATATCGCCATAGGTAATACAAAAGAAAGACCACGGCCACTTAGACAGGATCAGAACCAACAAGGAGCCCCGCAGCATGCACAGGCCATGCCAGCTCCGCAACAGTCTATGCCAGCTCCACCACCGCAGCCTATTGCTGCCACACCAACAACGACACGACAGATGTACCAGACCGCACAGTATGACTACCCTGATTATCAACGATACTCATGAAACAGCCTAGAGAGGGAAGTTGGCTTACCCCTTATCGAGGTCCCTGTAGATCAAGAAGGACCTTATGTACACAGTGAACTATTAGGCCAAGATAGAAAATTTTTACTTGATACAGGGGCAAGCCGAACAACCATAAAACGTAGTGAAGTTCCAGGGGCACCCCTCTCAGGCTCACAGAATTTCCCTTGGTTTTTCAGGAAAACCTATCATTAACGAAGTGTCACAGCCTCTTCCACTTACGATTGGTCCCTTGACACGAACTACAGATTTATTGCTTACTAAATCATGTCCAGAAAACCTGTTAGGTATAAAAACATTGAAAGCTCTAGGAGCTATAATATGTTGTTCTCCGGAAGGAGTAAGATTGTTTTTACGTGATTTCAAAGGGCACTACGTGTCCCGAGACATGGATCACCGACTGCAGACTTTACCCACACATTTATGGGCACAAGGCCCTACAGATGTTGGTTGTATGAACATTACACCATATCGAGTCACACTAAAGACAGGAGTGGTACTACCACGAATGCGACAATACAAGTTACCCCCAGATGCTGTAGTGGCTTTACTGCAAATCGTTGACGAGCTTATTACCCAAGGAGTGGTTGTGGAAACCGACTCCAATGTATGTAATTCCCCGATAATGCCGATTCTTAAACGAACTGATCCAAAAGCCCCGCCAGTATATCGATTGGTTATTGATCTGCGCGAATTAAATAAATGTATTGTACCACAATACCCCGTAGTTCCAGACATTTCTTCATTACTGACAGCCATTGATTCCGAAGCAACATTCTTTACTGTAATTGATCTCAAGAATGCCTTTTTCAGCGTCCCAATAGATCCGGAAAGCCAATACTTGTTCGGATTTAGTTTAAATGGACGAAGCTTTAAATTCACACGCGCACCTCAAGGATTCACAGAAAGCCCCAGCATCTATAGCCAAGCACTGAAACGAGAACTTGACAGTATCCACATGCCAGTCAACACTGCCCTGCTTCAATATGTCGATGATCTGCTGATCACCGCTAGAAGCGAACCTGAATGTGAAAAAGCTTCACTGACGGTTTTACAATTTTTGGCCGAAAAGGGGCACAAGGTGTCCCCTTCTAAGCTGCAATTCTGTGTCCAGCGAGTTGTTTACCTTGGGCACTCGCTGTCCAAGGAGGGAAGGCAGCTTACGTCAGATCGCATCCAGTTAATTGCTAACATGCCAATACCCAAGACACAAAAGGAGGTACGGGCTTTTATAGGCCTCACTTCATATTGTAGGCAGTGGATCCCTCAGTATGCATTTCTAGCAAAACCACTCATTCAGTTGACAACACAGGAGGCGGCCACATCGACTGTCCTCCCTTGGACTCAAGAACATACACAAGCTTTTGAAAGCCTAAAGAAAGCTTTATGTCAAGCACCAGTCCTAGCAACACCATGTTACAGTAAACAGTTTACACTCTTTGTTACAGAACGCGAAGGTACTGCTTTGTCAGTACTCACTCAGGAACAAGCAGGATCACATAAACCATGTGCTTATTTCTCTAGTACATTAGATCCAGTAGCTCAGGCTCTGCCTGCGTGCCTGAAATCAGTGGCAGCGACAGCTTTAGCAATCAGACAAAGCGATGCCATAGTATTAGGACATCCATTGACAGTACAAGTACCACACGCAGTAGAGGTTCTTGTGAACCGAACGCAAACACAACACTTGACTATAGCAAGACTTACCAGTTACGAATTAACATTGTTTCAGCCACATATAGAAATCAGACGTTGTAATACGTTAAATCCTGCCACACTTTTGCCAGTAAACGGAACAGACCCACTAGCACATGATTGTATTGAAGTTATTACTATCACGACGAAACCCAGACAAGACTTAACAGACGTCCCATTGACAGATCCAGACCTGACGTTGTATGTAGATGGTTCATGTATGAGAACAAGTACAGGAGAGCTAGTGGCCGCGTATGCAGTCACAACAGACACTGAAGTCATTGAAACAAATTGCATAAATACCTTGTCAGCTCAGGCAGCAGAGCTCATCGCTCTGACACAAGCCTGTATTCAAGCCACAAATAAGAAAGTCAACATATACACTGATTCACGTTATGCATTCGGAGTTGTACATGACTTCGGCGTGCTGTGGCGAGAGAGAGGTTATTTAACTTCTCACGGTGCCCACATTCAGCACGGACCCCTCATTCATGCCTTATTAGATGCAATACATCTACCTACTGCAATATCAATTATGAAATGTAAAGCTCATACGAAAGTTACTGATATCATTTCCCAAGGCAATGATCTAGCTGATAGAACAGCTAAACAGACTGCTCAGAATAAAACTCACACATCTGACATGACAAAGACAATAGTTCTGACACCAACACATTGCATGACGGTTAAGGATCCCGCTCTTGACGTAATTGACATACAGACACATGCTACACCAGACGAAATAAAGAAATGGACTGAATTAGGAGGGATCCAAACGAATCAAGGATGGATGACGAAGGAAAAATCTATATGGTTTCTTCCCGACTCAATGGTCCAAGTCATCATTAACACAATACATAGTCCAGCGCACCTAGGAGAAAAGGCTATGCTAGACAGCATTCAACACATTTGGTTCAACAAACATTTACGAGCCGCAGCTAAACAAAAAGTTCGTACCTGTATGATCTGTTGTCAGTTTAACCCAGGTAAAAGCATTCCCGTAGAACAGGGTGGATTTCAGCCTCCTGATCACCCTTTTGAAGTCCTCCAGATGGATTATATCCAGATGGAACGATGTCGAGGATTCAAATATGTTCTCGTAGTTGTTTGTGCTCTTTCCCGTTGGACAGAAGCCTACCCGGTTTCAGATTACACTGCCCCGACTACTGCCAAACAGTTAGTTCGAGAATTCTTCCCACGGTACGGTTTACCACGTGTTGTCTACTCAGATAACGGCCAGCCGTTCTCATCCGAACTAATGAAACACGTTTCACTTCTGTTAGGCTATCAATGGAGATTTCACTGTGTCCGACACCCCGAGGCAGCAGGTCTCGTGGAACGACATAATCAAACTCTGAAAATTAGATTGTCCAAAATATGTAGACAGAAAGGTGTCGATTGGGTAGTAGCCTTACCAGTTGCACTCTTTTACATGAGAATGGTAGCACATTCTCGAACAGGACTATCCCCGTATGAGGTGATCTTCGGTAGACCACCAAATATGTGGGGGACGCCTATACCTCGTAAAATCACTGACGTTGACTGTAATATGCTGACAGATTACCTGGCTTCCTTGATGTCTGCACTACAATCTTGTCGTTCACAGGTAGCTGCAGCCTTTCCCGACAACACCGAGGTGAAACCCCATGACGTAGTTCCCGGGGACCTGGTGTTAGTGCGTAATTTTGACCGCAAGACTCAGCTGGATCCTAGGTGGAAATCGCCTCAACTTGTACTGCTCACCACGAGGACAGCCGTGAAGATCGAAGGTCGCAAAGGTTGGATACACTCGAGTCATATCAAGAAATTTTATGGACTACCATCCGATATAGAGACTAAACCCTGTATTTCCTCAAAGACAGACTCAAAGCTCCCTTTGGTTGAGAAATCGAACTCAGAACTATATAGACTAAAATTGAGGTCCAGTCAGTCAGACAATTTGATTGTTTAAGTCCTCTCCAAGGTGAATCGGTTGAATTTGTCTCTGACATGTATCCTCTGGACCGGAATAGAGAAAGAAATAATCAAATGCAGTTGAAAAAACATGCGTACTGTAAATCACTGCGTAGTCATTGCACAGTGACGTTGTTAATTTTGTTTTTCTTATGTCTTTTAATAATCGCTGCAAGTATATTGTTGCACATATATTATCCTATTTCTAAACATGTTTACAATGTTACTGCTGAACATTCTTTTAGTGAATTACCCCCGCATGAGTTGTCATATAGATTTGCGCTGCGCAACAACACTTTTATTAGTATGTTACATCATTCCCATCAAACTAGCAATGCTACAAATTGTTGGATATGTGGCCGACTCCCTCCCTATCAGAACTATAAGGGAGTTTTGCCCCTCTTTCCCTATCCGTTCACACACAATGGCTCCTGTGGAGCATGGTTTAGTTTGATCAATTCCCTAGACTCGAATTCCGCAGTTTATCAAGACAACTGGGTATGGGGAAACCTGAACTTAGTTTTGCTCAAAGTCTGCTACCCTAACAAGGAGGGACTTCCCAAAAGAACAGGAACTGATCTAGAAAATGAAGTATACGGATTAGGTAATTTTACACTTAACCTCATGATCCTGAACGTTGAATCTGAAGCTACACCCATATTGCCCGCCATGTCGGTATTCCCAGTAAAAGGGGAACTATGTATAAGAAAGAATGGCTCCATACACATGGGCCATAGTAAATGCACCACTGTGATAAAATTTAGTGATCAAGGCAAGTCTACATTTAGAGCTTCTCGTCATTCCTACTTTATATGTGGCCAGACCGCATATATACGCCTACCTCTAGATTGGGATGGTACCTGTTACATAGCATTCCTCCTACCACCTGTTTTCCTAGCTCCTCCTGATTATCATAGAAATACTCATTTAGTACACAATAGACAGCAGAGAGATCTCCCAATCGTCGATTACACTGAAACAGCATGGGAAAAATACACAGATTTCAATAAAGGTTTCTTTCCTTATATAGGTACAGTTACTAATAGTAAGCTAATACGTAGATTAACCAGAACCCTCGAAGCAGTAGTGAACGAAACTATTTCCGCCTTAGGCAATTTAACAGAAGAGCAGTCTGCTATGCGGATTGTTGTGCTTCAGAATCGTCTTGTCCTTGACGTCATCCTGGCCGATAGGGGCGGAGCTTGTAGGGTCATCGGATCAAGTTGTTGCATTTTCATACCAGAAAATTCGCCGTCAGTATATAAAGCCATAACCCGCCTTCATAAGATTGTAAGCCAGATACACCAGAGTCCAGGCACCTGGACTTGGTCCGGTTGGTTCTGGGGCGTGTTGTCAGCCTGGGGATGGAGAATTCTATCCTTCCTAGGTATTGGCTTTCTCATACTATTCAGTTGCTGCTTATGTCTACAATGTGGGCCAGCGATTTGTTGTCTGTGTGCCACCTCGTGTATCCCACATCCAAGTTTTCGTTCGAGATCCCGGAAGAAGAAAGAAGAACAAATGATGTTATATGAACAGATCGATGGATTGATGAAGATTGATATCTCTTAAGGGCAAGTAGGGGACAAGGAGGGAATGTGGAAATATGGATTTTTATGGTCGGTTATGTCCCCTATCTTGGACCCCAACGGTTTCATGTATAAATCACAAGTACATGTATGTTCCCTCCAGTTCCAGTTATGAAGACGCAAATACATGTGCGTCCACCGTCAACATGTCCTCTTTCAGATCCGCCATGAATGGGCCAGATATTCTATTCCTAAGTATGAAAGGCCACCGGCTTTATATGGTTCACTTCCCACATTTCTACAGATTCAGGCGAGTAGGCCCGAATTCTGTCATCAAGCCTTTTCTGCCTTCTGCCTCTGAAAGCTCCAGTCTGAGCCTGCATCTGTGACCATGAACTTTGTCTTACTCCCTGCGCGGCTAACGGTGCCTGATCCAGCCCGTCGCCTGCCAAAAACTGTATTTCACCTTCGAGATTATCTCCTTCGCTCCTCATCCGATGCATTCCTTTCTAGCAGTTTAAGTAAACATTCCTCCAGCTACCGTGCAAAGGGCCAGGCCTCGCTGCCCTCATACAAGTAATTCATAGCCCTGTTACCATGGAATATTCCTACCCCCTCGCATCTAGTGTAGACACTTAGACGCTTGTACACGCACTAACAGTCAGTATAGTCAGTATAGAATAAGATTCTATCCTAAGAGACCTCTCTTTTTGGATAACACATTTCTTTAAACATAGGATATTAGATATGATTTGGGATTAGGTTGACATAACCCCAGACTTTTGTCTCCACATGTAGAGCTAAATGTCAAATCCCATTCTCCCCCTAGTTGCACGTCAACTCACACGTCATGCTGCTGCGCGCGCATCTCTGCCAAGTATTTCTGCTGACATTGCGAAATTCTTTCATGGAACCACCCATTTGTGACATCATACCCAATGACGTTCTTTAGTTACGTCTAGTTACACCCATTTTAGATACGCATGTATGCCTTTATCTCTGCTATCAACTGTTACGCCTCCTGCATCTGTTTTACTGTAATGCCTTTTCTATAAAAATGATTACCTGTCAATAATGTATTGTTCCTTCCTTCCTGAACTTTCGTGGTGATGGAATAGAAGGCCCATAATTCGAATTATGTTCCTTTGTATAGGAATAAAGCCCGTTCCGAACCTCTAATACCACGGATTCTGCCTCTTATTTTATTGAGCTATTCTTATTAATGTTCCGCATCAAATTAAGTTCCGGTAATTAAATTATTTACCACACTACAACGCATTTTTAAAAACTACCTTTACAACGCATTCCATTACAACGCATACTACCTTTACAACGCATACCATTACAACGCATAATATTAAATTGCATTTAAGGTAAGTATTAGATAGTATAGGGGTAAAAATTACTTTTCTAACTCCAGGGGGTGCAACAGTAGGGTAAGTGTTGGATAGTATAGGGGTAAAAATTACTATTCTAACTCCAGGGGGTGCAACAGTAGGGAAAGTATTGGATAGTATAGGGGTAAAAATCACTATTCTAACTCCAGGGGGTGCAACAGTAGGGTAAGTGTTGGATAGTATAGGAGTAAAAATTGCTATTCTAACTCCAGGGGGTGCAACAGTAGGGTAAGTGTTGGATAGTATAGGGGTAAAAATTACTATTCTAACTCCAGGGGGTGCAACAGTAGGGTAAGTGTTGGATAGTATAGGGGTAAAAATTACTATTCTAACTCCAGGGGGTGCAACAGTAGGGTAAGTGTTGGATAGTATAGGGGTAAAAATTACTATTCTAACTCCAGGGGGTGCAACAGTAGGGTAAGTGTTGGATAGTATAGGGGTAAAAATTACTTTTCTAACTCCAGGGGGTGCAACAGTAGGGTAAGTGTTGGATAGTATAGGGGTAAAAATTACTATTCTAACTCCAGGGGGTGCAACAGTAGGGTAAGTGTTGGATAGTATAGGGGTAAAAATTACTATTCTAACTCCAGGGGGTGCAACAGTAGGGTAAGTGTTGGATAGTATAGGGGTAAAAATTACTATTCTAACTCCAGGGGGTGCAACAGTAGGGTAAGTGTTGGATAGTATAGGGGTAAAAATTACTATTCTAACTCCAGGGGGTGCAACAGTCGGGTAAGTGTTGGATAGTATAGGGGTAAAAATTACTATTCTAACTCCAGGGGGTGCAACAGTAGGGTAAGTGTTGGATAGTGTAGTGTAATATTATGCGTTGTAATGGTATGCGTTGTAAAGGTAGTATGCGTTGTAATGGAAGGCGTTGTAAAGGTAGTTTTTAAAAATGCGTTGTAGTGTCATGCGTTGTAATGGAATGCATTGTAATGGATTTTGCGTTGTAAAAAATGCGTTGTAAGTGTAGTGCGTTGTAAAAGTTGCATTGTAAAGGTTGTTCCCCCCTAGGGACCCACAATATAATGAACATAGCAGTGTTATACTCAGTAAATGTTTGGATACACCTATGTGCCTACGGGCGAGGTTCTATGAGGAAGGTCTCCTTGTATCAGTATCTGAGAGGAGCTGCAATGTCAGGTGATGCCTCAAGATGCATTGCACTACATAGGTTCCAATGAGATCTCCAATCAGCAGTTCTGAGGTGCTGCGATGCAAGGTCCTGCATTGCCCCTCATCAAGTTGCGAAGTTCTGCATTGGTTCTGGGGGAACACACAGTTGCACAAGGAGGAGTACACTCTGATGCCAGCCAGGGGTCTAGGACAAGGACTCTTGTGAATCAGGACTCACTCCAGCAGAGGCCAGCAGCAGAGGCAGGTCCTGTTGTGTCTGGGCAGATGCAGAACAGGTCTGTAAAATGTGTTATGTTCCTGGACCTCTAACCGCAGTCAGCTAGACTTTGGCGACACTCTATTGGCTCTGAGTTCAGCAAGCAGGTCCATCCTTCCTTCCACAGCCAGCAGCGCAGCAGCGCAGCAGAACAGTCTGTCTTGCAGCAGGGCTGTCCTTCCAGCAGCAGATAAGCAGAGCAGTCCTTCTTCTGAGTCTTCCACAAGTGCAGAAGAGATCTGAACAGTTGGTCAGAGATTCTAGTATTTATACCTGCTGTCAGATTTGAAGTGGGAGAAACTTCTAGACTTCCTCCCACATCTGGTTCTTCATTTTCCTTTCTCCCTGCCCTGGTCCAAGGGTGGCTGGAGTCACAAATGTATAGTGTGAAGTTATTTGTATGTGGACTGAGCAGCTCCTTTGAAGTTTAAGAACGGTAAGTGAAAGATCTGCCCCTCCTATCAGGACATGATCCTGCCAATCCAGCCACTACCCGCTCAACTCAAATGGCAGTTTAAAAATATACACAGGCTGCAATGGCATTCCTGCAAAATGTAGTAAAATTATATTTAAGCAAGTGGCACAATGAGTGCAGCAGGCCCACAATTAGCATTTAATTTACACACTGTATGTACATGTACTACCCCTTTACAAGGGCCTTATAAGTAAATTAAATGTGCCAAATGGGTGAAAGTCAATTTTACCATGTCTGAGGGAGAGAATACAAGCACTTTAGCAATGATAAGTAGCGGTACAGTCCAATTACTCAACAAAAACATGTTCAGAAAACTGGAAGGATAAAGGTAAAATGTTTAGGGGTGACCCTGCAGAGATTGCTAAATCCAAAAAATGACAATACATTATTCATAAATTATAAATAAACGTTTTACATAGAATTTCATGAAGGTTGCAAAAAAAACTTTGCATACTGTCAGACAGAAAAGAAGGAAGGGGAAACAGGAAACAATGATGACTTACCTGAAATATGCCAAAGGTCTTCCCTGTTATTTGCACCTACAATAGAGAAGAAAAACAAACGTTTACAGAAACCCGAAGAAGAGGAAACTGAGATAGAAAAAAGACAAGTAGACAGACAAAAAGGGGAAGTGAAAGTGAGGAACACCAAGAGAGCCAAGAGAAATGAAAACAGAGGAGAATCCCAAGAGCCTGTTTGATCGAAGAGGAAGAACTCGTGGCAAGAAGAGTACCCCAAACCAGGAGGTAGGTGGCCTTGACACAGAGCTGCATTTGAGAAGCAGGAAAGACTGTGGCTATACAATCACCTTAAAGGATAATGAGGGCCTCTGAAGTGTGGAAGAGAAGGGGTTTATACATTTCTTTTGTTCTGTTTGTTTTGTTTGATTATTTTCAAAGGAAGCCTAAATAGAAAAAAATAGACTGGTACTGAAAACACAGCTAAGGAAGAAAGAACAAAATAAGAGACAGAGAGAGAAAAGACTTCAAGAAATAGCATGAGCTAGCAACAGTCTGGGTAATAGACATAGCTCTTATCAGGACAAGAAAGGCTGCAAAGTGCCGAGAAATATAATCTACCTAGAAGAGAAACTCACATTTGGTTCATTCTTTTGGAGGGGCTGGCAGCGAGAAGAGGCAAAAGAGACCTACAAGAAGGAGAGAATGAGGACAAGAGTCAACCTAAATATGGACTAGAGAATTTGCACTCAAAGAAGGAGAGTAACCTTTTGTCCAAGAACTTTCTTTAACTCCTTGGACACATTACCTTGAAAACAACAATGAAATAAAAAATAAATATTTGTCATTAAGAACTCATGTGAAGCAATTTTGCATGCCAAGCGACACATACCCATAGTATGTAGCCTACTATTTGTGCAGTAACCCATTCTGTGCTCATGACGGAATGGTTTCATCCTGAGCACCAGTGCTTGTGTGCTCATGATGAAACCATTCCAATATGTGCCGATGCACAGAATCCCTCTGCTGTAAACAACCGAGGGATTTCCTTTTTTCTTTTTTGCCGTGGAAGGTGGGGAAGAGCTTCTCCAACCTCCTCAGGCCTTTTTGGGGTTACCTTTGTAATGCCAATCGTGCACATGGTGCGCTGACATCATTACCCTGAAAATAAAACTGAAACTTAGTTACAGTTTCCCTGTTTTATGCTCATGGGGCTATCTCAGCCCTCCGAGCACCTAAACACACTGGAGAGGTATCATTGGAAAGGGGAGAATCTACCCTTTCCATTGGTAGCCCTTCCTAGTGGATCCCTGCTTGGGGATCATCACTAGATACTAGGGAGGGGGAACGGCCCCTTGGGCATGGGCCTTTATCTGTCCCCATTTCAAAATGGGTGCATTCAGTCTTTCTGCCCCTCTTGGGGGCAGACGGGGCATTATCCCCCAATCTGCACCCCCAGAGGGAGGTTGAAAGCAGCCTAGATACTAGGGATTATGTTTTTGTAGTTCAAGAGTGGAAGCTGCGCAGAGCATGCCAATGCCTCCAGCCATGCCCCCCAAAAATGCCAAAGTATTTATGCCCCCACCAGGAGGCAGGTGGGGCAGTAGCCCCTGATCTGCCCGCAGCTGGGGGCAGAAAGCCCACTAGGCACCAGGGATTTGTTTTTTGATTTTTAGATGTAGGGGTGGGGTTGACCAAAATGGACAAGCCAATGCCCCCATCCCAAAATAAATGGCTACAGTCGCAATATCCCCTTATCTGTCCCCCCAGGGGGTAGAAAGCCCACTAGGCACCAGGGATTATTTTCTTTCAAAGGTCAGTGGTGGGGGTTGCCCAGAATGGGCATGCCATTGCCCCCACCCCTCCAAAAAATGTCACAGACTTTCTGCCCCCTAAGAGGCCGATGGGGCCATAGCCCCAGATCTCTCTCCCCCAGTGGGCAGAGAGCCCATAAGGCACCATGGATTAAGCTGAATTTTTTATAGGTAGGGGTGGGGGCTGCCAAAAATGGGCATACCAATGTCACCACCACCCCCAAAAAAATATCCACAGTATTTCTGCCTCCTGTGGGGGCATATCGGGGCAATGGCCCCCAAACTGCCCCTCTCAGAGTGGCAGAAAGCGCACTAGGCGCTGCTGGCATCTACGGAAACCTAGCAAACCTGTAGATTTTTTTAAAACTAGATACCAATGGGAATCCAGGATGGGGTGACTTGTGTGCCTCTCACCAGGTTCTGTTACCCAGAAATCCTTGCAAACTTCAAACTTAGTTAAAAAAAACATTTTCCTCACATTTCTGTGATAGAAAGTTCTGGAAATTAAGGGGAGCAACAAACTTCCACAAACCCAGCATTCTCCCACATCGCCCGATAAAAATGGTACCTCAGTTGTGTGGGTAGGCCTACTGCCACTGATAGGAAACATCACAAAACACTAAATGGACACATCACATTTTCCCACTGAAAACGGACCCTTTTATTGTAATGTGCCTAGCTGCGGATTTTGGACCCTAGCTCAGCCGGAACCTAAGGAAAGCTAGTAAACCTGTACCCTTTTGCAAACTAGACACCCAGGGGTAGCCAGGATGAGGTGACTTCTATGGCTCTTACCAGGTTCTGTTACCCAGAATCCATTGCAAACCTCAAACTGTGTTTTAAAAAAAATACATTTCCTTCACATTTCTGTAATGGAACGTTCTGGAATCTGCGTGGATCGCACACACTTGCACCCAGCCAGTATTCCCCCAAAGACTCCCTACAAAAATTGTATCTCACTTATGTGGGTAGGCATAGTGCCCGTGACAGGAAAACAGCCCAAAACGCAATGTGGACACATCACATTTTTCCAGTGAAAACTGATCTTTTTTTCCTAATGTGCATAGCTGTGGAATTTGGCCCCTAGCTCTGCCGGCACCAAGGAAACCTATATATTTTTTTTTAAACAAAATATCCAGGTCAATCCTGGATGGAGTGACTTGTGTGGCTCTCACCAGGTTCTGTTACACAGAATTCCATGAAAACATCAAACTTTGTAAAAAAAACACATTTTCCTAACATTTCTGTGATGGACAGTTCTGAAATCTGCACAGATCCACAAATTCCATCCACCCAGTATTCCTCCAAGCCTCCCAATAAGAATGATCCCTCACTTGTGTGGGTAGGCTTAGTGCTCGTGACAGGAAATGACCCAAAACACAACCGAGACACATCATATTTTACCACAGAAAACTGAGCCTTTTTTTGCAATGTGCCCAGATGTGGATTTTGGGCTCTAGCTCAGTCGGCACTGAAGGAAACCTAGCAAACCTGTACATTTTTTAAAACTAGACACCCTGGGGAATCCAGAATGGGGTGACTTGTGTGACTCTCTCCTGGTTATGTTACTCAGAGTCCCTTGCAAACCTCAAACTTGGGGGGGGGAAATGTCGCAAATTTCTGTGATGGAAAGTTCTTGGATCTACGAGGAGCAACAAACTTCCACCAACCCAGCATTCCCCCAAATTCCAGAAAAAAATTGTACCTCAATTTTGTCGGTAGGCCTAGGGCCTGTGACAGGAAATGGTCCAAAATGTACCGTGGAGACTTCAAAATTATCGATTTCCAAAAGACCTGGTTTTGCTAGGGAGTCACCTGCGTCTTTGATCTCGGGCCATCTAGGGAAACCTACCAATACCAGACATTTCTGAAAAATAGACACCTGGGGGAGTCGTGGGAGGTATGACTTGCGTGGATCCCTCAACGTTTTATTACCCAGAATCCCCTGCAAACCTCAAATTTAGCTCAAAAAATCAATTTTTTCTCACATTTCTGTACGGGAAAGTTATGAGATCACTCGGCTGATACTAATTTCCTACCACTCAACATTCCCCCATGCATCCTGATAAAAAGGGTACCTCACTGTTGTGGGGGGCCAAGTATCCGCAGCAGAGAAGGGCCCAAAATGTATTGTGGAGACATCAAAATTATCTATCACAAAATGACCTGGTTTTGCAAGGGGGCACCTGCGTTTTTGATCCCGGGCTCAGTGGCCATCTAGGAAAACCTACCAAACCCACATATTTCTGAAAACTAGACACCCAGGGCAATGCTGGGTGGCTGGAATTTTGTGGCTCCTCACAGATTCCAGAAGTTTCCAACACAGAAATGTGAGGAATATGTACTTGCAAGGGATTCTGGGTAACAGAAACTGGTGAGAGCCAAACCAGTCATCCCATCCTAAATTCCCCTGGGTGTCTAGTTTTAAAATATGTATAGGTTTTCTAGATTTCCCTAGGTGCCGGCTGAACTAGGGTCCAAAATTCACAGCTAGGCACATTGCAAAACAAGTGTCCGTATTCACAGGAAAAATGTGATGTATCTACGTTGCGTTTTGTGCTGTTTCCTGTCACAGGTACTAGGCCTCCCCACACAAGTGAGGTGCCATTTTTATAGGGAGACTTTTGGGAATGCTGGGTTGCTTGAAGTTTGTGGCTCCCCCCAGATTCCAAAACTTTCCATCACAGAAATGTGATGAAAATTAGTTTCTTTGACTAAGTTTGAGGTTTGCAAGGGATTCTGGGTAACAGAACATAGTGAGAGCCACCCAAGTCACCCCATTCTCAATTTGATTTGCTTTGATTTAGGATTTAGGATTTATAAAGCACCTGATTCACCCTCCAAGGGGTATCTCCGTGCTAGCGAACTACTTTAGTCGGCCAGAGAAAGAGGAATATATTAAAACTATGTAGTCTTCAGAAGCCTACGAAACTGCAGGTGATCAGAGCACTCCCGCAAATGGATTGGTAATTGGTTCCAGAAAGTAGGGGCTATGTGGAAGAAAACTTTCCCACCTAGCCGAGATTTTTTAAAGCGTGGGACCACAAATAGAGATCAGGTCCCTAAGTGTAGTGTCTTGGGAGGATGGTATTTCTTGAATTTCTCTGCCCAATAACTTGGGCCTTTGCCATTTGGAGATTTATGCACAATGCAGCAGATCTTAAAACTGATCCGATTCTGCACTGGCAGCCAATGCAGTCTCTGCAAAAGGGGAAAAGAGGGAGTAAGGGTGGGAGCGTTGGTGAACAGTTGGGCAGCGGTGTTTTGGACCACTTGAAATTTGTTCAAAGATGCTTCACTGGCTGAAATCAGCAGAGCATTGCAGTAGTCTAGGCGACTTAGTACTAGTGCCTGGATAAGGCTCTTCCTAGTAGAAAAGGGGAGAAAGGGAAATACTCTTCACAGAAGACCTAGAGCATGGAAGCAGGCACCATTGGTGGTAGAAGCGTGATCCTTCACAATTAATTTCCAGTCCAGGCAGACACCTCAATTTTTTACCACGGTCTTGGGCTCTGATGCGGGTCCCAATTCCGTTGGACAACAGCTTGGAGACCACCTCAAAGGGGCATCACCAAACAGCATAGTTTCTGTTTTTCCAGCGTTGAGCTGGAAAAAATGTTCCCTTATCCAGCTGGCAATGGCTTTCATACCTTCTGAGAAGATGGACTGAGCATTGGGGTTGTGTTTATCGAAGGATAACATGAGCTATTCATAGTCAGCATAGGAGATGGGTATAAAACCTAACTTCCTAAGTAAACCTGCCAAAGCAGCAACATAGATGTTAAATAAAGTGGAACTGAGACAGGATCCTTGGCGTACTCCTTTAGTCAGTCCAGCGGTTTCAGAGCGGAAGGGGCCTAGATTGATGGTCTGAGTTCTATGCGAGAGGAGACTCAACATCCATTGTAAGGCTGTTCCTTTAACCCCAATTTCACTGAGTCTCCTGAGCAGGATTTGGTGTGAGACAATGTCGAAAGCCACCAACAGGTCAAGCAGCACAAGTAGAACTGCCTGTCCATTGTCCAAAGCCTGTCTGATGTGATCTATGACGGCAATCAGGGCTGACTCTGTGCTGTGTCTGGGTCTAAAACCAGACTGAGATGGATTCCTCGACAAAGTCCGAAAGATGTTTATTAATATGTTTTTCCCACATTCTGCTCAGGAGAGGTAACAGTGAAATAGGTTGATAGTTGGTCAGGTCATCCATAGGGGCCTTAAGGTTTTACGTATAGGAATTATTTGTGCTGCCTTCCACTCAGTAGGGACTTGATTTTTGTTTAGTGAGAGGTTAAGAATGGAGCAGATGGGGGTAGCGAGCTGTTTGGATACTAGTGAGGTAATCCTTGCTGGGATTATATCAATGGGTGAGTCTTATTTAACAGTAGCGAGTAAGGATTCTACTGCATTGGGCGTGATCAAGGGGAAGTAGTTCAACTTCTGCACAGTAGCTCGAGTCGGGTGAGAGATTGGCAGATAAGTCAAGTTGGAACCTTCCATCTTGGGTAATTTGTGAAGTGCATAGCTATTTCGTCGCATAAGGCTTGCGACGGTGCCTGCTCATTATTGCATGCCTCTGGGTGAGTAAAAGTTTTGAGTTCCGTATATAGGGTTTTGGGGGCATTTCCAGCCTGCTCCAATTGTAATACAATATGAGCTTTGCGGGCATTTCTTATATGTTTGTGATATTTATTAAAGCCAATTAATAGTGTGCTTTATCTATTGCTTTATGGAAGAGACTCCAGCGCCGCTCCAATTACTTGCAGAAACTCTTTTCTGTTTTGAGACTGGAGGAGAACCAGGCTGACTGCGCCTGCCTGAGCTTGTGCACAGCTTTAGAGGGGCTAAATGATCAATGGTCGTTGTTATGATAGACTTATATTGGGCTAGGCCAATCTCTATGTTCTCCGTGCCAAGATTCCTTGAATTAGGAGTTAAATCCTGAAAGTTATCAGGAGTGATTTTGTGCCACCGTCTGTGCCAGCTCCTATCAGTCGAGAACTGTGCGTTATGTGCAATAGGACCCCTGAGTTTGAACTTGATCAGTGAGTGTCAGTCCATGTGAGGGCCGGGGTCTCGTAGTTCCACAACGCACATTAGATCACTTAGTAAAAATAAGATCTAACGTATGTCCCGCTTGGTGGGTGGGGCCCACATTGATCTTGTTTAAATCTAGTGTAAGGAGATCTGTTAAAAGTGATGAGGCTTCCTGATTCAGGATGTCTTCACTGTGCACATTAAAATTGCCCAATAAAATGAAGTTTTTTGTGAAGATGGCATGCGGGGAAATTAGTTCCAGTAATTGGAGAGCAAACTTTCGGACTGCGGTACACCAGGGTGCCTTTCCAACAGTACTGCGGATGTAAGTCAATTCTAAAATCTAGCACTTCCATGCTATCATTCCTTAGTTGCTCCAATATAATTATTTTAATGGAGTCCTTATGTACTATAGCTATACCCCCTCCTACCTTAGTAGGCCTATCAAACCTTAGGATGCGGTATCCCTCTGGTAGTGCTATTTCAATGGCAGGGGTGGTTTTAGCTGTTAGGAAGCTGATGTCGGGAAGTTTGGAGGATAGGAGATCCCATATTTCGACTGTGTCTTTAGGCAGTGATCTTACATTCCCAAGCAAGCAGTTCCAGTTTTGATTCCCCAAAAAATGCTGAGGAAAAGAATCTGTCAATGCTTGAGAACCTGGCTGTTTTATGTTAACTTCAGGTGTGGTATTGTTGGGGAGGGGCTGTGTAGAATGCATGCTCTGGAATCTGAAAGAGCTGCATGCAAAGCGCCCCTCTAATATCATTGGGGTACAGAGGATGGCCTTGGCCAGATGAAGGCATTTGTATGAATTACCTTGTCTAATTTCTAGTAGTTTCTGGGTAGTGTAGATGCAAATACCATTAGGATAAGTGTCAGATTCTGACATAAGACATGCAGGGGTTCTGGCTCTTGCAACGACCAGGCGCGGACGGGCACAGAGGGGCTTGCCTTAGGCGCGCCCACTGTGAGCGTTCACTGCGTGTCATGCTTGGCATGCCACTGAAATAGGGGAGGTCAGCTCTTAAAACGCTGATCTCCAGCGCCGTTACCCTTGGTGTCTAGTTAAAAAAGAATTATGGGTTTAATAGGTTTCCCTAGGTGCCGGCTGAGCTAGGGTCCAAAATTCATAGCTAGACACATTGCAAAAGTAGAATTCACTGGAAAAATGTGATGCACTAGGCCTACCCACACAATTGAGATACCATTTTTATTGGTAGACTTTGGGGAATGCTAGGTGTGTGGGAGTTTAGAGACACACGGAGATTCCAGAAATTTCCAACACAGTAATTTGAGGAAAATGTGTTTTTTTTTACAAAGTTTGAGGTTTGCAAGAGATTATGGGGAACAGAACGTGGTGAGAGCCACACAAGGCACCCCATACTGGTTTCCCCTGGATGTATAAGTTTTAAAAATGTATAGGTTTGCTAGGTTTCCTTAGAAGCCGGCAGAGCTAGGGTCCAAATTCGACAGCTAGACACATTGCAAAACAAGGGTCTGTTTTCACTGGAAAAATGTGATGTGTGCAAGTTGCGTTTTGGGCTGTTTCCTGTTGCAAGTACTAGGCCTACCCTCACAAGTGAGATATATTTTTTTATTGGGACACATTGGAAAATGCTGGGTGGGTGCTAGTTTGTGCCTACCCGCAGATTCCAGAACTTTCCATCACAGAAATGTGAGAAAAAGAAAGTTTTTTAAAAAAGGTTTGAAGTTTGCAGAGGATTCTGGGTACCAGAACCTGTTGAAAGCCACAAAAGTCACCACATCCTGGATTTCCCTCTGTGCCATCTTTCCCTTGGTGCAGGCTGAGCTACAGTCCAAAATCCACAGCTAGATCAGTTTTCACTCGAAAAATGTGATGTGTCCATGTTGTGTGTTGGGCAATTTCCTGTTGCAGGCACTAGGCCTACCCACACAAGTGAGGTAGCATTTGTTTTGGGAGACTTAGGGGAATACAGAATAGTAGAAGAAGTGTTATTAGGGGAGACAGATTCCGAGGCTGAATTGTTCCTGTTGGGGGACCTTGTTATTGCCCTGTACGCCCTGCCTGTGATTTTACCGTTTTTCCTGGGCTCCATACGCTGGTGTCTCCCCTGCCGCCGTTACATCTCGCGGCTAAGAGCGGGGGGAGACTACAGCTCCCAGGTCACGTAGCGGTTGGTGACGACATCCACGCGCCCGGAGGCGCACAAAAGGACGCGGCATCCTCCGCGTCGCGGGACGCGCGCGGGCGGCGCCGGGAGAAGCCCGGGAAAGGGGCGGGACCGTCTGTGGCCGTCCGAGGCCGGAGTAGGCCGGGCTGGGCCATCCCTCTTCCCGTAAGTGTATGCAGTAAGTTGGAGAAGGAGCTGTCATTTGAAACTGACATTAGTATTGCACAGTTATTTTGTACACATTGGGACTTCATTAACATTGCGCCATATGGCCGGGAAGGGAAAGCGTGTCATGGCCTCTACATCAGTGTCTGGTACAATGGACCAATTTATCACCAGAGCGGTCTCGGTACTAGAACACGAAATCGCAATCACTGAAAGACGCCTCTCTATAGACCCTATGCTGACAAGACATTCCTCATTGGGCCCAATAGCTCTTTCTAAATCGCCAAATAAATCTAGAGAGCATACACGGGGGGACGCACTCTTGCCTATCGAGTCTGAAATGCTGTGTAATATGTCATCATCCTCTGGGAGGTTGTCAGAACGCTTAGATTCGATTGATGGTGCACCCATAGAGGAAGCAGTGGCTTTGTCCAAACCCAAAGTCACTCGCCCCCAGACAAGGGCTGGGGCAAAACTTTCTAGACCCACCAATCAGAAAAGGAAAAGGGGTGGGGCCGTGGATGGTGTTAGGCAAGCGAAATATCAAAGATATCTAAAAACATGGTAATCCCCGACACTTTAAGTCCCCTGGCTTGCCCAACTGCGGACGAGGCCAGTAAAAGAAACCCTCCTTTGTTAAATAATAGTGACATGATCTCCCAGCTAGAACAGGCTGTTTGTTCTTTAATTTTACCATTATTAGAAAGGATTAAAATAGTCACCGAAAAAGTTGACAGGCTGGAACAAACCATTCTGGACAACTTCTGTTCATTAAAGAATGTTGTCAAATTGTCCACTAGGGACATTGGCAAAACTAATTGCCCGCATGCCGGTACTTCCACGTCCTCTGTACCGCCCCCAATCAATAAACCCCATACACCAACTAACACAGGCCCAGGCATTGACCCACTTACATTAGTGTCAAACACTCATCAGTTATCAGGGCGGGAGGGCAGGACAAGTAACGAACCTATGGGTATTAATATCAAGAAATCTGTGGAAGCGAGAGTAGTTACCGATCTAGTCACTCCCGGTAATCCACCTAGTTTACCCTTAGCTCAAATTCACTTACCACCTGAATCCCTTCCCTATGTTGTAGTTCTAACCGGTGTCCCCGAATTACCCGTTAGCAAAACTGAATCCTTCCAGGAATTAAAAAATAAAGTGAGTCATTGGCTAAATGTACACAGGCCAATTCCTAACAACCTGAATGGGCGGATTTTATTTGTTAGAAGAGTTCAATGGATAGGCTCACGACCCAAAAACATTCAGGGTGATTGTATTATTGCCAATTTCGAAGACACACGAATTTCAAGGTTTATCACAGAACATACACCTTATGGGTTTAGATCAGGGATAGAGGTGCACAATCTAAACTTTTTTTACAATTCAGGTCCCCGGTATTGACAATTTCACCGTAAGTTAAACCCCACACCTCCTAAGTTCGTGAGGGCATTAGAAAGTGCTTTCACTTGTGGGCCTGACGTCGCCTCTTCGGTCCCCACAGGGGTGCCCGTCACTCCTAGGGACCCACAGTTGAGTCAATGTAGAATGGGTGAGAGGGCAAGCGCACCAAGCCAGACCGTAGCACATCACAATGCATTGCCCAATAACAGACTAGGCACTTTCTTGTCTTGGAACCTAGCTGGTATCAAGACTAAATTAGATTCCCCTGAATGGGTCTATTTTGTAAGCAAACACGATGTCTGTCTTTTACAGGAAACGTGGACCTGTGAGGCTCAGTTTTTGCTGGGATACCTGAACTTCCATGTCCCAGCAACTCAAGGCCCGAAAGGCCGTCCTATGGGCGGATTAACCATCTGGGCCCGTCAGGATTTATTTCCAAGTGCCGTTACGATCGATACGGGTTCCCCGGATATTCAATTAGTGAGACTAATTCTTGGTCATACGGGTACATTAGATATCTACAACATATATCTTCGTGGGACAAAAGGGAAAAAGTCACGGGTATTGGACATCCTGACCAGCCTCATAGAAACTAAATCGAGCAATTGGGATTTGATTGTTGCAGGTGACTTCAATGTCACATTTGAACCCCTTTTAGACCCAGACTCAGAATGGGGCCTTGACCCCGAAGAGGATAGGTTATGGGGCATACCAGCCCTCTCGCTCTCTCCTATCAAAAGGTGGTCCACGGTAGCAGTGCAGGTAAATGCACTTTGCTACGAGAAAGGTTTAAGGGCCTTGAATGGCAGGACCCCAGGGGATAAGAAGGGTGCACCCACCTTTGATAATGGTCGCTCAACAAGCAGGATTGATTACGTTCTCTGCTGCACGAGGTTGTGGCAGCATATCACCGATATGGTGGTCGAGCCAAGAATTGAGAGCGACCTTAACCCCATTTGTGTCACTCATCGCTGGTGGGGGATTACAGCCTGACGAGTGAGGAACCAATATTGGCCACCATTGGCTGCGTCCCCACTAACGATATGCGGAGAGTTAAGTAGACACAGGTAAAGACTAACGCCACGGCTATTGTTAGCATCGATACCGAGCTCTCCCAAACTATTGTGAGACTGGAAGATGTTTTGGGGGCCAATGAAAGTAACGACCAAGTTACTAGAATACACAAGTCCTTCTTTGAGGGACTGCATGGCTTTTTTCTCAAGCCAATAAGCAAGGGCAATAAGCCTCTTTTCAAGCGATCGAGGTGATATGATGAGGAGTGCAGACGAGCCAGAGGAACCTTGACAGAAGCCCTCTCTAGCGGGAATAAGACATGCATACAACTAGCTAGACACTCTTACAAGAAGTGCCTTGCCCAAGCGAAAAAAAGATGGGACGAATTGTATTGGCTTGATTTGAAGGAGGCTTGTTACGCCAGGGACACTAGAATGTTCTGGAATGTGATCAAGTGGAACAGAGGTGGCTTGCCTGAAAACCCATCAAATCATGTCACCCAAGAGGAGTGGTTGGGGTATTTTAAACCCCAATATGCGTGTAATTCTCTATACAAATGTTTGGGGTTGACTTCATATGTCTTTTACTCGCGTGGTCCGTTTAGTATAAAGGATGTTTTAGCTGCCCTGGCCTGTGTAGCTGCTGGACGGGCACTGGGTTTGGATGGGGTTCCATCTGATCTCTTCCTCAATAACAAGCCTTCCTGGAGCAAGTACATCGCTTTAGTGGCTAATGCCGTGGCCGAAGGTGCCCCAGTGCCCAAATCTTGGGGGGGCGCTATTATAATCCCTATTTTTAAAAAGGGAGATAAAACCCTCCCAGGAAATCATAGGCCCATCAGCCTAATCGACACAATTCAAAAGGTCATCGGGAGGATGGTATTGAACGAGCTACTGGCCTGGATCGAAGATAATAGGATACTCTCCAGTTTCCAGGCTGGCTTTCGTAAATTTACCAGCACTGTGGACCAGGTGTTTCGCTTTGTACAATTACACTGGAAGGTAGTCACGTTAGGCAAAGGCAGTCTCTACGTCGCCTTTGTGGACTTAAGAGCTGCCTTTGACCTTGTCCCCCGGGAGCAACTCTGGAGGGTTCTTGAAAAGCTTGGGCTTTCCTTGGAACTTTTGACCTTAATTAGGCGGCTCCATGAGCCTAATTTTGCAAAAATACAGTGGGGAGGCCCGGGAGATGCAACCCCCGAGTTTCCGGTTGAGCGAGGTGTGCGCCAAGGCTGCGCCATGGCACCCACGCTCTTCTCCCTGTACATCAATGGAGTAGTTGATTATATGCTCCGAGTCAACACTGATGCTCCCAAGTTGGCCGGAGTGACTACTCCAATATTGATGTTTGCTGATGATACTCTTATAGTATCTAAAACTCCGAGTGGCATGCAAAGGGCACTGATAGTTTTTGATGACTTTTGTAAAAGTCATGGCCTTGAGGTCAATGTGGCCAAGACTAAGCTCATGACCTTCAACCCGCATCCAAGTTATAGAGCAGGAAAACTCACTATGAATGGCCAAATACTTGAGGAGGTAGACATTTTTGTCTATTTGGGCATGCATGTGACACAAAATAATAAGTGGAATAGACATTTGGAAATGTCCACGCTGAAATTCACTCAGATAACGGGTACTCTGATTAGCGAGTACAAAAAATCCTACACCAAGCCTGTTAAACCCGTGCTCCAAATATACGAGGCAAAGGCCCTAAGTTCAGTGTTGTATGGGGCCGAGCTCTGGGGCTTTGACGTATTATCACCTCTATCAGTCATTGAAAACACATTTTTTCGTAGTATAGCTAGCCTCCCACAGAGCACGCCCTTGGTACCACTACTTTACGACTTAGGTAGGAATGCCATTAAGGATATAGCCAAACTCCGCCCGGACCTATACTGGAGGAGACTGTGGAACACCCCGGAGCTCCAGCCTTATGCAATGGGCATCATGGACGTAATACAGGCCGATACGTTCCATAAGATCGGGTGGCTCAGGAACCTCCGGGAAACTCTGATAGACCTGGGTTTGGAGGGGTTATGGAGCAACCCAGTTGCTGCCAGGTTTCCTGTGAAGAGGCTTTTGAAAAAGCTCTATTGGGAGCGGGTAAATCATCGGGTTTGGAGTGATTCTATCTCCCCCACGATGACCAGTCGATTTTTGGAGGTGAAGATCACCCCAGTTTTCGAACCTTATTGGGATTTGATCACCCAGCCCAGAGATAGGAAACTCTATTTCCAATTTAGAGCAGGCTCTCTTCCACTCAGGGCCCTAACTAGCGGGTGGTTTGGTGTTAGCGTAGGATCTTGTCCTGTTTGTGGTGCTAAAGAGGAATCAATTGCCCACTTTCTGTTCGTTTGTTCTGCATATGTCAATCCTAGACGAATATGGCTCTCCCAGCTGTGTAAATTATTGGCCACAAGGAGTTCCGCAGTTGCTCTAAGAGTTTTAAGCACCAGCACTCTTCCAGTCCATTCAATTGCCTTAGCTAAATACTTGGGTTGGGCATGGTCCCTAAGACACAAGGCTCTTAGTGTAACTGTGGGAGCATCCCCGTAGGGCCCTGCCTTTCGGTGATATTGGCTAAAGTTCCCAGTCCCAAATATAGTCTCATTCCTTTTTCTTGTATTGTATTTTCAAAAATTAACTTCATCTTCAGTCTGCTGATATGTTTAATTCTTTTTTAACCCTAAATTTTTAGGTATTTAATGAATGATTTTATGCATTTTATAGGGAACGCGATAATTCTGTTTTTGGTGTATGTTTGTGTCTTGTATGAATTATTTTAAATTCGAATAAAGACTATGATGATTTGGTTATTACTTATTGCCTTTTGTTGCATTTCTGCCCTCCAAATTTGAGACAATTCGTAAAAAATATGTCATTTAAAAAAATTACCTCTAATTCACAAGCTTGCAAGGGTACCCTCATTGTTGGGGATGTGCAAATTACCACTTCTTCTAAACTCTATATTGTGTTCCCATTTCGGAAATATATAGGTTTCCTTGATACCGATTTTTCACTCTTAAGATTTTACCAAATGAATTGCTATTTACCCAGTAAACAATGAAAACCATTGCAAGATGCAGCTCGGTATTTGGCTCTGGGTTCCTCAGGTACTTGATGAACCTAAAAGTGATATATACCTTGCAACCATAAGTGTCCAGCAGATGTAACGATATATTGATTTAAAAAATCTGTCATGCTTAGAAGAAGTTGCAGGTGAAAATGTTGGCACAAATGGCTGTTTTTTTCAACTCAATTTCAATATTTTTTATTTTCAACTGTTAGTTTCTATAAAAAAAACCTTGAAGGATCTACATAAATGACCCCATGCTGAATTTAGAATTTTGTATACTTTTCTGGAATGTATAGCTTTCTGGGACCCATTATTGCTTTCACACCCATTTCTACCACTAATGAAGGAGGTTGAAAGCACAAAAAAACAGCAAAAATAGGCTATATCCCAGTAAAATGTCAAAACTTTATAGACAATTTTGGTTTTCTGACAAACGTCTGCCTGTCCCTGGAATCTGAGAAGATGGTGATTTCAGCACCACAGACCCTTTGTTGATACCGTTTGCAGGGAAAAAACAGACACTTTCTTCTGCAGCACTTTTTTCACATTTAAAAATTAATAAATACAATTTAGCTGTATTTTGGCTAATTTCAGGGTCCCCTCAAGGGGAATCCACAAAGCCTGTGTACCTTTAGAATCCTCGGGGTGGTGGAAAAAAAGAATGCATATTGGACATGGATACCTTATGTAGATAAAAGGTTAGAGGGGCCTAAGCACAAACTGCTCCAAATGCCCAATAAAAGGCTTAGCAGGGGGGAGGCTTAGCAACAAAGGGGTTAAGGTAGTCCTTTTGCTTGTCATTTTACCTGGGTGCAACCTTCTAAGCTGATTATGAAGTTCCACCTGCCACATAAGGAGGTTTTCCCTCCACCTTTTCAATTCATATAGCAGAATAAGTAAAAGGAGAATGCCTCTCATAAACATTGAAACATGTGTGGGTATAAGTGTACAACTGAGAGAACTCACAGATAGAATTCCCTGGATTTGACCTTGTAACTTTGTAAACAATGCTGTAATTTAGGTACAAACAAAAATGTGGTTTTCTTGACTGGGTTGAATGTGTTTATTAAACCTGAATTTACATGGCATGAAATATAGACACGTTTGAACTTGTATAAAATCGATTTGGGAGGACACCCTTTTTAATGATAATATCTTAAATGGCCTGCTTTGTGTGTTTTTTTAAACCATCTTTACTAGAGTTTTGTTATCAACAGTACAACGGGTAGGTCAGCACTTGCTTACTAGTTTAAAACATCTTTGTAAGCAGTAACCAACATACTCAAAATAATCAGGAAACACATGTTCCACAAATTCCACAACAATTCAAACAATACGCCAATTCAATTTCTGATGTGAAGAGTGGTAAGGAAGGATAAACATTTACCATACATCTGTAGTGTGCAGAACCCCAGTGGCATGCCTTGTAAAAGTGGTACCCAATTCAAGGAATCTAGGATAGATGATTCCAGTTGACCAGGCCAAGGATTCACATGTTTTCCTTGGTTTGGATTCTGGCCTCCATACCACCGATTTAAATGTGCTCAATTTGGGTTGGATGTGATGTATGGGGTATTGGACCTTGCCCTCCTAGGGGTCACCCCCAAAAATTTGCCTTTACCCTCCACATTTTGCTGCATTTGTTTTTGTTGGTCTTAGGATTCCGTGTACTTGCCCACTGCTAAATATTGCTAACCTGCTTGTGCTCTCGCCCCAAAACATGGCTAAATTGCCTTACACCAAATTGGCATATTTAATGTACTTGTAAATCCCTTGTAAAGTGGTGTACCATATACCCAAGGCCTGTGAATTAAATGCTACCAGTGGGCCTGCAGCACTTATTGTGCCATCCACTTAATTAGCACCTTACAACATGTACTAGACCTGCCACTGCAGCCTGACATAAGTTTTAAACTGCCATATCAACTTGTCAATAACCCCTCCTCCCCTTGTCAGGCCCTAAACCTCCCTTTCATTACATATAGGCCTCCCCACAATACGCCCTAGATAGCTAATAGTGTGGGGTTCTGTGTAATTGAAAGGATTGACATGTATGTTTACATTTTACATACCCTGGGAGTGAAAAACGCCTAAATTCAGTTTTCAAAAATATGAGCCTACTCCTCCCATAGAATAACATTGGGGATTCCTTAATGAATCTAATATGCTGATATTTTCAGTTAGGAGTAGGTAGCTACATCATGTTTTGTGCCTTGGAATGGTAGTGAAAAACCCTATTTATTGGTAAATCTGGTTTATGATAAAAAGTTTGTAAATGCCACTTTTAGAAAGTTGGTGTTTTTCCACCCATTGGTGCCTTCAGCCTGTCTTGGTTAACATGGCTGGGGGTAACAGGCCCTTAGGCTTTGTCAATTCCTCCCACACGGTCACACAATAGAGGGATTAGGTGTGCCTTAATGTTGGGCCATCTGCTGGCAGGTTGAAGGGCGGAGCTGAGCACAGTTCCACGTGGAACTAAATAGGTGAGTGCGCTGCCCTCATACAAAGGATCTATCACCACATTGCCACTGCAGCCAGCTTGGAGCCAGGGCAGTGAAGTCAGGAAATTCCACATACTTCAAAGCCCATATCTAGAAGCTTCTCCCAACTTCCAGAAGGAGGGCACAAGGATAATATAATAGAACTGCAGACACCAACTCTTGATACACTTCTGGACCTGTGGATACTCTGCCAGGAAGAAGGACTACTATGCTCCTGAAAGGACTGATACTATGCTGGAATTCTGCCATACGGAACTGCTGCCCTGTTGTTCTCTGGCCTGGGAGAGGAGAACTGGACCTGCAACTTAATTCTTAACACATGGCTAGCAAAGTGACTCCAAGGTCTAATCTACTGGCATCTTGATCTGAGCCTCAGGGACATAAAAGACTCCCTAACATGCTTCAACAACAAGTGGACCAATGTGACGTGCGTCCTTGACCCCCAAGTTGTGTCCTTCAGGTCCTGGAAACTTGGTGCGACTTCAGAGAGCCCTGTTGAGGTTTTTGGGCTCTGCACAACCACAAACAAGACTGTTCGCAGCAGGACCTTGCAGCCCGCGCTGCCATTCAATGCAGAGCTCTGGCAGCTGCCTATTCACACTACAGTATCGACTGCTCACAGGTACCATTAATGCAAAACTATACAAAAATAGGATTGTGGTATTACAGCAACGTATATCTACAATGCGTGACCTGCACGTCTCGCAATTCCAGCAGCCTCCCATGACACTCACCCTCCTCCTTGATGCCCTCTACACAATGGACGGCACTCTCACTGGTGACTTCAGAAGTTAAACTTGCAGTGGGACTAATCTGGTGACTGTTGCTGACCTGCACTCCATTGTGGTCAGGCTGAACTTGTGACTTTAACCGGGTCCAGTGCAATCAGATAGCTACAGTTAGTGCTTTTTGGCGTTATTTTCGCAAAATGTTTTAAAAATCCATAATTTTGGTTCTACAGATTGGATTTTGGGCATCTCTGTGTAAAAAAATTGATCTAATTGTACTCTATGGGGCAGATTTACAAGCCCCCTGCGCCGCCGGTGCGTCATGTAGCGTGACGCACGGGCGGCAAAACCTGCTGAGTGATATTTACAAGCACAGGTAAAGCCACCCTGCATGACTTTACATGTGCTTGTAAATATCCCCCCTTTTCACGCAACACTTTGCGTTTTAGGGGTGTGGCATGGGTGTTGCTGTAGGTGTTCCCACGCAACACCCATGTCCACTGATGCATTTCCAGATTTACGAGGAATCGTAAATCTGGAAATGCGTCAGAATGCTCCGCCACCCTAGGGGTGGCGCAGCTAGGTGCAACGAGGAGCAATCTATTCATTGCTCCACATTTCTTTCCTCTTTCAATGCATGCTGTGTTCTTCAGCACACATTGGGAGAGGAAATCACCACAAATTATTGTTTTTGTGTAGGAAGGTAACCCTTTCTGCACAAAAATAATCTCCCCGCGATGCAGGCATCCTTGCACCATGGTGCAAGTGTGCCTGCACCAACGCATGGCAGCAGTTGGTTCGCCAGCGCAAGGAGAAGCACAGAGATGCGACATATTGTTGTAAATATGTCGCAGCCCTGTGCCTCAAAACTAACGCAGCAAGGCGCAGCTAAATGAATTGCAGCACCGCGCTGCGTTAGTTTCTTGTAAATCTTCCCCAATGTTTCTAAATTGGTTTGAGATTTTCTTGTGATTTTACTTTATTGCTGTTTGTGTGCTGCACAAATACTTTACACTATGCCTCTAAACTAAGCCTGACTACTTTGCAGTGTTAAGCACAGGTTAAGTTAGTGACTTTTGTGGTTCATCCTGCAAAGGATTGTGGCTATTGCTTGATCAGGGCTCACACCCCAGTCAACCAACAACTCAATTTCTCACACTGGTTTTCGGCAGTGTGTATCAGGACAGTGATTTGTGGAGCACAAAATCCCAGCTAAATAATTTGACACAGGAGTTGAAATCCTTTTAAATTGTCCTTGATGGGCCATATTTCTTCTTTATTACAAATTTGATTCCTGCCTTACATTGTGCGTGCCTATGACTCTTGTCTGGCAAGATGGAGTTGGATATCAATGCCATTGAAATCTACAGCATGGCCGTACTGAAGACGTTGTGCAGGAAGAGGGAACTGAAACCAACTAAGAGTTCCCCAATGTTTGAGTATCAAATAGCTCTTGGAACCTGGGAGGAGATGTGCAGAATGCAAACTGCAGCACTGGGGGATAATGAGGAGGAGGATGCACTGGATGTGGAGGAGGAGGAAGTGAAGGGTGAGAAAGACTATTTTGCAACAGCTTTAGGCAGTGCTTAATTTGTAAAATATTAAGTGCCAGGGCTCTGACCAGGAGGCCACTGCAGCTTGCACCACCCATCGCCCCTGTCATCAGTGCCAAAACAACTACTAACCATCTCTCTCGCATGTTAATGAGACAGTTCAGATAATTCCAGGTCCCCAAAGCTAAATGAATGGCTGGGGAGGCAGGTGTTAGTAATTGTATAATGTATATTGTTTTCCAAAATAACTGTGATACTGCTTATCTCTAAATTAAATGAGCAGCGCCACCTTGTGGCAGACTGCCCTAAGTGTGGTGTTTGACAATTAGGTGCTGGTGCCAAGCACCGGAAACCAATTAAGTGCCGGTGCTCAGCACCGGAAAGCTCCGGCTCAAATTAAGCACTGGCTTTAGGGCTGGAGAGAGAGAAGCTTATTTTTCCCTTTGGCCTAGAACCAGAGGTGTACGGGAGACCCAAAGTAATGAGGTCTCCTACTGGGCCCAGCACAGGAACCAATGTGTACTCCCTGCCCCCAAAGGACTTAGGGGACAGGAGAGCTGAAGGGGAGTGCAAGCTGACCAAGCAGTGAGGGCAGAAGTTGAGAGAGCCCTTGCCTTGTTGGAGAAATAACTAGCCAACCGCAAACAGGACTCTTGGCACTGATTTGAGAAGGTAAACTTTCAGCAGGACATATCTAGTGGCTGCACTCTATCGTGTTCGCCCTGAACTTGTGACTTTGGCCCGGTACAGCGCAACCAGATAGCCATAGTTGGTGATTTCTGCTTTTTGGTGCTATTTTCACTAAAATCTCAAAAAAAGGAATAACTTCAGCTCTATCTATTTCATTCATTCTTGATCTTTATTTCGGTCTCTAGGACCATAAAAGAGTACAGCATAAAAACTTTTGAACTGAATAAAATACATAATAATTTGCAGACAGTTGACCAGAATATAAAACGGTCATACAAGTAATGATGACTTAATACATTGACTACGACTGTGCCACATTGCCGTTAAAAATCTTGAAACTGCAAATACAATTGGGGCCGAGAGATCTCTTTTTAAAATCCTATATGCCGGAAGATAGCCCCTAAAGCACAAGTTTTTAAGTATTGGAACAAGCCAATATTTTCTGGCTCTTCTATATGCTGGGCAGAAAAATATTATGTGCAGATCACACTCTCTCGGGTGGGCACAGGCTGGACATTGTGATGAAATCTCAGATTTTGCCCAAGAAGCGGTGGGCACTTTAAGAGGGAGGGTGCTATATCGCCATTGCATGAAAAGCTTCCTAGTAAGCGGGGGGCCAATATTATCATATACAAGCTCTTGGAGGTATGAGTCTTTTGACCCCAAAAATTTACCCGTTAGGGACCTCTCCTCTACATTGTTAATTTGAGCATGTAAGTGATAAGAAAGAGACTTCCTTGAAATTCTGGGGCAGGTGTTTACCGGATCAGACCATAGATTCTGTCTGCCTAATGCCTCGCATGTTTGTTTAATATGTCTGAGCCAAGGAAACCGTACAGGATTGCAGAGTCTCATGATTTCCAGATCTATAATCAAACAATTCTGGTGTAGACCATAATTTGCGCCAATACAATAATGGTTTAAGACCCAGTTCTTCCTTGATTGGTCTAAGGCCTAGATCGAGTCTCAGGGGTAACAGAGGGGTACTAGGCGGGAGGCCTGTTAATTGTCTGAGAAAATTATTCTCTGTGACCTGCATAGTCTGAGTAACAGTGTGCCCCCATAATTCGGCCCCATAAATCACTGCACCTTTTACCTGTGTTCTATAAATTTGTAGGCGAGGGGAAAACGGCTGGTAGGTCAAGCCTTGGGACATCCTTGTTAGTCCTCCTATCATTTGAGTTAGTTTCAAATTCGCCCTAGTACAGTGCGAATCCCAGGACATAGACTCGTTTAGTATTATCCCCAGGTACTCAAATGTGTAGACCCTTTCTAGCCTGGAGGGCCCAAGAGTAGGATTAGCACGTGTTTTCAGTGGGGGGTTGAAGATCATAAACTTTGTTTTGGACGCATTGATCTCCAAACCCCGATTCGCACAAAAGAGTGCGAACCCATCAAGGATCCGTTGCATGCCCATGGGAGACTTGGAGAGCAACAGGGTATCATCCGCGAAAAGAATAGCGGGTACCCTCATGCCTCCAAGTCTTGGAGCATCAGTGTCTTCCAGTGCATTTAAGTGACTGATCACCCCGTTGACAAAGAGGCAGAAAAGAGTAGGTGCCAGCACACAACCCTGTCTAACCCCCCTGTCAACGGGGAAACGATCAGTGAGGGCACCCCCTCTCCCACACCTCACCCTTGCAAAATTACCTAGGTGCAGTCTTCTTAAAATGGCAAGTATGTCATTTGGGAGGCCAAGATCATCCAGGACAACCCAAAGTTTTTCCCTGGGCACTAAGTCGAAGGCGGCACGTAAGTCGACAAAGACCGTATATAAAGTGCCGCCCTCAATTAGAACGGTCTTCAAATGGATAAAATTTAAACGAAAAATCTGGTCAATAGTCGAAACTTTTCTTCTAAAACCAGCCTGGTATGTACTCATAATATTGGATTCCTCAATCCAGTCTTGCAGATGGTTGAGAATGAGTCTGCCAAATAATTTTTGGGAGACATCAATGAGACTAATTGGTCTGTAGTTGGCTGGGAGCAGAGGAGAGCCCTTTTTGAAAATTGGGACAATCTCTGCGCCCAGCCAAGTATCTGGAAGTTCCATGCCATCCAGGATGGAATTAAATAGAAGCATAAGGTAAGGTGCCCAGACTTCTGGTTCTTGCTTAAAAAGGTCTCCCGGAAGGCCATCCAGACCTGGTGCCTTTCCTGACGCGAGACCCATGATAGCTACTCTGACTTCTTTAAGGGAGAAGGAGAGACCCGACGGAGTACTGGCTTCTGTCTGAACAGAGTCAGTTCCAGTCCCCTCGGGAGACCTGTATAGGGACTGAAAGTGATCCCGCCAGGTCTTGGCTGAGATGTTAGGTTCGACCGCGGAGACCAGCTCCTCTGAGCCTGTATTTACGCAGCGCCAAAATTTCCGGGAATCTCCGTGTGCCAAGAATTCCGTTAGTTTCTCCCATTTATCATATTCCCATTCGAGTTTAGCATTCTTAATTAGGGATTTGTATACTGATCTTCTCTCCCTAGTTTCTACCCGATCCTGGCCTGTCTTAATTGAGGATAAAAGATCACTCTTAGCCTTCCTCCAAGCAGAATTATACCAGGAGGGACCATGAGTAGAACCACAGGGCCTTTTGAGCTTACTGATAAAGATTTGTGATGTAGAGGTAATGAGATCTGCGTGTAGCTGTCGCAACTTATTGAGTGATCCCGGCGTGTTAATTTGGAAATTTAGGGCTTGAGCCTTCTCTAATATCGGAGTAAGTAGGGCATATAACTTAGGTAAAATCCCTTGTTTGGCTACTAAATTCTCCCACTTTATTCTGCGTCTGTTGTTTGCAAGGAGTAACCCCAAATCGGGTGACTCCCTGTCCTTCTCCCTGGGTTCCAGACCAGAATAATGTAGCTCAAGCTCCAAGGCATTGTGGTCGCTGTCTTCTCTTTGTAGTACCCGGAAGTCACTTAATTGTGACCATAGGGCCAATGGAACCAGAATGTAATCCAGTCTTGATGTTTGTCCCTCTCTATGGAATGTACATTTTGGAGGAATATCTGATGGTAGCCTTCCATTGCAGGCCCTGAGCCCATGTTTAAGAGTAAGAGAGGTAATTTGCACCGCCAAAGGAGACCACGCTCTTGGAGCTGGTAGATGGGATGGTGGTATGGACCAGGCGAGATCTTCCTCCTGGGCCAGACCATCTAGTGAACCCATAAGGGGTTCAAAATGACAATTCAGATCTCCACCTACGATATAAGGGATGCCCTCAGGAACTGCATTTAAGGCAAGATCAAGCTCGGCAACTGTAGAAGATTCTTGCGAGGTACTCACTGGCCTTGAATAGACATTTATAACCAGAAGGCGATGCGAACCTGGCCACTCCAATAAGATTGCCAGAATATCCTCCGAGTTTACTAACATAGGGGCAGCCCTGCAGCCTAGGTGTGAGGCTATCCAAGTTGCAAGCCCACCGGAGGGGCAGCCTTTGCCGCTCCATTTGGCATTCTTGGAGAAAACGGCAAAGCCAGTGCGAGAGATATCCTCCCTCATCCACGTTTCTTGGAACAGACATATGTCCTTATTTTCAATAAAGCTGTTCCAAACCAGGCAATTTAATTTATTATGCAAGCCCGCGACATTCCAAGAAAGAATATTTAAAAGAGGGGCTTGGAATCTAACGAGCTTGGGAGGTAAGGGCACAGTGCCCGTAGGGTGGGCCTTCAGGTCAAAAGACACTGCTTCCTGCACTAGACTCTCTGATGCTGCAGTAATAGGTCTATTAGTAACTGCCGAGCAAGATTCCAGGTTAGTTTGTGTCTGCTTTGATCCGTCACTCTGTATAAAAGTGTCCAATTGTGGGTCATTTAGTAAGGGCCTTCTACATCTCAAAACATCACCCGACCCTTGCCCACTCAGTCAGTCCACCCTATCCAGGTAGCTAAACCTATTATGTGTGGGGAAATAATTATCCGCAGTGAATTTGAGGGTGGGGTGCACTTTAGTTGCATTTGGTCTCCACCTTCGGTCTCTTCTATGCACGAGTTCCCATCCCTTCCCTTCCTCGTCACGCCCTTCCAGAGGGTAGAAGAAAGACAGAGGGAGGGTGCGGATGGGTGATTCGTGCATATTCCGGGGCCAGCTGCAGATATACTTAACAGTAGCGGCGTCCCTAAAGTTGATCACAACACAGTCACCCTGGATGGATTTCCTAGTGGTGCCCACCCAGGGGACTCTTCTTACCATGAGGACCTCGCTGTGTATGCCCTCGGGAAGGGGTCTATTTTTAGACAGCCAATGAGTAGTCTTATTTTTTAGTGCATCAACTGGTTCTCTGGCAACAGGACTCAATTCAGGAATGCCAGCTAGAATCACTACATATGGATTGGCCTGAGGTGGGAGATTGATTGTTATGTCCTGTCGAGCCAACGACAATGCCTTGGCTGGAGGTGCAGCCAAAACTTCTTGGGCAATTGCATTTGCACATGTTGGATTGTGTAGTAGTGAATTCTCTATTGGGGGTACAGTAGATACACGTATTAAGGTAGGCTGAGATGGGATCGAGCCTTTCCTAGAGGGGAGCGAAGATATATTCTCACACTCCTCATTTGTCTTGGAGCTAGATGGCTGCTTCCCCTTTAGTGTATAGGAGGGACCCCTGCGAATTTCCAATAGAAGTGTTTCTATCTTGGAGATGCGATCCTCCAGAGGACTTAAAATTTCCTTTAGGAGGGTTCGGATATCCAAGAGAGTACGGGGCTCCTTAGTTAATGTGGAGTTTTGACTGGGAGGTGGCTCAAACATATTAGAATTAGATGGTAACCTATTTTTCCCATGTTGATTCAATAACCTGGCTTTGAAGGTCTTGAGCGTGGGGTAATTTTTTGAATTACGTTTGGGAGCAATCGCCTTACGCCCTTCAATAAAACCAGCCTTCATTTTTCTTTTGGGGATAGCTCCTTCCCTCCCTCTCAGTGAAGGCTCAGAATTAGAAATGTGTCTCTCACTAGTTGCGTCATCAGTGGGGAGGGTGGCACTCAAGGGGAGAGAGGAGGGCCTAACGCAGGGGAGGGGCAAAATACTCAGTTCCGTAATAGCAGTCATATCGCAATCAGCAATAATTGCGGTAGGGCTGCGCGAGACTGCCATATCAAAAATACCATTTGACCCCCCTGAGTCTGCGGGTTTAGGAGCATCAGTTTGTTTAGGCGTAGTGGCAAGTGCGATGGGACCTAATGAGGATCTTCTAACCCATTCAATCTCTTGGGATATCCGCCTTTCGAGAATAGATATTTCATCGATTATCAGTGAGCCAGCTTTGGCAAAGTAAGTGTCTAAAGTACCTTTGGCTGCACCTGCGGCACGCGTGGATCGACTTCTTGTTTCTCTGGCCGACATTTGTCAGGTACTTGTTACGGTGCTGTGGACCGGGTATAGTATATAGGCCAGGCCTTGGCCCTTGCTCGCCTGACCTCGAACGGCCTCAAACGGCCCGCTCTTTGCCCGGTCTTCGCACCGCTCTTCGTTCCGCGCGCATTCCGCTAGCACGAATGGAGTGGGCAGTAGATATGCAATGAGCTTCGGCAGTGGGAGTGGCTGGGAAGAGGACCCAGCTGCGCCGATGATACTCCGGGCGCTGGGGAAGCTGGTCCTCGCAGTCCCGCCCTCCTCAGGATGCAAATAGCTTTGTCCGGCGTGAAGGCAGCAAGCAGCAGTCAGGGCACACAAAGTTCTGGTAAGATTGGGAATTTATACCTCCGAGCGGCTCCCGCGAAGCGGGGGCCGCGAGTCGCTGCACTGGTCAGGGGGAGTGGCTGGGAAGAGGACCCAGCTGCGCCGATGATACTCCGGGCGCTGGGGAAGCTGGTCCTCGCAGTCCCGCCCTCCTCAGGATACAAATAGCTTTGTCCGGCGTGAAGGCAGCAAGCAGCAGTCAGGGCACACAAAGTTCTGGTAAGATTGGGAATTTATACCTCCGAGCGGCTCCCGCGAAGCTGGGGCCGCGAGTCGCTGCACTGGTCAGGGGGAGTGGCTGGGAAGAGGACCCAGCTGCGCCGATGATACTCTGGGTGCTGGGGAAGCTGGTCCTCGCAGTCCCGCCCTCCTCAGGATGCAAATAGCTTTGTCCGGCGTGAAGGCAGCAAGCAGCAGTCAGGGCACACAAAGTTCTGGTAAGATTGGGAATTTATACCTCCGAGCGGCTCCCGCGAAGCGGGGGCCACGAGTCGCTGCACTGGTCAGGGGGAGTGGCTGGGAAGAGGACCCAGCTGCGCCGATGATACTCCGGGCGCTGGGGAAGCTGGTCCTCGCAGTCCTGCCCGCCTCAGGATGCAAATAGCTTTGTCCGGCGTGAAGGCAGCAAGCAGCAGTCAGGGCACACAAAGTTCTGGTAAGATTGGGAATTTATACCTCCGAGCGGCTCCCGCGAAGCGGGGGCCGCGAGTCGCTGCACTGGTCAGGGGGAGTGGCTGGGGAGAAGACCCAGCTGCGCCGATGATACTCCGGGCGCTGGGGAAGCTGGTCCTCGCAGTCCCGCCCTCCTCAGGATGCAAATAGCTTTGTCCGGCGTGAAGGCAGCAAGCAGCAGTCAGGGCAGTCTATTTGATTTTTGTCGTTTTGATGTCAAATAATTTATTTAAATGGGCTCTATGTTTCTAAATTGGTTTGGGATTTTTTTTGTGGCATGTTTTCACTTTATTGCTGTTTGTGTGCTGAATAAATACTTTACATATTACCTCTAAGTTACCCTGATGGATTTTTGTGCTAGGCCACCCAGGGTCCAGCACAGGCCAGGCTAATTTAGCAACTTTTTATGGATTACCCTACAGGGGTCTGTAGCTGTTGCTTGGCCAGGGCTCACACCCCAGTCAACCAACAAAGCAATTTCTCACATGGGACATGTTTAAAAAGAATAGATTATAAATGGAACTAATCTACTTGGTCAGCAGTTATTCTGAAATACTGCCATACATCCTGTCGTCCTGGACATGTTATGGACAGCCCTGTTCTAAAATATGCTGAGCAACGCTCATGCTTTGGAAATGTCAATTGGCTTGAGATTATGGTCATGAACGACAAACAGGCCATCGGCATCAAATCTCTGCTCTTAAACTTTGATGCTGCAATGATACCTTCCTATTTTATTCGGACTAAATACTGATGCTCATATCAGTATGCTTGGTGAAAGGTAGGTTGAATTGAGACTGATCGCCCTACTATATCCTTCGGAATGCTGTAGGTTGATGGTCCAATTTTTGGCATTTAAGAACTTAACAAAACTAGTGAACATGTGAACATCTTGACATCGTCTTAGCTTGCTTAACTTATAAGTGGTTTAAAAATTTAGATAGATGCAATTTCCTCCCTCTCTTTCATATAGATATCCCTCCCTATATTCCCGGATAAATGTCTCTTGTTGAGAGTGACAGTAATGTTCCTACTTCTAGCATGTACTTTTGTTTTGTAATGATTGCTTTCCATCAAGAAAATCAACAAAGTTGGTTTATAAGTTAAAATAATAATGTATTGCTTTGAAATCCAGGAGCCCTGGAAAACAAGCACGAACTGCTAAGCTAATAAAAATGAGATCTACAATAACACAGACATTTTGCTTGAAGCCTTCTTTGGCCTTTCACATGAATCTGCTATGGGGAATTTTAATTTAAACTGCAATACTGCTCCACCATAATGGAACATTGTGTTATTGCTTCCAAAATCTAGACAAGAAATATACCATTTTAGGATAGGAATGATTTTGCTCTGCCATCTGAAAGTAGCAAAATGTAGTTTTTGTTTAAAAACATTTTGGTGCCAAGTTTAGACAGGATATTTTTCTGCCAAAACTGAAAGATAACAGATCACTATTAATGTTGTTTTCTTTTAAAGTACAGCTTGTGTGGATTAAGTTTGTCTCAGTTTAATTAACTCCTATGCAGCACCATCCATGCATGGCTGCGCCTTCCAGGGCACCTTCACACCAGAGATTAATTCGAATAGATGAATTTCAGAAATGTTAAGGAAGATATTTAGGTTATGGTATGGCATATACTATTATACCACGAGAGTGAAAATAAGAGTTCTAAAGAGTTACAGTGCGGAGTGCGTGGGTTCTGGGAGCGGGCATTGAGGAGTGGCGAAGCATGAATAGGAGGACAAGGGTGGGGGAGACCTCGACCGAGTTTATAAAGTTGTGAGGTTAATGGTACAGCGCATCTGCTTCGGGCAGCTACAAAACGTGATTGATAAAGAATCTCGCAATTTCAATTCAGTTTTCTAAAGACAAAAGTTGGGATAAAACGGTGTCTTTTCGGATGTCTCATTGTAGAGATATTTTTTTGGGGGGGGGGGGGGGAGGGGGGGTTTATATAGCGCTAACAAGACCCGAAGATATCAGAGCGCTTTACAAGAGCTCCAATTTTATTACAGACTGACACATTCGTTTTTTTTTTGTTAGTGGGGATTAAGTGACTTCCCAGAATCACAGGATGTTGGGCGTCACTGCCGAGGCTCGAACCCGACTCAGCAGCTCTGAGGGCGACCTCCCTAGCTGTTAGGCCACATTCTCCCTATATTATCCAAAGCTGTATCAAGGCCTTGTCTTATTCTTCTGTGCACATTAGGGATTTTTGCTAAACTAATGGGTGGCATACCTGATTTACTGTGGTCAATCACGTTTTAGTCGATTACCTGACTGGGAGGGACAACATTCAGTGAGTATTTGTGGCAAAAACATTAAGGTGGCATATTTATGGAAAATACCTTGGATGTTAAAGAACAGTAACACAAATCCAGCTGCACTGCGCGCACCCCCCCCCCCCCCAAGGAAAGTGAGAAGGAGAGCTATTTCAGATAAACTCTCATTAAATATATTAGAAGGTACGAATCCCAGTCATCAGTATTGAGAATTTACCATTATGACAATTTTCAGGTCAGTTCCTGAAATATCTTTCTGATCCATCACACTTCCCAGCTGGTAGCGTTCTATTTAGCGGATTCCCAACAGGATTGCAAATCACACCCAGAAACCCCGAGCATGACTGCCTATATCCTGACCTTTCCCCAGAACCAATGTGAAAGCAATGCTTTACTGGTCGTGATCATCCAAAAGGACAAGGATGTTTATATGTGGGCTACATTTTTCAAAAGTAAGAATGGTTGCAAATGTAGGTTTGATGACTGAATGAACATGTTTTACCCTTGCCAGGAATTTTATAGAGGGATTCCAGATAGGTGTAATCTCATTTACGTGTGCGAAGGCTCAGTTCTCTCACTCCAGCAATAGGAAAATAAGACATTTCAAGGCTTGGGGAGCCTTGGAAATTTGAGAGCACTCACAGACATGCACATTCTGAGCATTCACAAATTCCCCTCATTCCTCTTTTCACCGTGAAATGGTAGGATTTTTACACCAGCCAAGTACTGACATAAATTGCTTTCCAGGATGAGATAGGGAATAACTCACCCCTGGATTTATTTGTGTAGGGAAGGGGGTTTCTCCATAAGAAAAAATATTTTCTCTACAGAGAAAAAAAATGTGCATTTCTTATTCCCAGCCTGCAAAATTCTCTGCTACGGCAAAATCTGCAAAGCTGGATTTGGAACCCAATATGATGGTCAAATGACCCTCCCAGGAGTCCACATAGAAACCTGCATCTAGCACCGCTTTCTACATGAATTCCTGGGACTCCAAGGAAGTGGTAATGCTACACTAACATAAAAGGTTAAATCTGGGAGTGAAGATTTACCACTTTCTTTATTGAATCGGGACCATTACGTTTAGCCCAGTTGTGTCAATGGCCAAATTAATATATTATCTGTGCCCAAAGGAACTAACAACGCAGAATAACGAAAAACTCTTTGTTCTAAAAAAATCATCTTCTCTGTAGTGATAATAAGCAGGTAACTCTTCAGTACAGTCTGCACTTCTGTGCCTTTCCAGTGTGCTGCATTGCGATTCCATCTGTGAATTCTGGTTCTGTCTTTGGTCTCCTCACGATGAATAGTGGACATTTTTAGAGCACTTTATTTAATTCTCACTTAAGGAGGCTTGGTTTTCATGATTGCGTGTTGAGTTATTTTGAATTGATGATTTCCATGGATTGAAAGAGTTTCCTGTGAGGTCTTTGAAACAGTAGATTTGACATGAATGTGGAGGACACATAATTAAAGCCAAACTATAAAAAGTATCTGGGGAATAATATAGGAAAGAGGATGTTAGCCTTGTTTGTTCTGTTTTCAGAGGTAAGTAAAGAGGAGTACCGAGGAATAGAGTTAATGGGTAGCTTGATATCTGAACAAATTGTGCATGTTGATCAATCAACCAATCAGGGTTGGTAAAGCGCAACTACTCACCTGTGTGGGTCTCAAGGCACTGGGGTGGAGGGAGGGGTGGCACCGTTGAGTGTTGGGATCACCCGGAAAGCCAAGTCTGGACGTCCTTCCTGAATTGGGGCAATGTGGGAGATTGCTAGAGGTCGAGGGTGTTCCAGGCTTTAGCTGTGAGGTAGGAGAAGGAATTTCCTCCCGTTCTAGTCTTGCTGATTCATGGGACGGTGGCTAGTTAGAGCTGGGCTGATCAGAGGTTTCTTTTCAGTGCATGGAAGGAGAGGAGGCTGTTCAGGTATGCACGTCAGGTGTTGTGAAGGGCCTTGTATGCGTGGGTGAGGAGTTTGAAGGTTATTCTTTTTTTGACTGGTAGCCAGAGGAGGTCACGGAGGTGTTGGGTGATGTGACTCTGACAGAGGATGTTGAGGCTCAGTCCAATGTTCTGGACAGTCTGGGGTTTGCAAAGGAGTTTCTTGTTGATTCCAGTGTAGAGAGCATTGCCGTAGTCCAGTTTGCTGCTGATCAGTGCGTGCGTGACAGTTTTCCTGGATTCGTTTAGGATCCATCAGAAGGTCTTTCGAAGCATATAGAGGGTGTTGAAGCAGGTCAAGGAGATGGCGTTGGTCTGGTGGTTCATTGTGGATGATGAGTCTAGTATGATGCCGAGGTTTCATGCGTGATCCATCAGGATGGGGGGATTTCCGAGGGCAGAGGGCTGCCAGGGGTCTTTCCATGTGAAGAGGTGAAACCGAGTATGAGGACTTCTGTCTTTTCTGAGTTGAGTTTCAGGCAGCTGTTCTTCATCCAGGTGGTGATGGCTTTCATCCTTTCTTGGAAGTTGTGTCTGTTGATGTTGGGTTCGTAGGTGAGGGAGAGAATCAGCTGGGTGTAGTTGGCGTATGACATGATGTTGAGCCCTTGGCTCCTGGCCATTGTTGCAATGGGGGCCATGTAGATGTTGAAGAGGGTGGGGCTGAGGAAGAAGCCCAGGAGCACCCCACAGTTGCTCTCTGTCAGTTCCAAGAGGTAGGAAGGGAGTCTGACCTGCTAGTTCTGCCATTAAGGAAGGAGCAGATCCACTTGAGGGCCTTGCCGTGGATGCCAGCATTGTGGAGTCTGGTGACTAGGGTGAAGTGGGAGACAGTGTCGAATGCAGCTGAGAGGTCCAGCAGGATAGGACTGCCATTTTGCCCTGGTCTAGGAGGGATATGTATCATAGGCAACTGAATGCATGATACATTGTGTGATCCTCAATAATTTTTATACATTATCAAAAATACAGTTGTATCTTGAATGTTCTTTACATTTCGATATGATATATTAGCATATACTGTTGTCTAAATTATCCATATACACCATTAAATGTACACAGTCAAGGTTTCAATTTTAAAATCAGCTTAAATGATTTTTATCAGAACTTCCATAATGGTTTTACAATAAAATAGTTATGATGGCGAGAAGGCTGCATGTATTTTATATTTATTTTTTAAAAAGAGGTCTTTGGTATGGCGTTGCTATAACACATACTTTTATTTAATGTGGTGCATAAACTAAAATTATTGTTAAGACAGTATAAAGCTGCTTAAAATTACACCAAGGATATCTGTTTATTGTCTATAATCTTTTTTCAAAGCTCTCAGTTCATCATACAACTGGTGTGATCATTTAGTGAACTGGTGTGCCTTTTGTGGATGTCATTGTTTTATGCGCAAGTGACTGGTTTAAGTCATGTCAGCTCCACTTGGCCTCGCGTGCTCCCATGTTTGATGAGACATACTAATGATGAGCTGAACATCAAAGCAAAGCTAGGACATGCGGCACCTGAAGGGAGGGTGTCTTCCTAAGTGTATGTGCTACTTTGTGGGGGTTTCATTTCTTTCTGGTGGGAGTTCGGAGTCAGGCTGCGCACCTCTTAGAAGTGAGGATTGGACAAAGTGCTTGCTGATTACCTTGGTCAATGAGGAACTACAGCTGTCCACTTCCCCAAAAGAGCAAAGCAATAGGGTGCATCAAAGAATGTGATACAGCCATGACTTCATGGCAGAACATGAGACATCACAGACCCACATCAAGACAAAACTTCATTGAGATATTTTAGTTATTCGTTCTTAATTAATCATTTATGGTATCTACATGACAACTATATTGTCTGTCCATGTGAATTAGTGAGGCTTGTTTACATATCACCCAAAAGACCAAAGTTGGCCAAATTTCTCAGATAAATCCAGTCCTGCACTGACATTTTTACCAAATAAATAGGCATCAGCCCATCTCACTGCTGTCAAGTAAAACTACTAGCACCTACATAAATGCACCACATTTTCATCTTAGCTCTACTCCAGTAGAACACACAAAATAGTTGTTTAAAATTAATCAGCTATAGTGCTTTAAAATGCAGGGATGAGCAGAAAATGACAGTTGCATATAGATGTATTTCTTGTGTTCAAAATGTTGAAAGGAATTGCACTGCAACGTTGTGCCTGTGTCGAGAGGTTTGTAAATAGTACATCGATAATAGCTGCAATAATCTATGCAAAAAAAAAAATAGATATCCTTTTGTGTCAAGAATTCTGAAGTTTGAACTCAGCATCACTTTAGCCAATCGGTCCATGTGAGAAACATTTCTTATGCATGGTGTTCCATGGAAGAAGAAAGAATAGGCTCATTCGTGGCCCCTGCTTTGATACACAGGATACTAAACAATGCTTGTTGTTCAAAATAGAGGGCCCTTTTGGGAGTTTTGTGGGTGGGTTATCTGTCACAAATATAGCCAATATTCTGTCTTCTGTATTACAAGATAATTATAGCCTATGACACTTGTAATATGGTGGCTGGAATAGCCACCACAGTTATGATGGAGTATCCCATCTGCCAAACTTTAAACAAGATGCATTGCTATACTTGAAAGCTTACAGCTACTTTTATTCCTTTTTCCTACAAAACAAAACACACAAAATCACCTCTTTGCAGCCATATTGCATCTGCTGCACATAACAGCAACGCAAAAAAACTTTCCTGCAGTTGATATTCCACCACATATTATCATACACACCCAAGAAGAATTGTGTATGAAAATAAAAGTCACAATAAAAAAGATTATATTTTGCACAATTAACAGGCTAATGGAATGAACATTTAATTCATGCCTGCTCCCTCATTAGCAAAATTATCACAATAATGATATACATTTAGTATGTGGCTTCCTCCCTAACAAGCAATCAAACACCTATCATCAATATAGTTCCATAATACACTATAAAACAAACAAATATACCCAACCAAAATAATAGTGGATTTTGAGCAAACCATGTATGCTAAAAATCTACCCTGAAAGCTAGATATTAGGGTATTGCTTTCATTTTAACCAAGCAATTTGGCAACAGATGCAAGAATTCACTTTAAATACAGTGTGTCACTAAAAGTCAATTTGCCTTTCAGCTAAAAAAGTGCATTGTCCTGAACTTTATCCAAGCTAATGAAATTTTGAAATACTATAATTTACTTTTCATTTCTCCAAATTTTACAAAATAATGAAGACAAACTGAGCCTTTTACCTGACTACTTCCAAGACATCTTGTTTAAAAGTATACACAGGTGGGGGCATATGCTTTAACCCATGTTGGACATACCATGGTTTATGACTTCAAATGCATCTTTAACAAAGACAGTAAACACAAATAATCCAACAGAGGGATGCCATAAGTTATTTCAAGGTGAAGTAGGAAGACACCACCTCACCTTGTACAAATTCATAGAGACAAAAGAACATAGCTATCAAAACCTACTCTCTGGACTTTCCTTTATGGCATAAAGGTTCTTAAAAAACATAACTGTTAGACATGTCAGCCTTAGAGAGGCCTTCCCAAAACCTTTTGCTTTCACCCTCCTATTTTTCTAAATTTGGTTTTGCTGGCCTTATGATTCTTTGCACTTTACCACTGCTAACCAGTGCTAAAGTATATGTGCTCGCTTCCTAAAACAAGGTATAAATTGTTTACACCTGATTGGTATATTTAATTTACTTACATGTCCTTAGTACATACCATGTGCCCAGGGCCTGTAAATTCAATGGTACTAGTGGGCTTACAATACGTATTGTTCCACCCACTTAAGTATCCACTTAAAACATGCCTCAGGACTGCCATTGCAGCCAGTTCGCAGTTTTAAACTGCCAATTCGACTTGGCAAAAAAGCCCCTTGCCAAGCCTTGCACTTTTCTTTTATTTCATGTCACCCCTATGATAGGTCCTAGATAGCCCATAGGTCATAGTGCATTGTAATTACAAGGTGGGACATGCACTTTTAAGCTTCACGTGTCCTGGTAGTGAAAAACTCCCAAACGCGTTTTTCACTACTCTGAGGCCTACCTCTCCGTTAGGATAACATTAGATTGCCTTATTACATTTAATAAGTGCTGACCTTGATTGGAAACAGGAGGGATGTCATGTTTAATGGCTAGGAAACTAGATTTTAGAATGCCTTAAATGCTAAATTTGGGTTTTAAGTTACAATTTTGAAGATGCCTCTTTTAGAAAGTTGGCATTTTCATGCTCTAGCAATTTTTAGCTTGCAGCCTGTTCTTAGGTCAAATGACTGAGTGTAGTTGCCAGTTGAATTTTGTGTGTTCCTTACAGATAACCATGCAATGGAGTGAATAGGTGTGCCTGGATAGGGAGATTTTCCTTTTTTTCTTCAGTTTTTCCCATATTCAATTCAATTCATCAAATCTTTATTCGGATTCAAAAATGTATCCATAAAGCACAGGTCAAATGAATCAATATTAAAATACATAAAATCGGTATGATAACAACAGCATCGTACAAGACAGTGCCCATAAATGTCTAATAAGTACAAAAATGGCACTACAATATAACTATAAAGTGCAGTTGGTTACATTTGTTCATTACAGAATGCCTCGATTTCATGTAATCCTAAAGGGAAATAACATGTACAGTACGCGCCTAAAAATGAACCTTCATTTAGTACTCATAGAAGTGCGTGAACGGCCCGCTGCTTTCAAGAAGGAACCTACACGAAAAACCAGAGCATCCTCTTCTAATTTAAGAATTTCTGTGTAGGCTGTTTTGTGATCAATAATGGTGGTTTCCATAAAAAAAGGAAGCAAAAACAATGTTGTATACATTTGATAGAAAGTACAGCAAAATAGAAAATGTGGCATTGTTTGTTTACTAAGGTTATCACATAGGCATAACATTTGATCTAGCTTAGCATTAAACCCAGGGGGAAACAGAGCATATATTTCATATTACCCACTCTTAGCCGAAACAACAATCCTCTTTCCCAGCGGCTAATATTCTTCAGGAGGTAACTAGATGGCAGATAAGATGGCGGCAGTCGTGCATCTTCTAAAGACATATACCGTGCTACTGAAGATTTCAGGAGCTCTTTATCATGTCAAGCCTGCCATACTTATCATATAACACCTTCTGAAGCGATTTTTTACTTACACCACCCATATTAGTTGGGTTTAAGAAGATATGTTCGAGGTTTACACTGATTAGACTTTCCAGTATGGCAGAAAGCCACGGTATGTCCATTCCCTTTTCACATTTCAGGCAGTCGGAAATTATATTTCTTGTAAGAATTGCTGCTGGATTCTGCCAAATTTTAAGCCAAAATATGCTAGGCCACACCCTAATAAAATCCTCAATATATGGCAATTTTAACTCTCCATGGCAGATATACTGTGATGCTGAGATTGGGGCCCCCAGCAATTTCCTACCGGATCTATTTTTCTCAACCTGAATGCCACTACAACCCTTGAAGCTCCAAACTTCCGTCCCGTAGGTTGCAACAGGGATACACTGTAATTAAAAAAAATTGGTAATAGGTAGTACCACCTCAACTTTTTTCGGTTGGGGTAGTGACAATACCGAATTGATTGATTTAGCAAATTTTCCCCTGCTGTGTGCCACATGAGTAGTCCAGGAGCAATTGGCTGCAAATACCAGTCCCAGGTAAGGAAAAGTGCAAGTGCTTAGCAAACGTTCGTTGCCTACGGGGATCGAATTAACAAGGTGCTTTTTTGGAGCACATGCCATTATAAAAGATTTATTAAAATTTGTACGAAGATCTAAAACTGCCATAAAATCAACAAAGCCCTGTATTAAAGTGTGCAGTGCATTTGGTGTGCGGCCCATCAGGACCGCATCATCCACATATAATAAGGCGGGTAGGATATTACCATTAATGATGGGAACATCATTAGTGAGCTTAGACAGGGAGTCATGCAAATCATTAATATATAAAATGAATAAAAGTGGGGCCAGTACGCATCCTTGCCTGACCCCTCTGCTAATAATGATATTCTGTGTGACCTCACCAGCTTTACCAATCCGCACCCAGGCCTTTAAGTCCCTATGTAGGTACGCAAAAAAATTAACTAAAACTTCGTCCAACCCATATTTTAAGAGAATAGACCAAAGGTGTGACCTGTTACAAAATCAAAAGCTGAAGTAAGGTCCATAAAGGCCACATAAATAGGGGATTTTCGTGCTACGGTATATTTACCAATAATTAAGTTAAGGTTTAGGCACTGTTCTATAGTGCCTATTTTGCTTCTAAAACCTAACTGACAAGAATTTAAAATATGTTCATTCTCGGCCCAGGTCCTAATCTTATTAAACAGGATTCTCCCAAGGATTTTTAATGTATTATCAATCAGGGAGATTGGTCTGTAGCAGCTAGGGTTGGAACGGTCGCCCTTTTTAAAAATAGGAACAATAATACTAGTAGACCATGTGCAAGGAATTGGAGCAACAGTTAGATTATTAAAAACATTCAATAAAATGGGTGACCAAAAAACAGGTTTGTATTTAATAAGATCTGTCGGTAGCCCGTCGGGACCAGGGGCTTTATTGCCCAAGCTTCGGTGTATGGCTTCCTCGACTTCAGATAAGGATATCTCAATCCTAGAGGGTCTTTTATGGTTATATGGTTCCTCATTCCTTGGTGTGGCTTGATAGATCTTTGAAAAATGTGATACCCATGCTTCGCTGGAAATTGTGCAGCTTATAGAATTTAATGTATGGCCTGCAGTTCTCATCTCCTTCACAACTAACCAAAAACCATTCCAGTTGTTAAGTTTGGCAGCGCACGCAAGCCTATCCCATCTCTCTTTTAGGACCTCGTCTTTCCATTGTTTTGTGATGCACTTATATTGGTATCTCAGGAATTTTACTAGTACCGGGTCCCTAGGATTCATCACAAGGACCTCGCGGAGATCTTAATTAGCTCTAGAGCAAGCACTATAAAACCAGCGTGGACCCCGGTTGGAATCAGTTAGTGGTCTAGATAATATTTGTTTAATGCCCCCACACAGTTGGACAAAGGCATCAATTAACGCAGGGTTGTGATCAACTGGTGACAAGCAACTATCAATTAGTGCTGGAAACGCTTTTATAATTCTAGGTAATAGGTTGTTATTATCAACGCCTCGCCTGGCCAATCTTAGATTGTCAGTGGAAGGCACTAGGTTACTAGCCCCACTTTCTTTCACAAATTCTGGCCTGGGGGCCACTTTTAGTGTTGTGGCAATAGGGTTATGATCGCCCAGAAAGGTTCTTATGACATCAACCCTTAACAAACAATCTTCCAGTGCGGCAGATATAAACACATAGTCAATAGTGGAGGCACATCCTCGCCCTCTATATGTTGGTATAATATGACTATCTTTATGGGATACAGCCGCAATTTCCATTACATTTATTAAATTGTAATTAGACAAGTGAATCAACAGCTCTGCCCCCCTAATACACGGGTGTTTATCTGTAGTGGGTTCCTTATCTAAAATGTTATTGCTAGGAATCCTCACATCGAAGTCACCACCTAGACAAATACCAGCTAACTTGTCAAACAACCTTTGCCTTTGTAAATTTGAAATAAAATTAAACAAATTTATAAAATTCCCATTTGGAATAGTATAAAAATCATTATTATAAAAATTAATCAAACAAATGGAAACACCCCAAGTATAAATTAACGCCTGAAAATTGTCATTGTCAGTTGTTAGGACCCTAACACTGCCACCTGCGGAGATTTTAATCTAAATAGAAAGACCACCTGATGGGCGGCCAGTCTAGGGGATAGGGGCAGTTATATTATGACATTCAAACCCTTCTTGATGTAATTCCCGTGTTGCCCAGGTTTCTTGCAGCATGAGGATGTCATATGCTTGAACTGTTTTTACCCATTCATCCAATTCAATTTTAGAGGACACACCGGCAATGTTCCAACTCAAAATATTTTAATTAAATTTATTCTCAACAGCGGGTTGGAGATCTTGGCCTGGACATACGGGCATGGCTGGTAAGAGAATGGTCGGGTTAGATAATGGTAGGAGTGCCAGTCAATACTGGTTATCTAGGCTGGACAGGTTAGAAAACCTATTATGCGTGGTCAATGGAGGGGTCTCATACATTATCGTCCCTGACACTGGTTTGTAAAAATAACCCAGTGGCAATGACCAGATAAGAGTGGGATTCACTGTATTGGGCTCTTCCGTGGTTAATAACAATTTTTTTTACCAACGCTGGTTTTCTAAAGTTAATGACTATGCAATCACCCCAGATGTTCTTTGGGGAGATGCCACAGGCAAAACAAATCGACATGATAATGTTGAATCTGGGATTTCATCAACTGGTAAATTGCCCCACTCACAACAAAGGGCATACCCTTGACCTGGTCTGGTCATCCAACGAGCAGGATAGGCCTCTAAACATTCTACCATGTGCTTGGTCTGACTATTCCCTAATCTCTTGTTGGGTCCCTCTGGATAGCTCCTCGACACAATCTCCATCGGACTGGAGGAGAGTGCGGAGCTGGCATAAGATCCAGACGGGAAATCTAGTAGACACACTACAGCGATTACCTGCACGCACTCCGGAGGGAGGCCACACTAACATTGATATAGACAGCCAATCCCTCAGCAACACTCTCCAATCCGCTATTGACCAATTAGCTCGGGAGCGCAGGGAAAGAATAAAATCCAAATGCAAGAGGGCCCCTTGGTTCAACAAAGCTTTGCGGGAAAGTAAACAGAGCCTGCGTAAGGCTGAGAGACAGTGGAGGAAAGCCTATAACTCCACCGATTTAGCCATCTACAAAGCCTCTCTAACTCTATATAAAAAATCTATTATTATCAGGAAAGCTGAGTATTACGAGGTTCGGATAACAGATGCTCCTAATAAACAGAAGGAAACTTTTAAAATCTTAAACGGGCTCAGCAAAAAGGTCGACACAAAATCAACACTAATACCCTTTGACGTCAACACCTTACAGTCTTTTTTTCTCCAGAAGGTGACAGAAATTCTTCGCGAGATTGACAAAACTCCCATCACCCTGAGCTCTCAGAACCTGGCTTTACCTTCGTCCTCATTAGACCAATCCCTCACAAACTTTCCCCCGTTAAACCTAGAATCTTTGGAAACATTGATAAATAAAACTAAATCAGGCTCACCGGCCGATCCATGTCCACGAAGGATTTTTCGAATGGCTCTCCCAGTTCTGGATCGTCAGATTCTTACTCTCCCAAATGACTCCCTGGCAACCGGTCAGGTACCCTCCAACCTGAAGGAGGCTAGAGTTATCCCCTTATTAAAAAAGCCAGGAGCAGACAAAGCTGAGTTGAAAAATTATAGACCTATTTCTCAGCTCCCCTTCCTGGCGAAGGTCATGGAGAAACATGTCTTGAAAACGATCTCTGGTTTTCTAGAAGAACTTGAGCTGCTCCATCCACGCCAGGCCGGCTTCAGAGCCCACCATAGTATGGAGCTAGTTATGTTATCTGTCCTTGACGATCTTAGAATTATGGCCGATAACAAAGAGCCGAGCGCCCTGATACTTCTAGATCTCTCTGCGGCATTCGACACGGTCAGTCATACAACTCTACTGACTCGACTGATGGACTTGGGTTTTCGGGGGCCTGTCTACAACTGGTTAAAATCTTTTCTATCAGGACGTTCGCAGAGGGTCCAACTTGGCGATCATATATCGGATAGGGGTGACATCCTTTGCGGGGTCCCTCAGGGCTCCGCATTGTCCCCGCTCCTCTTTAACATATACTTGCAGCCTTGGTGACTGCATTGACTAACATGGAATGCCGAGTCTTCAACTATGCAGACGATACCCAGCTCATCCTGAGGATCGATAACTCGGCCCGCGCTCAAGAGACAGTCCAAAACATCTTAAGGTTTACCATTAACTGGATGACTGCAAACTCCTTGAAAATTAACCCAGACAAAACAGAGGTTCTTGTCATTCCAGTAAAAAACAACCTCTGGAGTGGCCTGTTCTGGCCCAAAGGACTTGGGGCCCCGCCAGGCTCAACACCAGTTGTGAAAAGCCTGGGAATTAAGATTGATTCGGAACTCTCTATGAGCCATCAAGTCCATTCGGAGGTGGGCACATGCATTGGCCTTCTGAGACAACTGAGGAAACTGGCTCCCCTGCTCTCAGTTTCATCTATGAAGTCCATTGTATCGGCTACTATCATCTCAAATCTCGAATATGGGAATGCGCTCTACTTAGGACTTCCCCAGAAACTTATGACCAGATGAACAGACTACAGGTAGTACAGAATGACGCTGCTAGGCTGATCTTCAGGTTGCCCAGGAGGACTCATGCCTCACCTCTGTTACGTAAGCTGCACCGGTTGCCTGTCAGACAGCGATCAAAATTTAAAGGATTGTGTATTCCTCACAAAGCCCTCTATGGTCACGCCCCTGGCTACATAAGGGAATGCCTAATTAAATATGTGCCAGGGCGAGCGCTTCGCTCTGCAGAAGCCATTCAGCTGGCCTGCCCCCGGGGTAATCTTGTCTCCAAGGGTGGACGAGCTGTCTCAGTCCTTCTGCCACAACTTTGGAACCAGTTGCCGGACATTCTACGGAAGGAATCTGGTTTGTTTCCCTTCCGGAAGCAGCTAAAAACTCTGCTTTTTAGGGATACATTTTAAATACTTCCTACTACCATGATTGACCTCCTCAGCCCGAATGCTGCCTCTCCTCTGTCAAGAGCTAAGAGACCTGTCGGTATAAATGCGCTATATAAAAATAAATTCAAATACAACCCACCCTATTCTCCGTACCATGATAATATCATTAATGTTTGCTGCCCGCAGTCCTTTATGTTTTCCAAGCCAGTCAGCGCATTTATTGCGCAACTGGACCCAAGATTCTTTTTGGCCGTTTCTGAGGGGAGGTACTCCAGCTAAAACCAGTACATATGGGCAGGCTGCTGGGTGGAGACTTCCCTGCTGCCTTCTGTCAGTTCCCTGCTCGGGTGACTAGGGACTTCACCACTTTGTATGTTCTGCATGCTATGTGGGCTGACCCTCAAACTCCTCGAATTTACTCATGCAGCAGTGCTCACTAGGGCATTTTGTGTCGCTGGTGCCCACAGGGTGGAATAACGGCTGGGCAACTCATTGGCCCTATGCTAGGTTGATTACCATAAGTAGCAATAAATTTAGATCAAAAACATTCCTTAACTTTATGGTAAGTAACACAGGTTTCTAAAGAGGCAGTGGCTGTTATAACTGGTGCCTGTGATTGCTGACCACTGGAAGATACACCAACAGGATTATTATTCAGCCCATGTAGTAAAGTAGTTTTAAGGAGAGTTATTTGGGAATTTAACTTATCTGACAATGTCTCCAAATGATCTAATCATCAGCAAAGAGCAGAAAAGTTATTGTCCACAATGTCTTTAAAGCGTTTGCATACAGTGTCCGCAGCTGGTAGGGAAGGGCACGACAGCATCAGTTTGTGTGCTAATGGAGCAAGTTATTACATTAGTTTGTGTTGGCTCTGCTACTAAATCAGCCGCGGCACTGTCGGGAGCGTTTACAGAGCCCTGGGTCCATGCGCTAATAGCAGTGCGGGGATGGATTACACAGGGCGGCTGTTTCCTCTTGGTGACAATTGGTTTTGTTGGCTTCCTTTTCCGTATTGCACCTGTTGATGTAATTTTAGGGAGGGCAACACCTTCCGAAGCGCCATTACAAGGTGCCACCAATACGTCCTCATTATTACAGTCGCTAGGTCTTATTAGTGGCTGGGTGCTAGGCATTGCGGTCTGTGTGTTAAGTGCCATTGGATTATCGTCATTGTCGCCTAAGGCTTCCCCAACAGCGAGGCTGCATGGTGGCGCTGCCAAACCCAAAGACATGCGCCTCTCAGTTAGTTCTATTTCGTTTGCGACTATGTTGACTGCTCTCTCCAACATACTATCAATACTTGTCGTCGTCCGTGGGTTTGAGCTTGGTCCTCCATTATGTTTCCCCATGCTTATGTGTTTATCAGTGCTTGTAATCGTGACAAGTACGAAAGATCTCGACTCACCTTGATGTATTTGGGATTGCACTTAAACAAGGGATGGCCCAGCCCGGCCTCCTCTGGGCTCTGACGGGCGCTGCGGGAGCCCTGCGGTGTTTTTAAGTGCCTCCTGGCGCTTTGCGGTGTGTGTGGGCGGCGTGGGCTGTGTTCGCACCGCTAAGAATGCTGGGGCTTGTAGTCCCGGCCGGCGACCTCTGCTCACGGCCGGAACCGGGACTGTGGGCTGCCCAGATGACTCTCCTGGCAGTGGCTGGCAGGGATGCGGAGATCTGCACAGGTAGTAGCACCAAGTAGAAAGGACTCCCACGCTGCGGGAGCCCTGCGGTGTTTTTAAGCGCCTCCTGGTGCTTTGCGGCGTGCGTGGGCGTTGTGGGCAGCGTTTGCGCCGATAAGAATGCTGGGGCTTTTAGTCCCAGCCGGCGACCTCCACTCCCGGCCAGAACCGGGACTGTGGGCTGCCCAGATGACTCTCCTGGCGTTGGCTGGCAGGGATGCGGAGATCTGCACCGGTAGTAGCACCAAGTAGGAAGGACTCCCATATACTTAAGCCATCAATGGCATCTAAAGCATATTTATAATTGCTTGTTTCACAAGTTTTGGATTCCTTAACTTGAAATTTCTTTCCTCTACATGGGTGAGTTTTGGTTATGGTGACTCCACTGGGTCACATAAGTCACAAATTTTCAAAAATGAATTTGTAAATAGTGTCAATACACAGTAGAAGTTTATGATATATAGTTTTCTAATTCCTAAAAACTGTAGTTTCAATAAAAGGCACTCACTTTGGCTGAAGTGAGTGTTGCATAAGAACTCTTCTTGTGGGGCTGTTTTCTCTCCAGTCATTTGTGTTTCTCTGAAGTCATTTACTTAATAAATAGAAAATAATAATACATTTCAAACATATTGACTGCATCATATGCTAATTCCTCTTAAATCGCTGTAAAACATCAATACCTTGCGAAAAACATAATTTTTGATTTTAATGAGTTCCTTGTGAACAACTGTTCTGTGGATGATCAGGATGACCCATCAACATGCATATGGCTATTAAGTCACACCTACCCTTCCTTTGCATGTGGCTGCATAGAAGGAATGCAGGAGCCAGCTGTCACCCACCCCAGATGTGAATTCCAGAACCAGGCAGAATGCAATAAATGGTTTAAGTAAGAAAATGCCGACTTTCTAAAAGCGGAATTTTCAGAACTGCAATGTAAAAACCAACTTCACCATAAGTTTTTTTAGATTGTCCAGAGACACCAAATTTGGGGGTCCCATCTCTTCCCAATTGGAAACTACACTTATAAAAGGTAATAAGATTATCCTAATGTTATCCTGTGAGAGAGATGGTCTTGCACTAGTGAAAAACGAATACCTCACTACGAGGACATTTTAAACTTGAAAGTACATTCCCTACTTTTTAAATGCACTGCGCCCTGCCCATGGACTTTCCAAGGCCTACCTTAAGAGAGACATATATGTAATAAAAAGGAAGGTTTTGGCCTGGCAAATAGGTTAACTTGCCAGGTCGACAGGGCAGTTTAAAACTGTGCATACAGGCTCTGCAGTGGCAGGCTGGAGACATGTTTAAAGGGCTACTTCAATGTGTAGCACAATCAGTGATACAGGCCAACTATTATCATTTGATTTACAGACCCCAGGCACATGTAATGCATTTTACTAGGGACTTATAAGTAAATCAAATATGCCAATTGTGGATAAACCAATGTTACTATGTTTTTAAGTAAAAAACACATGCACTTTAGCACTGGTTAGCAGTGGTAAAGTGTCCAGATTCCTAAAGCCAGTAAAAACAAAGTCAGCATAAACAGGAAGTCAGAAGGCAAAAGGTCAGGAGAAACCACGCCAAAGATGCCAGGTCTAACACTGAGCATAATGCAACCATTTCTGTTATTCATTTTGTTATCATTGATTTTCATCAATAATTTTTCCATCTCTACACACCAGTGGATAAGTATGTCATCAATAAATTTCCTATATGCAATAAATCAATTGTGCAAATGTTTCTTCTTTGTGTATACGTTATTCGTAAAATGTTTAAAGACATTTGCATAAGCTCATAGATTAAACGTTTTTTTGTATGAAATACTGGCCCTGCAGTTTGAAGTGCCTATATCAAACAAAAATGTGCAGTAGTGCAATGAAATTCATTTTGTTCACTTCTTTAACCTCATTGCATAGCAATGCCCACTCAATCGTGTCCATACCTTCTTTATGAGGTACAGATTTGTAAAGGCATTCACATCTATTGTACATGTTATGATTTGTGTTTATTCCATGATGTTCAGGTTGGATATTTTTTTTCAAGAAATGAGTGATGTTCTTAAAGTATGAATGACTATGTCGGACAATGGGTTGTCAGAACTCATCAATATACTTACCTATAGTTCCATGATTTGATCAGGACCCCGCTACAAAAGGTCTGAATGGCAGATTTCTGATTTTTGTACTACAAAGTGGCAGTACCCTCTCTGAATTTATAGTTAGGGTGACCAAAGACAGGAATTCCTCAGATTTTTGTACCTTAATAACTTTGCAACCTTTTGACGAATATCCATAAAAGTTTGGAGACCTATTGACCCCGGAATATTGGTGGAGGATAGAAAGTTTTGTAGCGTTTGGCAAGGGGGCACAAAGAAATATGGATGGGCCTAAAATAGATTTGGACCTCAATGCATTTTAATAGACTTTTTTTATTGAACATAGTACCAAAGCGGTCAGTTGATTTTGATGGAATGGGGTTGCTCGTTTGGAGACGTGCGGGCGCGTTGCTGACTCCCGCTGTGTGCCCTACCTGGTGTGTCCTGTGTGCTCTGGTCCGCTGCCGCTGCTCATCTGTCCTCCGCCGCTGCTAATACCAACGCGGCCGCTGAGTGGGGACTACAATTCCCAGCTCCTGTGTGGCCGGAACTCGCCGACAGCTTTTCCCGCGCCAGGAGGCGCTTAAAAATCAGGCACTCCCCCGGCAGAGCGGGTTGTTCGTTTGGAGACGTGGGGGCGCGTTGCTGACTCCCGCTGTGTGCCCTACCTGGTGTGTCCTGTGTGCTCTGGTCCGCTGCCGCTGCTCATCTGTCCTCCGCCGCTGCTAATACCAACGCGGCCGCTGAGTGGGGACTACAATTCCCAGCTGCTGTGCGGCCGGAACTCGCCGACAGCGTTTCCCGCGCCAGGAGGCGCTTAAAAATCAGGCACTCCCCCGGCAGAGCGGGTTGCTCGTTTGGAGACGTGGGGGCGCGTTGCTGACTCCCGCTGTGTGCCCTACCTGGTGTGTCCTGTGTGCTCTGGTCCGCTGCCGCTGCTCATCTGTCCTCCGCCGCTGCTAATACCAACGCGGCCGCTGAGTGGGGACTACAATTCCCAGCTGCTGTGCGGCCGGAACTCGCCGACAGCGTTTCCCGCGCCAGGAGGCGCTTAAAAATCAGGCACTCCCCCCGCGACGCGGGACGCGCGCGGGTGACGCCGGGCTAAGCCCGGGCAAAGGGCGGGCCCTTTGAGGCCCTCAGAGGTCAACAGTGGTCGGGCGGGCCACCCATCTAAGCTGTAGAAAGGTGAGAGAAGCGATATGGCCACAAGGGGGAAGCGCTCTGCTATTCAAAGTGGCGGCCCAGATGTGGCACATCCGAGTATACCGTTATCCTTGGAAAGTATGCTGGATAATGCTTTCAACATGGTTGCCAATGAAATTGCGAGTACAGAGAGACGGATGTCACTGGAGCTTTCACGTGCACACCCTGAGCCTAGGGACTCAAGTATAGCTTACACTATACCTTTATCCCCAACTGTTACAGTGTCTAAATCCAATGTGCCCCACCCACCATCTATCACCCTTGAGGAGGAAAGCGACACTATTATTCTTGAATCCCTGCTCGACACCACTGAATACGTCCCTATCCCTCATATATCCCCGAAAGCCAAACCTGCTGGAGGAAAAAGGAAAAGAGGCCCCTCAAAATCCTTAAATAACAAAAGGAAACCAGCTCTGTATAACAAGGGCCAACCCACACCGCAGAGTATGTGGACTAGAGGGAAGCAAAAAACAATAGGGGGCAGTAGTGTTACGACTGATGAAGTGCAATTGGTTGAAGGACCCCTGGATATTACTCCCCCCAGTAACGGTATAAACTGTACTTACACACAGACTGAGCCAGTTAGTGAAAATATTTCAGCAATGAAATCAAATGCTAATTTCATGGAAACCATTGTAGATACCGTTTTTAAACAGTTAGAATGTCAAATGATCAAACAGTTTAATAATATTTTTAAAAGATTGGACCATATTGAAACCCTGATTAAGAATGAGGATGTCAAGAGGAAGGGGGCTATTAGCCATGATCTAATAAGGGGCGCGCGCTTTTTGAAAGATTTAGAAACTGTTAATAAAGGTATATTAAGCGAGGTGCAAAATGACCCCAGAAAAGTTACTACTGCAAACATTGTATCGAATAGCGCCAATGATGGGAGAAATTACACTTCAAAAACCCCCCAGCACACCCTGACAACAGTCACAGAACCAATATGCCCCAACACTATAGCCACTAATACGCTTAAGGATGCTCCCACCCTCCATGCCACAGGAAGGAAGGTACCTATTAACACTGCATCAGACAAGGGCCAAATAACTATCACAAGGCCAACAATGTACTCAGGGCCTGTCCTTAATTTGCCTCCCGATGCCTGCCCTTATGTAATAATTTTGGCAGGCGTACCTCAGTTAAGGGTGGGACAGAGCGAGACATGGATGCAGCTTAATAACAAATGCAAAGACTGGCTATCTAAACACAAAGGGGTAGGACCCAATATTATGAGAGAAATTTTGACCACACGACGGGTGAGCTGGGTTGGGCAACTACCAAAGAACATAGAAGGGGATTGTATTGTCATCAATTTTAGAAATCCCTCTACAGCTAAATTTATCCTTGGTAGTACTAATACGTGCTTCTCCCCACCTACTGACATAACCTCCTTGCCATTGGGTTACTTTTACAGACCTCATCATAGACCTCCCAGTCCCACTTTTTCACCTTTCCCCCTATATAATAGATATAGTGCCCTGTCTGACCTGGGCACTCTGGACTGACCACCAACTATCTTGTCAGATTCAGTAATTAGGAACTATTCTAAGATACCCGGGCCAGCAGGGGATTCTCCTATTAATTCAACTATAGTGATTGCTAACGATGATAAGGTGCCTAAGAACAATAGCCATGTTTTTACTCCGGTACCATCTACCAACAATCTGGCAATCCTAAGCTGGAATATAGCAGGTTTAAATGCTAAAGTTACAAATAGGGACTGGGTGGACTGGGTTTCTAAAATTGATATTTTAATGTTTCAAGAAACCTGGTGCACCACTCCTCTTCTTTTTGATGGTTTCTGTTGTTTTAATCAAACTGCTTCTACACCTGCTATAGGTAGACCTAGCGGGGGACTATCAACATGGGTCAAAATGGGTGCAGATGTCAAAATTGAACCATTGGAAACATACAATAGAAATTTCCAGGCATTGCTCTATATTAGCAGTGTTAGAATATGTTTAATACATTTTTATAACAATGATTTTAAAACACATCCCAATATGAATTTTATAAAGTTGTTTAATTTTATTGACGATATTACCGAAGGACAAAAGTGTGGTAAACTTGATGGGATATGTGTAGGAGGTGATTTTAATGCACACATCCACCGTCAAACTCCTCCCTGTAAAAGAGGTGAATAATTATCCAACCTTCTGGCCACGAGGGACTTAATTAATGCTATGGAAAAAGTAAACACCATGGAGAAAATCCGCCCCGTGGCCACTTACATCGGACATGGGAGTGCTTCCACAATTGACTATGTATTCATGAGCCCTACGCTCGTGGACCTTTTACTAGAGGCCTCAGTAGTCAGGTGTATATATAGCGACCATCACCCCATTCTATCCACTCTTAAACTTCCTCACAAAAAAGCCGAAGCGGAAAGAAATAGGGGCAAAAAACCTAGTCGCGTCGACAGATAGGCTAAGGGTGGTTTGGAAGGGTATTAACAATAAGGGGGTACTAGTCCGAGTTGTAAAATCTTATCCTGGACTAGTCTTCACCTGCCTGTCATCCGACCACCCTGACTATGCGATTGTGGAAGCATTCACTGAACTGTGCAAGACTATAAAGAAGGAGATATCCAAGCCAGTCTTAATTAATACTAACATCACCCCTAGATGGTTTGACAACTCTTGCTCTAGAGCAAACAGAGATCTGAGAGCTGCCTTAAAGACCGACCCACCAGATCAGTCTTTGGTGAGGACCCTGAGGTCTAGCTACAAACGTGCTTTAAGAACACGATCCGAAGAGCTCTTAAAAACCCATTGGGAATCACTCGTACGAACTGCAGCAACAAAGGATATTGCCGGGTTTTGGAGAGAGGTCAAGAACCTGAAATCATTTGGCTCCAATATTACTCCCATAACTTGTAGCATACCAGGGGACGTATGGGTGAAGCATTTCACAAATATTTACATGGCATCGACTCCTCCTATTGAAAATTGTCAATTATTTAAGTTCCCGTATATCTCAATAACGGAAGTAGAGGATGCAATTCTTCAAAGCGCAGGAAACAAAGCGCCAGGGCCTGATGGAGTATCTATTGATTTAATAAAATCAGAGCCTGACCTATGGTCCCCACTTTTGTGTAATGTTTTTAAAAATTTATCAAACACTTCACTGCCTGATTCTTGGTCCAATAGCACCATCGTACCAATTTTTAAAAAAGGGGACAGACTTGATCCTGGGAGTTACCGCCCGATATCATTAATTGATAATACATTGAAGATTTTGGGCAGGGTCATTTTTAATAAGATTAACATTTGGTCCGAAGAAAATAAAATTTTACACCCATGCCAGTTAGGCTTTAGAAGCAACGTAGGGACGGTTGAGCAGTGCTTGAACCTAAACTTAGTTTTAGATAAATACACTATAGCTAAAAAATCCCCACTTTACCTAGGTTTTATGGATCTAAGCTCTGCTTTTGATTTTGTCAACCGATCACGCCTATGGACAGCCTTGCTGAGATATGGTTTGGATGAATCCCTGGTCCATTTTCTGGCCCATTTACACAGTGATTTAAAAGCTTGTGTTCGTATTAATAACGATGGTGAAGTTTCGGGCGAGATTTTAATCGGCAGGGGTGTAAGACAAGGCTGTGTCTTGGCTCCCCTGCTTTTTATTTTATATATAAATGAACTAAGTACATCCTTGGACAAACTGACTACTGATGTTCCGCTCGTCAACGGCAAACCTCTCCCTGTATTGCTTTACGCCGACGATGCGGTACTTTTAGGCCGTACACCTAATGCACTTCGCACTTTAATATCAGGCTTTGTCTCCTATATGGCCGACCTTGACTTATGCACAAATTTAAAAAAATCTTATATAATGTCTTGTGGGCCAAAGAAACATAAAATCTGCCATATTACGTCAGGGAACAATGTTTTAAATAGCACTAGCACTTTCCCTTATTTAGGTCTGTTGTTTTCCGATTTCGGTTCCTGGCAACCTCATGTTGCCAGAGGGAGGAACAAACTGGGCAAAGCCATCAACTCTATAATTACTTTACGCCAACCAAAGCATACTGAAGTCATTCTATCACTTTTACAAATTTATAAAACCCAGTGCGTCCCCACAGGAACTTATGGTGCCGAGGTGTGGGGATACTCGAGTTGCACGAACATCCAGATAGAAGAAAATAAATTCTGTAGGAAGGTACTGGGGGAGTTATCTCGGCACCATCATACGTGTGCCATAGAGAATTGAATCTCCCATATATAGAGGACTTTATAAAATCTAGACCTGCTCTGTTTTGGTTAAAAATTTGGCGTAATCCAGCAGCCTCACTGACCCGTGACATAATTTTAGACTGCCTAAAAAGTGAGCGGGCAAAATATATTCCCTGGCTTAACGCGGTACAGATGAGCCTTCTAAGCGTAGAAATGGGGCATCTCTTCTCAGCACCCGAAACAATTGATCCATCACATAAGACCATAGTGAAAAGGGCCTTATTTGATCTGTATCGAGTGAATAGAGAAAAAACCGAATTTACAAAGCCAGTAATTATTGGGTACTTACAACTACAAATATTATGTACTAAGCCATCTAATATGCCCCAAGGCTACCTACGCAAGAAATTGGGCAGATGGAATCGGAGTCTGCTGTTTAGATTTAGGGATGGGAGTGTGGTAAACTTACTCTGCTTCCCCTTAGGTTACACTCATAATTTGGGGAACTTATTCTGCCCATGTAACCAGGGTGGAAAGCAAAGTTTGCTGCATTTTACATTGTTTTGTGGCTTTTATGTAAAATATACCAAACACTTTCTAATCCCTTATTTGAGAGCCAATGCCCTGACGGATTTTAATGAGGCTTTTAGAGTTTTACGGATGTTAAGTACTGACGATGTAATTTACAGAGTCAACCACTTTCTTCAATTTGCTGTCCGTTCTCGTGCCTCAATGAACACGACCTGAAGTGTGTCGATTATTCTGCCAATTTAACTTATTGTGTTTTGCACATTGGCTGTCCACTCACCCTAATGAATTTGGTCTGACAGCCTGTTTATTATTTTGCACATTGTATTCCTGTACATTGGGTGTACCATTAGATATGCTGCTTTAAGATTAGTTTTTATCAATGACTCAGGTTGTTTTATTACTTGTACACTGCATATTTGCACATTTGATGTATCTTAGACATGTTGTTTTCTTAAAACATGTTTTATTATTCATTGGGATGACTTTTTATGCATTTTAATGGATGCATTTTCTAGAAATTTCTGACATGTTTGATCTAGAACTATTTTTTGCACAATTTGCGTATTGATATCTGCACTTATTTGACTGTGTATAAGAATGCTTGGTGTATTTTGTATGTACTTTTATGGATGTTCTGTATATATCCGAATAAAGATCATTTGAATTGAAATTGAATTGATAGAAAGTTTTGTAGCGTTTGGCAAGGGGGCACAAAGAAATATGGATGGGCCTAAAATAGATTTGGACCTCAATGCATTTTAATAGACTTTTTTTATTGGACATAGTACCAAAGCGGTCAGTTGATTTTGATGGAATTTGGCAGGATTGAAGACTATGGTGTGCAGATGATCCTTTTTGTGGTTGTGACTAAAAAGTGTGAGTATTTTTAGAGTTATTAGCATTTTAAACTTAGTGATATCTGTTGGCACAGTAGTTTCTATGTAGAACCATGGTGCATAGCGATGACAAGTCATTATCTGATTGAATAATGACTGTCTTTACAAAAATTACAGACAGCCATGTTGTTTTAAGGTCACTTTGCTGGTGCTCTAGCTTAGGGCCTTAAATATAGGTAAATATTAGGTTTAATATGTTTTCTCTAACTATTACCACTTAATTTAAATGCTGGTAGGTATGGGGAACATAAATATATGTTTCTATGTATTTTTAAAAAATAATACAGAGTACCAAGCTACTACCTAGGTTACACCTGAGTTGTACCAAGGTACCTTAAAAAATAACAAGGGAAATATGTAGAAAACTTGAAAAACACTGTAATACAAAATATTGCACAAATATGGTGAACTACAGTGTATTTACAATTTTTTAAACATTTAAAAGTAGGAATTCTTCCTAATAACACGGTATATTCTAGGTAGTACCATGGTACTGTGTAAGTGTTAATATAATATATAGAAAAAAAAAACTATTACCACTTTTAAAACTTTTTAATATGTAGGGATTGAAAAACACACTTCCTATATTTTAGGCCCTAAGCCACAACACACCAAAAGTGTACACAAAAAATTATGCCTGTCTTTTTACATTTGTAAAGACAGACATTAGCCAATTATACACTGGCACCCAGTACTTCTAACTTACAGTGATTTACTGAGGCACAATAGGAAACTGGGAAACATTTTGGGATGCTATTGCATTAACCTTGCGTTACACATACTATCGCAAAGGACAATACTTAAATAACATTTACTAAACAATGCAAGGCCACCATGCATCGCTCTGTTTTGCTTCGAACATCTAGAGAAATTCAATGTAGCACAAGTCGCTGCCTTGCTATAATCTGAACACCATAACCTACAGTCCTCCAAAAATGTAACTTTAACTGTACGCCAATACACTGTACTGCACCACGCACTATTCCACTGTATACTACTCCAGTGTACACCACTCAACTGTACACAACTGCATTATGCACCTCCACTATACGCTATTCTACTCTATGACACCCCACTGTATGCCACTCACCACTGATTTGTTCTACTATATGCCACTCCACTCTATGACACACCAATGTATGCTATTTCACTGTATCCAACTTCACTCCACGCTACTCCACTGCACACCATTCCACTGTATGCCAACCCACTGTACATCACTCCATTCTATCCTATTCCCTTGGATGACAGTCCACTCTGCACCAATACATTATATACTACTCCACTCTACACCACTCCACTGAACGGTGCTCGTGTGTATGCCACTACACTGTACTAAACTCAACTTTACACTCTACGCTGCCAGACAATCCACAGTACACCACTCCATGGTATACAAGTCTGAGGTACTCTACTCAGTATACACGATTCTACTCTATACCTTGGCCCTCTACACTATTACACTATATGCCACTCCACTGCACGCTACTGGAATCTATGCTAATCCACTCTACAACAGGTTCTCTTGGTCTCTGAGCAGATGTGTGAGTGGGTATATGAGTGGTTATGTGAGAGTGTGTGTGAGTGGTTCTGTGAATGTGTTTATCTGTTTTTTTAATTGGGATCTGGATCTGTAGATCTGCATCAGATTAACATGGGGCCAAAAACTCAAACATTTTCGGACAACTCCTTGCCCATGAGGGGTCCCTCACAGTCCTCTCCATCTGTCCCAGCGGTCAGGATGCCTCTATTCTGATCCCTTATATCCAATTTACACTTTATTCCACCCCCCAGGAACTGATTTGCAACTTTTCTAGCAGGTTGTGTATAGCCAATCACAGCATTGCTGCTGGTACATCAATCAATCATGAGTTACCTGTGGGGCCCACTGTGGCTCTCCCCAGTTAGCCTAACTCTAGAATTTAGGCTGCCTTTTCTTTCAACACATTACAAAGGACGCTGTTTGTTTTTGTGCTACACTAATATTTTAGAAATAGGCTGCACATGTTTTTTGTTATTCCGCACTTCTTCCTGGGACTCAGCCTGGACATTTCGTTCAAGGTCAAAAAACATCATGTCCTGTTTTTTCCCTGTGGGGGGTCACTAACACATTCTAAAATTTAGACATAACAGAGAGACCCAGCTGCTGTTTTCTAACCTGACAACTCTTATCAAATAAGCCGAGACTTGCCATTTGGAAAACAGAGAGGAAGATAGCTAGCGGAGGGAAGGTCCCTGGATGAGCGCACCAGCTCTGCACAATCTGAGATGCAGACCAGTTTACAGCAAATGCCTGGTATAGGGCCTGGTACTTATTAATCCCAGTGAGCACTAATATATCATTGTGCTCACGTAGTGAGGCTAAGCGTAGGCAGATATATAGTTCACCATGATAGGGCTGTTCATTCTATACAGTTCATTAGTAATGCTAATTACACTGCTCAGTTGTATGTATCTTCTAATTCTAAGGTGGTGATCTGTTACCACGGTTCCCTGAGGGGACTAGAGTGTTGTGTTCAGGGGTGAAAACGTACTTATTACTCTGAGAAGGTTAGGAGGGTAGGTAAGGCACTAGTAGCTAATCAGGATATGGGCCCATAGGTACTGATATCGTATGGTGACTCAGTCCCTACATACTGACATTCTGTGATCCCAGGCATAGTTGTGTTTCCAAACAGAATCCCTGCAACAGACCTGTGCATCTAGATATGCATACATATTTTTTCTTTTATAGCTCCAAAACTACTGAACAGATTTACACCAAATTACAGAAAGCACTCTTCCTCGACAAGAGCTAGCTTCCTGCAACATTTGGTGTAATTCCATTCAGCGGTCCAGGCTGTAGTCGTGCCAATAATCCCTAAGGGAAATTGCATTGGGAACACACATTTTAGGACCCCCCCCTTTTTCTGACACCCTGCTTGCCAAATCACCCAAAATGTTTCAGACAGCAGCTGATGTGACTGGCATAATCCTTGAGATACGATGGTAATTCGTAGAAAAAACTGAAATTGTACAAGTTTCATCTAATGTTCACCACAAGGTTGGAAACACAACAGTAATTTTAAGACACGTGTTATTTTATCTCGTGAATATCTGTATAGGTTTTAGACTGATTTTAGCTTTTGCGAGAGTTGTAATAGGAATTTAATTCTAGTCTTAAAAATTTTAGGTAATTTATATGTTAATTGTGTTATGATTTGAATGTGCTTTTATGACTCAACTGTCGAATAAAGCTTGATTGATTGAGACTGGCATAATCATTTTAAAAATGTCGTTAAGCCACGTCAAACGGTGCCAAGATTATCAGGAAACCATAAAATGAATTTCCTATGGAAACTAAGGGTGTCATTAGAATGGCGGACAGACTAGAGTCCATCCGCCATCCTGGAGGAGACCAGGAGCATCCGCAATACATGCGGCAGTCCCGCACACCAAATCAGTATGCGACCGCCCCCATGATGGTCGCATCCTGCCATTTAACATAGCGGCAGGTGCTGCTGACTGCAGCACCCGCCGCAATGCCAAAGAGGCATGATGTGCATCTCACTGCACTATATGGCAGGCACCACACTGTGCCTGCCACGTAGTGCTGTGAAATGTAGGGAGTACCATGGCTACCCCCAGTGCACCCACACCTCCCCAACACAAGGGGGACCCGCAAGAGGCCCCTGTAACTAATCCCCATCAGCCTTTCCATGGAGGTCGCACCGCCATGAAAAGGCCAGCTGTAGCCAGCATCCTGATTTGGTGGACGGTACCCGCTAGGCACCTCCGCCATTTTGGGCTAACTGGTCTGTCCGCCAGGCAATCTGTGAGATTGCTGGTGGTGGTCCCGTGGCAGACGGTCTTTGTGTCCACCACGGTCCGAGTGCGATTCCCTCCACCATCGTAATGTGGCGGGGAAAAATCGCGATCCTATTGCGGAAGGACCGCCACCGCATGGTTGGCGGTGACTGGCCTTCCGCATTTGTAATCAGCCCCTAGGTACTGACTACAGCTACCTACTAGCGACCATCAGTAGCTATTAAATATATATATATCAAACTTTCCAAAAAAGAGGTTCATTGACCTGAGCTCTGTCATGGAATGTTTTGGGGTGATCCATTAAGCTGGGACTGAGAAAAGGGGGGGGGGGTACTCCCAAAACATGTTTTCACCATGCAATTTCTCATAGTAATTTTACACAGTGCTGCAGAAAAAAACCGCAGGATAGAATTACTCCAAAATAGGCAAAAAAAGCTCAACTTTTTCTCAGAAAGTGTGCTTTTTTTATTTGTGATTTGATGCATATCTATGCAGCAGACTTCGAGAAATTAAGGTTCAAAAGTTAGTGATATATTGACATTTGGTGCACTAGGAGCATTCTGATTGGCCAGGAGGACTTTTCTTCTATTGACTGCTTTGTTACAGCGAGATCGGTAGGGTCCCATGAGATCAAAGAATCTGATTGTCTTTCCGCAACATCAACAGAAATGTTGCCGCCGCAATTTTAAGGACTCAGGGACTCAGTCCCCTTGTCCTGAGTAACAGAAAAATAATAAGGTACGGAGGTAGGCTAGGACTACCCTGACTCCCTGTTGAGGGTCGCAGAATGACAATTTCTTTGTTTTTTCTGCGGGTCCCGTGGTACTCCAGTAAGATCCAGCAAGGCCTCCTTTGTGGTCTCGTGAGCCTCTCACAGGTTCAGGGCAGACCCATGTGAGGTACCGGGTAATACAGCAGAACCCCAAAACATAAGACAAATAAAATTAAAAAATGTGAGATGTGGAACCGTGGGAGATTGACTACTCACTGGAGTTGCCCTACAGCAGAGGTTGGGTGCAGGACCTGGAAACAGTCCAGGCCCTGCGGACAACTGTGGCCATGCACAGCTGGTCAAAGGGGCTTGGGCAACCTCCAGCCAGCCTCATGCCACACACGGCCTTCTGTCGTGCACAGTGGGGAGATGGCTACCCATGGTGGGTTAGGCGTAGGACCTAGCTGCAGGCCAGGCACTGCATATAGCCCTCTACTTTGCATGGTCAAAAGGTGTGCCGAGTGAAGCAGTTGAGTGAGTATGATTAAAAAAATGAAATTAACTGAAAAAAGACAAATGTAAAAGTGCCTCTATAGTTATAGTTATATATGGTAATAAGGCCTTACTTTACATTTTAAAAAAATCCTAGAAATTCACTGAAACAAATCCAAAAGTTCATGTGATGTCATAATTAGCTATGCTAACTATATCTTATTTTACATTTAAAAAACAAATTCACTGAAAAAGTGATGTTATAGTTAAGTATTCATCTTCAAATACTTTATTCTGTATTTTTCCAACCATAAAAGTACAAATCATGCATACAAATACAAATATGATGATTAAAAATACGAAATACAATAAAATACAATAAAATACACAAAAAGGCGCAAATTACAGAATCATCCTGTAAAAGAGTTTTTAAAATAGTAAAATGAAATGCTTGTGCTGGGTCTCGAGAGTAAGCTCAATAGGGCCCAAACCTGCAAATGTGACTGGGGTCATTACATATCCTGGAGTGAACTTGCATTAGGTAAAAATAAAAGACCTTTGTTTGTGAGAATAAGAACTACATACAGAAAAATACAGTTTGAAAACAGTGTCAAAATAGAAAAGAGCCATGAACAGGCATTGTTAATATCTTACTGTTGCTGTTTCTGCTGCTTTTGCCCCCGTTCTTTGGGTCTTGGGGCTAACACCAGCATTTTGCCGATTTTAAAGGGGGACCGGAGTTTCAGCAGACACACCAGACCACACAGCGCATCCTGGCATTCATAGAGCTACATCGCTTTATCACGGACTATAAGTCCCAGCGTCCCCAGCCCTACAACAGGTGCCACTGGTCAGAGAGAGGCGTGGCCATCACGCTTATAGCACTGCCTCTCCCACCGCGGCGGGGGACGTGCGCAGGCGGCGCCCGGGCCAAGGGTAGGCCCAACTGCGCCCGTCCACGGACGGACAAGGCAGGGCAGGGCCACCTCCCTAAGGACTTGGTTACCGGGACATCTGTAATTAAATGGTAACATTTGGGTAACATTACACTGTAGTATAATTCATACTGTACTCTTGCTTCGCTATTATCAATATGAGTAATCGAAAACTAGGAGTAGGTAAGGGTGTTGTAGGGACCCTTGACGCTTTTTTGCTGAGGGCAGAATCAGCTCTTATGAATGAGATTAAACTCACAGAGCGTAGATTATCCCTTGAATACCCTCCCACTAGACTTTCCTTGACCCCTGTACTCACTGATACGAGATCAAAGTCCATCCAAGAGGCACCCCCTATACGGAATAGATCGCCATTATGTACTGAACCTTAAGCAGTGACGGAATTTGCTTCCTCTTTCTTGTCTTCTAACTCAGAATGTAGCCCCGTCAGACCTAAAGTAACAACTAAGGGCCAGCAAGCCAATTTACGTTTGCATCATTCTGTTGATCCTCCACCCAAGAAAAAGAAGGATCGGGGACCGCAGAAACAGAGTAGGCCTGTCCAAAAAGTTCTAGCGGAAGAGATCGAGACTAGGGGTGGGTGGAATTTGCGAAAGCGACTTTCGCAAATTATCGTGAAAATGTTACAAATCTCCGCAAACACGCGGAAATACCGCGAAGATGCAAAAGTTTTTTTCCCCCCCGTTCGCGGTATTTTCTGCGTGGTCGCGGCTCGCCAACTTACCCATGCGGTTGCTCGCGGGCGCGGCCATCTTGTTTTCACTCTTCTCGCGGTGCATGATCGCGAGAAGAAAGACGTGATCGCGCGATGCATGACGTTACTGCGGGCACGAACTGTCGGGAGACAGCGCAAATGGCTACCAACAATCCAACATCTCGTGGAGAACGCGACCGGATCAGGAAAACTTGTCGGCGAACGTGGGGATTCAGGTAAGGCGATCGCGCGCGCGCGAGAATGTAATATTTTACAGCGCGAGCAAGAAACAAATTATCGCTAAGCTGCGGAATGCGGAAATTTTGACATTTTCGCGCTCTCCGCGGAACACGAAAATGTCAAATTATCGCAATTTCCGCGAGCGGAACGTAAATTTAGCCCAGGCCTAATCGAGACTCGCTGTAAGCGAAAAGGAGCCCAATGAGGGTCCCTCTAACGGTATCTCCCATACTGAGACAGAGAAGCCTTCCAACACCACACAACTGGGGAACTTTTGGGGTAGATTGGAAACAATGTTTACTGTATTATTGGAACCAATTCTGCTAAAATTAACAACGGTAGAAGCCAGGTTGATTAAGGTAGAAGAGATGGTAAGCTGCAAAGCATCTGCCCTACCAGATGTTAGTTTTCCGACAATTCATGCTACATCAAATAACAGGGGGAAGGGCAAGGGGGCTGGTCAACCTGAAAGTTCTTCTGCGAACAGACAGGTAAATAGGCAGGCCCACACCAGGAGCTCTTCTAATAACATCGTCCATAATACAGCCAACACCCTTAGTCATTCTGGGCCTCCTCCCCTCATAACAGGAACCCCCATAGTACAATCCAGCACTTCTGCTATTACAGAAAGAGGCCCTGATGGAAATAAGGAAGTGGAGAGAGATATTTATTCAAAAGACTACCGTGACAAGTCTCCCAATTCCTCCCAAAATCTAAATTTGCCACCAGAAGCGACCCCGTACACGGTCGTCCTGGCCAACGTACCTCCCCTGTCACATAATGCCTTCAAACATTGGTCGACCTTAAAGAATAAATCACTACATTTCTTAAGCTCAAGGTCTGGTATTAGTAACACCCTTTTCTCAGAATTCAAAATGGTACGGAGAATAGGGTGGGTGGGTACCTCAGCAAAAACTTTGCAGTGAGACTGTGTTGCTCTAACTTTTAGTTCACCAGCTTTGGTATATACAATCCTGGAGAGGGGAGGTAGTGGGTCTCTGAAATCCAATGACATCAACATCTTACCACTCGGGTTTTTCAACCAACCGCTCAAACATTATATATCACAATGGCGTGCACCTGTATGTGAAAACTTTATTGGTAACAGGGATCCCAGACATTTGGTCCCAGTGAGCAACCATTTTAATGTCTTGAGCTCACTGGAAGAGATTGATTGACTGGTCTCAGGGAAGTTTGGTCAGCCCAAAACCCTACCCGTCCGGTCCGAAGCTTGGGGCAATCAAGGTTTGGCTGAGGCAGGAAAGGTTGTTCCCCTCCCCACTTCCACTGGTAAAAGCCATACAGATGAGGATCTAGGGACAATAGTTCTGAAATCAGCAGTTTTAATGGATCCCGTGGGTTTTACAGATAATTCCCATCTATATAGTAATACACCTATGGAACCACCTTGAATAATAACCCCTACTAACACCCCCAGCGCTGGTAAACTACTTCTTTGTAACATCGCTTCATGGAACATTGCCTGTATTTCTTCCAAGTTTAATAATACTCTGTGGTGGGACTTCATCCTGCATTTCGAGGTTTTATGTTTTCAAGAAATCTGGTCAAGGGAGGCGACCCATATGAGTGGTTACATGACGTATCATACCCCAGTGATAGATGGTCTAAGTGGTAGGTAAAAAGGGTGGGCTGTGCACATACATATCATGCAGCTTAAAAGTGGAGATAATAATGATGTTTAAAAGTGATCCTGTCTACCAAATGGTCATACTGGATTTGGACACAAAACACTGTATAGTCCTGACCAACTTTTACAAAAATATCCCATCTGATAAAGTGGGAAATGTAGTAAAAGACATGATCAAATAGTTGAAATCTGCCTGTAAAATTAGGCAAAAGACTTGATGTTAATTCTGGCAGGGGATTTTAACTGTGCACTATAGACCAATGCTGATAACTTATGTTGTGTTTTGAATGAAGATGGGGCTTGCTCATCCCACTTTTGACATTCCGTGCTAAGAGAGCAATTTAATTAATTAATTTTCAGCCATAACTTGGGCTTTGTAAATAAATTATGTCAACCACCCATCCCCATGCCCTGGACATTTAATTGTAGGGGTTTTCACACCACCATAGATTACATTTTAACATCATGCAATTATGCGTATAGGTTGTACTCGTTTACTGTCTCAGATAATTCTCTCAGAGATCATTTCCCACTGTGTCTGTCAGTGATATTGCCCTCGAGTAGAGCAGCTAGACCCGATAAAAATGACCAGCTGTTAGAAAATATAGGGATTGGGAGATCGAATGGGTATTCCCTGCGTTGGGCTATGGTGGATCAGGAAGCAACAATAAAGACAGTGGTGGACAAATGTAGATCTGACATCGGGACTTGTTTGAATGAATCAGCTGCCCCAAATAAAATCTTAGCCTCATTCCAGGTGATATGCAACGCAATAAAAGAATCCCTCCTAAGATGTAATAGCAACAGCAGACACTCGAACGGATGGTTTGATACCAGGTGTACCCTGGCATACTCCTTTTAAAAAAAGGGAGTTACACAAAAATCCCAGAAACTTAGCTGATGTAAGGAGTGCTAGAGTGGAATATAAAAAAGCTATAAAGGCCAAAAAAACTACCCTGAAAAATGAGGCATGGGAGGTTTTACATAAGACCTCAATAACGAATGACAGTACAGCTTTTTGGAAGGTAGTTAAAGCTCCTTTCTTGTCAAGCGAGGCTGGTCCTTCCATTGAAATTGCAATCGCTGAGGAAGAATGGATCAAACACTTTTCTAGAGTATATGGTGGCGAGGGAAACCCCGACGTGACGTGTATTTTTGCTCAGGAGGACAGTAATTTGAAGTCCCCTCCTCACTACTCTGACTTGTTAGTTACTCTGGATGAGGTAGAGCGGGCCTTATCCTTAAGTCGGGGTGGCATGGCTCCTGGACCAGATGGGCTCCCCATAGATCTGTTAAAATCAAACATTTCTTTGTGGGGGCCCATTCTGGTCCAGGTAATTACCGCGAGCTGCAGCACCACTTTCCCATCAACTTGGGTAGAATCTACTATTGTACCTATCTTTAAAAAGGGGGACAAACAGGACCCTGGTTGTTACCGGCCAATCTCCTTGCTGGACGCAGCAACTAAAGTTATAGGTAGGTTAATCTTAGAACGCCTTCAGGACTGGGCAGAGGAGAACTCTGTCCTATCCGACCTTTAATACGGATTCTGAGCAGGATTGGGGACGGTGGAACAGGGCTTAAATCTGTCTATCCTGGTGGGAAAGTACACAAGGGCAAAGAAGGGGAACTTACAGCCGCTTTTGACTGTGTTGTCCACAGCAAACTTTGGTCTATTTTAAAAGTCATGGGGGTTGACGTTCAGATTATCGATTTTCTTAAGCGTTTTTATTGTGACGCCAAGGCGCGCGTCCGCTATGGACTGAGGGGCGAGCGTTCGACTGCATTTCCGATTAGGAGCGGAGTCAGGCAAGGCTGCATCCTGGCTCCGTTCCTTTTTAATCTCTATATCAACAGATTGGAGGAGGCCCTCCTGAAAGATAATCATGACTTTCCCCAAGTGGCAGGATGTCCAATTCCAGCCCTTCTTTACGCAGATGATGCGGTGCTAATGTCCCGTACACAAGTAGGTCTTCAGAGGTTGCTACTAGACAGTTTCTCCCATATTATGAAAGATCTTGGCTTAAGAGTAAACTCCTCTAAGAGCTTAATTATGCGTTGTGGCTCTGGTGTCAAGAAACCTAAAGATATGTTTGTGGCAGGACATAAGATTAGGGTAACCAAGAGGTTCTCATATTTGGGAATCCTTTTTGCTCATAATGATACTTGGGCACAAACTGTAGTAGAGAAAAAATTGGTACTCTTAAGAACAACATCTCCCCCTACTAACTTTGCCAGGAAACTGGGAGAAAGACCACCTGAGGAGCTTATTAAAATCTATAAGGCAAAGTGTGTCTCTTCAGTAGTGTATGGCGCAGAAGTTTTGGGGGTTTACTGATTTGCTGCCTATTCAACATATTGAAAATCATTTCCTAAGGTACATTTTATCTGTTCCCAACAGTACATCATCATGTACATGTCACGCGGAGCTGGGACTTCCCTTCATCTCTGATCTAATAAAGCTTGAGCCTGTGCTCTTATGGCACATGCTCTGGACTAAAGATGAGGCAAAATTGAACAGAGATATTTTACTAGATATTTTGAAACTAGAATGGGTCTTAAAGATCCCATGGATAAGGTACGTCCGCAACTGCTTACAAGATCTTGGTTACATAGACTGTTTTAATAACCCTAGAACTATTGGGACAATAACAAGAAAAGAATTACGAAAGGAGGGCCTCTTGTTGATGGACTCTATTAGAACGTCCTCTGAGATACTGAAACCAACAGTCGTGCACCACCAGTTGATTTTATCCACTTTTAGCCTTCAACGTTACTTGACTTTTGTACCCGGAGTATATGATAGGTTTTTATTAATTAGATTTAGGTTGGAGGTATTTCATAGACTAGTCACTTTACCCACAATGAATGACTGGACTCATAACCTTCGACCCGGTCCCTGTGATAATAACTCCAGCCAATCTACGATTCATGTGGTCTTTTTTTGTAGATTCTATACCCATGTAAGGAAAATGTACTTAGTACCAGTTTTAAAATTGTTTGGGCTCCGCCAATGTCGACATGCTCTTCTTGCACTGCAACACCTAGATAACGAGCATAGTGTTTTTAGAACTGTTTTTAGAATTTTCTGAAGGAAGTTTTGTGTCAAAGAAAAAGTATGTTTATTTAATCGATTCTAATCGGACAAAGGTTGCAATCTAATACTGTTTCTTAACTTTTTAACATATTATAGACTATATGTACATATGTAGGATACATTTTTACTCATGTACTGCTTGATATGGTTTTTTAATGTTTTTAATTTAATACTGTTTCTTAACTTTGTAACATACCATAGATTATGTGTACATTTGCGGGATATTTTTCAACTTATGTACTCATTGATATGTTTTTTTCATGCCTTTCTTATGTGCTTTTATGATTGTCTGATAATCAATCGAATAAAGCTTTCTTTGACTTTGAATAATTAAAGCACAAAGCTCCAGGCATTATCACTCCAAGGTAGGGGTTTAGGCCACTGCTTTACATCTGATACACCAACTCCAATAGAGATACTTGGGCACTGCACAGACTACAAATTTAGACTACGTACGCAGGAGCCGTAGGGCATCCTGATGCTATCTGCTGCAGAGTTGTTTACAAAAAGGGATAATCTAGGTTTTTCTGCGCAGAGCATAGAAAAGACAAAAGAAAATGCAATGTGCCAGGGATGCCTCAGTCTGCTTACATGTAGGACATATGGTGCCTATGCAAGAGCAGGGGTTCCAATTCGCTATGTTTGACAGTAGTGGGAGGGTGCCATATCGAATTTTGAGGTATATTTGTCTAGCCGCTGCCAGGTTTATGTAATCTAAAAAGGACTCAAAAGCTGTATCATTCCTAAAATCTAAAAAATTGCCAGTAAGAGACCCCTCTGGGACATTCCTTACTTCAGCAACATACATATTCTTCCAGAATGCCTTCTTCAGGGAGGCCCTAGAAAGTTCTTTCGTAGTAGGGAGCGAGGACAAATATTCTCCTAGACCAAGTTGTAATAAAATGTTTTTAACAAAGGTAAACCATTTGATTTTGCTAAACGCATCAGAGGAAACTACATCCCGGATGAAATTACAATAGACCTCCAGGTCTGATGAGTACTTGAGTGTTCACAAGCACAATAATGGTCCAAGTTGGGCCTTGTGAGTCATATGTTCTAAGCCCAGGTCTCGCTTTTGTGGAATCAAATGGGTATTTGTTGGGAGATTGGTTAAGGCTCTTATAAATGCATTCTCAGCCACCCCCAGTGGGCAAGGTTTTAGTTGCCCCAAACTTCAGCCCAATACAGTGCGCTACCTTCAGCCTTTGCTCGGTACACCTTTAGCGCAGGCAATATGCACTTGGCTTGCAAGGCCCTAAACAATCTTAAAATAGCATGAGAGTGCTGGGTAAGATTTAAACTACTTCTCTCAACCTGGGGTGGCCAAGACATTGATCTAGTTAGCTTGATACACAAGTAGAACCTCACTAGTGGTCTCTCTCTCAAAGTGATGAGTCTCTAAAATACTTATGCGGGCTCATGACCATAAACTTTGTTTTGGCATGATTGATCACCAGCCCGCTCTCACTGCAAAATGCTGTGAACCTGTCCACTACAAGTTGGAGACCGCTTCAAGTCTTTGATATCAGAAGGGTGTCATTAGCAAATAATAAAAATGGTATCTTGTGACCACCCAGTCAAGGGGCAACATTTTGGATATCCCCAAAATAAAGTGCCACATCATTCAAGTATAGAGAGAATAATGTCAGTGCAAGGACACACCCCTGTTGGGCGCATTTTTGCATAGGCATTTGGTCGGTGAGCTCCCCTCCCCTTCCCCTTCCCCATCTAACTTGAGCTTACGTTTTCATCATGTAGGCAAACTAGAACACCCAGCAGGTCATGTGGAGCGATGCCTTCTCATGTCGAGTGAGGGCCCTTTCTCATGTCGAGTCTGTCGGTTTCAAAGTACCCCTGTCGAAGTAGAACCCTACTGTGTCTCCCTTAATACTCACTCCCCTGGTCCCAATCTTGTATCTTCCACCAGAATTGATACAGGCAAAACCCCCAATATTCCTCAGTGGGAGTGCAAAAGTCTTTTATGCAATATTAGATCCCTGCCTAAGCATTCCACCGAGGTTTGAGTCCTTCTTTCCTCAGTGCAGCCTGAGCTTGGGTTTTTTACCGAAACATGGCTTAAACCTCATTTGGTCCCATCTATTCCCCTAGCCCTGCCTGAAGGCTATAGGCTCATCCGGATCCGTATGCCCAGACGTGGGTCCAGGGCTCACTGTGCCACTGGAATCAAGCAATCCTGGCAGAAGAGGGTTGAACCCCCGAAACCGTTCCTAGGATGCTTGTTTCCGGTCAAGGGAGGACCTGGCTTGACAGTTCGGGCTGGACTGTTCCCATGAGGCACAGGGTCAAGACTGATTTGCATATGGCCAGGCCTAAACTGAGGTGGCTTGGTGAGCAAAAGAATGATGGATTTAACCCAGATCTCTTGACTGGGGGTGAATGTTATGATTTGTTCTGCATTCCGTCCATCAATTGTATGTCTTTTGCTCATCCTGATGGACAGACAACTAAAAGTAGGTGGAGGAATTGCTATTGTACATAGAGACAGGGTTAAAGTTACCGCACTAGAACAATGTTGCAATTCCATTATGGAAGTTATGGTCTTTCGAATAGATTTCTCCTCCCAACTTAGCTGGAAGGGGGCCTTAGTCTATCGACCTCCAGGCCCTTTAGCCGAATTCTCACTGCAGCACACCGAACTAATAGCTCCCCATGTGATTTTGAGCAGCAATTTTTTTGCTGCTGGGTGATTTCAATATCCACAGTGAATGCACTTCTAATGCTGACACATCAACACTCCTGTCAGATCTCGCCCTCTTGGGCCTATCTAAGCTCAACAAAGGCCCTACCCATACAGCAGGCCACACATTGGACATTATTTCTTCAAACTCTCCTAGTGTTCTGTGTGCGCTTGCGCAGCAACTAACATGGTCATATCATACGTCCATTGAACTCTCCATTGAAGGCCTAAGGGAGATGAAGGGTCCTAACCCAGTCACCTATCACACCCGTAGACAATGGGAGAAAGTCACCCCGGAGTGCTTTCAAGCCTCATTTTCAGTGCCTTGGAACAGGTGATTCTGGGACATATGGTCCCCTGCAGTCACAGGATGTGAAGGCTCTCCCCTGAGTTCCAGGTCAAATAGTCGGGATGCAGCCCACAGCAGTGTCACAGATGTCAGGCCAGCGAAATGCACCCCAGCAGCAAGTTCCAACAAACACAGTGTGGGTCATCACAGCCCCTGAGCACCAATCTTCTGGGTATTCCAAGGCAAGCGGTAGTCACGCTCAGCTCCTTCAACCTTACTGGGGACAGTGCATGCAAGGCAACAATTTCCACATACCTCTGAGCTGGCCAGCAATGTTGATGGGCAGGTGGGCATCAGACAGTGTTCAAGCAGCCCGATATTAATCACTAACCCTGTGGGGTGCATGGCTCCTTTCAGCAAAATACTTTGGTGGCACCACTCTGGGTGGGCTGCATGCCGCAGGAAAATGGCACCCACAAGTCAATTCAGCTACTAGTCTAGCAGGTCAGAAGAAGTGGGGTGAATGGGGTCGAGTAAAAAACAGGCTGTGTGTGGTCAACCTTTCTGATCCGCTTGCCCCGGGAATGCATGGAGCAGCCGCGGTCAGCCACCTCTCCTACTGTGCTCAGAGCAGTCCAGCCGAGCTGCCGTCCTCCTCTCTAGCCACTCAGATGTAAGATGAGGCTGCCACAGGCATGCTACAGTTATCATTGCTCCCAGTGCCTTCACTGACACCAGAGGCAAATCTGTACAGTTCATGGCTGGCCTAAGTGGGCCTCCTCCACTTCTCAGAAACTCGATCTCCAGCCGCTGCTCACCACCCCCTTGATTCTTGTAAAACCTGTCCTGCCCTGCCAGCATTCTCTACCAGAAGTCCTGCATTTCAGAATATTATCATACTTAACATTAAAAAAAAACTTGGAAATTCACTGAAAAAAACAAAGGTTAAAGTAATGTTATAGTTAGACCTTGTAATAATATAAAAACTATTGTATTGAAACAGAAAATCAATGACCTTTACCAGTTTTAGATTACTGAGCTAACTATAACTTATGCCCCCGCTGTGCACTGCTTATTACCTCACATAGTACATCATTGATGACAAGTTTAATGACATCATTGAAGACATCTCAAATGACTTCACTCATGCCACTGTATAGTTATAGTTAGGTCAGAGTTCCATACGAAGGGCACTTCTTGTTCTCCTAAAAACGTTGGCACTGTTTGATGAATCTGCATGAAACTTTGCAAAAGGAAAGTTCATCCACCTCATCTCCTTTGTGATATGTTTTGTGCAGATCTATCAAGCAGGAGACAAGAAAAATGGGGTGTCCCAAAATATTGATTTCTCATGTCAATGCTCATAAGGAAGTTTGCTCTCTGATACAGAAAAAGTGGCTGAACGGAATTATACAAATTTGGAAAAAGGTTAAAACATTAATTAGAAAGTGTGCTTTTTGTAATTTGATATAAATCCATTCAGCAGTTTTTGGGGGAAATTTGCATTAAAAGAGGTGCTCAAGTTAGTTTTCATGTGATTTTAAAAGTTAATCATGCAGGAGTCCCACTGTAACAAAAATAAATAATAGCCCCCTCTAAGCTTTTTCTCCCCTTTTCCTTTCCTCTGCCTTTTCTTTTCCATGAGCACGGTATCAGTCCTGCACTACCAAGTGATTATATTGGCTTACAGCAACTCAGAAGAAAATGTTATAGCCACTGATGGAAGGTGGTTTACTAGTAGGTGCAGGTAGGTACCTACAGCTAGTTATAACACCACAATCACAAATAAGTTCCAGTCAAGTCTAAATAAATCAATGCTTTCTCAACCCTTGGTAGCTTGGCTCATGAGCAGTCAGATTTAACTTAGGAGACAGGTGTGTAAAACATTTAATTACACCAAAACAGTAATTAAGTGAAACACAACACACAATAAAAATTCAACACCAGTTTATAGAAATAGGAAATATTTTTAAGATTAAAATGACACCAAACTGACAAAAATCCAATATAGGGAACCAGAGATATTTTTAAAGATTAAAAGTAAAACAAGCATTAAAAAGCAAATAGCATTCAAAGGGTTAAAAAAGATCATGCTGTACTAGGACAAATGCAAGAGGTCAGGCCACCCCTGATGTAACACTTTTACACTTACTTCCACAAGTGTTTCCTAATGCAGGAAAGTGGTCCACAGCACAAGCTAAGGGGTCAGAAGGTCAGGTTTGCCTCCTGGGGTCTGGGACTACAACTCCCACAATGCATCTGGTCAATCCAAGTAAAATCCAGCTGAAGCTTGTCAGCTGGAGTTGTCCTTTTTGTTGATGGTGCAGGTAGCCCTTCCAGCACTTTTTTTTTACCTGTTTCTGATCAGGTGGTCTACTACCTATCATTTAGGCCAAAGTCCTTTTGTTGTGAAGCCTTGTGAGTGCAGCAGGTGCAGTTCTCTCTGTGCAGTCCAAGGGTCCAGCAGGGCAGTCCATCTTCTCCAGGTGTTTCTTTTGGGTCTTTGAGCATCGACAACACCAGACAAGGGTCCAGAAACTCTAATTTGCCTCTTGGAGGTTTTAGGACTACAATTTCCACAATGCACCTGGTCAAATTGTTTAAAGTCCAAGTGATGCGGTCCGCTGGGTGTCTTGATGGAGCTGATGCAGGTGACTTCATGAAGTTCTTTTGTACTTCTTGCTTTCAGTGAGTCTACTCCTTAATCCTTTTGCAGCCAGACAAAGTCATCTTTAATGAATCCCAAAGTATGCAGCAGGTGTAGTCTTTAGGAGTGCAGTCCTCTTGTCATGCAGTCCAGGGGTTGAGCAGGACAGTCCTTCCTCTCTTGATATTTCTAGGCAGGAATTTGAGTTGGTGGGCAGCTCTCCCATACTTATTCAGGTTTCTGGGCTGGCAAGAAGGGAGGTAACCCTAACCAATGGGGTACAGGGTGCCTCCCTCTGTGATGACAACGTCCTTAGAAGTGTGGCATATGGTTGTCCCAGAAAGCACTGTTGCACAAAAATCAAAATGGAGAAAATCTCTCCTGAAGGTTGAGGTCTGGGTCACCCAAACTGCAGGTGTGGCTAACGTTACCCTACATGCCCCTTCCAGCCCCTCTCCTAATTGAATTACAGAGGTTCCTATCTGGCTGGGGGTGCAGGAAATGGGGTAGGTATGATCCCCGTCCTCACTGTCTTTCTCCCTTTGAAGTCCAGTTTGGCTACCCAGTCCCCTTCCTATCCTGGCATCTGCTGCTGCATATCTCCTCCCACCAGATGTCTCCTTTATCTCAGCACAGGTCATTTCACACCTCACTTGGGAAACTTGTCTCAGGCTGTCAAAGGGTGGCCAATCAAAGGAGGCTGCTATAGGGCTGATTTTTTATAACTTTTAGAAATGCAGTTCAAACACTACTTTCCTGCAATAGTTATAACAAATCTAAACTTGACAGGTTATTAGATTTATTGGAACTGTTTTCTAACACATTGAATTCTTCTTTTAGCTCACTCCTGCCAAATGTTAGGCTTTAATAAAGTCCATTAAAGCCTATCCATGTTAGCCTATGGATCTAATGTACTACAATTGAGAAAAATTCAGTTGGCAGTTTTCCACCCACCAGGGCATATAAAACATATTTTATAATGTCCCTATCCCAGGGGGCACCTAGGGCAGACCTTAGGGGTAACGTACATGTAAAAATAGGTAGTTTAGCACTTTGGAAGTACTGCTAATTCCAAAATCTAATTTAGACATTGCTTTCTTTTAAAAGCAGCCTGCAAGTTTTTTGTACAAGGGACCCTGTTAAGTCGTGCTGACTTTACACATGCCCATAATTCACCACATACACTATTTCTCACACACGCTAGCATCATTCGCTATGTGCAATGACATTAGGTGCTGGACGGTATAGTACCCACTTTAAATGAACACCTGCTAGCCATACATACGATGGGCCATGGGCAGCATCTATTGCAGTGGCTGTATAAGGGCATCGGTGCACAACTGCGAGTCCCTATGACCTCCCTCCAGAACAAGTGGGAAATAGATCTCACTTGTCCCCTACAAGGCAAGGAAGTGGTGCGGAGCAGTGCTATACTTGCATCTGTGTGGTCACTGAAGGCTGACCGAAAATTAGTCCAGGTATTAACCCTTCAACAGCCTGCAGAGATGGTGTGAGAGGATAGCCATGATCACCACAATCCGGCATCTTGGCTTATGCATCATGCAAACAAACATGGACATTAATGTAAAATGGTGATTGTTGGGGTCACGCATCCAACAACCGCACACTAACTACATCACACTTTACCTACAATATAGAGTTATGGTGCCGAGTGTGCACATAAAACACATCCAAGTCAGTAGAGAACACACACCATGCCTTGGCACACACAATCTCTGCTGCAGACCAGGGGTGAGGTGAAGAGAGTGGCAGCAGCGGCTAGAGGGCCTTAAAAACGTGCCTGCATGCCTTTGCTCGTGCACTGATTGCCCCTTGCTTGAATGGCCGGCGCAACCCTAGAAACCAAGCCAAGAAATTAGCAACATACCACTGTACACTACTGAAAGAAAACTGAAACTTTCAACATGAACACAGTTTAAATATCTAAATAAAAATACAACTAAACAAAAAATATGCGCATAATAGCGAAATAAACAAACACAGAGGGGCAGAGTTACAAGTCCCTTGCGCCACTTTTGCGTCACTTTTCCCATGTTAAAAGTGATGCAAAAGTGGCGCAAGGGGCTTGTAAATCTGCCCCATACAATTTTAATAAGACGACCCATATTATATACATTTTAATATTTCAGCTGTTGCTGTTTTTCGTTTCAAACCAGAACTATGATCATTACAATACTCTTTTATCTATCTGTCTCTCTCCACCGACTTTTTAATTTTACATGCCAATTGTTCGGAAAATATGTGTATCTTTGGTATAAATTACAATGTTGATAAATTAGAAAACAAAAAATCAATGATGTTTTCGTGTAATGTACAATGATTTAGTTCTTATGTCTGAGGAATGCTTTGCGGCCATGGTCGGGGCAGTGCATTGTATTCAGTAGAACCTTGTGTACACGGCTAACAGGTTCCTCTGATTGCTCTTTGTGACTTACAGTACTTGTAATGGCTTGTAATGCGTGCTTGTCAGCAGGTTCCAAAAGCACAATGGTGTCTGATTGGTAGCCTGATGTTGTCGGGAGACAGGGACTAAGTGGATATCCAGCCTGTGCTGCTACTTTCGATTCAACGCAATAAATAGCAAAGTAAAGCAACGCATGGCTCTTTCTGAGTAGTCCATGTGTCGGTACATTATAGGTTTTAAGAAAATATTTAGTGCTGAATAATGCAAAATTGCGTCTAATCATTACATGTTTCTCGCTTGTCAAGTTTGGTGTACCACTTCAAACGCAAAATAACTTTGAGTACAAAGCTAATCTGCTTTTCTCAGAAAATCACGAAGTGTGTTCGATCTCCTGGTGGGGCAATTAATGAAAAAATATCTAAATGACAAGTTATGTAATATTATCCTTGATAGAAATATAACCTCAGAATTATGTCAAGACGCCAGCCTATTTGGAACAGTTTGAGCCCACCCAAATATTGTATGTCGCCTAGGACTTGAAGGCAGAAAGAGAAAGGGAAATGGGATGCAATTCAAAACCACAATCGCCTAAGCGTTCGCTTACGAACATACTAGGGGGGGGGGAAGAGAAAGTTGTCAAGTGGTTCAACAAATGTAGCAAAAGGGAAGCATTGAAGCCTATTCCTTTCCAAAGTTATATCAGTCGTAGCATCCGGTCAACATCCTGGTGGTTGATTCAGATGCTACACAATCCATGAATGCGCAAATTGTTCCTGGAAACATGGCAGGTGTGTTACCTTGCCTCTTGCTACCTATTTTGATAAATGTCCTGGGAAATCTTGTTTCTCCTTCGCTATGAATTTCCATGTATGTTTCTGCATTATCTTTATGTTCTAAATGTTAGTGTCGGGTTCAACATTTTTTATTTTTAGCTAAAATTGTTTTCCTATGGGTTTGTGTTGCACAGCTTTCCCTTACACAATAAGCTGGGCTAAAATGTTAACAAACGCTCATTCACTAAGAGGACAAGTAGGTAGTCACTCAGTAAAGAGCAAGCATTTTCCGTCTAGTGCACACCAGATAATGGACAACAGGCAAGCATTTCCAATATCCACAATTTCACATCTCCCACAGATCATGTCCCCATACATGATTATCGGAGAGCAACTGTGCGTCACAAACTCTATGGTCACTTACCACAATAAAGGGGTAATTGACTTCTGTTACAGAAGTTATTGTGATTCATCATCTTCCATCAGTTGTGTAAGTCTATGAGTAATAACCTAGTTAAAGAAAAAAACAGTATGTGAAACTACAAAGTTTCATTAAAGCATTTATGGGTGGTGTCTGTTAGATAATCTGCTTGATAGTCGTAGCACCAATTGCGAGCTCGGAAAACGGTGTTGTCCTTAGTGAATAGACTAGGCAATGTGTCCCTAAAGAGAAGAATCAAAACAGCGTTTCAAAATAGATTCAACAATATTGAATGGACTCAAGAAGGGGGTTCAAGATGAGTGTTTTACAAAAAACCCAAGAAAAAATGAAGTCAAAGGACATAGAAATAGATTGCCATGAAGTCTCTCGGGATTTACATAAATGCAGAATTAAGCAAAATATGAAAAATGAACCGTTAAGAGTACTCTACACAACGATCTGATGGATTTGGTAATGTGGATTTATCTCAGCAGCCATTAAAACATCACCAACAGCTTCTTGTCAGGTTCCAGCTCCAGTAGAACTTAGTACTATACGTAGCCCATACTATACCTAGATCATAACATCAACTGAGCCCAAAGTGTACAACAAATCAATGAACAAATGTACAGCATCCATAGAAGAAACACCAAAAGATCTGGATCACCCCCATATTACATTTTTTTATAGCAAATTTCACCATAGAATGTAATGGGAAATGCACACACAGATTGGTGTGAGCAAATATATCGACATTAAACAAATAAAAATTAAACATAATACAACATCATATAATACCACCATCCTAGCATTATCCTACAATAGAAATAATAATTTGCCCCTTCTGATGAAGTCATCGGATTTTGTCAGAGCAAACTAGTTACATGAAAAACACAAAGACTCACAATTGAATGCAATGTAGTGGGCAAGCAGGAAGAGCCTTTAAAATATTGAATGTTTCCCACGGAGTTCTTCAAATCATATGAAATAAACCGTGCACATTTTGCTGTGTGCAGTGTCAATGAGAAGATATAAACACACAAAAAATGTATTAAACAGATCCCATGTTATTTTAAAAAGGAGTTGAGGCTTGGTTAGTTTAAGCCAGAAAAATATATTTCTATACATCAAAACAACTTGGTTTCAATTGGAAATAACACATATTAATAAGCACATATAATTCTGATAAGGAAATAACTTCCAAAAAATTATTCCTTTTTTAATATACAGAATTGATAAGTTACCACCTCCAACCTGGACATCTAGTATCATAGTGCCTATTTTTAAGAAGGGTGACCGTTTACAACCATCATGCTACAGGCCTATCTCCCTCATTGACAATACTCTAAAGATTTTAGGGAGAGTACTGTATAATAAAATCCTGTTATGGGCCGAGGACAACCATATTCTAGAGAGTTGTCAGTTGGGTTTCCGCAATAAAGTGGGAACTGCGGAGCAATGCCTTAATCTGAACCTTATTTTGGGCAAGTACACCGTAGCACGTAATTGCCCAATTTATTTGGCCTTCATGGACTTATCCACCGCCTTTGACCTTGTCAATAGGTCATTACTCTGGAAGGCCTTATTAGTTTATGGCTTGGATGAATCGTTGGTACATTTTTTGGCCTATTTGCATAGGGATTTGAAGGCCTGTGTTAGGATTGGCTCCGGGGGTGAGGTTTCTGAGCCTGTTACAGTCAATAGAGGGGTCAGACAGGGATGTGTCCTAGCCCCCCTTTTATTTATAATATACATTAACGGCCTACACAAATATTTGGTCTCTTTAACCGGCGATGTCCTGCTTATAAAAGATAACCATCTCCCCGCACTGCTATATGCAGACGATGCGGTTCTTATGGGACGCACCGCAAACGCATTACGTATATTGGTGAATGGCTTTGTTGCACATATGGACTCCCTAGATCTGAAGACCAATTTTAAAAAGTCTTTTGTAATGTCTTGCGGCCCGAAGAGGCATCATATTGGCAGCATAGTAGTGGGGGCAGAAAGACTGGGGTCATCTGGCAGTTTCCCGTATTTGGGAGTGGTCTTTGCTGCGAACAACTCCTGGAGTGGGCATATTGCCCACGCCAGGAGTAAGTTCTCAAAGTCCATTAATTCCATTTTGAGCCTCCCCCGTCCAAAATTGACCGGGGCATTGCCTGCTATCTTAAAAATATACAAAACTCAATGCGTCCCGGTTGCTACTTATGGTGCTGAGGTTTGGGGCATTGCCAGATGCTCTGATATAACTACCGAGGAACACAGATTTTGTAGGAAACTTCTCTGTGTTCCCATTACTTCCCCACATTTTATATGCCATAGGGAATTGGGTTTGCATTTTATAGGGGATTTTATTCGTGCTCGTCCAGCCCTTTTTTGGCTGTCGATCTGGAAAAATCCCGCCGCTAAACTGACTAGGGATATCATTGAGGATTGTCTCCGCTGCGATAGGGGCATGACCATTCCCTGGCTATCAGGGGTGCATAGCATTCTTCGCAGCGCGAACCTTGAAGACATTTTCTTGAAACCCTCTACCACTAAGCACCCCACTAAATGTGAACTTAAAAAAGCACTTTACATGTTATTTGATGCCGAAAGGGTAGCAAGGGAGTCTTTGAAATCTAGTGTTTCTGGTTACTTAGCCTGTAATTTTATAATGCATCCCATACCCAGATATTTATCTCTTCCGTTGAGCCATTGGGAGCGTGGCCTTATATTTCGCCTTAGGGCAGGCACCATTAAACATGCACTTAGCTTCCCTTTATGGAATTTTAATGACCAATCTGTTGAGCCATGCCCTTGTGACTCCCAGAGTAGGCAAACAACTCTACATTTTTTATTCTTTTGTAAATTTTATATGAAGTATATTAAATGGTTTTTAACTCTGTATTTTAAAAAATCAAAACCAATTAGCCTGGAACTTGCATTTTCTATGATTTTGTCCCTGGATGATGATGAACTTGTCTTTCGTGTGAGCTCTTTTGTAAAAACTGCGGTTCGTGCCCGGTCTACAATGTCTTAAAGTTTAGATGGACTATTCCCCATGTGTAAACAGTATTTTATCTTATTGCATGATTTTATAATTGTTTCTTTTGCACTTTTATGGATTGTCAATGATCCGAATAAAGTTTTCATTGATTGATTGATTGATAAGTTGAAAACAAGAAACAAGAGGCATTTGGCAAAACAGGAACAGTTTGTTTAATTAAACAATATGGCCAGGAGCACAGTCACAGGCATGGAGTCTGAGGACTGTCTCAATTTACATTCTGTCGAACATGGATCTTCGTGGACAGTTCATTGAATGCAATACAATAGTTCAGACAATCCTTTTTTGGTAGCGAATGTGAATCTCTCTATTTGGAGCCATAAATTAATGTATTGGATGAAGAATCCAGGTGGACTTCGACCTTGCGTGGACACAATGTGGCCAGTGGGTATTGTGTCCAGATGTCTGGCTTGGGGAGTGCGTTATTACTGCGTGTACTGTGTGTGCTGTGTCCTGTGTAGCTGTGTTCCTAACTTCATTTGACATCTGACTTTATGGTGTTTTGGGAACGCGCACAACCCTACGGCCGTGTGTGCTATATTGGTGCCGAGCTCCCTGGACCATTCTGGTGTTGCTTCGCCTATCTGTGAGATATAGCTGGGATTTCCTGTTCATGCATTTGTTTGCTGGTTATGGGCCACCCCACCTGTGGCCTGTCAATTAATGACCTTGGGCCTGGGTCTCAGGGCTTGCCTAACTAAGTATTTCTGAGTATTTTGGCTGGACACAAACCCTCCACTGTCTATTACCTGATGTAAGCAGTTCTTGGATATTTACGGTTTAGAGCTGTCCCTTGTCAAGAGGGATCCTACAAGGAAACATCTGAGGTGGATTTAGATGCTGTGGCCGGTAGGGTTGGGAGTCCATAGATAATCCATGACTTTGCAATTTTTTTTCATCTTTCCTCACTCATTAAGGGTGCTCACCTCACTTATGTTACACTGTTATTTTGATATTGGTGCTTTTGTTCTGTAATTTGTGTGATATGGTGTGACCACTCTGTCACATCAATGTTGTAAAAGTGTGGAAAAATTAATTAATTCCTTGTAAAAAACAAAAAAAAAATGTGAACACCCAAAATCTCAACTGACATTGTAGGGTGGGTACCATTTAGCAAATTATTTACCAGGGGCAAATCGGGAACAAGCACATTCCTGCACATATCTTTGTAACCATAATCAACAAAGCCAATTCACTGGACAAGTTGAGGTGCACGAGAAGTGGGAGGTTTCAGTCACCACTGCCCCCAGGGATCTTCTTTGTCCTGGGTACAAGTGGGAACAGGTACAAGTTTCCAGGTCTCCTCACAGGTCTCAACAGCAGTTGCAGTGCTTCTTCTGTCTTCCACAGGTCCAGTAGTGATTGGTATAGGTTGCTCTAGGTGTCTTATTTATGTTTGACACTAGCCTGTGCATGGCTTTGACTCCTGGTCCTTTCCTAACCAATATCTGAAAAGTCCCCAGGGGTAATCCTGTCTGTATTTGCAGCGGCTCCTGTGTGCCTTATTGCAAACAATCCCACAGTGACTCTCTACGCCTAAATCCAAGATGGTAAAACCCTTCTCCCCTTGTGGAAAGCTTGCTTGCCCAACCCGGAGGTGTGGTCTAGAAATTAGCAACCCCTCCTCGGTGGTCATTTCAAACTCTGGGGACAGCTCTTCTCTCACTGGGACTGGTGCCTGACTAGGTCAACAAACGATGTGCCAACACAGGTGCCAACTAACATTTGCCTGTGACTGGGTAGGACCATTCCCAAGGCCTTTGTCTCAGATCTGGCAGCAAGTTCACACCTTATCAAGGGTACTATTCAGCTCCTGGCTGGCAGTAGGAGCCCACTAAATGGGCCACCAGTGACATTATGTAAGAACAAGGTAACTTTTTTAAAGGGCCTTTTCCAAAATATTTATCACAAATCTGACTACACTAGTGAATTGGGTTTATAATACATATTTTTAAAAGTCTAAGAATTAAAATTGTAGCATTTACCTAGCCAGAGATAATATTTTTAAATGTAGTATTACATCCCAGCTTTTAGGGCCTTTTCAGTGTAAGGAAACATTAAACATCCACATGACAAATGTTTAAATTCCACTCACCCTACACCATATGGGTAATAAGCCCTCCTTAAGGTTGACCTATTAATAATTTTGAAAGGAAAGTTTAGGCCTCTCAAAAGGGGTTATTTTGACAGGTCACATTGTCAGTTTTAAAACTGCACAGAGAAGCTATTGTGAGAGGCCAGCATTCATGTTTGCACTGTCACAGTAGGTCTAGCAGAATGGGTGCTGCTGCTAGTAACATTTATCTTAGAGGCCATCTGTGCCACGTACTATGGCCTTATAGGAAAGGTAAATATGCCAATTATGAGCATAGTCAATTTCACATGCAATGGGTCCTAGTTGGTAGAGTCCAGTGCAAACAAATAACACCATCAATCAAAACACATGGGGGTGAGAATGCAGTATATAATTATGGCTGTATCAAAATATATGATTATAAGGAAATAATATATTGCACATATTTAACATTAAGTGTATAGCTGAGTGAATCAAAAATTCTTTGAAAGCAAATAGGAAATCATTAGTTAGGGGACAATTTTGTCCCTCCTAGAGCACCCCCTCACATACTTACCAGCATTTTGATGAGAATGTCACAATAGCAGGGAATACCTTATGCACAAAATTGCTCTTATTTAGTTGTGCAGAATGTTCAGAAGTTTGCCTCAGTCCAAGTAGGATTTTCACCATGGGCCTGTAGGAAGGGAAGGGTGGATTTATATAGAAATCATAGTTTACAGAAAATAGAATGCACATTGTTTATTTTTGAATCACGATTTATACATTTTATGCACTATAAACATTACACTACTGCAGGATTAGGGACATAGGCATGCCATTAAAATATGTGAATAGTTTGCACACTTTCTTTTGCAAAAACCTGTTTCTTATTTTTGCATAAAGCTCAAGCTCTTAAATGTGACTAGCTGAAACGTAGTAATAATTTCAGCTTGTAGTTTACACAACTAAATAGCCGTCTTGTGTAACCTTTTCCCCTTGCATTATTTTCACTTCACCTTCTAATGCCTCTGACTCTATCCAGCATTGTAAACAAATGTCTTGCATGTCTTACGACCCTGCGTCTGTTTTCCCAAGTTTTGAACTTGCATATTTATTTTTCCACCGTAATGCATTGGTCTTGCGGTCTTGTTGGCTTTGTGTTATGTTCTTTTAGTTTCAGTGTTCTTAAGTTTTTGTAGTAGATGATCGTGCTGCAAGAGCTATTCGTTTTCTACGCAGAATATTAATGGATATAACATTGTATTCTTGAGGCATTTAGCGATTATTGTATTTGAATAGCATTGGGCCCTCGGATTAAACTACTGCTTAGTAAATTTTAAGCACCTACCATAATTTGAAGGACTTGGTGCTGACAAACATAGCTGGCAAGCGGCCCCTTGTCATGTGTGATGTCTTAGCCACTCCTAACTTTAGGTCAACATCAGTTACCATAATTTGTAAGCTGACACGCCTAATGGGAGAACTGAAACTGAAAGCTCCACACGGCAAAGTGTTGTTGACTAAAGTCACTTGCAATCTGTATCCATGAACTCTTCTAAAGAGAAAAAAGTGTAATGATCCATTCACAAAGCGAGGCTTGGCTTAAATGTAGGCAAGCATTGGCAATGCTAATGGGTCTGTCTTATGCATGCACTGTCAAGCCCAACTTTAAAATCCATGTAGGTTAATGACTGCCCTCCTCCTACCTGTGCTGCTGACAGAGAAAAACACCATAGATTATTGTGTTATCTAAGACACTTTAATACAATTATAATCTCAGGTGTGTGCTCCTGGAAGTTCAAAATTAGGCAGCTGGATAAACAAAATGATCACAGCTGTGTAGAGGGCAAGTACTTCTTTTTGTGGTAGTGAGGAAATATGAATTTTGTGATCAGTTATGTCCCCTATCGTAGACCCCAACGGCTCCATGTGCATGCTATATGTACATGTATGTTCCCTCCTGCTCCAGTTTTGAAGACGCAAATATATGTGCGTCCACCGTCAACATGTCCTCTTTCAGATCCGCCATGAATGGGTCAGATATTCCATTCCTAAGTATGAAAGGCCACCGACTTTATGTGGTTCACTTTCCTCATTTCACAGATTCAGGCGAGTAGGCCCGAATTCTGTCATCAAGCCTTTTCCTGCCTTCTGCCTCTGAAAGCTCCAGTCTGAGCCTGCATCTGTGACCATGAACTTTGTCTTACTCCTTGCGCGGCTAACGGTGCCTGATCCAGCCTGTCGCCTGCCAAAAACTGTATTTCACCTTCGAGATTATCTCCTTCGCTCCTCATCCGATGCATTCCTGTCTAGTAGTTTAGGTAAACATTCCTCCAGCTACCATGCAAAGGGGCCAGGCCTCGCTGTCCTCATGCAAGTAATTCATAGCCCCGTTACCATGGAATATTCCTACCCCCTCGCATCTAGTGTAGACACTTAGACGCTTGTACACGCACTAGCAGTCAGTATAGTCAGTATAGAATAAGATTCCATCCTAAGAGACCTTTCCTTTTGGATAACACAGTTCTTTAAACATAGGATATTAGATATGATTAGGGATTAGGTTGACATAACCCCAGACTTCTGTCTCCACACGTAGAGCTAAATGTCAAGTCCCCTTCACCCTCTAGTTGCACGTCAATCACACGTCATGCGGCTGCGTGCGCATCTTTGCCAAACATTTCTGCTGACATTGCAGGATTCTTTTATGGATCCACCCACTTGTGACATCATGTTTAATGACGTTTCTTGAATTACGCCCTCTATTAGCTACGTATGCACCTTTTATCAGCTGTTACGCCTCTTGCATCTGTTTCACTGTAATGTATTTTCTATAAAACTGCCTATCTGTCAATAATATATGCTCCCTTCCTTCCTGAACTTTCGTGGTGATGGAATAGAAGGCCCACAATTCGAATTGTCTTCCTTTTTATAGGAATAAAGCATTTTTAAACCTCTAATACCACGGATTCTGCCTCTTATATTTACTGAGTTATTCTTGATAGACTTTACCGCATAAAAAAATAGTACCGGTAACGAAATATTTACCACAGTAGCACACAACTTCTACCAAATAGAAACTCTCTAGTGTTTCTCACATAATTGGTGACAGCGGCACTATCAAGTCAGATCATAAAATGGGGTATATTTTGTACAGGTTTAACTTGGGTACCGGAACAAAAATTGGAAACAAACATTTGCACAGCTAATAGGTTTTGCTTTATTAGAACAATAAAGGAAAACCTATGACTTTTGCTAAATGTTTCAATGTTTTGGTACTGGTACCTAAGTTAAACCTGCACAAATGGTATGGTCTGGCCTGATAGTGCAGCTGCCGCCAATTATGTCAGCAACACTCAGACAGTAGCGGCTGCTACTGGACTGGGGTTGAAGGGAGGGAAGGAAGGAGGAAATAAAAAAAAAAGGACTTATTTATAACAGCCGCCCGCCGCCACCTCTCTTCCATCCTCATCATCTTCCTTCTTCCTGTCTAGGCCAGCAGCAGGAAGCACCCAGGCACAAAGGCTCCCCTGAGCGTTGTGATTGGTCTGAGCGCCATGGTTCACCGCTCAGACAGGGACAGTCATGTAATGCAGACAGTGCTGTAATGCAGCCTGGTAGAGAACATTCAACGTGCACATTAACTGTTTATTTATTTATTTTATAGTTTTATACAGCGCGAGCCAGACCCGTGAGAGTATCAGAGCGCTTTACAGGATTGAGGGGGAGGGGAATAAAGCATAAGGATGGGAGGGATCAGATTGGGAGAGAAAGGGATACAGGTGGAGCACACAGTTTAAAGTCCAAGCTACATGAGGGAGAAAATTGAAGCATGCAGATAAAAAAATACAAAAAGGTTTCCATATCCATGAGGTGCACCACATCTGAGGTCGAAGCTACATGTGGGATAAAAAATTAGAGCGGGTAGTTATAATATACAAGAAGGCGCGCAGTCTCAGCTCTTGGGGTGATGCCCAGGTGTCCAGAAAGATGTGTCATCCGTGGAGGCCGTGGCTAATGCCGAGGTGGAGGGTGGAACAAGTCTATGAGGTGATTGTAAAGTATTCATTAGATGAGGTGTTTTCCCATTAAGAAAGTTTTGGTCTCCTTCTTAAAGTGTGCCAAGGACGGAAGTCTTCTGATGGAGGGTGGGAGAGAGTTCCAGATTCTTGGAGCAGCCCCAGAGAAGACTCGATTGTAGGTTTTTTTCTTCCGGAAGCGTGCTGGCTGCAGTAGCAGGTTTTTGGCAGATCGGGATTTTCTGGCCTGTCCAGATTTCACAAGTTTTTGTGCAAGAAATGTAGGTGAATTCGTGTACAGAGCTTTGTGAGTTATGCAAGCCAGTTTAAATTGTATTCTGGCCTCCAAGGGAAGCCAGTTCAGAGCTTTGAGGTGGGGAGAGATGTGGTCAAATTTGTTTGAGCCCATTTAGAGTCTGGCGGCGGTGTTGAGGCAGGCTTTCAATGGGGCCAGAGAGTTCTTGGGTAGCTCTGCAAGAGTATAGCATCCATATTCAAGTCTGGAAATGACTAGGGCCTGGTTTGCCATTTTAAGGTCAGACACATCGAGGAAGGGTTTTACGTTTCTTAGGTAGCTCAAGTGGAATCTAGCCATTTTGGCCATCGCGTTTCTATGGCCGTGCATATTCAAGCTGCTGTCAAGGGTTATTCCCAGGGATTTTGCTGAGTCAACAATGGTAGGAGGGCAGTTTAGTGCAGTGATGTCTTGATCCATTACTGGATGTCTGGATTTGGTTTGGGTGGGGAGATCAGAAGGAATTCCGTTTTGTTTGCATTGAGTTTAAGCTGGTTGGCAGTGAGCCAGTGGACTGTCAGCTTCAGTGCCTCTTTTAGGGAGAAAATGTCCTCAGGGGAAGAGATTTTTATGTAGACCTGTGTATCGTCGGCGTACATAAGGTAGGAGATGTTGGCGGCACAAAGCACCTCGGTGAGAGGTTCAAGGTAAAGGTTGAAAAGGGTAGGGGAGAGGGTTGATCCTTGGGGGACTCCAACAGAAACTGGAGAAAACAGAAACTGTTTGTTCTGTACAAGAGAGCCGGCCAACCAGTTCATGTGCATAAGGGAATGCACACCACTCTTCCCCCTGCTCTGGCCAGCCCCCACCCTCCCCACCCGGCCACTGAGATAGGAAAAGAAAAGTATCATAACAATACGTTATTATAATTTTATTTTTCCTTTTGAGCAGTGGGGCTCCTCAGCCTTAGCGGATGAGCCACCACTGCACTCCAAGGTATGTGCATGCTTGTATTTGAAAGAATTAGCACATTAAAGACAAACCTAGGAACAACCAGTAGTACTGTAGCCCTGCGTATTATATGCACTAGCACTTTGACTTGGATTTCAGTAGCCACCGCAAAGTATCTAGGATGGGCGTGGTCGATTAGACAGAGATTGCTAGCCATTTGACTACTCTCTTGACCACGCAGAGACTGCTAGTCTTTTGACTATTCTCTGCTATGTTATTATCTTTTTCTGCATTTTATCTCCTGTATCATTTTTTAATTCATCTCCATTTAAAATATTCTATTTTTATAAACTTGTCATTGATAATAGAACAGTACGTTTTATCCAGGGTTATTACCCAAGTTAGAAAACTTTGCAAAGTATGTCTCGTATTTGATGCCTTGACTGGAATTTAATCTCCATTTTAAATTGTTCTATGTAATTGTTTATTGTAAAATTGTATCCTGCTTTTATGAATGAAATTCGAATAAAGCATACTTTGACTTGACAAACCCAATGGCTTTTTCTGCTTTCTTGATGTTTTTACACAGAAACTGCTGTCTAAGATGTTCGGGTGAGCTGAGTGCATGGTATTATTCCTACCCAATTTGGAGGCACTCAATTATGGCATCCTTTCATAGGAAATGGCTGAAATCTCTCATTCTTCGTAAGAAGCTTTCCACGCCATTGGCCCCATTTGCTTTATACTGAACAAATAGTGAACAAACAACTGACCCGCTACCTCGAGGAAAACAGCATCCTCGACCCATCCCAGTCTGGGTTCCGCAGCAACCACAGCGCTGAAAACGTGCTTATCGCCACCACCGATGACATCAGGACCCTGCTAGACAATGGAGAAACCGTGACCCTCATCCTCCTGGAGCTGTCAGCCACCTTCGACATGGTCTCCCACCGCACACTACGCACACGCCTCCACAACGCCGGGATCCAAGAGAAGGCCCTGGACTGGACCCCCTCCTTCCTCTACGGCAGAACACAGAGCGTCCGCCTCCCCACCTTCCGCTCCGAAGCCACCGAGATCATCTGCGGCATACCCCAGGGCTCATCCCTTAGCCCAACGCTGTTTAACATTAGGGGTGGGCGGATTTTGCGAAATCCACTTTCGCAAATTATCGCAAAAATGTAAAAAATTATCGCAAACATGCTGAAATATAGCGAAGATGCGGAAGTTTTTTTCTAGCATGTTCGCGAGATTTTCTGCATGGTTGCGGCTCGCCAACTTACCCATGTGGTTGCTCGCGGGCGCGGCCATCTTGTTTTCAGGTGTCTCGCGGTGCATGATCGCGAGAAGAAAGACGTGATCGCGCGACGCATGATGTCACTGCGGGCGCGAACTGTCGCGAGACAGCGCAAATGGCTAAAAACAATACAACATCTCATGGAGAACGCGACCGGATCAAGAAAACTTGTCGGTGAACGCAGGGATTCAGGTAAGGCGATCGCGCACGTGCGAGAATGTATTATTTTACAGCGCGAGCAAGAAACAAATTATCGCCAAGCTGCGGAATGCGGAAATGTTGACATTTTCGCGCTCTCCGCGGAACGCAAAAATGTCAAATTATCGCAATTTCCGCGAATGGAACTAAATTTTCGCCCAGGCCTATTTGACATCTACATGGCACCACTCGCCCACGTCGCCCGACTGCACGACCTCAACATCATCTCTTACACTGATGACACCCAGCTGATCCTCTCCCTCACCAAGGACCCCCACACCGCCAAAACCAACCTCCACGAAGGAATGAAGGCCGTCGCCGAATGGTTGAGGAACAGCCGGCTGAAGCTGAACTAAGACAAGACAGAGGTCCTCATCCTCCGATCCACCCCCTCAGCTTTGGACGACTCCTGGTGGCCGACCACACTGGGAACAGCTCCAACACCCACCGACCATGCATGCAACCTAGGGGTCATCCTCTACTCCCCCCTCTCCATGACTAAGTAGGTCAACGCCGTCTTCCTCCTGCTTCAACACCCTCCGCATGCCCCGCAAGATCTACAAGTGGATCCCCACCGAAACGAGAAGAACAGTCACCCAGGCCCTCATCAGCAGCAGCTTAGACTACGGAAACGCCCTCTACACAGGAGCCTCAGCCAAACTCCTGAAACGGCTTCAACGCATCCAGAACGCCTCTGCACGCCTGATCCTCGACATCCCTTGCCGTAGCCACATCACACACCACCTGAGAGACCTGCACTGGCTCCCCTTCAAGCTCCTCACCCACGCACACAAGGCACTCCACAACACTGGACCAGTATACCTTAACAGATGAATCAGCTTCTACACCCCCACCCGCCTGCTCCGCCGCCCTCGCAACAATCCCCCGCATCCGAAGAGTGACCTCCGGCAGCAGATCTTTCTCCCACCTCGCCGCCAAGACCTGGAACACCCTCCCCACCCACATACGGCAGACCCAAGACCTGCTGACCTTCAGAAGACTCCTCAAGACCTGGCTTTTCGAGTAGTAGCAGCATTCCCCACCCCCCAGCGCCTTGAGACCCTCACGGGTAAGTAGTGCGCTTTATAAATGCTATGATTGATTGAATTCACCCCAACTCTTACGAATCAGAACAGAAGCTCGCCGTTCATAATAACACTTACACATCAAACACATTCAGCAGAAGATGAACACTTTCACCTCTAAAATAAATACTATTTATTTAATCGTTGTTTGTACTGGTTTGTCTTCTTCCTTCTGCTACAGATGGGGCTGCTGCATACGTTTTTCACCACATGTATTTAGTGTCTTTTCAGCAAAGCCTCAGAAAAATGCCAGTGGCTTCTCCATGGGAAATGGGAAGTAAGCCTTTATTTGGCAGATTTATTAATTTTCGTTACGTGTACCTTGAGTGCCTATCATGAAACGTCATGCATTGAAGTGCCTCGCAATCAAAATGTATCAATAGTGGCATGTGGTGTTTGCGATGAACAGCTTGGGTCAGTGTATTTTCAATCATTTAGAAGCAGTTATTGGAAGTGCTCCCACGCTCTCCAGTATTTACATTTAAGTAATGAAAAAAGAAATCAATGCAAACATTGATGAGATGCCAACATATGTAAACGCTACGGGTTGAAGCAATATTAAGAAAGAGCCTAATATGTTTATTAAAAGAGAAGGTTGCAGTTAAGACCTTTTTGTTTTCACTAATTACTTTAGCACCATCTGCACGAAATTTGGAACCACTGAGCTGTCGAACTTGGGCTCTTCATTTCAATTTTCTTGCATATTAGTCAAGGAGGGCAGAGTTAATATGGATGACCTGCATGTAGCCTTCCTATTTTCATTTCCTAGCAGTCTTTGTTTCTGCTAGAGCACTAAAACGCCGCACATAATTACACATGGCATGAGGTATACATTGTTATCAATTCGTTTTGTACATATGTTCTGTAGTTTTTGAGATGTTTGCCTTACAAAAAATGCTAAGCAGATTCTGCATATTGTGACTGTCAGTTCATATATGATCTACGGATACATACTTTATTTAAAAAAATATTTTATTCTCAGTGGGAAAATTAGCATTTTCACCTGCTGTTCAGTTTGGGACCGGTGTATTCCAGAAGAGGTGTTTAATCTGATTGACTTGATGGAACAACACAACTATACTGCAGCAGACAATGTGCAATGTTTTGCTGATTCTATGGTGACTCTGGGAAAGCAATGATCCCAGGAAGCCTGTTGCACATTGACAGAAGGAAAGATATCTAGCTGAAATGGAAGGAAAATCATATTTTCAGTCATGGGATTCACACTATCTAAATTGAGAATAGAGAATTCCATGGATCCATGGTGGTATAGAGTAGGCCTGGGCTAAATTTCCGTTCCGCTCGCGGAAATTGCGATAATTTGACATTTTCGCGTTCCGTGGAGAGCGCGAAAATGTAAAAATTCCCGCATTCCGCAGTTTAGCGATAATTTGGTTCTTGCTCGCGCTGTAAAATAATACATTCTCGCGCGCGCGCGATCGCCTTACCTGAATCCCCGCGTTCGCCGACAAGTTTTCCCGATCCGGTCGCGTTCTCCACAAGATGTTGGATTGTTGGTAGCCATTTGCGCTGTCTCGCGACAGTTCGCAGTAACGTCATGCGTCGCGCGATCACGTCTTTCTTCTCGCGATCATGCACCGCGAGAAGAGTGAAAACAAGATGGCCGCGCCCGCAAGCAACCGCATGGGTAAGTTGGCGAGCCGCGAACACGCAGAAAATACCGCGAACGGGCGGGAAAAAAACTTCCGCATCTCCGCGATATTTCCGCGTGTTTGCGGAGATTTTAAACATTTTCGCGATAATTTGCGAAAGTCATTTTCGCAAATTCCGCCCACCCCTAGTATAGAGGCTTCCAGAAGTTATGGAGGGCACCATCTTTGATTTGCAAACTTAATTTTATATTTCTGTATATCTAAAAATTAGATACTGAAAAATAAGCCGTCAATGCTCAAATTAAAGTACAGGGCAAAGCTGAAGTGTCTGATGAGACTTACCAAAGGCTCTGTGTAACACATACAAGCAGCTCAGCGGCAGGACACAGACAGAACCGACGGTGTATGTTGAAAGGCTTTGTGCATTGCATGTTGGTTGTACCGGGTTGGGTGAAGGGAATGGTTGGAAACAAAATCCCGACTCACATCCCCCTGCAGCCAGGTGAGGCCATTTCCTCGAGCCATGGCTGTTTCCCACTTTCTTTGATTAGATCTTAATCATATGGAAGAAGGCGGTGTACAGAGCATTCAGGAAAAAGGAGGCTTGGCAGTAAAGATAGGAAATAAACAAACAGAAAAAAGTCTACTTTTTTTAGATGATCATCCTCATTGTGTTAAATTGGTGCATTATGTTATTTCTGTAGAAGGTATGTTGGCATTCCTAAAATCTTCAAAAAAGTCGTCTATTGTACATAGAGTAAAGAAGCACCTTAACTGCACTTTCTAAAGTTAGCCAGTAGAAACAGTGCAATGTTTTTAGGATAAACGTTATACAATTTTAAACCAGTGATAAAACACTCCTTTTGCTGGTGTGTCTATAGACAGTAAAAAGCATTTGCAATGCAATAGGTCTCGCATTTGCAAGGGTTTGAGCTATTGCCATTGTAAACGACAATGCCTTTTATTTATGTGTTTGGAAAAGCTGCATGTGGTGCATAAACACGCCCTTTGTACTTATAGTCCTATCTTACGAAAAGGAAGGCTGGCAGTAAAAGAGGCATAGTTACTGCCAGAGTTGCTTCTCGTAAACAACGACTGCAAGTACAAAGTGCATGTCTATGCACCGCTTGCAGGTTTTTAAAATACAAAAATACAAGGCATTGGTATTTACAATACCAATCCCTCAAACTCTCACAAATGCGAGACCTATAGCATAGCAAATGCTCGTTTTCTTACTGCGTAGTACAACCACCATATGTGGAAAACAACAATCATGCCAAGCCAGCTAGTCTTACAGGCATTCACAGATATACAAACCTACAATATGTTTCCTATATTGAGGTTTTGGAATGTTCCTTTTTTCAAAGCACAATAAAGATGAGGGGCTGTTGGTGGGAGTTGGTAGCTGTACACTGGTAAAGGAAGTCCGCCAGTCATTTATTCCTAAATGTTCCCTTATATCTCAAACCGTTGGCTCATGCAGCTAACCTCCACCAACCAATACAGAGCCAAGAAAGAAGAGCAACGGAGGAGTTAGCCAACGGCATGTAGCAGGCAGGATTACACGCCAGTATACTGCTTACTCCAGGTCTGTCTAGGCTCGACCTAAAAGATCTTTGACTGGCTTTTCACTCCGAGTTAAAGAGTGCTGAAACTGGCACTTTATTGTCAGAGAAGAACAAATCGGGGCTAATGTGGGCTGCATAAAGGCTCTCCGGGAGCCACAGCTCTTCTGCTCTTGCGCACCGTATAATAGCAGTTAATTGGGTGACAAGTATTGAAAACTTTGTCAACATTACCAGGGATTATCTTTCGCTCCTGAAGCCTGCCTCCAATTGGAAGGGGCCCTTTTAATCAGGCCAAGGGCTGTTCTCCAGTGCCTCTGTAAGAAGGCAAGAGATTGAGAACGAAAAGGGGAAAAAATCAACTCATAGCCAAGAACACATATTGCGAATGTCTGCTGTGTGTATATGTGCTGTGGTGTGTGTGCTGCTGCTGTATGTGCTGTGGTGTGTGTGTGCGTTTGTGCTGTGTGCCTTTGTATGCGTGTGTGTTGTGTGTTTTTATTTTGTGTGATGTGATTGTGTGTTGTGTCTACATGTGTGCACATTCTTGTTTTTTGTGGGTGTATTTGCTTTGTTTATGTTGTGCTTTGTGTGTGAGTGTGGATTGTGTGCGTGTGTGTGTGCGTAGCAGATTATATGGCCATACAAAATGATGTGGGGCTCCTCCTACCCCCACCTTCCTCTTCACCAGCATCGAGCTATGAGTAATGAACATCGACTAACTTTTGCTTCTTCTGCTCACAGGGCTCCGCCGCTGCCTCCCCTTTTGTGTGGGCATGACACAACTTTAAAACCCCCTTTCAGGCAACATGAATGCACTTCATTTTGTCCCAAAAAACTTTGTACTGATAGGGAGAAAAAAGGTGCGTTGTTTGGGAAGGAAGGGCAGACAATTGGGACAAAATCAAGAGCTTTCTGTTTCCATTATGAGCATGTCGCTACTTTATTCTCAGCTGTTTATACATTCCCAGCACAATGATGGCTCTTTGCAATAATATGCCTCCCATTTTACACTAGGCGCATTGAAAAAGCCCTCACATCATGACCATGGCAATAAAGTACTATAGAAATGTGGGTATAATGTCGATTTGCATTCGGCAAAAGCGCTCAAGGTAAACATACAGGCACAAAGAATATTTGGCTGATACGCGTTAATCATTCGCACGAGGAACACCAGAGTATGCCTGTGAAAGAAAAAAACGAAAAGCAGCCGACAATGATGATGAAAGCGGGCGCAGTGCTAGCCTTAAACTATAAAGCGCAGCACCCGTGTATATTTAAGATATGTGCATGGTGGCCCACGAAGCTGGCACTATGTTGTAAAAAAAAAAGAGAATAACATGAAACCGGGTGCAGCGCTTGGCGCTGTTGTGATAAAATACTGTAAGCACAAACAGAGTAAATAGTCCCAAACGAAAGACCTAGACACTTTACTGCATAACAAAACCGTAGTTGTTCGGTGCTGCTTCCAATACAACATAAGTGATGTATCAGAACAGCCAACCTATTCCGAGCCAAGAAAGAAAAGCAACGGAGGAGTTAGCCAACGGCAAGCAGCAGGTGGGATTACACGCCAGTATACTGCTTACTCCAGGTCTTGCGACAGCGCATGCGCTGTCTAGGCTCGACCTAAAAAGGATCAGGAAACATAAGCCCATAAGAATAGCAATGCTGAATCACTGTAAAAGTAGAGTACTCTAAAATTAAAATGTACAATGATTTGTGGGTGCATCCCGCTAATATGACATCATAGAATTTGTGTGTCAAACTTGGGAACACTAATGTGACCTGATACTGTGGAGCACTAAATTATTGTACACCATTCAATATTTTTGTGGCTATAGAAAAAATCTAGTTCATGATTTGGTGCTGAGGAAGGCTAAGATGAACTTGATTACAACACTGAAAGCAATAGAAAGGGTCGTCTCAGTCTTAATGAGATGCAATAGTTCATGGGTAGCTAGGATATAGAAGTTTAACCTCTTGGGTGAAATGGACGTAAGCTGTCCATTCACAGCATAATCACATGACGCTTTGGGTGGATAGGCCACATCCAAGCACAGAGGGCTAGAAATGCTTTTTTGTGTTCACACCTGAAAGATAACTTTTAAAGCCCCCCACCTCAGGTGACAAGGGAAAAGCTTTCTATTTTATGGCTATCAGCCCACCATATACGCTGACATAATCAAAGGTGAAACAGAAGTGTTGCATGCGTCTACCACAACCATTTGTTAACTGGATCAGACTGCTGTTTATCACCCCACTGGAAAGATGCGATGTTATTGGGAAGGTCTCATAATCAATACATTTCTCTAATAGAACTGTGCAAAGATGGCTGCGTTATCCTATTCTAATTACTGTTGAACCTGTGCCAAATTTCTGCAACATCACTCAGAGCATGCCCTCAGATTCAGATATCTGCAAATCCAAATTTTGCTTAATAAGAATGATATGGCATGCTAACTGAGAGATTCCCAGAAAAGTCAAACCTGGCCCTCAGCGAGTACATACATTCTAGTGTACTATCTGTATTGAAGCTAAATTGTGGGAAGTCAGTCATATTCCTTCTTACTCTAAATACTAACCCATTCACAACTGATTTCCCTTGCGATTGGGGCAATGGGCTAGTTAAATATTCAGCCATCTGGGTTAGTCAAAAAAAGGATACGATAATCAGGAAAAACTACAGTGTTGTTATCTGCAAATATTGCTGCTCACACACTGGCACCCTCTCGTTGAACAGTAGATTATGTCTTATTCATTTTAGTTACCTTGACCAGTGGTGGCCACCATAAATGAAGGGTGGTTGGGGAAGGTGGGGTTGCGGGAGGGAGGAATTGAATATATTTAAAAAACGTACTTTTTGCTGCTGTTCGCTCCAGCGTCGCATCTCCTCGTGCTTCCTCTTCTCTGCCTGTCGGCTGGTCCCAGTAGTCCCTGGGTCAGATTCCCTGTCCAATCCCTGCACTGCAGAGCAGTATGGGGATTGGTTTGAGCAGGCAGAAAAGATGCCTTGCTCAGACCAGGGAGTCTGTGGGGTTTCTCCAGCCCAGCTGCATTGAGTAGTTGTGTTTTCGTTGGCCTGAGATGGCCGGCCAAAACACATATGGGCACTCAGGGAGTGGAGTGCACTAGCACTCCTCCTCCCCCCTCCCATACCTTGGCCTGCCCTTCCCAACAGCTCTGGCTAAAAACCGGCAAATGTAAATTAATATGATACAAGAACATTGCTTTAATTAACATTTGCTGGCTCTGAGTCAGGCAGTGAGGCAACGCTCCTCCACCATTGCGTAGGAGCAGCCTCTGACCATGTCAAAATATACCTCACACGTCTTCCTGTATCAAAAAGGGCTCCGCTTCAGGACTTCAGCTGTGAGAGATGAAGCGTTTCAGATGTTGGGTTTCTGTGTCTGTCAGAGCCATGCCCTCATATGCACAAACCTTGGCAGAAAACAACACATTCCTTGGAAAAAAAAGGACTGGAGGGCATGCCAGCCTTACTCTGCAAGTAGCATTGCGATGTTGGGTTACAATAATGTCTAGGGCAAACAGAAAATTCACAGCTCTAGCATTACTTCTTAATGCTGTTTAATTGTGTAGTTGCAGAAGACTGGGGTAAAGGATACAGGTCGGCCCCCAAGCACACATTTGGATGGAAGAGGCACCAATGGCAAGGGGATATTTTCCCTGTTCCAGTGGTACAATTTCCGAATGGATTCCTGCTTGAGGATCACCACAGAAGAACAATCCCCAAACAGGGAGGAACCCCTTGACACCAGGGATTTTTGTAAGGGTGGGGTGGCTTCTAGGCATGGCAATTACCTTACTCTGAACTGAGGACCATGTCATTCTTTCTGCTTCCCTGGGCGTTCAAGCCCTTATCAGTCTACCCTAGGGTAAAAGAGTGCCCCAGATACTGGTGGACATTAGTGCTTTAAAAAAAAAAGAAATGGGTAGATGTTAACTCCACTTTGTGCCTGGCATTTGATGCAACTTTTTTTCTGGAGTGCATTGGGTTCCTGCTAATCAGGCCCCCATTGCCAGTGTTCTTTCCCTAAAACAAGGTAACTGGCCAATTGATCACCAATTGACCAGGCCTTTAGCATCTCTGTAAGTAAGTTGTACCCCTGGTATCTAGGGCATAGCTACTAAAGAGGGTCCCTAGGAGCTGTAGCATATCTTGTGCCACTCTAAGAGACCAAGCACCAAACTCATGCAGACTGCCACTGCAGGCTGCATGCAAGGTGCTCTAAAAAAGGAAAACACAACATCACAGGTCCTCTAACACCTCATGTAATATTTGTAAGTCACCCCTACAGCAGACCTTACAGCCCTAAAGCAGGGTGCATTATTTTACATGTGAGGACATATCTGCATGAGCAGATATGCTCCTGTGCTGGCCAGACATCACTGACAGTGCAAGTGAACAGGGAAGCCATCTTAACAGACACAACAGTCCCAGACCTTCTCAGGGGACATGGAGTCGGTTAGTAACTCAGTTCTTATGTAAAAAACAAAAACACCTTATACATCCTTGTCCATTTTACTTATAAAAAGGAAAAGTACTTTAATTATTTACACACTACTCAATACTGCATCTGCAAATATGTACAAGTTTACAGGTGGAAATACCTCTGGCGGCACCCTCCAACAGTCTACACTAGAGAAAGTCCTGAACTCTTATGTACCCCTCAAATAGTTTACACACAAAAAATTGATTTAGTCATTAGAACTCAGGGCTACTGGCCTTGTTGGTGTGCCACCACAACAATAAAATCAAAGCTGTATCAAAAAGAAAATGCAGCAGGCACTAGAACCTTTGAGAATCGTACCTTCTTAAAATGACAATCCAAATAATTCACTATTTACTTTGGTATTGTTAATAAAACATTTAAAATCTTTTACTTTTACACATGCTGCAATGCCTCATGAAACCAAACAAGATGGCCTATGCACCATTGAGCAGTCGGGCTAAAAGCCTCATCTCTATAAGTGCTTGAAATGTCTTCAAAGACTTCCCCAGGTCAGTCTTTCTTCTGGTGGTGACTTTCCTCTCAGGGGGTTAAGGCACTACTGGCATACCCCAAACACAGCAGAATCCCAATTGGTAGTGCCACTGCAGCTTTCCCTGAGCATGACAGAACATCTCCTAGGGAGTATCACCGCCTTCTTTTGGGCAACACAAAGCAAAAAAATATATTTCTGAGTTCCTTAGAGGCTTTCCGGGTGCTCATTTCCCACCCGAAAATGATTTGTCCTAAGGCTTCCTCACATCACAAGAAGGGAAAAACAATGTTTTTTGTTTTCTTTTTTCTTTTAGTAATCATACTGACAGGCACTCTTGTCTTTTTCTACTCCAGTTGCCCCATTCCCCTCTGAGGGGCAACTAGGTTGGCTATGATTGAGGGCGAACAGGAACCACCCTCATGAGTCATGGCCAGCTCCCTCCACCAGACACAGATTTTGTATAGCAGCACCTATATGGCACCCTCTGGCTCCTGTCCATGCTCTCTGACAGGTGGGAAAGAAAGTGCACTGCCTCTCCTATCCTGCCCATGGTCAGTGTAGGCAGAGGTTGATGTCCTTGTTACCTCCTGCTCCCCCAAACTAGGGCAAGGGGAATAGGGGAGGGCACTCAGCGATTCTTCTGGTGCTCTGGTTCAGCATTGGAATGGGGAATGTTTCAGATTGTAATGGTGCACATTTCTGTTTGGGGGTTTCTGAGGAGATGAGGGGCGCCTGGGACAAAGTAGAAAAAATATAAGGAGGACACCACATGCAATACAGTCATCAGGATGGTTCTTGTCAGGCCTCTTGGCATCTAAAATTAATTCTCTTTAGGAGCTGGATTTGTAACTACTCTCCCTCTTGTGAGAGAAAGCTCAGGTCCTAAATCCAACCATTTATTGCCTCATTAAGGATCTGTTCTCTGTCTAGCCTCCTGGTTCTTTCACCAGGGTTATTCTTACGCAGTACTCCACAACCATACAGCACTGAACCATGCCTCCTGTAGCCACAAGAATCCACGGCCTACTTTGGCAACTTGCATGGTACATGTGGCAGCTCGAGCTGTTTCTTTTTGGAGGTTGTATATTTCGAGGACCAGCAGCATGCATGGAACCGGGAGGCCATGGGGCTCCCCTGTGGCCCCCAATCAATGATTGGTGGTAACCTTGGCGGGGGCCAGGGACCCCATCTCTAAGTAATGTGGGCCCAAGGGAATGGGGTCCATGGGGTTGAATATGGCTCGGGACGGTAGCGCCACAGCCCCCTCACCTTTAAGATAATTAGTGGCCCAAATCCTATTGAGCTTGGTGAGGGGGACACATGGCCCCCCTCCACTCCAATAAAAAAGCAGTGGGAGATGAGGAAGGTTAAAGTAAATTTATAGTTAGGATGCATATGTCAGTTAACTTGCAGCATTAAAGTTTTGAACAAAGAAATCACAGTCACCAGTTAGTTTGCATAGCCAACTATAACTTGCGCCCCTCCATGTGATGCTTATGAGCTCATAAATTACATTATTCATGTCATGTTCTATGACATCATTTATGACATCACTGATGACATTTCAAATGACATCACTGATATCATCGAAGCTGCTTTTGCACACATTGCCCTATAAACTAGTCTAGCATTAGGGGCCTTAAAGTAAGGACAAAATGGCTCAAAATAATATGAAGCATCATTGATGCCATCACAGATACAACTCCCTTGGCTTGTAGAAAGCATGGGTTACGCACAAAATGAACACTATACCATACACTTCATGGGTAGCCTAGTTCAAATTAACAGTCAACCACAGATATATGGGAAGCCCTTATTACAAACGGTGTTTAGTCTCCATTCAATTGTTCAGAAAAAGCCAAGTCCCTCAAGATACACAATGTCTCTTCCAAAATTAATAACCTACCATTGACATCCTTTATCTGCATAAAACGTCACACAGTCACCAAACCTACATTGAGCAATGAAGTGGATATTTGTAGAAACGTTGGTACTGTAAACTCTGTTTACTCTATGTAGAGAATTTGCTCTCTGTAGCACACTTTTTGTGACAGTGAAACTCTCATGAGAAACACACCACAGAGTATTAACAAGTATCTACTACAAACAATGTACACTCTGTGCAAAACCTGTCCAAAGAAACACTATTCGCTTAAAAAAACCAATGACTAAAGGTGCTAAAGGTCAGACTACCTGCAGCATCCATACTGGGAGGAAAACGTTTCAGATACACAATCTTCTAATGTTAAACTAGAACAAGTACAGAGGTTATTATCTGTTGCACACACCCTTCTATGTTATGTAGAATGTGTCCTGCGGAGGCAATTCTGTCTAATAACTCAAGGCTGCTTACAATACTTAAGGTCTTATTTATCAAGGTTTTACATCATGCTTGCACCACACAAACAGGGCAAGGGCGACATAAAACTTAAGTGAGGTTTATCAAGCCACACAAGGCCACCTTATGTGGCACTGCAGAGCATGATCAATCTAGAGTAACGCAAGGCAGTGCAAGATAGCACAAATCACTGCCCTGCGTTACTCTGTGGCAGGGAGGTGTTCCATTGGTGGATCGTGGGTGACTACAACACATGTGTACCCTTTCCCTGTCATGCAGCACAGCAAAATGGCTTTTTATACTGCACTGTGCTGTGCAGTGTGAAAGGAAGATAAATCTGTCCCCTAGTATCTACTACGTAGAATATTTGCCCTGTTTGAAACTTTTCCTGTAGAGCTAAAAAAGATGCGTGGAACACACTGGAAAGAACTCATCAACTCTCATCTGCCCACAAAGGTAATCTTCAATACAAAGATTTATAACATGTTCAATACGTCTACACATCTAAGATTCATTAGAAGCACATTTGTTTTTTTTAACCCTTACACCCAGCACATGGTCACAGACCATACAAAATTAGGTAGAAAGGTAATACAGTAGCTACCCTACTATAAAACAAACTAACACACTCATTGGATGATGTTGTCAGTGATATCAAAAATGATGTCATAGAGCATGTCATGAATGATGTAATATGTGAGGTCATAAGTAGTGTATTGTGTGGGTGCAAGCTATAGTTACCTGATACCGAACTGGATAAACTGACCCAAGACCCTGCACTCTCAACCTACTGGAGTCAGTTTTAACCTACTGACAAAAATTACATCCGATTCAATTTTGGATAGCGGGGAGAAAAATAAGTACTTCACACCATAAGTAGACATTTCCTCTGTTTTTATATATTCTTTTAGAAAAATACAAGTTCAAAAAGTGAAAAATAGCAAAATGCAATATATATATATATATATATATATATATATATATATATATATATATATATATATATATATGTGATAGCATAGCATAGCTTGACCTAAATTATAAAACTGTAATTGTCAAGGTACTGTAATTACCAAAAATTGCACAATGCAAAATTACATTTGATAGCAAAGATTGACATTAATCATAAACCTGTAATTGTCAATATTCTGTAGTGGCCAACACTTGTTTCACAGGCTTCTGGCTCCGTTTCTTCAGGGCTAACAAAGGAGGAAGGAAAGAACACCATAAATGAAAATGAACAGAAAGATCAAAATAAGTCAAGGACTAACATAGATCCCAAGAAAACAGTGTAAGAAAACATAGTTTCAAAATCACTGAGAGTATTCTCTAGGCCCAGGTTTCAGCAGTGTTTAGACCTTATCTCTGGATCCTCCCTATACTCAGTAAATTTCAGTATCCTCTCTACCACAAATCTCAAGTAACAGTGGTCAGGCTCTGCTAACTATGACTTGTTAATTTCAGTTTTTTTAGTCCTATTGACCTAACTATAATGTAACCTTAATCTTAGCTTTTTTTCAGTATATATATATATATATATATATATATATATATATATATATATATATATATATATATATATATATATATATATATATATATTACCTATTGGCAGTCGCCAGTAGGTAGTTATAGTTAGGACCTATTTTCCATAGGAAATCCGCAACATTCTATTAAGAATAACGTTGGCGCCGATTGATGAATCTTCGCAAAAATTTCCAAACTTTTGGCCAGCTCTGGTCCGCTCCTATCCTGAAACTTTCACGGTGATTCGGGGGGTCCCAAAACGCGTTTTCCCCATGCATTTTCCCATAGGACCTGTTGACGCAGCTACAGCCCGAACTGCTGAACGGAATTACACCAAATTTGGCAAAGAGGTAGTCCTCAGTTCAGACTCGTGCCTTTTGCTTAAATGGTGTAAATCCGTTCAGTAGTTCCTGAGAAAATTAGAGTTAAAAAGATAGATATATCTGGGCGGAGCTTAACCACACATCTCATCGTGAGATCTGATTGGCTGTCAGTACTTCATCCAAGTAGTGTTCGCAGCCATCTTGGGACCAATATACATGATAGCACCTCATTAAAAAGCATTGCAGTTAATAGAAGGTTTTAAGACTTTAGTTACATTATAAATCATTTGTTGATGGTACCATAATCATTTTAGGAATTGTGGTGTGTTCTAAGGTGATTTTACCATGTGAAAAAGCCTTCTGCTGTGATATCATGAATCATGTTTGAGAGAAAACTATTTTCTCACGCTTTTCCCACAGAGGTTTGGAAGGTTCTATAAGCTAAACTGAGAGCATATTTTCAGTAAATTCACATTATCTTTCTCAGTCATGTGAGAATGAAGTCTGACAGTCTCAATAAAACATGTACATCCAACAAGGGCAGAGGCTGTCATTTGATTCCTTTGTGTTCTACTGCAGCTTCCCATAGTGTTCTAAAGAACAACTAGAGCGCAAACAGTCCTACTTATGACAAACCTATTGCACACCTGAAGCCATCTTGATTGGATTAAAGTGGTAACTCTTAAAACATTTAATTTAAAAAGGAACAAAATGAGGGCGTTCATTTTGCCATAGAAAGTATGATTAGTGCTGCAGAAAGAAAAATTAGGGCACATTTTGAGTGACTTCTCAAATCCTCTTCTATTTCATTAAAAAATTCTGACATGAAGACTGGAACATGCACTTTCAATACCAGCAGCAGACTTCACTGGTGAGCAGTAGTTTTACTACAGTGATCTAATAAGCAACTAGAGTGCTAACATTCTGAATTTATGGCAAATGTGTGACACATCTGAATGCCTTCGTGATGGAATCAAAGTAAAAAACTGAAAGTATTTCCTACTGAGGAGACTGTAGCAAATGAGGAAATTAGGAAACTTCATAACAAATAAGTCACCCAAAATGGCCACCAGAGACAAAAGAGCCCAAATGGTGCCCAAATATCACCCAGATGTAGCCCAAGTATAGCCCAATGACAGAATGTCCCAGACTGTTCTAACGAACAACTAGAGCGCTAACAGTCTTACTTATGACAAAAGTATGGCACACATGAAGCTATCTTGATTGGAATAAAGTGGTAACACTTAAAACATTTCATTTACAAAGGAACAAAATGAGGGGGTTCATTTTGCCGTAGAAATTATGATTAGTGCTGCAGAAAGAAAAATTAGGGCAAGTTTTGTCAAATCCTCTTCTATTTCATAAAAAAATTCTGACATGCAGACTGAAACATGTACTTTGAATACCAGCAGCAGACTCCCTGGTGAGCAGTAGCTTTACTACAGTGATCTAATAAGCAACTAGAGTGCTAACATTCAGAATTTATGGCAAATGTGTGACATATCTGAATACCTTCTTGATGGAATCAAAGTAAAAAACTGAAAGCATTTCCTACTGAGGAGACTGCAGTAAATGAGGAAATTAAGAACCTTCATAACAATTAAATCTCCCAAGATGGCCACAAGAGACAAAAGAGCCCAAATGCAGCACAAATATCACCCAGATGTAGACCACATGTAGCCCAATGACAGAAGTGTGCAAAACACTTATTTTTTGTGTATTTGCAGTTTTATATAGTGCAGACATGTCAGGTATTGGAGTGCTTTACATGAGCATTGGTTACATCACACAAGATCAAATTCATTTTGGTTGTAGAAATGGGGAGATTAAGTGATTTGACCAGAATCACAGAATGTTGAGCTGAAGCAGAAACTCCAACCTGGTTCCCCAGTTGCAAAGTCTGCAGCTCTGGAAGTAACACCACATCCTCTCCCCTAAGTGCAACATTTAATCTGGATAACTGGATAAAACTGGATAAAAAAACATAAAGATCACAAATAATTTAAAAGTTCTTTGTCGCTATTTGAAAACTCAGAAAATATGTTCTCATTTTAGTTTTTTAGAGCACTAACCATAATTTTGATGCAAATAAGACCCTCTCATATATGTAATTTCTAAAGGAAATGCTCTAGGTATTACAGTTTTGATTAAATCAAGATGACGTCAGGCGTTCCACACTTTTGTAATAAATATAGAATTTTAGCAATCTAGTTGTTCATTGGGATACTGTTGAGAGGCAGAGGCCAGGGGCACGGATTCTGAAAATTGAAGGCAGGTAGGAGAGTGCAGAGGCAACAATTTGGCCACACTGGGCAGGCAGGAAGGGCAGTGGCAGCACAACAGACTATTGAGGGCAGTGAAAAGGGGGGGGCAGGGGCAACAAACCAACAATGCACGACTGGCAAGAGAGGCTGTGGCAATATAATAGAACATTGTGGGCAGAAGGAAGAGGCAGTGGTAGTACAACCGTACATGCCAATAGACCCGTTTCAGCCAGGAAACATCCAATGTTTTTAAGCTCAAATGGGCTTTATTTGATCTGTCTCCTGTCTACAATGTCATCTTTTTCAATGTAACTCAAAGGGGAAAATCAATACCCCAGTTTTTTTTCAAAATCTCCCTCTTACCAAGCTCAAAATGTTCGCAAGTATGGTACATTGGATCATGGTAGGCAGGAGGAATTGGGGTAGGGACATGGACTCAGATAAGAGAGGGCAGGAGGGACGTGGAGAGGTGCACCAAACTGACCCTACAGGTCAGGCATCAGGGTTTGCAGCAGCACAATACACCACACAGGGCATGCGGGACGGGAGTGCAGCACAACAATCCATAGAAAGCAATAGGGAGGGGACAAGACCATGCACATGGACAACAGAGGGGAAAGAGGCAATGGTAGCTAGCTGACCATAATGGACAGACAAGAAAGAAAGCTGCAGCATAACAGACCATAAAGGGCAGGAGGGACGGATCAGGGGCATTACAATGGAACAGACAAGCAAGGAGGGAGGGAATAGGGGTCTGCACATGGAAACAGAGTTCTGGGGGCAAGGGGGTAGGGCAGGAGCAGGAAGATGACCATGAAGGCCAGGCAGGATGGGCACTAGAAACAAGACACACCATGGAGAGCAACAGTGAGACTATGATGGCATACACACAGACCATGGAGGGAAGGTGGGAGGGGGTCAGGGGCAGCTAGCTGACCACACAGGGAAGGTGGGAGGGGCCATGGCAGCACAGAAGACCATGCATGGCAAGCAGGAGGGTTAGTGGCAGCACAATGGCTATGATGGGCAAGAAGGAGGGTGCAGGGGCATGCACAAAGGACCATGGAGGATAGAAGGGAGGGTCAGGACCAGGGCACAGACAAGAGAGTTCAGGGGAAGGGGCCTCAGAACAGACTGCGTGGGGCAGGCAGGAGGAGCAGTTGCAGCACTACAGACCAGGGAGGGCAGAAGGGTGTGGCAGTAAAATGGACCATGGTGGAGAGGAGGAAGGGGATAGGGGCATGGCATGTGGACAGGCAGGGTGGAGGTGGCAGGGACAGGTTACAGTCATCTGACAATGCTAGGCAGGTGGGAGGGGAGTGGCAGCTCAACAGAACACTCAGAGTAGGTAGGAGTGGCAGGTCCATGGAACATGGTGGGCAAAAAGGATGGAGCAGGGGCATGCACAAAGACATCGGAGGGCAGGGGGAAGGAGAATAGGGGCAGCAAGCTAAGCACAGAGGCTAAGCAGAAGGTCAATGATGGGCCATAGAATTGGGCAATGGAGGGCAGGAAAGTGGACTGGTACATCATGCTAAATGGAGGGCAGTGGCAGCACATCAGACCATGCATGGCAGGAGGGAGGAGGCTGGTCCATGCATTCAGACAACAGAGGATAGGGAGGAGGAGGTGGATGGGGCAGCAAGCTAACTGTTCAGAGAAGGCGGGTATTAGGAACTTTATTGTTTTTAAAATGTGTGTCTGTGCAAAATATTTAAAATATGAACAAGTATGCAGCATAATCTCACTTTTATTCAGGAAGAAGAGGAAGTTTGTGACTGTGACTCCGGGCTCACTTGGCAGAAACACCCCCTGACCCTCCACCCCCCATCGCAAAATGTAATGCCCGTGAAAAGGGAAGGTGGACGCAGTGTTATATAGAACATAGTCCTGATAGCACGATTGAAAATGAAAACTAGATATAGTATATGGTATAAACTATGCACCAAAAAGTGTGATATAAGATGAACCGGGGTGTGAAATATAATATGCAATACATTGTGCGCAATGACAGATTCATTGGAGAGCGCGAGATAGCACAGGCACTAGCGCGTGCTATGCGATATGCGCCTTGGAGTGTAATATGCACAGGGCAGTGTTGTGTAACCTAACTAGTCTCTAAAGTTGTAATATAAAATATGTGCTGGGGAGTGTAACGTTGCATATGCACTGTGACAAAGATATGGATCCCAGATTGTAATATGTATGGCATAGCGCTGTGCGTTATAACATAGGCATCGAGGAAGGCACGTTAGATGGGGCAATATAACCTGTGCGAAGGCAAGTGTGGCATGACATATTCACGGGTGGTGTTACAGTGCACATGGGCTAGAGAGTGTCATAGCATACGCACTAGCTGGTGGAATACAACACAGAGGTGTGTGACACTCGGCGGGCACTGGTGGGTGTAACACAGCATTGGGCTCAGCCAGGAGCACGCTGTGACTCTCAAGTGAGGTTCGTCTCCTTTCCCGAGAGTAAAATAAAAAGTATTACACATCCGGCGGTGGATGTGTGTTTTTTTAACCGTGAGCGGGGTTTCTTGCATAGTTTGGTCGCATTTTTGTCAAATCCCCTTTGAATGGCTTGGTGTGCATGTGTATTAAATGTGCCCGTCAATAGCTACCCATGTTTGTATAAATAAACGACAAGGGTGTCTACTTGGAGAGTACCCACCGGCTTGGGCGCCGGGATTAGGCACGGTAGGGCGTCAGACACGTCAGAGCTTCACTAGCAGTGTAAATACATTCCAGGTGGATTTATTGTATGCATAGTCGCCTTTTAATGAATATCACGCAAATCGTCATGGTGATAGGTACATACGGTTTGTCCAGCATGTCCTAGGTGTTTCTATATATATTTTTTTTAAATAATAAAAAACAAAGGCTGGCCCCGGGGGATGGGGTCCCCGGGGCCATAAGTGGCCTGAGGAGGGGGGCAACGCAGCCCCCCTCCTAAAGAAGAAAAAAAAAAAAGGCCATGACCCGAGGGTTGGGGTCCCCGGGGCCGATTAAGGCCTTGGGAGGGGGCCACGCGGCTCCCTTCCAAATGTATTTTTTTTAACAAAAAAAAATAGGGTGCAGGCCCTGGGGGATGGGGTCCCCAGGGCCAATAAATTAGAAAAAGAAAGGGGGCCACACAGCCGTCCTTCTTAAAAAAATAAAATAAATAAAAGACAGGCATCGCGCCGGAGGCCACGCCCCCTCCTTGCAGCACTCTGCAAACGCGCCCCTTGGCCAGTTGTAAGTTGGGTAATTAATTCCCCTTCAATACTGAGGGTCACTGAGGGTCCCTGAGGGCCAACTAGCCCAACAGGTATCTCCATAATGCACAAGGGAGCTGCGTTGCAGACAGGTGTTCTGAGGCCACGCCCCTTTTTACACCTCTATGCAACGCAGCTCTGTGGCGCTTACTGGAGGTACCTAGTGGGCAAATTTGACCCTCGGGACCCTTAGGATTCAAGGGGACTTAATCTCTCAACTTAGAACGGCCACAGGGCATGTTTACACAGTGGGGAAGGGAGGGAATGGGGCCTGAGGTGACGTGTGCAAACACGCCCTATGGCACGTTTTAAGTTGGGGATAAAGTTCCCCTTCAATCCTGAGGGCCCCTGGGGACTAACTAGCCCACCAGGTGCTTCCAGTAAGCACCACTGAGCTGCGTTGCAGAGAGGTGGTCCAGGCCGTGCCACACTGTACACCTCTCTGCAACGCAGCTCTGTGTGGCGCTTACTGGAGGTAACTAGCGGGCTAGTTGGACCCTAGGGACCCTCAGGATTCAAATGAACTTAATCTCCCAACTAAAAACGGCCACAGGGCGTGTTTACAGAGTGGTGAAGGGAGGGGACGGGGCCAGAGTTAACATGTGCAAACACGCCCTGTGGCACGTATTAAGTTGGGGAAATAATTCCCCTTCAATCCTGAGGGACCCTGGGGGCCAACTAGCCCACCAGTTGCTTCCAGTAAGCGCCACTGCGCTGCATTGCAGAGAGGTGGTCTAGGCCGTGCCCCTTTTTACATCTCTCTGCAACGCAGCTTTGTGGCGCTTACTGGAGGTACCTAGTGGTCTTGTGTAACCCTAGGGACCCTCAGGATTCAAGGGGACTTAATCTCCCAACTTAAAATGGCCACAGGGCGTGTTTAACCAGTGGGGAAGGGAGGGGACGGGCCCTGAGGTGACGTGTGCAAACACGCCCTGTGTCGCGTTTTAAGAGGTAGTTTTAATCCCCTGCCCTATTATATACTAGGGGCTTACAGAGGAGGTCATACTAATCACAGGGGGACCCCAACGCATAGTGATCCCTAGTGTATGTAGGTGTTTTCACTGTATTCTGAGTGTCTTTTAACATAGCACTGTCTCTAGGACTGGTTAGTCAGACTCAGTTACCACCAGTATCCGTCTGAAAAAGTTGAGGGTACAGGATGATTTTGCAACAAGGCTTCTTTCTGCTCTTCTGTTTGCTCTTTTTGCACGTTATCCTTCTTCCTGCACTTTTCTTCGTCTTTGAGGACTTTTGTTGCTTCTTTCTGCATTTCTTTTTTTCTTTCTGTGCATTTATTCTTCTTTCTTCACATGTCCTATCTCTGTAGGCATAGTTAGAAATTAGCATTTAAAAAACCTTAGAAATTCACTGAGAAAACCGTAGGTTTCAGGGGCGTTATAGTTAGCTGGACTTTTCACTCGTACAAAACCATTGAAATTCCCCGTTATAGTTAGTTCAGCTAACTATAACTCGCGCGCCCGCAATGCACTGCTGATGACGTCACATATTACATCACTCATGACATGGTCAGTGACATCACTCATGACATCACTGATGACATCTCAAATGACATCACTGATGACATCATGCTTGTGATAGAGTGGCAGACCTCCGCTCCCCGTAATATAACCTTTGATACACACATTCAAAAATAGAAACTAACATTTTCAAAACAATGGACATACCAATACCAGTTACAACAACCTATTCAGTAATTCTAAGATCCACAAACACATCCACTCATTCACCAACAGTCCTATACAGTCACTCATACATGTGCTCACTCATTATATGTACTCATACACCTATGGATCCTGTTACACAATGCCACTCATTCATAGAGTTACTCACACACATAGTCACTCATGCTAATAAAAATCAAACATCCATTTACTTGCATATACAGTTATACACACACCACCCCACTTACTTCTACAGAAACTTACACATACTTAGTCTTTAAAACAATCACTTATAGAAACACATACTTATTCATACAGGGACTCTTCCAATCTCTCACTCTCACATATACTCACTTATATACACCAATAGTCACATATACTAGTTTAAAACATATGTAATTACTCATAAAGACACTATTGAGACAGTCATTCACTCACTAACACACCCATGCACACACTCATCCACCCATACAGTCATGCACACATGCTATCTTCAACACATACAAACATTGAGTCACTCATTCATGCACCTATGCACTACGTAATACCCCCCACCGAACCATACAGACACTCAGACTGATACTCAAAAAACCAACTAATAACCTATATAGACACTCATGTAGCTACTCACCAACCCATGCAGCCACTTATACACAAAGTGAGAGACTGATACAGATATTTACATACTTAATCTCGCAGCTGTATTTTTAGACGCCACTAAGGCGTTCGATTCGGTAGAGTGGGATTATATCTTTGGAGTAATGCTACGAATGGGCCCCCCCCCCCTTTTTTTGTCATGGATCAGACTCCTGTATAACTTACCAGTAGCCAGGATACTCATAAATGGACATACGTCACTACCATTGTCAATTACGAGGGGTACCCGACAGGGGTGCCCACTTTCTCCTCTGCTCTTCGCCATCGCAGTGGAACCATTGGCAGCAAAACTGCGACAGCATCATAATGATAGGGCATTGCGTTGTAATCTGCGGCAGATCCTTGTATCCCTGTACGCGGATGATATTACCTTATATATCTGGAATCCCTGAGATAATTTGAATCCGATACTGAGAGAGTTTATAGTGTTTGGGAAATTATGAGGGATCCATATTAATTGGAACAAGTCTAGTATATTCCCATTGACGCAGGTAACGCATAAATTTGCATTGGACTACCCCCTAGAGTGCTGTGATGAGGAGCTGCGCTATTTGGGGATACGAGTGACGAGAGACAGAGACGAGCTTATGAGATTGAACTATGGCACTGCAATAACGAGAATGGCAGAATGTTTGACCCGATGGATCGCACTCCCCCTGTCCATGGCGGGTCGGGTCTCCTTGATAAAAATGGTGATTCTGCCTCAATTACTCTACTTATTTCTAAATATTCCGTTTTATCCGGGGAGACATTTCTGTACGAAACTCAGGTCTGAACTGACACGATTGATCTGGGGAGGTTGGCAACCGTGGTTGCAATGGGACGTACTTACTAGGCCATACTCTTAGGGAGGGCTTGGGGTGCCAAACTTTGAATTGTATTATGTGCAGGCCCACTATGCTTGGTACTGGGTGGCGCAGCCCAGGTATATGCCACAGGTGGTGGCGGAGCACTGGCTCGCGCACCCGATACCGATTGATGGAGTGCTCTTTGAACCGGTTGCACCTAGGGATAAGAAACCAACTACGGTCACCTGTATGATCAATGCTTGGCACCGGATTGGGCGCATATTACAGCCATCCTTGCAGTATGCGGCTTCATTTCCACTCACGTATCACCCGAATTTACCTTTGCTGCAGGAGACACTGTTTCACAAGTTGAGGGAGCGTATGAATATACAGAGGTGGGGGGATTTGTATCATGAAGGGAAGTTTCGCTTCGCAGAGCAGATATTACAAGGGTCGCAACAAACCCCACTTGATCTTTTCTTATATGTAAGACTGAAGCAGGGGGTTCATGCTATTACTCCGAATTTCCCAAATGAACCACCGGCGTTTGACCCACTGCATGTAATGCTGAAATGCAAGACAGCCACACGGCTAGTCTCATTAATCTACAGAACAGTACACACCCAAAGGGGAATGGCTGATCCGCTCTCTCATGCTCGATGGGACACAGAGCTCACCATGACCCTTTCGGATGAGCAGTGGGAGTATTGTTGTCTGCAGACTGAGAGAGTGATGGCCAGCAGTAGACTCCGCATGATACACTATAAGTACCTACATAGATTATACTATACGCCGGTTAAGATGTATAGATATCGGTTGAGAGAGACAGATTGCTGCGCCAGATGTAGGACCCCTGGAGCGGATTTTCTGCATTTGGCGTGGGCATGCCCTGAGGTGAATGAATATTGGCGACAGGTCTTTGAGGCGCTGACTCATATGGTACATACGCATATTGAACCCACACCATTGGTGGCGTCGCTTGGTTATGTAAGACCGATACAGGCAGCACATAGGAAATATGTGGCACTGGGGCTCTTGATGGCAAAGCGGAGGGTGGCCTGTCGATGGGGTAGGGGCCGAGCCCCAAAATTTAAGGACTGGATTACTGATCTTGTGACATGCCGGGAGCGGCTTGACGCATACTCGGAGCTATTGCCCAGAGCCTCTAGGCCGCGGAACATATGGGGCCCCCTTGACCTGTTATCTGCTTGAACATCCACAGGGGGCAGTGGAACCGGAAGCTGGGGGGGGTAACACACTAGAAAGCGTGGAGCTATGGTTATGGGAATGGAGGCGTGTTGTAGCGCAGAGATGGCAGGTGGTTGTGATTCTGGTATCAGTCACTCCCCAATGGTGACAGGCGACTAGAATGTGTGTTATATAGAGTATTGGGAGACTGACCTCACTTGTTCCATTTAATGATGTCTGTGATGATGTAGACTCTAAACGCAGAGCGTGTTCTAACTGGCCTCCGAGGGTTTCACTAACTTAATGCCATGTTTTGATGATTTATATCTCTATGATGAATATGCTTCTGTTGAAACAAAAGATGTATTGCCGATGCATTGTGTATCTATGTGACATTGCTGATGATGCTACTGTTTGTAATAAACCAATAAAAAGAAATAAAAAAAAAAAAGATATTTACATATTTAAACATTACTCACTAAGCCATGTTTTCACTAAGATACACTTAATAAGTCAGTTATACAATCAATTTTTCAAAAAGAAACCATCCATTTAGACACTTATATGCCCATTTATTCTTCCATCGACCTTGAGATATACAGATATAAAACATATGTAATTTTCAGAAAAACACACATTCACTGGATGATGTCATCAGTGATGTCATTTGAGATGTCATCAGTGATGTCATGAGTGATGTCACTGACCATGTCATGAGTGATGTAATATGTGACGTCATCAGCAGTGCATTGCGGGCGCGCGAGTTATAGTTAGCTGAACTAACTATAACGGGGGAATTTCAATGGTTTTGTATGAGTGAAAAGTCCAGCTAACTATAACGCCCCTGAAACCTATGTTTTTTTCAGTGAATATATATATATATATATATATATATATATATATATATATAGTTACCTAAGGGTACGAGTTGTAGTTTATTGGGCTAACCCCCAAATATAATTTTCGATGCTTTCTTGTGTGTAAAATCAGAACCTAACTATCACGTCGCTGTTACTTTTTTTGTGATGATATATATATTCACTGAAAAAACCCATAGGTTTCAGGGACGTTATAGTTAGAAATTAGTATTTAAAAAACCTTCGAAATTCTCTGAAAAAGCACAGGTGTCAGGGATGTTATAGTTAGTTGGACATTTCACTTGTACAAAACTAGAGAAATTCGGCCGTTATATTTAGTTGAGCTAACTATAACTTGCGCCCCATCATTCATGACATGGTCAGTGACATCACTGATGCCATCTCAAATGACATCACTGATGACCTCACTGATGATATCATCCAGTGACTAAGTTTCTGTAAGGTTTAAAAATATTTTTTTATACATATATTACCTACTGGCGGTCGCCAGTAGGTAGTTATAGTTAGGACCCTCTTACCATAGGAAATCTGCAACATTCTATTTGGAATAACTTTGGCGCCGGTCGACGAATCCTCGTGAAATTTTCAAAATAGGTGGGGCGCTACGGTCCGCTCCTACCCTGAAAGTCTCGGGGGGATTCGTCAAGTGGGGGCTGAGAAAAAAGGGGGGTCCCAAAACACGTTTTTCCCATGCATTTTTCCATAGGACCTTTAGACACAGCTACAGCCCGAACGGCTGAACAGAGTTACTTGAAATTTGGCAGAGAGGTAGTCCTCAGGTCAAGGAAGTGCCTTTTGTAGGTCTGGTGTAAATCTGTTCAGTAGTTCCTGAGAAAATAGCATTTAAATCAATATATATATCTGTGGCAGCTTACGGTGCGCTTACCGTGCGCTTACGGTAAGCTTACCGTACGCATACGGTGACGTGCGCGAGCGCGATTCTGATTGGCTGTTAGATCTTAGTAAACATTCGAATCGATCGAAACCAGGAAGTGTCGGCCGCCATTTTCTCACTCGCACTCTGAGGAGGGGACGGAAAACAAAGGCAAAAAACATGTAAAGGGGCTGTTTAGACAGCTCTTAACCACCTAACCTTGATGAAGGGGTCCCCAAAGAACCCCCAAGGCCAAAAAGTCAAAAAAAATTTTTTTGCAAATTCGCCGATTACGGTAAAAAAAAAAAAAAAAAAAAAAAATTATCCATACTCTCCCCACAGCATGTGCAAATGGTGCCTGAAGGGCACCATTTGTGTATGGCATAGTATTTTAAAGAAATATAAATGTTTAAAAAAAAAAAATTAACCATAGTCTCCCCACCCCGTGTGCAAATGGTGCACGAAGGGCACCATTTGTGCATGGCATTTGTATGCAATTAAAATGTAAAAGTTTACCTTGCACAACGAAGCGCATAATATGCCCTCCATGTGCGCAGGGTGCGCGAAGCGCATCGTGCGTACATGGCCCATCCAGCGTAACGTGGGCACGCGGTGCGCGTAGCGCACCGCATGCCCACCGTGCGTGCACGGCACTAACTGCGTAAAGTGGGCGCGCGGTGCGCGAAGTGCACCGCGTGCTCACTGTGCGCGCACGGTGCGTGAAGCGCACCGTGCGCGCACGGAACGAACTGCGTTAAGTGGGCGCGCACGCCACGAATGGCGTAAAGTAACTTAGCATTTAAAAAACTGTACAAATTCACTGAAAAAACCATAGGTTTCACACACGTTATAGTTAGGAATTAGCATTTAAAAAACCTTGCAAATTCACTGAAAAAACCATAGGTTTCACACATGTTATAGTTAGCTGGACATTTTACTGATAAAAAACCTATGAAATTCCCCCGTTATAGTTAGTACAGGCAACTATAACTCACGCGACCGCAATCCTCTGCTGATGACATATGTGTCTTTATGAAAAAAAAATATTTGTAATATATGTATAGCTAAAAATTTATGGAAGAAGACATGGGTAAATAAGTGTCTAAATACAGTATTAGCATCAGCAGAGGATTGCGGTCGCGTGAGTTATAGTTGCCTGCACTAACTATAACGGGGGAATTTCATAGGTTTTTTATCAGTAAAATGTCCAGCTAACTATAACATGTGTGAAACCTATGGTTTTTTCAGTGAATTTATATATATATATATATATATATATATATTCACTGAAAAAACCATAGGTTTCACACACGTTATAGTTAGGAATTAGCAATTAAAAAACCTTGCAAATTCACTTAAAAAACCATAGGTTTCACACAGGTTTTAGTTAGGTGGACATTTCACTCGTAAAAAACCAATAAAATTCCCCCGTTATAGTTAGATCAGATAACTATAACTCGCGCGCCCGCAATCCACTGCTCATGATGTCACATATTGCATCACTCATGACATGGTCAGTGGCATCACTCATGACATCACTGATGACATCATCCTTGTGATAGAGTGGCGGTCGCGCGAGTTATAGTTATCTGAACTAACTATAACGGGGGAATTTCATTGGTTTTTTACGAGTAAAATGTCCACCTAACTATAACCTGTTTGAAACCTATGGTTTTTTAAGTGAATTTGCAAGGTATTTTAATTGCTAATTCCTAACTATAACGTGTGTGAAACCTATGGTTTTTTCAGTGAATTTGTACGTTTTTTTAAATGCTAAGTTATGTATTTACTAATATATATATATTTTTTTTCGGTATTTCACCGTGCGCGCGTGCCCGCGCATTGGGCACATGGTGTGCTGCGCGCACCGTGCGTGCACCCCGCGATTTTTATAAAAAAATTATAAAATGTTTATTTCACCCTTGGGGGTCCTTCTGTGACCGCCTGACAAAGGCTAGGGGGTCAGGAACTCTCTTCCCTGCCCCCTTTTCACGTTTTCCACCTTTTTTCCCCCTTTCCTTTTCAGTGCGAGAGATAAAATGGCGGCCGACACTTCCTGATTTCGACCGATTCGAATGTTGACTGACATCTAACAACCAATCAGAATTTCGCTCGCGCACGGCACCGTGCGCACACGTGCGCCCACCGTGCGCGCACAGTGCGCGCGTATAGATATTTATATGCTTTTAAATGCTATTTTCTCAGGAAATACTGAACATATTGACACCAGACCTGCAAAATGCACTTCCCTGACCTGAGGACTACCTCTCTGCCAAACTTCAAGTAATTCTGTTCAGCCGTTCGGGCTGTACCTTCGACTAAATGTCCTATGGAAAAATGCATGGGGAAAACGCGTTTTGGGACCCCCCTTTTTTCTCGGCCCCCGCTTGACGAACCACCCCTAGACTTTCAGGGTAGGAGCTGAGCGGAGCGCCCCATTAGTTTTGAAAATTTCGCGAAGATTCGTCAACCGGCGCCAAAGTTATTCAAAATAGAATTTTGAGATTTCCTATGGAAACACGGTCCTAACTATAACTATCTACTGGCGACCGCCAGTAGATTATATATATATATATATATATATTCCAAAAACCAAGGTTGCCCTAATGGATCCGCCACTCAGGGAAGGGTTACCGCTCACGAAACCACAGGTAGTCGGCTGTCAGCATGTCACAGTCCTTTACAGCAGCCATACGTGTTTCGAGCAGAAAGCTCTTGTTCACTGGCATAAATGATGAAGACTGAGCCGGTATATTATGAACAGCTGATTTATTTCATTACGAGTCCCGCCCATGTGGGCCAAGTCCCGCCCGTGTGGGCGTTACCATAGGCATGCTGGTAACAGTAGTCCTGATATGCCTAAGGACTCAACAGTTCGTTAAAGCAAGTGCGCTGCACAATTCCACCATTTTCAATGTTACTCCCGTTTGGGCAAAAGGTCCTAGTGGCATGGCGATCAGCTTCCCAATATTGGCCTGTGGCTCAGGCCCCCTCCTTCCCAACGAGTGTTACTGGTCATGAACACCCAGGATCCGCTGGAAGCGGCGGGGCAGATCCGCGACCGGCAAAGGCCGCTTAAATTCCAAAAACCAAGGTTGCCCTAATGGATCCGCCACTCAGGGAAGGGTTACCGCTCACGAAACCACAGGAAGTCGGCTGTCAGCATGTCACAGTCCTTTACAGCAGCCATACGCGTTTCGAGCAGAAAGCTCTTGTTCACTGGCATAAATGATGAAGACTGAGCCGGTATATTATGAACAGCTGATTTATTTCATTACGAGTCCCGCCCATGTGGGCCAAGTCCCGCCCGTGTGGGCGTTACCATAGGCATGCTGGTAACAGTAGTCCTGATATGCCTAAGGACTCAACAGTTCGTTAAAGCAAGTGCGCTGCACAATTCCACCATTTTCAATGTTACTCCCGTTTGGGCAAAAGGTCCTAGTGGCATGGCGATCAGCTTCCCAATATCGGCCTGTGGCTCAGGCCCCCTCCTTTCCAACGAGTGTTACTGGTCATGAACACCCAGGATCCGCTGGAAGCGGCGGGGCAGATCCGCGACCGGCAAAGGCCGCTTAGATTCCAAAAACCAAGGTTGCCCTAATGGATCCGCCACTCAGGGAACGGTTACCGCTCACGAAACCACAGGTAGTCGGCTGTCAGCATGTCACAGTCCTTTACAGCAGCCATACGCGTTTCGAGCAGAAAGCTCTTGTTCACTGGCATAAATGATGAAGACTGAGCCGGTATATTATGAACAGCTGATTTATTTCATTACGAGTCCCGCCCATGTGGGCCAAGTCCCGCCCGTGTGGGCGGTACCATAGGCATGCTGGTAACAGTAGTCCTGATATGCCTAAGGACTCAACAGTTCGTTAAAGCAAGTGCGCTGCACAATTCCACCATTTTCAATATTACTCCCGTTTGGGCAAAAGGTCCTAGTGGCATGGCGATCAGCTTCCCAATATCGGCCTGTGGCTCAGGCCCCCTCCTTTCCAACGAGTGTTACTGGTCATGAACACCCAGGATCCGCTGGAAGCGGCGGGGCAGATCCGCGACCGGCAAAGGCCGCTTAAATTCCAAAAACCAAGGTTGCCCTAATGGATCCGCCACTCAGGGAACGGTTACCGCTCACGAAACCACAGGTAGTCGGCTGTCAGCATGTCACAGTCCTTTACAGCAGCCATACGCGTTTCGAGCAGAAAGCTCTTGTTCACTGGCATAAATGATGAAGACTGAGCCGGTATATTATGAACAGCTGATTTATTTCATTACGAGTCCCGCCCATGTGGGACAAGTCCCGCCCGTGTGGGCGTTACCATAGGCATGCTGGTAACAGTAGTCCTGATATGCCTAAGGACTCAACAGTTCGTTAAAGCAAGTGCGCTGCACAATTCCACCATTTTCAATGTTCCTCCCGTTTGGGCAAAAGGTCCTAGTGGCATGGCGATCAGCTTCCCAATATCGGCCTGTCGCTCAGGCCCCCTCCTTTCCAACGAGTGTTACTGGTCATGAACACCCAGGATCCGCTGGAAGCGGCGGGGCAGATCCGCGACCGGCAAAGGCCGCTTAAATTACAAAAACCAAGGTTGCCCTAATGAATCCGCCACACAGGGAAGGGTTACCGCTCACGAAACCACAGGTAGTCGGCTGTCAGCATGTCACAGTCCTTTACAGCAGCCATACGCGTTTCGAGCAGAAAGCTCTTGTTCACTGGCATAAATGATGAAGACTGAGCCGCTATATTATGAACAGCTGATTTATTTCATTACGAGTCCCGCCCATGTGGGCCAAGTCCCGCCCGTGTGGGCGTTACCATAGGCATGCTGGTAACAGTAGTCCTGATATGCCTAAGGACTCAACAGTTCGTTAAAGCAAGTGCGCTGCACAATTCCACCATTTTCAATGTTACTCCCGTTTGGGCAAAAGGTCCTAGTGGCATGGCGATCAGCTTCCCAATATCGGCCTGTGGCTCAGGCCCCCTCCTTTCCAACGAGTGTTACTGGTCATGAACACCCAGGATCCGCTGGAAGCGGCGGGGCAGATCCGCGACCGGCAAAGGCCGCTTCAATTCCAAAAACCAAGGTTGCCCTAATGGATCCGCCGCTCAGGGAAGGGTTACCGCTCACGAAACCACAGGTAGTCGGCTGTCAGCATGTCACAGTCCTTTACAGCAGCCATACGCCTTTCGAGCAGAACGCTCTTGTTCAGTGGCATAAATGATGAAGACTGAGCCGGTATATTATGAACAGCTGATTTATTTCATTACGAGTCCTGCCCATGTGGGCCAAGTCCCGCTCGTGTGGGCGTTACCATAGGCATGCTGGTAACAGTAGTCCTGATATGCCTAAGGACTCAACAGTTCGTTAAAGCAAGTGCGCTGCACAATTCCACCATTTTCAATGTTACTCCCGTTTGGGCAAAAGGTCCTAGTGGCATGGCGATCAGCTTCCCAATATCGGCCTGTGGCTCAGGCCCCCTCCTTTCCAACAATTGTTACTGGTCATGAACACCCAGGATCCGCTGGAAGCGGCGGGGCAGATCCGCGACCGGCAAAGGCCGCTTAAATTCCAAAAACCAAGGTTGCCCTAATGGATCCGCCACTCAGGGAAGGGTTACTGCTCATGAAACCACAGGTAGTCGGCTGTCAGCATGTCACAGTCCTTTACAGCAGCCATACGCGTTTCGAGCAGAAAGCTCTTGTTCACTGGCATAAATGATGAAGACTGAGCCGCTATATTATGAACAGCTGATTTATTTCATTACGAGTCCCGCCCATGTGGGCCAAGTCCCGCCCGTTTGGGCGTTACCATAGGCATGCTGGTAACAGTAGTCCTGATATGCCTAAGGACTCACCAGTTCGTTAAAGCAAGTGCGCTGCACAATTCCACCATTTTCAATGTTACTCCCGTTTGGGCAAAAGGTCCTAGTGGCATGGCGATCAGCTTCCCAATATCGGCCTGTGGCTCAGGCCCCCTCCTTTCCAACGAGTGTTACTGGTCATGAACACCAAGGATCCGCTGGAAGCGGCGGGGCAGATCCGCGACCGGCAAAGGCCGCTTAAATTCCAAAAACCAAGGTTGCCCTAATGGATCTGCCACTCAGGGAAGGGTTACCGCTCATGAAACCACAGGTAGTCGGCTGTCAGCATGTCACAGTCCTTTACAGCAGCCATACGCGTTTCGAGCAGAAAGCTCTTGTTCACTGGCATAAATGATGAAGACTGAGCCGGTATATTATGAACAGCTGATTTATTTCATTACGAGTCATGCCCATGTGGGCCAAGCCCCGCCCGTGTGGGCGTTACCATAGGCATGCTGGTAACAGTAGTCCTGATATGCCTAAGGACTCAACAGTTCGTTAAAGCAAGTGCGCTGCACAATTCCACCATTTTCAATGTTACTCCCGTTTGGGCAAAAGGACCTAGTGGCATGGCGATCAGCTTCCCAATATCGGCCTGTGGCTCAGGCCCCCTCCTTTCCAACGAGTGTTACTGGTCATGAACACCCAGGATCCGCTGGAAGCGGCGGGGCAGATCCGCGACCGGCAAAGGCCGCTTAAATTACAAAAACCAAGGTTGCCCTAATGGATGCCCCACTCAGGGAAGGGTTACCGCTCACGAAACCACAGGTAGTCGGCTGTCAGCATGTCACAGTCCTTTACAGCAGCCATACGCGTTTCGAGCAGAAAGCTCTTGTTCAGTGGCATAAATGATGAAGACTGAGCCGGTATATTATGAACAGCTGATTTATTTCATTACGAGTCCCGCCCATGTGGGCCAAGTCCCGCCCGTGTGGGCGTTACCATAGGCATGCTGGTAACAGTAGTCCTGATATGCCTAAGGACTCAACAGTTCCTTAAAGCAAGTGCGCTGCACAATTCCACCATTTTCAATGTTACTCCCGTTTGGGCAAAAGGTCCTAGTGGCATGGCGATCAGCTTCCCAATATCGGCCTGTGGCTCAGGCCCCCTCCTGTCCAACGAGTGTTACTGGTCATGAACACCCAGGATCCGCTGGAAGCGGCGGGGCGGATCCGCGACCGGCAAAGGCCGCTTAAATTCCAAAAACCAAGGTTGCCCTAATGGATCCGCCACTCAGGGAAGGGTTACCGCTCACGAAACCACAGGTAGTCGGCTGTCAGCATGTCACAGTCCTTTACAGCAGCCATATGCGTTTCGAGCAGAAAGCTCTTTTTCACTGGCATAAATGATGAAGACTGAGCCGGTATATTATGAACAGCTGATTTATTTCATTACGAGTCCCGCCCATGTGGGACAAGTCCCGCCCGTGTGGGCGTTACCATAGGCATGCTGGTAACAGTAGTCCTGATATGCCTAAGGACTCAACAGTTCGTTAAAGCAAGTGCGCTGCACAATTCCACCATTTTCAATGTTACTCCCGTTTGGGCAAAAGGTCCTAGTGGCATGGCGATCAGCTTCCCAATATCGGCCTGTGGCTCAGGCCCCCTCCTTTCCAACGAGTGTTACTGGTCATGAACACCCAGGATCCGCTGGAAGCGGCGGGGCAGATCCGCGACCGGCAAAGGCCGCTTAAATTCCAAAAACCAAGGTTGCCCTAATGGATCCGCCGCTCAGGGAAGGGTTACCGCTCACGAAACCACAGGTAGTCGGCTGTCAGCATGTCACAGTCCTTTACAGCAGCCATACGCGTTTCGAGCAGAACGCTCTTGTTCAGTGGCATAAATGATGAAGACTGAGCCGGTATATTATGAACAGCTGATTTATTTCATTACGAGTCCTGCCCATGTGGGCCAAGTCCCGCCCGTGTGGGCGTTACCATAGGCATGCTGGTAACAGTAGTCCTGATATGCCTAAGGACTCAACAGTTCGTTAAAGCAAGTGCGCTGCACAATTCCACCATTTTCAATGTTACTCCCGTTTGGGCAAAAGGTCCTAGTGGCATGGCGATCAGCTTCCCAATATCGGCCTGTGGCTCAGGCCCCCTCCTTTCCAACGAGTGTTACTGGTCATGAACACCCAGGATCCGCTGGAAGCGGCGGGGCAGATCCGCGACCGGCAAAGGCCGCTTAAATTCCAAAAACCAAGGTTGCCCTAATGGATCTGCCACTCAGGGAAGGGTTACCGCTCACGAAACCACAGGTAGTCGGCTGTCAGCATGTCACAGTCCTTTACAGCAGCCATACGCGTTTCGAGCAGAAAGCTCTTGTTCACTGGCATAAATGATGAAGACTGAGCCGGTATATTATGAACAGCTGATTTATTTCATTATGAGTCATGCCCATGTGGGCCAAGCCCCGCCCGTGTGGGCGTTACCATAGGCATGCTGGTAACAGTAGTCCTGATATGCCTAAGGACTCAACAGTTTGTTAAAGCAAGTGCGCTGCACAATTCCACCATTTTCAATGTTACTCCCGTTTGGGCAAAAGGTCCTAGTGGCATGGCGATCAGCTTCCCAATATCGGCCTGTGGCTCAGGCCCCCTCCTTCCCAACGAGTGTTACTGGTCATGAACACCCAGGATCCGCTGGAAGCGGCGGGGCAGATCCGCGACCGGCAAAGGCCGCTTAAATTCCAAAAACCAAGGTTGCCCTAATGGATCCCCCACTCAGGGAAGGGTTACCGCTCACGAAACCACAGGTAGTCGGCTGTCAGCATGTCACAGTCCTTTACAGCAGCCATACGCGTTTCGAGCAGAAAGGTCTTGTTCACTGGCATAAATGATGAAGACTGAGCCGGTATATTATGAACAGCTGATTTATTTCATTACGAGTCCCGCCCATGTGGGCCAAGTCCCGCCCGTGTGGGCCTTACCATAGGCATGCTGGTAACAGTAGTCCTGATATGCCTAAGGACTCAACAGTTCGTTAAAGCAAGTGCGCTGCACAATTCCACCATTTTCAATGTTACTCCCGTTTGGGCAAAAAGTCCTAGTGGCATGGCGATCAGCTTCCCAATATTGGCCTGTGGCTCAGGCCCCCTCCTTTCCAATGAGTGTTACTGGTCATGAACACCCAGGATCCGCTGGAAGCGGCGGGGCAGATCCGCGACCGGCAAAGGCCGCTTAAATTCCAAAAACCAAGGTTGCCCTAATGGATCCGCCACTCAGGGAAGGGTTACCGCTCACGAAACCACAGGTAGTCGGCTGTCAGCATGTCACAGTCCTTTACAGCAGCCATACGCGTTTCGAGCAGAAAGCTCTTGTTCACTGGCATAAATGATGAAGACTGAGCCGGTATATTATGAACAGCTGATTTATTTAATTACGAGTCATGCCCATGTGGGCCAAGCCCCGCCCGTGTGGGCGTTACCATAGGCATGCTGGTGACAGTAGTCCTGATATGCCTAAGGACTCAACAGTTTGTTAAAGCAAGTGCGCTGCACAATTCCACCATTTTCAATGTTACTCCCGTTTGGGCAAAAGGTCCTAGTGGCATGGCGATCAGCTTCCCAATATCGGCCTGTGGCTCAGGCCCCCTCCTTCCCAACGAGTGTTACTGGTCATGAACACCCAGGATCCGCTGGAAGCGGCGGGGCAGATCCGCGACTGGCAAAGGCCGCTTAAATTCCAAAAACCAAGGTTGCCCTAATGGATCCGCCACTCAGGGAAGTGTTACCGCTCACGAAACCACAGGTAGTCGGCTGTCAGCATGTCACAGTCCTTTACAGCAGCCATACGCGTTTCGAGCAGAAAGCTCTTGTTCACTGGCATAAATGATGAAGACAAAGCCGCTATATTATGAACAGCTGATTTATTTCATTACGAGTCCCGCCCATGTGGGCCAAGTCCCGTCCGTGTGGGCGTTACCATAGGCATGCTGGTAACAGTAGTCCTGATATGCCTAAGGACTCAACAGTTCGTTAAAGCAAGTGCGCTGCACAATTCCTCCATTTTCAATGTTACTCCCGTTTGGGCAAAAGGTCCTAGTGGCATGGCGATCAGCTTCCCAATATCGGCCTGTGGCTCAGGCCCCCTCCTTTCCAACGAGTGTTACTGGTCATGAACACCCAGGATCCGCTGGAAGCGGCGGGGCAGATCCGCGACCGGCAAAGGCCGCTTAAATTCTAAAAACCAAGGTTGCCCTAATGGATCTGCCACTCAGGGAAGGGTTACTGCTCACGAAACCACAGGTAGTCGGCTGTCAGCATGTCACAGTCCTTTACAGCAGCCATACGCGTTTCGAGCAGAAAGCTCTTGTTCACTGGCATAAATGATGAAGACTGATCCGGTATATTATGAACAGCTGATTTATTTCATTACGAGTCCCGCCCATGTGGGCCAAGTCCCGCCTGTGTGGGCGTTACCATAGGCATGCTGGTAACAGTAGTCCTGATATGCCTAAGGACTCAACAGTTCGTTAAAGCAAGTGCGCTGCACAATTCCACCATTTTCAATGTTACTCCCGTTTGGGCAAAAGGTCCTAGTGGCATGGCGATCAGCTTCCCAATATCGGCCTGTGGCTCAGGCCCCCTCCTTTCCAACGAGTGTTACTGGTCATGAACACCCAGGATCCGCTGGAAGCGGCGGGGCAGATCCGCGACCGGCAAAGGCCGCTTAAATTCCAAAAACCAAGGTTGCCCTAATAAATCCGCCTCTCAGGGAAGGGTTACCGCTCACGAAACCACAGGTAGTCGGCTGTCAGCATGTCACAGTCCTTTACAGCAGCTGTTAGATCTGGGGGTCTCTAGTTGGCAGGGTAGGTACCACTGTCCAAGTAGGGACCCTTGCTTCTAGTCAGGAAAAGGGGGATACACTGTTAAGATAACCCCTGCTCACCCTCTAGGTAGCTTGGCCTGAGCAGTCTAGGCTATCAAAGGCAATGTGTAAAGTATTTGTACCAACACTCACAGTAACACAGTGAAAACACCACAGATTTACTCCACACCAGTTTTAGAAAAATAATGTATCTTTACTAAAAACTTCACAAGACCAAATACTACAGACAAACCAACATATAATTCAAAAAAGGTTACTTTAAAGATAGTTCAGAGTTTGCAGAAAGTACTCCAGGATGTAAAAGTCAGTGTCCTGCACAATGCGACTCTCAACGCACAAAATGCGACACTTTCGTGCCCAACAGTACCTGTAGTTGCGATAAGGTTCCCAAAAGCTATAACAAGGAAGCTTGCAAAGGCGATGCGATACTCCTGAGATGCTAGGGAGGCTTTGCAGCAGCCCTGCTTCACGCAGCAGAGGTGGATGCGCCGGCTCCGATCTGTAAGGGGAGGATGCGATGACTTTGGCCTTCGTTGCGTAGGTTTCTTATGGGGAAGCTTCACACACAGGTTCAATGCGACACTCTTCGATGTGGTGCGATGCGTGGCGCAGCGTTGCCTTCCGGCGCCGCAACTCTTGATGCGCCACGGAACGGGACTCTGCGTCGACGCACGCAGCGACTGGAGACTTTCACGCACCGGCAGTGGTGCGGTTCGCAAACTGGTTCTGCGACGACCCTCGCAATGCCAGGAATCTTCACGCTTTGGGACGATGCTCGATGCACTCTGCGATGCGGGGACCCTGCGTGTTGCGATGGTGCCGCGATGAAATTTTCCACGCACTCTCGTTCTTGCGACACGCAATCGGATGATGCGTTGGGTACCAGTTGTTTCTTTTTCACGCTTCTGCTTCCCAGCTCCCAAACACAGCAAAACGACCCCCTGAGGCCCCAAGACTGGGCAAGCACTCCAAGGCAGGTCAGAACTCTCTCAGCAGAGTTCCAGGGGAGCTGGTGGTGAAGTCCTTTTGTTCCTGGGACTTCTTAACAGGGAGCCAGCTCTTCTCAGGCCCTTGGAGATCAGAATCAAAAGAAGGGGACACAGCAAAGTCCTTCCCCTCTCCTTGGCAGCAAAGCAAAACAGCAAGCAGGCAGTCTTCTCCTCTTCAGTCCTTTTCAGCTTTCTCCTTGGCAGAGGTTTCTTCTTAGTTCCAAAGTGATCTAAAGTTTTAGGTGTCTGGGGTCCTCTTCTTATACCCCTCCAAGCCTTTGTCTCTCTTTGTTCCAGTGGGGGGATTCCCCTGCTCAAACCGGTTCCTGGGTGTGCTCTGCTCTGGAGCACCTGGTTCCTTTCAGAGTGAGGGGCAGGGTCGTTAGACGCTCAGCAGGAGGTGGAGCCTTCTTTGTGGCAGCAGAGGCAGAGTCCTCAGCCTGGCCACAGGGGGTGGAGCCAGCTTTGTGTTGGCAGGGGCAGCCCTATTCAAACCCAGAGACTACTCCTCCCACCCATCTAAAGCAGATCTCCCTATTCACCCTGCTGCTGACTCATCCAGGCTCCTGGAGCCACCTAGCCCATCACATGACACCCTTCAGCCAACCCGCACACAGGCACACAGGAAGGTTAAACAGGAGAATAGCTACTTTCTAAAAAGGGCTATTCTCACACAGTGAATTTAAAAACCATCTTGCTAAAAAGATGTGTAATTAAATTCTGAACACAGAGATACCAAACTTGGATTTTCTATCTTGCCCTTATGGGAAGATAGGCATGTAAACAGCCTTCCCCATTCTATCCTATGGGCAAGATAGCCTCTCAGCAGTGAAAAACGAAAATGGCTGTAATTCCCTACCAGGGCATGTTACACACCTCAGTACATGCCCTACCTTTCAGGTACACTGCACCCAGCCCAGGGGGGTACCTAGGGCCACCATAGGGATGCCTGACATGTACAGAAAGGGAAGGATAAGGCCTGGTCAGTGGGTGCACTGGCCAGGTTGGCATGGCAGTCCTGGACTGCACATAGGCACTGCAAGCAGGCCTAAGACATCATTTTAGCGCTACTCCTGTGGGTGGCACAATCAGTGCTGCAGCCCACTAGTAGCATTTGAATCACCAGCCCTGGCACACGCAGTGCACTTTACTAGGGGCTAACAGGTGAAACAAATATGCCAATCATGGATAACCCATCAACACAACAATTTACCAAGGGAGCACTTGCACTTTGACACTGATTAGCAGTGGCAAAGTGCCCAAAGCATCTAAACCAGCAAAAACGAAATCCAGCAAAGCATCAAAAATACAGGAGGTAGAGGCAAAAAGTCAGGGGTAACCACGCCAAAGATGCCAGGTCTAACAGCAGCCATACGCGTTTCGAGCAGAAAGCTCTTGTTCACTGGCAGAGGAAGAATTGTCATGTCATCTAGGACAGCGTTGAGATACTCTAGGTATCTGGGGACTTAGGTACAACCATGATTTTCGCCATACTGTGATGAATAGGCTAACTTTTATTGCTGCTAATATTATCATCTAGTCTTACCATGATGCTAATGTTTGAAACTGCTCATATAGGGCTTCAATTGAACACAGTTTCTAATACTTATTAGAGATAATCTTTAATCAAGTGAATGTTGCCTGCCCATACAGGCCTCAATTCTGCTTTAATTTAATTAGAAATCATTGTTGGGTGACTTGGCTCATATAGAGTTAGAACCTCTCTGATTATGCCGGCCTGTCGATAAATTCATTTATTATTAATTATTATGTTTTCATTTCTATTGATGAACTTTATAAAACAGAGTAAAAAAACAAATGTTTCAATGTAAGATCGAGAATTAATGTGAAGTCTCTTTACTCTGTTTATGATTTAGTGAACCGGAACTAGTATTCATGAACCGGATATAGTACTGCTCGAACAAGCTGCACTTTGTAACTCAGTCGAAAAAGGCGCGAACGCCGAAACGCGTCCTGCTGTTACTGCTGTTTCTTTCTCGAATCATGGAATAAATTATATGCATCGAGAAATCTTGCTGTGTGCGGTCCCCTTCATTCATTGAGTGGAGTTTTCTGGAGCTGAATATATATATATATATATATATATATTCACTGAAAAAACCATAGGTTTTACAGACGTTATAGTTAGGAATTAGCATTTAAAAAATCTTAGAAATTCACTGATAAAACCATAGGTTTCAGGGACATTATAGTTAGTTGGACATTTGACTCATATAAAACCAGAGAAATTCGCCTGTTATAGTTAGTTGAGCTAACTATAACTCACGCGCCTGCAATGCACTGCTGATGACGTCACATATTACATCACACATGACATGGTCAGTGACATCACTCATGACATCACTGATGACATCTCAAATGACATCACTGATGACATCACTGATGACATCATCCAGTAAATGTGTCTTTCTGTAAAGTATAAATATTTTTCATATATATCTATGCAAAGGTTTATTCAAGAATAAGTTGATGTAAAAGTGCCTGAATACATTATTTAGTAGATGCATGACTGACTCTATAAGTCACTGATTGAATGTATGTTAGTTAATGCATGGATTAGTGACTAGACTGTGTGAATGTCTCTCTTAGTTTCTCACTTGGTGTGTAAGCAGGTGCATGGCTTGGTGAGTATCTACATCAGTGTGTATATGTGTTTTTCATTGATTGTATGAGTATCTGCATGGGGGTCTGACTGTCTATGTGGGTGTGTGGGTTGTATCTGACTCTGTGCATACATGTCTGAATGGCCGATTCACTGGTTCTATAGATTCAAAAGTGCATCTCAGAAGGGCTGTATAGATAGCTGACTGTGTGAACAGGTGGGTTCATTAGCGAATTTATGTCTCAGTTGTATATATGTGAGTAACTATATATGTTTTTACACACTATATGTGAGTGTTGGGGTGTATAATTGACTACGTGAAAGACAGTGATTGCAAGAGTGTCTACATACACAAATGTGTACATGTATTAGTGACTGTATAAGAGAGTAAGTATGTGATAGTATCTCTATAAATAAGGAAAGTGATGTGTGTATAAATAAGGCAGGTGTTGTGCATATATCTGCATAGGTGAGTACATGGGTGTATGATTGATTTTTGGCATGACTGAATAGATGTGTGAGTAACTCTATGGATCAGTAGCACTGTGCAAATGTATATATATGTGTATTATTGGATATTATACTGATGTAATGATGAGTGACACCATGTATAAGTGACTGTATCAGTGTATATCTGGCTCACAATATATAGATAGGAATCAGTGGATGGATATCCAGTATCTGGTATTGGTGTGTCTATGCTTTTCAAAATGGTACTCTGTATTTTAGAGTGCGTCTATCAAAGGTTATATTACATTGTGAAGAGTTGTGTCAGACTATCACGTGAATGATGTCATCAGTGATGTCATTTTAGATGTCATCAGTGATGTTATGAGTGATATCACTGACCATGTCATGAGTGATATAATATGTGACGACATCAGCAGTGCATTGCAGGCGCGCGAGTTATAGTTAGCTCAACTAACTATAACAGGCGAATTTCTCTGGTTTTATGAGTCAAATGTCCAACTAACTATAACGTCCCTGAAACCTATGGTTTTTTCAGTGAATTTCTAAGGTTTTTTCAATGCTAATTCCTAAGTATAACATCTGTAATGACTATGGTTTTTTCAGTGAATTTCAAAGGTTTTTAAAATGTTTTTAAATGTTTATAAAACCTATATTTTTTCAAATTGTTTTTTAATATTTTGCAACTCTATCATCCTTTTTTTAAACTTTACAAATTATATAATCTTTTATATCTTCCCCACAAAATATGTATATATGTTTTTTTGTTGAGAAAACTACAGTCCCGTACCGGTAGTCTACCAAGCTCGATCAACATGCGAATCCTATCCACCACATTTAAATGATGCGCAATTCGTATCCGACGGGTTTGTGGCACCGTGTCTCACATAACAACATGTACATATGAGATCGCACAAGCTGCTACTTTGGTATGCGACTGGTACGCACTACCAAGCCATGCGTTACATCATGTATGTATAGGGTCACGCCCGCTGCGTGTTGCGTATGCGACGAGTGCACGCTGCCATGCCCTGTGTTACATCATAGATGTACGATGTTGCGCCGCATACGCCATTCCCTCATTTTTTTTGTCTCAAAACTATATCTAAAAAACTTTAAAGTGTCTATGAGAGCAAGCGATAATTAAAAATATTTTAAACAGTAATATATTTCTAACTCCAATAAACTTATATTATAATAAATATATTTTCTCAAAATCACATCGGGTGCGGCCTCATTGCGCACTGGCTGCGTGATTGCCATGTAATCACAAAAAAAAAGCATTTCATTAGTTCATAACATTTCCCATTGTAGCAGTTTGAAAACGCCACCCATTTTAGTCAACATCTGTACTGCATTTCATGAGACACACCTCTTCTGCTTAGAGAGCTTTGTTCAAAACGTTTTGCAATATACACATATCTTACACTACACACAACATGCAACCATCATTTTCATCAATATTCATGCTCTGTAAAGTAGGCTTCCACCTATGATTTCCATACACCTAAAAGTTACATTACTGAAATGTTCTCCAATACCACAGGTAACATGGTTGCTTACGCTGTCTACAACACAACGTAATATAGTACCGCCCAGTATCATGCATAGATAATAAACACACGGACACAGGTAGATAGTGGAAGTGGATACGGGCACGTACGCTTGACTCCTTTAAATTACCATGGTGACATATCCAGTGACGTCTGTGCTGGATGTGTGTGTGGTAAGTCTAAACCAGCCTTCAGACAATGGTTGCTGCTAGCATCAACTACAACAGTAATCATTGGATCACACACAGAGATTCAATATTAAATGAATCAATCATTTATGCTGCAGTAATGTCTGGACAGTAGATGTGAAATAATACAGAAATAATTCCATCGTAAAACAACAACAACTTGTGGTATACTGACACACAATAAATAGATCTGAAATAATACACAAAAAGATTATATCATAAACGCTCCATCAGTTCTAGTGCACTCACATAACCACATCAAAAGCATTCAGCATGTGCACAGCCACCAATAATGCGTGCTGTAGACAGGCCGTACTAGGAGCAATATCTGTTGCCATCAACAGTGCATCATCTGCAATACCGACTCAATCTGAATTATGAACACTGCTGTCTGCAGTGTACCCATAGAGAGCAGTCACAAATGACCCACAGATACGTAAAGTGACTTCACCTACCCAGTTTGTCATCAGTGAAGCAACGAAAAAGAGTGTGCAAAGCCTGCAATGATACATATGCATGCTGCAGACAGTACACACTGGAGCAATGTCTTTTCCTACAGGACTACCTCATCTACAATAGCGACTCAATCTCAATTGTGAACACTGCTGCCTGCAGTGTAGGCCAGAGTGAGTGGTCACAAGGGCCCTCAGCCATATGGCATTCACTTAAGCTGCACAGTTTGCAATACACAAACTAAAAAAAAACGTGTGCAGAGCCTGCAATGATGCATATGAGTGGTGCACACAGAGCGCACTTGGGCAATATCTTTTCCTACAGGACTGCATCATCTACAATACCAACTCAATGTCAAATGTGAACACAGAAGTCTGCAGTATATGCCAGAGAGAGCGTTCAGCAAGGGCCCACAGCCACGTGGCATTGACTTGACCTCTACAGTTTGCAATACATGAAGCAAAAAAAACGTGTACAGAGCCTACAATCATGCGTATGAGTGCTGCAGACAGAGCACACTGGAGCAATGTCTTTTCCTACAGAACTACCTAATCTACAATAACGACTCCATCAGAATTGTGAACACTACTGTCTGCAGTGTAGGCCAGAGAGAGCAGTCAGCAAGAGCCCACAGCCACCTGGCATTCACTTGAGCTCTACAGTTTGCAATACACGAAGAAACAAAACGTGTGCAGATCCTGCAATGATTCATATCAGTGGTGCAGACCGAGCGCACTGGAGCAATGTCTTTACCTACAGGACTGCATCATCTATAATACCGACTCAATGTCAAATGTGGACACTGAAGTCTGCAGTATAGGCCAGAGAGAGCATTCAGCAAGGGCCCGCAGCCATGTGGCATTGACTTGAGCTCTACGGTTTGCAATACACGAAGCAAAAAAAACGTGTGCAGAGCCCGCAATGATGCGTATGAGTAGTGCAGTCAGAGCACACTGGAGCAATGTCTTTTCCTACAGGACTGCATCATCTACAATACCGACTCAATGTCAAATGTGAACACTGAAGTCTGCAGTATAGGCCAGAGAGAGCATTCAGCAAGGGCCCACAGTCAAGTAGCATTGACTTGAGCTCTACAGTTTAACGTGTGCGGAGCCTGCAATGATGCGTATGAGTGGTGCAGACAGAGCACACTACAGCAGTCTCTTCTCTTACAGGACTGCATCATCTACAATAGCAACTCGATCTGAATTGTGAACACTACTGTCTGCATTGTTAATTAAAAGCAGTACTCACACACACAACCTTCAATACTTTTTCTCACTCCCTCTTTACAAAATAAAATAACATAAATGACAGAGAACTCTATAATGAATAAATCAAAACAATTCGAATTGGGATTTCATCTCTCCACAGTCTACACTAGTCACTGTTCCTTTGGACTTCCAAGATAAATTTGGTCATTTCACTAAACCTATAACTGATATAAAAAAACTTCTTGAAGCAAGTATACTAAAACAATATTGTGTATATTTCAATAGACATTCTAATTACTTAACTACTGGATTCTGTAATTAAACAATCACAATTCAATCTAAATTGTGAACCCTGTGAACTGCAGTCTACAGCAAATCCAGTGGTCATTCACAACTCACAGCCACATACCGTTGGATTCGGAAGCATGGAGTTGGTTGCACCTGATCAGAGGGGGTACACAAAATCATCACAGACTTTAACGACATCCTCAATCATAGAATCAAGACCCAATTTCACTGTTTGCAACTGCTGTACCACAGTATACTCCACCGACTACTGTCAACCAAGCCCAATAATCATGTGCAGCAGTTAGCTATGGAATCACAGACTGTGATGCACCTCAACACATGAACTTCTGAAAAAAGCAAGCAGCAGGTAATATCGGACATCATCCATTGTGGGATCAAGACACCGTTCCACAGTTGGGACCTAAAGTTGGATGAACCTGATCGAAAAGAGTACCTTCATCTCCACTCTCAAATGCAGTTCTAATATCGTCCATTGTGGAGTCAACACACCGTTCTACTTTTGGAACCTAGAGTTGGTTGCAGCTGGTAGAAGGGAATAGCTCCATCTCCACTCTCAGATACAGTTCTACCATCATCCATTGTGGGAACAACACACCATTCCACTTTTGGGACCTAGCGTTGCTTGCACTTCATCGGAGGGGGTACACAGAAATCATCACAAACTGTAACTTCTAACATCCTCAATCATATATTTAACACCCCATTTCACTGTTTGGACCTGCTCTACCGCGGTGTATTCCAGCAATACCAGTCAACTAAGCCCAATAACCATGTGCAGCACTTAACTACAGAAGCACAGAATCTGATGCACCTCAACAGACGGAGTTCTGTGAAAAACCAGCAACAGGTAATATCGGACATCGTCTATTGTGGGATCAAGACACCATTCCACTGTTGGTACCTAGAGTTGGTTGCACCTCATCAGAAGCTATACACAAAAATCATCACACACTTTAACTTCTGACATCCTCAATCATAGTATTAAGACTTCGTTTCACTGTTCGAACATGCTGTACCCGTGTGTACTCCAGCATTTGCAATAAACCATGCCTAATAATCATGTGCAAGATCGGCTTGGCAATTCAGGCTGGACTGTTCCCATGAGGCACAGGGTCAAGACTGATTTGCATATGGCCAGGTCTAAACTGGGGTGGCATGTTGAGCAAAAGAATGATGGATTTAACCCAGATCTCTTGACCGGGGGAGAATGTTTGGATTTGTTCTGCATTCCGTCAATCAATTGTGTGTCTTTTAATAACCATGTGCAGCAGTTAACTACAGAAGCACAGAGTCAAATCCACCTCAACGGAAGGAGTTTGGTAAAAATTAAGCAGAATGTAATATCAGACATCATCCATTGTGGAATCAAGACAACGTTCCACTGTTGCAACCTAGAGTTGGTTCCACCTGGTCAAAGGGAGTACCTTCATCTCCACTCTGAGATGCAGTTCTAACATCATCCATAATGGCATCAAGACACCGTTCCACTGTTGGGACCCAGAGTTGGTTGCAGCTCGTCGAAGGGAGTACCTTCATCTCCACTCTCAGATACAGTTCTAACATTGTCCACTATGATATTAAAAGACTGTTCCACTCTCCATACCTGTCGGACTACTGTGTTACTATTATACAGAGCACTCCATGCTCCTGGGCCTCAGGCTGGGCTCTGTGTGCCTGTGTCGCGGTAGCCAGCGTTAATCTCAAGAGCCTTCCGAGCTCACAGACCTCGGCCCAGGACCTTCCGCCGGCACGTGGTCGGCCCTCTTGCACATACAGCGGTGTCGAAAGGTGAACTGTGGGGCATATATGCGTCACTGCGGCCATGACAGTTTCTGAGTACCAGCAGGCTGACAGCATCATTCTCACACCCACCTTCGCTCACAGCATCAGCCTTGTGGTGGTGTAAGCTGCGCAGGCCTGGCAGACACGTTCCCCCATCCGGAAGAGATCCACACCCAAAGAAACGTGCATTTTATTCATACCCCTATGCTTGCCTTGCGTACGGCGAGCCAGCCCACTTCCCTAAACATTTGGGGGGAGGCACGTACACGCTACCATTCCGTAATCTTCCCTACTGACTTACTATGATGGTTGCGTCCACTGTCCACTTCACTCAATAGACAATCAGTGTATGTTGACATGTCTGTGCTCTGCATAAGCGAGTCTGTCCGGCACATCCCCTCAAGACTTTGCATTGTATACTTTTATAATCGAGAATTATTTGCCACCTTCGCACATACTTTGCTCTCATCTCTCCCTGCATTCTGCATAGTGAGGCAGAGGTGCCATGTCATGTTTAGTTTGTATACATGGCTAGCCACGGTTCCCACAGTATGTAGTGTCATTGAGTCTGCTACGTGCACATGTTGTTTGTCATGTTGAATGTCATTATATAAGGTAGCGCGTTTATTCACGTTAAGTGGCTTTATCCATTTACATATCGCTGTCTTAAAGAGCATACAAAAGTTTTTCTCACAGATGAATAGTGCGACCACAATGGCAGTCATTCATTACTATCCAAGAATGTCCAACTACACGGCGCTTCTAAGCTTACAGCCACCAATCTTGCGTCCTTTCGTAAAAGGACGCCAACTCCCACAATCACACCAACATTCACACAGCTTTCTAACAACAGTTATCTGCTTCTCAATAACATACACTCCTACAGAATATGAGCTGGCATACCGCATGTCCTTACTGTTTCAAACACAGTAACTTCCTGTGGCAATATCTATTCCCACCCACACAAACTAACTCCCAAACTTTAACTTGGCCTTAAATTCCTAGTTTGAAAACACATTTCAAGAAACAAACCAAACTAAAAGCCAAGGTACATAAAAAGATTGATGACTACATTTTGCAATTTCTTTTTTATTTATTTCTTTTCTTAAATGATACATGTGGTAATCGTACCCGCCCTTTATTTTCTTTATAGAATGTAGAGTCATTCAAGTGTAATAGCTATTGTTTATTTCACATGCACCTGTAACATGTAATATACAATTCACCGATGCCGGAGCTTAAGTTTGAATACAGCAGAAGTGGTTCAACTTTGCATCAGCTGGATACCCGAGCTCTTCCACCAGGGGGTCCAATTATGGCACTTAAATAAAGTAACTTTCCATATAATTTTCAAACTCCATCCCTTTATTACACACAACCACTTTCTTAGACACAACTCATTTTACCATTTTCCTTCTCTGGCATTGCAACATTCTGCATTATATTCTTCACAATTATTCCTTTATTCCTGCTTCCTAAAACACTACATTCGACTCTTCAGACCAATAGGGATGAGTAGTTTGTTTCACACTCCCTGTATAGAATAAATGCACACTAGCACTACTTACACAGGTATGCTTTACAGCACTCAGCTCACAGTTTAGATGCACGGTCTCATCCCAGAGTGTACCGCCACCTTACCTCAGCACCATCTCACAGTGGGCAAAACAGCACTTTCACACCAGTAGGGATAAAAAATTTGCTTCTCACTCCCTCTATAGCACACCCTACCCACCCTACAAACCTCACAGCGCTCCTACCCTCCTCTTTCCCACATTTTTCTCCCTTTTTTCCCCTTACTTTCTTTAACGGAATCACCAAATGGCGGCCAACACTTCCTAGTTGCAACCGCTTGCAGCCAATCACCAGCAAGCTCGTGCTCGTAACGCCTCAGCCAATCAGATGGCAGAATTCCCAAATATCGAGATCTGTAAATTTTGATATTTCTCATAAAATACTGAATGGATTTACACCAAATAAACAAAAGCTTGCTTTCTAGACCAAGACCCTTCTCCCTTCCAAATTTGGGGTAATTCCATTCACCCGTTCGACCTGTAGCCTTGTCTAAAGTTTCCTATGGAAATTAACATTGATAAAACACATTTTGGGACCCCCCTTTTTTCTCGCCCCCCTTCATGAATCACCCCCAATCTTTTAACATAGGAGCTGATCTCAACAAACAATTAGTTTTGAAAATTTTGCGAAGATTCGTCAATCGGCGCCAAAGTTATTGGGAATAGAATGTTGTCATTTTCCTATGGTAACTAGGACTACCTACTGGCGACCGCCAGTAGGTAATATATATACCAAGGTGTATTGAAGAATGAGTGAAAGAGGCCAGAGGGGTGCAGAAAGTAGCAAGAGAGGTGCAGAAAGAAACAAAAGAAGTGCAGAAAGAAGCAAATGAGGTGCAGAAAGAAGCCAGAGTAGTGCAGAAAGATGCAACAGAGGTACAGAAAGAGGCAAGAGAGGTACACAAAGAGGGAAGGGGTAAAGAAAGAGGCACGAGGGTGCAGAAAGAAGCAAGAGAGGTGTAGAAAGAAGCAACAGATGTGCAGAAAGAGGGAAGAGGGGTGGAGAGAGAGTTGCAGAAAGAAGCAACAAAGGTGCGGGAAGATGGATGGAGAAAGAGGCAAGAGGGGAGCAGAAAGAAAAAAAAGAAATGCAGAAAGAAGGAACAAAGGTGTAGAAAGAATCATGAAGAGTGCAGAAAGAGAAGAGGGGTGTAGAACGAGGCACAAGGGGTACAGAAAGAAGCATGAGAGGTAAAGAAAGCCGCAAGATAAGTACAGAAAGAAGCAACAGAGATGCAAAAAGAGGGAAGAGGGGTGGAGAAAGAGGCAAGAGAAGTGCAGAAAGAAGCAACAAACATACAGAAAGGGGGGAAGGGTGGAGAAAGATGCAAGAGGGATGCAGAAAGAAGGAACAGAGGTACAGAAAGACGCAGGAGGAGTGCAGAAAGAAGGAACAGAGGTGCAGAAAGAGGCAAGAGAGTAGCAGAAAGAGGGAAGAGAGGTGCACAAAGAGGCAAGAGAGGTACAGAAAGAGGCAGGAGATGTGCAGAAAGAAGCAAAAGAAGTGTAGAAAGTAGGAACAGAGGTGCAAAAACAGGCAAGAAGAGTGCAGTAAGAGGGAAGAGGGGTGCAGAAAGAGGTAGGAGAGGTACACAAAAAGAGGCAAGAGAGGTACAAAAAGAGGCAGGAGGGGTGCAGAAAGAAGGAAGAGAAGTGCAGAAAGAAGCAACAGAGGTGCTGTAAGAGGCTCAAAGGATGCGGAAATTGGCAAGAGAAGTGCATAAAGAAGCTACAGAGGTGCTGAAAGTGGCACGAGAGGTGCAGAAACTGGCAAGAAAGGTACAGAAAGAGGGAACAGGGGTGCAGAAAGAGCAGCAAGAGGTACAGAAAGAGAAAAGATGGGTGCAGAAATAGGCAAAAGGGATGCAGAAGGAAGCAAGAGAAGTGCAGAAAGAGGCAAGAGAATTGTCAAAAGAAGCAACAGGGGTGTGGAAAGAAGCAGGAAAAGTGTAGTGTAGAAAGAGGCAAGTGAGGTGCAGAAAGAGGCAAGGGAGGTACAGAAATGTGCAAGAGAGTAGCAGATAGAAGCAGAAGCAGTACAGAAAGAACCAACAGAGGTGCTGAAAGAGGCACAATGGGTGCAGAAAGAGGCAAGAGAAGTACAGGAAGGAGCAACAGAGGTACAAAAATAGGCAAGAGTGGTGCAGAAAAAGGGAAGAGAGGTGCAGAGTGAGGCCAGAGAGGTGCAAAAACAGGCAAGAGAAGTACAGAAAGAGGCAAGAGAATTGCTGAAAGAAGCAACAGAGGTGTAGAATGAAGCAAGAGAAGTGCAGAAAGAGGTAAGTAAGATGCAGAAAGAGGCAAGAGAGGTGCAGAAAGAGAGAAGACGAGTGCAGAGAGAACAGGGGTACAGAAAGAAGCAAGACAGTTGCAGAAAGACGCATGGGAAGTATAGAATAAAGCAACAGTGGTGAAGAAAGAGGCAACAAGTGCAGAAAGAAGCAACAGAGGTACAGATGGAGGCAAGAGAACTGCAGAAAGAGGCAAGAGAGTTGCAGAAACAGGCAAGAGAGGTGCAGAAAAAGGGAACAGGGGTGCAGAAAATGGCAAGAGGAGTAAAGAAAGAAGCAACACAACTGCAAAAAGAAGCGAGGGAAGTGCAGAAAGAAGCAACAGAGGTGCAGAACGAGGCAAGAGGGGTGTGGAAAGAGGCAAGAGCAGTGCAGACAAAAGCAACTGAGGTGCAGAAAGAGGCATGAGGGAAGCAAAAAGACATGAAAGGTGCCGAAAGAAACAAGAGAAGTACATACAGAAGCACCAGAGATGCAGAACAGGAGAAGTGGGATAGAGAAAGACGCAAGAGGGATACAGAAAGAAATAAGATAGGGCAGAAAGAAACAAAAGAGATGCAGAAAGAATGAACAGAGGAGCAGGAAGAGGGGTGTGAAAGAGGCACGAGGGGTGCAGAAAGTAGCAAAAGGGATGCAGAAAGAAGCAAGAGAGGTGCAGAAAGAAGCAAAAGAAGTGCAGAAAGAAGGAACAGAGGTGAAAAAAGAGGCAAAAGGAGTGCAAAAACAGGGAAGAGGGGTGCAGAAAGAGGTAGGAGAAATGCAAAAAGAGGCAAGAGAGGTACAGAAAGAGAGAGGGTGGGTGCAGGAAGAAAAGTGTAGAAAGAAGCAACAGAGGTGCTGAAAGTGACAAGAGAGGTGCAGAAACAGGCAAGAAAGGTGAAGAAAGAGGGAACAGGGGTAAAGAAAGAAGTAAGAGGAATACAGAAATTTGCAAGAGAGGTACAGAAAGAAACAAGAGCCGTGAAGAAAGATGCAAAAGAGGTGCAGAAAGAAGCAAGAGCAGTGCAGAAAGAACCAACAGAGGTGCTGAAAGATGCTCGAATGGTGCAGACAGAGGCTATAGAAGTGTCGAAAAAGGCAGGAAAGGTGCTGAAAGAGGGAACAGGGATGCAAAAAGAGGCAAGAGGTGTGCAGAAAGAAGCAAGGGAGATGCAGAAAGAGGCAACCGGGGTACAAAGAGACACAAAAGAGGGGCAGAAACAAGCAAGAGAAGTGCAGAAGGAGGCAAGAGAATTGCTGAAAGAAGCAACAGGGGTGTGGAAAGAAACAGGAAAAGTGTAGAAAGAGGCAAGTGAGGTGCAGAAAGAGGCAAGAGAGGTACAGAAATGTGCAAGAGAGTAGCAGATAGAAGCAAAAGCAGTGCAGAAAGAACCAACAGAGGTGCTGAAAGAGGCACAATGGGTGCAGAAAGAGGCAAGAGAAGTGCAGAAAGGAGCAACAGAGGTACGAAATAGGCAAGAGTGGTGCAGAAAAAAGGAAGAAAGGTGCAGAAAGAGGCAAGAGAGGTACAGAAAGAGGGAAGACAAGTGCAGAAAGAGGCAAAAGGAATGCAGAAAGAAGCCAGTGAGGTGCAGAAAGAGGCAACAGAGGTGTAGAAAGACACAAGAGATTTGCAGAAACAAGCAAGAGAAGTGCAGAAAGAGGCAAGAGGAGTGTAGAAAGAGGGAAGAGGGGTACATAAAGAGGCACGAGGGATGCAAAAATAAGTGAAAGGTGCCGAAAGAAACAAGAGAAGTGCATACAAAAGCAACAGAGATGCAGAAAGGGGGAAGTGGGCTGGAGAAAGAGGCAAGAGGGATACAGAAAGAAACAAGAGAGGTGCAGAAAGAATGAACAGAGGAGCAGGAAGAGGGGTGTGAAAGAGGCACGAAGGGGGCAGAAAGAAGCAATAGGGATACAGAAAGAAGCAAGAGAGGTGCAGAAAGAAGCAAAAGAAGTGCAGAAAGAAGGAACAAAGGTGCAAAAAGAGACAAGAGGAGTGCAGGAAGAGGGAAGAGGGGTGCAGAAAAAGGCAAAAGCGGTGCAGAAAGGAACCAGAAACGTGCAGAAAGAAACAAAAGAAGTGCAGAACGAAGCAACAGAGGTGCAGAAAGAGACAAGCGGGGAGCAGAAAGAGGGAAGTTGAGTGGAGAAAGAGGCACAAGGGTTGCAGAAAGGAGGGAAAGAGGAGCAGAAAGAGGCAAGAGAAGTGCAGAAAGAAGCAACAGAGATGCAGAAATGGGGAGGAGTGGTGGAGAAAGAGGCAAGAGGGGTGCAGAAAGAAGCAAGAGAGGTACAGAAAGTAACAAAAGAAGTACAGAAAGAAGTAGAAGGGATGCAGAAAGAAGCCAGTGAGGTGCAGAAAGAGGCAACAGAGGTGCAGAAAGAGGGAAGAGGGTGGAGAAAGAGTTGCAGAAAGAAGCAACAGAGGTACAGAAAGAAGCAAGAGAAGTGCAGAAAGAGGAAAGTAAGATGCAGAAAGAGGCAAGAGAGGTACAGAAAGAGGGAAGAAGAGCGCAGAAAGAGGCAAAAGGGATGCAGAAAAAAGCCAGTGAGGTGCAGAAAGAGGCAGCAGAGATGCAGAAATGGAGAAGAGTGGTGGAGAAAGAGGCAAGAGGGGTGCAGAAAGAAGCAAGAGAGGTGCAGAAAGTAACAAAAGAAGTACAGAAGGAAGTAAGAGAGGTGCAGAAAGAAGCCAGAGTAGTGCAGAAAGATGTAACAGAGGTACAGAAAGAGGGAAAAGAGGTGCAGAAAGAGGCACGAGGGATGCAGAAAGAAGCAAGAGAGGTGCAGAAAGAAGCAACCAAGGTGCAGAAAGAGGGAATAGGGTGGAGAGAGAGTTGCAGAAAGAAGCAACAGAGGTGCAGAAAGAGGGAAGAGGGATAGAGAAACAGGCAAGAGGGGTGCAGAAAGAAGCAATGGAGGTGCAGAAAGTAACAAAAGAAATGCAGAAAGAGGGAACAGTGGTGCAGAAAGAAGCAAGAGAGGTAAAGAAAGACTCAAGATAAGTGCAGAAAGAAGCAGTAGAGATGCAGAAAGATGGAAAAGGGGTGGAGAAAGAAGCAAGTGAGGTGCAGAAAGAAAAAAGGAAGTGCAGAAGAAGACATAGAGGTGCAGAAAGACGCAGGAGGAGTGCAGAAAGAAGGAAGAGGGGTGCAGAAAGAGGCAAGAGATGTGCAGAAAGAGGGAAGAAGGGTGCGGAAAGAGGCACGAGGGGTGCAGAAAGAGGGAAGAGGGGTGTGAGAAGAGGAACAAGGGGTTCAGAAAGAAGCAAAAAAGGGTGCAGATAGAAGCAAGAAAGGTGCAGAAAGAAACAAAAGAAGTGCAGGAAGAAGCAACAGAAATGCACAAAGAGGCACAAGAGGCACAGAAAGAGGCAGGAGATGTGCAGAAAGAAGCAAAAGAAGTGTAGAAAGTAGGAACAGAGGTGCAAAAACAGGCAAGAAGAGTGCAGTAAGAGGGAAGAGGGGTGCAGAAAGAGGTAGGAGAGGTACACAAAAAGAGGCAAGAGAGGTACAAAAAGAGGCAGGAGGGGTGCAGAAAGAAGGAAGAGAAGTGCAGAAAGAAGCAACAGAGGTGCTGTAAGAGGCTCAAAGGATGCGGAAATTGGCAAGAGAAGTGCATAAAGAAGCTACAGAGGTGCTGAAAGTGGCACGAGAGGTGCAGAAACTGGCAAGAAAGGTACAGAAAGAGGGAACAGGGGTGCAGAAAGAGCAGCAAGAGGTACAGAAAGAGAAAAGATGGGTGCAGAAATAGGCAAAAGGGATGCAGAAGGAAGCAAGAGAAGTGCAGAAAGAGGCAAGAGAATTGTCAAAAGAAGCAACAGGGGTGTGGAAAGAAGCAGGAAAAGTGTAGTGTAGAAAGAGGCAAGTGAGGTGCAGAAAGAGGCAAGGGAGGTACAGAAATGTGCAAGAGAGTAGCAGATAGAAGCAGAAGCAGTACAGAAAGAACCAACAGAGGTGCTGAAAGAGGCACAATGGGTGCAGAAAGAGGCAAGAGAAGTACAGGAAGGAGCAACAGAGGTACAAAAATAGGCAAGAGTGGTGCAGAAAAAGGGAAGAGAGGTGCAGAGTGAGGCCAGAGAGGTGCAAAAACAGGCAAGAGAAGTACAGAAAGAGGCAAGAGAATTGCTGAAAGAAGCAACAGAGGTGTAGAATGAAGCAAGAGAAGTGCAGAAAGAGGTAAGTAAGATGCAGAAAGAGGCAAGAGAGGTGCAGAAAGAGAGAAGACGAGTGCAGAGACAACAGGGGTACAGAAAGAAGCAAGACAGTTGCAGAAAGACGCATGGGAAGTATAGAATAAAGCAACAGTGGTGAAGAAAGAGGCAACAAGTGCAGAAAGAAGCAACAGAGGTACAGATGGAGGCAAGAGAACTGCAGAAAGAGGCAAGAGAGTTGCAGAAACAGGCAAGAGAGGTGCAGAAAAAGGGAACAGGGGTGCAGAAAATGGCAAGAGGAGTAAAGAAAGAAGCAACACAACTGCAAAAAGAAGCGAGGGAAGTGCAGAAAGAAGCAACAGAGGTGCAGAACGAGGCAAGAGGGGTGTGGAAAGAGGCAAGAGCAGTGCAGACAAAAGCAACTGAGGTGCAGAAAGAGGCATGAGGGAAGCAAAAAGACATGAAAGGTGCCGAAAGAAACAAGAGAAGTACATACAGAAGCACCAGAGATGCAGAACGGGAGAAGTGGGATAGAGAAAGACGCAAGAGGGATACAGAAAGAAATAAGATAGGGCAGAAAGAAACAAAAGAGATGCAGAAAGAATGAACAGAGGAGCAGGAAGAGGGGTGTGAAAGAGGCACGAGGGGTGCAGAAAGTAGCAAAAGGGATGCAGAAAGAAGCAAGAGAGGTGCAGAAAGAAGCAAAAGAAGTGCAGAAAGAAGGAACAGAGGTGAAAAAAGAGGCAAAAGGAGTGCAAAAACAGGGAAGAGGGGTGCAGAAAGAGGTAGGAGAAATGCAAAAAGAGGCAAGAGAGGTACAGAAAGAGAGAAGGTGGGTGCAGGAAGAAAAGTGTAGAAAGAAGCAACAGAGGTGCTGAAAGTGACAAGAGAGGTGCAGAAACAGGCAAGAAAGGTGAAGAAAGAGGGAACAGGGGTAAAGAAAGAAGTAAGAGGAATACAGAAATTTGCAAGAGAGGTACAGAAAGAAACAAGAGCCGTGAAGAAAGATGCAAAAGAGGTGCAGAAAGAAGCAAGAGCAGTGCAGAAAGAACCAACAGAGGTGCTGAAAGATGCTCGAATGGTGCAGAAAGAGGCTATAGAAGTGCCGAAAAAGGCAGGAAAGGTGCTGAAAGAGGGAACAGGGATGCAAAAAGAGGCAAGAGGTGTGCAGAAAGAAGCAAGGGAGATGCAGAAAGAGGCAACCGGGGTACAAAGAGACACAAAAGAGGGGCAGAAACAAGCAAGAGAAGTGCAGAAAGAGGCAAGAGAATTGCTGAAAGAAGCAACAGGGGTGTGGAAAGAAACAGGAAAAGTGTAGAAAGAGGCAAGTGAGGTGCAGAAAGAGGCAAGAGAGGTACAGAAATGTGCAAGAGAGTAGCAGATAGAAGCAAAAGCAGTGCAGAAAGAACCAACAGAGGTGCTGAAAGAGGCACAATGGGTGCAGAAAGAGGCAAGAGAAGTGCAGAAAGGAGCAACAGAGGTACGAAATAGGCAAGAGTGGTGCAGAAAAAAGAAAGAGAGGTGCAGAAAGAGGCAAGAGAGGTACAGAAAGAGGGAAGACAAGTGCAGAAAGAGGCAAAAGGAATGCAGAAAGAAGCCAGTGAGGTGCAGAAAGAGGCAACAGAGGTGTAGAAAGACACAAGAGATTTGCAGAAACAAGCAAGAGAAGTGCAGAAAGAGGCAAGAGGAGTGTAGAAAGAGGGAAGAGGGGTACATAAAGAGGCACGAGGGATGCAAAAATAAGTGAAAGGTGCCGAAAGAAACAAGAGAAGTGCATACAAAAGCAACAGAGATGCAGAAAGGGGGAAGTGGGCTGGAGAAAGAGGCAAGAGGGATACAGAAAGAAACAAGAGAGGTGCAGAAAGAATGAACAGAGGAGCAGGAAGAGGGGTGTGAAAGAGGCACGAAGGGGGCAGAAAGAAGCAATAGGGATACAGAAAGAAGCAAGAGAGGTGCAGAAAGAAGCAAAAGAAGTGCAGAAAGAAGGAACAAAGGTGCAAAAAGAGACAAGAGGAGTGCAGGAAGAGGGAAGAGGGGTGCAGAAAAAGGCAAAAGCGGTGCAGAAAGGAACCAGAAACGTGCAGAAAGAAACAAAAGAAGTGCAGAACGAAGCAACAGAGGTGCAGAAAGAGACAAGCGGGGAGCAGAAAGAGGGAAGTTGAGTGGAGAAAGAGGCACAAGGGTTGCAGAAAGGAGGGAAAGAGGAGCAGAAAGAGGCAAGAGAAGTGCAGAAAGAAGCAACAGAGATGCAGAAATGGGGATGAGTGGTGGAGAAAGAGGCAAGAGGGGTGCAGAAAGAAGCAAGAGAGGTACAGAAAGTAACAAAAGAAGTACAGAAAGAAGTAGAAGGGATGCAGAAAGAAGCCAGTGAGGTGCAGAAAGAGGCAACAGAGGTGCAGAAAGAGGGAAGAGGGTGGAGAAAGAGTTGCAGAAAGAAGCAACAGAGGTACAGAAAGAAGCAAGAGAAGTGCAGAAAGAGGAAAGTAAGATGCAGAAAGAGGCAAGAGAGGTACAGAAAGAGGGAAGAAGAGCGCAGAAAGAGGCAAAAGGGATGCAGAAAGAAGCCAGTGAGGTGCAGAAAGAGGCAGCAGAGATGCAGAAATGGAGAAGAGTGGTGGAGAAAGAGGCAAGAGGGGTGCAGAAAGAAGCAAGAGAGGTGCAGAAAGTAACAAAAGAAGTGCAGAAGGAAGTAAGAGAGGTGCAGAAAGAAGCCAGAGTAGTGCAGAAAGATGTAACAGAGGTACAGAAAGAGGGAAAAGAGGTGCAGAAAGAGGCACGAGGGATGCAGAAAGAAGCAAGAGAGGTGCAGAAAGAAGCAACCAAGGTGCAGAAAGAGGGAAGAGGGTGGAGAGAGAGTTGCAGAAAGAAGCAACAGAGGTGCAGAAAGAGGGAAGAGGGATAGAGAAACAGGCAAGAGGGGTGCAGAAAGAAGCAATGGAGGTGCAGAAAGTAACAAAAGAAATGCAGAAAGAGGGAACAGTGGTGCAGAAAGAAGCAAGAGAGGTAAAGAAAGACTCAAGATAAGTGCAGAAAGAAGCAGTAGAGATGCAGAAAGATGGAAAAGGGGTGGAGAAAGAAGCAAGTGAGGTGCAGAAAGAAAAAAGGAAGTGCAGAAGAAGACATAGAGGTGCAGAAAGACGCAGGAGGAGTGCAGAAAGAAGGAAGAGGGGTGCAGAAAGAGGCAAGAGATGTGCAGAAAGAGGGAAGAAGGGTGCGGAAAGAGGCACGAGGGGTGCAGAAAGAGGGAAGAGGGGTGTGAGAAGAGGAAGAAGGGGTTCAGAAAGAAGCAAAAAAGGGTGCAGATAGAAGCAAGAGAGGTGCAGAAAGAAACAAAAGAAGTGCAGGAAGAAGCAACAGAAATGCACAAAGAGGCACAAGAGGCACAGAAAGAAACAAGAGTGGCTTGCACACCATTAGTACCAACTTAACACCCACATTTAGCAGTAAGTAACAGGTGACGATTCTAGGTTTACAAAGGACCTTCCGCTATGCTGTAACACTTGTCACTGCATTTTTGGTAACATTTGAGCCATTTGAGCTAGAAACTATGCTTTTTTTGGTTCAAATCTGCAGATTGGGCAGCAGATGATGAATTATGTGGCAAATGCGGAAAATCTATATTTGTGCGAAAGTTGGTGCAGTCAAACAATCACATAATTTCAGTGGCCCTGCTCATACCTCTGACTAGGTCCAGAAGTGCACCTCGGTCATTCCTTCTTTTTTTTGTCTCATTGAGCTCATAGTTTAGCTTCTATGGAAACGAGGAAGACTAAACCTGAGGTTATCACTCCACAACACAGACTTCCATAGCACATAATTACTCTCCATAACACAAAATCCCACTCTACAGAATTCCTATACACTAAATACCACATACTTTCTATCCACATAATTTCACTTCACAACATGCCACATAATTCCACTACACACAATCTACATCCACTCCACTCCTAGAAACATTAATAAAACACTTTTAGATTTACAACGCTAATAGCTCTAACTCTTGCAAATGCAAGGCTTATTACATTACAAATGCTTCTTTAACTGGTAGTCGTGTTTGCAGAGTGGTAGAGAAAGGGGGCTGGGCATCCAACCAGGGCTCTGGAATTCCACTGTGTAGGACTTACAGGAGGTTCCAGGAGGGCTACTTGGCCGCTAAAGTCCCTCAGGAGTAAAGTGGACTTCATCCCCCAAACAGTACTGTGCCAGTAGGCACGTTTGCAGAGTGGTGGAGAAAAGTGAGCATGGCCTCCAACGACCTCTTAGCAATCCCACAGTGTGGGATTTACTGGCAGTACCAGGAGGGGTAGTTAGCCCCTAAGGACCTCCTATTACCTCCAGTAAGTCCCACACAGCAGGATTGCTAAGTTCTCATAGCAGGCCATGCCCACTTTCCCTACCACTCTGCAAGCGGGCTCCCTGGCGCGCTCTTGGATGGGGATTGAAGTTCCCCTTCGCTTCTGGGGGTCCATAGAGGCCAACTACCCTACCTGATACCTCCAGTATGCCCCAGATAGTGGGATACCTGACAGGTGGACACAGGCCATGTCCCCTTTCTCCACCACTCTGCAAATGCGCCACCTGGTGCACTGCTGCTTGGGGGATGAAGTCCACTTTAGTCCTGAGGTACTCAGGACACAAGAGGACCTAATCGCCCCACCAGCAGTTCGCCAAGAGGTGCGTTTGCAGAGTGGTGTAAAAAGGAGCAAGGCCTCGGACCACCTCTGAGCAATCCCACTGTGTTTGGCTTACTGGAGGTACCTGGTGGACTAGTTGGCCCCCAGGGATCCTCAGAATTAAAGGGGACTTAATCCCCCAACTTAGAACACGCCAGGAGGTGCATTTGCACAGTGGAGCAGGGAGGGGGTGGGGCCTCCTGCGAGACACCAGCTTTTTTTTAAATTGCTTTTTGGAAGGTGGCTGCGTGGCCCCCCATTCCCTTAATTATTTTTTGGCCCTGGGGACCCATTCACCCAGGGCCTGAGCATTTTTTTTTTTTAAAAGGGAAGGGGTCGGGTGACCCTTCTTCCCTGGGCCACTATTGGCCCGGGGACCCCATCCCCTGGGGCATGGCCACATATATAGTTTATTTTTTTTAAATAATTTTTAACGAGGAGGGCGTGTGGCTCCCCTCCTGAGGCCAGTATTAGCCCCGGGGGCCCAACCTCGGGGGCCTGGTCTTATTTATTTAATTTTAAAAATACAAAAGGGAGGGGGCTGTGTAGCCCCCCTTCCCTTGGCCCCAGGAACCCCATCCCCCGGGGGCCTGGCCTCTTTGATGGGGACCTCGGGGGAGCCGCAATGCTCCCATGGTCCCAGCTGGCTCCCCGCCTCCTGCGGGAGCCGACATTGCTTTTGGGCAAGGGGAGCTGCTAACATGCAGCTCCCCTTGCCCAAAATTAATTCTGTTTTGCTTCTTGGAAGCGAGAGCAGGTTTCCTTTCGCTTCCAAGAAAAAAAGCAGGGTCATAGCAAGCAGCAATGTCCCGGGTGTGGGCACCCCGCGACATTGCAGGAGCTGGCCCTGGGGGGTGGCGGTCCCCAGGGCCATTGAGGGCTCCAGGAGGGGGGCTGTGCAGCTCCCTTCCATCGTTAGGGAGGTGATGGTTCCCGGGGCAAGGTGTCTGTAACGGACCCCCCTATTAACATAATTTGTGCCCCGGGGAGGTGGTGGTCCCTGGAGCTTGGGGGGGCCAGTGAGGCCTCCCACCCCTAATATATCAAAGCCCCAATGAGGTGGCAGCAGTCCCCTGGGCTTGGAGGGACCCGCAAAGCCCACGCCCCTAATAAATCAAAGCCCCGGGGAGGTGGCGGCCCCCAGGGCAGCATGGAAGGGCAGGAGCCATCCCATGCATTTTTTTTAAAAAAAAGCCCCAGGGAAGTGGTGGTCCCCGGGGCTTGAGGGGGGCAGCATGCCCGCCGCAAAATATGAGCAAAGCTCAGGTGCAGGTCGGTCCCCAGGGCTGTGTGGGCACACATGGGCCCCCACACTATAATTATGAATTGCCCCTAGGACCTGGAGGCTTAAAACAAAAGAAGCGTGAATTCGGCTGATTTAAAAATAAAATGCTTTTTTCGGCCCCGGGGGCCTTCTGGGACCCCACTGAGCATACCTCAGGGGTGAGGGTGTTGCTACCCTTCCCCCATTTCTGTTTTTTATCATTTTTTCTACTGTTTTCTTGTGACTTAGTTACTGAGTCACAAGGTGGCTGCCAACACATTCTGGTTTGGAAGGTTGGAAGCCAAATTTGGTGTAATTCCGTTCATCAGTTCAGGCTGTAGCATTGTCTAAAGTTTCCTATGAAAATTAACTTGGGGAAAACACGTTATGGGACCCCCATTTTTCCTCAGCCCCCGCTTGAGGAATCACCCTGAAACTTGCAAGACAGGAGCTGACCTGAGTTGGTCATTAGTTTGGAAAATTTCAGGAACATTCGTCAAACGGCTCTAAAGATATTTGCAAAGGAAAAAATGCTCTTGAATAGAAACTAGGTCCTAACTATAACTACCTATATATAGATATATATATGTTAGAAATTGGATTTCTGGTTGGCTAGGGCTTGAGCCTAAGCCAGACAGAAACCACCACTCTAGTCAGGATAAGGGAGTTACACACTGAAGATAACCCCTGCTCACCCCCTTGGTAGCTTGGCACAAGCAGTCAGGCTTATCCTAGAGGCAATGTGTAAAGCGTTTGTGCAACACACACACACAGCAGCAACACACTAGGCACATTACAAAAGAACCTCCACAAAAGGTTATATAAAAAATAGCCTTTGTATTATCCAAAACACATTAGAATCATAATCACATATATACACTGTGCCAACTGGCACTAGGTCATAAATTACAGGGGATTATATACATGACAGGGCCAATCGGGTCACTGTCAGAACCATCAAAAAGCACGAGTAGCACATATAAAACCCAACCAGTCGCCACTGGTACAATACTGTACTTAGTTTTATAACCTGCAACATAAACATATTATGTCTACATCACTTTGGCATAAATCAAAAATATGCATAAACACTATAGTTATGGTGCATTAATCATCAGCATAAACACTGTATCATAACATTAGGCATCAACCCATGGGGCATAAATCATCAGCCTAAACACATTATAACACATTGGGGTCTTGCGCCCTGGCCAACACTGACCCCTGGCCAACTGGCCTTTCTGGGGCTGAAAATGCCCTCTGTCCAAAATGTCAGGGCTCGCAATTGTAGGGCCTCCCAATTAGCCCACTGGCTGACAAAAGTGCCGAAAACACAGTGCGCAAAGCGCTGTGGGCATCGGGTGCTTGTCACCCCTTACTTAGCACGAAAACACACATGCCCCCATCGTTGCAGCTGCCCGCTCTCTCGCGGTGCTGATGATGTAAAATGAGCACTGGCACTAACAGTGCCTTTGAAGCCTCACTCGGGGACTTAGAGATCCAAAAACTGGCCCAACGAGAAATCTGCACTGGCATTCTTCGTGCCTGGGGAGCCCCACTCTGGGGCAACTGGACAAACATTGCCCCCAACGATGTAGCTACCCTCTCTACTGTGGGGCAGCTGAAGAAGACAGGCACTCAACAAGCACTAACACCACTGTGCCTTCCAGGTCCCACTCCAGGACTTGTGAAGCAAGATTTGCCCACAGGGTAATCGGTAGAGGCACCACGGTGCCTCCGGGAGTGCCAACACTTCTCACTGTGAGCCCCAATAACCGGGGCTCCTCGACGCTGCTCTCTGCCTCCTCTGGTCTCCTCCTTGGGTCTCTTCTTATGCTGGGGAAGCTCTGCAATGTCTCTCCTGGAAGGGCACGACTCGTGGGGCTCTCACCGGGACACGGGGGCCCCGCCTACAAGCAGGCACATGTCGCCTGACTTCCTGCTGCTGCGTTCGCCCAGATCGGTCCACCGGCATGGAAGGCAGCCACGCTCACAACCAGGCAGTCCGCCTGACTTCCGGCTCGGGCTGCGGCGGTGCTCTCGGTACCACAGTGCGAGGTAGGCTCCCGCCTTCAAGTAATCACCAATGTGGGGTGGGCTCCCGCCAACAGGAGCACTCAAACAGGGGGGTAGGCTCCCGATTGCAGAAGCACAAAACAGCGGGGTAGACTCCCTCTTGAGGAAGCACAAAACAGTGGGGTGGGCTCCCGCTTCCAAGGCCTCAATGCGGGGGAATTCCAACATCGTGATTCCCTCTAAATAGGTCACAGCTCAGCGTGTGACACCCCAGCATTCTCCCCATCCTGGGAGAGAAGGATAAAGTTTCAGGGGCACAAGGCTGAGCCCAGGTAGGCTAGCTCACAGGGCCCTCCAGCAGGGAGTAGTCCCTCATGGCGGTTCTTCCTGGGGCCCAGCAGCAGCAATCCCCAAGTAGCAAGGAAACATACATACATGGGGGTCAAAGCCCCAGTACTTATAGTACATTTCTTCTTTGTTCTGCCCAGGCACAGGGCTTGGGGAACCAGTCTCAACTGGTTCTGGGGGTTGTGGAAGCACTCTGTGTATAGTGCTCACACCTTCCTTTGTCAGATGGGGGCTTGGTCCTTAGACACACCACAGGGAGGCGGAGCCAACATTCACCTCTGCAGGCACAGACCTTTTTAGAGTCAGGGGACTACTCCTCCCACTACTCCAAATGCATATCTCCTATTCAGCCTAGCAGTGACTCTCCCTGCCCTTTCTGAAGCCACACACACACCTCACCAGCTCCTGTCACTCCAGAGCCAGACATGCAATACACATCAGGCAGGCAGACACATAGCCCACAGAAATGCCAACTTCTAAAAGTGGCATTTCTAAAATAGTGATAATAAATCTGCACACCATTGCGTAGCATTTATTATTACTATCCCAAACATACCAAACTTGACCACGCTGCTCCTCTCATATCAGAAATTAACACTGAAACACTTATCAGGGAATCCCCAATGCATTCCTATGGGAGGGTAGCCACACAGCAGTGAGAAACCAAAATGGCTGTTTGTCACTACCAGGTCATGTCACACACTTAAGGTACATGTCCTACCTTTTACCTACAATGCACCCTGCCCATAGGGCTAGATAGGGCCTACCTTAGGGGTGACCGACATGCAGAAAAAGGGGGGTCACAGATGTGGCACACACTTTATGTATCACGTCACAGCGGCAGTAACACTGCACGCACAGGCCCTGCAATGGCAGAGGCCTGAGATAGGTTTGAAAGGCTACTTTGGTGGGTGGCGCAATCAGCGCTGCAAGCCCACCAGTAGCATTTAATTTACTGGCCCTGGGTATCTGGGATACCACATTACAAGGGACTGACAGGTAAATTAAATATGCCAAACCAATCTTACCATGTTTACTAGAGAGAGCACCCACACTTTACACTGGACAGCAGTGCCAAAGTGCCCAGAGTCCTAGAACCACCAACACCATGTCAGAAAAAAAGGCTAGGAGGAAGGCAAAAAGTTAAGGGATGACCCTGCAAAAAGGGCCAAGTCCAACAATATATATATAAAATTTGTCTCTTTTCGATCCCGGAAGAAAGCCAGCTACACCGATAGGGCTATTTAGAAGAGGTGTTTTTAATTGGCACCACAAAATCAATAACGCTTTTTGACCTACATCTGGGGGTCCTTAACCCTTTCCGTGCTCATGACGAAACCACTCCGTCATGAGCCACGGGTGCGCTGTGCTCATGACGGAGTGGTTCTGTCATGCTGCGGCCGTTGGCGGCCACTCCACCCACGCGGCGCTAATTCCCCACTGTGCGGGTGATTAGCGCAGTGGGCGGAGACGTGACGGAACCACTCCGTCATGAGCACAGCTCACCCGTGACTCGTGACGGAGTGGTTCCGTCATGAGCACAGCGCCACCGCAACTGCCCCCAAACCCCCCCAGCGCCGCGGCGGAATTCCTGCCGCGGCAAAGGGGTTAAACTTTGCTTTTTTCAGCCAACTCCATGTGTCACACTTCCCCCTACCCGGGCCCACCACATTTTTTTAGGGAAGGAGTTATGCAGCTCCCCTCCCTGGACCAATTTCTGGCCCATTGGCTGGGGCCCGGCCATATAATAAAGAGGAGGAGGGCTGACCGATATGAGTGCAATGAAATGATAATGCAGATGATGGACATTATCTTTACCAACAACATTTTTTATTCATAATGATTGTTGGTTCCAATATGTACAAGGGACCACAATGGGTTCTCGGTTTGCTCCCTCTTATGCCTGCCTCTTTATGGGCTGGTACGAGAGGGTGCATGCCTGAAACAGACGTGCCTCCCCCTGGATTGAATACATCGTCTTTTGGGGGAGGTACATAGATGACCTCATCTGTCTCTGGTCAGGACCTGAGGAATCATTGCATCAATATTTTGCCTTCCTTAATGACAATTAATATAATGCCAAACTTAGTATGATGTTTCATAAGGAATGGATAAACTTAGTAGACTTACACTTTTATGTCAAGAATGGAATTGTACAGAGCACCCTATACAGAAAGGAATGGGGTGTTACACGCATCAAGCGCACACTCATGATCAGTAATCATCAATATCCCCAATGGAGAACTGACCCATATTAGAAGGAAATGCAGTGAGTCCAAAAAAAGATTCCTTAAAAGGTGGTATGGAACTGAAGTTTTGCATAAAGGCCAATCTAGGAAACAAAAATGAGTTTGGACACATATAAGAAAGGTGGATTGAAATGTGTGACACAATACACCACCTTTAGAAAAAATATATTCAATGCTCTGAGAAAAAACTGGCATTTACTCACTGATGTTCCGGGTCTTAAGAATTCCCTTAAGAGAACACCGGCAATCACTTACAGAAGAGGGGTATCCTTGAGGAGCACATTTTGCCCCAGCTATGTTGTAACTTCTGAGAAGAAAGATATATGGCTGCCGTTGAAACCAGAGGGTTTCTTCACCTGTAGCATGTGTGATATTTGCCCTTATGGCAGAAACAAGACTAAGATTTTTGCGTATAATACAACTCGGCAATACACAATCAGGCACTTTATTAACTGCAATACTACATGCGCCATATATGTATTGGGCTGCAAATGTGGATTAATCTACGTGGGCAGCACAATATGTTGCCTTAAATATCGAATACAGGAACATTGTAGGGTGATATTAAATGATACTAGATATCCTATGACGGATCGTTACAGAATTACAGACCCAGATGACCCAGAATTTTGGTTTCATGGTATTGACCATGTCCTTTTTGGAAGAAGGGGTGCAAACAGAGAATTTGTGTTGTGACAAATGGAGGCTTTACCATCTGAGAACAATGACAAACGGTCACAACACTGATAGTGAGCTACATACTTTTTGGAACAATGAATTTAGACATTTTTTTCCCAATATAGTGGTGGGGTAAAGCAATCTGTGTATCTATTGATATTCTTTAACTCAAAATATACTTCACCCATTTTATGGATATACCTGATGGATTAATCTGGCAAATGCTGACTTGAATATATAAAAAATAATTTTTGATTCTGAATATGCATTGTCACTTTAGGGCTATATTTTGGGTTACTGTGCTCTCCTTTGGGGATTGGCACTTTCCTTTTTGATCACATATTATGGCAGGCCATCTAACATATAGCTTGCTGATTCTTTGCTTTGTGGTTTCCTATCACTATTGCAGTAATTTGGCTAGAATTGTAGTGATGGAATATTCTGCTATTTTTTATATGCATCCCTATTTTAATAATTAGGAAATGATACATGAGACTACCATTATGATATGGTGTCTCCATTTGCTATATTAATCATGTGACCGACAAGATGTGTCTAGTTCACGTAGGGGTTTTGAATTTAGCCCTTGGGGCATCTACTGCGTGCTTATAGCATGCCCAGAAGAACTTTACTGCTGGTTATATGCCTTATTTGGACTATACGCGAATAAGGTGACTTAATCCGATCCAATACCTAGGCATTGGTGAATGTCCCAATTCGGAAACATTACAGCATTACAGCATGAATTGGGAAGCATTTGTTATGTCCTTTCCCTAGTTGTCATGTTATGCTACTGATATACAACATGAATTAGGCAGCGTTTCTTAAGTGTTAATCCCTATTTGCCATGTTATGCTTTTGATATGTGTCGTACTTTAATATTCGGGACCGCGTAGGGGACAGGGCCCTACCCCTGTCTATGTTGGTATTAGCGAACCGCAAATGGTAAATGCGGCATGTACGAGTGCTTTATATACCGTTCTAGCTATGAATGCACTGTGTACACGTTATTCTGCTCAACTACGCGGGTTCCATTTTGGAAGCAGTGGCCATCTTGTCATTGCCCTCACATAGGCTATAATGGAGTAAATACGGGCCTCACAGTACGTGGGCTTTCCCTCTGACTTCTCTGTGACCTGGGCAGCTGGCTCTGCTGCCCCGGGTCAAACCGGTCTCACGAGCTCCCCTTCCTCCGTCCACCTGTGATTAGCATCAGGGTTTGACCCGTCATAAAACCCTTTCATTCTACACAATCCCCCGGCTAATCTCTTCCACACCTGCTTGTTCCTGCTTTATGACTTGTTTCCCAAAACAGGAGATGCTCATGTTTATTGGGGGGTCTATTTACTTCAAACATGGGATCTGAACCTTACTGTGTAAATCATTGTGGGCTGGCCGAACTGGAATGTGGGATGGTCATCATGACTCTGCTTTTTCGTTTGTAATGTATACCTTTATATGACCATATCGTAAACCAAGGAATGTGTGCCTGGAGCATGATATTTTGTACTTAAGGAGAAGTCCGTTCCTATGATTTTCAGCAGTCTCCTGAGAATATACACGCTGTTGTACTTCTAGGATACCTGTCATTGGTCTGCAGCCAATAAACGATTCTTTGACTTCACCCAGAAGACTCTGTGTTTCTGTAGGTCCGGAACAGGGTGAAACCCAGAAGTCATAGGGTGTGTGCCCCTGCACCGCTGGGTCTAAAATACCCAGTACTTCAGTTTGGCGCCCAACTCGGGCCGATTTCAGCGGTACCAGTCCAAGCCAGAGGTTCGTGAGGAGCTTCGTGGGGAAATTCCGGAGGAAGGCCGCCACTTCATCGACCCCTGCATGTCGACGTGGTCCGAAAGTCTTTTCTGCGAGGTTCTCCGCGTCCCGACGGCTACGAAGGACTGCTGCCCTGATTAATCGACCTGTTTTGGACCCTTGACGAGTTTGAGAGAGCGAAACAATCGAGAGAGTCTTCTGGTGACGCCATCGATCAGCAATATTCAGTTAAGTATAAGTGGAGCGTCTCCCATTTGTTTTGGTATCCCTCGGGATCGTTTGGTTTGATTTGGTAATTGGTGATTTGGTGTTTGCAAACCCCAAAGCCAGAGGATTCGTGTATTCACGAGAATATCGTATTCGATAATCCTTTGACGTTTGGATCTAGACTAGTGAGCGAAGATGCCTGGTTCTGGACTATTTGGTAGATTATTCTGTTTGGGTTGTGGAAAAGATTTCCAGCTCGAGGAATCATGTCCGGTTCCTCCGGTTGGAACTCCAACTTATGAGCTCTATGTGAAACATGGCGTAGGCCCCATTGCATATAACGAAGTGTGGATCCACTACACCAGGAAAGATGGTGTTCTAAAATGGCCCCAAAATGGTAGTTTTGATACCGATATTTTGGATAATCTGGAAATTAAATTGTTTAAGAAGAAAGCCCGGCCGGCGATGTTTGACTCTTTCCGCTTATGGCGAAAGGAAGCCAAACAGAAGGAAATTAAGTTAGCGAAGAAGAATAAAAGAGAGAGAGGTATGTCAGTAATGCAAGCAGCTGTACAATTTAAAGACAATGAAGAGGAGCAAATGAATGAGCAATTGCACAGGCAGCGCAAGTTAGGGATTGACAAATGTTACCCAGCTTTGCCACATTCTAAGCAGGATGAGTCAGAAGAAAAAGAGAAAGATCCCTTGATGTCACATTTGTTGAGTTCGCCACCCCCGTATGCTCAAACTGCCACGGCGCCTCCCCAGCTTGTAAATATGCCACCTCCAGTGCATATACTGCAAGCCTTGCCGCAACCGCCAGTTGCTTTGCAGCCAGTTCCTATTCCTGTAGCGCAGCCTTCTCAAGCGCCGCCAGTGGTGCTTCCAACTGCCCCCGCATTTCCTGCGACTTTGTCTAATCCAGTAACTGCCTCCCCTAACACTCTTCCTTCCATCACTCCAGTACCTGTCTCTACATCCTCTTTTCTTCCCTCTGTTTTTCCCCCTGTTCTCGCCTCAACTTCTCCTTCAGCGCGACAGCGCTTAGCTAATGTGGTTACTACATTAATGTCTCCTCTCTTTGGGTCATCTGGTGCAACTCCTGGTTTACAGCGTAAGCAGCTGCGCAGCCAATTGCCTAACCCCAATGAGAAAAAGGTAATAGATCACATGGCGCGTAGATGGATCGTTTTTCCTTCACTTTATGATGTGGAATCAGTTGTCAATACTTTCCATCAATGGGATGCCCCTAAACAGAGATATGTGTTCGAGAAAATGTGCGAAATTCTCTGTGAAGAATTGGAGGATAGTGGTAAAAATCCGAACCCGCAGGAGTTGTGTAGAGTGAGGTTTGATTTTGGAACTGGTATAATTGTGGACCGCGAAGTAGATAAAGCAGTTGCGGTTGTATTGTCACTTAGGAATGACGATTGCCAACAGTCATTGTTTGAACAAGAGGTCCTTGTGGGGAAAAAGGCAAAAGCGCGACAATACCCCATGAGAGAAGTTCCCCCGGTATGGAAGGAAGCGGTTGCAGCTGTCGGTGGTAACCCCGCTGTGGCAGCGCATTTCCAGCGTGTTTGGGTGCATGTTCCATGGAAGCTCTCTGAAGTATTAGCGCTTAAGCAGTCCTTGCCTGATCCCCGTAAGAACCCAGCAGGTTATTATAAAGAGTTGTCACAGACGGCAGGGTCATGCATTATGAATCTGGCCGATATAGACATGTTGTTTGGCAATGTTGTTCCACAGCCTCTATGGGGATCAATTCGTAATGTAGATCACAATGCAGAACTAGGGGATACATGGGCCAACATTGTTGCTGCTGATGCTAGACAAACGGGTGGTGCGAAACCAGAACCTTTAGTAGCTGAACTCCCTGGTAGAATCATCACGTATATGAAGACACTAATGCCTGCAATGCGCGTCAATTGGGACAAGTTATCTGCATGCAAGCAGAAGAAAGATGAGACAGTGTCAGACTTCTTTACTAGGTTTGAAGAAACGTTTATTGATCACAGTGGGCAAGATATGAGTACTGAGGGTGGCCAACGGCTGTTTGTGGATAAGTTTGTGCAGAATTTACTTCCTGACCTGTGTAAAAAGTTAAAAGATTCAGAAAGTTCTTGGGCTGTTTCTTCTTCAGCGCAAATACTGGCTACTGCACAGTATTATGAAAATAGAGATAAAGACGAGAAAGATAGAACGGAGAAGAAAACGAAGGAATTGAAGACAAAGGTCCTTTTACAGCAGGCCTATCCACCACGTGGAGGTCAGAATAATTATAGGCAACCCCAAGGTGTCTATCACCAACCCCAACAGTTTCAGAACAATCAGCAAATGAACGGGTATTACCAACCACGTGTCCCTGTAGGTCCCAACCAATGTTCATACTGCAAAGAGGAGGGTCATTTTAAATATAGTTGCCCTAAATTAATGCAGCGGAACGGTAATATGTATGGCGCAAGAGGTAGGGGTGGTCAGCAAGCTCCTAGAGGTAGAGGGCGTGGAAATGTTCCCCAGAACGCGCGTCCTCTGCCGCTTCAAAGTACCATCAATAGCTTTGATCAGCAAGCTAACGCGACTAGCAATACGGCCCAGTATTATAATAGTGATTATTATGCAGAAGATGGTGATGCAGAAAATAATGATTACTAGGACAGCCGTAGACAGAGAGAGGGAGTTGTTTCAGTGCCAGTGGATCAGAGTGGACCGTATGTTGAGGTGACTACAGCCAATGTAACGGAGCCTTTTCTGCTAGACACTGGTGCTGCAAAGAGTTCAATCATACATTCAAAACTCCCTGGCGCACCTTTGTCTGGCGATATAAATGTTTCAGTAGGTTTTTCTGGCGCCCCAGTTAGGAACCCGATTTCTAGTCCCATGTCACTTTCTGTTGGACCTTGCAAGCTGAAAGCACCCCTGATCCTGACAACAGGTTGTGGTGAGAATTTGTTGGGATTAGATTTGTTGAAAAGATTACACGCTACACTGTATTGTTCTCCTTCGGGAGTACAACTTACATTAGGCAAGAAAGTGATTTCCCCAATGTACTTGTCTAAAAACACGATGCCGCCTGAATTGTCATCCCTTCCGGATGCCCTTTGGGCTACTGGTCCCAATGATGTGGGCCTCTTAGAGATACCGCCATATGTGGTGACTTTAAAGGCTAATGTCAGACTGCCACGTATTCCCCAGTACAAGATCTCTAATGAAGGGCAGAAAGCATTGTTAGACATTGTCAGCGACTTGATTCATAAGGGTGTGATAGAAGAGACAAGAGGCAACGTTTGTAATAGTCCGATCTTACCTGTCTTAAAACGAACGGATCCTTCACAGCCACCTGTTTACAGGTTTGTGATTGATCTTAGAGAGGTTAATAAGATTGTTGTGCCACAGTTTCCGGTTGTCCCCGATATAACTGCCTTGTTAACGATGATTCCAGCCTCTGCTGCATGGTTTTCGGTGATCGATTTAAAGAATGCTTTCTTTAGTATCCCAATTGCAGAAGAGAGCAGAGACATTTTTGGTTTTAGTCTGGGAGGCCGAAGCTTTCGCTTCAAACGCGCTCCCCAGGGCTACTGTGAGAGTCCATCCATATACAGTCAGGCTTTGAAAGCGCAGCTTGATGCACTTGTTCTACCTAGTGGCGCTATCCTGATTCAGTACGTGGACGATTTACTGATCGCCGCGGATACTGATCTGTAAAGAAGCCACATTGTCACTGTTGCGCCATTTATCCGCTTTCCATCACAAAGTGTCTCTCTCTAAGCTGCAATATTGTCGACAAGAAGTGACCTACTTAGGTCATCTCTTATCGAAGGAGGGAAGGAAACTGACCCCAGAAAGAATTCAAGCCATTGCACAGTTGAGTGTGCCAAAGACACAGAGAGAAGTGCGTGCTTTCTTGGGCATCACTTCATACTGTAGGCATTGGATCCCTAGTTTTTCTTTATTGGCAAAGCCTTTGTTAGCCTTAACATGCAAAGACACGCCGAATCCTATCCCATGGTCTGAAGAGTGCCAGAAGAGTTTTGTGGAATTGCGTAATGCGTTATGTTCAGCACCTGTGTTGGGTACTCCTGACTACAGTAAGCCTTTTACATTGTATGTTCACGAGAAAGATGGATGTGCGTTGTCAGTGTTAACACAGCCTTTTGGCGACAGACCGCGCCCATGCGCATATTTTTCATCCACCTTGGACCCTGTAGCGAGGGCATTGCCAAGCTGTCTGAGAGCGACAGCTGCTGCAGCGATGTCCATCCGACAATCGGCTGGTTTGGTAATGGACAACACATTGATTGTCATGGTTCCACACGCTGTAGATACATTATTGAATAGAACTAAGACACAACACTTGACTAGTGCACGATTATCGGGCTACGAACTTACACTGTTAGCTAATCACATACACATAAAAAGATGTAATACGCTGAATCCAGCTACATTGTTGCCAATTCCAGCAGACTCAGATGAGATTGAGCAACATGACTGTCTGTTCAGAACAGAAGAAGAGACGAAAGGGAGAGTAGATCTCAAAGATACTCCCCTGACTGAGTGTGATGGCACTTTATGGGTAGATGGGTCCTGTTTCAAGCTCCCTAATGGTGACACGACTGCTGCATATGCTATCACGACTCTACACACGGTTGTGGAAACTGCACGAGTGCCACATAATTCGGCCCAAGCAGCAGAATTAATCGCCCTCACGAGAGCATGTGTGTTGTCTGAAGGAATGAAAGTGAACATATACACAGATAGCCAGTACGCCTTTGGCGTGGCTCATAATTTTGGGCGTTTGTGGAAGGAGCGTGGGTTCCTGACGTCGCATGGAGCTAAAATTCAGAATGGCAAGTTGGTAAATGATCTCCTTGAGTCACTGACCCTACCGTTGCAAGTTGCGATCATGAAATGCAGTGCGCACAGGAAAGTCACAGATGATGTTGGACGTGGGAATGCGTTTGCTGATGAGACCGCGAGAGAAACGGCACAGAATGTGAAGACTAGAATGTATGTTGCAGGTCCCGCAAGATGGGTTAATGATGTTGGGATGTGTGAGAACACAATAGAGAGTGTGAAGTCGCTTCAGGCTGAAGCCACAGAGGAGGAGTTAAGCAAGTGGAGAGAAAGTATGGGTAAGTTGGATGAGAATGGTTGTTGGACTGATCTGACAGAACATAGGCGATGGTTGTTGCCTGATGCATATGTGCTTCCAGTGGTTACTATGGCACATGGAATGGCACATATCAGTACGAAAGGTATATGCAAGTTGTTGGCTCCAGTTTGGCAGAATGGTGGGATTCCCAAGTGTGCAGAGAATGTGGTCAAGAATTGCATAGTATGCTTGAAGTACAACCCTGGTAGGGGAACCCCAACTCCGGCTGGTCACTTTGCACCCCCATCATGTCCGTTTGAAGTTTTGCAGCTGGACTTTATTCACATGGAAAGATGCAACAACCTGAAATATGTACTGGTGGTTGTTTGTGCTTTCTCAAAATGGATTGAGGCTTATCCTCTGAAAGATAATACTGCCCTATCCACAGCCAAAGCCCTTGTGAAGGAGTTTTTTCCTAGGTTTGGGATGCCAAGAATGGTGTGGTGTGATAACGGAAGTGAGTTTGTGGGTAAAGTGATGAAGAATGTATGTGAAGGGCTAGGGATAAAGCAGAAGTTCCACGCTGCAAATCACCCCCAATCAGCTGGATTAGTAGAACGCTACAATGGAGCCTTAAAACTCAAGCTGGCCAAAATCCAGGCGAGCACCGGTCTTAAATGGCCTGACGCTCTGCCTTTAGCACTCTTGTCTACTAGAATGACCATACACTCACGAGTGGGACTTAGTCCTTACGAGGTCGTTTTTGGCCGTCCCGCCAACGTATGGGGTGTACCGAGACCTACGAAATTCAGTGAGATTGAGCATCCAGTACTGCTCGATTACCTGTATGATTTGACTGTTAAACTGCGTGTTTTGCACCAACAGGTACATGATACTCTTCCCCAAGCCTCTGAACCTCCTGGACACCCTATCAACCCTGGCTCGTGGGTCCTGGTCCGGAACTTCCAGCGCAAGAGCAACGACGAGCCTCGCTGGATCGGCCCTCATCTTGTTCTTCTTTCGACAAGATCAGCAGTGCGAGTGAAAGGGAAGAAGCACTGGATTCATGGTACCCACTGCAAAGTAGTCCCCTTGCCTCTGCCATATGACCAGTGGGTCAAGGAGGGTATCGCCGACTCAGAGACAAACACTGTACCTCGCTTTGTACCATTCAGTGACGCACGCTTAAGAGACACAGTTTCAGACCAAGAGAGTGACAATATTCTGCAGAAAGCTGTGCCACCATCGAGTCGATTGGACACCACTGAGCCTGAACTTTTGTTTCAAGACCAAACAGCACCTGGCCGTCTCCGTTATAATTTGAGACCTAGGCCCATGGACAAATAAAGATTTCCTCATTATTTCCCTTTTGACATTTTTGCTCTCCCATCTGAAGGACTTTCTTGATTTTTTGTTTTTCGAACCACCATCCGGGTTCTGCCGCAGGGTCGCGGTGCCAAGACTTTGGGGTACAGGCCGAAGACGCTAGGTCGACGGTTCTGGTTAGTCTAGGGCGTTTCCCTGGACTGACAGGCGTACTCCTTAGCAGAAGAAACTCATCCACCGCGAGCGGCCCGAGTAGAGGATGGAGTTTTTTTAAGATGGAGAGACCGATTGAGGAAATGACCTTTAACGCAAGGATGTGTAGAATTGTAAAAAGTAAATGTTTTGTCTTTTTGTGCCTTTTTACACTGTGTAGCATAACAATGTTTATTGTAGGATTTGTGTTTTTCTCCGCTCAAAAGCCCATTGCACCCACTCAACAGCCTATATCTCTTTCTACTGCCTCCTCTCACTCTTTTCACCCTTTGCCTGAGCACGAACAGACCAGACGATCAGAGTTCGTAAATAACTCGTTCATCCAACTCTTGCACCAGCACCAACTGGTAATGAATACGACCAATTGCTGGGTCTGTGGGTTAATGCCACATACCATTAACAAAGGTATTCCCTACCTGGTGCTACCGTACAGTTACAATGGTTCGTCATGGGCATTCCAAACCATGTTTCTCTATGCTCTAGATACATACTCCCCTCGCCAACCGCGTTCCATCAGACCCATCACCAATAATAAGGCTTTGATGAAAGGAGTTGCCGATATGAGTAGGGATATTGATGCATACTCATCCATTCCCAAAGAAGAGTTGAGACCTTATGTAGGATGGAACGCGACGGGGTATAGTATTAGTCTGGGTGAAAGACAGCGAAAAATCTCATCTCCAATCTGGGTCGTACCCCACATGGGTCGGTTCTGCTTACAGGGTAATGGTCAGAATCCTAGGGCTCAACTGGGAAGAAGTGACTGTACTGAAACGTACACTTTCCCGTCACAGTTTTCCCCTGCGTTTCTAGCTGCCAAGGGCACATATTTCATCTGTCATGACCGAGCATATACATGGTTGCCCCCTGATTTCTCGGGCACATGTTATATTGCGAACTTGCTACCGCCGACATTTACTGCTGCTTCTGACTATCACAAGACCAGAGTTGTGAGAGGTGTGATTAGTAAGGAAGATACTGCCGGTCAGGAAGCAGGAGACTTCTTCTTGGGTTTCCTGCCGTTTTGGGGACCTATGGTCAATAGTAGGAACCTGAGACAGCTGACTCGTGTGGTTGAATCCACTGTCAATGTAACGGCTGGTGCCCTTAGTAATCTGACAGCTGAGCTCCAAGCGGATCGTCTTATGACTCTGCAGAACCGCATGGTTCTAGACGTTATTCTTGCAGACCGCGGTGGGGTATGCAAGGTCATCCAATCCAGTTGCTGCATTTTCATACCAGATAATGCTCCAACAGTGTATCAAGCCATCTCCAAACTCCATAAAATATCTGAAGCCATACACGTGGATAAGGGAGATTGGTCACTGATGGGGTGGTTCTGGGAATTGATATCTGCCTGGGGTTGGAAAGTTCTGATGGTCATTGGAATGATCTTAGCCATTCTTTTCCTGTTCTGTCTGTGCATACAGTGTGCTCCCGCGATATGTGGCCTCTGTGCTACCTCATGTGTAAGGAAACCTGTATCGAGGGACGAACTAAGTAACAGGATGATGCTACAGCAACATCTCCATGACTTCGTGAACATTGACCTAGACTCGGATTAAGATGAGTATAGTGATTGCCTATGTAAGGGCAAAAGGAGGGTCTGTCGTACTTTAATATTCGGGACCGCGTAGGGGACAGGGCCCTACCCCTGTCTATGTTGGTATTAGCGAACCGCAAATGGTAAATGCGGCATGTACGAGTGCTTTATATACCGTTCTAGCTATGAATGCACTGTGTACACGTTATTCTGCTCAACTACGCGGGTTCCATTTTGGAAGCAGTGGCCATCTTGTCATTGCCCTCACATAGGCTATAATGGAGTAAATACGGGCCTCACAGTACGTGGGCTTTCCCTCTGACTTCTCTGTGACCTGGGCAGCTGGCTCTGCTGCCCCGGGTCAAACCGGTCTCACGAGCTCCCCTTCCTCCGTCCACCTGTGATTAGCATCAGGGTTTGACCCGTCATAAAACCCTTTCATTCTACACAATCCCCCGGCTAATCTCTTCCACACCTGCTTGTTCCTGCTTTATGACTTGTTTCCCAAAACAGGAGATGCTCATGTTTATTGGGGGGTCTATTTACTTCAAACATGGGATCTGAACCTTACTGTGTAAATCATTGTGGGCTGGCCGAACTGGAATGTGGGATGGTCATCATGACTCTGCTTTTTCGTTTGTAATGTATACCTTTATATGACCATATCGTAAACCAAGGAATGTGTGCCTGGAGCATGATATTTTGTACTTAAGGAGAAGTCCGTTCCTATGATTTTCAGCAGTCTCCTGAGAATATACACGCTGTTGTACTTCTAGGATACCTGTCATTGGTCTGCAGCCAATAAACGATTCTTTGACTTCACCCAGAAGACTCTGTGTTTCTGTAGGTCCGGAACAGGGTGAAACCCAGAAGTCATAGGGTGTGTGCCCCTGCACCGCTGGGTCTAAAATACCCAGTACTTCATATGCTGAGCGGATGCACATTCAAAGATGGCCCGACCATCTTCATTCATTTTCACGTAACCGACACGATGTGTCGTGCTCACGTAGGCGGTCAACGTCAGGCCGGACGGATTTTAAATTTGTCAAAATGGCCCGCCCTGGGTAACAAGACTGCAGGCACACAACCTATGCCAAGACTGCTCAGGACTCGGGGAAAGATCCTATGAACACTGCCTCTCTCCATACAAGAGGGTGATTTCCCTGACTGTATGCTGCACTGTGCATCGGGGTGCTTAGGCTCTTTCAACTCTTTTAGAGATAAAATATACGATAGTTCGTGTTGCCCCTATGAACACTGCCTCTCTCCGTACGAGAGGGGTTTTTAGTTATAATTATATGTGTGGATGCTTGGTATCACTCCACTGTGCTTAAAGATATATGATTGTCTGCACTTCCTATGTGTTCTTTTGCATCTATATGTTCTTTCTGACGTACGTGTTTATTGTGACTCATCACTGTAATTGTGCACTGAGCTACCTCCTATTACCATGTGATAATTACGACCGTCACCATTGCTGTATGGTGTTTTTTATATCCACACACCTGTCACTTTGGTTAAGTGCCTTGAGTGTGCATTGGTCCTTTCCAGTCAACTTTAAAATACATGACGTATAGCGGCGTGTTTATAATTGATGCTTGTCATTCTGGCTGAGCGCATATAATATGGGTGTGGTTTCTTCCAGTTTACTTGCAGATATATGATGAATTGCAGCGTTTTTATATTTACACGCTAGGTTTATTAATTAAGAGTCAGGTGTATAATTGTGCACTGTTTTCCTTTTGCAACTGCAATCACAGTATAGCTTTGTACACTGTGTTATCTGAACTTTGACTTGTCTTTATTATTCCCCAACATAATGAAGGAAGATGAATGAATTTGGGAACATTCCTGCCATAATTGTGTAAACTATAGGAATATGCTGATGTTGCCCATTATAATTGGGAACATTACTGCCACAATTTTGTAATCTATAGGAACATGCTGATGTTGGCTATTATCTAACGTTATAGAAAACAGTGGTTCTGTCGGGTATGGTCAAACAATTACTTTGTTCTACGAATGGATCGAGAAAAATTGAATATATCAATCCGAAAATGAAGAAATCAATCATAGAGAAGATTCTCTTTTTTAAAAGGACCACATGAATTATAAAATACAAATCACATACACAATGACAAAAATCCAAATCACGCTGAAATCAAATTTGGTGGGTGACATGCTGTTCTTTATATATAAATTTCATCATTTATATAGACACCCATATCATTTATAGCAAAGCACGGTTACCAAAGTAGTAAGCCTTAAAGTGAATTAGTGAATCAGTGAAAAAGTGACATGAGTGACAAAGTTGTGCATACTATATACAACAATTGAATACAAAAGATTTTTATGTACACGATATAAAAAAGGGGGCCAGTTTTGAAGAAAAGTACAATGACACAGTTTCACGAATAAATCAAAGTATGTATGAAAACAGGTCTTGAACTGGTCCTGGCTATTGTCGTCGACGTTTCAACCCAGTATAAGCGACACTAAATCGTCATGCGGGTCTTCATCAGGACTTTAAAATAAACAATGGCAACCTGCAGAGGCAAGTAAAATGCGTATCAATGTGTGATATGTAATAATTTAATGTATGTGGTCCTAAATCCACATCAATTTAAAGGAGCTATGACTCACCTAGCCGTTAGTCTAGGATGGCCTAACCTTCAAGTATTCAAAAGACGAGTCACTCATCCAATGTGGTTTCTGAAAATTAAAAATTAAAAGCGTGATGATATTAGATAGAAAATCATCATTCCGCTATCATCAATAGTACTTCTGAAGGGCTCCATCCGCGATAAAGGGGACTCATAACATTCAAACATTTATCGCGGATGGAGCCCTTCAGAAGTAATATTGCATTTAATTTTTAATTTTCAGAAACCACATTGGATGAGTGACTCGTCTTTTGAATACTTGAAGGTTAGGCCATCCTAGACTAACGGCTAGGTGAGTCATAGCTCCTTTAAATTGATGTGGATTTAGGACCACATACATTAAATTATTACATATCACACATTGATACACATTTTACTTGCCTCTGCAGGTTGCCATTGTTTATTTTAAAGTCCTGATGAAGACCCGCATGACGATTTAGTGTCGTTTATACTGGGTTGAAACGTCGACGACAATAGCTAGGACCAGTTCAAGACCTGTTTTCATACATACTTTGATTTATTCGTGAAACTGTGTCATTGTACTTTTCTTCAAAACTGGCCCCCTTTTTTATATCGTGTACATAAAAATCTTTTGTATTCAATTGTTGTATATATTATGCACAACTTTGTCACTCATGTCACTTTTTCACTGATTCACAAATTCACTTTAAGGCTTACTACTTTGGTAACCGTGCTTTGCTATAAATGATATGGGTGTCTATATAAATGATGAAATTTATATATAAAGAACAGCATGCCACCCACCAAATTTGATTTCATCGTGATTTGGATTTTTGTCATTGTGTATGTGATTTGTATTTTATAATTCATGTGGTCCTTTCAAAAAAAGAGAATCTTCTCTATGATTGATTTCTTCATTTTCGGATTGATATATTCAATTTTTCTCGATCCATTCGTAGAACAAAGTAATTGTTTGACCATACCCGACAGAACCACTGTTTTCTATAACACTTGTACCCAGGTTCTGAGGGACACAGGATTACCCCATTGTTCAGAGAATATTATCTAACGTTGGCATTAGTTAATTTCATGTGGATAATTGGATATCTGGGAGATTATCCTAGGATCTGTTAGGAAATCAGTGATATGGCAAAAGGGAGGGGTGGCCGTAATATGAGGTTGACCCTGTTATGATTTTGTTAAATGTTTGTTACACAATTCCCTTGTCATTTATATAGATCTCGAGGTGGGACATGACCTGATTACCTGGTGACTATACAATGGTTTACACTGGAAATACTGTGAACAAACTATTTAATATATGAAGGTGAGACTCTGACTAATTGATATAGAGACAGGCTATGGAGCATTTTCTTTGTTAATTGGCTCGACTCAGCCTTTTAAAGTATATACCTAATTCAATCAATCCACTTGAGTTTTCTCTCCTCCGTCAATTAGTACTCTAAGCACCGTCTAATCAGGTTTCACCGTATATTCCTGTGAAATGGATTGTATAGATGTGGACATCTGTATGTTTCACTCCCTTGTGTTCATGATTATAATGTGGACATTTCATAATTCAAGTCTCGAATGACAAGTCATTTGAGATGGGATATAGTTACATACAAATCATTATGGGGCTCACTTTTGTGCACTTACAATGGCATGAGAGTGAATATACCTTTTCGTATTATCTTTTTTAAATGTTGGGAGTTGTATAATACCAATAAATGTATTAATGTATGTTCTTTGTGGGCTGTCTAGTGACTAACTAAATTAAGTGTGATTTTTGATGTAGTATGTGCCTTAAAGGTATGACCCCTATGGGACTCATAGGGATTCAAATGTTTTGTGTATGTATATATATAAATATGTAATGTCATTTTTACATGTTTTATGTGTGGTGATTTATACTGTCTTTTATGTGATTGTTTCAGCCCTGCTGAAGTTCCTAGTGTGACAGGAACGAAACACGTTGGCTGATTTTAATTCATGTGCAACGAAACGCGTTGGCTGATTTTATGTGATGTGCAACAATTTTCAATAATAAAAGAAGATGATGGACTGAAATTTGCCATATTGAATTCATTTCTTGCCACACCTACCATTTTGCAGTATACTGTGTTCTCTGGTCTTCAGTGGCGCTAAACCGCGGCAAGTGCCGGAAGAGAATGCACAGGACATTAAATTAAATGTGACAGGAATTGAGGTGCTCAACCTATGGTCAGAGGCTGTTACCTTTGTGTTTAGTTATAACTCCAGCCTGTCCAAATACTCCTGCACAGCATTTTTGTACTTTCCAACATAACAGCTTCAAGTGGTCTATTAAAATATCTTTCTCTGAGAGTCTAAGTCCAACCCCTAATTGCCAAAGCTGTCTGGCCCCTTCCATCCAAAACTTCCAAGGGAAGCCACTCCTTTCGCTGGATCCAGAAGTCTTGCTACCCTCCTTTGTATCTGTGGCACTGAATCTTCCTGGACCAGGTGAAGTTTGAACAGTGATTAGCACAAGCAGATTCTGTCCCCACCCTTTTGTCTACCAAGGACAAGTGTGATCGCTGCCAAATGACCCTCTTGTGTAGGGAAGACTTTGATCTTCCTGCTGCCCAGAAAAATAATTAACTTGGCCCAACTGTGTTAATTCAAAGCAACAGTTTACTTAGAGCCAAGTGAGAGAAAAATGATAAATCTTGACATACCAGAGGTGCTGATATGTTAAAATTAATGTTGAATATGCATTCAGGATCACAATTTACCCTATTATTGGTGTGCTAACCTAGTCTCAAGCCCAACTATAGTGAAATTATAGTTTGGTGTATGTTTCTCCCATAGTCTTCATTCCAGTGATGCGCTCACACTTTTCAATAAATTAGTACGGATGTAAGTACTCACACAGTAATCATTCAAACCACACAGTAATTCATGGAGCCCTTTCGGAAGTTTGGCACCTCTAGTTGGACCACTTCTTGGATTTTCCATTCCGCATAGGAGTATTTAGTTACGCAGCTACTGAGAGACGTCAAAGATGTTCTGATTGGGAAACTCAAAAACCAATCAGACAGTGTAAGAAAGTAGGATCCATTGGAATCACTTCTGACAGTTAGGAGGGCTCAATCAGAGTGGAGGAGTAAATGAAAAATCAAGAAAGGGCATACATAAACAGATATCTGTCTTTTCAGACCTGCATACCAGTATCCCCCCATAGGCCACGCTTAGAAGTAGCCTCATTTTGTGTTCTCCTGACAAAGGTGTTTGGATCAAAGCAATTTCCACACCAAAACATGTGTCTACAGTTTTTAAGAGTAATTCCAGCTCACAACACCACATAGGTTGAAATTGAACATCTCTTCCCATTGTACTTTTTTTGTGCATGCGTGGGGTTGCTGGGTCTTGGTTTGTATGTATGGCATGATACGTGGTGTTTTATTTGATGAATGCATGAGTGACTCGATTGTAGGATGGGGTTTCAACTATTTTACATGTATAGGAGTTTGTTACATTGTATCTTACAAAAGCTGGTTTTGAAAATAATGTCAAAAATGTGAAACTATTGGCAACATGTGACTAAAGTAATTATCGATGGTATTATGTTAGATGAAATATAGAAAATTCTAAATAAAAAAAATAATTTGTGAGTATGTATATTGTGTAAGCGTCAGAACACACAGCACTCCATAGGCATACAGGAACAAAATACTGGTCAAGTGGTATATTGTTTTTGTTTTTTGATTTCCCCCTTGTCCCAGACCTAAGATTACACTAACAGGGGGTCCCTTTCCTGTTTTAGAGTGGGCTGAGTTAGACAGTAGTCTCTGTGTGTAGATATGCGCACATATATTTATGAGTGTGTTCATGTGTAACCAGCCCAGAACGTCTCACCCCAGCTGTGCAGCAGCAGACCTTTTCTTAAGAGGCAGACACTGGCAGTTAGTACTCCCTATTCTATTTAACAGTGCGTACAGTGTGTGACATTCAGTTAATGCGACATGTAGAAATTTAGGGCATGGTTTAAATTTGGACGGTCAGCTTGTCCTCTGCCAGGGCTATAGAGTAACCTTGGTTGCCATCAAGGTGGTTCCTGCCAATGCATTTTACCTTGACAGACAGCTCCATCAAACATAACGGAGTCAGACGGCAAAGTTACAATTGTTTTTGTTTAAAAAACAAGATTCTAAACCAAGATTTTCTTTTTACAAATAAAAGAAACAATGCACCCCTCACTGTGGAGGATCCCTTTCATGGAGAGGGGAGTATTGAGAACTTTTCAGTGCCCCTTACTATCAGGGTTTTCCTGATGGTGAAGGGAATTGAAATACAGCTATATCTCCAAACATCTACATTAGGTGGAGTTGCCTATAGCTAATTCTCTGATGGAACCTACACCATCGGAAAAGTTTTACCAGGTTGGAGAGGGCATAGTCTTCACCATTACCAACCTGTTGTCCATCCACATTTAAATCTGTTTCAAAGGAGTTCCCTCTCCAACAAGATCTAAATTAGACCTGTGGCAGGTGCATAGAATTGTATCTTGATTTGTGGCTGAATTGATCTACATTTTGCAAAACACAGGTTTTATAGAGCTATGGTAATGATAGCTATTAGAATATGCTTCTGGAAAGCTGAGAGGGCCCTTTTTGCCACTCATTTGATTTGCAATGTTGCACAAATTGTTTTTCTCAAAATGCCCAATAAAATAGGCAAAAATAAAATCTTGGTACACCCTACAAAGGCATTTGTGCTCTCAGAGCAAATTCTTACTCCATGTGCCAAGTGTTAGAACAGTTGCTGTCGGTGACAAATCCTTTTCTGTTGCTGCCGCCAAACTCTGGAATGCATTGCCTATCCATTTTAGATATCAATCATCACTGCTGTGTTTCAGGAAATCGTTGGAAACATTTTTGTTTAATGCTTAACCACTACTTTTATTACGAGATTTCTTTCCAGTAAACATTACCTCATAGTACAAATGCAAGAGCACCACAAAACCTTGGTGAGCATGCTCTAAAGAAATGCCCTTACATTACATTTGAGAAATCTTACCCATTGTAACATGGATCTGCAAGATTGCACTGGACGAGAGGAGATATAGTACTGCAAGAAAAATTGTATATGTAGGAATTTTTAAGTGACTTGCCTGTAGTGGTTACTAGAGGGGAACAATTTTTTGAAGCATGCACAAAAAGAGAGCACTACTTATATGGTATTCAGTTTTATTTCTTCCTCATTTTAAACAAATAGTGCTACCATGATCTAGCATTTGTTTTTATTTGTGCTACCTTTATCTTGGTGTGTAGCACTTTGCGCAAGAGGTTGCCTCTTTCTGCAGATGAATATCACTAGCTTAACTTTCATTTGAGAAGGATGCTTCCAAACAATTACAATACAAACTCCATTTTGCATTTGATAGTAATGTACGGTATATGTGTGCTTATTTGTGTTTTGCAGCATCACAGAAATACCGAGACTTAGCTTTTTAGTAAATCTCGTCCTGAAAGCACATGGGTCAGCTACCAGTAAAGAAGCACAAACATCAAAATTTAAGTCAATTATAGTAGAAGATTTAAGAACAGCTCCTCGAGGCAACCAAAAAGAGAACAAGCTTCAGCAAAGCCAATAGGTGTGGTTTTGACAGCTATACTTCGGGCAATTCTTGTTTTGTCATGGTTTTTGTAAAACTTTAATCTTCAAGGCAATGCCGGGTCTACTAAAATAAGAAATGTTAAAAAACATTGTCTCACGATAAAAATGGGTTTGGTCTCAAAAAAGCAGATACTAACATTTTTTACATTTTCACTTTCTTGCACTGAGAGTAACTAATTTGTGCATAGATCTTCTCTGTGTGAAAGGGCAGCATGCCACAAGTCACCGTGAAGTCCGGCATTGGCTGAAATAGACTGATGCATTGCCAGTTAATGCATGATAGAGTGGGTTAAAGAAAAATGTGAATGACGCAACAACAAACTAATGGCTGAAAACCCCTATTAGTATGTATGTCATATTCACATTTTTAGTAGAATCAAAAGGTCTTGGCTAACACAGAACTTAAAAGCCAGTTGGTCTGGTATTACATGCTAGTCTTTTGCCTTTGAGAAAGAAAACAAGAAAAAGGAAGGCAATAAAGAAAGAAACAAATCATAAAAGAAAGAAATCAAAAATGTTGTCAAGAAAGAAAGAAAGGGTTGCAAAGATTGAGCACACTGATTTACTTATATTCAGTGTTCATGTGATCTGAAGGCTAGCAAGAAGTAAGGAAAGAAGAAAGGAAAGAAGGAAGAAAAGGGAAGTTGGAAGGAAAGAATGAAAGAAGGGAAAGAAAAAGGAAAAAGGAATGAATAAGGGAAAGGAAAGAAAAAAAAGGAAAGAAACAATAGAGGAAAGAAAAGGAAAAAAAGGGAAAACAAAAAAGGAAAGAAAGGAAGAAAGAATGAAGGTAGACGAGAAAAGAATGAAAGAAGAAAAGAAGGCAAAAGCAGGACAGTAAGAAGGAAAGAAGGAAAAAAGAAGGCAGGAAAGTACACATTCAGGAAAGAAAAAAGAATACATAAAACATAAAGCAAGGTGGGAAAGGAGGAAGTCAGGAAAGAAAGCAAAAGAAGGACAGGATGAATGACGGAAGAAAAAAGGAAGAAGGTTAGAAAGAAGGAAGGCAGGAAAAAAAGAAACATAGAAAGACAACATGGTTGCATAGATAGATTGTTCCCACAAATTAGCTTATATTCAGAGTTCATGTGAACTGATGTGAAGTAGCAGCAGCCAGATAAACAAGGGAGGCCACTCGGAATTTCCAACAGCATTAGGAGCAGATGGGCTCTGATAGTACTGCAATGCAGCTTGTGGGCACTTCAAAAGCATCTTGCTATCACATTAGGCTCCAAACAAAGACAACAATAAAGTATTTATAAACTAAACACAAACACTGGCACCGAAGATAACTACACTGTGTAAAGATATGCTCCTTGTGAAAGAGAAAAAGGAAGTCTCCTAAAGTGAAGTTAACCAGTGGTTTAATTAGGCTGCCCCACTGCCCCATTTTGTATGCTGTAGTGGGTGAAAGCAAAGCATGAATGACACAGCGACAGAACAATGGATGAAGAGAGATGTCTGAAATTCCCTTTAAGTAATTATATTACACATATGATGTTAGGAAAATCAAATGGTCTTGGCTGATGCCAGACCTAAAAGAGTTAAAACATATCGTAAACAAAAACATGTGTGCCATATTGTATGGCATATTTAAAAAAAAAAAATCATGCTATGATTGAGCATACCCAAAACTCGATGTGCATTCTTTTAAAAAATACACAACATAAAATATACTTTTATTATTGTTCAAGTATACAAAGATTTTAAAGCTAGAGTTCTTGCTAAAGTTTACCTTATGTGGAAGATGTTAATTTGTGGTGTTATTGTATTTTCCATTTACTGTTTAATACAAGCTGCCTCCCCACTCCTCTCTACCACTGCTAGGACTGATGTAGCCGGTGGTCAAACTACCACAGGCAGATTTTGTTAAGCCTTGCTGCCCCCAATCCATCAATGCTAGGGTGAGGTGAACAATGTCAATGCCGTGTAGCCCTTCTATAAAGTTTACAACATTGAGATCACTGACCTTACTCCCTTTGCAGACAACCAGAGACCGCACACTGTGGATATTAAATGTCCATAAAGCATGGTTTGCAAGGACTGGTTTCAGTACTTTATTGATATATATATATATATATATATATATATATATATATATATATATATATATATATATATATATATATATGTATGTATATATATGTATGTATGTATATATATATATATATACATATATATTCACCGAAAAAAACTTAGGTTTCAGGCACGTTATAGTTAGAAATGAGCATTTAAAAAACCTTAGAAATTGACTGAAAAAAACCATAGGTTTCAGGGGCCATATAGTTAGTTGGACATTTCACTCGTACAAAACCATAGAAATTCACCCGTTATAGTTAGTTCATCTAACTATAACTCGCGCCCCGTGAATGTGTGTTTTTGTGAAATTTAAATATGTTTTTATATATGTATATTTCGAGGTCGATAGAAGAATAAGTGGGTATATAAGTGTGTAAATGGATGATTTTGTTTGTGTGAAACTGATTGTATAGCTGACTGATTAAGTGTATCTTAGTGAATACATGGGTTAGTGAGTAATCTTTAAATGTGTAAATATCTGTATCAGTCTCTCACTTTGTGTATAAGTGGCAGCATGGGTTGGTGAGTAGCTACATGAATGTCTATATAGGTTATTAGTTGGATTTTTGAGTATCAGTATGAGTGTCTGAGTGTCTGGGTGATTCGTTGGGGGTATTACTTTGTGCATAGATGCATGAATGAGTGAATCACCGTTTGTATGTGTTGAAGACAGCATGTGTGCAGGACTGTATGGTTGGATGAGTGTGTGTGTATGGGTATGTTGGTGAGTGAATGACTGTCTCAGTAGTGTCTTTATGAGTAACTACATATGTTTTAAACTAGTATATGCGAGTAATGGTGTATCTAAGTGAGTAAATGTGAGAGTGAGAGATTGGAAGAGTACCTGTATAAATGAGTATGTGTTTCTATAAGTGATTGTTTAAGAGAGTAAGTATGTGTTAGTTTTTGTAGAAGTAAGTGCGGTGGTGTGTGTATAACTGTATACGCAAGTAAATGGATGTTTGATACTTTCTTTGCATGTGTGACTATGTGTGTGAGTAACTATGGATGAGTGGCGGTGTGTAAGTGTATGTATAGTGGTATGAGTACATATGATGAGTGAGTGCATGTATGAGTGACTGTATAGGACTTTTGGTGAATGAGTGGATGTGTGTGTAGATCTTGGAATAAGTGAATGGGTATGTTGTAATTGGTATTGGTGTGTCTATTGTTTTGAAAATGGTATTTTGTATTTTAGAGTGTCTGTATCAAAGGTTATATTAGGGTGAGAGGGGGGTCTTCCACTCTATCACAAGGATGATGTCATCAGTGATGTCATTTGAGATGTCATCAGTGATGTCATGAGTGATGTCACTGACTATGTCATGAGTGATGTAATATATGACGTCATCAGCAGTGCATTGCGGGGGCACAAGTTATAGTTGGCTGAACTAACTATAACGGGGGAATTGCTATGGTTTTGTACGAGTGAAATGTCCAACTAACTATAGCGCCCCTGAAACCTATGGTTTTTTCAGTGAATTTCTAAGGTTTTTTAAATGCTAATTTCTGACTATAACGTGCCTGAAACCTATGTTTTTTTCAGCGAATTTCAAAGGTTTTTAAATGCTAATTTCTAACTATAACGCGTCTGAAACCTATGTTTTTTTCATTGAATTTCAAAGGTTTTTTAAATGCTAATTTCTAACTATAACGTGCCTGAAACCTATGTTTTTTAAGTGAATTTCAAAGGTTTTTTAAATACTAGTTTCTAACTATGCCTACAGAGGTAGGACATGTGAAGAAAGAAGAAAAAACGCACCGAAAGAAGCAAAAGAAATGCAAAAAGAAGCAACAGAAGTCCACAAAGACGAAGAAAAGTGCAGGAAGAAGCAAGACATGTGCAGAAAGAACCAACAGAGGCGCAGAAAGAGGCCTTGTTGCAAAATCATCCTGTGCCCACAATTGTTCTGATGGGTACTGGTGGTATCTGACTGACTAACCAGGCCTAGAGCCAGTGCTATGCTAAAAGACACTTAGAATACAGTGAAAACACCTACATACACTAGGTAACACTATGCGTTGGGGTACCTCTGTGATTAGCATGACCTCCTCTGTAAGCCCCTAGTACATAATAGGGCAGGGGGATTAAAACTACCTCTAAGTCAGAGGAGCAGAAATATGCTACTTTAATTAGTAGTCGCGTTTGCAGAGTGGTGAAGAAAGGGTGCTGGGCGTCCAACCAACGCTCAGAAATTCCGCTGTGTAGGACTTACAGGAGGCACCAGGAGGGATTCTTGGCCCCCAAACTCCCTCAGAACTAAATTGGACTTCACTCCCCATCCCGTAGTCTGCCACGAGGCACATTTGCAGAGTGGTAGAGAATGGGGGCCATGGCCTCCGAAGATGTCTTAGCAAACCCACTGTGTGGGACTTACTGTAGGTAACAAGAGGGGTAGTTGATTCCCAAACTATTACCTCCAGTCAGTCCCACACAGCAGCATTGTTAAGTACTCGTACCAGGCCATGCCCACTTTGCTCACCACTCTACAAACACACACCCTGGCACGCTCTTGGATGGGGATTGAAGTCCTCTTCACTGCTGTGGGTCCTTTAGGGGCCAACTAGCCTACCTTTTACCTCCAGTAAGCCCCACGCAGTGGGATTGGTGAGAGGTAAACAAAGGCCATGCCCCCTTTCTCCACCACTCTGCAAACACGCCCCCTGGCACGTTGTAAGTTGGGGGATTAAGTCCCCTTGAATCCTGAGGGTCCCTGGGGTCCAACTAGCCCTCCAGGTACCTCCAGTAAGTGCCACAGAGCTGCGTTGCAGAGAGGTGTAAAAAGGGGCGTGGCCTGGGCCACCTCTCTGCCACGCAGACCTGTGACAGTTACTGGAGGTACCTGGTGGGCTAGTTGGCCCCCAGGGGCCCTCAGGATTCATGGGGGATTAATTCCCCAACTTAAAATGCGCCACAGGGTGTGTTTGCACACGTCACCTCAGGCCCCGCCCCCTTCCTTCACCACTGTGTGAACACGCCCCGTGGCATGTTTTTAGTTGGGGGATTTAGTCCCCTTAAATCTTGAGGGTCCGTGGGGTCCAACTAGCCCACCAGGTACCTCCAGTAAGAGCCAAAGAGCTATGTTGCAGAGAGGTGTAAAAAAGGGCTTTGCCTGGACCACCTCTCTGCAACGCGGGTCTGTGGCACCTACTGGAGGTACCTGGTGGGCTAGTTGACCCCCAGGGGCCCTCAGGATTGAAGGGGAATTAATTCCCCAACTTAAAACGCACCACGGTGCGTGTTTGCACACTTGTCACCTCAGGCCCCGCCCCCTCCCATTACCACTGTGCAAACGCACCCTGTGGCGCGTTTTAAGTTGGGGGATTAAGTCCCCTTGAATCTTCAGGGTCCCTGCTGGGGGTCCTTTAGGGGCCAACTAGCCTACCTTTTACCTCCAGTAAGCCCCACACAGTGGGATTGGTGAGAGGTAGACAAAGGCCATGCCCCCTTTCTCCACCACTCTGCAACCACGCCCCCGGCGCGTTGTAAGTTGGGAGATTAAGTCCCCTTGAATCCTGAGGGTCCCTGGGGTCCAACTAGCCCACCAGGTACTTCCAGTAAGCTCCATAGAGCTGCATTGCAGAGAGGTGTAAAAAGGGGCGTGGCCTGGGCCACCTCTCTGCAACGCAGCGCAGTGGCGCTTACTGGAGGTACCTGGTGGGCTAGTTGGCCCCCAGGCACTTCCCGTATTGAATGGGAATTAATTCCTCAACTTAAAACGTGCCACAGGGCGCGTGTGCAGAGTGTTGCTGGAGGGGGCGGGGCCCCTGGCACCATTGCGTCTATTTTTTATTTTTTAAGAAGGGGGGCTGTGTGGCCCCCCTTCCATTTCTAATTTATGGGCCCTGGGTACCCCATCCCCCAGGGCCTGACCCCTATTTTTGATTATTTTTTAAAATGGAAGGGGGCCGCGTGGCCCCCCCTGCCGAGGCCATATTTGGCCCCTGGGACCCCATCCGCCAGGCATGGCCAGTTTTCTTTTTTTTAAAATTTATTTAGAGGGGGCTACGTGGCCCCCCTTCCTCAGGCCATTTATGGCCCCGGGGACCCCATCCCCCGGGGCTGGCCTATGCATGTTTTTTTTTTTTAAATATACTTTATTAAGGGGGGCCACGTGGCCTGGCCTTGCGTTGGGGACCGTGGGGGGAGCCCCAATTCCCCCACGGTCCCTGCCGGCTCCCCACATCCTGCGGGAGCCGGCATTGCTTTTCCACATGGGGAGCTGCTGACATGCAGCTCCCCGTGTGGAAAAGCAATGTGGTTTAGATTTTGAAAAATCCAAAATCCAAACCACAGTTTGCTATGACAGGGTGGGAGCCGCAAGACTCCTGCCCTGCCATTGCAAACTGCAGTGTCCTTGGGTAGGGCACCCTGGGACACTGCAGGAGCCGGCCCTGAGGGGTGGCAGTCCCCAGGGCCATCACTGGCTCCAGGAGGGGGGCCGCGCCCCCCCAACATTGTCAAATCCCCAGGGGGCGTTACGGACCCCGCATTTAAATGTTAGTGCACAGGGGAGGTGGCAGTCCCCAGGACGTGTGGGGGGGAGCCCCCACCACACAGGTGTATTCATTAAAAAAAAATCCCGGGGGTGGCGGTCCCAGGGGCACTGGGGGGGCCGTGTGCCCCCACTAATTATTAAATAAAACCCCCGGGGTGGTGGTGCACGGGGCATAGGGGGCCTCCGAGGCCCCCCCACAGATTAAAAAACAAGCCCCGGGGGTGGCGGTCCCCAGGGCTGCGGGGGGGCCATGTGCCCCCCGCAAATATTTATGAAAAGCCCCATGGTTGGCAGTCCCCGGGGCAGTGTGGGGGGGATTGGGGCCCCTCACACATTTTTTTACTGCACCCCGGACCTGGCCCACCTGGGGGCTATAATTAAACGAAGCGCGGGAGTCAGTGCTTCTATTTTTTTATTTTCCCGGATGGATTTGCGCACCCTGTCGGGGTCTGGGGCTCTGTTAACGAATAGAGTTTTGGTGGATTTATGGAGCGGAGCCTGACCCGCCTGCCCCCTTCTACAGAAAAACAGAGGACTGTGCCCAGGAGAAACATCAGAAGGAGACGGGCAAGGGATGCTTGCAGAATATTTCATCCTGCCTGCTGGTGTTAAAGGGACTAAAAGCAGGCACGTGGAGGGTGAAATTGCACGAGGCCAGTCTTTGGCACTGATTTATTCATGCACAATTCATTACAATAGTCTACATTTTAGGAACTGCTGTTAAGAAACATTGAAAACGATTCAAAATGAATGCAGTTAAAGGAAATACTTTTCCATTTCAAAATGTGCTCATCGAAAACGGACTTAGTAATTGGTGGACTACAACCAATCCGGTAGTCTGACCTATGCTTAGGAAGCATGTGACCCCTGCTTGATGAAATGCCTACCTGTGACCAAGGCTTGAGGGAAAGCTGAAACGCGTTAGGACTATGAGCGAATGCTTCATGGTGGACAGCCTGCCTGTCTCCAAGGTTGAAATAAATTGCTTTAAGTTTCCTTACACACTGGAGTCGTCTCATTTCTGGTGCAGAAATGTTGGTGGATTTAAAGCAGGACTCCTCGCTCCTGCTGGACGAAGCCGCCCTGTCAGGGTCTAGGGCTCTGTTAATGAGGAGAGTTTTGGTGGATTTATGGAGAGGAGCCTGACCCGCCTGCCCCCTTCTAAGAACAAGCATTTGCAATGCAACAGGTCTCGCATTAGGCTGAGTTAGAGTTATTGGATTAGTATATTTGTGTTGTTTATTGGTGTTGTTTTGAGTTAGTTGGTATATAGTACATGAACATATGCAGGTCAATTGTCGTTGTTCAATATTGTTTATTAGACCTTTTGTCATAGCATATAAACAGTGGCAGGAGAAAGTGCAGGTGAAAGGGAACAGAATACGGCACTGTTGTGTGCCGAGACAAGAAAAGGGAAGAAAAGAAAAGTAAATATTATGTGGCAAAAAAGTAAACACGAAGGACTTAATAAAGAAAAAAAGGGAGTGAGCAATCAGGTGCAGGCAAAGGTGGAGCGCGTGCATATCTTTAGGTGGCAGGAGAGAGTGCAGGGCAGAGGGACAAGCAGAAAGGGCAGGTGTGAAGAAGTTGCTGACACCAATATGTCATAGATCTTCTTTATTCAGGACATACATCATCCAAGGTCCCATCCACAGAACAGCAGTCTTCAACTGTCACCAACAGAGACATCCACAAGCAGATGTCATTACATTCTATTCCTACGTAACATTCCATGACCTGCCAATGAATACCTGTAAGCTATGTAAACATATGACAACATCAAGGATACCACACACCTTCCCCCAAACCAACAATAAAAATACAATTGTAAAGATGTGAAAACATTAAATACACTAACTCATAATCATGCAAAGAAGTAGACACACTGACAGCGTGTCTTAACGTTCTGATCAATTTAACACAAAGTCATGGAGAGCAGCAGGAACTCTAACAGCACGTGAGCTCCTACGCTTTAACATTCTGATCAATTTAACACAAAATCATGGAGAGCAGCAGGAACTCTAACAGCACGTGAGCTCCTACGCGATAAGGCACTACCATCCCTTTGTATGGACTTACGCACCGGTCTAGAAAGTTTGTCATCACGCTCAGGTAGGTTATTAGAAATAAGTGATATCCTATTTAAGTTCCAAATGCGTCCATCATTAAGTTTAACCGCATTATTAAAAAGTTTAACAACTTTAAAAGGAGAGGAGAACTTTGAGCCATCCAATTTATGAGGGAGTCGCACTCTAACACGATCACCAACATTTACACAGGTGTGAGCCACAGCATGTCTAACATCAAACTTACTTTTCCTTTGCAAGGACTTGGCACTTTGTCTTGCTAGCATTTGAGCATTACTTAAATTTTTCGTCTCAGCCCCTTTCTCCCTCATCCAGGACTGGAACAATACACTATTAGGAGTACGACCTCGAAAGAGTTCAAAGGGAATAGCACCGGTAGTGGAGTGAGGTGTGATTCTGTAAACCTTGACTCTCTCATGAATCCCAGCTACCCAGTCTTTCCCTTGCGCCTTGGCTAACTGGATGGACTCCTTCAACACTCGGTTGAATCTCTCCACCATCCCATTACATTCAGGATGATAGAGAGAGCAACGTTTATGTTTAATGCCTTTTCTTGCTAAAAACTCTTCCATATCATTCGAGACAAACTGAACCCCATTGTCAGTTAACAGAGATTCAGGAAACCCTTCTCTACCAAATACCTCCTCCAAGAACTTAGTTACATTACTGGTCTGTATACTCTGCGTAACTTTTATTTCTGGCCATCTAGAGAACATGTCCATAAGAACCAGAACAAAAAACTGGCCACTCTTATTGTACACAGGCCCTAGAATGTCCAATGCTACATCCTGCCAGCATCGTATGGGTGCTTCACGAATAACCATGGGTTGTACCCTGGTTTTGCATACCTTGTCAGATATGTTACAATCAGTGCAATCCCTTATCAGTCGTTCCACACTTAAATCCACACCAGGCCACCAGAAATGTAGACGCACTCTTTCTTTTGTCTTTGAAATGCCCTGATGACCTTGATGAGCAAGGTGAACAATTTTTTCCCTAATCAAGGACGGAGGAATTAATCTTGTCCCTCTCCACAATAGACCTTTACTCACAGACAGTTCATTCCTCACATTCCAATACCTACGAGCATTTTCGCTCAAATTTCTCAATAAAGGCCAACCATTCACCATTAAACCACAAATTTCCATCAAATCCACATCCTCAGACATGGCATCCCTCCAATCTTTTTCAGTGACAACACCCTCAACAACTTCACACACCTTAAATTCGTCAACCTCCCATGAGTCCTCAACACCCTCAACACTATCTTCATTTTGTGCTGGAATCAACCGGGACAGACAGTCTGCTACTTTATTGTCAACCCCTGGTATATATTTGACCACAAAATCAAAGTCTTGCAGCGCAATTACCCACTTGCAAATCCATGATGAGATTGCATCAAGACTTTTCTTGCAAAACACATCTTTTAAAGGCTTGTGATCCGAATGAACAGTAAAAGCATTACCCCAAAGAAATTTTTTTAATTTCTTGATGGCCCAGAAAATGCACAGTGCCTCCTTCTCAATTACAGAATAAAGAAGCTCAGGACCTACCAGAGCTCTTGAGAGGAAAAGTATGGTAACCTCTTTCCCATTCTTGACTTGCTTGAGAACCGCACCCAAACCACGTGAGCTTGCATCTGTTACTAGTATGGAGTTTGATGTGATGTCAAAACTCTGGAGAGAGGGAGCAGAATTAAGGGCCATCTTTATGTCATCAAATTCCAACTGACACTTGGAGGACCAGATAAATTTGACTCCCTTTTTTAAAAGAGATCTCAAATTGGGAGTACGGCAAGCAAACTGCGGTACAAATTTATTATAATACTCCGCCATTCCTAGAAAAGTAACCAGCTCATCTCTGGACTCTGGAACCGGCAGTTCACTTATAGTTTTAACAAGACTCACCTTGGGTTTGACCCCAGTGGACGTTAGACAGTGACCTAGATAATCAATTTCTTTAAGATTAAATTTGCATTTATTTTCTCTCAAGGTCAAACCCCTCTCTGCAAATCGTTGCAAGACAGCTTTCAATCTTTGATCATGTTCCTCTTGTGACGAACCATACACTAGTACATCGTCCTGGTATATTTTAACCCCATGAATCCCATTCAGTACATCTTCCATGACCCTCTGAAACACCGACGCTGTGGAAATCAAACCAAATGGCAGCCGTGTAAATTTGTAAGTTCCAAATGGGGTTATGAAAGAAGTAAGACTCATGGATTTTTCATCAATTTTGACCTGGTGATATGCAGCCCTTAAATCCAAAGACGAGAAAACACACGCATCCCCAAGCTGTGTTAACATGGTTGTGATGTTAGGTAACGGATATTTATCAGGTACAACCTCACGATTGAGAGCGCGCAAGTCCACGCATAAACGAACCTCTCCGGAAGCCTTGCGTATCAAAACTACCGGAGCCAACCATTCACATGCCTCAGTCTCCACAATAATACCTTCTTTTCTTAGCTTCTCTAATTCAAGACGCATTGGCTCTAGCATGGCCAAAGGTACATTACGTACCTTACATGTAACAGGGTTTGCCTCCGCTTTTAGAGTTATACTGTGAGTGAATCCAGTGAGACAACCTAGTTTATCACTGAACACCTTTTTAAATTGGGACTCCCATACAGTACTTGGTTTATTTTTATAAGACACAGAGTTCAAAGTACCAGAACCATGAGAATTATCTCTAGCAGAAGGACCCAAGTCTCTTAGAACTATACACGGGTCACAACCAGGAGCTAACGACACTCCTAAATCAGCTTGATGAAACCAACTTATTATGCTGTCGCCTCTGCAGGAGATATAGATTTTGCCTGCAGTTAACCTTCCTTTATATTCAATGTCGCCTAAAAAGTACCCAAATAGTTTTATAGGCTGTCCACCATATGCAAGAGGTTTGATGTCACGCTTGAATACCTTGACCTTACCACGCAATTCCTTATCAAAAAACACTTTCGGTATTAGTGATATTTTAGCCCCTGAATCAAAAAGCATTTTGATGCAAGAACTGTTTACACATACATCGTCTAGAGGACCCTTACATTTTTTATCACCATTAGGTAGATAGACCTCCCCACAGTCCACATCATCATAGTCTGAGTTACTTTCTTCTTCTACCATTATCTCTTTAACACGCTTACCCTTATTCACTTTTTGTGATTTGCAAGCTCTGGTAAAATGACCCACCTTCCCACAACTAAGACATTTAAACTTAATCGCAGGACATGATTTGTCATTAGCTAGATGATCAAGGGCATTACACCTGTAACACCTGAGCTTACTATCAGTTTTGAGTTTAGGAAAACTTTGCGAAGACGAGGAAACTCGTTGTGAGCCAGAAGACTTGGGTAACAGCTTGAATTGAGACTGTTTTTTACTGACATGAAGAACTTTTTCTTCCGGAACACTCTTTTCTTTTTTTTTAATCGTCTCAACACATACAAGAGAATGTTCTATTCTTGTTGCTATGGCTATGACCTCATCCAGGTCAGGATCATCCTTTTGCCAAAGTTCATCTTTTATTTTCTCGATGTTGCAGCCGAGCATGAACTGATCACGTATTCGCTCCTCAAGAGAATCTTCAAACTTGCATGTGGCTCCCAAATTCCGAAGTGCAGTTACATAAGTTTCCACCGATTCTTCTTCTTTTTGTGCTCGTTTTCCAAATTGATAGCGTTCTAAAATTGTACTTATCTTTGGAAGATAATGTTTATCAAGCTTTTTTATATTTATCTCAAATTCATTTAAATTTGTAGACTCTTCTTCGTTTAAGTCAGGTAGATGTTCAAAAACGTCTTGACCCTCTGAGCCAAGACAATGTAATAAGAGTGCAGACTTCCTCTCAGCACTGAGTGACACGCCACACACTCTTGCATAATTTAAAAATACTTTCTTCCACTTAGACCAGCGAATAGGTGGATCGCCAGGATCAGAAAGAAAGAATGGGGCGGAAGTTACATTCTGCATTTTAAAAAATAAATAAATAAACTTGTGTTTAACACCTAAGAAAAAAAACAGTTTGGTTAAGAACAGAATATAACACTGTAAACCTGGAGATGTAATGTGACATACAAATACTATGGTTTGATATGTTATATGCCAATAAACACACTGCACTGATGTAATATAAGCTGGAAGAAGAGACTGTTACAAAGCTATCCACTTATCCAAGTATTTCAACAAGTTATTTCATAAGCTGTGCACATCAGCGTGGTTGAAAGTTAATCTGTGCACATCAGAGTGGAAATTTTCAAATTGCGTGCATAACGTGGTTTGAATAAGAACTTTCTCTTAGGTTTAAGCTGTAGAATGACATTTCCAGCACCTCTTTAATCAAGGAGTTATATTATCCCACACGAAGCCTCACAAACGTAGCAAGAGTTGCTAGGGAACGTGTAAGCAGAGCTTGTTGTTGTGCGAGAGTTGCTAGGCAACGTGTAAGCAGAGCTTGTTGTTTGTTGCGAGGAAACGCTGCCAGAAGCCGCAACTAAGCAACGAAGAATGACGTAACAGAAGCCCAGAAACACGGAAGTAGAGTCCGTCTTCAGTGTTCCCTTCACCTCCGCTGCAAGCACGTAACAAAGGCTGACGTGAACAGGAGTTCAGAACGTCAGCGCAAGCAAGGCAATGGCATCCTTTGATCGGATGAACGATCCTCGAGCCCAAAGACCAACGCCTGAGAGACAGAAGCGCGAGCTGGCAGGCATAAAAGTAAGCCTTTAAGTTCAACAGTACAAGAGATTTTAGACGAATTTTTGTCTTCCTCAATTAGCCTTGCATATTAGAGAACACGAAGCACTCGCACTAACAGACGAGAGAATTATTTGTCTGTGGCTCAGGAATCACGAACTTGTATACCGTAACATACAGCTCACAGTCTAAATTTAGCACAGAAGAAAATCGCTGATAGGAGAACTAGGCTTGAAACTGCGCACCGCTTCACATGAAAGTCTCAGAGGTCAAGAAATAAATACCTTGTTGGGTCAGAGCAGTGAGGAACGTCGTGTTGAGACCTTGGTTAATAAAAAAAAAATAAGTCTGTTGATGTATGAGCAGGAGAAAAGATCCCATCAATCGTCGCCAGTGTGAAGAAGTTGCTGACACCAATATGTCATAGATCTTCTTTATTCAGGACATACATCATCCAAGGTCCCATCCACAGAACAGCAGTCTTCAACTGTCACCAACAGAGACATCCACAAGCAGATGTCATTACATTCTATTCCTACGTAACATTCCATGACCTGCCAATGAATACCTGTAAGCTATGTAAACATATGACAACATCAAGGATACCACAGCAGGGCAAAGCAAAAACATGAGTATAGGTAGGAGAACAGAGCACAGGGCAAAGTAATAGGCAGGGCCAGGCAATAATATAAGGGTAGGTGGCAAGACAGAATGCAAGGCAGAGGGACAAGAACAGTGAGTGAAGAAAATGAGGCTAACTATGAGGACAGAGTGCAGAGCAGAGGGAGAGGCACAGGGAGTGAAAAGCATGAAGCTAAGTGGTAGGACAGAGTGCAGGGCAGAGGGAAATGGACGGTGAGTGAAAAACCTAATGGTAACTGTTAGGACAGAGTAGGGGGCAGATGAAAGGCACGGCGAGGTAAGAACATGATATTAGGTGACAGGGCTGATTGCGGTTCAGAGAGATAGGCATGGCGAGAGCAAAACATTAGGATAAGTGACAGGACAGAGTGCGGGGCAGAGTGAAAGTCAAGGTGAAGCAAGAATATGAGTCTAGGTAGGAAGACAGTACAAGGGGCAAAGTAAAAGGCACAGTAAGGAAATAACTCAAGGATAGGTGGCAGGGTAGAGTGCGGGCCACCAGGCGAAAGCAAAGGTGGAGCGCGTGCATATTGTTGTGTTTTACTCCCTGACCTCTGCCTGTGAGGGGTGGGGGCCCTGGGTACACACCCTCACGATCTGGGAACCAATGGGGGGGCCTAGCGCGCGCAGCACAATAACCACACTGCAGCCCGTTGCTTAGCTGGGCGCGAACTGTCTTGCTCGCTCGCGCAACTTACACGTGTCCTCCAGCGCTCTAGCTGAAATGCTAGAGCGCTAACTGTAACATCCCTTCTCAACTCAGTCCTTGACGACAGTTCGATTCTTAATTCGCAACATCACTTACTTGGCACGCAAAGTCTCTCAGCCGACTGCTGGGCCTGGGGTTCTCCCTCAGCTCATACCTGGCGGCCCTTTGTGCGCCTGGGGCCAGGGTCTCAGGTGCCTCCTCTTGCCTTGGTCCACCACCTGTGCTGTCGGCGCCACCTGGCTCAGACTCTGTGTTGCTCCGTGGGTTAGAGCTGAGTGTGTCCGCCGGGGCGTCCCCGGAGTCGTGGTCTTCGTCGAGGTCTGCCGTCCCTTGGTCGTCTGCGGGTCTCCTCACCACCTTGAACTATGATATGTTCTGGGTGACCAGGTCTCTCCCTCGGCGCGCTGTCACCATGGTCCCTCGGTGGTCGACCACTCTCCAGTACCCTCTTTCATATCGAGTCTTGAACTTTCCTCCCGGCCGGCACTCCTTTAGGACCACCGTGTCTCCAGCCTGAACTTCTCGGGTCACAGCCCTCCGTGCCTCACTGACTCTGTTATTTCGCCTTTGGCGCCTTCGGAGCGCTTCTTCCTCGATGAATGGCGGCGCTACCCAGCCTGGGGCTACTGGCAGCCCATCCCTGCGAGCTCCGTGGAACATTAGTGCCCAGGGCGCTTGTCGGGTGGAACAATTGGGGGTGCTGCGGTACTCCCCCAGGAATCGCTGTAGTTCGTGCTCCGGGTCTAGCTGTTCGGAGACGGCGATGCGCAGTATCTTATTGATGGTGCGCATGAACCGCTCCACCTCCTTGTTGGCTTGGGGCCATTGCGGGGTGATGCACCTGTGTCTGATGCCGTGTGACTTTAAGAGTTCTTCGAACTCGTGTCCTTGAAATGGGGGTCTGTTGTCACTCCACAGCTCCTCGGGGTATCCGAACATCCCGAATACCTTTTCCAGGGCGGGCCTCACATGCACGAAGGCGGTGGATGGTAAGGCCTCTGCTATCGGGTATTTCGAGTAACTGTCGATGATGACTAGAGTGACTCGCCCGTCGGGCAGTCTCCCAAAGTCCACGCTGATCTTTTCCCATGGGGTGCGCCCATGCTCTTCGGTTATGATGGGTGCCGGTGGTTGGGCCTCCCATGTTAGCTGGCATGACTGGCAGCTGCGGACGGTGTCGTTGATATAGTCGTCCATACCCGGGAACCAAACTTTCTCTCTCATCCGGGCTTTCATCCTCTCCGTCCCCTGGTGCCCCTTGTGGGCTAGCTGTGTCGCTCTTGTCCGGAGTGCCACTGGGACGATGATTCGGGAACCTCTTAGAAGGAGTCCTCCTCTGGTCACACTCAGCTCGTGGCGTATCCTCCACATGTGTTGAAGGTCCTCTCGGTCTCCACTGGCCCACGAGTTCGCTGTTTGCAGAAACAACTGCCAGGTTCCCTCGAGGATGGTGCTCTTGACGTTGGCCATCACGGGGTCTTGGTCGGCTATCTCTCGGAGCTCCTCAAGCGTTATGGCCTGGGGACACGTCAGTGCCGCCACCATGTCAAGGTGTTCTTCGGCCTCGTCCTCAGCATCTTTGTGCTCGGGTTCACTGCAGTGTCCTGGGTGACGGGACAAGAAATCCGCCGGGTTTCTGGCCCCTGGCCGGTATGCTACGCTCAGGTGGTACAGTTGCAAGCCGATGGCCCATCGCTCTATGCGTGGGGGCGGGTGTGGCGCTGTTCCCCGGAATAGCGGCACCAGCGGCTGATGGCCGGTCACCACTGTGAACGGGTGTCCACATACGTACAGATGGAAATGACGGCAGCCCCATCGGATCGCCAGTGCTTCCCGCTCGATTTGGGAGTACCGCTTCTCTGTGTCGGTGAGGGCCTTGCTAGCATACGCCAGAGTTGCCCATTGCCCCGGTTCTTGTTCTTGTGTTAAGACTGCCCCTAGCACTACGGGGCTGGCGTCCACCAGGATTTCGGTCTTCTTGGTCGGGTCAAAATAGACTAGTGTCGTCTGGTCTAGTAGCGCCTCTTTGATCGCCTCAAATGCCTGTCCTTCGGTGTCAGTCCACTGCCACGCCACGTCGGTTTTGGTGAGGCACCTGAGGGGCTCAGCCAGGGTGGCCAAATTCGGGACGAACCTTCCGCAGTATGTGGCCATCCCAAGAAAACTGCGCACTTCCGCCACTGACGCGGGGGCCGCAGCCATTTTGATGGCTTGCGACTTTCGGGGGTCTACTTGGATGCCTTCCTTGGTGAAGATGTAGCCAAAGAATTCGATCTTTTGTTGGAACAGTTGGCACTTCTCTTGGTGTAAAGTGACTCCGTGCTCTTGTAGACGCGCTAGGGTGGCCCAGACATGTCGGTAATGCTCTTCCACTATTTTGGAGTAGATGAGGATATCATCGCTCACGTTCAGGACGCCAGGGAGTCCGACCAGGATGTCTCTAATCGTGTTCTGAAAGATTTCGGCAGCCGATGAGATCCCAAAATTCAGGCGTCTGTACCGCCGTAGCCCTAAGTGCGTGCTAAAGGTGGTGATGTAACGGCTCTCCTTAGCTAGGGTGAGTTGGTGGTACCCTGCATTTAAGTCCAGTTTTGAGAACCATCGGGCGCCGTTTAGATCGGATACAATGTCATCCATGGTCGGCGTGATATGCCTCTCCCTTTTGATGGCTTTGTTTGGGAGGCGCATGTCGATGCATAGCCGGATCTTCCCAGGTTGTCGTGGCTTCTCGGCTATCACCATCGGTGACACCCATGGTGTGGGTCCTGTGACCTTCTCTATTACACCCTGTTCCTCCAATCATCGGAGCTCCTCCTCTACTAACGGGTGTAAGTGGAACGGAATACGCCTGTGCCTAAGAGCTGTCGGTTGTACAGCGGGGTCTATGTGGAGTCGTACTGGCGGCCTTTTGATCTTCCCTAGTCCTGAAAACAGGCCTTGAAATGCTTCCAGCAGGTCTTCGACTTGCCGGTCTTGGACCGCTCTGAGAAATGTGATCAGTCCTAGATCTTCTGCAGCGTGGCCGCTGAGTAGTGTGTCTACTTCCTGGTTGATGACATGAACGTCGATGACGATTTCCGCCTTTTCTGACTGTACTGCCACTGTCATCTTTCCCTTCAGCGGAAGCGGCGTGTCACTTCCATAAGCGAATATCTTGGCCTTCGACGGTCGAAGCTCCGGCCTTGGTCTGAGGCGGTTGTACTGTTGCATGCCCATCACTGTCACCGACGCGCCGGTGTCTATCACAGCGTTCACCTCCGAACCAGCTACTAATATGTCACAACGTGGCTGCGGTCGCCGGGTGCTTTTGAGGGCTCTTGTGAACGACACAAGGTACTTTTCTTCTCCATCGTCGGACTCAGTGCTTGAGTCTGGGTACTCTCTTGTCTGTTCTCTCCTGGGCCGCGGCTGCGACGACAGCGACGTGTGTGACAGTTGTCGCACCAGCTTCCTCATTGGCTTGTCTCGCTTATGGCTGCTTCTTTGCGTCTTCCTGCGACAGACTGACGTGAAGTGGTTGTCGATGCCACAGTTGGTGCACGTTTTCCCTCGAGCCGGGCATGTCTTGAGGGGGTGTTCGTCGTATCCGCAGTACCCGCATTGCTTGGCTTGATTTGGGGCCCGCCGGTCGCGGGGCTTTTGTGGCCGTTCTTTTCTCCGGACTGCGTCCGTCTTCTCCACCTTCACCTCCACGGTACTAGCAGCTCCTTTCACCAGGGCCAAATCCATCTCCTCTGCGCGTGCAGCTGACAAATCGTGTGTTCTGGCCAGGACGAAGATTTCATTCATCGCGATGTTAGGCTTGCGAAGTATCAGGCCTCGTAGCGTCTTGCTCCTGATCCCCAATATCAGCTGTGCCCTGATTTCTTCTTTGGCCCGATCTCCGACCAGGTGCATATCTGCGAGAACCCTCAGCCGAGCGTGGAACGCGTCAACCGACTCCCCTTCGCGCTGTTTCACTTGGCGAAGTTTGAAGTGTTCATAATCAGGGTTGACTTGGGGGTCAAAATGTGCATTCAGAGCCGCAACCGCTGCTGCGTAGTCAGTCGGGGGTCCCGTGTCGGGCAGGTGCTTGAACAGGAGGTAAATCTCTTCTCCCGCATAGTTGAGGAATAGGGAGCGTTTCACCGCTCCGTCTGTCTCTCTGGACCCAACGAAGTAGTTTTCCAGCCTACCCAGCCATGTCTGCCACCGCGGAGCGGTGGTCGTGGGGTCTGCGGCTGCGCTAAAAGGAGGCAGCACTCCTGATGCGGGGTGATGGGGCAGCGCCCCCGCAGGGCCGGGCGTCTCAGTGTCGCTCATGGTGGTGTCGAAACCACCGACTTGTGAGCAGTGACCGTCGTGCACTCACTTGGGCAGTTGGTAGTTGCACGTGGGCTGGTGCGGCGCGCTGCGCCGTTAGGCGAGGCCTCCTTGGCTGTTCAGCCTGTAGAAGAGTTCCTGGGGTTCAGCAGTCACCCCTCGTCGCCAGTGTTGTGTTTTACTCCCTGACCTCTGCCTGGGAGGGGTGGGGGCCCTGGGTACACACCCTCACGATCTTGGAACCGGTGGGGGGGCCTAGCGCGCGCAGCGCAATAACCACACTGCAGCCCGTTGCTTAGTTGGGTGCGAACTGTCTTGCTCGCCCGCTCGTTTATTATTTATATACGCGCTCACGTCGGAGACGTGAGCGCAACCTACGCGTGTCCTCCAGCGCTCTAGCTGAAACGCTAGAGCGCTAACTGTAACACATATGATTAGGTGGCAGGATAAAGTGTGAGGCAGAGGGATAAGCACGGCGAGTTTTTAACATGAGGATAAGTGTCAGGGTAGAGTGCGGGACAGAGGGACAGGCACGAAGTTATAAATCTGACAATAATTGTTAGGGCACAGTGCGGAGCAAATGAAGGTCACGCTGAGGCAAGAACATGATATTAGGTGGCACGACTGAGTGCGGGGCAGAGGGACAGGGACGGGTAGGCTGGAGGGGGGAGGGTGAGGCGAGTATGGAAGCAATGGGCGAACTGTCTTTTGACTAGTATGTGTTATAAATGTTCCTGGGAATTAGTGTGGAAAGTGCTGAAAGACGTGTGTAGCTTGTGCCAAGGGTGGATGAAATAATTAGTATTTAAAGGCAAAATGAAAGGTGCATTAACGTATTAGCATAAGGCTAGTGCTGCTGTGCAGGGTGATGTCCACTGACAAAATGGTTATTCTAGCTTTGTGACTGGTATAAGATGGCTGTTGCAACAGTAATAGAATGCACTGTAAGATTTTTTTTTGTATTGTTTTGGCACTGATGTTAAACGTTTCACAAGTTTTGTGGAATGTCAAACAGGAAATGTAACTGGTAGATGCGCTAAAGGCGCCTTTTAGTCTGGCTGTTTGCTGTTTGTAATGGTCATTGAAGCTGTAAGGGAGGGGAAAGGCGCAGCTTGAGGTATAGAAAAGCAAAGAAAAGAAAAGTAAATACCATGTGGCACAAAATAAACACGAAGGACTTAGTAAAGAAAAGAAAAAGAAGCACCAAGACTAGTTGAGAACATAGATGAAGCCGATTGATGGTGACTTTTGCCATTACATTGTTTTCCTGTGGTTCCCTACACTACAATGTAACATCACAGGGTGAGCCAGTGCAAGAGCTGCTGCCGGAAAACACGCTGCATGCGATGCCCGTACCTCAAGCAGCACGGTAGAGACTGGGAAGTAGTCCACTTAACCATGAAACCCTGCCATCTCAGAGGATCAATGGAAAACCAATATCGGTTATTAACTTGTTTCCACCCTAAACCAGCCACAACATTTACGTCATAATTTCCACATTCTTTTACGATGCTGGTAGACTGGAACAAAGACCAACAGTGGTTTCTGTAACTAAATCCTTCTAGATCGGTGGAAACAGGAAAACACAGAAGGATACTGGGAATGTCAGCATTTCTTTATACTGAAGTTTCATGTAACAGAGTGGTGACCCTCCTTGTACCTAAGGACTGAAAAAGGAAGGATGGCATGCAAAGCCCTTTCGGCCCTCATCCTTAAATAACAAATCTATACCCGTAGAATTCAATGAATGGGACATAGTCACCCCACCGAATGTTATAGGAACACGATACAGTTTGCGCATCACCATGAGCTGAATCAGACTGCGGTCTGCTGCAAAAAAGTAAGAAATATTTGCAATGTCGGTGATCTGCCGAATACAATACTAGGCCATACCAGTGGCAAAATGTTGGCGAAAATCAATAAACCATGCTTTGGCATTTTCCCATCGGAGAAATAGTCAAAGGATGTTGACACTGACTCCTTTTAATGAGGCTTATTTTTGGCTAATGCGTGATATACTATACAGACATCAAAAGGTGATACAGGAGTAATTCTCAATCACTTTCTGAAGGTAAACAGATATTGTACATACAACTTTTCTTTTATTCTTTGTTCCCATTTGCAGGAAAACGTTATTGTCAATACACATTGTTGTCAATAAACAAACAGCATTGCGTTTATCATAGCATATATGCCTCGTAAAATAACCAGGAAATGCGCATCACAATAATGCAAAAACTAGGTTTAGTAAACAAACTATAACAACACATTATAGCAACACGTTCAGGCACATGCAGTCATTTAAAAAATAATCACACAAAAACTACCAGCACCTAAAATATATACAGTGAAGAATATCTGACTAATGTGGAGAGGAGTTGGCCTAACGGCTAGGGCGCTCGACCCCGGACCTGGGAACCGGGTTGAGTCTCGGCAATGACGCTGAACATCCTGTGATTCTGGGCAAATCACTTAATCTCCCCGTGCCTAAGAAAGAATGAATATTTGTCCTAATGTAACGTAACTGGTGCTGTGTAAAGCGCTCTGATACCTGATTGGATTCGGGTCAAGTTCGCGCTATATAAAACTGTAAAAAAAAAAAATGCCACATGAAGGGCAATGAACTTTCAGCTCACGTGGGTTTTCGAGGTTTGTTCAGCCCTGCTGGCCATGGATGTCACTTGACCTGCAGAGTTCACTACGAATAAGCATCAGAGAAACAAACAGTGACATTGCGCGGCTGCCCAATTATCTTCCTCCTTCTTTGCTCGACCCAAATACGAGAAGGATTTAGACATAAGAAGGAATATTACTGAGCTGGATGGCCAATGCAAACGTCTAAAGCATCTGTGCATCCTCGACGGGAATCTCACCAAACCAGAGTCCACCCTCAGGGCATAAATAACCTTTTGGATGACTCTTCCGCTCGGGCAAGGCCACTGGAATTATGCCATGCTGCAGCCGTGGTGTTTTCCGCATAATTATTGTTTTGATGTTTTTACCACATAATCCATCATCTACTGCATAATTTGCAGATTTGTTCTAGCTCAAATAAACAAAAGTTACTAAAAATGCTAAGTGTTGCCACACAGTGCATGATCTTTTGTAAACGGTTAATGGCCACATTTAAGTTGCTTATTGAAGTATTTAAGAGCTAAACTGTTACTAATGAGGGGAAACCTTTGGCCAACTGCTCTACACATGTTAAGACAATGATAATTAATTCATTGGACACTCCCTGAACCAGTGCATCCTGGTCTGCATCCATCCAGTTAAATGGCACACTACTGATCCGAGGCGCCCTTTGTTTGTTCCTGTAGCCAGTAATAGAAGCATGGAAGCGGTTTTAAAACCTTTATGTCTCAAATGAAGTGCGATCAAAACCAATGATCTGATCGGCCTAGCAAAGTCACCCCAATGAGTGGGCCTTGGGCATTAGCATACAGCTGGTAACTGAAGCTTGTTGTCCTAGATGTGGCCAGATCGAGTCTGTCCACCGAGAAGACAGACCGCTCAAGGACACAATGATCTCTGCCGAGGCTGGTGTCTGGTTTCACGCGCGGCTGCCATAGCTCTGCCTATAGTACCGTTGTCCTGATCGGATGTCCTGGGTGAGGTGTCCTCTCGTCCTTCATGTCTGTTATGTTCCACTTTCATGAAGACTTTGTAATGTTTAATCTGCGGCTTGGTGGGGCTGTAAATAACAGGCTACACAGTGGTAGCCTGCTTGTGGACGTCGGAAGGATGAAAGGCTGAGTCAGCCTTTCCTGGATCTTAACCTGTGCCCTGGAGGTTCACTAAAGTGATCGCAAGCAGGCGTTTTTACCGTCTGATGTTTCCTCCTTGCCCTGGGCGTTGTCAAAGGACTGTCACAGATGCCCGCCTGCAAGATGTCCCCACTGCTCTTTAGTGATTAGTGCCGAGGAACCTAGGCGCATGAGGGGCCCATGACGCCCTAAGGAGGAAGAAGTGGGAGAGGGATGGGGCCCACGCGGACCACCGGCTGGAGAATGAAGCATCGCTCTAGCCTTACCCAACGAGCCACGTACACTGCTCACATTGGAAAATCGTGGGTGCAGAACTGTAATTTTCATCCATCCGCCAGCGGTAGGGTGACCAGAATTTTTAAGCAAAAAACCGGGACATATCACAAAAATAGAAGAAGGACTATAATTTTAAGTCAAGCGAGCGCCCAGAATGACAGCGCTCCTCAGCAGAGAATTACAAAGCAGGCAGTAAGAACATACATCAGATGCAATTTTTAGACCCAGTAGCTTGCCTGTGAATTAAATTGCTTTCTTGGAACAACTGCTAACTTTCCCTGGTTTGTAAAACATAAAAAAACACCTCCCCCGTTTTTAGTCGACCCTCTCCAAAAACAGGGACATGAGCTAAATTTCTCAAAATCTGCCAGGACAGCTGGTGAAAAACAGGGACCGTCCTGGCAAATCAGGGACGCCTGGTCACCCTAGCCAGCGGGCATGGCGAGGAAAGCACGTCGTGCACGCAGTAGGAGAAACAAATTAAAAACAAGCATCACTGTGCAGAATGTAGACACGGCTCGAAGTAATCAAGCACAACTGTGCAGAAAATATGAAAGGCGCGAGGCCTCCCGTATCCACCTCCTTGCTTAACGAGTGGGAGTTGGAGGGGTCATGGCTACTGGCTGTGTAACAACAAGGGTAGGCGGCTGGAGCAGCAGAGCCGGTGCGGCTCCCTGTACAAACAGGCTGGAAGACCTCAGCCTACAGAGAACAAGGAGCAAGGGGCGAGAATCAGGCACCATGGAAAAAAAAAACAAAGTAGTGCCTACATTAAAAGATGCCGCCCTGCAGCGCAAGTTAACAGTAGTTCATCCATGCTGCTTCCTGCCAGAAACAAAGTAAACGGAAATGACGTGATGGACCACCAGCCAACAAAGAGCACGTTAAGAAGAGCAATGACAGATTTAACCAATGGTAAGTGGCGAAGCAAAGAGAAATGCAATGGGCGGAGTTTAACTAGTAATGCTCATTACTTGATGCCTCCTAGAGGCAGCACATGCGCTGCTCCATGCGAGACCTAAAAACACGGGACTGTGCCCAGGAGAAACTTCAGAAGGAGATGGGCAAGGGATGCTTGCAGAATATTTCATTCTGCTTGCTGGTGTTAAAGGAACTAAAAGCAGGCACGTGGAGAGTGAAATTGCACGAGGCCAGTCTTTGGCACTGATTTATTTATGCACAATTTATTACAATAGTGAACATTTTAAGAACTGCAGTTAAGAAACATTGAAAATGATTCAAAATGAATGCAGTTAAAGGAAATACTTTTAAATATCAAAATGTGCTCATCAAAAACGGATTTAGTAATTGGTGGACTACTACGAATCAGGTAGTCTGACCTATGCTTAGGAAGCATGTGACCCCTGTTTGATGAAATGCCTACCTGTGACCAAGGCTTGAGGGAAAGCTGAAACGCATTAGGACTATGGGGGAGTGTTTCATGGTGGACTGCCTGCCTTTCTCCAAGGTTGAAATAAAGTGCTTTAAGTTTCTTTTCGCACTAGTTTCATCTAATTTCTGGTGCAGAAATGTTGGTGGATTTAAAGCAGGACTCCTCGTTCCTGCTGGACGAAGCCGCTGTCAGGGTCTAGGGCTCTGTTAACGAGGAGAGTTTTGGTGGATTTATGGAGAGGAGCCTGACCCGCCTGACCCCTTCTACAGAAAAACACGGGACTGTGCCCAGGAGAAACTTCAGAAGGAGACGGGCAAGGGATGCTTGCAGAATATTTCATTCTGCTTGCTGGTGTTAAAGGAACTAAAAGCAGGCACGTGGAGAGTGAAATTGCACGAGGCCAGTCTTTGGCACTGATTTATTTATGCACAATTCATTACAATAGTGAACATTTTGAAAACTGCAGTTAAGAAACATTGAAAACGATTAAAAATGAATGCAGTTAAAGGAAATACTTTTACATTTCAAAATGTGCTCATCAAAAGCGGATTTAGTAATTGGTGGAATACAACCAATCCGGTAGTCTGACGTATGGTTAAGAAGCATGTGACCCCTGTTTGATGAAATGCCTACCTATGACCAAGGCTTGAGGGAAAGCTGAAATACGTTAGGACTATGGTTGGGTGTTTCATGGTGGACTGCCTGCCTGTCTCCAAGGTTGAAATAAAGTGCTTTAAGTTTCCTTTCACACTGGAGTCATCTCATTTCTGGTGCAGAAATGTTGGTGGATTTAAAGCAGGACTCCTCGTTCCTGCTGGACGAAGCCGCCCTGTCAGGGTCCGGGGCTCTGTTAACGAATAGAGTTTTGGTGGATTTATGGAGCGGAGCCTGACCCGCCTGCCCCCTTCTACAGAAAAACAGAGGACTGTGGCCAGGAGAAACTTCAGAAGGAGACGGGCAAGGGATGCTTGCAGAATATTTCATTCTGCCTGCTGGTGTTAAAGGGACTAAAAGCAGCCACGTGGAGAGTGAAATTGCACGAGGCAAGTGTTAGAAATGGGGGTCTCCATTTGGCAGCGGCTGGCGTCAAATAGTGACCCTTCTTCCTAAGTCAGAGTAAGGGGGCTACACCCTTTGATAACCCCTGCTCAACCCTGTGGTAACGTAGCATGAGCAGCCAGGCCTATCTCAGAGGCAGTGTGTGAAGCATTTATGATCATTCACAATAACACTGGAAAAACGCTACAAAACGGACACTACAACAAAGTATAGAAATATAGTTATCTTTATATAGGTTAGGCATGAAACGGAGAAATGCTCAAAGAACCACAATGCACATAATTACAGATTCATTCAGGGTGATGGAAGCACTCGTGCGTGCGGGTGGAACGAGCTTAGTTCGAGATCGGTGCCTAGGCGGCCCGATGATGCACAATGTACCGGGAATATAAAGGGGGCACAGCGCACAGCTCCGCGGGGAAGGTGCGGGATGACAGGCGGACTCACAGCTCCTCGACTGCAGCGGTCAGCGGTGTGCACTCACACTAATCTTAGGCAGGGGTTGGAAGGCGGCACACGCAGAAGATGGCAAGGTTTGTGATGTAGGGGCTAGCGTGGGCACTCAGCGGCACAGCTCTTCAGCTGCAGCGGCCCACAATACCGGTAGCAATGGTTTCTGTAGCAAAACAAGGAGGGGCACTCAGTGACACAGCTCCTCACCTGCAGCAGCCCACAATAGCGAAGATTTTCATAGTATCTCCTCGTGGTCGGACCAATGCGGGCACTCGGCGGCACAGCTCTTCAGCGGCAGCAGCCCACACTAGCAATAGCAATGGTTTTCGTAGCAAGGCCAAGGCAGGCACTCAGCGGCACAGCTCCTCAGGTGCAGCGGCCCACAATGGTGATAGCAAAGGTTTTCATAGCAAGGCATATGCGGGCACTCAGTGGCACAGCTCCTCAGTTGCAGCCGCCCACAATGGCAATAGCAACAGTTTCCATAGCAAGTCAAATGCGGGCACTCAACGGTACAGCTCCTCAGCTGCAGCGGCCCACAATGGTGATAGCAATATATTCCGTAACAAGTCAGATGCTAGCACTCAGCGGCACAGCTCCTCGGCTGCAGCGGCCCACAATGGCGATAGCAATAGTTTCCGTAGCAAGTCAGATGCGGGCACTCAGCAGCACAGCTCCTCAGCGGCAGCGGCCCACAATGGCAATAGCAATAGTTTCCGTAGCAAGTCAAGTGCGGGTACTCAGCGGCACAGCTCCTTAGCTGCATCTGCCCACAGTGGCGATAGCAATAGTTTCCGCAGCAAGTCAGATGCGGCGTTCCCCACAGTAGAACAAGAGACCCTGGATTTCTCGACAGAGGCCTCACCTGCAAGTAGGATTCCCCTCAAGAGGAATCCAGGCTGCTGACGAATGAAGTTCAATTTCCCTGAGACTTCGACAGGAGGCAAGCTCAAATCAGGCCCTTGGGTAGTTGCTTAAGTAGATGGATGAAAGTTTCAAAGTCCTTTTCCTCTTGTTACGCCGACAGAGGTTCATCTTTGCATTCCGAAGTTACACACCATGAAGGTGTTTCAGCGCAGATCTTTATACCCCAAAAGTCTCTGTTCTTGAGAAAGTCACAAATCACTCGACCCGGCCAGAACCAGTTTGGTGTCGACTTAGGTCACTTTATATATGAGGCGGCATCCTCCCTTTCAGGGAGAGGGGGCCCACCATCAGACACCCAGTGGGAGGTGGAGCCATCATTCACCTTGCCAGGCACAGCCCTGCTCAGATCAAAGGGGTCACCCCTCCCCACACTTCAATGGCAGATTCCTCCATTGGACCCAGGTCGGTCTCAGCCTGCTCTGGCCCTTGAAACCAGACGGCCAATACACATACCAAGAACACACACGGGAAGGTTTAGACATAAAGGTACCTGCTTTCCAAAAGCGGTAGTTGCACACGCAGAATATAAAGACAATCTGGGCGCTAGGTGGCGCACAACCAAGATGGGCGCACGCCTGTGAGGCTCTAGCCTTTCCGAGCAGGAAAATATACTTTACACACATCCTGAATCCGATGAATGAATCTTTGAGGTCACCGCGAGCTGGTTGAAGAGCTGCCGATGCCGGTGATCCTAAATTTATGTGCCTTGCCTGGGGAAACTGCCTGACGCACTGCTGCCATTGCTGTAGGCGGCATTCCACGCTTCCGTGCGGAACCTGAATGCCGGCGCTCAAGCTGGGAAAGACCGAGGCTGCTCCGGCGGGAGAGTCGCTGCCCCGAAAGTGGTACGCTGGCGGCTGGCACCTGCTGCCTTGCTTAACGGACTAGCGAGGCTGGGAGGCGAAGGTCTGTACAAAGGCGCGTGTGGACGCTGGCCTCCGACACCTGTAACTACGAGTGGAGCTGGGGACCGGGGCTCCGGGACCGAAGACACACGCTGCTGAGGCACAGGAGGCCTGCGGCGAGAATTCACTGAAGTTGGCGGGATACAGTTCGTGGAGCCCTGGAAGGGTTGGTATGACACACTCGCTGGCTTCAGAGATCGCCCTGATATACGGAGCTTGAGGTCAGTGCTGCTATTGTGCTGCTTGCGCGCGCGCTGACAGGGGCAGCCACCATTTTGTCTGTCGGACCCATCACAGCCAGAGGTGGAGACGCTTACCCCAGATGCCTGGCTGGGATTGAGGAGTGCCATGTGAGATCCCCGGTCGGGTGCCTGCGATGCGCTGAGCCTGTGGCCCCTGCTCGGTTCGGACTCCTTCCCTGCTACTGAGGCTGAAGTGCAGACTGAACCTGGCGACCATTTTGTGCAGCCTGTGCTGCAGTGGATTCGAACTCCTGGTGGGGGGCGGATAATGACAGCTGATAGGAGTGGAGAACTACGACGTTCCATACCCCCCTGGGACCCTCGTGGAGCTCCGGACCTCCCGGGAGTGCCTTTTGGCATCAGGAGCTCCAGCTTGGTTATGGTGCCACTGGAACGTGGGTGCGACCTTTTGCCGGTATTCTAGGTGGGCATTGCTTTATCGCTACAAGAGCTGTCTGATAGGCAGGTGGGCCAGATATTAATTGAGCTTGTCGCCGTGAGGACGACGTTTTGGCATGTACTAGATGGAATTGGTCGCATTGCTCTAAGAGGGACAGTTGCCATCCATGATCTGCGGTGGTCACTTATGCTGGTGACATCACTGGAAGTTCTAATTGGAGCCACTGCACAGTTTACAGCACTGCAAGATGGGGCGCACGGACGCCAAGCAAACCAAACTTCCGTTTGAAACGCGTAGAGCGCCCAAATCAACATCGCAGGAGCATGCAGACTCGGATGCCTCGGAGGCACCTGACGACAACTGGAAGGCCCTTCTGCTGGGTAAGAAGCAAAGCCTCATGACTATAGGTACTAAAATTGACACAATGAACATGCGCATGGAGGCTGTGGTCAACAAACAGGACCAGCATGAGCAGCGCCTAAAGGAAGCTGAGACTAGGGTTTCGGATCTGGAGGATGGCGCTGCCACAAGTAGGGGTCAATTATTAGGGGTGGGCGGAATTTGCGAAATCCACTTTCGCAAATTATTGCGAAAATGTTAAAAATGATCGCAAACACGCGGAAATATCGCGAAGATGCGGAAGTTTTTTTCCCGCATGTTCGCGAGATTTTCTGCATGGTTGCGGCTTGCCAACTTACCCATGTGGTTGCTCGCGGGCGCGGCCATCTTGTTCAGTTGTCTCGCGGTGCATGATCGCGAGAAGAAAGACGTGATCGCGCGACGCATGACGTCACTGCGGGCGCAAACTGTCGCGAGACAGCGCAAATGGCTAAAAACAATACAAAATCTCATGGAGAACGCGACCGGATCAAGAAAACTTGTCGGCGAACGCAGGGATTCAGGTAAGGCGATCGCGCGCGCACGAGAATGTATTATTTTACAGCGAGAGCAAGAAACAAATTATCGCCAAGCTGCGGAATGCGGAAATTTTGACATTTTCGCGCTTTCCGCGGAACGCGAAAATGTCAAATTATCGCAATTTCCGTGAACGGAACGAAATATTAGCCCAGGCCTATCAATTATCACAAATGGACAAGTTGCTCAAGATAATAGCTGATAAAAACAAGGACTTGGAGGCTCGCTCCCGAAGAAATAATGTCCGCATCCTTGGCCTGGCAGAGTCCACCAATGTGGGCCACATGGAAGACTTCATCGAACGGTTGGTTGCGGACCAATTTGGCAGGGACTCCTTTTCAACACATCTTACGGGGGAAAGAGCGCACAGATCACTAGGGGTTCGCCCCTCCCGGGAGCGCCGCCAAGACCGGTGATAGCCAAGTTTCTAAACTATCGGGACAGGGATGCAGTCCTGCGCCTGGCTCGTGAATAGAAGCAGGTTCACTATGAGAACACAACATTGGCGTTTTATCCGGATTTCACACCATCAGTTCATGAGGCCAGACGTAAGTTCTCTGCAGTCACGAAAAAGCTCCAGACACAGGGCATTCCCTATGCTATGCTATTCCCGGCGAGGTTGCGGATCACGCATCAGAGTAAGCAGCCCTTCTTCCAGAACCCACAGCAGGCTGAGGACTATCTTAAGCAGCATCGGCGGGCAGCGTCCAAGATGTCGGAGGCACGGAATCGCTCCAGATCTCATTCTCCACTGTCGGACCCCGACTAAGGCCTGTAATGGGCATTGATTCTCCTGTGACTCTTTGCAATATCTTGTTTATGCTGAATGGTTCGCAACTGGTGAGGTATTATTATCTTTTATGCAGTTGGTAAAGTGTCCTGCTTGGCATCTCCCCTCTGTCCCGCGGCATGTGCCCGCTTTCAAGCGAAGCAGTGAGTGGGTGAAAGTAAGTAGGGAGAGGGTGGGTCGTGAGCCCCTGGCGTTCCCCCATGAGGGCATACCCCCATTTAAATGGAAATGAGGGAGAGTAAGTGTGGGATACGGATGGTTGGTTGGGCGGGGAGGGCTAATGTGCCTGGCATGTTGGGGAAGCCGGTGTGGGTGGTGGGAGGGTGGTACACGGTTGCAGGTTTATGGTTTGTACAACTTATAGTAGTTCTCAATGCAGGGTTGAGCACAGCCTTTTATAGCAATCACAATAGCAGACACCGCACGTGATATTAATGGGTTTAAGATAGCATCATGGAATGTGCGAGGCCTGACTAACCCCAGGAAGAAGAGGGAGATACTTGGGTACTTAGACAGACACCATATCACCGTGGCTATGTTACAGGAAATGCACCTCAGCCCTGGAACTGAGGTTTTGTTTGCCTCAAGGTGGGCTTCACACCGCTGCTTTGCATGCTGCTCCAATTACTCTCGTGGGGTTGCTATCTTATTCAAAAGGGGGATGCCGTTTGTACCAGGTGGGGTAGATGCGGACGCTGCGGTAGGTTTTGTCTTACCTGGGGTGGGCTCCATTCCTATGATGTGACGTTCGCTAATTATTATGGCCCCAACACTGATGACCCTCAAGTTCTTTTTCGGCTATGGAGCAGAATCCAAGAGATAGGTACTATCTATGTCATATGGGGGGGATATTAATACGGTACTACAACCGCGGCTGGATAGATCTAGGGCTGCATCGGCACACTCCACACTCACTCACAGAACACTGAGAGATATAGTAACCGATAACCGTCTACTCGACTTTTGGAAGCACATACATCCTGAGCTGCAGGAGGGTACACATTACTCAGCGGTCCACTCATCCTGGGCCAGATTAGATTACATGCTTATATCGGTTGGCATGATGCACTGGCTGTGTGATGCGACTCATCTGGCCCGAAAATATTCAGACCACTCCCCAGTGGCGGTAGAGCTCCATGCACTTTTGCAGTACTCCCCATACAATAGCTGGCCTCTCAACCTGGCACACTTGCATGACATGGTGTTTAAAACGGAACTGGAGCAAGATATCCGAGACTTTTTTTGAACGCAACGTCAAATCTGTTTACAGTATAACTACTGTCTGGGATGCGTTCAAAGTGACGGTTCGTGGTTGGTGCTTGTCCAAGGGGGAAAGTTCTCAAAACGCTGCGCAGGGACCTCTCTGGACTGGAAGCAGAGCTTAAAAAATTGGAGCAGGACGTGAATGCCAGTACTGATGGGAATGCACTTAGAGCTACCATACACAGCAAGCTGACTGAATATGGCGAGATAGCAGACAGGGGGAAACCGTACATGGCAAGGAAATACGGGGAGGGCGACCGGCCGGGGAAGGCACTGGTAGCAGCGATTAGGCCCCCTAGGTTCTCTAACTATGTAACGGAGATTTAAGATGCTCAAGGTACTACTCACAGAAATCTCACTGACCTATTGACCACATTTAGCGATTTTTATAGGACTCTGTACTCTTCCCAGAGAGGCACCCCGCTTAACCTGCCTGAATATTTTGAGGATACTGCTCTGGCTTGGTTGGGGGAGAATCAGCAAAAAAATGTAAACCTAGAATTGGAGGTAGACGAAATTACAGAGGCTATTATGCTGATGAAATCTGGTCTGGCCCCGGGGTCAGATGGGTTGCCCATAGAATTTTACAAAACCTACGCATCGATTTTAGCCCCCATTCTGAAAGAGGTATTCTATGCGGCACTAGAGGAGGGTATCTTACCAAGAACCATGCACGAAGCATTAATAACTTTGTTATTGAAACCCGGGAAGACCCCTCTGTCCTGCGACTCGTACCAACCCCTATCTCTATTAAATTGTGATACTAAAATACTGGCTAAAGTTTTGGCGATCAGGCTGGGTCTGCTAATGCACCGGTTGGTACTCCCTAACCAGGCGGGTTTCATCCCTAATCGGGCCACGTCGCATAACCTCAGAACCCTTGCCGCAGTATTACAAGATATTGATCCTAACTGTTCGGCTGTGGCGGTCCTCCTTGACGCCACCAAGGCGTTTGACTCCCTGAAATGGGATTACTTGCTTGGTATATTGGAGCGTATGGGGATGCCATTTACGTTCCTTAACTGTATAAGATCGCTCTATAGCCAGCCAGTGGCGTCGGTGCTCTTGAATGGAGCCAAATCTCCCCCCTTTGTTGTTTCCAGGGGCACGCGGCAGGGGTGCCCTTTGTCCCCCATTTTCTTTGCTCTTGCAATTAAACCATTGGCAGTGAAGCTCCGCCAGCATCACAATGACAAAGCACTGATTTACCTCTCTAGGCAACTTCTCATCTCGCTATATGCAGATGACATGGCGTTATATGTGAAGAAGCCCCAAATCAATTTGAATCCCATACTACAGGAGATAACTAAATTCGGCGTTATATCTGGAGTGCAAATCAATTGGTCAAAATCTGCTGAGTTTCTGTTAACAGATAACACCCTGCCATACCAGCTGGACTACCCCTTCATATGGGAGTCTGACGACTTGAAATACCTGGGTGTCCGTATTACTAGGGATAAGGAAGCGTTGATAAGAACAAACTATGGCACGGCCATTGATAAGATAACTGATAATGTCACCAAATGTCTGCGCCTCCCCAGTCTATGGTGGGTAGGATATCATTAATCAAGATGGTGTTGTTGCCGAAGCTCTTATATCTCTTTGTCAATATTCCATATCATCCAGGGAGTTTTTCTTTAGTACACTCAGAACCCAACTCACGAGGCTTATATGGGGTGGGAAGCAAGCACGCCTTAACCTAAACACGCTAATGCTGCCATATCACCAAGGGGGGTTTGAAGTTCCGGATTTTTAATTTTATTACTATTGTGCACAGGCCCATTTTGCTACCAATTGGTTTCATCCGCCGCCCTTTATGCCGCATCTGGCGGTTGAAGATGGATATATGGCTCCGACCCCACCGTCAGGTTACCTTTTCACTGCAGTGAGGGAGCGTGCTCGTGATCCATCGACTGTGGACTGTACTATTCTGGCCTGGCATTGGATAGCCCGCAAGCTGGGGAACCCTATATTATACTCCCCCAAAATATCTCTGTCGTGTAATCCCTTGATACATGTGACGTGTGAGGGAATATGTTGCAAGCTGCTTGATGGCCTCCAATACTCCACATGGGGGTACCTTTATATAGCGGGGCAGTTTTGCACAAAGGAACAATTCTTTGGAGCACACACACCAACAGTTATAGACACGTTTCTTTATACCAGTCTCCGACAGAGTATTAAGGCGGTGACCCCTGATTTCCCTGCAGAGCCAGTTACATTAGCTTCTCTACATGATTTTTTGCAGAAAGAACCCCCAACACGCTGTATCTCTCTTATATAAACACACACAGAAAGCAGTGCCCAACCACCCTGTACGGGCCAGAGGTGAGTGGGATAGAGATTTGGAGACCCCGTTGACAGATGATCAGTGGGAACTCAGTTGTTCACAGACTGTGGCCATCACTAGTAACAGTAGGCTGAGCCTTATTCATTTTAAGTTCTTGCACCGATTATATTATTCTCCGGCCAAGCTTTTCAAACTCCTCCTTAGGGACAATGATCGATGTGTGCGCTGTGGGCGGGAGGGGGCAGACTTTTTTCACCTGGCGTGGAGCTGTCCTTTGGTGGCGGAATTCTGGGCACAGACGTTCGAAGGTATCTCGGACATGATAGGGGTTAGGGTGCAGCCATGCCCATTGCTAGGCCTCTTGGGACTGATTCAAGCTGTTAATACAAAATATAAAAAAAATCTAGCAATGAGACTTCTATTGGCAAAACAGCAAGTGGCATGTTGATGGGGGAGGGGCCGGGCTCCCAAGTTTAAAGATTGGGTTCACACGATGATTACCTAGCAAGAGCACTTGCACGAGTATGCTGAACTCCTGCCCACTAAGTCGCGCCCGAAGGATATTTGGGGTCCTTTAACCTCATATCTGATAGCACAGACGGTGAGGAATGAAGAGGTAGGCGGGGAGGTTGCTTCGGAGACAAATTGTGAGGCGGAATCTGAATCCCGCTCCTTGGTCTTGCAGGTGGGGCACCCTGAGTGGGGGTTCTTTTAACCGCCAGAGCAGCAGCACTGAGATTGTGGTTTGGGTGTGTCGCAACCTATTTATGCTGTAAACTGTGTTTGTTTTGGGATACCAGGAGGGGGGTGTTACTGCACCTGGGGATATTGAGTATTGAACGTCGCTTTGACCTGCGCATATTCCGTGGTAAAAGGTGGACTTCGTCAGATGCTAATAGACTGTGCCGACAGGTATTGGACTGCAACATGAGTTTCCTGAGCCTGCATCGAAGTTCTTGGAGGGGAGGAAAGTTAAATTCATGTTTATTCTGGTACGGGAAGGTTTTCCACACAAATGTCCTGATGTGCAATATGATATGGTGTTTATTATCACACTGATGTACCGTACAACTTTTCAGTAAAGGTTTATCAAACTTTAAAAAAGAATATAAAGACAATCACCAGTACCAGATGCACGTTAATATTTGAAGCTCAAGCACACCAAGTTCGATTCTCCTAACATGTTCCTTGGCACTACTAAGACTATACTAGTTCACACATTTAATTTATAATAAGGAGCATTCGCGCTGTGTCACTGAATGGCAGTCGCACAGCACCCAGAGCGTCTAACGCCAGCAACCGCGAAGGAGACAAAAAGTGACAAAAAAATAGAAGGGAGACCTACGCCAATGGTCCCTGGTCTAACAGCAAGTCTTTGGCACTGATTTATTTATGCACAATTTATTACAATAGTGAACATTTTAAGAACTGCAGTTAAGAAACATTGAAAATGAGCCTGAACCGCCTGCCCCCTTCTACAGAAAAATACGGGACTGTGCCGAAGAGAAACTTCAGAAGGAGATGGGCAAGGGATGCTTGCAGAATATTTCATTCTGCTTGCTGGTGTTAAAGGGACTAAAAGCACGCACGTGGAGAGTGAAATTGCACGAGGCAAGTCTTTGGCACTGATTTATTTATGCACAATTCATTACAATAGTGAACATTTTAAGAACAGCAGTTAAGAAACATTGAAAACGATTCAAAATGAATGCAGTTAAAGGAAATACTTTTAAATTTCAAAATGTGCTCATCAAAAACGGATTTAGTGGACTACATCCAATCCGGTAGTCTGACCTATGCTTAAGAAGCATGTGACCCCTGTTTGATGAAATGCCTACCTGTGACCAAGGCTTGAGGGAAAGCTGAAACGTGTTAGGACTATGGGGGAGTGCTTCATGGTGGACTGCCTGCCTGTCTCCAAGGTTGAAATAAAGTGCTTTAAGTTTCCTTTCGCACTGGAGTCATCTCATTTTTCTGGTGCAGAAATGTTGGGGGATTGAAAGCAGGACTCCTCATTTCTGCTGGCCGAAGCCGCCCTGTCAGGGTCTGGGACTCTGTTAAGGAGGAGAGTTTTAGTGGAGATATATATATATATATATATAAGATGAAAAACAATGGCCTTAAAGCTTGGGAGATCACTCGACGGCGCTCATGTATCATGCAGGCCTGCCTTCTGGATTTTAACATTAATTTCGCCCTTTTGCCCAACGCGTTTCAAGGTAAAACCTCTTCCTCTGGGGCTGCAAACATCACATCTGAGACTCGCATCACATGTGCCATATCCGATTTAATTTGTTATCACGCCGCCCATCAGTGGGCGTGTGCACAGTGTCAAACATTTACAATGCATGATGGAACATTTAGTTCATTAGTGCGAGAGGCAGTTCGTAATTTAGTAATTTCAAATGTTCATTTTGCTGTTTTCTTCTGTATTATTACCTTAGTAGGTCGTTTTTCCGTTAGGCAGGCTAAATTTGCATATCGAACGTCGTGCTCACCAAGTTTGAACAGTGCAACTTGAAGCCTCATTCAGCTGGTTATTCCATCTCTGCCAGCTGAAGATGGTGCCTCTCCCCACGGCCAGGCTGCCGTGTACAATATGAAAAACAATGGCCTTAAAGCTTGGGAGATCACTCGACGGCGCTCATGTATCATGCAGGCCTGCCTTCTGGATTTTAACATTAATTTCGCCCTTTTGCCCAACGCGTTTCAAGGTAAAACCTCTTCCTCTGGGGCTGCAAACATCACATCTGAGACTCGCATCACATGTGCCATATCCGATTTAATTTGTTATCACGCCGCCCATCAGTGGGCGTGTGCACAGTGTCAAACATTTACAATGCATGATGGAACATTTAGTTCATTAGTGCGAGAGGCAGTTCGTAATTTAGTAATTTCAAATGTTCATTTTGCTGTTTTCTTCTGTATTATTACCTTAGTAGGTCGTTTTTCCGTTAGGCAGGCTAAATTTGCATATCGAACGTCGTGCTCACCAAGTTTGAACAGTGCAACTTGAAGCCTCATTCAGCTGGTTATTCCATCTCTGCCAGCTGAAGATGGTGCCTCTCCCCACGGCCAGGCTGCCGTGTACAATATGAAAAACAATGGCCTTAAAGCTTGGGAGATCACTCGACGGCGCTCATGTATCATGCAGGCCTGCCTTCTGGATTTTAACATTAATTTCGCCCTTTTGCCCAACGCGTTTCAAGGTAAAACCTCTTCCTCTGGGGCTGCAAACATCACATCTGAGACTCGCATCACATGTGCCATATCCGATTTAATTTGTTATCACGCCGCCCATCAGTGGGCGTGTGCACAGTGTCAAACATTTACAATGCATGATGGAACATTTAGTTCATTAGTGCGAGAGGCAGTTCGTAATTTAGTAATTTCAAATGTTCATTTTGCTGTTTTCTTCTGTATTATTACCTTAGTAGGTCGTTTTTCCGTTAGGCAGGCTAAATTTGCATATCGAACGTCGTGCTCACCAAGTTTGAACAGTGCAACTTGAAGCCTCATTCAGCTGGTTATTCCATCTCTGCCAGCTGAAGATGGTGCCTCTCCCCACGGCCAGGCTGCCGTGTACAATATGAAAAACAATGGCCTTAAAGCTTGGGAGATCACTCGACGGCGCTCATGTATCATGCAGGCCTGCCTTCTGGATTTTAACATTAATTTCGCCCTTTTGCCCAACGCGTTTCAAGGTAAAACCTCTTCCTCTGGGGCTGCAAACATCACATCTGAGACTCGCATCACATGTGCCATATCCGATTTAATTTGTTATCACGCCGCCCATCAGTGGGCGTGTGCACAGTGTCAAACATTTACAATGCATGATGGAACATTTAGTTCATTAGTGCGAGAGGCAGTTCGTAATTTAGTAATTTCAAATGTTCATTTTGCTGTTTTCTTCTGTATTATTACCTTAGTAGGTCGTTTTTCCGTTAGGCAGGCTAAATTTGCATATCGAACGTCGTGCTCACCAAGTTTGAACAGTGCAACTTGAAGCCTCATTCAGCTGGTTATTCCATCTCTGCCAGCTGAAGATGGTGCCTCTCCCCACGGCCAGGCTGCCGTGTACAATATGAAAAACAATGGCCTTAAAGCTTGGGAGATCACTCGACGGCGCTCATGTATCATGCAGGCCTGCCTTCTGGATTTTAACATTAATTTCGCCCTTTTGCCCAACGCGTTTCAAGGTAAAACCTCTTCCTCTGGGGCTGCAAACATCACATCTGAGACTCGCATCACATGTGCCATATCCGATTTAATTTGTTATCACGCCGCCCATCAGTGGGCGTGTGCACAGTGTCAAACATTTACAATGCATGATGGAACATTTAGTTCATTAGTGCGAGAGGCAGTTCGTAATTTAGTAATTTCAAATGTTCATTTTGCTGTTTTCTTCTGTATTATTACCTTAGTAGGTCGTTTTTCCGTTAGGCAGGCTAAATTTGCATATCGAACGTCGTGCTCACCAAGTTTGAACAGTGCAACTTGAAGCCTCATTCAGCTGGTTATTCCATCTCTGCCAGCTGAAGATGGTGCCTCTCCCCACGGCCAGGCTGCCGTGTACAATATGAAAAACAATGGCCTTAAAGCTTGGGAGATCACTCGACGGCGCTCATGTATCATGCAGGCCTGCCTTCTGGATTTTAACATTAATTTCGCCCTTTTGCCCAACGCGTTTCAAGGTAAAACCTCTTCCTCTGGGGCTGCAAACATCACATCTGAGACTCGCATCACATGTGCCATATCCGATTTAATTTGTTATCACGCCGCCCATCAGTGGGCGTGTGCACAGTGTCAAACATTTACAATGCATGATGGAACATTTAGTTCATTAGTGCGAGAGGCAGTTCGTAATTTAGTAATTTCAAATGTTCATTTTGCTGTTTTCTTCTGTATTATTACCTTAGTAGGTCGTTTTTCCGTTAGGCAGGCTAAATTTGCATATCGAACGTCGTGCTCACCAAGTTTGAACAGTGCAACTTGAAGCCTCATTCAGCTGGTTATTCCATCTCTGCCAGCTGAAGATGGTGCCTCTCCCCACGGCCAGGCTGCCGTGTACAATATGAAAAACAATGGCCTTAAAGCTTGGGAGATCACTCGACGGCGCTCATGTATCATGCAGGCCTGCCTTCTGGATTTTAACATTAATTTCGCCCTTTTGCCCAACGCGTTTCAAGGTAAAACCTCTTCCTCTGGGGCTGCAAACATCACATCTGAGACTCGCATCACATGTGCCATATCCGATTTAATTTGTTATCACGCCGCCCATCAGTGGGCGTGTGCACAGTGTCAAACATTTACAATGCATGATGGAACATTTAGTTCATTAGTGCGAGAGGCAGTTCGTAATTTAGTAATTTCAAATGTTCATTTTGCTGTTTTCTTCTGTATTATTACCTTAGTAGGTCGTTTTTCCGTTAGGCAGGCTAAATTTGCATATCGAACGTCGTGCTCACCAAGTTTGAACAGTGCAACTTGAAGCCTCATTCAGCTGGTTATTCCATCTCTGCCAGCTGAAGATGGTGCCTCTCCCCACGGCCAGGCTGCCGTGTACAATATGAAAAACAATGGCCTTAAAGCTTGGGAGATCACTCGACGGCGCTCATGTATCATGCAGGCCTGCCTTCTGGATTTTAACATTAATTTCGCCCTTTTGCCCAACGCGTTTCAAGGTAAAACCTCTTCCTCTGGGGCTGCAAACATCACATCTGAGACTCGCATCACATGTGCCATATCCGATTTGAAATTCAATGAAAAAACCATATGTTTCAGGCACGTTATAGTTTGGAATTAGCATTGAAAAAACCTTAGAAATTCACTGAAAAAACCATAGGTTTCAGGGGCGTTATAGTTAGCTGGACATTTCCCCCGTACAAAACCCTAAAAATTCCCCTGTTATAGTTAGTTCAGCTAACTATAACTGGCGCCCCCGCAATGCACTGCTGATGACGTCACATATTACATCACTCATGACATGGTCAGTGACATCACTGATGACATCACTGATGACATCTCAAATGACATCACTGATGACATCACTGATGACGTCATCCATGTGACAAATTAGTGCACCTTCTCACACCCTAATATAACCTTTGATATACCGACTCAAAATTTCAAACGGCCATTTTGACAACCACAGATACTCCAATACCAATAACTACACACCCACTCATTGACTTTTAGGTCTACATACATGTCTACGCACTCACCTCTACAGTCACTCATACTTACAGTCACTCTGTGCATTTATACACCTATATAGACACTCACACACCGCCAATCATCCATTGAGGTACTGACACATCTAGTCAGTCATGCAAATAATCAATCACAGTCCAATTTACTCACCTATACAGTTAAACACACTCAAGTTCACAGATATCCTTGCACTATGGCGCATACAGCCACTCCCAAAATCACACACTCTAACTTATAGATATTTATGTACTCTTACACACATATACACTGCGTTTCACATATGTAGTTACTGACACATGTACAACTGAGATATACATTCAATCACTAACACACCCTTATATATAGTCACCCATCCATACAGTCCATCACAGATGCACTCTTAAAACCATGCACCCACTGAATCACCCATCTAGTCACAGAGTCACACACACCCTACCCACACAAACACTCAGGCACCCATACAGATACTCAGATAACCAATCAATAACCCATATAGGCACTCATATAGCTATTCACAAAACCATGCAGCCACTTATACACCAACTCACAGACACATACATACATTCACACAGTTTAGTCCCTAGTCTGCAGTAAGATACATTTAATGGTTCACTTATAGAGTCAGTTACGCACCTAGAAAATCATCCATTCACACACTTGTACACCCACTTATTCTTCAACAGGCCTTTCCCTATATATATTAAACATATTAAAACTGTTCAGAAACACATACTCAATGGATGATGTCATCAGTGATGTCATCAGTGATGTAATTTGAGATGTCATCAGTGATGTCATCAGTGATGTCACTGACCATGTCATGAGTGATGTAATATGTGACGTCATCAGCAGTGCATTGCGGGGGCGCGAGTTATAGTTAGCTGAACTAACTATAATAGGGGAATTTCTAGGGTTTTGTATGGGGGAAATGTCCAGCTAACTATAACGCCCCTGAAAACCTATGTTTTTTCAGTGAATTTCTAAGGTATTTTAAATGCTAATTCCTAACTATAATGTGCCTGAAACCTATGGTTTTTTCAATGAATTTCAAAGGTTTTTTAAATGCCAATTCCTAACTATAACGTGCATGAAACCTATGTTTTTTTCAGTGAATTTCAAAGGTTTTTTAAATGCTAATTCCTATCTATAAATTATCTCTGAAGATATCATGTTTAATGATTTTGATTGGAGTGCTATATTTTTCAAATTCAGTGTGTCAATTTCATTAATTATCTTTTTTTTAAATACTTTTTTATCACCATTTTTTAAACTTATTTTTTCAATTATTTCTTTTAAAAATTAAAGAATATTATTTGAACTTAATGGGTTTTTCAAACATTTTTTTATATTTATCAAAATATTTTTTAACTATATGTGCAAAACTTTATTTTATATATTTTTTTCAATGTTTTTGAATCCGCGCACCCTAAGCGCACCGTTCCCGATCCCTACGCGGTGGCATCCGTGCAGGGTACGAGTTGGGTACGTGTTTAGTGCGCGATCGCAATGCGTCCGGTACTCGACTCCCAGCCTATACGCGACATGTTCGATGTACGTAACGTGATGTTTACGCGCTTCCATGATGCGTCATCTACGTCTATGACGCGGTAGGTGCGCGGAACCCTATAAATATTTAATATTTAAAAAAACATATATATATGTATTTCATGTGAATATTAATTGAAGACAAACTCTAAACTAGTCTTAAAACTAATATATTTTTACATCTAATCCTATATTTCTTTTTATTTCAATTTCGCGGATGCGCACTGGGTGCGTGCTGCGTAAGCGCACAGTGCGCGGTTTCCCATGTGACCTGCAAAAAAAGAGATTTGATTGGTTCATTACACTTCCTCTTCTAACTATTGAAAGACCCCACCCATTTCAATCATTCTTCTTTGACCTTCTTTAGAGCACCATCTCTTTGGAGAGAAGAAGATTTTTTAGACTAAGTTTACACTTAGCTCTAACTTTTTTCAACCAAAAATGGCTTCAGGGCAGCAGGCATCACCTGCATCACCTCATACTTCTGAGGATGAATTTTTGCCGGAGGCACCACTCAAAAAACATTTTTCTTCAGTGGTGTGGAAATTTTTTACTTTTCCCGAGGGGCAAAATAAGACCAATGCCACCTTGGTCACGTGCAAGATTTGCAAAAGAGTCCTATCGAGAGGGGATCCTAACAAGAAATACTCTTGCGGCACGGCAAGTATGATGAAGCACATGAGGACCCTTCATCCAAACAATCTTGCACGAGAAGAGTGCCAACGGATGAGAAACACTCCTGCTCCTGCGCCATCCACCTCATCGCAGCCGAGCACATCAAGAGTGCATCATCAGCCCAAAACCTTGGACATCCGTCCTCAATTTCAATTTTTAAAAGTGCAATGTGACTTTGTGCTATGGTGAGCAGTCGATCGATCTGATCTGCCGCCGCCAAGAAAGTCACATTTGCTTGTTTTTTTTTTTTTTATTGTTCCCTGAAGTTCATTGTTTGGTTTCTCCTGTTTTGTATTTTGTTGCAGAAAAACCAAAAAAAAATTTACATTGTTCAGAAAACCCCCAAAAAATTATAAAAGAAGAAAGAAGAAAAAAAAAGTTCTTGTAAGAACTAACTTTCCTGGTTTAAAAAAAGAGCTAAATTTCTTTGTTAGTGTGTGAAAGTTTACATGAATGTATGTGTAGTACGTAATTGACTGAATGAATGCATTAGTAGCATATGGTGAATGTATAAGTGCAGAGCTATGAGGAAGTGCTGCAGCATTACACAGTAACCTCTTTAACTACAGTGTGCTGTAGTACTTCCGAAGCACAGGGATGCAACATATGTACATAAATATGTTGCAAATCTATGCTACTCTCTGCACGGCTCCTTAAACTGCAGCCATGTGGTGACACAGACACCCTTGCACCATAGTGCAAGGATATCTGTGTCATGTGCTGTTTGTTTTTCTGCAGGAAGACACACCTTCCTGCACAAAAACAATGAGAAAATGCATTTTTCTCCTTCAATGTATGCTGAACATTTCAGCATGCATTGAAGATATAAAAATATGGAGAAATGAAAACAATTCTCCTTGTTGTGCTTTCCTACACCAATTGTAGAATGGTGCAGCATTCACACACATATCGATATTCATGATTTCTGATAAATCTAGACATGTGTCTTGTTCTATGAGTATTAAGTGCAATCATGCACAAAAACACTTATAGAAAACCCTTTCAACACAAAGTGGTGTGCAAGATGAGGTTATATTTATATGGAGTATAAAAAGTGCACAGAGGGCCTTTTCCTCTCTTTGTAAATATAAAAGAGTATCTTGCACAATAACTATGTTACAAAAAGTGACATATTTCCGTTTTTAATTTTCCTTGCGAATGATAGAAGGTAAGCACAGAGTTTTGTCTGCAGAGATGTTCAAAGAAGAATGATTGAAATGATTGCGGTCCTTCAACAGCTAAAAAGGTGTAATATTATGAACCCCTCAAATCTCTTTTTTTGAAGGTCACATGATATCTGATTATGGTCAGATTTCAAAACTACATAAACAGAGTGTTTTTAGAAACGTGTTTCAACTTTGTAGCTTCTTGCAGGCCTCTTCATTCTGCATATTGAGACTTAGTTAAACTTACCTTCACAGTAATAGGAATAAAAAATGGTATACATTTTTTTCTGTTTTTCATTCAAATATAAATTCATATAAATTGCTTATTTTAAAATGTGGATCTGTGAAAGAAAAGGAAAAAAAAATATAACATGTAATAATACATTTTATACAACACAGCATAATTTCCACAAAGTAATTTTTTTGCCTTTTTTACTCTTCTCAGTATATATTAAATTTCACTAAAAATAGTGATTTCAATCGTACTCATCACTTAACAGCGGGCAAAAAAAACACAATCTCAAAGATTGTTAAAAAAAAACCAACATGCCATTCTCAAAATACAAATCACAGAAATATAAAATGCACACAGCTAACAAAATGTTTTAACTTTAACTTACAAAAACTGTAAATGATGTCGCTATAAAATATTCACCAAATCTAAAGTTTAATTTTTGGAGGATGCATCACGCCCAAAACGTTTTCCTTCAGTGATGTGGAAATTTTCTACTTTTCTCGAGGGGCAAACAAAGACCAATACCACTTTTCTCATGCACAAGATTTTCAAAAGAGTTCTGTTACGAGGGGATCCTAACAAAAAATACTCATGCGGCACAGCAAGTATGATGAAACACCTAAGGACCCTTCATCCAAACAATCTTGCACGAGAAGAGTGCAAACAGATGAGAAACACTCCTGTTCTGTATCTGTATAAAAGAATAAAAAATAAATGTATATTATTAACTTTCAAAATTATACTATTCCATTACTGTACAAACACATTTTATATAAATACCGACTAAGAAACTATGTCCCTGAACCACAAGTGTAACGATGGTTAAAACACTACATGCATAGTGCATACTACTTTGAAGCAGTTCATGCCCTAAAGCCTACCTCACTAAAACTCTACATGCTAACTAACTAAATGATTACAGTACTATAAGGAGACACACTGGGTGAGTGACAGGGGGCCCGATTCACAGAACTAACTTAAGACAAAATCCTAAACTTACTACCATTTTGGTATTCACAGAAGGCACTTACTCATTTTGGTATTCACAGAAGGCACTTACTCATTTCGGTATTCACAGAAGTTAGGAGTCCTAACTTTAGGACTCCTAAATGCCTTCTGTGAATACCGAAAGTCTTAAAATTAGGATTTTTCGCAGTTTAGTAGTAGTATAATTAGGACTCCTAACTTTAGGACTCCTAAATGCCTTCTGTGAATACCGAAAGTCTTAAAATTAGGATTTTTCTGAATTTAGTAGTCCTAAGTTTAGACTTAGGACTACTAAATTGAGAAAAATCCTAATTTTAAGAATTTCGGTATTCACAGAAGGCATTTAGGAGTCCTAAAGTTAGGAGTCCTAACTATACTACTACTAAACTGAGAAAAATCCTAATTTTAAGACTTTCGGTAGTCACAGAAGGCATTTAGGAGTCCTAAAGTTAGGAGTCCTAAACTTAGGACTACTAAATTGAGAAAAATCCTAATTTTAAGAATTTCGGTATTCACAGAAGGCATTTAGGAGTCCTAAAGTTAGGAGTCCTAACTATACTACTACTAAACTGCGAAAAATCCTAATTTTAAGACTTTCGGTATTCACAGAAGGCATTTAGGAGTCCTAAAGTTAGGACTCCTAACTTCTGTGAATACCGAAATGAGTAAGTGCCTTCTGTGAATACCAAAATGAGTAAGTGCCTTCTGTGAATACCAAAATGGTAGTAAGTTTAGGATTTTGTCTTAAGTTAGTTCTGTGAATCGGGCCCAGGGTGTTTGCTAGAAGAGTATGAATACTAACTAGGGAATTGAAGGTGTGATACACAACTGTGTAGGTGATTAGAGGACTGCATCCATACTGCATAGGCTTTTAAAGCAGTCCATGTGCTAAGGCCTGGCTCACTGCATCACTACTTGGGTACTAACTGAATGATTAGAGTACAGCAAGGAGAGTGCCTAGGTGAATTTATAAGTGCTAGGCTTTTGGCACAGGGAATGGATTAGTACTTGGTACTGAATGGGTCACTAGAGGAGTGCAAAGGCAGTGACAATGTCACGGTCCCCAGGGATCCGCTCCTCGGGATGACGCCGATGCTATGTATGGGTCCACCACCCATCCGTCCCTAGTCCGGCGTATGTGTAACACCCACGGACTCAGAAGACAGGTGGGCGAGGGAAGGAAGGGTAGGAACAGCGGGGAGAGAGACCTGTAAGAGAGAAGGAGAGGGATTAACCTAGGCTTACCCTCTTGACCCCGCCACCACCCCTGGCCTGGCATTTCCAGTACCTGTAGTCCCTTTCTCCCTCCGTCTGGTTCCTTGGGACACCTAGACCCAAGTTGCTTCACTGGGCAAGGTAGAGAGGGTGGAGAAAGCGGGTGGAAGTCTGGTCGCCTCCTTCCGGTGTATCCCGTTACCTCATGGGCGGATGTGGAAGAAGAGCGAGGGTTATGAAAGAGCCAGAGACTGGACGAGGTGACGCTACTACTCGACGCCCATGAACCTCCTGGGGCAGAGGAGCGCCAGAAGTCAGAAGGGGCCTCCTCCGTTCCTGTCACGGAGAGGCCGGATGTCTGCAACGCGAAGGCCGAGGGGCCTCCTCCGTTCCTATCACGGAGAGGCCGGATGTCTGCAACGCGAATGCCGCCGGCGCTGCAACGTCACGCCCGGAATCCTTGGGCGGAGGAGCGCCGGGCCAGCAGGTCAGGGTCCCCCGACTGGGGGTGTGGTAACAGACTGGGAGGCCAGCTGGGACGCGGGTAGCCAGGGAGAACTGCAAGAGGAGCGCCGGGCCAGCAGGTCAGCGTCCCCCGACTGGGGGTGTGGTAACAGCCTGGGAGGCCAGCCGGGACGCGGGTAGCCAGGGAGGACTGCAAGAGGAAGGCAACCCGAAACCGCGGGTTAAGGGTGAGGCCAACCGAGAGAGAGAGCTCTCACCTGCTCCTTGCTGCCGGTGAAGTAGTCCCGATGCCGCGGGTCTCCCAACGGGGAATCCGCGCCGGACCAGACCAGAATGAGCCAAGCAGGAACGAAGTGATGCGGAGATCGCTTCCAAGACGGTACGCTGGAACCAGACGATGAGAATCATTGGCCCCGCCTCCCGGGTTGTCATATCTGCTTCCGGAGGTCCCGTGCTGCGGGTGAGCGCGTTGGCTCCTGGAACTTGGAGTCCGTTCTTTGTGACGGGGCTTCGTCGCGCGCCGGATCATGACAGACAAGATGTTTGCTGGACTGTATGGATACTGACTAGGAAATTGAAAGTGTGAAAGACAAGTGTCTAGGTGGTTAGAAGACTGCATGCATAGTGGATAGGGGTTTGAAGCAGTCCATGTGCTAAGGACTGGCTCAGTGCATGAATACTTAGCCACTGACTGAATGATTAGAGTACTGCAAAGATAGTATCTTGGTGAATTTATAAGTGTTTGGGTTTTGGCACAGTAAATGGATTAGTACATGGTGTTGAATGGGTCACTAGAGGACTGCAAAGGGAGTGACAGGGTGTTTCCTCGAAGTGTATGGATACTGACTAGGGAATTGAAGGTGTGAAAGACAATTGTGTAGGTGGTTAGAGGACTGCATGCATAGTGGATAGGGGTTTGAAGCAGTCCATATACTAAGGCTTGGGTCACTGGATGAGTACTTGGGTACTGACTGAATGATTAGAGTACTGCAAGGAGAGTGCCTGGGTAAATTTATTAGGGTTTGGCGCAGTGAATTGATTAGTACATGATGCTTAATAAGGTCACTAGAGGAGTGCAAGGGGAGTGACAGGGTGTTTGCTGGAAGTGTATGGATACTGACTGGGGAATCTTCATATTTCAGGACTGCACTTTTGTGTCAAAGCCTGACTCATTTAATCAAAGCATAAGCAAAGACTGGCTTCTAATGCTACTAAAACTTGACAACATGACCGGTTTTAAAACAGTTATCTGTCAGCAAATACACAATGTTACCAAATGCTTCTCACACAATCCTTACCCAAATGCACACAGACTCACAGTGTGATTTTAGACATTCAACACTATCCTAGGAGTTTACCAAAACTCATTCACTAGTCTAGAAGGGTTAATGGAACTGAACACAATCTACATATTTAAGTACAGCACATCAGTGTCAAAGCATGACTCATTTAATCAACGCATAAGCAAAGACTGGATTCTAATGCTACTAAAACTTCACAACATGACAGGTTTTAAAAAAGTTATCTGTCAGCAAATACACGATATTACCAAATGCTTCTCTCACATTGGTTCCCAAATGCACACAGACTCACAGTGTGATTCTAGACAGCAACCACTATCCCTAGGAGTTTACCAAAACTTATTTACTACTATGGAAGTGGTAAGGGAACTGCACACAATGTGCATATTTCAAAAGTGCACTTTTGTGTCAAAGCCTGACTCATTTAATCAACGCATAAGCAAAGACTGGCTTCTAATGCTACTACAACTTGACAACATGACATGTTTTAAAACAGTTATCTGTCAGCAAATACACAATGTTACCAAACGCTTCTCTCACAGTGGTTCCCAAATGCACACAGACTCACAGTGTGATTCTAGACAAGCACCAAAGCCTTGACTTCTGGGACTGAGAGCTCCACATCTTGTACTACTGAATTTGGATGTCTACCATAGTTTAAGTAGAACAGAGAATACCCAGTGGACACATTCTTCGCGTTATTATGAGCGAATTCTGCTGTCCACAAGTAGTCCGGCCATTCTCCATCCTGTTTCAGCGAGAACAACCGTAAATATTGCTCCAATTCCTGGTTCACTCTTTCTGTTTGTCCATCCGTCTCCGGATGGAAACTGGTGGAGAAACGGGTTTCTACTCCTAAACCTTTCATAAAGGCCTTCCAGAAATGTGAGACAAATTGGGTTCCCCGGTCAGATATTATGACCTTGGGTATTCCGTGTAACCTGACAATCTGTGTACTAAAATGACTTGCTAACTGTTCCGCTGTAGGGATTCCTTTTAAGGCCAAGAAATGTGTCATCTTCGTGTATGCATCTACTATTACTAGTATTGTATTTGTCCCATGACAGGATGGTAAGTCTGTAATTAAGTCTAGGGTAATTGTATGCCAAGGATGAGGAGGAATGGGCAGAGGTTGCAATAGCCCCTGGGGAGCGTGCCATTCTGATTTTCCCTGAGCGCATATCTCACAAGTCTTTACATATTGTTCAATGTCCTTACTCATCAGTGGCCACCAATATTTTCTTTTGAATAAATCTGCTGTCTTGAACTCTCCCTTGTGCCAAGCCAACAAGTGATCATGACATTCCTGTAGGGCTTGTTCCTGCAACGCAGTAGTCGGCAAATACAAAGCACCTTCTTTAAATGGTAATTCATCTCGAACTTCTCTCCCAGGCTCTAGTTGTGCCCACTTCTGCATTTCTTCTGGGGTTAGAGCTTGCTTTACTTTTTCTTTAAAGTTCAGTATGTCTGCGGCGCCGACAATCTTGGCTTCCGGAATTATCACTTGAGCATTTTGTGGTCTTCTTTCTTCTCCAGTTTCCAACTTGGACAAGGCATCCGCCTTCCCATTCTGTGCACCCGGCCGATAAGTTATCACGAAATCATAATCAGCAAAATACAGTGACCAACGAAGTTGGCGAGGTGTCAAGGTTCTGGCTGACTTCAGGAATTTTAAGTTACGATGATCTGTGTAAACTGTTACCACATGGTGGGCTCCCATTAGATAATGTCTCCACTCCTTGAAGTCGTCTTTTATTGCCAACAACTCTTTTTCTGTAATTGTATAATTAATTTCAGCTGGTGTCAACTTCCTAGAACGATAAGCCACCGGGTGTAATTGGCCAGTTTCCTTATTCCTTTGAGAGAGAACCCCTCCAATCGCTAGGTCCGAGGCATCAGTCTCAACATAAAAGGGCTCCATCGGATCGGCATGAAGGAGAATGGGTGCCGTGGTGAACTCAATCTTCAAATCCTTAAAGGCTTGCTCTGCTTCTTCCGACCATTCGAATCGTGCCCCTTTCTTCAGTAGTCGAGTCAAAGGTAGTATTCGTCGAGAGAATTCTCCAATAAATCTCCGATAAAAATTTGCAAACCCAATAAACGCTTGGACTTCCTTGACACTAGTGGGTGACTTCCATTCTTGTACTGCTTGAATTTTCCGTTTGTCCATATGAATTCCTGTTGGTGAAATCACGAAGCCCAAAAATTCTACCTGTGGAACTCCAAAGGCACATTTCTCCAACTTGACAAATAATTAATTCTCTCGCAGTTTTTGTAAAACTCCTCAAACTTGTGTTTGATGCTCCTGCATATCCTTTGAATAAATCAGTATGTCGTCAATATACACAATTGCACATTGATCAATAATTTCACTGAGTACATCATTTATAAAGTGTTGAAACGCTGCAGGTGCATTACACAACCCATAGGGCATAACCTGGTATTCAAATAGCCCCAAGCGAGTCCTGAAGGCCGTCATCCACTCGTCTCCCTCTCTAACTCGAATAAGGTGATACGCTCCTCTTAAATCCAACTTCGTGAATATCTGTGCTCCTTTGATCTGGTCCAATAAGACGGAGATCAGAGGAAGAGGATACCTGTTCTTCTTTGTTATTCGGTTGATGGCTCTATAGTCAATACACGTTCTCAACTCTCCCTGCTCCTTCGTAGGCACAAAAAATAGTGGCGAGGACACTGGAGATTGGGATGGACGTATAAATCCATTGGCCAGGTACTTGTCAATGTATTCTCTCAGGTGATGATTCTCTCGTTCGGTTAAAGCGTACACTCGACTGCAAGGCAAATTCGCCCCTGGCTCTAGGTCTATCTTGCAGTCGTAAACACGATGAGGCGGCAGTTGCTCCGCTTCCTGCTCGTTGAAAACGTCCTCGAAATCTTGATATTCTGGTGGTATTGACTGCGTCTTTATTACGCACAAAGAAACTTCTGCTGAGCATAAGGCGTGAGCCGGGTTCAGTTTACTTGTTTCCTTGAAAGCTCCAAAACAGTTCTCTCTGCAATATGCTGAGTTCATTTCAATTGTTCTGTCATTCCAATTAATTGAAGGATTGTGCTCCGTGAGCCATGGAAGCCCCAATATAAGTTGAAATTGAGGGGCAACAATTAAATTAAAGTGTAAAGCTTCTCTATGCCCATTCTCTTGAATCAGCTCCACTAATTCTGTGTGACTTGTGATAGGCCCTGAGGATAGATTGGTACCATCAATCGCTCTAACTGGTTCACTTCTATCCTTGGCGATTGCTTGCAGCCCAATTTTTGCCGCGAATTTCAGATCGCAAAAATTACCTGTGGCTCCTGAGTCCACCATCACCGTTACTCCTTTCATAGTTTCTTGTCTGAACCGGATTGTCACAGATAGAATCAAATGGGGGGAAGACGACTGTAAAGTATTCGCCAACCGATGTTCCTGGGGAGTTGATTTTAGATTCGCATCCACCTGCACAACTCCTTCTACAGGTGGTGCTGCGAGTTTTCCTTCAGCTTAAATGAACTCTTTGGCTTTTTTGGACAATTCCGCACAAAATGCCCACTAGATCCACAGTACATACATAAATTGCTGACTCGCCTTTTCTCCTTTTCTTCTTTAGTAAGCGGCCCCCGTATGGATTCTATTTGCATAGGTTCAGATCCTGAGATTCCTTCTGTGCCCCTTCCTGCTTCAGCTTTCGCTCTGTTGAAACGCGGAACAGTACTTCTGTATTCTCGTCTTCTCTCTCCCCTTCGCTCTCTCTGCTGGAAATCCAGTTCTAGTACCAGGTCTATTAAGGCGGAAATTTCAGTTGGACGGTTTGGTATTTGAGCCAACCCATCCTTTAGTTCATCTCGCAGGCCTCGATAGAATATTGCTGTCCTCTTGTTCTCCGGCCAATCTGTTTCCATTACTAGTTTGTTGAACTGAGCAAGATAAGCCACTAAGTCTCTATTTCCCTGCTTCAGCTCCAATAGTTCGTTATCTACAGCTTGAGAAATCCATCTTCGGTCAAAAATTCTCAGAAATTCTTTCTTGAACTCATCAAAATTCTGCAATAATGGATCATCTCGCAAAACTATCGGCATCGACCATGCCGTGGCATCTCCACTTAGATATGACAAAATGAAGGCTACCTTAGATTGCGCATCAGGAAAAATAGAAGGGCGACACAGGAAATGAAGTGGGCACTGTGTAATAAACACCTGCACCTTTTGTGGGTCCCCACTAAATCTCTCGGGCGCTGCCTAGGGTATCACTGGCGATAAGGAATGTATTACTTGTGTTGCCAGCTTATTTGTGTCTCCCATAGATGTGGTGGGACCCTCCCATCCGGCTGAATACGGTTGCCTTATTCTCTGTGCTAACTCTGCCGTCTCTTTCCTAGAATTCATAACCTCCTGCCTTAGGCTTTGATTCTCTTCTTTAACTCCTACCAGTTCCTTTTGTATCGCCTCTAGGACCGACCCTAAGGTCTGTAAATGTATTCCTTCAATCATTTCTTTTCTGTTCGGGTGCAAGATTTAGGACGTGGGCACTTCACTCTGTCAGAGCTCACCTTCAGCTTCTCGCTGATTACTGTTGTCTTGCACAGGAACAGAAGTCGCTAGCTTCCCAACTCCACCTACCAACCACTCGGCCCCAAGATATGCTTTGGCGCCAACTGATTAGTGAGGGGGAAGGGGGAAAGTGGATAAAATAATAAACAATAAGAAGAGACTGGTTCTGGACCTTCTGGTTTCCTATCTGGAATTCTTCTTCTGCTTTCGGTCTGCTACTGAAGACTCCTAGAGGTAACTAAACACACAACAATTTATTATTTCTCCCACTCTATCGTATCCTTTTCCTTTCTTTTCTCTTGTGTTCGCTACCTACCCAGAATCCTGAACTCTGTGCTGCTCTTCCTGTCAGACTCTGACTTCTTCTTTTCTTGTTATTGCTGTTGCTACTTATCTGTAAAACATGTATCTATTAGTCAAACCTTTTCAATCTTTTATGTGTTATGCTTCTACTCTTTCTCTTTTTAAAAACCTACCAGTAGTTTTAATTTAGTGGTAGCTTTCTCTTTCCTCTCGTAGTCTTTTCTTTATTCTGCTTTTTCTTTTATATTCTAAGCTGTCGTCTTTTTGATAATCTCTTCCTGTGTTTTCTCTCCTCAGGTTATCACTGTGTTGGGTTAACTCAGGTGAGTCTATCTCGTTTCTTCTCTAGTTTACTTTTCTTAGTCTCTTTGTTGTTTTTTCATCTCTCTATGCATTTTCACAATATTCATAAATGTTCTCTTTTTCTCTTACAGGACTCTGAATGCTTATCGCTGCTCACGACAGTAAGTCTTTAATTATTATTAGTGGTTCTTCATCACTAAACATTATTTGACATTAATGTGCCTGTAAATTCTTCCTATAATTCACTTAGCTTTCTACTTGTTCTTTTTCAGGGCGCGGCTGAAGTCTCCACTCGTTTTCTGAAGAGACGAGGTGACTCCGCACTCGACTCCCTTAAGTAGTCTTTCTCGGATTCCAAGCGTCTTCCTTTCTTCTTCGGTAAGTATCGGATTCTTGTCTAAGAATGGTTCACCAAGGGTTGCTCTCAAGAAAAACTTCTACTCTAAAAGAATTCACTTCAAAACTGGGAACACTCGCGGAACCTGACTTCTCTGAGGGAATGTCTTAGTGAAGTGCGCAATACTTCAGGCATGCGCGCGTCACACAGTCTCTCTGAATTTCCTAACAACTAGACCGCAGACCCCAGCGCCTCAGCGGCTATCTTGGAATTGCGGCATGCCACCAACTCGACCATTGAAACTTATTCCACAGCGAAGCGCCTCTTGAACTTAATCCCTTGCGCTTTGTTTTGGAACTCACGTTAGGGATCCTGACACCGACACTTTAGCAGGAGAAATACATTAGTCTGATTAAAATCAAAATAGTCTCCATACATCCCCTCACAATTAAATAACTCATCTTTCAAGTTCTTTTGTAGATTAAGAAGTATATCAGTCACTCACCATATTTTCTTTTACAGAATCTCTGCACTGTGTACCTCTCAGCAAAAACAAAGAATGGAAAAGTTTCCCTTGCATTTTCCACACATATACATGTAAACATCAAATCACAATCCTTCACACATAAACTCAAAAGCAAACACACATTACTATTGGATAAACATTTCAACCCTTTCCAACTAAAAGACATTTCAACCCTTCCCCCAATCTGCCTTCTGTCTGTTACCATAGAAACAGGTCATAGAACACTGCACTAAGCACACAGGTCAGAAGTTCAGCACACAATGTTCCTACACAAGAGAGGAAGTGTGCTTCACTTTTCAACATATCAGCTAATCATATATAATGTTCCTTACAATCTGTTTTTGTTAACCAATAAGAATCATACCTTTAAAAAACAGAAATATACGCCCTACCTTTCAGTGTACAAAGTAGTCATACACCCAATGATTTCTTGTCTTTTAAAAAAAAAAAAAATCTGTGGATCCGCCTACCCAACGCGATAGGATGCGCGCACTGTGCGCGCATTTCGCCATTTAAAAAAAAAAAAGGGGGCCCCAGAGCACCTCTAGAGGGTCAGAGTATTTCCACTCTGCCCCCTTTATATGTTTTACAAACTTATTCCCATTGCTTCTTCAGCCTCGCTTCTACCGAGGCAGAAAATGGCCGCCAACAGTTCCTGGTTTCGAATGTAGAGAGACACTCGACAGCCAATTAGCATTCAGCACGCGATCAGGAGGGTGCGTGCTCGGTTCGGGGAGGGTGCGCGTACGGTGCGTGTACGGTCCACGGATCCTCCGCGGCCATAGATATTTATGTACTTTTAACTCTAATTTTCTCAGGAACTACTGAACAGATTCACACCATTTATGCAGAAGGCACGAGTCTGAACTGAGGACTACCACTTTGCCAAATTTGGTGTCATTCCGTTCAGCGGTTCGGGCTGTAGCTGCGACAACAGATCCTATGGGAAATTTCATGGGAAAAACGCGTTTTGGGACCCCCCCTTTTTTCTCGGCCCCCGCTTGACAAATCACCACAAACCTTTCAGGGTAGGAGCGGAACGGAGCTGGCCAAAAGTTTGGAAAATTTCACGAGGATTCATCAACCGGCGCCAGACTTATTGGGAATAGAATGTTGCAGATTTCCTATGGAAAATAGGTCCTAACTATAGCTACCTACTGGTGACCGCCAGTAGGTTATGTATATATATATATATATATATTCACTGAAAAAACCATAGGTTTCAGGGGTGTTATAGTTAGCTGGACTTTTCACTTGTACAAAACCATTGAAATTCCCCCGTTATAGTTAGTTCAGCTAACTATAACTCGCGCGCCCGCAATGCACTGCTGATGACGTCACATATTACATCACTCATGACATGGTCAGTGACATCACTCATGATATCACTGATGACATCTCAAATGACATCACTGATGACATCATCCAGTGAATGTGTGTTTTTCTGAAAATTAAATATGTTTTATATATGTATATCTCAAGGTCGATTGAAGAATAAATGGGTATATAAGTGTCTAAATGGATGATTTGTTTTTGAAAAATTGATTGTGTAACTGACTGATTAAGTGTATCATAGTGAATACATGGCTTAGTGAGTAATGTATAAATATGTAAATATCTGTATCAGTCTCTCACTTTGTGTATAAGTAGCTGCATGGGTTGGTGAGTAGCTACATGGGTGTCTATATAGGTTATTAGTTGTTTTTTTGAGTATCAGTCTGAGTGTCTGCATGGTTCGGTGGGGGGTATTACGTAGTGCATAGGTGCATGAATGAGTGACTCACTGTTTGTATGTGTTGAAGACAGCATGTGTGCAAGACTGTATGGGTGGATGAGTGTGTGTATGGGTGTGTTAGTGAGTGAATGACTGTCTCAATAGTGTCTTTATGAGTAACTACATATGTTTTAAACTAGTATATGTGACTATTGGTGTATATAAGTGAGTATATGGGAGAGTGAGAGATTGAAAGAGTTCCTGTATGAATAAGTATGTGTTTCTATAAGTGATTGTTTAAAAGACTAAGTATGTGTAAGTTTCTGTAGAAGTAAGTGTGGTGGTGTGTGTATAACTGTATATGCAAGTAAATGTATGTTTGATTCTTTATTAGCATGAGTGACTATGTGTGTGAGTAACTCTATGGATGAGTGGCATTGTGTAACAGGATGTATAGGTGTATGAGTACATATGATGAGTAAGTACATGTATGAGTGACTGTATAGGACTGTTGGTGAATGAGTGGATGTGTATGTGGATCTTAGAATTACTGAAGAGGTTGTTGTAACTGGTATTGGTATGTCCATTGTTTTGAAAATTTTAGTCTCTATTTTTGAATGTGTGTATCAAAGGTTATATTAGGGTGAGAGGAGGTCTGCCACTCTATCACAAGGATGATGTCATCAGTGATGTCATCAGTGATGTCATTTGAGATGTCATCAGTGATGTCATGAGAGATGACACTGACCATGTCATGAGTGATGTAATATGCGACGTCATCAGCAGTGCATTGCGGGCGCGCGAGTTATAGTTAGCTGAACTAACTATAACGGGGGAATTTCAATGGTTTTGTACTTGTGAAAAGTCCAGCTAACTATAACACCCCTGAAACCTATGTTTTTTTCAGTGAATTTCTGAGGTTTTCTAAATGCTAATTCCTAACTCTAACGTGCCTGAAACCTATGTTTTTTTCTGTGAATTTCAAAGGTTTTTTAAATGCTAATTTCTAACTATGCCTACAGAGATAGGACATGTGAAGAAAGAAGAAAAAATGCACAGAAAGAAAAAAAAGAAGTGCAGAAAGAAGCAACAGAAGTCCTCAAAGACGAAGAAAAGTGCAGGAAGAAGGATAACGTGCAGAAAGAACTAAAAGAAGAGCAGGAAGAAGCCTTGTTGCAAAATCATCCTTTACCCTCAACTTTTTCAGACGGATACTGGTGGTAACTGAGTCTGACTAACCAGTCCTACAGCCAGTGATATGTTAAAAGACACTTAGAATACAGTGAAAACACCTACATACACTAGGGAATATTATGCGTTGGGGTCCCCTGTGATTAGCATGACCTCCTCTGTAAGCCCCTAGTATATAATAGGGCTGGGGGATTAAAACTACCTCTTAAAACAGGCCACAGGGCGTTTTTGCACACGTTAACTCAGGCCCCGTCCCCTCCCTTCACCACTGTGTAAACACGCCCTGTGTCCGTTTTTAGTTGGGAGATTAAGTTCATTTGAATCCTGATGGTCCCTAGGGTCCAACTAGCCCACTAGGTACCTCCAGTAAGTGCCACAGCGCTGCGTTGCAGAGAGGTGTAAAATGTGGCACGGCCTGGACCACCTCTCTTTAATGCAGCTCAGTGGCGCTTACTGGAAGCACTTGGTGGGCTAGTTAGCCCCCAGGGGCCCTCAGTATTGAAGGGAAATTATATCCCCAATTTAAAACGTGCCATAGTGCGTGTTTACACACGTCACCTCAGGCGCCGTCCCTTCCCTTCACCACTGTGTAAATGCGCCCTGTGGCTGTTCTAAGTTGAGAGATTAAGTCCCCTTGAATCCTAAGGGTCCCTAGGGTCAAACTAGACCACAAGGTACCTCCAGTAAGCGCCAGAGAGCTGCGTTGCAGAGAGGTGTAAAAAGGGGCTTGGCCTCAGAACAGCTGTCTGCAGCGCAGCTCCCTGGCGCATACTGGAGATGCCTGTTGGGCTAGTTGGCCCTCAGGGACCCTCAGTATTGAAGAGGAATTAATTCCCCAACTTACAATTCGCCAGGGGGCGAGTTTGCAGAGTGCTGCAAGGAGGGGGCGTGGCCTCCGGCACTATGCCAGTCTTTTATTTATTTTAATTTTTTAAGAAGGAGGGCTGTGTGGTTCCCCTTCTTATTCTAATTTATTGGCCCTGATGAGCCCATCCCCCAGGGCCTGTCTCCTAATTATATTTTTTTGACCCCAATCCCCAGGGCCAGCCACTGTTTTTTATTATTTTTAAAAAATATATATTTATAGACACACCTAGGACATGCTGGACAAACTGTACGTACCTATCACCATGACGATTTGCGTGATATTCATTAAAAGGTGACTATGCATACAATGAATCCACGTGGAATGTATTTACACCACTAGTGAAGCTCTGACATGTCTGATGCCCTACCGTGCCTAATCCCAGTAGACACCATTGTCGTTTATTTATACAAACATGGGTAGCTATTGACGGGCACATTTAATACACATGCACACCAAGCCATTCAAAGGGGATTCGACAAAAATTCGACCAAAACTATGCAAGAAACCCCCCTCACTTGAAATTTGGCAGAGAGGTAGTCCTCAGGTCAGGGAAGTGCCTTTTGCAGGTCTGGTGTCAATCTGTTCAGTAGTTCCTGAGAAAATCAAAAGTAAAATCACATACATATGTGGGCAGAGCCTAACCACACATCTCATCCTGAGATCTGATTGGCTGTCAGCACTTCATCCAAGAAGTGTTGGCAGCCATCTTGGGACCAATATACATGATAGCACCTCATTAAAAAGCATTGCAGTTAATAGAAGGTTTTAAGACTTTAGTTACATTATAAATCATTTGTTGATGGTACCATACTCATTTTAGGAATTGTGGTATGTTCTAAGGTGATTTCACCATGTGAAAAAGCCTTCTGCTGGGATATCATGATTGAGAGAAAAATATTTTCTCATGCTTTTCCCACAGAGGTTGGGAAAGTGATCTATAAGCTAAACTGAGTGCTTATTTTCTGTAAATTCACATTATTTTTCTCATTCATGTGAGAATGAAGTCTGACATTCTCAGTAAAACATGTACATCCAACAAGGGCAGAGACTGTCAGTTGATTCCTTTGTGTTCTACTGCAGCTTCCCAGAGTGTTCTAAAGAACAACTAGAGCGCTAACAGTCCTACTTATGACAAACGTATTGCACACCTAAAGCCATCTTGATTGGAATAAAGTGGTAACTCTTAAAACATTTAATTTAAAAAGGAACAACATGAGGGGGTTCATGTTGCCATAGAAAATATGATTAGTGCTGCAGAAAGAAAAATGTGGGCATATTTTGAGTGACTTCTCAAATCCTCTTCTATTTCATTAAAAAATTCTGACATGCAGACTGAAACATGCACTTTCAATACCAGCAGCAGACTTCCCTGGTGAGCAGTAGCTTTACTACAGTGATCTAATAAGCAACTAGAATGCTAACATTCTGAATTTATGGCAAATGTGTGACACATCTGAATGCCTTCGTGATGGAATCAAAGTAAAAAACTGAAAGTATTTCCTACTGAGGAGACTGGAGTAAATGAGGAAATTAGGAAACTTCATAACAAATAAGTCTCCCAAAATGGCCACCAGAGACAAAAGAGCCCAAATGTAGCACAAATATCACCCAGATGTAGCCCAAGTATAGCCCAATGACAGAATGTCCCAGAGTGTTCTAACAAACAACTAGAGCGCTAACAGTCTTACTTATGACAAAAGTATGGCACTCCTGAAGCCATCTTGATTGGAATAAAGTGGTAACACTTAAAACATTTAATTTACAAAGGAACAAAATGAGGGGGTTCTTTTGCCATAGGAATTATGATTAGTGCTGCAGAAAGAAAAATTAGGGCACATTTTGACTTCTCAAATCCTCTTCTATTTCATAAAGAAATTCTGACATGCAGACTGAAACATGCACTTTGAATACCAGTAGCAGACTTCCCTGGTGAGCAGTAGCTTTACTACAGTGATCTAATGAGCAACTAGAGTGCTAACATTCAGAATTTATGGCAAATGTGTGACACATCTGAATGCCTTCTTGATGGAACCAAAGTAAAAAACTGAAAGTATTTCCTACTGAGGAGACTGCAGTAAATGAGGAAATTAGGAAACTTCATAACAAATAAATCCCCCAAGATGGCCACCAGAGACAAAAGAGCCCAAATGTAGCCCAACTATCACCCAGATGTAGCCCAAGTATAGCCCAATGACAGAATGTCCCAGAGTGTTCTAACGAACAAGTAGAGCGATAACAGTCTTACTTATGACAAAAGTATGGCACACCTGAAGCCATCTTGATTGGAATAAAGTGGTAACACTTAAAATATTTAATTTACAAAGGAACAAAATGAGGGGGTTCATTTTTGCCATAGAAATTATGATTAGTGCTGCAGAAAGAGAAATTAGGGCACATTTTGACTTCTCAAATCCTCTTCTATTTCATAAAAAAATTCTGACATGCAGACTGAAACATGCACTTTGAATACCAGCAGCAGACTTCCCTGGTGAGCAGTAGCTTTACTACAGTGATCTAATGAGCAACTAGAGTGCTAACATTCAGAATTTATGGCAAACGTGTGACACATCTGAATGCCTTCTTGATGGAACCAAAGTAAAAAACTGAAAGTATTTCCTACTGAGGAGACTGCAGTAAATGAGGAAATTAGGAAACTTCATAACAAATAAATCTCCCAAGATAGCCACCAGAGACAAAAGAGCCCAAATGTAGCCCAAATATCACCCAGATGTAGCCCAAGTATAGCCCAATGACAGAATGTCCCAGAGTTTTCTTAAGAACATCTAGAGCGCTTACTGTCTACTTATGACAAACGTATGGCACACCTGAAGCCATCTTGATTGGAATAAACTGGTAACCCTTGAAACATTTAATTTAAAAAGGAACACAATGAGGGGGTTCATTTTGCCATAGAAATTATGATTAGTGCTGAAGAAAGAAAAATTAGGGCACATTTTGAGTGACTTCTCAAATCCTCTTCTATTTCATTAAAACATTCTGATATGCAGACTGAAACATTCACTTTTAATACCAGCAGCAGACTTCCGTGGTGAGCAGTAGCTTTACTACAGTGATCTAATGAGCAACTAGAGTGCTTACATTAAGAATTCATGGCAAATGTGTGACATATCTGAATACCTTCTTGATGGAATCAAAGTAAAAAACTGAGGAGACTGCAGGAAATTAGGAAATTAGGAAACTTCATAACAAATAAATCTCCCAAGATGGCCACCAGAGACAAAAGAGCCCACATGCAGCACAAATATCACCCAGATGTAGCCCACATGTAGCCCAATGACAGAAGTGTGCAAAACACTTATATTTTGTGTATTTGCAGTTTTATATAGTGCAGACTTGTCAGGTATTGAAGTGCTTTACATGAGCATTGGTTACATCACACAAGATCAAATTCATTTTGGTTGTAGACATGGGGAGATTAAGTGATTTGACCAGAACCACAGAATGTTGAGCTAAAGCAGAAACTCCAACCTGGTTCCCCAGTTGCAAAGTCTGCAGCTCTGGAAGTTACACCACATCCTCTCCCCTAGGTGCAAAATTTAATCAAGTGGTCAACTGGATAAAAAAACATAAAGATTACAAACAATTTAAAAAGTTCTTTGTCGCTATTTGAAAACTCAGAAAATATGCCCTCATTTTAGTTTTTTAGAGCACTAACCATAATTTTGATGCAAATAAGACCCTCTCATATATGTAATTTCTAAAGGAAATACTCTTGGTATTACAGTTTTGATTACATCAAGATGACGTCAGGCGTTCCACACCTTTGTAATAAATATAGAATGTTAGCAATCTAGTTGTTCATTGGGATACTGTTCAGAGGTAGAGGCCAGGGGCACGGACTCTGAAAATTGAAGGCAGGTAGGAGAGTGCAGAGGCAACAATTTGACCACACTGGGCAGGCAGGAAGGGCAGTGGCAGCACAACAGACTATGGAGGGCAGTGGAAAGAGGGGCAGGGGCAACAAACCAACAATACTGGACTGACAAGAGAGGCTGTGGCAATATAATAGACCATTGTGGGCAGAAGGAAGAGGCAGTGGTAGTACAACCAAACATGCCAACAGAACCGTTTCAGCCAGGAAACGTCCAATGTTTTTAAGCTCAAATGGGCTTTTTTTTTATCTGTCTCCTGTCTACAATCTCCTCTTTTTCAATGTAACTCAAAGGGGAAAATCAATACCCCAGTTTTTTTTCAAAATCTCCCTCTTCAAAATGTTCGCAAGTATGGTACATTGGATCATGGTAGGCAGGAGGAATTGGGGTAGGGACATGGACTCGGATAACAGAGGACAGAAGGGACATGGAGAGGTACACCAAACTGACCCTACAGGGCAGGCATCAGGGTTTGCAGCAGCACAATACCCCACACAGGGCATGCAGGATGGGAGTGCAGCACAACAATCCATAGAAAGCAATAGGGAGGGGACAGGACCATGCACATGGACAACAGAGAACAGAGGGGAAAGAGGCAACGGTAGCTAGCTGACCATAATGGACAGACACGAGAGAAAGCTGCAGCATAACAGACCATAAAGGGCAGGAGGGATGGATCAGGGGCATTACAATGGAACAGACAAGCCAGGAGGGAGGGAATAGTGGTCTGCACATGGAAACAGAGGGCTGGGGGAAAGGGGGCAGGGCAGGAACAGCACAATGACCATGGTCAGGCAGGATGGGCACTAGAAACAAGACACAACATGGAGAGCAACAGTGAGACTATGATGGCATACACACAGACCATGGAGGGAAGGTGGGAAGGGGTCAGGGTACCGCTAGCTGACCACACAAGGAAGGTGGGAGGGGCCATGGCAGCACAGAAGACCATGCATGGCAAGCGGGAGGGTTAGTGGCAGCACGATGGCTGTGATGGGCAAGAAGGAGGGTGCAGGGGCATGCACAGAGGACCATGGAGGATAGAAGGGAGGGTCAGGACCTGAGCACAGACAAGAGAGTTCAGGGAAAGGGGCCTCACAACAGATCGCGCGGGGCAGGCAGGAGGAGCAGTTGCAGCACAACAGACCAGGGAGAGCAGAAGGGTGTGGCAGTAAAATGGACCATGGAGGACAGGAGGAAGGGGATAGGGGCATGGCATGGCATGTGGACAGGCAGGGTGGAGGTGGCAGGGACAGGTTACAGTCTTCTGACAATGGTGGGCAGGTGGGAGGGGAGTGGCAGCTCAAAAGAACACTCAGAGTAGATAGGAGTGGCAGGTCCATGGAACATGGTGGGCAAAAAGGATGGAGCAGGGGCATGCTCAAAGACATCGGAGGGCAGGGGGAAGGAGAATAGGGGCAGCAAGCTAAGCACAGAGTTTAAGCAGGAGGTCAATGATGGGGCATAGAATTGGGCAATGGAGGGCAGGAGGAGTGGACTGGTACATCATACTAAATTGAGGGCAGTGGCAGCACATCAGACCATGCATGGCAGGAGGGAGGAGGCTAGTCCATGGATTCACACAACAGAGGATAGGGAGGAGGGGGATGGGGCAGCAAGCTAACTGTTCAGAGAAGGCGGGTATTAGGAACTTTATTGTTTTTAAAACATGTGTCTGTGCGAACTACTTGAAATATGAACAAGTATGCAGCATAATCTCACTTTTATTCAGGAAGAAGAGGACGTTTGTGACTGTGACTCCGGGCTCACTTGGCAGAAACACCCCCTGACCCTCCACCCCATCGCAAAATGCAATGCCCGTGAAAAGGGTAGGTGGACGCAGTGTTTGCACCAAAAAGTGTGATATAGGATGAACCGGGGCGTGAAATATAATATGCAATACATTGTGGGCAATGACAGATTCATTGGAGGGCGCGAGATAGCACAGGCACTAGCGCGTGCTATGCGATATGCGCCTTGGAGTGTAATATGCACAGGGCAGTCTTGTGTAACCTAACTAGTCTCTAAAGTTGTAATATAAAATATGTGCTGGGGAGTGTAACGTTGCATATGCACTGTGACAAAGATATGGATCCCAGATTGTAATATGTATGGCATAGCACTGTGCGTTATAACATAGGCATCGAGGAAGGCACGTTAGATGGGGCAATATAACCCGTGCGAAGACAAGTGTGGCATGACATATTCACGGGGTGGTGTTACAGTGCACATGGGCTAGAGAGTGTCATAGCATATGCACTAGCTGGTGGAATACAACACAGAGGTGTGTGGCACTCAGCAGGCAATGGTGGGTGTAACACAGCATTGGGCTGCCAGGAGCGCACTGTGACTCTCAAGTGATGTTCGTCCCCTTTCCAGAGAGTAAAATAAAAAGTATTACACATCCGGCAGTGGATGTGTGTTTTATTAACCGTGAGGGGGGTTTCTTGCATAGTTTTGGTCGAATTTTTGTCGAATCCCCTTTGAATGGCTTGGTGTGCATGTGTATTAAATGTGCCCGTCACTAGCTACCCATGTTTGTATAAATAAACGACCAGGGTGTCTACCGGGATTAGGCACGGTAGGGCATCAGACATGTCAGAGCTTCTCTAGTGGTGGAAATACATTCCACGTGGATTCATTGTATGCATAGTCGCCTTTTAATGAATATCACGCAAATCGTCATGGTGATAGGTACATACGGTTTGTCCAGCATGTCCTAGGTGTGTCTATAAATATATATTTTTTTAAAATAATAAAAAACAGTGGCCGGCCCTGGGGATTGGGGTCAAAAAAATATAATTAGGAGACAGGCCCTGGGGGATGGGGTCATCAGGACCAATACATTAGAATAAGAAGGGGAACCACACAGTCCCTCTTCTTAAAAAAATTAAAATAAATAAAAGAATGGCATCGTGACGGAGGCCACGCCCCCTCCTTGCAGCACTCTGCAAACGCGCCCCCTGGCGAGTTGTAAGTTGGGGAATTAATTCCTCTTCAATACTGAGGGTCCCTGAGGGCTAACTAGCCCAACAGGCATCTCCAGTATGCGCCAGGGAGCTGCGCTGCAGACAGGTGTTCTGAGGCCAAGCCCCTTTTTACACCTCTCTGCAACGCAGCTCTGTGGCGCTTACTGGAGGTACCGAGTGGTCTAGTTTGACCCTAGGGACCCTTAGGATTCAAGGGGACTTAATCTCTCAACTTAGAACAGCCACAGGGCGTGTTTACACAGTGGTGAAGGGAGGGGACGGGGCCTGAGGTGACGTGTGCAAACACGCACTATGGCACGTTTTAAATTGGGGATATAATTTCCCTTCAATACTGAGGGCCCCTGGGGGCTAACTAGCCCACCAAGTGCTTCCAGTAAGCGCCACTGAGCTGCATTGCAGAGAGGTGGTCCAGGCTGTGCCACTTTTTACACCTCTCTGCAACGCAGCTCTGTGGCACTTACTGAAGGTACCTAGTGGGCTAGTTGGACCCTAGGGACCCTCAGGATTCAAATGAACTTAATCTCCCAACTAAAAACGGACACAGGGCGTGTTTACACAGTGGTGAAGGGAGGGGACGGGGCCTGAGTTAACGTGTGCCAAAACGCACTGTGGCCTGTTTTAAGAGGTAGTTTTAATCCCCCTGCCCTATTATATACTAGGGGCTTACAGAGGAGGTCATGCTAATCACAGGGGGACCCCAACGCATAATGTTCCCTAGTGTATGTAGGTGTTTTCACTGTATTCTAAGTATCTTTTAACATAGCACTGGCTCTAGGACTGGTTAGTCAGACTCAGTTACCACCAGTATCCGTCTGAAAAATTTGAGGGTACAGAATGATTTTGCAACAAGGCTTCTTTCTGCTCTTCTTTTTGTTCTTTCTGCACGTTACCCTTCTTCCTGCACTTTTCTTCGTCTTTGAGGACTTCTGTTGCTTCTTTCTGCACTTCTTTTTTTTCTTTCTGTGCATTTTTTCTTCTTTCTTCACATGTCCTATCTCTGTAGGCATAGTTAGAAATTAGCATTTAAAAAACCTTTGAAATTCACAGAAAAAACCATAGGTTTCAGGCACATTATAGTTAGGAATTAGCATTTAAAAAAACACAGAAATTCACTGAAAAAACCATAGGTTTCAGGGGTGTTATAGTTAGCTGGACTTTTCACTTGTACAAAACCATTGAAATTCCCCCGTTATAGTTAGATGAACTTACTATAACAATGGTTTTGTACAAGTGAAAATTCCAGCTAACTATAACACCCCTGAAACCTATGGTTTTTTCAGTGAATATATATATATATATGGCTGTTCTTCTTGCTGAAACGGGATCCGTGTGCTGCTGTAACCTGCAATAAAAGAAGGAACTCACCTCTCCGTGTGTGGCGTGATCTTGTGGGTAACTTGATGATGGATATATAGCGGGACGCCTTAACCGCGATCACGCCCTGCTGCTTCAAGGCGGACCTGCGGTGCTGAAGGTTTGGTGCCGAAAGGACGGCGAGGGTTCAAGGTTGCAGGTCGAGGTATGGACAGCATTACGTGGCTCTCCCAGTTTCATCACCCACTTGGTTAAAAGACTTCCAACTCTCTAACTACCTGACGGCACCCACTGTGGTTTACTATGGGAACTTCAAGATCCATGATGCAATTGCACACGCCCACAAGGGCGGGATTTTCGTATTTAAGTTCCCGCAATGCCGCTAGTTTGAGATTGCCAGTGATCAAGGACTCGACGTAGTCTGAAACGCGTATGGCTGTTCTTCTTGCTGAAACGGGATCCGTGTGCTGCTGTAACCTGCAATAAAAGAAGGAACTCACCTCTCCGTGTGTGGCGTGATCTTGTGGGTAACTTGATGATGGATATATAGCGGGACGCCTTAACCGCGATCACGCCCTGCTGCTTCAAGGCGGACCTGCGGTGCTGAAGGTTTGGTGCCGAAAGGACGGCGAGGGTTCAAGGTTGCAGGTCGAGGTATGGACAGCATTACGTGGCTCTCCCAGTTTCATCACCCACTTGGTTAAAAGACTTCCAACTCTCTAACTACCTGACGGCACCCACTGAGGTTTACTATGGGAACTTCAAGATCCATGATGCAATTGCACACGCCCACAAGGGCGGGATTTTCGTATTTAAGTTCCCGCAATGCCGCTAGTTTGAGATTGCCAGTGATCAAGGACTCGACGTAGTCTGAAACGCGTATGGCTGTTCTTCTTGCTGAAACGGGATCCGTGTGCTGCTGTAACCTGCAATAAAAGAAGGAACTCACCTCTCCGTGTGTGGCGTGATCTTGTGGGTAACTTGATGATGGATATATAGCGGGACGCCTTAACCGCGATCACGCCCTGCTGCTTCAAGGCGGACCTGCGGTGCTGAAGGTTTGGTGCCGAAAGGACGGCGAGGGTTCAAGGTTGCAGGTCGAGGTATGGACAGCATTACGTGGCTCTCCCAGTTTCATCACCCACTTGGTTAAAAGACTTCCAACTCTCTAACTACCTGACGGCACCCACTGAGGTTTACTATGGGAACTTCAAGATCCATGATGCAATTGCACACGCCCACAAGGGCGGGATTTTCGTATTTAAGTTCCCGCAATGCCGCTAGTTTGAGATTGCCAGTGATCAAGGACTCGACGTAGTCTGAAACGCGTATGGCTGTTCTTCTTGCTGAAACGGGATCCGTGTGCTGCTGTAACCTGCAATAAAAGAAGGAACTCACCTCTCCGTGTGTGGCGTGATCTTGTGGGTAACTTGATGATGGATATATAGCGGGACGCCTTAACCGCGATCACGCCCTGCTGCTTCAAGGCGGACCTGCGGTGCTGAAGGTTTGGTGCCGAAAGGACGGCGAGGGTTCAAGGTTGCAGGTCGAGGTATGGACAGCATTACGTGGCTCTCCCAGTTTCATCACCCACTTGGTTAAAAGACTTCCAACTCTCTAACTACCTGACGGCACCCACTGAGGTTTACTATGGGAACTTCAAGATCCATGATGCAATTGCACACGCCCACAAGGGCGGGATTTTCGTATTTAAGTTCCCGCAATGCCGCTAGTTTGAGATTGCCAGTGATCAAGGACTCGACGTAGTCTGAAACGTGTATGGCTGTTCTTCTTGCTGAAACGGGATCCGTGTGCTGCTGTAACCTGCAATAAAAGAAGGAACTCACCTCTCCGTGTGTGGCGTGATCTTGTGGGTAACTTGATGATGGATATATAGCGGGACGCCTTAACCGCGATCACGCCCTGCTGCTTCAAGGCGGACCTGCGGTGCTGAAGGTTTGGTGCCGAAAGGACGGCGAGGGTTCAAGGTTGCAGGTCGAGGTATGGACAGCATTACGTGGCTCTCCCAGTTTCATCACCCACTTGGTTAAAAGACTTCCAACTCTCTAACTACCTGACGGCACCCACTGAGGTTTACTATGGGAACTTCAAGATCCATGATGCAATTGCACACGCCCACAAGGGCGGGATTTTCGTATTTAAGTTCCTGCAATGCCGCTAGTTTGAGATTGCCAGTGATCAAGGACTCGACGTAGTCTGAAACGCGTATGGCTGTTCTTCTTGCTGAAACGGGATCCGTGTGCTGCTGTAACCGGCAATAAAAGAAGGAACTCACCTCTCCGTGTGTGGCGTGATCTTGTGGGTAACTTGATGATGGATATATAGCGGGACGCCTTAACCGCGATCACGCCCTGCTGCTTCAAGGCGGACCTGCGGTGCTGAAGGTTTGGTGCCGAAAGGACGGCGAGGGTTCAAGGTTGCAGGTCGAGGTATGGACAGCATTACGTGGCTCTCCCAGTTTCATCACCCACTTGGTTAAAAGACTTCCAACTCTCTAACTACCTGACGGCACCCACTGAGGTTTACTATGGGAACTTCAAGATCCATGATGCAATTGCACACGCCCACAAGGGCGGGATTTTCGTATTTAAGTTCCCGCAATGCCGCTAGTTTGAGATTGCCAGTGATCAAGGACTCGACGTAGTCTGAAACTCGTATGGCTGTTCTTCTTGCTGAAACGGGATCCGTGTGCTGCTGTAACCTGCAATAAAAGAAGGAACTCACCTCTCCGTGTGTGGCGTGATCTTGTGGGTAACTTGATGATGGATATATAGCGGGACGCCTTAACCGCGATCACGCCCTGCTGCTTCAAGGCGGACCTGCGGTGCTGAAGGTTTGGTGCCGAAAGGACGGCGAGGGTTCAAGGTTGCAGGTCGAGGTATGGACAGCATTACGTGGCTCTCCCAGTTTCATCACCCACTTGGTTAAAAGACTTCCAACTCTCTAACTACCTGACGGCACCCACTGAGGTTTACTATGGGAACTTCAAGATCCATGATGCAATTGCACACGCCCACAAGGGCGGGATTTTCGTATTTAAGTTCCCGCAATGCCGCTAGTTTGAGATTGCCAGTGATCAAGGACTCGACGTAGTCTGAAACGCGTATGGCTGTTCTTCTTGCTGAAACGGGATCCGTGTGCTGCTGTAACCTGCAATAAAAGAAGGAACTCACCTCTCCGTGTGTGGCGTGATCTTGTGGGTAACTTGATGATGGATATATAGCGGGACGCCTTAACCGCGATCACGCCCTGCTGCTTCAAGGCGGACCTGCGGTGCTGAAGGTTTGGTGCCGAAAGGACGGCGAGGGTTCAAGGTTGCAGGTCGAGGTATGGACAGCATTACGTGGCTCTCCCAGTTTCATCACCCACTTGGTTAAAAGACTTCCAACTCTCTAACTACCTGACGGCACCCACTGAGGTTTACTATGGGAACTTCAAGATCCATGATGCAATTGCACACGCCCACAAGGGCGGGATTTTCGTATTTAAGTTCCCGCAATGCCGCTAGTTTGAGATTGCCAGTGATCAAGGACTCGACGTAGTCTGAAACGCGTATGGCTGTTCTTCTTGCTGAAACGGGATCCGTGTGCTGCTGTAACCTGCAATAAAAGAAGGAACTCACCTCTCCGTGTGTGGCGTGATCTTGTGGGTAACTTGATGATGGATATATAGCGGGACGCCTTAACCGCGATCACGCCCTGCTGCTTCAAGGCGGACCTGCGGTGCTGAAGGTTTGGTGCCGAAAGGACGGCGAGGGTTCAAGGTTGCAGGTCGAGGTATGGACAGCATTACGTGGCTCTCCCAGTTTCATCACCCACTTGGTTAAAAGACTTCCAACTCTCTAACTACCTGACGGCACCCACTGAGGTTTACTATGGGAACTTCAAGATCCATGATGCAATTGCACACGCCCACAAGGGCGGGATTTTCGTATTTAAGTTCCTGCAATGCCGCTAGTTTGAGATTGCCAGTGATCAAGGACTCGACGTAGTCTGAAACGCGTATGGCTGTTCTTCTTGCTGAAACGGGATCCGTGTGCTGCTGTAACCGGCAATAAAAGAAGGAACTCACCTCTCCGTGTGTGGCGTGATCTTGTGGGTAACTTGATGATGGATATATAGCGGGACGCCTTAACCGCGATCACGCCCTGCTGCTTCAAGGCGGACCTGCGGTGCTGAAGGTTTGGTGCCGAAAGGACGGCGAGGGTTCAAGGTTGCAGGTCGAGGTATGGACAGCATTACGTGGCTCTCCCAGTTTCATCACCCACTTGGTTAAAAGACTTCCAACTCTCTAACTACCTGACGGCACCCACTGAGGTTTACTATGGGAACTTCAAGATCCATGATGCAATTGCACACGCCCACAAGGGCGGGATTTTCGTATTTAAGTTCCCGCAATGCCGCTAGTTTGAGATTGCCAGTGATCAAGGACTCGACGTAGTCTGAAACTCGTATGGCTGTTCTTCTTGCTGAAACGGGATCCGTGTGCTGCTGTAACCTGCAATAAAAGAAGGAACTCACCTCTCCGTGTGTGGCGTGATCTTGTGGGTAACTTGATGATGGATATATAGCGGGACGCCTTAACCGCGATCACGCCCTGCTGCTTCAAGGCGGACCTGCGGTGCTGAAGGTTTGGTGCCGAAAGGACGGCGAGGGTTCAAGGTTGCAGGTCGAGGTATGGACAGCATTACGTGGCTCTCCCAGTTTCATCACCCACTTGGTTAAAAGACTTCCAACTCTCTAACTACCTGACGGCACCCACTGAGGTTTACTATGGGAACTTCAAGATCCATGATGCAATTGCACACGCCCACAAGGGCGGGATTTTCGTATTTAAGTTCCCGCAATGCCGCTAGTTTGAGATTGCCAGTGATCAAGGACTCGACGTAGTCTGAAACGCGTATGGCTGTTCTTCTTGCTGAAACTGGATCCGTGTGCTGCTGTAACCTGCAATAAAAGAAGGAACTCACCTCTCCGTGTGTGGCGTGATCTTGTGGGTAACTTGATGATGGATATATAGCGGGACGCCTTAACCGCGATCACGCCCTGCTGCTTCAAGGCGGACCTGCGGTGCTGAAGGTTTGGTGCCGAAAGGACGGCGAGGGTTCAAGGTTGCAGGTCGAGGTATGGACAGCATTACGTGGCTCTCCCAGTTTCATCACCCACTTGGTTAAAAGACTTCCAACTCTCTAACTACCTGACGGCACCCACTGAGGTTTACTATGGGAACTTCAAGATCCATGATGCAATTGCACACGCCCACAAGGGCGGGATTTTCATATTTAAGTTCCCGCAATGCCGCTAGTTTGAGATTGCCAGTGATCAAGGACTCGACGTAGTCTGAAACGCGTATGGCTGTTCTTCTTGCTGAAACGGGATCCGTGTGCTGCTGTAACCTGCAATAAAAGAAGGAACTCACCTCTCCGTGTGTGGCGTGATCTTGTGGGTAACTTGATGATGGATATATAGCGGGACGCCTTAACCGCGATCACGCCCTGCTGCTTCAAGGCGGACCTGCGGTGCTGAAGGTTTGGTGCCGAAAGGACGGCGAGGGTTCAAGGTTGCAGGTCGAGGTATGGACAGCATTACGTGGCTCTCCCAGTTTCATCACCCACTTGGTTAAAAGACTTCCAACTCTCTAACTACCTGACGGCACCCACTGAGGTTTACTATGGGAACTTCAAGATCCATGATGCAATTGCACACGCCCATAAGGGCGGGATTTTCGTATTTAAGTTCCCGCAATGCCGCTAGTTTGAGATTGCCAGTGATCAAGGACTCGACGTAGTCTGAAACGCGTATGGCTGTTCTTCTTGCTGAAACGGGATCCGTGTGCTGCTGTAACCTGCAATAAAAGAAGGAACTCACCTCTCCGTGTGTGGCGTGATCTTGTGGGTAACTTGATGATGGATATATATATATATATATATATATATATATATATATATCATACTTTTATAAATCACCCTGAAGTCATTACACAATTCAAAATGGCCCCAAAAAAGCCTGAAAATACTATGTGTTATTTACCATGTTAGAAGGTTAATTTAAATAGTAGTGTTGTTTTCTGAAAGTAGATTCACAGATTCATCTGTAATTTTGTTTTCTTTCCAGGTAAAAAGTAAGAATCACGTTTATTCTCATTTTCATGTTTTTATGTTTATTTTAAATATTGTGGTACAAAAGGGGGTGGTGATGGACGGAGCATCAGAACCAATAAAACACTCACACCCAGTCAACAGATCTGGGTTTGATCCATCACCGTTCTTTAGCCCACTCTGCCACCCCAGTTCAGACATGGCCATATGCAAATCAGTCTGACCCTGTGCCTCATGGGAACAGTCCAGCCCGAACTGCCAAGCCATGCCTTCCCTGGACCGGAAACAAGCTTCCTAGGACCGGTTTCTGACTGGACTGTTCCCATGAGGCACAGGGTCAGACTGATGAGGATGTGGGTGACAATCTTCCTGGATTCAGACTCTACTACGGCAATGCACTTTACGCTGGCATCAAGCAGAAACTCCTCTGGAATCTCCAGGATGTTCAAATCACTGCAGCCAGACTGGTCCTTTTCATCCCCCGCTGCAGCCACATGACCAGAAGCAGAGGAAGATTCTTCTCCTACTTCACCGCCAAGACCAGAAAGACCATGCCCTTCGGCCTCAGGCAATTCCCATCGCTGTCAAAATCTAGGACCTGGCTATTCGAATGAACCCAGCACCCAGAAGGACCTGCAGCCCCCCCAGCATCTTGAGACCCTCATGGGTGAGTAGTAGCCACACTTTACAAACCCCATATTGATTGATTGACATAGACCCTATTACAATGCCTCTGGGCACCGTCACAATATGACCATACCCACTCACGTTGCCCCTTTCCACATTCGCAATGCCTAGTCACAGCTCCCTCCATAGACAAACACATGCCCACCATCATACAGTGCCCAGGCAGCTTCACAACACACAATAGACAGCCACATCAGGACTCAACACTCCAGCACAATGGTCCCCAAAAAATTAAAAGCACCTCTAAATACATTCAAAACAATCCCACACCATCATAACTTCCCAGGCAATCTCACAATGCACAAAATACCACTAGATCCAATACAAATCCCCCATACAATCTCTAAATGTCCTTAGTTAGGAACTCCCTCCTGTCACTAGTAGACATGCCAGACTGCTTCACAATACTACAAACAGCTTTACAACACATCCCACAAACTCACATGAACCAACACCACCTACAGAGTTCACACAAACACAATTGAAAAAATCCTTAGACACCTTTAGAACATCACACGCCCTTACATATCCCTACACATGCATATTAATTCATCAGTACCCTCCCAGTGTTTCCATACACACTCAATATGACCCCAGCAACAAGGACAATGCTCACATGCTCTTTTAACATCACCAAATATCCTCACTACTCCCAGACACACACATTATGCCATATACACCACTCATACAATAATCTCATACACAGACAAATTGCCATATAAAACTTTTCAGTGCATCATGGCATGCTTTCAACTACCTCCAGACACCAGCACACATGCTCACCTGTCACACAACGTCCAGAAAGGTACACATGAACCACCAAACATCACCTCAATGACTTGCAATTTTCTCAAAATGCCCTAGAGATACCTCTGAATCATCCCAACCCATCCAGACAATTCACTAGACACTCCTCACATTTCACCGATAAACCATGAAAATTAACCCATGCTTACAATTCATCAGACATTCCTCACATTGAACCAAGAAACCAACAAAATTAACCCACACTTATAATTCTCACTCTCACAAAATATCCAGAATCCCATAATTCCCTACTGACAAAGAACCAAGTCGTTTGACACATTTAATAGTGGCACAAACAAAATGTGACATACCTAACCCCAGAAATGCAAATGGGCTATAATCACATTAGCAATGCCCACAAACACTTCTAAACAATTGTAAGACACCATTACAACAACCCATACAGTCATTTACCATAGGAACTGTAATAGAAGTCAATGGGTTTATATTATTGAGCAAAATATAATCTTATGATTGAATTTACATAGATAGTCTAATTAGTTGCAGTTATATTCTAAACAAGTTTCCAATGATGTGTAAAAGTGTGTTTTTATAAAGAACTTTAAATAGACCACATCTCAGGGCAATCACCATACTGACTAAGATGGAAGTCCTCTCTGACACTGTACTGTGCTTTCCATATGCACCTCCTTTCCCCATAGGGTTTACAGCACACAGTCAAGCTGAACTCATAAGTTTATTTTCTTTGGTGTTATATGTCTGCTAATGGTGCATTTTTTCCATCTTGGATGTAGTTGGCACCATGTAACCAGATTTACCATTTCTGCACTGAGCTTTATCCATTCGCAGAAAGTCTTACTGTTACTGTTTCTTCTTTGTTCAAATGTTCAAATGTTTATGGATGGTATTAGCATAGATGGTGTTGATTCATTGGTCAAGAAAATGGGACAGTGCGTATGTGTTAAGGTAACGTGAAATTTATTTCTCTTGTGCTCTGATTTGCGGAAGAAATTACACATTCACTCACACCATGATGATTCAGCAAAATGTTTTATTTTCTATGCAAGAGTTAGATATAAAAACCCACAATATTGGGTTCTGGCACACAATTGCATATGTAATCAGACACCACTAGACAAATACTCATCAACCAAACCTCAAAAAGCTGTTCAGCAAGAGACTAACAAAAATGCCTCCAGAATCGCATAGTAGAGAAGAAACCTAAACAACAAGCACAGATCCACAAAGATGCAAAATCATTGGGAAGGAAGGACTATTTTTGTGAGACAAAATCGTTCAGGAGGAAGTTTATCATGATGGTTAGCAAGAGATGTACCATGAGAATGTGAGTGCAGTGGACTGACAGCATGAAATTGAGATAGCAGAATAAGGTGAAAATGAGAAAAGTGGGTTGACATATTCGACAGCAGTTGGTGACAAGCAGAAGTGGAGTGACAATGAGAACGAGAGATCAGTAGAGTGACAATAATAGAGAGCACAGTGGACTGATAATATTGGAGGAAATAATGCAACAACACATAAGAATAACTGCAAGAGTCAATATTGAGGTTACAACAGGAGAGACATCAGTGGAGTGACAATAAGTGAAACTGCAGTTGAGTGACAATTGGAAAGACCGGAGAAGTTCCAGTAAGCAATAGGCAATAGTGGAGTGACAGTAAATAATGTCACATGAGTGACAGAAAGTAGATAAAAAGAAAAAATGAATATGAGAGAGCAGTAGAACAAATGCAGAAGACTGGGAAAGAAGATGCGATCAGAGTTGAAATGAAATGAAAAAGAAATTAATAAAGAGCAAGACATTCACCCGAGGGTGTCAAGGCGCTAGCTCAACAGACAAGATAGACCGGACCATTAAACCACATCAGAGATTAAAAAGCCACGTCTTCAACGCCTTCCTCAAGGCCAACAACTGTGTTTCTTCTTTTAATCTCAGAGGAAGCGAGTTCCAAAGTCTGGTCGTACCGACCAGAAAGCTCCTTCCACCCCAGGAACACTTTTTGTACCTGGGGACTACCAGGTTGTGGGCGTGAGCTGAGCGAAGATGGCAGGCTGGGTTGTATAGCTGAAAATTCTGTCTAAAAAAGTAGGTCCTATACCATAAGTAGCTTTAAAAGCTATACAGAGAGCCTTGAACTCAATTCGTCTCTCCACTGGTAGCCAGTGTAACTCTTTGAGTACCGGGAAGACAGATTTATGTTTTGGAATGTTCATCAAAAGGCGAGCAGCGGCATTTTGCACAGTCTGCAACTTGGCCAGGCATTTCTTACAAAGATTCATGAATAAACCGTTACAGTAGTCAGCTCCAGATAACACAAGAGCTGAGATCACTAGCTTCCGCAGGTCCACCTGAAAAAATGGAAGAATCCTTCTATGTAGTTTTATTGTATAGAAGGAGGTGGATGTAACCTGGTTAACTTGGCCTTCAAAGGAAAGCATGGAGTCAAACATTACTCCAAGGTTCTTTACCGGTAACAAGCCCAACTCCGTGGGCCAATGAACGGGAGACCAAAAATTAGTGTGTTTGCCAAAAAGTAAGACTTCAGTCTTACTAGAGTTCAATTTCAGACAATTGGTGGCCATCCAGTCTCCAACCTGGCGAAGACAGGTATGGAACTGTGCCGCTGTGTCAGCCGGTGAACCGGTCACTGAGACCACAATCTGGGTAAGAAATAGCAGAGAAGCCCAGAGATCTAATTAGCCTCGCCAGTGGAGCAACATAGATATTAAAAAGAGTAGGGCTCAACAAAGAGCTCTGTGGTACTCCACATGGCAAGGTGAAATGTGGCGGCCTAATTCTGATAGAGCAAAAAACTGTTTCCGGACAGATAGGAATGATTTAAGTAGAGCTGGCGCTTTCCCTTTAATCACAATCCCCTCCAGGACTTTGAGTAGTTTAAATAATAAGGATACCGAATGGAAGATGTTAAAGAGATCAGTGTAAAAAAGTAAAAAGAGGAGAGGTATTGATATTCAAATTCTATTTTAAAATATCTGTGACATTTTTATGTGTGGAGTTTTCTGCTATCATAAAGTAACTATCAATAGTTTGTTTGTGAATACCGACAAAAAGTCAACCTACACTAAAGTGTAAGTTTACTTTTGTGAATATGGCCCTATATAGTTTGGTGGCTCTACCAGCTGGTTAGGGGAAATTAGTTAAACTGTCATGTGTCCAAAGAACAAAAACACATTCCTCTGTACTAATTTAAAAATATAATGCTTTTAGAAATGATCAGTAATTTGAAAGTTTTGCCAGAGAACAGTCATATGAACCTCTCAAATAGCAAATTCCGTCCACCAAAGAATGTAACCATAAAGCCTGTATTGCTACAGGAATATATTTGCATTGTTCATTAATTTCTCCATCAGTTATCAAAAATGAATTACTAGTGAACAGTTAAAAAAAAAAGAATATTTAAATCTGATTGCTAAAGGTTGACAATTTAAGGAGCTTGTACTGTTCATAAATGCTGCATGCCAGTGTTCTGAAATGAGAAATATTGGCTCCTTGTAAGCATTACTACATCTTAATAATTCTGAATGCTCAGAAGCAATATATGATATTAGTGCAAAGGTCCATACCAGTGATATGTAGTGCTCAAAGGCCATGCTTAAAGGTAATAATTGGGCTCTATGCCCAATCCAAAGTGCTCATTCTGCCACTTGAACCAAGTTGACCTAGGATTGCTTGTGTTCTGCTTCAGAGAGGACCTTGAATTCAGTTTGGGATGGACTGTTCCTACTGAAACACGGTCAAAGCTGATGTGCATATGGCTGGGAACAATTTAAGGGGCATTGTGGGGGAAATGATAGACTGGGTTGCGGCCTGATTGATTCCCAGCGGCTGAAATTAATTAAAGTATCCCACATATCTTTGGTGTTTACTGCAGTTAGGAGAGGGAGCAATACCAGACTTTTTATGTCAATGGAACACATAGCACCATTATGAACCTGTGGCCCCCACTTCAAAGCCATTTGGTGCCAAATCAGGGCAATGCATCCCTTTAACTAACAGAGACCCTACTTCCCATATAGCCTGACTAAGGAAATCAAATAAATAAACCAGTGCAACAAATAGAGTGATTTGGGACAAACAGATATTCAGTTTCAAAATCTAGGCATCAGGGATTACAAGTACAAGCCAAAAAAGCTGAAAGCAGAAGGAAAACAGAAACTCAACTCTTTAAAAGTTGTCCAAAAATTTCAATTGCATGTCTATGTTCCAAATCTGGGTAAAGTTAAACTAACAAAATAAAATATCCTGGCAGTTGTTGTTCAGAGAAGCAATGCTGATTGTACCAGCTGGGAACTCCTAGTTGTTCTCCAGACCATATTTACTGTTGTAATGAATTTGAAATAGCAGATGGTTCATTCATGGCTGTCAATTCCATTCCTCAACTGAAGTCTCTTTCCCTTCCATCAAGAATGTCCACATATTAGGACTGCTTGAGGCTTTATTTACTGCAAAAGCAACAATAAAATATTCTGGTGTAAAGGTGGAGGTTTTTGGTGCATTTTCAATTGTCTACATGGCATAACTTTTATGGATAATATATTATTTTATTCATGTTCTTTCTCGGTTCTAGACATACATGTAGTGGTTTGACATTTCGTTACATGTCAACAAATCCACATTATTTGCGCTGAAAGTATATTACACAGATAAATATGTGAAATATCAACTCTACTGCAGCTACAAAGGATGATATTACTACTAAATCAACATAAAATAGAGCAATAAAGCATCTTAATTAAGAAATGTGTCGATTTCATGATGCTCCTAGCCTGTTTGAAAGGTTGGGTCACCTCCTCCCTGACATAAGTATATGTGGTGCCTCTCACCTGGGCCTCTTGCCCTCTGGAACTTCAGAGTCTTACTTTGAGAAGACAGCTAAGTAAAATAGTATTTATTACCCTAGTCTCTTGTGTTTTTACAATGATCTGTCTTGTATTTCATCAAGAACGTTTGATATATCTAATTATATGCGTGCACTCATCCATTAAGACCATCTGCTTCAGTCTGCGTTTTGGATCGGCTGCATTGTTGTGAGGGAAATTTATTTTAGTTTTAATTGTGTTTATTTTCTTTACATTTATATGTATACAGTCCAACGCAGATCCACATGTATCTTGCCATGTTTGATAGGCAAACACAGAAGACGAGTCCGTTCCCCCTTTGCTTTAACATGGTCCTGATTAGTTTGTCAACAGCATCCGTTGCAAAATCGTGAAACTCGCAGCACTTCCGAAAATTACACGAGAAATTAGATTTTCTTTAACTAAAATAAATAAAGGGCTCCATTCACAAAGATTAGATTAAGTGCATAGAACTCATCTGGTGTAGATCTACACCTTGGTCTAAGTTTACTCATAGAGGGAGTTCACTATTTCCAAGTGTAAATTTGCTGCTAGGTGTAATCTTACGACTCTCCACATCCTGAAATAAGGTGGTGGGGACTCCGAAAACGGAATTTACAACCTAAAAGTTACCTGTAGGAACGTTTTACCTGTGTTTCTAGATCTCGACCACTGGGGCGCTGATCACCCAAATAGAAAGTAATATGAACTGCTACGAAAATTCATTTTAAATTAAAACAAAAACATTATTTAATTTTTATGAAAAAGTGTCAAACACATTTCTCTAACTCCTATTCACATGGGACTACCACACACAAAAGTTAACATATTACAAAATGTTAACTGAATTAATTGTTAATTAAAGTATTTTTAATTAAATTAAATCTCAACTTTCCCTTCCCACTTTTTTAATGTATAATTTTTTTTAACCAGATTTTATTGTTTTTTTCAGTAATATCTCTTATACACTAATAAAGCAGTACATATTGTTATCAACTACATTCATACATGTCTGGTTCCAGAATCCCAAAACATTTGACTATTGCAACTTCCCCTCCCTCGAGCCGCAGACACTTCTTAGTTCCAGTCTAAATGGTGTATGTTTATGTAATGGAGCACCTCCTTTGTTGCCTTCGCTATTGCCTCGTCATCTGTGCTGGGGGGGGGGGGGTGTGCTCCGAGGCACTATTGGTCTTTACGTGGTCAATGCCAGTTTATTCCTACTCTTGTCGGTGAAGGGGCCAGCAAGGGGTTAACCTCCTCTGTTTTTCGGTCATCCTCCCGCAATGCGTCAACTAGTCGCCCCCATGCCATTGCCTTATCTAGTGTGCCTGTACCTCTTCTTGCTTCTAGTAAGAGGTTCTTCCTTCTAAGCTTGCACATTTTTCTAATTCATTTTGCAATACCCCTATCCTTGGCCCTCTAGGTGACTTCCAATTTTTGTGATCCCTCGCTTAGCTAGGACATAGGCAAAATCCTGAAATTTACCTGTTGCTTTTTTCTTGGCTGTGTGTGGGAACCAACACAGCACGCAGTGTCACGGGTTTTGTGGGATCTCTTTCTCAATTATGTTTATGACCTCTGTTAAGAATGCATTCAGGGTGGGGCAGTCCCAGAACATGTGCATCATATGCGGTTCTCTTTCTCCACATTTGGGGCAGGCTGCGGCTTTATTCTGAAAATATCTTCTAATTCGCACTCAGGTCAGGTATGCCCTATGCAGAACATAACAATTTGTTAGTTTAACCTGTGCATTTCTGGAGACCTCTGGGGTCCTATACCCTATGATCTCCCAGTCTGCTTCAGGGGTCAGTTTACCAAGGTCCTCCTCACACTGCAGGCGCAGTCGCTCTAGGAGTTTCTGTACATCACGGCGTAGAGGCAAGAGACCGTTTTAAGCCTGCCTGCTTATAGCGCTACATAACAATGGCCGTTTACTGCTCAAGGTTCCACGTGCCCTGTACCCCAATGCTTTCTCATTCCAGACTAAGTGCTCTGTGTAGTAGAAAACGCCTGTGAGGGAGGTAAAATTCAGTCTGTAGGTCATCAAAGGGAAGCATTTCAGCGTCTCAGAAGAGGTTCCCCATCTCTCTCACTCCTAACTCTTCCCAGTCCTCTAGGCCCATCCAGTTCCCCCATGAGGCAGTTGCCGAAGTAAGGCTATAGGTAAGTCAGGAGAGTTTGGGACTTTGCATGTAACTTGTTGCAAGTATCTAGCCCAGCATTTAATCACTACCTTGGTTTCTGATGTGTCACCTTTTGACCTCCTCCGTATGCACAACAGTATTTTCACAAGGTCCAAGTACATCAGGCGAATGGGGGTTACATTCTATCAGGGTTTTTCCTGGCCGCCAGCCATTGGATCAGCAAGCTAAGCTGCACTGCTATGTAGTATGCTTTGAAATCCGCGACTGCCATTCCGCCCTTCACTATGGAGCACTGCATCGTGGCCAGTGCTACTCGCCTGAGACAAGTTCCCCATATAAACAAAGCAGTCAGCAAATCCAAATCCCTGAATATCAGACGGAGAATCCAAAGGTGGAGTGTCCCGAAACAGTATAGCAGGCACTGCAACGCAATCATCTTCAGAAGGGCCACTCCTCGGCGACCGAAAGAGGTAGTGTCTTCCAGGACACCATAGTGGAGTGAAGGGAGCATAAAGCTCTACCTACATTGCACTCCAGGAGCTCTGCAGACCAATGGTATTTTGTCACCCCTAAATATGCCAAGCAGTTGGGCTCCCACTGGAGGTTGCCCAGCTCGATTCGCAGGAGTCTATTGGGCATCACCGGGAAGAGTTTAGAATTTTGCCAGTTGACCCTTAGGCCAGGGAATCTCCAAAACATCTCCAACATGTTCGGTGCCCCCCCCAGGTCCTCCTTTGTTTCTCTTAGAACTATCAGGAGATCATCATCATACAGGACTATGCAGTGTTGCATGGCTCCCACCTTCAGTCCCCTGTAGTCGATGCCCGTTCTTACCCTACTGGCCAAAGGCTCCATGGCCAGTGCGAACAGCAGCAGGGACAGGGGCAGCTATGCCTAGTGCCTCACTCCACTGCCCCGCCGGCAGAGATGGTTTTCCCTGTGCACACCCTGGCCATCGGGTTTGCATATAACAGCTTTACCCATGTGGAGAAGCCGCCCCCAAGGACCACCACACTTAGCACTTCATATAAGAAAGGCCATTCGAGGCTATCGAATGCCATGTCAATGTCGACTGCAAACACAGATGCTTCGGTTCGGTCGTAGTCCCCTATGTCCACGATGGTGAGGAGCTTTCCTGTGTTTGTTGCAGTATTCCGTCAGAGGATAAACCATGCTTGGTCCTGTGTGGCAATTATCGGTTCTCCAAAATGTTACACAATATTTTGTAATCCATATCAAGCATGGATAGTGGCCTGTATGCCGTGCAAAGCAAAACCAAAGGAAATAATGGACGGAGTGTTGAACATTGCAAGCACTCACCCCCAGTCAACTGATCTGGGTTTAATCCATCACTGTTGTTTAGCCCACTCTGCCACCCCAGTTCAGACATGGCCATATGCAAATCAGTCTTACCCTGTGCCTCATGGGAACAGTCCAGCCCGAACTGCCAAGCCATGTCTTCCCTGGACCGGAAACAAGCTTCCTAGGACCGGTTTCTGGCATTTCAGCCGTCATCAGCCAGGCTTGCTTGAATCCAGTGGCAAAGTGAGCAAGGGACTCACGTCTGAGCATACCCTGCCAACTTATGGCGAACAAAGCAAAACCAAAGGAAATGATGGACGGAGTGTTGAACATTGCAAGTACTCACCCCCAGTCAACTGATCTGGGTTTAATCCATCACTGTTCTTTAGCCCACTCTGCCACCCCAGTTCAGACATGGCCATATGCAAATCAGACTGACCCTGTGCCTCATGGGAACAGTCCAGCCCGAACTGCCAAGCCATGTCTTCCCTGGACCGGAAACAAGCTTCCTAGGACCGGTTTCTGGCATTTCAGCCGTCTTCAGCCAGGCTTGCTTGAATCCGGTGGCAAAGTGAGCAAGAGACTCACGTCTGAGCATACCCTGCCAACTTATGGCGAACAAAGCAAAACCAAAGGAAATGACGGACGGAGTGTTGAACATTGCAAGCACTCACCCCCAGTCAACTGATCTGGGTTTAATCTATCACTGTTCTTTAGCCCACTCTGCCACCCCAGTTCAGACATGGCCATATGCATATCAGTCTGACCCTGTGCCTCATGGGAACAGTCCAGCCCGAACTGCCAAGCCATGTCTTCCCTGGACCGGAAACAAGCTTCCTAGGACAGGTTTCTGGTATTTCAGCCGTCTTCAGCCAGGCTTGCTTGAACTTTCTTATTTCAGTAAAAACTGCTGTCCAAAACACATCTAAACTAGGGCAGAAAAATATCATATGGAGCCAATCGCCAGACTGAGATCTACAACTGAAACTAACGGATTCGGAAGTAAGATACATTTTATTTATTTTGACAGGGGGGTAATAAAGCATCCATATGTGGTAAAAGCTCATACGTTTAAAATTGGCAGCTCAAAAAGCTTTTTTACTAAAACAATTATAATAATCCCAATCTGGTCTTGTAATGCTACAACTTGCAATATTTCCTATGCTATTAATGTGCTTTGATATTACTTCGAATCTTGAGCATTGATGTAGCAATCTATACCACTTACCAATTCCTCCAAGACATGCAATAAAAAAAGCTTGCCCTATTTTCTGTCTCATAGCATTCAGTTCGACCAAATTCGATGAACAGATATGTTTGATTTGAACGTGGCTAAAATAAAGGGTAGAACCTAATGATTTATGCACGCGGGTACGTTTTTGCCAGATGACAAGATCATTATTAACCAAAAAGTTGCCTAATGTACGGAATCCAATCTTTACCCAACGTGATAGTATACAGCGCCCCAAGCTTAAACCTTAGCCAGCACAGACCTCCAGTTTCATCAGAAGATGATAGTATGGGATCTGAAATTCTCGCCAAATGTAGTTGGTGAGATCTACAACTATTTGAGGCGTCTTATAACTTGTACGTTCTGGAAGCCTAGGTGTTAAAAAAAAAGAGGCAGGGTCGATTTTTGCAGTTGTAACATAATGTGTAGATAATAATTATCCGTTATGGCTGGGTTTTTTTTAGCTAAAGTAAGCCAACCTATAAGAATATCCTGATACTATTTTCTTAAAGAGGGGAGAAAGTATTAACAACTTGGCCCTAAGTTGTTTTGACTACCAGATAAAGGAGTCAAATTCACCATCTAGGACAACAAAACAGGCCTTAGTTAACTTAATTGGAACGTTGAGAAAGCAAACAAAAATAAAGGTAATACAATCATTTTTATAAGTGATAAACTGCCAATAATTGTGAAAGAAAGCTTGTTCCAACTATTTAACAGTGAACAAACTTTAATTTATAAAGGGGTATAATTTAAAGCCTATAGATCATTATTATTAGAAATGGGGGTCTCTAGTTGGCAGACAGAGGTACCTTTGTCCAAATAGGGACCCTTGATTCTAGTTAGGGTAAGGGGGATACACTTCTAAAATAACCGCTGCTCACCCCCTTGGTAGCTTGACACAAGCAGACAGGCTTATCTCAGAGGCAGTGTGTAAAGCATTTGTGAACACATACAGTAATACAGTGAAAACACTGAAAATGTACACCACACCAGTTTAGAAAAATAAGTCATCTTTATCTAAACCAAAAGAAGACCAAATGACAAAAATCCACAATACAGTAATACAAATATGACTTGCAGATGGTAGAAATAGTTCAGTTTAAAGCAAATTGCAGATGCAACACTTTTCACACAAAGTACCTTGGATGCGTCACACAAACAAACAAAATGTGCCGCAGGGAATGTGATGCGTCAGTTCCTTATACTCAGGGAAGGTGATGCATCGGTTCCTTGCTCCGGGGAAGGTGATGCGTCGGTTCTTTACTGCTGCTCAGGGGAGGTGATGCATCGGTTCCGTACCGGAGAGGAGGTGATGCGTCGGTTTCTTATTGCGTGGAGAGGTGATGCGTATGTTTCTTACTGAGTCCCCAACGATGCAACAGACTTGGCACCTCGATGCGATGCGACGATTCGGGACGATGCGTGGATTCTTGCAGCTGCAGAGCAGGGCTTGTGTCAGAATTGGTGCGGTGATCTTGGACTTCGGAGATCGTTGCACTCGATGTGGAGTGCGGAGATTTCTCGACCCACGGCAGGTGATGCAACGGTTTCTTCGGCAATGCGTAGGAAACAGGTGCGGATGTGTCTCGCTTCTTGAAGTTGTGTTACTTTCCAGCTCCCAGCATAAAACATTCTCTAGAGGTCCAAAACAACAGCAGGCGCCTCTTTGCAGGTCAGAACTCCCAGCAAGGCAGTTCAGGGGAGCTTGGACTTCAGAACAGGAGTCAAGCTCAGTTTCAAGCCCTTGGAGATGTTCTTTAAGCAGGGGACACAGTAAACAGCAAAGCCCTTATCTCCTTTCCTTGGCAGTAAGTGGCCACTGAAGGCCAAACCCCCAGACAGCAAATAGCACAGGGGCTGTATCCCTCCGTAGCTTCTCCGGCTTTTCTCCTTGGCAAAGGTTCCTCTTGATTCCCAGAAATGATCTAAAGTTCTGGGGTCTGGGCGCCAATATTAATATCACAAAATCCTTTGTTCTCTGTGCTCAGTCAAAAAACGTTCTGTCCTCTCTGGTGCAGCTTCCTGGCAGGAGGTGGAGACAGCATTGTCCTTGGCAGACCAGGCCCATTCATGTTAAAGGAAATCTCCTTCCTCTACTCTAAATGCAGCCCAAGTCTATTCATCCCTGCCCTGACTCATCAGGATCTCTGGAGCCACTGCTCTTCCCCAGCCCCTGTCATCCAAAAGCCAGACATGCAATACACAAACCTAGCAGAGGCACACTGGATGGCTAAACATGAAAATACCTACTTTCTAAAAGTGGTATTTTCAAACAGGGAATGTCAAAATCACCCTCACTAAAAGATGCATTTTAACATTCTGAGTTCAGGCATACTAAACTTTATTTACCTACCTTATTCCTATGGGTAGTTATGTTTATAAGATGTTATAAGCATACTTCCCATTCTGTGTTATGGGAACAGAAAGCCTTGCAATAGTGAAAAATGAATTGGGCAGTAATTCACTATCAGGACATGCCATACACATCAGAACATGCCCTACCTCTTTCATACACTGCAACCTGCCCACAGGGGTACCTTAGGCCGACCTTAGGGGTGACTGACATGTAAGAAAATAGAAGAGTAGGGCCTGGCAAGTGGGTGCACTTGCCAAGTCATCATGGCAGTACTAGACTGCACACAGGCTCTGTAATGGCAGGCCAGAGTTACATTTACAGGCTGCTTATGTGGGTGGCACAAACAGTGCTGCAGCCCACATGCAGCATTTGATTTACAGGCCCTGGGCACATACAGTGCACTGTACTAGGGACTGACTGGTAAACCAAATATGCCAATCATGGAAACACCAATCCATAACAATAATTTACAAAGGGAGCACTTGCACTTTGGCACTGAACAGCAGTGGCAAAGTGCCCAAAGCATATAGACCAGCAAAACAGAGTCATGCACACAGCAAAAACACAGGAGCCAAAAGGCAAAAAACTGCAGGGGAGATCCGCGCTAATGGTGCCAGGTCTAACACGTGTCCCCTCCAGCTGAAATGTGGGGAGAACTACCCACCCTCTTGGGAGTTTTATTCACTAAGGCAGAAAAATCTGGACAGACCATCAGTGTTGGCGTTTTCTGTACCCGGGCGGTGTTCCACCATGAAGTCCATATCCTATAGGGAAATGGACCACCTCAACAGCTTTGGATTCTCACCCCTCTTTTGCATCAACCATCCGAGGGGCCTGTGGTCAGTCTGAACCCAGAAGTGAGTCCAAAACAAGTAGGGCCTCTTTTTCTTCAGCACCCAGACCACAGCAAAAGCCTCACGCTCAAGCGCACTCCACCTCTGTTCCCGTGGAAGTAACCTCCCACTAATGAAGGCTACAAGTTGGTCTAGGCCCTCCTCATTTAACTGTGAAAGCACAGCCCCCACACCATGCTCTAAATCATTGGTTTGCACAATTAATTCCCTTGAGAAGTTGGGCACCTGAAGCACAGGTGCCGTTCACATGGCAGATTTCAGGGCATCAAAAGCCTTCTGGCAGGCGTCAGTCCGGTTCACCTTCCTGGGCTGCTTTCTGGAAGTCAGCTCTATCAAGGAGGCAACAATGGTGCCATACCCCTTGACAAATCTCCTGCAATACCTGTGGAGTCCTAAGAAGGCTCCACCTCTGTATGGGTCTTAAGGGGTTCCCAAGCCAGAATGGTAACAATCTTGGGCTGTAGGGGCGGTACCTGGCTGATCCCTACCTGGTGTCCCAAGTACACCACAGAACCCTGCCCGATCTGGCACTTACTCACCTTGATCATGAGGCCTTCCCACTGCAGAGCATTCAACACTTCCCCGAGGTGCTGCAGATGTTCCTCGCGAGTGGCCCTGAACACTGCTATGTCATCCAGGTAGGCGGCACTGAAATCCTCCAGTCCAGCCAACACCTGGTTGACCAACCTCTGAAAGGTGGCAGGGGCATTCTTCAACCCGAAGGGCATCACCTGGAATTGGAAGTGCCCCTCTGGTGTTGAGAATGCTGACCTCTCTTTTGCCTCCATCAGTGAAGGCAATTTGCCCATACCCAGACGTCATGTCAAACGTAGTGAGGTGCTGGGCAGCTCTCAACTGATCTATGAGCTCATCAGCTCTGGGGATGGGTCGCTCTTCTGTGCTGGTGACAGAATTGAGCCATCGGTAGTCCACACAAAACTGGAGTTCTGGCGTGACACCGGGTGAGGCAGCCTTTGGGACCAAGACCACTGGGCTGGCCCAAGGGCTGCTTGAGGGCTCAATCACCCCTTGCGCTAACATCTTGGAGACCTCCTCCTTGATGCAAGCCTTGACCCTGTTAGTCATCCTGTAAATGTTGTACTTTACAGGAGGACTGTCCCCAGTGTCCACATCATGGACACACCACTGAGTGACACCAGGGGTCAGAAAGAACAGAGCAGCAAACTGTCCCAATATTTAGTGGCAGTCGCTCTGCTGTTCAGGAGTCAGTGGTGGGGAGAGTGTTACACCGTCTACTGACCTATCATTTTCCTTCACAGACAGGAGGTCAGGAATAGGCTCAGTCTCCTCCTCCATTCCAGCATCTGTTGCTAAGAGCATATATACACTTCGGACCTCTCCAAGTTGAGCTTAAGGCAGTTTACATGCAGGACCCGCAAAGGATTCCTAGGAGACTGTAAGTCCACCAAGTAGGTGACTTTACACATGCGCTTCACCACCTCAAATGGTCAGGTCCACTTATCCTGGAGCGCAAAAGGCTCCACTGGGCCCATGACCCATACTTTCTGTCCAGGCTGAACCTCGATCAGAGTAGCATTCTGATCATACCAATGTTTCAACTCCTCCTGGCTGAATTACAGATTCACTTGAGTGAGTTGTCTGAAGCGCGTAGTCTGGTTCCTGAAGGCCATCATGTAGCGATATACATTCTGTGGAGGTTTACTGGGAGCTTTCTCCCAGCCTTCTTTAACCAGACTTAGAGGTCCTCTTACAGGATGCCCATACAGGAGCTCAAAAGGACTGAACCCTAAGGGCTTCTGCGGTACCTCTCTGTAAGCAAACAAAAGGCTTGGCAAGAGGACGTCCCACTTACGCCTCATGGATTCACCAAGACCCATAATCATGCTCTTCAGGGTCTGGTTGACTGTCCCAACCAGCCCATTGCCTTGGGGTGGTAAGGAGTGGTCAACTTGTAGGTAACACTGCACTCCTCCCTCAGGGACTTCATACACTTAGATATGAAGTTGGTACCCCAGTCGGACACCACTTCTCTGGGGAACCCCACAAGGGAGAAATCCCCATTAATGCACGACCTACTACGGGGCTGTCATAGTCTGGAGAGGGATGGCTTCGGGGTAGCGGGTGGCATGGTCCACCAAGACTAGGATAAACCTGTTGCCCAGGGCTGTCTCTGGATCCAGACGCCCCACAATGTCAATACCCACCCTCTCAAAGGGGGTGCTGACCACAGGGAAATGTTGGTGAGGAGCCTTACACTTTCTCCCACTCTTACCACTTGCCTGGAAAGTTTGGCAAGATGTACAGTGAGTATCAAAATACTTACGCTTTTGGGGCCAGTAAAAGTGGGTGACAAGCCTTTCAAAGGTCTTGTCAAAGGCACATCATGAACCAGCCCCTGTAGGAAGGGTCTGAAGCGCTGGGGTACCACCAGCACACGTGCTGACCCAGGCTCTGCAAACTTAGGCTGGCTATACAGGAGACCCTTTGCCTAGTAGATCCAATGTGATCCGGACTGATCACCTGCTGCCTGGTTCGCGGCCTGTTGCCGCAAACCAACAAGAGAAGAGCACTTATGCTGCTCCAGGCAGAATTCCTCCCTGGAGGGTGAATGAATGAATGAATGAAATAAATGTATATTGCGCAACTAAAACCCGAAGGCATCAAGGCGCCTACAAAACAGATCCAAATTAGAAAACAGAACACCACTCCTTCCTGCTGCCAATGTGTTAGCTCAGGCAGGTCCGCCAGTTCAGCCACTTGTTCCCCTGTAGGCTCCAGGGCATACCCCTCAAGGTTTGCCTCCTCCCGGACCATGGGAACTTTGGGGACTGGTTTTCCGTGCCCCCTGCCGCTTCTCTTTCTGGCAAGCACCTGGGCCATTCCTTCAGGCTCCAGGTCCTCTTGAATGTCCTTACCGGCTGCCATTGACCAAGTGGTCAAACAGGCACAATCAGGCAGACCCAACATCTCCAAATGAGACCTCCGCTCCACCTTCGCCCAACGTAAGCCCTCCTAATCATTGCCTAGCAGACAGTCAACAGGCATGGCTGGCTTCAAAGCTACATTCAAGATACCTGAGACTCACCCCACTCAAAGGGAACCTGTGCCACTTTTGCAGAGGAACTCTGAGTTGTCAGCACATTCTACTGGGTAGAATGTGATGGGGACCACCTGCACCTCAGACACTAGCTGACAATTGACAGCTGTCACACCGGCTCCATTCTCTCTCAGAGCCTCCACACTGTGGCGATTGATGGTCACCCACTGCCTGTACCTCTTAGTGTTATCAGGCAGATGAGCTCTTGGGACCATCTCACTGTCTCCTAAAGAGACCAGGGACATTTCTGCGGGACCCCACCCCTTTTGGGTACCCGACTTCTCCCCCAAGGCTACACTAGCCATTTCCCAGGGCAGTGGGCTAGTGGGTGCAGTGGTAACCTTTTTGGGACACCTAGGATCAACTTGGAAGTGGCCCACCTGACCACAACCATAACATGCCTTGGGACCCCTATGAACAGGCTTACCTGTCGGGACCCATGGGTTTTTTCAGTGGGAGGCTGGGAACCCTTACCTTGGTTCCCTTGAGGATTACTTTGGGGCTCCTTTTAGGAACTCCTTCTGTTTACCCTTGTCTCCCCCACTCTTCTGCTGGGGACCCTGCCCACTTTTGGTGGAGTCTCCCTCATGACCTTTTTGGACCCTGGTACTGACCCAGCAGTCCGCCTCCACAGCAAGCTTCCTGGGGTCAGCCAGCTTACTGTCAATCAAGTACTGGTGTAGCTCTGGAAAACAATTATCTGACAAGTGCTCCCATGCAACAAAATCATAGAGCCCCTGAAAATCATTAACCTTGCTACCCTTCACACAACCGTCCAGTGCTCTGCAAAAATAGGACACATAATCCACCCAAGTACTTGACTACAGCTTTTTGCAGTTTCTAATTTTCTGCCTGTACAGCTCTGGGGTCAACCCATACCTTGCTAGTGAGGCCTCTTTCATGGGGGCATAGGACATCTGATCCTCAGTGAGCAATGCCAGCAATGTCTCTCTTCCTTTACTGATAAAGCGACCCCCCCAACCCCGCTCCCCAATCTCCCTCAGGGACCCTGTGGGACCTCCTCACTACTTCCTAGGCCTTGAACCACTGACCAATGTGTCAAGCTTCATCAAATCAATAACATCCTTGGGGATATATACCTTTCCTCCTCAAGGCACTGATAGTGCGCTGCCACCATTGGGATTGATCTCTACACTTTTGGCTTTCGGATCCAACTCCCTCAACCCTCTTTCATGCTCTAAGAGCATCTTCTTCTCTTCCATGGCCAATTTCTTACTCTCTAACTCCAATTTCTCACTCTCCATGTCACACTCCTTCTCCAGTCTGAGCTTCGCAAGCTCAATCTCATGCACTCTGCTTCCCTCCCTGTCCTTCAACTCCTCTGGAGACAGACCCTTTGAAGACACACTTCTGCCCTCCCTGGAAGGCAAAGTCCCTACAGTCAGGTCCAATAGCCCGTCCTGCTGCCCATCTACATTCTCCCCTTCCACCATAGGCTCTTTGGTATGCTCACTGGTATTCCTTGATTCCAGCTCAGCCCTTAGTACCTTTTAGTAATCCCCTTTTCTAATGAGGCCTCTCGCAGAGATTTTAAATTTTCTGCAGACAGCTTTAAGTTGTGGCACAATGTAGGTATCAATCCTTTCCCTCTTCAAATTCAATATCCACAGATGCAAGTGATGCTGGTTTACTCATGGTGAAAATTAGCAGTTCTCAAGATGCAAAAAATACCCAAGTGAGGCATCATTTTTATCAGGAGACCAAGGGGAATGCTGGGTGGTGCTAAAATCATGCCGGCACTGTGATCCCACAATTTTACCACACAGAAATGTGAGGAAAGTGTGACTTTTTAGCTAAATTTGAGTTTTGCAGGGGATTCTGGGTAATAAAATGCTGGAGGACCCTCGCAAGCCACAGTGCCAGCCAAGTGTCACCCACAGACATCACCAGCCAAGCAACAGTCAATGCACATTGCCAGCCAAGCGACAGTCCATGCACACTGACAGACATGTGCCATCCATGCGGACCACTAGCCAAGCGGCAATCCATGCACACTGTCAGCCAAGCGCTAGTCCACACACACTGCCAGCAAAATGCAGGTTTACGCACAGCTAGCTAAACTCCAGTACAGACACCATCAGCTGAACTCCACTTCATATGCACTCAGAATATTACACTAGAGTCTTGTGATTTCCTGCCCACCATGGGGGCAAATGGACCTACAAACTTTGTTGATCTGCCCCTAAGAGGGGCAGAAACTGCCAACATGTGTGCAAAAGAAAAGGGGAGTGACCCTTACCTAAAGGTCTGCTTCCTGACATGCCCATAAACATTTCTCTGGTGCCTAGTGGGCTTTCTGCTCCCCAAGGGGTCAGAAAGAGTATGGCTATTTTTATTGGGGGACATTGGCATGCCCATTTTGGACAGTCCCCACCTCTAACATACAAAGAAAAATGTCCCCGGTGCCTAGTGGGCTTTCTACCCTTCCAGGGGTGCAAATCGGAGGCTGTTTCTTCCATATTGCCACCAGAGGAGCAAAAAGACTGTGCACATTTTGTTCTTGAGTGGAATGGGGGCATTGCCATGCCCATTCAGGCCAGCGCCCTTCCCCACTCTGGCTTAAAGAAATACTCACTGGTGCTTGGTGGTCTTTCTGCCCCTCCCCTCTGGGGTGTCAGATCAGGGGAAGAAAGACTGTGGCTATTTTTGAGGTGTGTGAAGGCATTGGAGTCCCCATTCTGGCAGCCCCCACCCCTGAACTACTAAAAAATAATCCCTGGCTGTTTCCCCCATATGACTCAGCGTGGCAGAAAGAATGTCCATTTGTTTTTAAATGGGCTGGAGGCATTGGGATGCCTATTCTGCGCAGCCCCACTCCTACTCTGGCTAACGAAAATACTCTGTGGTGCGTAGTGGTCTTTCTGGGCCCCCAGGTATAAAGATCGGGGGCTATTGCCCAGTGGGGTAGAAAGACTGTGGATATTTTTGCGGGGATGTGGGTATTGGCAAACCCATTCTGGGCAGCCTCTACCCCTAAATTTACATAAATATGTAATCCCTGGTTCCTAGTTGGTGGGGGCTATTGCTTCCATCTGCTCTTCAGAGAGACAGGGTGGTTTGGGGACATGACATTGCCCATTCAGGGCAGCCTCCACCCCTAAATTTACATTTGAAAGATCTCTGGTTCCTAGTGGACTTTCTGACCCCCCCCCCCCCTGAAGGGGCAGATCAGGGCTATTCCCCCCAACTGTCTCCCAGGGGGCAGAAAGACTGAATATGCCCCAAAGTGTTGGGGGAGCAAAGGCCCTTGCCCAAAGGGCTGCTAGGCTCTCCATGACATCCAGTGGTGGATCCCTGCTTGGGGATCGCCCTCCTGCGGTGATGCCCAAAGAGGGATCCACTAGGGAAGGGTATAATTTGGAAGGGGAGTCTCCCCTTTCCAGAAATACCTCTACTGTGTGTTTCGGTGCTTTTGGTTACTGAGATAGCCCCACAAGCACTGAAGTAGTGAAACAGAAAATTGCAGATCCTCTAATTTCAGCTTCACTTTCAATATAATGACGTCAGTGTGCCATGCATGCAACAAGATTATATTGAAAAATATGCCCCAGGAGGTTGGGGAAGCTCTGCCCCAGCTCCCAAAGCTGAAAAACTAAAAAGGAAATTCCTCTGCTGTTTACAGCAGAGAGATTTCTGGATGGTGTGCAGAGGATGTAAAAGTTATATCCTCCGCACACCTGCGCCACAGCCGAAGATGTAACCATCACGTCCTCAGCATAGAAATGGTAAAACACATACAACCTACCTTCATTAAAGTCTGAAGAGCCTCCTTCCATCCTCCCACACACTTTTAGGGCCACCTTGACATTAGACTACACTTTTTGTGAGGTAAGCCTCCACTCGAGTCCTTCAAAGCCTGCACAATAATAGCGCTCTCTTAAAGTGATCACCTCCCAAAACCTGACCATTTAAGTGCCGGCCAATTTAAGATACTGGGGCTCTCGATGAGGCAAGAAACCAACACGTTAATAAGGAGACTTAGATGGGGCAAGTTTCCCAAGCCCAGTTAAACAAGTGGAAACACTCCTTCTACCAATCACATCCCATCTTTGATCCCCTAACTCATACTCAGCATCACTTCAACTGGGGAACATTAACTGACACACTCTATCACAATATAAACAGGGAGGGGACCCATCAGCGAACTGTAGCTAAAAATCAGGGGAACATTAAAATTCTGTGGTACACATGAGGATTAAGAAAAAGTAAATCGGTGCTAAGGACAGCTTCCAAAAAGTACAAAAAAGACAAAACCAACACAGTTATGGCACAGCTCTTTAGTAGTGCAAAAAAAAAGGCCTACCAAGCTTTACTGTGGTCCACGATGAAAAGATATGCTGCATCAAAAGGGATACATATCCACTCCCTACTTGGTCGTAAGAGCCTGGCTAAATTCTGGCTCTACATCAACACCTTAAATAAAGGATCCAGTAATAGAGGGAAGAGTGCCCCACCAGACAAATGCATCAATTATGTGTGCAGGCTCTGCTCCAACACAGGAACACCCAATAATGTATATAAAGGTCTGCCTGCTGAGCCTCAAGACATTATCGGACAAATCAACAAAGCTGATGTCCGCAAAGTCATCAAGACCTTCAGAGAAAATGGGGTTCCTGAGCCCAATGTGCCACCTTTCTCCCTCTTCAAAGCCGATCTGGAATTCTGGACATAACTTCTTACACTTTCATATGAAGAATGTTTCTCCAATGTGCAGGTGCCACAGTCCTGGAGAGTCTGCATTTTATACCCATTCACAAAAAGGGCAAAAGTGGCAATCCCATGAACTACCGCCTAATTGCACAATTTGACATTGATGATAAAGGATACAAAACATTCTACTACATGAACTGAAGGAAACGTTGCACAAAGAGAATCTGATGCCTTTCTACCAAATAGCTCCCACGTACAATGAGGCCAACCTGGGTGCCAGTTCCCCACTATACCCTGCATAGAACTCCACCGGCAGCCTGTCCATGCCCCGGTTCTTTTTACGCACCATGTGTCTGATTGCCACTTGTACTTCCTGTTGAGTGATCTGTGCCCCCATCCCTTCTGCCTCCTCAGGTTCTAGTTGGGGCAAGTGTAATTCTTCTAAGTATCCCCGGATCTCTGCGCTGTCACAGACTGCAGTGCTGCGATATAACATATAATAATACTCCACGAAGACTTCATTGATCTTTTCTTGCACATGGTGTCGACAGCCCTCAGAGTTATCTATCCCTACTATTAAGGAACCTCTTCTAACTGGGTCTGCCAGCCACACCAGAAGGGATCCAGTTGTGTCCCTTTCCTTGAGTATGCAGATTATGTACTGTTTATAGTCAAAGCACCTAAGCCTCTCAGTCTGTTGCACTGCTTCTTCTGAGGCCATTTGCATTTCCTGTTGAAGCTCGGGCTGTCCCGGTCTCTTCTTCTCAAATTCCCTAAGTCTACTTTCAGCCTGCTCTACTTCTCGCAGAAGTGTACTTCTAACCCCTGTGCTTTCTGCAATACACTCCCCACTCATGACCACCTTAAAGGCATCCCACTCCATCATCAGAGTAGTGGCTGTCCATTCATTGTCCCTGAAGTACTGAGTGATCCTCCCTCTTATCACCCCCCTAAACACCTGGTCCTCCAGCGCCTCAGGGCTGAGCCTCCAAGTAGGGATTGCAGGTATAGGGTGCGTCCACCTTAGGCCTGAGAGAGTCAGGTTGTGGTCCGAGATCATCTGAAAGAGGTATTCAACTGTGCCTACCAAGTGCTGTATGCCTGCTGTGCAAAGGAAGGTGTCTAGACATGCATGTACTTCATTTATGGTTGAGAAGAAGGAGTAGTCACGGTCATTGGGGTAGGGAGTTCTCCAGGAATCCAGCAAACCCCAGTGACATTGCCAGTTGCTAAATGCTCGTGCCGCAAGGGCTGTCATAAGTCCCACAATGGTGGGTGGGATCTGTCCGCATATTTGTCAGCTACGCTGTTGAAGTCTTCCCCCAACAGCGTAGTGTTGTTCAGGTATGGGACCAAACAATGAGATAAAGTGGGCTGGTCAATGTTAAGGGCATATCTTCTTGCTATGTTCAGTTCTCTTCCTTCCAAGCATCCTCTGACTAGTACATAGCGGTTCTACGGGTCTATCCAGGAGTCTATCAGTTGGAAGAAGACCCCTGCTTGTATCCATATTAGGACCCACCTCGCGTAGGCTGAGTAAGTAGTGTAGCAAGCTTGGTCTCTCCATCATCCTGCAGTGCTACCCCTTCTTTTTTGGTGAGGAAGGTTTCTTGCAGGAGGGCAATTTGTACCCGCCTTATCAAGAACAAGAATACCTTACATTTCTTTGACATTGTGTGCATCCCCCTTATTTTCCAGGTCATGCATTTATATGCCTGTGCCCCTGTCATTGGTGCTGTGTGATTGGGTGTGTGTTTGTTCTCCCCTTCTACTCTCCCACACTTGCCAGCTGTGGGCTTCCCAAAATGAGAAGGTATGTGCTCTGTGCGGTGCGACTCAAAACTCCCCAACCATTGCAAAAGCAAACAAATTCCCCAGCTCCCGCTCCCCAGGACAAGTAGGTGGTCGCCTCTCATCCAAACCATGGTGTCCATTCTGCCAGCAAAGAGCTCACAGTTTAGTCAGAGAACAGCCCTGTGCTCCTCCAACCTTTTTGCGCCCACCCAGCTCAGTGATAACAGAAGGTCTTATTGTATTCACCCCTTCAATATGTCTCTATATCCCCTTGCAAGCTCTGCAGTCTCTTACTGTCTCTCAGGCCCCGCATTCCCTCGGGCTTTATTGGATCTTTCAGCTGATTTCATCGGCTGTTTGCTGTGTTATCTATACTTTGGGCATCAGAAGTACACGATCTGTGGTCAGAGTCCAACTCCATTGTTGTTCTGCTACTTTCCAGCAGCAGCTGGTCTGTCTCTTTTCAGCTTATCAGCACCACTACCTTCATCGTTTTTGCTGCTCTTTTTGCACTTCTTCTTGCGTGGGGGCTAACGTATCTTTCTTGGTCAGCTTACTACGGGTTCTGCCACTGCCTCTTGACTTCGTGTGGTGGAGCTTCGCCACAACAGCATTCCAGCCAGTCCCAAGCATCTTCTGGATCGTGGAAGAACTCAGTTCCTTCGGAGATAAACACACGGAGCCAGGCAGGGTAGAGCATGGTGTATTTGTAATCCAGTTGATGGAGTTTCTGCTTCATGCTCTAAAAACATCCTCGCTGCTTCTGTGCTTCGCTGGAGAAATCCGTGTAGATGCGCACCACCATGTTGTTGATTCTGAGGTCTCCCTTCTGCCGAGCCTGTGCCAGTATGTGGTCTCTGTCCCTGTAGTGCAGGAGCCTCGCTACTACCACTCTGGGGGGGCTTCGGGGAGCAGCGACCATGCCAGCACTAAGTGCGCTTTCTCTATGGCATAGAACGTCGACAGTACTTCTTGTGCCACTTTTGTTCATAGCCAATCTTCCAGGAAGTCTACCATGCTGGCCCCTTCCACCTCCTCAGAAAGTCCCACCACCCTAATATGATTTCTGCTGGACCTATTTTCGGCATCCTCTACACACATCTCTAATGTGCTCGCTCTTGTTTCTAGTGCCGCAAGCTGTTTTTCCATTTGCGTTACTGCATGGGTGGTCTCGGACTGGTGGTGTTCGCTTGCTGATACTCGTTCTGTTAAGCATCTATGATCATCTCAAAAGACTCCCAGGACCGTGCCTATTGTATCTATCTTGGCCTCCAGATGTTTACTAGAGGCAGTTATTGCCTGCAGGATGTCCTGCAATCTCGGGTCTTGAGGACGTTCATTCATGCTGAAGGGTTCTCAGTCTCTTCTTGTGTGCTTTCCATCACGGCAACCTCTTTTTCTCACCTCGTCTGTATTTTCCCCATGGGGCTGCTCTCCCATAGTAGAAGTCACCTTGTGCGCCCTTTGGAGGTCTTCCCATCCGTTCCTTTTGATCCTTTGGCATTAGTCCCCAGTCTCTCCGGTACCTAACAAGGTCCTTGTGCTACAGTCCAAGACTCCTTATCCAGCAAAGGTATCATAATGGGCATGGTTACGGCCTTTAACTGCTTTGCCCTCAGTGTTCGTGTTCTGATACCTCTGCAGTGAGTCAGTGGCAAATGTGGGTGATCGGGGGTCTACCGCTCAGGTCTATATGTACCCCTGCATGCTCTCAGAGCTTAGGCTCCTTTCAATTTCTCTGTGCACTCACCTCGTCCTCGGTTCACTGTGGCTCTGTGAATGGGCTGTTCTCCCTTTGTATTTGTATTATGGGCTCTATATCAGTCTCCCACCACCAGTTGCCCCCTAAGGAAAGTCTCTTCAATAGGCCTTGGTCTGCTGCCAGGTAAGGTCGTGCCTCTCTTTTGCTTCTGTCCAGCTAGGCCTCACTTCGGGCTCATGCATTGTGTGTCCGCCCGAGGGGCTCAGGTCAAGGCTCAGCCCAGCCCAATGCGGCACTCTCAGACTTCTTTTGGGGTAGGTCGATAGCACCATCTCCTGCAGGCCCTCTCCTCTTGCCTGCTCAGACAGGCCTTCTTTGCCGCTGTTGCGGTCATCAGCCTTTGCGCAGTGCAGCCGTCTCCTACCTTCTGACTGCATAGGTTGCTGCTCCAGCCCTATCTCACTATAAATTGCCCAACTCAAGCCGCAAACCGATCAGGCTCCACCTCGAGGTCCCGGTGTCTCTTCTGCTCCTCGGCTATATGCCACGTCCATCAGGATCTGCCACAATATATAATGCAGAGCTCTCCCTCTCCGCACATTCCCCAGGTCCCTATTGTCTTCTCCCGGTTTCCCGCCGCTTCTCACTGGGGCCTATGATTCATTCTTCTCCTCCCCGCCTCTCAGCGCCTGTGGGTGGCCATTACGTGACCGAGGTAGGCCTGCTTCTAAACCTGCTTTTTTCTCTTCACTACTGTGCCCCCTGAGGTGCACCCTCGAGGTAGTGCTGCTTTTCTGTCTGTGGGGTGTCTACCGCAGGTCGCCGCAGCGGCAATTCTGCATTCCCTCCGCTCTCCACACCGCAGATTCTCCCTGCTCAGTGGGCGGTTCTGCGCTGCAACATTTATCTGCTGCTGGGCGCCACCATCTCGTTTGATTTGCGAGAGCAGTGGATCGGTCCCCCCTCTGCGTCTCGCACTGTCCCAGCCTGCTGATTGATTGTCTAAAATTAGCCCTCCTTTTCCAGGCTGCATGGGGGTGACCCTCAGGGGCCGTGTTTGACCCAGGATGAACCAGGATGGAACCAGGATGGAACCAGATGGCGGCCGTCCAGTTGGAGCACCCAAGCAGTGGTGCTCACTCCATTGGCGTCAGGCCACGACCCCTAAGGTATCATTTGTGTTCAATGTGCCACAATCTTGGCTAAAAGTTTTTTTCTTGTTTCTTTTTTTGCAGAAAAATGTAATAGCATCAGTAAATTCATCTTCTACACCTTAATTAAATTACATAATTCATATAATTATCTCATACAATGCAAGCCTAAACATCATAAATTAATCCACTTCTCAAAATAATGCATATTAATAATTACTCTAAAGAGTTAATAAAATACTACGAAACTTCATTCTACAACATTGCCGATGACAACCGATCCTAAAATAATATTAATTAAAAGTCCCAATAAACCACATTAGCACGATACTACAAGTTCATCTTTTCGAATGCTAAAATACTATCCACAATGAGGCTTAATTGCTAACTATTTACTGTAGGCCCAATACCGGCTGCTTACTTTTAAAACACCTAATAGCCCCGATTCTCTTTGCAATAAGAAGCCTGTGCCGATACACTTTATCTATCTTATTACACCACTGATTGAAGGTGGGTATTTTGCTAGACTTCCAGTTCGCTAATACTAATGATTTGCCCACCAAGGATGCAATAAAACAGAGCGGCTTCAATTCAGTGGTCAAATTGTAGGCACCCACGGAAAGCCAAAAAGAACTCCGATTGGATCTAGTAATATCGCTCTAATTACCCAATTTCTTATTTCAGTAAAAACTGCTGTCCAAAACACATCTAAACTAGGGCAGAAAAATATAATAGGGTGCCAATCGCCAGACTGAGATCTACACCTGAATCTAACGGATTTGGAAGTAAGATACATTTTATTTATTTTGACAGGGGGGTAATAAAGCATCTATTTGCGGTAAAAGCTCATACGTTTAAAATTGGCAGCTCAAAAAGCTTTTTTACTAAAACAATTATAATAATCCCAATCTGGTCTTGTAATGCTACAACTTGCAATATTTCCTATGCTATTAATGTGCTTTGATATTACTTCGAATCTTGAGCATTGATGTAGCAATCTATACCACTTACCAATTCCTCCAAGACATGCAATAAAAAAAGCTTGCCCTATTTTCTGTCTCATAGCATTCAGTTCGACCACATTCGATGAACAGATATGTTTGATTTGAACATGGCTAAAATAAAGGGTAGAACCTAATGATTTATGCACGCGGGTAAGTTTTTGCCAGATGACAAAGTCATTATTAACCAAAAAGTTGCCTAATGTACGGAATCCAATCTTTACCCAACGTGATAGTATAGAGAGCCCCAAGCTTAAACCTTAGCCAGCACAGACCTCCAGTTTCATCAGAAGATGATAGTATGGGATCTGATATTCTCGCCAAATGTAGTTGGTGAGATCTACAACTATTTGAGGCGTCTTAAAACTTGTACGTTCTGGAAGCCTAGGTGTTAAAAAAAAAGAGGCAGGGTCGATTTTTGCTGTTTTAACATAATGTGTAGATAATAATTATCCCTTATGGCTGTATTTTTTTTAGCTAAAGTGAGCCAACCTATAAGAATATCCCTACACTATATTCTTAAAGAGGGGAGAAAGTATTAACAACTTGGCTCTAAGTCGTTTTGACTGCCAGATAAAAGAGTCAAATTCACCATATAGGATACCAAAACAGGCCTTAGTTAACTTAATTGGGACGTTGACAAAGCAAACAAAAATAAAGGTAATGCAGTCATTTTTATAAGTGATACACTGCCAATAATTGTGAAAGAAAGCTTGTTCCAACGATTTAACAGTGAACAAATTTTAATTTATAAAGGGGTATAATTTAACGCCTATAGATCATTATTATTAGAAATGGGGGTCTCTAGTTGGCAGACGTAGGTACCTTTGTTCAAATAGGGACCCTTGATTCTAGTTAGGGTAAGGGGGATACACTTCTAAAATAACCCCTGCTCACCCCCTTGGTAGCTTGACACAAGCAGACAGGCTTATCTCAGAGGCAGTGTGTAAAGCATTTGTGAACACATACAGTAATACAGTGAAAACACTACAAATGTACACCACACCAGTTTAGAAAAATAGGTAATCTGTATCTAAACCAAAACAAGACCAAATGACAAAAATCCACAATACAGTAATACAAATATGACTTGCAGATGGTAGAAATAGCTCAATTTAAAGCAAATTGCAGATGCAACACTTTTCACACAAAGTACCTTGGATGCGTCACACAAACAAACAAAATGTGCCGCAGGGAATGTGATGCATCAGTTCCTTACACTCAGGGAAGGTGATGCATCGGTTCCTTGCTCCGGGGAGGTGATGTGTCGGTTCCTTACTGCTGCTCTGGGGAGGTGATGCATCAGTTCCTTACCGGAGAGGAGGGGATGCGTCGGTTTCTTACTGCGTGGAGAGGTGAAGCGTATGTTTCTTACTGCGTCCCCAACAATGCAACAGACTTGGTACCTCGATGCGATGCGATGATTCGGGACGATGCGTGGATTCTTGCAGCTGCACAGCAGGGCTTGTGTCAGAATCGGTGCGGTGATCTTGGACTTCGGAGATTTCTTGAGCCGCGGAAGGTGATGCGACGGATTCTTCGTCAATGCGTAGGAAACAGGTGCGGATGTGTCTCGCTTCTTGAAGTTGTGTTACTTTCCAGCTCCCAGCATAAAACAGTCTCTAGGGGTCCAAAACAGCAGCAGGCACCTCGTTGCAGGTCAGAACTCCCAGCAAGGCAGTTCAGGGGAGCTGGGACTTCAGAACAGGAGGCAAGCTCAGTTTTTAGCCCTTGGAGATGTTCTTCAAGCAGGGGACACAGTAAACAGCAAAGCCTTTTTCTCCTTTCCTTGGCAGCAAGTGGCTACTGAAGGCCAAACCCCAGACAGCAAATAGCACAGGGGCTGTATCCCTCCGTAGCTTCTCCGGCTTTTCTCCTTGGCAAAGGTTCCTCTTGATTCCCAGAAATGATCTAAAGTTCTGGAGTCTGGGCCCACAATATATCACAAAATCCTTTGTTCTCTGTGCTCAGTCAAAAAACTTTCTGTCCTCTCTGGTGCAGCTTCCTGGCAGGAGGTGGAGACAGCATTGTACTTGGCAGACCAGGCCCATTCAGGTTAAAGGAAATCTCCTTCCTCTACTCTAAATGCAACCCATGTCTATTCATCCCTGCCCTGACTCATCAGGATCTCTGGAGCCACTGCTCTTCCCCAGCCCCTGTCATCCAAAAGCCAGACATGCAATACACAAACCTAGCAGAGGCACACTGGATGGCTAAACATGAAAATACCTACTTTCTAAAAGTGGTATTTTCAAACAGAGAATGTCAAAATCACCCTCACTAAAAGATGCATTTTAACATTCTGAGTTCAGGCATACTAAACTGTATTGTCCTACCTTATTCCTATGGGTAGTTATGTTTTTCAGATGTTATAAGCAAACTTCCCATTCTGTGTTATGGGAACAGGAAGCCTTGCAATAGTGAAAAATGAATTGGGCAGAAATGCACTATCAGGACATGCCATACACATCAGAACATGCCCTACCTCTTTCATACACTGCAACCTGCCCACAGGGGTACCTTAGGCCGACCTTAGGGGTGACTGACATGTAAGAAAATGGAAGAGTAGGGCCTGTCAAGTGGGTGCACTTGCCAAGTCGTCATGGCAGTACTAGACTGCACACAGGCTCTGTAATGGTAGGCCAGAGTTACATTTACAGGCTGCTTATGTGGGTGGCACAAAAAGTGCTGCAGCCCACATGCAGCATTTGATTTACATACAGTGCACTGTACTAGGGACTGACTGGTAAACCAAATAAGCCAATCATGGAAACACCAATCCATAACAATAATTTACAAAGGGAGCACTTGCACTTTGGCACTGAACAACAGTGGCAAAGTGCCCAAAGCATATAGACCAGCAAAACAGAGTCCAGCACACAGCAAAAACACAGAAGGCAAATGCAGGGGAGACCCGCGCCAATGGTGCCAGGTCTGACACGTGTCCCCTCCAGCTGAAATGTGGGGAGAAATACCCACCCTCCTGGGAGTTTTATTCACTAAGGCAGAAAAATCTGGACAGACCATCAGTGTTGGCGTTTTCTGTACCCGGGCGGTGATCCACCATGAAGTCCAAATCCAGTAGGGAAATGGACCACCTCAACAGCTTTGGATTCTCACCCCTCATTTGCATCAACCATCCGAGGGGCCTGTGGTCAGTCTAAACCCAGAAGTGAGTCTCAAACAAGTAGGGCCTCTGTTTCTTCAGCACCCAGACCACAGCAAAAACCTCACGCTCAAGCGCACTCCACCTCTGTTCCCGTGGAAGTAACCTCCCACTAATGAAGGCTACAGGTTGGTCTAGGCCCTCCTCATTTAACTGTGAAAGCACAGCCCCCACACCATGCTCTAAAGCATCTGTTTGCACAATGAATTCCCTTGAGAAGTTGGGCCCCTGAAGCACAGGTGCCGATCACATGGCAGATTTCAGGGCTTCAAAAGCCTTCTGGCAGGCGTCAGTCCGGTTCACCTTCCTGGGCTGCTTTCTGGAAGTCAGCTCTATCAAGGAGGCAACAATGGTGCCATACCCCTTGACAAATCTCCTGCAATACCCGGTGAGTCCTGAGAAGGCTCTCACCTCTGTATGGGTTTTAGGGGGTTCCCAAGCCAGAATGGTAACAATCTTGGGCTGTAGGGGCGGTACCTGGCTGCTCCCTACCTGGTGTCCCAAGTACACCACAGAACCCCTGCCCGATCTGGCACTTACTCACCTTGATCATGAGGCCTTCCCTCTGCAGAGCCTTCTAGACTTCCCTGAGGTGCTGCAGATGTTCCTCGCAAGTGGCACTGAACACTGCTATGTCATCCAGGTCGGTGGCACTGAAATCCTCCAGTCCATCCAACACCTAGTTGACCAACCTCTGAAAGGTGGCAGGGGCATTCTTCAACCCGAAGGGCATCACCTGGAATTGGAAGTGCCCTTCTGGCGTTGAGAATGCCGACCTCTCTTTTGCCTCCATCAGTGAAGGCAATTTGCCCATACCCAGACGTCATGTCAAGCGTAGTGAGGTGCTGGGCAGCTCTCAACTGATCTATGCGCTCATCAGCTCTGGGGATGGGTCGCTCTTCTGTGCTGGTGACAGAATTCAGCCATCGGTAGTCCACACAAAACCGGAGCTCTGGCGTGGTACTGGGGAGGCAGCCTTTGGGACCAAGACCACTGGGCTGGCCCAAGGGCTGCTTGAGGGCTCAATCACCCTTTGCGCTAACATCTTGGAGACCTCCTCCTTGATGCAAGCCTTGACCCTGTTAGTCATCCTGTAAATGTTGTGCTTTACAGGAGGACTGTCCCCAGTGTCCACATCATGGACACACCACTGAGTGACACCAGTGGTCAGGGAGAACAGAGCAGCAAACTGTCCCAATAGTTGGTAGCAGTCGCTATGTTGTTCAGGAGTCAGGGTGGGGGAGAGTGTTACACTGTCTACTGACCCATCATTTTCCTTAACAGACAGGAGGTCAGGAATAGGCTCAGTCTCCTCCTCCATTCCAGCATCTGTGCTAAGAGCATATACACTTCGCACCTCTCCAAGTTGGGCTTAAGGCAGTTTACATGCAGGACCCGCAAAGGATTCCTAGGAGACTGTAAGTCCACCAAGTAGGTGACTTTACTCTTGCGCTTCACCACCTCAAATGGTCAGGTCCACTTATCCTGGAGTGCAAAAGGCTCCACTGGGCCCATGACCCATACTTTCTGTCCAGGCTGAACCTCGATCAGAGTAGCATTCTGATCTTACCAACGTTTCAACTCCTCCTGGCTGACTTCTAGATTCACTTGAGTGAATTGTCTGAAGCGCGTAGTCTGGTTACTGAAGGCCATCATGTAGCGATATTCATTCTGTGGAGGTTTACTGGGAGATTTCTCCCAGCCTTCTTTAACCAGACTTAGAGGTCCTCTTACAGGATGCCCATACAGGAACTCAAAGGGACTGAACCCTAAGGGCTTCTGCGGTACCTCTCTGTAAGCAAACAAAAGGTTTGGCAAGAGGACGTCCCACTTACGCCTCATGGATTCACCAAGACCCATAATCATGCCCTTCAGGGTCTGGTTGAATCTCTCAACCAGCCCATTACCTTGGGGTGGTAAGGAGTGGTGAATTTGTAGGTAACACCGCACTCCTGCCTCAGGGACTTCATACACTTAGATATGAAGTCGGTATCCCAGTCGGACACCACTTCTCTGGGGAACCCCACAAGGGAGAAATCCCCATCAATGCACGACCTACTACGGGGCTGTCACAGTCTGGAGAGGGATGACTTTGGGGTAGCGGGTGGCATGGTCCACCAAGACTAGGATAAACCTGTTGCCCATGGCTGTCTCTGGATCCAGACGCCCCACAATGTCAATACCCACCCTCTCAAAGAGGGTGCTGACCACAGGGAAATGTTGGTGAGGAGTCTTACACTTTCTCCCACTCTTACCATTTGCCTGGAAAGTTTAGCAAGATGTACAGTGAGTATCAAAAAACTTACGCTTTTGGGGCCAGTAAAAGTGGGTGACAAGCCTTTCAAAGGTCTTGTCAAAGGCACATCATGAACCAGCCCCTGTAGGAAGGGTCTGAAGCGCTGGGGTACCACCAGCACACGTGCTGACCCAGGCTCAGCAAACCTAGGCTGGCTATACAGGAGACCCTTTGCCTAGTAGATCCAATGTGATCCAGTCTGATCACCTGCTGCCTGGTTTGCAGCCTGTTGCCGCAAACCAACAAGAGAAGAGCACTTATGCTGCTCCAGGCAGAATTCCTCCCTGGAGGGTCCTCCTTCCTGCTGCCAATGTGTTAGCTCAGGCTGGTCCGCCAGTTCAGCCACTTGTTCCCCTGTAGGCTCCAGGGCATACCCCTCAAGGTTTGCCTCCTCCCGGACCATGGGAACTTCGGGGACTGGTTTTCCATGCCCCCTGCCTCTTCTCTTTCTGGCAAGCACCTAGGCCGCTCCTTCAGGCTCCAGGTCCTCTTGAATGTCCTTACCGGCTGCCATTGACCAAGTGGTCAAACAGGCCCAATCAGGCAGACCCAACATCTCCAAATGAGACCTCCACTCCACCTTCGCCCAACGTGAGCCCTCCAAATCATTGCCTAGCAGACAGTCAACAGGCATGGCTGGCCTCAAAGCTACTTTCAAGGTACCTGAGACTCACCCCACTCAGCACATTCTACCGGGTAGAATGTGATGGGGACCACCTGCACCTCAGACACTGGCTGACAACTGACAGCTGTCACACCGGCTCCATTCTCTCTCAGAGCCTCCACACTGTGGCGATTGATGGTCACCCACTGCCTGTACTTCTTAGTGTTATCAGGCAGATGAGCTCTTGGGACCATCTCACTGTCTCCTAAAGAGACCAGGGACATTTCTGCGGGACCCCACCCCTTTTGGGTACCCGACTTCTCCCCCAAGGCTACACTAGCCATTTCCCGGTGCACTGTGCTAGTTGGTGCTGTGGTAACATTTTTGGGACACCTAGGATCAACTTGGAAGTGGCCCACCTGATCACAACCATAACATGCCTTGGGACCCCTATGAACAGGCTTACCTGTCGGGACCCATGGGTTTTTTCAGTGGGAGGCTGGGAACCCTAACCTTGGTTTCATTGAGGATTACTTTGGGGCTCCTTTTCGGAACTCTTTCTGTTTACCCTTGTCCCCCACACTCTTCTGCTGGGGACCCTGCCCACTTTTGGTGGAGTCTCCCTCATGACCTTTTTGGACCCTGGTACTGACCCAGCAGTCCGCCTCCACAGCAAGCTTCCTGGGAGTCAGTCATCTTACTGTCAATCAAGTACTGGTGTAGCTCTGGAAAACAATTATCTGACAAGTGCTCCCATGCAGCAAAATCATAGAGCCCCTGAAAATCATTCATCTTGCTACCCTTCACCCAACCATCCAGTGCTCTGCAAAAATAGGACACATAATCCACCCAAGTACTTGACTCCAGCTTTTTGCAGTTTCTAATTTTCTGCCTGTACAGCTCTGGGGTCAACCCATACCTTGATAGTAAGGGCTCTTTCATGGGGGCATAGGACATCTGATCCTCAGTGAGCAATGCCAGCAATGTCTCTCTTCCTTTACTGATAAAGCGACCCCCCAAACCCGCTCCCCAATCTCTCTCAGGGACCCTGTGGGACCTCATCACTACTTCATAGGCCTTGAACCACTGACCATTGTCCTCAAGCTTCATGAAATGAATAACATCCTTGGGGATATGTACCTTTCCTCGTCAAGGCACTGATGGTGCGCTGCCACCATTGGGATTGATCTCTACACTTTTGGCTTTCGGATCCAACTCCCTCAACTCTCTTTCATGCTCTAAGAGCATCTTCTTCTCTTCCATGGCCAATTTCTTACTCTCTAACTCCAATTTCTTACTCTCCATGTCACACTCCTTCTCCAGTCTGAGCTTCGCAAGCTCAATCTCATGCACTCTGCTTCCCTCCCTGTCCTTCAACTCCTCTGGAGACACACCCTTTGAAGACACACTTCTGCATTCCTTGATTCCAACCCAGCCCTTAGTGCCTTTTAGTAATCCCCCTTTCTAGTGAGGCGTCTCACAGAGATTTTAAATTTTCTGCAGACAGCTATAAGTTGTGGCACAATGTAGGTATCAATCCTATCCCTCTTCAAATTCAATATCCACAGATGCAAGTGATGCTGGTTTACTCATGGTGAAAGTTAGCAGTTCTCAAGATGCAAAAAATACCCAAGTGAGGCATCATTTTTATTAGGAGACCAAGGGGAATGCTGGGCGGTGGTAAATACATGCCAGCACTGAGACCCCACAACTTTTTAGCTAAATTTGAGGTTTGCAGGGGATTCTGGGTAATAAAACGCTGGCGCACCCTCACAAGCCACACTGCCAGCCCAGTGTCATCCACAGACATCACCAGCCAAGCAACAGTCAATGCACATTGCCAGCCAAGCGACAACCCATGTACACTGACAGACATGTGCCATCCACGCGGACCACTAGCCAAGCAGCAATCCAGGCACACTGTCAGCCAAGCGCTAGTCCACACACACTGCCAGCAAAATGCAGGTTTACGCACAGCTAGCTAAACTCCAGTACACACACCATCAGCTGAACTCCAGTTCATAGGCACTCAGAATATTACACTAGAGTCTTGTGATTTCCTGCCCACCATGGGGACAAATGGACCTAAAAACTTTGTTGATCTGCCCCTAAGAGGGGCAGAAACTGCCAACATGTGTGCAAAAGAAAAGGGGAGTGACCCTTACCTAAGGGTCTGCTTCCTGACATGACCATAAACATATCTCTGGTGCCTAGTGGGCTTTCTGCTCCCCAAGGGGTCAGAAAGAGTATGGCTATTTTTATTGGGGGGACATTGGCATGCCCATTTTGGACAGTCCCCACCCCTAACATACAAAGAAAAATGTCCCCGGTGCCTAGTGGGCTTTCTACCCTTCCAGGGGTGCAAATCGGGGCTCTTTCCTGCATATTGCCACCAGAGGAGCAAAAAGACTGTGCACATTTTGTTCTTGAGTGGAATGGGGGCATTGCCATGCCCATTCAGGCCAGCGCCCTTCCCTTCCCCTAAATTTACATAAATATGTAATCCCTGGTTCCTAGTTGGCGGGGCTATTGCTTCCATCTGCTCTTCAGAGAGGCAGGGTGGGTTGGGGACATAACATTGCCCATTCAGGGCAGCCTCCACCCCTAAATTTACATTTGAAAGATCTCTGGTTCCTAGTGGGCTTTCTGACCCCCCTGAAGGGGCAGATCAGGGCTATTCCCCCCAACTGTCTCCCGGGGGCAGAAAGACTGAATATGCCCCAAAATGTTGGGGGAGCAAAGGCCCTTGCCCAAAAGGCCGCTAGGCCCTCCCTGACATCTAGTGGTGGATCCCTGCTTGGGGATCGCCTTCCTGCGGCGATGCCCAAAGAGGGATTCACTAGGGAAGGGTATAATTTGGAAGGGGAGAGTCTCCCCTTTCCAGAAATACCTCTACTGTGTGTTTCAGTGCTTCGGGTTACTGAGATAGCCCCACAGGCTCTGAAGTAGTGAAACAGAAAATTGCAGATCCTCTAATTTCAGCTTCACTTTCAATGTAATGACGTCAGTGCGCCATGCACGCAACAAGATTATATTGAAAAATATGCCTCAGGAGGTTGGGGAAGCTCTTCCCCAGCTCCCAAAGCTGAACAACTAAAAAGGAAATTCCTCTGCTGTTTACAGCAGAGGGATTTCTGGATGGTGTGCAGAGGATGTAAAAGTTATATCCTCTGCACACCAGCGCCACAGCTGAAGATGTAACCATCACGTCCTCAGCATAGAAATGGTAAAACACATACAACCTAACTTCATTAAATTCTGAAGAGCCTCCTTCCATCCTCCCACACACTTTTAGGGCCATCTTGACATTAGACTACACTTTTTGTGAGGTAAGCCTCCACTCGAGTCCTTCAAAGCCTGCACAATTATAGCGCTCTCTTAAAGTGATCACCTCCCAAAACCTGACCATTTAAGTGCCAGACACTTTAAGATACTGGGGCTCTCGATGAGGCAAGAAACCAACACGTTAATAAGGAGACTTAGATGGGGCAAGTTTCCCAAGTCCAGTTAAACAAGTGGAAACACTCCTTCTACCAATCACATCCCCTCTTTGATCCCCTAACTCATGCACAGCATCACTTCAACTGGGGAACATTAACTGACACACTCTATCACAATATAAACAGGAAGGGGACCCATCAGCGAACTGTAGCTAAAAATCAGGGGAACATTAAAATTCTGTGGTACACATGAGGATTAAGAAAAAGTAAATCAGTGCTAAGGACAGCTGCCAAAAAGTACAAAAAAGACAAAACCAATACAGTTATGGCACAGCTCTTTAGTAGTGCCAAAAAAAGGCCTACCAAGCTTTACTGTGGTCCACGATGAAAAGATATGCTGCATCAAAAGGGATACATATCCACTCCCTACTTGGTCGTAAGAGCCTGGCCAAATTCTGGCTCTTCATCAACACCTTAAATAAAGGATCCAGTAATAGAGGGAAGAGTGTCCCACCAGACAAATGCATCAATTATGTGTGCAGGCTCTGCTCCAACACAGGGACACCCAATAATGTATATAAAGATCTGTCTGCTGAGCCTCAAGACAGTATCGGACAATTCAACAAAGCTGATGACCTCAAAGTCATCAAAACCTTCAGAGAAAATGGGGTTCCTGAGCCCAATGTGCTGCTTGCTCCCTCTTCAAAGCCGATCTGGAATTCTGGACATAACTTCTTACACTTTCATATGAAGAATGTTTCTCCAATGTGCAGGTGCCACAGTCCTGGAGAGTCTGCATTTTATACCCATTCACAAAAAGGGCAAAAGTGGCAATCCCATGAACTACCGCCTAATTGCACAATTTGACATTGATGATAAAGGATACAAAACATTCTACTACATGAACTGGAGGAATGGGTGCACAAAGAGAATCTGATACCTTTCTACCAAACAGGATTCCAGCAAAGTTCATCTGCCATGGACAATATAGTAGCCTTGTCCTATCTGGATCACTGCTTGTTCCAACACTCCTTACATCCATTGTTTACATGCTTTGTCAACAATTCTGCAGCTTTGGATGGGCTGGATCATAACAGGCTCTGGGCCAAACTTGCAAAATGAGGTATTCCAAATCCTCTACTTATTGTTGTTTCTGTGCACTTAGATACATGGGTCCGTATAAGTTCGGAACCAGAACCACAGACACATGTCAAATCCCAGCAAGCCGAGTCCTTAAACAAGGCTGTGTCGTGGCCCCAATGCTGTTCAATATGTATTTTGCTGATTTGGGCAGCGCACTTACAGAGGCAAAAACAATTCCCAAAGGATGGGACCCTACAGTCAGCCCATTATCCAATACACAGATAGCCTTAATATCTTGGATCACACCAAAAACGGCATGCAGCATGTGTTGAATTAATTAAACAACTATAAACTAGATAATTAGCTGGTGGCAAAGTTCAAAAAGTTAACTGTGATGGTCTTTAGGAACTAAAAGAACAAATTATCATATAGCTGGAAGCTTGGCAATCTTAAACTTTCATATACCTCAAAATACAACTATTTGAGTGTCAGGTTCTTGCAGAATGGTAAATCAAACATGCATTGCTGGGAAAGCTACAGCCTTCACATTCACACTATGCAAGCTACACAGACCATCAGCGGAAGCTATTATAAAAACCACCAAAACAAAACTGTTACTGACAATCTCATATGAGCACCTACTTTATCCCAGAAAATGTTCCTCAGCCTTGGACAAACTTCGGTGTATGGCGTACAGAAGAAACTTTAATCTTCCTAAGCGTACATGACGACCCCTCTTACGGCTTGAGTTTGGTCTGATAGGGCAGGACTGTAAGGCAACCGTTCTCAAATACTTTAATTCAATTCATCAAGCTGAATCATGTGCCTTAAAAACCCTTTTGAAGGAGATTTGTTTTTCTTAATAAGATAACCTCTGGTACCTGCATTTATTTGCTTCAGTCAAAGATTTGAATGTGAACCTGGAAGCAATGCTCAAAATGTCAGCTTCACCATCTGGATTAAAAGCCACTCTAAAATAAACAAATGATGGTTCTATTGCGAAAAGCGGATTTCACAAGTCGTCTACGCTTCTTCAATTGCAAAATCATATGACGATATATAAATGGAACCAAACCTGAAAGTTGCCCTAAGCAAGGAGTGCAGATAACAAATTTTAATAGCTTACATCATGGCACTCCCAATAAAAGAGCCAAGAGCTAACTGCAAAATGGCACCTAGAATACCTAAATGCAGGATGTGTGACTATAGGAGAGAATTGATGCTGCTGCCCAGAATTTTTAACAGCATGTCGCAATTTACTGAAATCAATGCTTTCAAAGTATGGGTCATAACGTGTAAAGTAGATCTTGATTTTTGTCTGAGAATAACTAACTCCATGGCACATAGCAAACAAAGACATTAAGTGATAAAACTGAAACTCCCCAGAACTGATCTGCAAAGCAGCACATTAAATTGCATATTTCATTTTAAGAATTTAATTTGGTTTTATTGCGGCTTCATTGTACCAATTATAAATATTTGAATCAATAAAAATATGTATTCATTCCATTGGGTTGCAGAGGAAATCCCCACCTTTGTGCCACATTTTGCTTTAAGCCTTCTAGCGTGCATGCTCCAATGTTCTGTCCTGGCTCCAAATTCTGACAGCAGAACTGTTGTCAGTGCCTGGGTCTAGTTTATGCAGATAAAGTAAGTGTTCCACAAAATACATGCCGAGTCCACCAATGAGCTTGCCACTGGCAAACAGGTTAGTTCCACACTTTAAGTCAGAGAAAGAAGGAGAGACAGTGGAAAGGAATACATTGAGGCTAGTCTCCTTGGTCTGACAGCAGTACCATTAGGAAGAAACAAGGTTGAGTGTAATTTAGATTAGGGGTGGGCAAAGAATTCCACTCCGCCTGCGGAGTTCGCAGAGTTTTGCCCACTTTGCGCTCCATGCGGAGTTCCGTAAAACTTCAGGAAGCAATGCGAAGTGGAGTTTTTTCTCTTATGTGGCTTGCCAACTGTAAGTTGGCGAGCGATCGCAAGAAAAAAATTGCGTTGGACCTCCTCTTGGTAGGATTCCTTAATGCGGGCAGTCACGGCAGGTGGTGACTGCTCGCATTAAGCAAACTGTCGCTTGCGCTTAAGAAGCTGCTGCTCGAGTAGAAGGTCTACTCGATTGCCAGAAAGCAGCAGCGCCCTCCGGCTTGATGCAAAGTGTAGTTTGTGCTGATTTTACAGTGCGAGACAAACGCCTGGTGCTTAAAAGCAGTGCGAGCAGTGTGACTTAAGATACTCTGCTACTGGCAGAACTCTGTGGAGCGTGACAGAGTTTTTCTGTCACTTCGCAGAGTTCAGCAGGGTAACACTCCACCCAGGCCTAATTTCGAAATCACAGAGAGAACAATCAGTCACTCTCTTCTGGTCCATGCAACTTCGTCTCACTCTATGCTATTGCTACATCAATAAGTGAGAGTTCCTTTCTGTCTGTGGTTCTGGATTTGATAGAAAAACAATGGAGTCTGAAGAAGCTTTGGTTCTACGTCGGAGTACTCTTCAATGTATGTGGTACACAGTCATGGTCTTGTCCTTGTGGACCTCAGGTGTGGTTAGTGTTAAAGAAAGGAACACTTAGTGTAAAATAATCTGCTAGCCTGTGAGACTTAATCCATGTCTTCTGCTCTTGGGTGTGACTGAAGCTCTTGGGTGTGAGTCTCTGGCCTTGACCTCTCTGCTTACCTGTTAGTTATCAGGTAGGAGATGCACCTCTTTTAGCTCAAATTCCTCAAACTACAGGTCAACTGATCACAGCACCTACTAGTATTGTTGTAGCGCTTTATCATGTCCGCCAGACTAGAGGGGCTAGGGCACATCACTTCAAGAGTTCCAGCACTCTTTTCACAGCATTCTCAATTCTGCTTTCTTTGATTCTTAATGGAAGACCAAGATCCAAGTAAGATTAGCTATGTATTCAGTTTGGAAGTAAGCTTGCAAGAATTTTCCAATTTCACACCCGAAGACGGCATTTGAGAACAATGCCCCGAATGCAGACTTTCGCAGTGTTACAGTGGCACAGTATGTGGTACACCTTTCAAAACTCCCTATGCTCTGTGGAGGCACTACCTTTCACTACTTAACCACACAGAGCATTTCACCATTCATTCACTCCATCACTTGTCCACCTTCACCGTCTCCATCTCTTCCCTCTCCCTCACTGTTATTTCTACTTTACTCGTTTCTCATTGTTTTTCTTTCTGCACCTTTACTTTGTTTCATTATCTCTCTCACTCTATCTCTCACTCTATGGACCTCCTTCTCTATTCCAACTCACCATCTACTCCTCATCTCTTAATGGCTCTCCCTCTATAGATCTCCCTACCTCACATTTCTATTACTGCCACTCAATCTACCTTACCCTCTTTTTCTACCTCTACCTCAACTTTACCTTTCTTTCTTTATCTCACCTCTCTCTGCTTCACTTTTTACTCTACAAGCCATCTGTTTCTACCATTCATCTCCCTCCTCTTTCTACATTTTGTATCTACCTTACTACTCTCTTTTTAAGTGACTTAGTTTGCTATTACTTCTAATATTACCTCTTTTCCTACCCTTCTCATTCTCTACCTTGTATCTCTCTATACTTCTCCAAATACCCCATCTCTATTTGCCTCAAACTCACTTTCCTTTTGACTGCTCTATTTCAACCTCACCTGTCTTGTGTTCCACCCTTCTTAACATGTGCCTATTTCTCTCTACCATACACTCTCCATAAGCTAGTTCATGGCCCTTTAAGGCCCATCAAGTCAATCATAAGCACCCATTGTGTATGGCTGTCTAGAGGGAATGCCCAAAACCCAACTGTCACCCCCCACCAGATGTGGGCATTGAATGGTTTAATTAGGAAAATGCCAACTTTCTATAAGTGCCGTTTTCAGAGTCCAGCAGAGTAGAAGCCCAGCAGAGTGTGAGTCCTTGTAACAGCATAGCAATCCTGAAATGGTGGTGTCTGAGGTCCAGGATTAATACTTTGGTGCCGGTTTATGGTAGGTAGATGCTTCTATACAGTGTCTTTGAAGTTCAGGGAAACCCCTTCCTCGCCTCCCCTGGCTCCAAGCTGGCTAGAGTGATAATACAGGGTTGTAACTCCTTGTGTCTTTCTTTCTGGTTACCTCACCTTCCTCTCTTCATCTTACATCTCTTCCTACATCACAGGAAATCTCTACCTCACTATTATCTCTATGTTCCTTCTCCTTCTCCTTAACCTCTCTCACTATGCCATTCTCATTACTTCTCTGTACTTCTCCTGTCTCATGTCCATCACATTTTTACTAGACTCGGGCAGAATTAGAATGCCACTCTCGGAATTTATGAAATTTGGTAACTCTGCATTATGCTTGTAAGGCAGAATTACTGGTAATTTGTTCAATTGGTGCATGGCAGAATTATTCTGCCATTCGAGCAGCGTGATGTTCACAGGAATAACTCAAGGCTCTTTCATTGTGTGCTTCTGCAAGCAAGATTTGTCGGCACCTGATGGAATTTCTGGTCGCCACGCATCCTTCTGGTGACATTTTATAATGCTGGTGGTCACAAGTGGTCAGGCTTCTTTTCAAAAAGATGTTCTACTCAATAAATGGCTAGATCAAATCAAAAATAACTTTTCGATTGCATATTCTACTCGAACAAACAGTTCAGATTTTTTTTTTTATCCCAAAGAGCACTTTATTTTATTATACTTTATTCTCTTAGCAGAAAGGAAGTGTCACAGAGACTCCAACTTCTTCTTCCGAAGGCTGCTGGTCACTTTTCATTTGGACTTCGAGTCGAAAGGATCACTCTCTTTGTCTGCAATTACTGCTCCATATATCATTGGATTTTAAGGACTTTCATTTAAGTTGTAACATTACAACAAGTAAGTTAAAAAACCTTTGGATAAGGGTGTTGTTTGATAGGGGGCATCAACCAGTATATATTTGTAAATTTTATTAAATGTTTAAATTTGAATATGATTGTGGTGGCGGCCTGGAGTTGCAGTAGGGGCCTTTTTTTGCATTCAACTTTTTAAGTTTTAGAAGGAAAAAATGTTGCCAGTTAAGTACCTTTTCTTCATGTTTGTGAAATTAGCACTATTCATTTATTTTACCATGTGGCCTAATCTGCCCACGGGCCATCCAGCAGTACTAGGCATTGGGTATAATATAATAACAGTTTCTGTGGTATATGTTGTTTAAAAACAAAACATCTATGATTTAGGGATGGCAGTGGAATGAATGCAAAATATGTTTCTGCGAAAAGTGTATTTTGGTAGGGTAGTATTTTGGTGCCTTGGGAAAGTGTGTGTTGTTTTTATAGCTGACTTAATTTTCGTTATGGCATTGCTGTATTTATGGTAGTGTTTCCTTCTTTGTTTACAATGCCTCCTTTTTCCTCTGCCCAAGTGGCCATTTTTTTGTCTGTCAAGTGTGTGTGTGTCTGCCATATGTCGCCATTTTGTCTTTGTACTCCATGCCATGTGGCCGGCAGCCATTTTTTGCAGTCAGTGTCCATAGACCTACATGTGTTTTTTGTTGTCTATACCTCTTTGCTTTCTGTTGTTTGAACTTGTGACCACCGGCCTTTTTATGTAGTAGTAAGTGTGCTTTTGCCACAGGCCTGCATGTGTTCTTTGTAGTCCATGCCCTCTTGCTTGCTGCTTGAACATGTGGCCAGAGGGCAGTTTGTGTAACCAGTGTGCTTTTGACGTAGGCCTGAATGTATTCTTTGTTGTCCATGCCTTCTTGCTTGTTATTGTTTGAAGATGTGGCCAGCGGTCATTTTGTGTAGCCAGCCAGTGTGCTTTTGTCATAGGCCTGCATGTGTTCTTTGTTGTCTGTGCCTTCTTGCTTGTTTTTGTGTAAACATGTGGCTGGCAGCCGTTTTGTGTAGCAAGCCAGTGTGCCTTTGCCATAGGCTAACCTGTGTCTCTGTTGTCCATGCCTTCTTGTTTGTTGTTGTTTTAACATGTGGCCAGTGGCCGTTTTGTGTACCCAGCCAGTGTTTAAATCATTTTTCCTGTGTTCAAAGCCATTTCCTAGGGAGAGTGATAGAAGACCGCTATGCCGTTTTGTGTTTTGTAAATTTTTTCACTTTTTCCCTGATATCGGTTTAATTTACTTGGGGTAGTTTGTAATATGTGCATACAGTCCAGAGTCAGACTGGCCGTAGTGTGCACCGGGCATTTACCCGGTGGGCCGCTATAGTGGGGGACAGTTTTGGGCACGTGGGAGGCCATTTTTATTATGGGGGTCTGGCAATATCGGCTCACAGTAACAAAACCGGCCCTAACAAACAGCTCGGCAGCACTCCCCTCCTTCCCCCTCAGGGGGGCCAGCCAAGCAGTTTGCCTGGGCCGGTTTCGGTTCCCAGTCCAGCCCTGACACAGTCTTTATATTGTATGTCTTTTTTCCCTTTTCTCCTGCACACCAGGATTATTCCAATTTTCTCTGAAACCCCTGCCTGCCACAGGTCTCTTAGGCCATAGGCGCACAGCAGCACTAATTCTTTTGAGGATTATTCAATTTTACCCTGCATTACCTGTCTGCAACAAGTGTCTCCTAGGTCTTAGAGGAACTTAGAGTAATCATTTTAATCTGTATGTTGTTATTGAAATATTATGTTATGCTTTGGATTCAATAAACTATTGCTAATTATTTGGGATAACCTCACTAAATTATAAGGTCTATATACATTATTCAAACTGCAAAGATGACATGTTTCCCTGAATGTTTTTCTTGTTTGCTTGGTTTCATGTGCATAAGAAACATCACCCACAGAACTGCCAGAAAAAAGGCCGGGTCAAAGTTAGACCACTTCACCTGAGTCCTCCTCTGATTCTGCAGCAAAGTGCCAACTGACAGAGCTAGAAAATGGCCACAAAGAAAGGTGTTCCTGCCAACAAATTGGCCAGTGGGGAGGATAAGAAGAATCTTATTGCCACCACTGGCATGCCACCCTGCACATTTTTCAGGAAATGTGATATACCTGCTGCACCATCCTCCGGGCATCAAGCTGGGAGGAGAATTCAACATCAATGGCACTACAGTGCTTAATTTGTAAAAGAATTAAGTGCCAGGGCCATTCTCAAAAGGCCGCTGCAGCCTACACCTTGCATTGCCCCGGACCATTCTTCCAATGACCGCACAACCATAACACCTAACCATCGCACTCCTTCAAGTGTGACAATTCAGACGAATTCAGGCCGCACAAAGCTATAATAATGGTATGAGAGGCTGGTATTATTCAATGCCATTTGACTTAATAAACACAGGTGTTGTGCACATCTCAGACAGTGCCACCATGTGGTGGACAGTCACTAGAGCTGGTACTGATAATTAAGTGCTGGTGCAGAGCACCAGAAACCACCAGCTCAAATTAAGCACTGGGCACTACCCTAGACTAAACACAAGCCCATGTCTCTCAGCAAGGCAGCCACTGCAGTCATGGAGATGAGCAGTGAGTCTGAATTGGATTTGTCTCAGCACAAAGTACCCAATTGTCTCTGGGAACTCAGAAAAGTAGATAAGAGCAGCAACCAGAAACAATCCTTACAAAATAGGAGCCGAATAGGGGGTTGAGCTTCCTGCTGAGCAAGAATGAACTCTTGAACCACTGGCCCTACGATCTCCAATCCCCCCTTCTGATGGTCTGGACATGAATTGAAACACGGCTGAGTCTGAGACCTGCCACTAGAGACAAGGGAAAATGAAAGTTGATGAAAGCCTTAGAATTATGGAAAGTGACAGTGATGAGAATGATCCAGTGATTTTCAGTATGGACGGTGGCTCAGAAGAAATTGAGATAACCCCTCCTATTCCACCAACTCAGAGAAATGTTGCACTGCTTCCACCACCACCGCTGGCCCCCCACTGCATCCACCACTACCTCAGTCAAAGTATATATTGCGGAGAGCGTAAATGACACACCAATGTACCTCCAGTTCTTCAGGCATTGGCAGTGGTACACACTAAAAATATTTTCCGCAGTTTGGAACTTCTTTACGATTAACAAGCAGGAGGATAACATTTCAATATGCTCCAATTTAAACACAGGTGTTTGTGGAGGTTAGCCAGGTTCACACTATGGTAATGGAGGCCAAACTTCCCTCATGACAAAACATCATGCAAACCTGTCAGAGGAGTATCTTAAAAAGGTAGCTAATGATGGTGGTGGTGATAAGAGAGGGCAAACAGCTCTGATTATGGTGACAGAAGGAGGTGATGAGATAGAAGAGGACAGCTTTACAGAAAGCAGCCCTGTCCCCTGCAGTTTGCCAGCATCACCCACACCAGCAACCTCCAAATGGCATAAGACTCAGATGCAAACCCCCACACACAGGGATTCCCCCAAGACAATCATTGAGTCTACCATCACCTCGTTCTCTCCGGAAGGTGCCTGTCTCAGTGGCATCACAAAATAAAACAATCAAGCTACTATTACCGGTATGTTTAGGCAGGAAGGCCCTATGAATGCATCCACCCAATGGCACATTTTGTCCAATGGGAAGCTGTCTAAAATGTTGGTGCTGGTCCTCCTCCCTTTTTCTTTTGGGGTACCAGTGGGATACAACAGCAATCTGCCTGAAATGGAAGGTTCCCAATCGGACCTATTCTGCCAGAGTTGTAGTTCCAGCACTCCTTCATGATGTGCTGCAATTGGCTGGCCAGGCTATGCAGCAGAGTACTGTTCACACTATCCACCAGATGACAAACATGTGGACCAGTTGTCAAGCAACTGATTACATGTGTATCACTGAACACTGGATCAAATACATACTGGCCACCTTCAGAAGAATCTGCACTCATTTAAGTCATTCCTTTAAAGCCCAGATGCAGTTGAGGATCATTAAGCATGCTAATAGAGTACAGGATTAAGCCCTCATACAGGAGGTGCCTACATGATGCAGTGTCTGTTTGAGGAGGACAGACCAACCAATGACTATGCCTTTCAAAAGGGAGAGGATGCAACTCAGAAATGCATGACCATGGAGATCGGCAAATGGGGGCTAGTCAAATGGCTGAAACAAATGCTACTTCCTTTTGAAGTTTTCACATGGGAATTCAGCAAGGAGGACACTGCAATGATCCAAGCAATACATTGTTGCATTTGATACAGGACTAGTTAAAAAAGTGTCGCAAAGTGCTAGACCTGGCATCCTTGGCATGGTCTCCGCTGACCTTTTGCCTCTTGAGCTCCTGTTTTGTTGACTTCATTTTTGCTGGCTTTAGGATTCTGGGCCTTTACCACTGCTAACCAGTGCTAAAATGCATATGATCCGTCCTCAAAATGTGGTGACATTGGCTTATCCACAATTGGCCAATTGAATTTATTTAAGTCCCTAGTAAAGTGCACTACATGTGCCCAGTGCCTGTAAATTGAGTACTACTAGTTGGCGTGCAGCACTGATTGTGGCCCAGGCCTGCCACATTGCAGAGGCTTTGTGCAGTTTTAAACTGCCATTTAGACCTGGAAAGTTAAACTACGATCAAGGCCCAAACTTTCCTTATTATTACATATAAGTCACCCTTAAGGTAGGCCCTAGGTAGCCCCATGGGCAGGGTGCAGTGTATTTAAAAAGTAGGACATGTACTTTTAAGTTTTACACGTCCTGATAGTGAAATACTCTTAAATTTGTTTTTCACTACTGCAAGACCAAGGTCTTCCATAGGTTAACATTGGGATTGCCATAAACGCCTTTTAAGTGTACATTCCAATTGGGAGAAGAAGGAAATTTGGAGTTTGGCGTCTCAAGACTCAAAATCTCAAATCACAACTTATGGTGAAGTTGGATTTTAAATTGCAAGTCTGAAAATGCCTCTTTTAGAAAGCTGGCATTTTCTTCCTTTAACCATACTATACCTCTGCCTGTCTCTGAATACACATCTGGGTTGGGTGGCAGCTGGGCTTTGTGTATTCCCACTAGACAGTCACTCAAAGAAAGAAGGGGTGTGACATTTGCTTCTTGATGGCCCAACACCAGGCTGATGGGCCTTCCTGTGGTAGATTGGGAGGGAGGAGCTGATACTTGCACTTAAATAGGGCTGTGCTTGCCCCCACACAACAAACTGCATAAACCCTGTAGTGTATATGGAGCCAGGGCGGCAGGAAAGGCTGGGATCTTGTGATCGCTAAAGGCCTCTTTGAAGTCTACCTCACTTCAAAAGGCACAAAGATGATGAACGGAATGCACAGCAAATCAAACATTAACCCCCAGTCAATAGATCTAGGTTAAATCCATTGTTCTTATGCTCACAATGCCATCCCAGTTTAGACCCAGACCTAACCCTGTTCCTCATGGGAACAGTCCAGCCCGAACTGCCAAGCCAGGTCCACCCTGGACGGAAACAAGCATCCTGGGACCAGTTTCAGGGCATCACCCCTCATCAGCCAGGCTAACTTGAATCTAGTGACACAGTAAGGCCAGGACCCATGTCTGGGCATACCCAGCACACTTAGGGTGAGAAAGCAAAAGACACAGATGATGGACGGAATGCAGAGCAAATCAACATTCACCCCCAGTCAAGAGATTTGGGATGAATCCATTGTTCTTTTGCTCACCATGCCACCCCAATTTAGACCCAGCCATATGCAAATCATTCTTGACCCTGTTCCTCATGGAAACAGACCAGCTGAACTGCTAAGCCAGGTCCTCCCCGACCAGAAACAAGCATCCTGGGACCGGTTTTGTGACATCACCCCTCATCAGCAAGGCTAACTTGAATCCAGTGGCACAGTGAGCCTGTGACCCATGTCTGTGCATACCTGTCGCACTTAGGGCGAGAAAGCAAAAGAAACACATGATGGATGGACTGAAGAGCAAATCAAACATTCACCCCCAGTCAAGAGATATGTGTTAGATCCATCCTCGTTCTTTTGCTCACCATGCCACCCCAGTTTTGACCCAGCCATATGCAAACATTCGTGACCCTGTTCCTTATGGGAAAAGTCCAGCCCGATCTACCAAACAAGGTCCTCCCTGGACCGGAAACAAGCATCCTGGGACCGGTTTCAGGGCATCACCCCTCATCTGCCAAGCTAGCATGAATCCAGTAACACAGTGAGCCCGGTAACCACGTCTAGGCATACCCGGTGCACTTAGGGCGAGAAAGCAAAAGACACACTGATGATGTACATAATGCAGAGCAAATCAAACATTCACCCCCAGTCAAGAGATTCAAATGCACACCTGGGTATAACTACTGGACCCCTGACACCACCAAATCAGAACTTTGCTGGAAACAAGTACATTCTGCCTGGAAGAGGAACTGACACTGTCCTACCTGCATTGCTGTGTTGGCCTGCTGCCTGCTGATTGCAGTGCTGTAGGAGTGACTGACACTTTGCTACCTGCTCTGCTGTGTTGGCTTGATGCCTGATAAGGGACTGAACCTGCTCTCTACATCCTTGAACCCAAGTTTCTTCAAGGGCTTGTTGGTTTGCCCCCTTTTCTTTGAAGGCTAAGGGTCACAAAATACTTTTTGCAACTCTCTAGTGCTGCTGGACCCTGCCATCTGTGAGCTCTACTCTAACCTGAGGTGTCCCCCCCAGTCCTGGGCCTCAGAAGTGGATTCTGCAGCTGTTTTCTGAAAACATTGATACAGTAACCCCTTTGCATCAATCTGAACTGATGCAGTGCCCTCCAATGCAGTGCTGATTTGACAATGTTGTGGGTTTTGACTGCAAAGTTCGACAATGAAGCAGCGCTGATCCAAAGATGCAGATGTGAGGCTCGACTAGTATGTATCGACTTGACTGCATGAATCAGAACCGATGGAGGGAGACCTCTATGCAGAGTCTTGCTCCGTACAAGGTACTTTTTCAGCATGCCCCTGTGATAGTCAGTTTCATTGCTGCCAGTACAAGTGAACAGGGAAGCCATTTTACAAGAATGTGCTGAACACTGATAGAAGCGAGTTCCCCAGCTACATGATGGCTTCACTGAAAAATGTGATGTTGTTTGGTATCAAATATCTCGGATTAATAACCTGTGCAGATGGCAATGTCGTATTGAGTGGTATATGCACACAGGGGGAACCTTAGATTTGCCCCTAAAAAAGGTACCACCATTGGTATACTGACTGACTTGTTCTAACCAGCCTGCCTCCATAGATGAATTTCTGACCACCCAGGGTGAACTCCTTTGCCCTCTGGGGCCAATAAAACAAGGCTACTCAAGAAGGGGTACCTTGCACTCCCACCCACAGGATGACCTGCGATTAGCATTCCAAGCGCGGAAAGAATCAAAGAGGCCCACCGCCTTTAGTATGCAAATCTGGCTCCTCTCACAGGACAGGAAAACAAACCCCTTCATCCAGAGTCCTTGGCAACTGAACAGGTGGAAAAATTAGTTAGGCAAGAGGAGAGCGTCCACCCTCAGGTGAGCACCACCCCGGAACTGGGCTACCTGAAGAGGATGTGACTTTTCAGAAGTGATCATCTTAGTGATGGCAAATGTATGATCTCTGGGACATGGTTATGCTCACATCCCCCCAGGAAGTGGTCATATAGGGGCTGTAGTGACCCTAAGCGTAAGTAGTCAATTGGCTACTACCATATACTCTCCTAATACCCGTAAATTCAGTATTCAGATGCAGGAACTCCAGTGGAACCCTGGACCTGTTTGCATGCATCTTGCAGGTACCAAAGACTGAGCTGTGAGGCTCCAAGACCACAAAAACATGACACCGGAAAGCACCACTGCACCCAAGCCACCTAGCCTGAGCTGTCATGGTCCTGAGATCCTGATGACCTACGAAGAAGAAGGATGCTGAAGAGCAGTGACAGCAGAAGACAGAGGAAGAGCATCTGACTTGACGCTAGCCCTGCCGGCCTGTCTTCCGCTCCCTGTCAAAACGGCACCAAAGACTTTTCATCCTTCAGCTGTTAAGCCTCAAAAGCCTAGGAGGACTGTGAGGACTCTGGACTGCAAAAACCGACACAGGAAAACACAACTGCACCAGTGCTTCCTAGCCCAAGCTGAAAGGGCCAATGGTGCCAGAGTGGCCCCCCAGACATCTGGCCCTCTGGAGACACAGCCCACCTTGGACTTGCCTAGGTTGGACTTTCCGTTGCCATCTACAGCCTCTGTTTGTAGGCCTAGTCTACCGCAAGTGCTCCAGGAGATGGAAATCCAATGCCAATGCCAATGCCAATAAACACCTCTGCACCCGTCGCCCCTTACCCCTGAAGAAGGCATCCCTGAGCATCCCAAGAGTTGAGCCCCCCCTGTTGGTTCAGCCTAACTGGTCACCCAGTCCAAGTCTGCAGCCTCCTTTCCAACAGACCTATCTCCATAGACTTAAATGGGGCACTTGACGCTGTAAAGCACCTCTGCACCATCCGCCCCAGTGCTGCCCAAAGTGAACTGTTGGTGCTGCATTGGACCCTGCCTCATACTCACCTTAAGTCCAGAAAATTGGTTCTATAAGTCACTGTTGAGTGCATGAATGCAATACATCTTTTTCCTCCAGATGTTAACATTACCCCGAAGTGCGTCAATTCTGATTTAAAGTGTCAGAGTCACCTGACACTGAAAAACACACCTCTGGACCCAGATGCACCAGTGCCTCCTGAGGTGACCTGTTGGTGTTGCCTTGGACCTTTTCCCATCCTCATCTGATGACCCAGGAATGGACCCTGTAAGTCATGTGTTAAGTGAACGTATGAAGCGTATGTTTTCTTCCTAAGTTAACATTGCTGCAAAGTGCTTCTATTATGATTTAAAGTATCAAAAACATGTTTTCTTCAGACCTGCTATTTAAAAAATTACTTACCTGATTTTGATGATCTTGGTGCTAACACATCTTATCAGGGTAGAGCCTGAGATAAATGTATCTCTCTACTCAGAACTCTTCTCATCCTGACAGGTATGCATAGTAGACTGTGGGGAGAAATTGCCCTGTTTCTGAAACAAGTTAGCATGTGGAGAGAGACTGACCTCGCTCCTGTGATGTGACTCTTGGATAATGCTTGTGCAAATTAGGGTGTGAAAAGTGTCTTACTTTGCAGTCACACCTCTCCCCACTATAACAGAAGTACAAGTAAACTATGGAGTTGAAAATACTTTTATGCTCTCAAAAGTATGCCTTGCATAACATTTATAAAGACTATGATATGAGAACACACTGCCCTCTCAGGTGAGACATCTCCCCAGAACAAAATGTGCAAAGTAGGGTGTGGATAGAAACTGTCCTTTTTTGGGGGAAGTTTTATATAGAGCGAACTAGACCCGAAGGTATCGGGTATCAGAGCGCTTTACAGGAGCATCAGTTGCTTCCACAAGGACATATTCATTTTTGTTAGGCACGAGGAGATTAAGTGATTTGCCCAGAATCACAGAATGAGGAGCATTGTTGTCAAAACTTGAACCCAGTTCTCCAGATTTGAGATCAACTGCCCTAGCCATTAGGCTACGTGCTCTCTGCACATACTGATGAATGTCCATAAAAGAATAGAAGAGTAGAAAATGGAGTGTCCTTTCTGCTCAGAACTATGCCCATATTTCATTGTGTAGGCATACTTACCTCTGTTTCTAATGCCTTTCAATGGAAACACCCATACATATTAGGTGGTTCACAGCAACTGATAGCATTGTATATTAGAGTATAAATATGCACCTAAATCTTTGTGAAAATCCCTCTCTTGCATTACAGTTCCCTATATTACAGCATGCAACACATCACTGTTGCATGCCAACTAACTATACCCGTGTTCTGCTTGGGTTTTTGGATCAGATAGAACCCACTCATCAGGGCCTCACTAACCCAGCCAGAACGTTACCCCCTCCCTAGAACCTATTTACAATCCTACAACCACATATATCTATCACCTAAGGACAGGGGATTCCTACTATGTATACCAAGATCTCACAATCGGCGGCCTCGCGATCCCCTACGAATCCAGACCTCTCTGCCCAGACAACAGTATCACAAGTGGCGGCCTCGCGGTCCCATACGAACCCAGACCTCTCTGCCCAGACGACAGTATCAGCACAATCGGCGGCCTCGCGATCCCCTACGAATCCAGACCTCTCTGCCCATACGACAGTATCACAAGTGGCGGCCTCGCGGTCCCATACGAACCCAGACCTCTCTGCCCAGACGACAGTATCAGCACAATCGGCGGCCTCGCGATCCCCTACGAATCCAGACCTCTCTGCCCATACGACAGTATCACAAGTGGCGGCCTCGCGGTCCCATACGAACCCAGACCTCTCTGCCCAGACGACAGTATCAGCACAATCGGCGGCCTCGCGATCCCCTACGAATCCAGACCTCTCTGCCCATACGACAGTATCACAAGTGGCGGCCTCGCGGTCCCATACGAACCCAGACCTCTCTGCCCAGACGACAGTATCAGCACAATCGGCGGCCTCGCGATCCCCTACGAATCCAGACCTCTCTGCCCATACGACAGTATCACAAGTGGCGGCCTCGCGGTCCCATACGAACCCAGACCTCTCTGCCCAGACGACAGTATCAGCACAATCGGACCCCTACGAATCCAGACCTCTCTGCCCATACGACAGTATCACAAGTGGCGGCCTCGCGATCCCCTACGAATCCAGACCTCTCTGCCCATACGACAGTATCACAAGTGGCGGCCTCGCGGTCCCATACGAACCCAGACCTCTCTGCCCAGACGACAGTATCAGCACAATCGGCGGCCTCGCGATCCCCTACGAATCCAGACCTCTCTGCCCATACGACAGTATCACAAGTGGCGGCCTCGCGGTCCCATACGAACCCAGACCTCTCTACCCAGATGGCAGTCTCATACGACAGTTCATCCTATGGTCACCATAACATACAAAAAGGGCTCACTATTCATCAGATCACACAAGGATTGCCAGTTTGAGTACAGCCTGTTCTCAGGTTCGAGGGGCTCCTCTTTCCCTTATTCAGTTACCACTTACCTGATCAGGGTTAACATCTGTTCATGTAGCCGCAGCTGACTAGAAGAATAGGCTACCCTCTTATACAAGAACACGCAGCACATGTTGGTTCACTACAAACTGGATACTTTATTACTCATTACATACACAATCACATAACATTACGATATAACACATAACCTGCAAAGAAAAGTGAAAGATTAAGTTGTACACTCTAATAAGAAAGGGTCGACATCACCTTAGTAGTATGTAGCCTGCACTCAGTGGTCATCTAGGTTCCCTTCTCGTCTGTATCTCGGCTCGCCTGGAATCACCCTTCTTCGAGTCACTGGGACCTCTTCCTTATCGGCTACTCTCTCCTCTCTGGCTATTCTGCTAGGAAAGCATCTGTCTCTCGGTTCTTCTCCGCCTTCAAGATGGCGTCTGTCTTCCCTGGAATAAGTAGTAGCTTTACTGCTAACGGCCAGATGCCGCCTACGGACTGAACATGTAACTGCCTCAGACTTTCACTAATATAGAGGTGCATTTCCTCATGGAAAATTCCGGCCCGTAACCTGCCGCCCACCAAATTCTTGTACCTCCCCGTACCAAGGACACGTTCCCAGCCGGCCGGCCTGATGTAGTGTCTTCGGCATGAAGAAAAATACAATCCTTCGATAAGGGCCGGCCTGAACCGGTTCTCTCCAAGCGAATAACACCTCATAACTAAAACATAACTCTTGGCCTAGAAGCTTCCCAAGCTGCCGAAGCAGAAAGAAAGATGGAGTCTCTCCCGTTTAAGGCCTACCAGGCCTAAATTCAGCACAGCTCCATGAAATACCCTCACTACAGGACAGGTTATCCCTAATACTAACGAATCTATCCCCTAGGCTATGTGTGCAAGCCCTGATCTATGGGGAAGAGCACAGAATCATGTCAAAGTGCCTAGTAAATAGGCTCCATTCACTACTCTAACCCTTAGGCTTGAATGGTAAGAGACTGAAGTCACATTCAATCACTTGTTAACACAAGAAGGCCAGGAAAATCGAGCAGAACATTTCACCCTTGACTTCAGTCTATTATACATTCATTAAATGGAACTAACATCTGTGGAAGAATAATATGAAACAAAACTAACTGATCTATGTCTAGTACCAGGTGTGCAGAATTGAAGTAGTGAAGGAATACACTGAATAAAGCAACAGATGGAAATCAAAATGGCGATAGTAATCAGAATACCTCCTAATATTTGGTGTAACAAATGCAAATCAGGTAACCAATTAAAGAGCCAGTCAAACCAGCCCTGATCAATGTGTTTTCTAACTTCTTCTGTCAAGTCATGTAGCTTGTTAATGTGAGCTCGAATGGATTGTGTATGATCAGACAAGTTAAAACAACAAAGACCCTCAAAATCAGAACAATCGTGTCCATGTTTAAGCAAAAGATAATCAATGGCCGCTCGATTTTGCAAGATAGCCCTTCGTTCACCCTGGGCGTCTAATAGCATGTCCGACAGGACTGTGGAAGTATTATTAATGGATTTCACCATCCAGCAGGCCATTTTCTAAATAGATTTGGCATTATAAACTGCCAAAGCAGGAACACCAATAATTGAAATAGCCAGGCTAAGGTATTCGGACTTAGAATATAAATGTAAAGATGAGTCACAATCCTCCTGTAATCTCACTGTATCTCGAATCACACGAGAGTTGGCATTCGGATGCGAGGAAAACATTAACAAACTCAATCTAGTAATGGCACAAGGGCCTCCAGAAATATTTGCGGGGACATATGGCCAGGAAGTATTACCACATGAGAAAAGCCATCCGGCAGGTAGTAACATCGTGCGATAATGACTGGGGGCAACTACCATACTCTTGCAAGTCATGTTATTCTGAACAGAAGTACATATTTTCGGCGTCCTTTGAAGGCACAAAGTTCGTTCATGAGCGGTGAATGAGGTGGCCCCTTTCAATTTTAAACGCATACATTCCGAAATTGCACCAGGATTACACGTAAGGAAAAAAACACAAATCACCTTGTGTGATATTATAGGTAACTATTTGGGACTGGATGGGGGGTATCGGGTCTGACAGTTCAGTACACAAGGGGCAATACTGGTGGGTAGCGAAATCGCCCAGAAGAACATTGGGGCGAGCGGTTGATATATTGAAAATATGAGTCAAAGCTTCCAACGAGGCAGGAACAGCAACCAAACAAGTTGACAAAATGTCATTCACTGATCTCATCGGTGTCAGGCAGAAATGAGGGGCGCTAGTCACCCGTCTCGCTAGTGAAATCCAAAAGTTCGATGACGAATCCCACGCAGCGAAGGAACGCGACACTCGGGTTCTCAACTCATCCCGGGTTGATGGGATCCCTCCTCTCTCGTCGCACCAGCCCAAAAACAGTCCGATGCCGACACATCCCGCAGCAACAGTCCAAAGAATGATCTGAAAGAGAATCAAATACAGGCATTATTCTTTCTCGTAAGTAACATTTGTCAGCCGGGACTGCTTCCCAGCTGTCTTTCCCTGGTCTCATAACTAAAATGGTATTATCTTGACCGGTTGCAATGACCTCTGCTTGTTCAGGGGGATTCTTAGGCGACTGCACCCAAACTCTAGCCCCAGGATTGTCTGTAGAGCCAAAACCTTTCTGGCCTCGTACAGTTAGCAACGTTGGGGCAGTGCCTTTTACCATCTCACCACTGAAGACAGGCATTATTAGCAATTGAGCCACTCGGTCAGTTTTATGTATCAGTTAGTCAACCTCACTGCCATTCAGCAGGAGCACCTTAATCTCTCCCTGAATGAATAAGTAAGTCAACCTCACTGCCATTCAGCAGGAGCACCTTAATCTCTCCCTGATAATCACTATCAATGATTCCTCCAAGCACCTGAATGCCTTTTACAGCCAGCCCCGATCTAGGGGCAATTAATCCGAAATTTCCAGGTGGTATCTGAACACCAACACCTGTCTCAATGATGACTCGATCTTTACTTTTTATAATGGTGTCATCCATGGCATGCAAGTCTAAACCTGCCGACCCTGGGGTCGCTCTGCATGGAGCCAAAGCTCCGGGAGTAATCTCCCAGTACATCACAGTCTCTCTGATCTCATTGGGTTTAGCAACAACATTCGGAGGAAACAGACGCATAAGTGGGGATTCAGCATTTAGAAAAGGACGGTTATTCAAAATCAATAGCGCTTGGGGCAAAAAATCTCGCCAATTCTTATACTTGTCATCTGTCAATTTGCGCAGTTGGTCTTTTAACAGGCCATTCAACCTCTCCACAAGACCCGAGGCCTGTGGATAATAGGGTATATGAAACACCCATTCAATATTGTTTTCCACACAGAATTCCTGTACCAATCTTCCACGAAAATGGGATGCATTGTCAGATTGAATTTGGAATGGCACACCATAATACATCATAATCAATTCCAATGTTTTAATAGTATTCAGTTGGGTAGCTTGCTTACAGGGAAGGGCCACCAGCAGGCCACTGTATGTATCAACAATGGTGCAAACATATTGACAATTCCTACTCATAGGGAGTGGACCAATGTAATCAATCTGCCAAATTTGAGCGGGCACTTTCCCGCGATGTAAATGACCTTTAACAATTTGGGGCACTTTGCGCTGCCTGATATGCTGACAAATGGGACAATGTAGAATAACATTTTTAATTAAATCTAGGGGAATATAAATTCCTCGATCAGCAGCCCACCTGCTAGTGGCTTTCTCTCCAAAGTGTCCTGCTTTCTGGTGTGCCCATTTCGCCAATCCCGCAATATCAGAATCTTGCGTGTCCACCACTGCCTCAGCAATTTTAGATTTCTCATCTGCAATATTATGAAAGAATTTGTCAAGGGAGTCTATCGGGGTATGAGCATCCACATGGAAGATTGTAACAGTACTCTGTGGGAGCATTTCCCAAATCTCCTGCCATAATTCTTTTCCCCACAATTCCTTGGAATGGATTTTCCAACTATGGGAATGCCAAGTCGGTAACCAAACTGCCAGTCCATTGGCAGTAGACCAAGAATCGGTAAAAATATGACATATGCCAGGTAACTCTTGTTTCAGAACTTGATAAACAGCATAGAGTTCAGCAAATTGACTGCTCTTACCCTCACCAGTTGTACTCAGCAATTTTTGTGTGATCGGATTATAGGACACTGCCTTCCAATGCCGTTTCGTCCCTATGAACCTTGCTGAACCATCCGTAAACCAGACATGGTTTCTGTCCTCTGCGGACAAATCATCAAAAGTTTTACCCCACTTAACAGGAGATTCCTGTACTAAAGGTACGAAACATTCACTCTCAGTTTCAGTTGATGGCGCCCGTGCCACCTGCTCATGCAAAGATGCAACTCCTTTTTGTCCCACACGTGCCCTATCTTGTATATACCATTTCCATTTAATCACACTCGCCTCTTGAGCGTGTCCAATTCGGTGAGTTTTCGGCGAACTCATAACCCACTGCATGATAGGAATTTCAGGTCGCAAAACTATATCATGTCCCAAAGTCAACTGCTCGGTATCCACCAGAGCCCAATAACATGCAAGTAGCTGTTTCTCTAAAGGTGTATAACGCTCACCAGCATCAGGTAACTTTTTGGTCCAGAAACCTAACGGTACTCTACTCTTGCCTTGTTTCTGCCACAAACTCCAATTCGCATAAAGGCCTTGTACAGACACATTCAAATCCACATCACCATCACATACAGGCCATAAATCCAGAGCATGCTGAATTGCTTCTTTTGCCAGACTGAACGCATCTTGCTGTGGTTTATCCCATTCAAATGCATTCTTTTTACGAGTGACACGGTACAAAGGGGCCAATATTTGACTCAAATGAGGAATATGCTGGCGCCAAAATCCAAACAAACCAATGAAGCTTTGGGCTTCTTTCCTATTTCTCGGAACTGCGAAATCAAGAATTTTCTGTTTAACCTGAGGGATCACTTCTCGGTGCCCTTCATGCCAATTAATACCCAAAAATTTTACAGCTTGGGACGGACCTTGTAATTTATCCGGGTTGATTTCCCAACCTTTCTCACGCAGGCACTCAATGACTCTATCCAATTGGGTCTGAACTTCCTCTCGTGATTCGCCTTGGATCAAAATATCATCAATATAGTGACATATCTGAATTTGTGGATGAACCGGTACCTCAGCCAGATGCTCTGCCACCAGCCGGTGACATATCGTAGGACTATGCACATAGCCCTGAGGAAGACTTCTAAACGTCATCTGACGCCCGTTCCACGTAAAACTGAATTGTTCCTGACACTCAGGGGCAATCGGAATCGAAAAGAAAGCATTAGCAATATCAATGGACGCATACCATGTACCTGGATGTTTTTGGATTCTTTCAATTAGGGTAATAACATCCGGTACTGCAACAGTCAAAGAGGGTGTGTGTCTATTCAATTCTCGATAATCAACAGTCATGCGCCAAGAATTATCACTCTTACGTACAGGCCAAACAGGATTATTCCAAGCAGAAGTAACTGGGGTGATAACACCTGCATCCACCAACTCCTGAATAGTGGTACTAATCTCTTCATGACCACCCGGAATACGATACTGCTTCTGACGAACCACTTTTGTCGCCTGGGGAACTTTTATGGGGGGCATTCTTAAACGACCAACCCGTACAGGCCTGGACGATATATAATGTTTAGTTCCAAATTGGTAACATCCATCATCTAAGTGCAAAGTCATTCCTTTCAAAATATCAATTCCAATTATGAATTCTAAGAGTGGCACCACTAATACAGAGTATTCTTTTCTAGGAATTCTACCTATTCTCATTTCAAGTAAGGTTTGAACTGCGGGAGTTTCCTTTCCGCCTAATCCGGTAATTGTAAAAGGCTGACCTTTAAACTTCTTTGATTTTCCATGAATAAGAGTGGCCTCCGCTCCTGTATCTACCAATGCTCGGGCCCTTTGGACATTACGATGTCTCTAATAAATATCAATATCTACATAGGGTCTATTATCTCTGTGAGCCCATCTGTGTACTGGAGCTTGACCTATTTCCTAGTCATCTTTACTGTGTTCTGTGTACCAGGATAAATCAGGATAAAGACTCTCACGTTTCCTAGGTATCGATACCTCCTGTTCATATCCATCTCCATTACGAAATGGATTACTGTTCCCTGCATTGTACTGCGGGTTTCGATCGGCCAATATGTGTCGATCCTCTCTCCTTCTCAACTCAGGGGATTGATCCCTATCATCTCTACGTCTGCTGTTAACATAATCATCTCTCCCCCTCTCTCTTTCCCCCTCTCTCTCCCTGTCTCTCTCACGACGGGGGGACAAGTCACGCACATAACGTCGATCATCACGACGATCAGAGCGCCCACGGCGGTCGTCATCACCGCTACCGTCAGAAAAACCACGATCACACTCAGTCGTCCGAACACGCCGGGCACCCTCCTTTCGATCCAAGCCCCGTTTGCGAAACATTTCCCACAAACGAGAAGTGGTCTCACCATCAATGTCCTCCTTCCGCACACCATCAGCCATAAGACCAAAAAACATATCACGTCTAGTAAGTTTATTGTCACCAGGAGTACGAGTGTCAGGCCGGGATTGCCGTTCAGGTTTAAACCACTCACCCAACTCACCGAGTTGGCGTACCGATTCCAGCACCACAGATAACATGTTACCAGTCTGATTAATCAATAAAGTCATCATAACCTGCTTATAAGCAACAGGAGAAGAACGAATAATACGATTCCGCACAGAAGATGTCAAGAAACCATCAAGCAACCTGTCAGCAGTATTCAAAAAAATTGCCGTTTTCATCACCTCCTCTTTGAGACGTTGCGTAGCATTGCGCAAAGTATACCACGGTTTGTCATTCACAGGCCAATCAGATTCAGTAGGATATTTTTGATTACAACCCTCAGTCGCCAATTGAAGCAAAGAAATTTGACCACCAACATTAAAGTTACGAAAATGATCCTGTACAGTAGAATCCGAACTCAAGGAACACAACTTCAAACAATCGCCAGCATCCAACATAATGCCAGCAGCGCCCAGTTCATAAAGGCGCACCATCCATGTGAGTAAGGACTCACCAGCCCGCTGCCGAAATCTTTGTAAAATATCACTAATTTCTTGTTGAGTAAAATCCTCCAAAGAGTCTAAAGCAATACCATTCGGAGCACCGGGAGCCTGCTGCAACTTCCGCCGAAAAACCGGATGCACCGAGACCGCGGGACGAGCAGCACAAGGAGCTCGACCAGTACACGTAGAGGAACAATCAGTGTAAGAAGCATCGACCCCACTCGAAGGACGAACGCAATCATGGAGTGCACCATCAGAGGCGCAAGAAGCAGACTTACAATCACGGCCGGAGCGAGAGGACTCGCGCTTGGCAGACTCCTCACCCGAGGAAGGAGAATCACTCGAGTTCCAGATATTACCATCCCGTTCAGCAGGATTCCAATCCAGTCCGGCTTTCGCCATGACCAGACGCACCTTTCGCTTCGAAACCCGACCACGCCGATTTTTGTATTTATAACGAGCAATTCGCACAGCCGCCCTCTCGGCAATAGTTTGGTACGTCTCAAGTTTGTCAGCAAGTAACCTATTTTGACACCGCAACAAAGTATGAGCATTCTGAATCTCAACAAAATTCGCTTCCACATCCTTAAGCACATTCTGTAACTTCAACAACCTCTCATGCAGGATCCTGTACGCAGACAGAACAATCCAACCTCTGCGCCCCAAAACGGGAAGTTCATCACCCTTAGATACCGGCGCCTTCTGTAAACAAGTAATCACATCAGCCGGCTCCGCCAGCTCCAAAAAAGAGTTCCAATGCTCACTCAAACCAGTAGAATCAGCCCACTCACGGGCTAAGGCTTCATAAGGCGTTGAATCCCAGCCGGGAATATCAACGGGTAACTTAAAAGTAGATTTCGACTTTCTAGAAAACATGTTTGAAAACAAAGAAAAAGAGAAAAAGGAAAAGAAGAAAGAGAAAAGAAAATTACACTCACAGTTATGTAAAAATAATATACAAACGAAACCACGCACGCACCAGAAGCAAACACGATACAACCACAATGCACACAGGTTTCGTAAACGGTTCGTGACGCCAAATGTTCTGCTTGGGTTTTCGGATCAGATAGAACCCACTCATCAGGGCGTCACTAACCCAGCCAGAACGTTACCCCCTCCCTAGAACCTATTTACAATCCTACAACCACATATATCTATCACCTAAGGACAGGGGATTCCTACTATGTATACCAAGATCTCACAATCGGCGGCCTCGCGATCCGCTACGAATCCAGACCTCTCTGCCCATACGACAGTATCACAAGTGGCGGCCTCGCGGTCCCATACGAACCCAGACCTCTCTGCCCAGACGACAGTATCAGCACAATCGGCGGCCTCGCGATCCCCTACGAATCCAGACCTCTCTGCCCATACGACAGTATCACAAGTGGCGGCCTCGCGGTCCCATACGAACCCAGACCTCTCTGCCCAGACGACAGTATCAGCACAATCGGCGGCCTCGCGATCCCCTACGAATCCAGACCTCTCTGCCCATACGACAGTATCACAAGTGGCGGCCTCGCGGTCCCATACGAACCCAGACCTCTCTGCCCAGACGACAGTATCAGCACAATCGGCGGCCTCGCGATCCCCTACGAATCCAGACCTCTCTGCCCATACGACAGTATCACAAGTGGCGGCCTCGCGATCCCCTACGAATCCAGACCTCTCTGCCCATACGACAGTATCACAAGTGGCGGCCTCGCGGTCCCATACGAACCCAGACCTCTCTGCCCAGACGACAGTATCAGCACAATCGGCGGCCTCGCGATCCCCTACGAATCCAGACCTCTCTGCCCATACGACAGTATCACAAGTGGCGGCCTCGCGGTCCCATACGAACCCAGACCTCTCTACCCAGATGGCAGTCTCATACGACAGTTCATCCTATGGTCACCATAACATACAAAAAGGGCTCACTATTCATCAGATCACACAAGGATTGCCAGTTTGAGTACAGCCTGTTCTCAGGTTCGAGGGGCTCCTCTTTCCCTTATTCAGTTACCACTTACCTGATCAGGGTTAACATCTGTTCATGTAGCCGCAGCTGACTAGAAGAATAGGCTACCCTCTTATACAAGAACACGCAGCACATGTTGGTTCACTACAAAATGGATACTTTATTACTCATTACATACACAATCACATAACATTACGATATAACACATAACCTGCAAAGAAAAGTGAAAGATTGTGTTGTACACTCTAATAAGAAAGGGTCGACATCACCTTAGTAGTATGTAGCCTGCACTCAGTGGTCATCTAGGTTCCCTTCTCGTCTGTATCTCGGCTCGCCTGGAATCACCCTTCTTCGAGTCACTGGGACCTCTTCCTTATCGGCTACTCTCTCCTCTCTGGCTATTCTGCTAGGAAAGCATCTGTCTCTCGGTTCTTCTCCGCCTTCAAGATGGCGTCTGTCTTCCCTGGAATAAGTAGTAGCTTTACTGCTAACGGCCAGATGCCGCCTACGGACTGAACATGTAACTGCCTCAGACTTTCACTAATATAGAGGTGCATTTCCTCATGGAAAATTCCGGCCCGTAACCTGCCGCCCACCAAATTCTTGTACCTCCCCGTACCAAGGACACGTTCCCAGCCGGCCGGCCTGATGTAGTGTCTTCGGCATGAAGAAAAATACAATCCTTCGATAAGGGCCGGCTTGAACCGGTTCTCTCCAAGCGAATAACACCTCATAACTAAAACATAACTCTTGGCCTAGAAGCTTCCCAAGCTGCCGAAGCAGAAAGAAAGATGGAGTCTCTCCCGTTTAAGGCCTACCAGGCCTAAATTCAGCACAGCTCCATGAAATACCCTCACTACAGGACAGGTTATCCCTAATACTAACGAATCTATCCCCTAGGCTATGTGTGCAAGCCCTGATCTATGGGGAAGAGCACAGAATCATGTCAAAGTGCCTAGTAAATAGGCTCCATTCACTACTCTAACCCTTAGGCTTGAATGGTAAGAGACTGAAGTCACATTCAATCACTTGTTAACACAAGAAGGCCAGGAAAATCGAGCAGAACAACCCGTCATTGCAAAACAAATTGGCTCCTCTACTACTGCACTTTCGACTCGCTATAGGATAAAAGATTAGTTCAGTACCAATTATATACATATACATGTAATAGCATATTCACAGTCCCTCTACATGGTACTGCCAGTTTTATTGAATTTTTAAGCAATATAAAAAACTTGAAATTCATAAGAAACATTAGGGAAACTAATTCAAAGTAGCTTTAAACGTATTTCATATAACAAACATTTTTTACAACAATATAAAACTACAACAACTGCATGAACTGTGGAAATATGGATTTTTCTGATCAGTTATGTCCCCTATCTTGGACCCCAACGGTTTCATGTATGAATCACAAGTACATGTATGTTCCCTCCAGTTCCAGTTATGAAGACGCAAACACATGTGCGTCCACCGTCAACATGTCCTCTTTCAGATCCGCCATGAATAGGCCGGATATTCCATTCCTAAGTATGAAAGGCCACCGGCTTTATATGGTTCACTTATGCCATTTTACAGTCCAGGCAAGTAGGCCCTGATTCTGTCATCAAGCTTTTCTTGCTTTCTGCCTCTGAAGCTCCAGTTTGAGCCTGCATCTGTGACCATGAACTTTGTCTCATTCCTTACGCGGTTCACGAAGCCTGACATCAGCCTGTTGCCTGCCAAGAAACTGTATTTCACCTTCGAAATTATCTGCTCCGCTCCCTGCCCAATGCATTCCTGTCTAGTAGTTTAAGTAAACATTCTTCCAGCTACCGAGCAAAGGCCCGGCTTCTCTGTCTTTATGCAAGTAATTCATAGCCCTGTTACTATGGAAGATTCCTGCCCTCGCATCTAGTGTAGACACTTAGACGCTTGTACACGCACTAACAGTCAGTATAGTCAGTATAGAATAAGATTCTACTCTAAGAGACCCCTCTTTTGGATAACATAGTTCTTTAAACATAGGATGTTAGATATGATTTGGGATTAGGTTGACTTGACCCTCCAGACTTCTGTCGCCACATGTAGAGTTAAATGTCAAGTCCCCTTCACCCCCTAGTTGCACGTCAATCACACGTCATACTGCTGCGCGCGCATCTCTGCCAAGTATTTCTGCTGACATTGCGAAATTATTTCATAGGTCCACCCATATGTGACATCACAACCAATGACGTTTCCTTGTTACTCCCACTTACGCCTCCTTCAGCTACGCATGTGAAATGTTATCTTTGCTATCAATTGTTACGCCTCTTGCCTTTGCCTCACTGTAATGCCTATTGTATAAAAGTGATTAATTATCAATAATGTATGTACTTCACTTCCTGAACCTTCGTGGTGATGGAACTTGGAGCAACCAATTCGAATCGTCCATTGGAATAAAGCCCATTCCGAACCTCTAATACCACGGATTCTGCCTCTTATTTACTGAGCTATTTTTATTATGTTTCTGTATCAAATTAAGTCCCGGTAATTAAATTATTTACCACATGAATGGCGCCCGAATAGGGACACTTTCTCATCTCACGCGCCGGCGGTGCGTTGCAGGCCCGGTCTCCTGCCACAGCTGGACGGACAACAACGCGTACCAGCAGGATTTCCTGTATCTCCCTCCGGTCAAGCGGGGGCGACTGAGGCTGCGATCAACACCCAGACGAGGCGGTGAGAAGTGCGAAGTATCCCGACCAGAGCCTAGCTGAGAGAGCAAGATCCGAGGTATACAGAGGCCCACCAGGTTTCCGAAGCTCAGAAGTGTCCGAAGTTGTCGAGTCGAGTCCAGTCCGGTCCAGTTCAGTTCAGTTCCGTTCCGAGGCCTTCCGTTCCGAGCTACCCGGTGAGTACCATTACTGGGGAGGCGTTCTGGCGTGCACATAAGTTGTGCCGGTCCAGACGGGTTTGGGTACACAAATCCGGTCTGCACTGTTTCAGCAGTGTATCTGTACTGTTTAGCAGTATATCTAGTATATCAAGTATAAAAATTCAGAATAAATTCAGTTAATACCGAGTATTATGTTTATTGATTAAGTTTTCCTTAGATCGTCGTCATCATTGTTTGCTCATTTAAATGTTAAATGTTAAATGTGTTAATACGTTCTGCATATTGTGGTATGAATGACTGTTCATTATCGTGTTTATTGTATTAAGTTTGTTCAAGATCAAGTATCAGATCAGTTCTCAATATGCCGCTCTTTTCGAAATTAAGACAGATCACAACTAGAAAAGGGGTACTCGAAGAAGCTGTTCCTATTCCTCCTAGGGACACTCCAGGGTACTTCATGTATCATAAACACGGCTTAGACCCTATATTATTTCTTGATCTATGGGTAGACTACACTAAGGAATTACCAGGAAGTCAGAGGTGGCCCGCAGCTGGGACCTGGGATGCAGAGTGCATCGTGAAAGTAGAGGAAGAATTATGGAAAAAGAAAGCTAGACAATCACAGAAAGACGCCATTGAATTATGGCGTAAAGAATCATATAAACGTACAGAAAAAGCACGTAGACAGGAAGAGAAGAGTAAAGAGAATTCAAATGAAGTTCGAGAAAATCTATTAATTAAAGAAGGTACACGAGTGAAATCAGAACAAGTAGATAGACAAAGAAATGCCCTTATGAAGGGTATGTATCCCCTTCTGGCCGAGGGATTACCTAAGGCTACTGCGGGGATACCAAAAGACTTGCCACCCCCATTATTTCCAATAAAAGTACATCCCAAGGGGCATCCTAGAACCGCAGAAGATGTTTTTCTTTCCTCATATTTAGATGACGCAGCTCCCGAGTATGCTAACCCCGCCCCACATAGACCGTCGGCCGGGGAGGTTCAACGCCAAGATCCTGTATCTGTATCTTTACAACAACAAATCCTGACACAAGTTCCGGCAAGCACATCTGTTTCCACATCTGGTCCTACAGCTACTTCTATAGCTGTGTCCACACCTATAGTTGCTGTATCGCGTTCAACGAATCCTTTCACGCCCGATACCCCAGACGGGGCTACCGGAGGTCCCACCAATATTTTTTCTACGCCACCCAGAATAAATAAACTTACTTTTCAAGAGTCAGCACATCCACGTACCCCCAAACTCATAAATGCCCGCACGCTTAAGGAACTTCTTATAGATTGTAGATATGACCCTGTGCCCGGAAAAGAGGACGAAATGATCATGGCATCATTACGTATCCGACGAGCCGCGGTGTATTTAGGGAAGTTACCAGGAATGACTATGCATCTAGATAATATATACCATTTTGTCCAAACAGGGCGAGATTCTGAATGTATTAACAGAGCTATGGAATACCAGAAAGTGGAGATACAAGGGGAACTGTTACGTTTCCTCATAAATTGTGTGATCAGAAATCAAGACCGACCGGGGGTAGACCCGGAAGCAATGCAAATTCTTACCAGATGGAGCCAGAATATATCAGAAGGGAGACATGATAAGCAAAACTGTATAATAGCCATGTGCCGAATGATCCGTAAAGAAATAGAACGCCTACACGAAGAGAGATTAGCGGTAGACCAGTTCGAACAAAGCGAGGAGGAAGGATCAGGACTGCCCACAGGACAGTCAGACACCATAGCCTATGTAGGTAGAGGAAGATCTTGTAATAGTACTAGATGTCTTACTGACCCGATACGTCCGATATGTCTAGAAAATAACAGGAATTTCCAAACACCTATAATAAATATAAGGTCCCCCGAGCATTCGTTCCAAGCCGCTGACAAATTACTGCGAGAACGAAGGGGTTATCATTTTCTCGATTCTATGGATGAACAAGAATTAGCCAGGTCAGCCGTTCATTGGGTTGACAGTCCCGGAAAGTATGATGATGATACAGTAGCACACACATTTTTGAATCTCACCCCAGATGAACAGCGTTTAGCTGGGATTTATATGATTCAACAACTTCTTATACTATATAAAAGCCAACATTCAGATCCTGGTCCCTTACCTGACATATTGACTGAATTACTCACGAATAGATGGAGAGGTTCAGGTACTAAGCTAATTAAAGAAATACTAGAATCAAGAAAGCAGTACATTATTTTGTATGCCCAGAGCATGACTCACTGCCCATCAAGGAAAGAACGACGTATTACATGGATAGACAGAATCCCTTACGAGAAGTACACCCAATAAAGGGCGAGGACAATCAGTTTAAACGTGTATTTGTATATACGCCCATATCGAAAATAGAATTGTTAGAAATGAAGAAAGTGGTACCCAGTCATGACAAAGACCCAGCGGGTTTCCACCGAGAAATTAAAGACATGTTACTCATGGGAGAGTATACCTATCCCGACATTATGACAATATTAAAGGTATTGATGCCTGCTGGCATTTATGAAAAACTCAAGGAAAAAGAGTGGGAGGTGGGAGACCAAAAGATAGACTGGACAGCATTAGAAAATGAAGAAAAGGCCCGAGGTCCAGGTTCGGGACTTGGGGACAAAACTAAAGCACTACCAGGTTTACTAGTACAGGTACTGCCACGTTTATTAACTACGAAAAAGGAAGACTGGGGTGCAATTTCAGCCTGTAAACAAAAGCAAGATGAAGACACTAGTGATTTCTATGCACGATTTGAAAAATGTTTTGGTATAAATAGTGGTATAAAAGCAAGTAGCGAATCATACCCACATCTGTTTGTGACAAAATTAGTTGAAAATTCCTTGCCCCAAGTGAAGAATAGAGTATTAAAATTCGAGAGTACCTGGCAAGGTAATACCCCATCACAAATGTTACAAATGTTACAGTATCATCACAATAGAATTAGAGAGGAACAAGATCATGAACAAAGACGCATGAAAGACACGAAAATGAAAATGCTAGTCTCCCAGACAGTTCCAGCTGAAGGACATAAAAAGGGTACGACACATTCCGGTGATTCAGCAGGACCTGTAAAAGGGACATGCAACTACTGTAAACAACCAGGTCATTATATACACGATTGTCCAGTCCTGAAGCGTAATATCGCCACAGGTATTACAAAAGAAAGACCACGGCCACTTAGACAGGATCAGAATGAACAAGGAGCCCCGCAGCATGCACAGTCCATGCCAGCTCCACAACAGTCTATACAGTTTGTGCCAGCTGCACCAGCGCTGCCTGTTGCTGCCACACAAACCACGACACGACAGCTGTACCAGACCGCACAGTATGACTATCCTGATTATCAACGATATGCATGAAACAGCCTAGAGAGGGAAGTTGACTTACCCCTTATCGAGGTCCCTGTAGACCAAGAAGGACCTTATGTACATAGTGAATTATTAGGCCAAGATAGAAAATTTTTACTCGATACCGGGGCAAGTCGAACAACCATAAAACGTAGTGAAGTTCCAGGGGCACCCCTCTCAGGCTCACAGAATATTTCCCTTGGTTTTTCAGGAAAACCTATTGTTAATGAAGTATCACAGCCTCTTCCACTTACGATAGGACCCTTGACCAGAACTACAGATTTATTGCTTACTAAATCATGTCCAGAAAACTTGTTAGGTATAAAAACACTGAAAGCTCTAGGAGCTATAATATGTTGTTCTCCGGAAGCAGTAAGATTGTTTTTACGTGATTTCAAAGGTCACTATGTGTCTCGAGACATGGATCCCCGACTGCAGACTTTACCTACACATCTATGGGCACAAGGCCCTACTGATGTTGGTTGCATGAATATTACACCATATCGAGTTACACTAAAGGCAGGAGTGGTACTACCACGAATGCGACAATACAAGTTACCACCAGATGCTGTAGTGGCTTTACTACAAATCATTGACAAGCTCATTGCCCAAGGAGTGGTTGTGGAAACAGACTCCAATGTATGTAATTCACCGATAATTCCGATTCTTAAACGAACAGATCCGAAGGCCCCGCCAGTATATCGATTGGTTATTGATCTGCGCGAATTGAACAAATGCATTGTGCCACAATTTCCTGTGGTCCCAGATATCTCGTCATTACTGACAGCTATTGATTCCGAAGCAACATTCTTTACTGTAATTGATCTCAAAAATGCCTTTTTCAGCGTCCCTATAGATCCGGAAAGCCAATACTTGTTCGGATTTAGTTTAAATGGACGTAGCTTTAAATTCTCATGCGCACCTCAAGGATTTACAGAAAGCCCCAGCATCTATAGCCAATCACTGAAACGAGAACTCGACAGTATCCACATGCCAGTAAACACTGCCCTGCTTCAATATGTCGATGATCTGCTGATCACCGCTAGAAGCGAACCTGAATGTGAAAAAGCATCACTGACAGTTTTACAATTTCTAGCCGAAAAGGGGCACAAGGTGTCCCCTTCTAAGCTGCAATTCTGTGTCCAGCGAGTTGTTTATCTTGGACACTCGCTGTCCAAGGAGGGAAGGCAGCTTACACCCGACCGCATTCAGTTAATAGCTAACATGCCAATACCCAAGACACAAAAGGAGGTGCGGGCTTTTATAGGCCTCACTTCATATTGTAGGCAGTGGATCCCTCAGTATGCATTTCTAGCAAAACCACTCATTCAGTTGACAACACAGGAGGCAGCCACATCGACTGTTCTCCCTTGGACTCAGGAACATACACAAGCTTTTGAAAGCTTAAAGAAAGCTTTATGTCAAGCACCGGTTTTAGCAACACCATGTTACAATAAACAGTTTACACTCTTTGTTACAGAACGCGAAGGTACTGCCTTGTCAGTACTCACACAGGAACAGGCAGGATCCCACAAACCATGTGCTTATTTTTCTAGTACATTAGATCCCGTAGCTCAGGCTCTGCCTGCGTGCCTGAAATCAGTGGCAGCAACAGCTTTAGCAATCAGACAAAGCGATGCCATAGTGTTAGGACATCCATTGACAGTACAAGTACCGCATGCAGTAGAGGTTCTTTTGAATCGAACGCAAACACAACATTTAACTATAGCGCGACTTACAGGGTATGAATTAACATTGTTCCAACCACATATAGAAATCAGACGTTGTAACACATTGAATCCTGCCACACTTTTACCCGTAATTGGAACAGACCCACTAGCGCATGACTGTATTGACGTTATTACAATCACGACGAAACCCAGACAAGACTTGACAGATGTCCCATTGTCAGACCCAGACCTGACGTTGTATGTAGATGGTTCATGTATGAGAACAAGTACAGGAGAGTTAGTGGCCGCTTACGCAGTCACAACAGACACTGAAATCATTGAAACAAATTGCATAAATACCTTGTCCGCTCAAGCAGCAGAGCTCGTCGCTTTGACACAAGCCTGTATTCAAGCCACAAATAAAAAAGTCAACATATACACTGACTCACGTTATGCATTCGGAGTTGTACATGACTTCGGCGTGCTGTGGCGAGAGAGAGGTTATTTAACTTCTCACGGTGCCCACATTCAGCACGGATCCCTCATTCATGCTCTGTTAGATGCAATACATTTACCCACTACAATATCGATTATGAAATGCAAAGCTCATACGAAAGTTACTGATATCATTTCTCAAGGCAATGATCTAGCTGACAGAACAGCTAAACAGACTGCTCAAACTCAAACATCCGACATGACAAAGACAATAGTCCCGACGCCAACACATTGTATGACGATTAAAGATCCCGCTCTTGATGTAATTGACATACAGACGCATGCTACACCAGACGAAATAAAGAAATGGACTGAATTAGGAGGGATTCAAACGGACCAAGGATGGATGACGAAAGAAAAATCTGTGTGGTTCCTTCCTGATTCAATGGTCCAAGTTATTATTAACACTATACATAGTCCAGCGCATCTAGGAGAAAAAGCTATGCTAGACAGCATCCAACACATTTGGTTCAATAAACATTTACGAGCAGCAGCCAAGCAAAAAGTTCGTACCTGTATGATCTGTTGTCAGTTCAACCCAGGAAAAAGCGTTCCCGTAGAACAGGGTGGATTTCAGTCTCCTGATCACCCTTTTGAAGTGCTCCAGATGGATTATATCCAGATGGAACGATGTCGAGGATTCAAATATGTTCTCGTAGTTGTCTGTGCTCTTTCCCGTTGGACAGAGGCATACCCGGTTTCAGATTACACTGCCCCGACTACTGCCAAACAGTTAGTTCGAGAATTCTTCCCACGATACGGTTTACCACGTGCTGTCTACTCAGATAACGGCCAGCCGTTCTCATCCGAACTAATGAAACACGTTTCACTTTTGTTAGGCTATCAGTGGAAATTCCACTGTGTCCGACACCCCGAGGCAGCAGGTCTCGTAGAAAGACATAATCAGATTCTGAAAATCAGATTGTCCAAGATATGCAGAGAGAAGGGTGTCGACTGGGTAGTAGCCTTACCAGTTGCACTCTTTTACATGAGAATGGTAGCACACTCTCGAACAGGGCTATCTCCGTATGAGGTGATCTTTGGCAGACCACCAAATATGTGGGGGACGCCTATACCACGTAAAATAACTGATATTGACTGTAATATGCTGACAGATTACCTGGCTTCCTTGATGTCTGCACTACAATCTTGTCGTTCACAGGTAGCTGCAGCCTTTCCTGACAACACTGAGGTGAAACCCCATGACGTAATTCCAGGGGATCTCGTTTTAGTGAGGAACTTTGATCGAAAGACTCAGCTGGATCCTAGGTGGAAGTCGCCGCAATTGGTCCTGCTCACCACAAGGACAGCCGTGAAGATCGAGGGCAGAAAAGGCTGGATACATTCAAGTCATATCAAGAAATTTCATGGACTACCATCGGACGTAAACACCACACCTCGTGTGTCTTCACCCATTGACTCAAAACTTCCTTTTGTTGAAACCAGTAGTCACGAACAATATAAACTAAAACTCAGATCTAACCGGTCGGGAAATTTGATTGTTTAAGTCCTCTCCAAGGTGAAGCGGTTGAATTTGTCCCTGACATGTATCCCTTAGATCTGAATAGAGAAAACACCCGAAAAATGTTGAAACGACATGCATACTGTAAATCACTGCGTAGTCATTGCACAGTGACGTTATTAATTTTGTTTTTCCTAAGTCTTTTAATAATTACTGCAAGTATATTGTTGCACATATATTATCCTATTTCTAGACATGTTTATAATGTTACTGCTGAACATTCTTTTAGTGAATTACCTCCGCATGAGTTGTCTTATAGATTTGCGCTGCGCAATAACACGTTTATTAGTATGTTACATCATTCCCATCAGGTTAGCAATGCTACAAATTGTTGGATATGTGGCCGACTCCCTCCCTATCAGAATTATAAAGGAATTCTACCTCTTTTTCCATACCCATTCACACACAACGGCTCCTGTGGAGCATGGTTTAGTTTAATTAATTCCCTAGATTCAAATTCTGCAGTTTATCAAGACAACTGGGTATGGGGAAATTTAAACTTAGTTTTACTTAAAGTCTGCTACCCTAACAAGGAGGGACTTCCCAAGAGAACAGGAACTGATCTAGAAAATGAAGTATATGGATTAGGTAATTTTACGCTTAATCTTATGATCCTAAATGTCGAATCCGAAGCTACTCCAATTTTGCCCGCCATGTCAGTATTTCCAGTAAAAGGTGAATTATGTGTAAGAAAGAATGGTTCCATACATATGGGCCATAGTAGATGCACCACTGTAATAGAATTCAGTGATCAAGGCAAGGCGACATTTAGAGCTTCCCGCCATTCCTATTTTATATGTGGTCAGACGGCATATGTACGTTTGCCTCTAGATTGGGATGGTACCTGCTACATTGGATTTCTCTTGCCACCTGTTTTCCTAGCTCCTCCCGATTATCACAGAAATACTCATTTAGTACACAATAGAGAAAGGAGAGATCTCCCAATTGTCGACTACACTGAAACAGCATGGGAAAAATACACAGATTTCAATAAAGGTCTCTTTCCCTATATAGGTACCGTTACTAATAGTAAGCTGATACGTAGATTAACTAGAACCCTTGAAGCAGTAGTGAACGAAACTATTTCCGCCTTAGGCAATTTAACAGAAGAACAGTCTGCTATGCGGATTGTTGTGCTTCAAAATCGTCTTGTCCTTGACGTCATCCTGGCCGATAGGGGCGGAGCTTGTAGGGTCATCGGATCAAGTTGTTGCATTTTCATACCAGAAAATTCGCCATCTGTATATAAAGCCATAACTCGCCTTCATAAGATTGTAAGCCAGATACACCAGAATCCAGGCACCTGGACTTGGTCCGGTTGGTTTTGGAATGTATTATCTACCTTTGGATGGAAGGTCCTATCCTTCCTAGGTATTGGCTTCCTCATACTATTCAGTTGCTGTCTATGCCTACAATGTGGACCAGCGATTTGTGGTCTGTGTGCCACATCGTGTGTCCCATCACCAAGATTTCATTCGTCCCAGAAGAAAAAAGAAGAACAAATGATGCTATATGAACAGATCAATGGATTGATGAAGATTGATATCTCTTGATGGGCAAGTAGGGGACAAGGAGGGAATGTGGAAATATGGATTTTTCTGATCAGTTATGTCCCCTATCTTGGACCCCAACGGTTTCATGTATGAATCACAAGTACATGTATGTTCCCTCCAGTTCCAGTTATGAAGACGCAAACACATGTGCGTCCACCGTCAACATGTCCTCTTTCAGATCCGCCATGAATAGGCCGGATATTCCATTCCTAAGTATGAAAGGCCACCGGCTTTATATGGTTCACTTATGCCATTTTACAGTCCAGGCAAGTAGGCCCTGATTCTGTCATCAAGCTTTTCTTGCTTTCTGCCTCTGAAGCTCCAGTTTGAGCCTGCATCTGTGACCATGAACTTTGTCTCATTCCTTACGCGGTTCACGAAGCCTGACATCAGCCTGTTGCCTGCCAAGAAACTGTATTTCACCTTCGAAATTATCTGCTCAGCTCCCTGCCCAATGCATTCCTGTCTAGTAGTTTAAGTAAACATTCTTCCAGCTACCGAGCAAAGGCCCGGCTTCTCTGTCTTTCTGCAAGTAATTCATAGCCCTGTTACTATGGAAGATTCCTGCCCTCGCATCTAGTGTAGACACTTAGACGCTTGTACACGCACTAACAGTCAGTATAGTCAGTATAGAATAAGATTCTACTCTAAGAGACCCCTCTTTTGGATAACATAGTTCTTTAAACATAGGATGTTAGATATGATTTGGGATTAGGTTGACTTGACCCTCCAGACTTCTGTCGCCACATGTAGAGTTAAATGTCAAGTCCCCTTCACCCCCTAGTTGCACGTCAATCACACGTCATACTGCTGCGCGCGCATCTCTGCCAAGTATTTCTGCTGACATTGCGAAATTATTTCATAGGTCCACCCATATGTGACATCACAACCAATGACGTTTCCTTGTTACTCCCACTTACGCCTCCTTCAGCTACGCATGTGAAATGTTATCTTTGCTATCAATTGTTACGCCTCTTGCCTTTGCCTCACTGTAATGCCTATTGTATAAAAGTGATTAATTATCAATAATGTATGTACTTCACTTCCTGAACCTTCGTGGTGATGGAACTTGGAGCAACCGATTCGAATCGTCCATTGGAATAAAGCCCATTCCGAACCTCTAATACCACGGATTCTGCCTCTTATTTACTGAGCTATTTTTATTATGTTTCTGTATCAAATTAAGTCCCGGTAATTAAATTATTTACCACAGAACAAACAATATAAACAACTATACCATAAAAAACAAACAGCTCTCTGACACTGCTAGTTTTCTGTCACCAGAATGTCATCCTCAGATTCAGATAAACAGCCTAGTGTTGTTCCTACAACTCAGCCACCCAAGGGGTCCTTGCTGTGTCACATTCTTTAAAATGATGTCGGTGGGAAAATGGTGTTTGCTAAATATGTCATATATAAAATATGCAAAAAGATGTTTATCAGGGGCCATAGCAACAAGCAATACAGTATGGCTAGGACTATGCACCCTCTTATGCCTTGCCCGGACTGAGTCAGCCTATGCTACCGAACTTGAATCTCCTCAGAGGCGTTCATATCCTTCCAACCTGAATTCACAAAGCCTGAAGAGGTGGTTATAGCTGAACAGCACAATATTCCTTCGTTTCTTAACAATGCTCTTCTTTGCTGCTTATGAAATCAGATATTTATTTACTCAGAGGAATCTTTCCATTTTCCTCCTAAAAAAAAGACAAAACAACCAAAAAGATTAAAGTTACACACGTCAATCAATCAAAATAACTTCATTCACATTTGAAAAATGCATAAATGTTCACGTAAGGAACAACAGAAGGACAATATACTAGGTAACAAGCACAGAACAATAAAAGAGAAACCACAAGACACCGACATAAATCGACACAGTATGTTAGCAACAAAGTACACACCAAAGAACAATTAATTTTAGACAAGTTAAAAATAATAAAACTGTTTTTTTTAAAACAATTAAAAACAGTACCATTCTAAAACAAGCTCTCCATAATCCCACAGTGATCTTGGGGTATTGTAAACACATCCTACAGTAAATTGATAAGTGTTAAATACAAACTTAATAAAACAAATCCAGTAGGACAACCCCCCTGTCTAATGCAGCATTCCTGATACGCAAGACTGAATATAGAACATTCGCAATCATATAACAAATGAAGGTGGTTTCCAGTGTGTTAATAACAGTAAGAGCAGAGGCATGAGAAAATAAACTGAATTTTCTTATCAATGTATAGATAAAGTTTTTCATTCCTGTTTTATAAAATCGGCAAAATATAAAATGTCTGACATAGTTTGCATAGAGTTATTGTCACAAGGGCGTCGCCATAATTGGTTTAGTTAATATGTTTTTGCTGGGTACCCTACCATTAAGGGAAAAAGTCTCATTTTAGTTAATACATAACGGTGCAAATTGTTAGAGACAAAAGAAAGGTAAGAGTCATTGCCAGTAACAGCAACAGGCAGGTTCTGGTCAAATAAAACCGTAGGTTTGCTTTGATTGTGATGCCAATGATCTAAATCCAACTTTTTGATAACAGCCTCTCTTAACTCAGTCTTAGGAAAGGACAAGCAGTTAGAGGGTGATGTATACAGAATAGCTTACCAAAAGTCTATAAATGACTGTTTAACATAAACTAACCATTGGATTCTGTTTGCTCAGTTAGGTTTAATAGTATCATTTAGAATCACTTGATCTAGCATAATCGAGTCCCTCTCTAACATTCTCAGCCAAAGAAAGAGCAGGGCTCATTTTATCGTATCGGTAATTAATGTCAAACCAAGTTCTTTAAGGGCAATCAGATTTGAGCAGGTCTGAGGGACTGATAGTAGCTTTTTAACAAACTTGTTTTCCACTGTTTGCAACGTCCCCACTGGAATCGTGCCCCATAGGTGGCTATGGCAACCGATTTTGCCGAGTAAACTTCTACCAGTTCCCTACAAGGTTTTTTGCTCAGATTAGAAGCAAACTTCTAGATTGCAGCTATACTTCATTTCAGCATGTTGGTTCTATTTTCTACCGTGGCAGACCAGTTAAGTTTAGAATCAAAAATGAGACCTAATTCCGTAAAAGACTCTACACATACCAAAGGATCTCTGTCTAAATTAAAAGAAAATTACTTTTTCCTTTCCGAACCTGCAGTCATAACAACGGTTTTGGATTTATTAACTGACAGGCTCAATTCCGCCATGTATTTTGGATAAATACCGATCAAACACTGGAGGGCCAGAGGGGTTTTGGCCATCAAAACCACATCATCTGTGTAGAGAAGAGCAATAAGCCACCTGCAGAAGGAACATCCCTAAACTTTACTGTCAAAAGTAAGGGGGCAAGCACACATCTCAGTCTAACACCCTTTTTCATTTTTCGTACATTCCCCCTCTTTACCAAACCTCATAACGGCCCCTGCCTCTTTATACATTTCTCATATAAAAATGATTATGGACTTGTCCACGCCCATGGACTCAGGAGCGCCCACAATTTGGAGTGGCTTACACAGTCGAAGGCCGCGGACAAGTCCATAAATTCCATATAAAACTGACCCTCTTTGGCATAAACATATTTTGCTACGAGCAAGGCTAAGTTAAGACCTTGATCAATCATGTCCCTCCCTTTTCTAAACCCATATTGAACTTCTGCTAACACATTATATTCAGAAGCCAAGCCCTCCAGTCTGTTTAAAAGCAATCTCCCCATTAGCTTGGCCATGCTGTCCAAACAAGGACATTTGACGATAATATGGGGGATATGAGGGATCCCCCTTCTTGTATATGGGAATGATCACAGACTGTTTCCAGGATGACAGGAGACCCACTTTAGAAACAGCATTAAAAACTTGTTTCAGAAGTGGGGCCCACAGATTTTTATGTAAAAAGAAAATATCCAATGGGACCCCATCTGGTCCCGGTGCCTTTAAGGCAGGTGACTGAAGGAGTGCAAGCTCTATTTCCTCCAAGGGGATATTCAGTCCTGATTGGGCCATCCTGAGAACCTCTGGAACTTTTGTAATATAATCACTCTCACCCTGAAAAATACTTTGAAAATAGGACATCCAGGTAAATTCATCAATATGGAGGTCATGAGCGGGACCCCCCTGTTTCTGAAAATAGGGGGCATTAACCACTTTCCAGAACTCCTTATTGTCCTTGTTCCACGAAGCCTCACACAAATTTTCCCATGAACTGCTTTATTCTCGTCACTCTAGCTTTCTTGTAGTCGGCTCGAAGCTTCCTTATCAAATCTTTATCCCTAGGGTGCCTTTTAAGAGGAGAACGGAGTTGTTTGGACGCCCTCGAGGATTCAGCCTCAAACCATTGTGTCACCGGTGGAGAATGTCTTATGGCTGGTTGCAAGAGATTGGATCTTATAGATGCTAATATACTACTAATTGTTGCTACTACTTGGTCACTGTTCAAATTGTTATCTAGGCAAAATTGAATCTCAGGTAGGACCTCTTTTATCACCTTTGGGAGAAAAACAGTTGAATCTATTTTCTCCCACTTTTGCATAAATCCATTGTTTTTACTCAGGATTGTTTAGGGACAGTTACAAAATTAGGCCAAATAGAGAGAGGCCAAGTTAAACAAAGAAGAAGGAAGGCATAATCACTAAATTCTGTTAACTCCGCCATAGAAGACTTAATACAGCTCCAAAAATGTGCTTCAATAATTATAAAATCAATTGTAGAAATAGCCCCTGCTCTTTGAAAAGTGGCAAGAAGGTCGCCTGTAGTGGGGTGGCAAGGATTTATTATGACTAAGTCTCATGTTAATAAAAAACTGTTTAAAACATTACAGTAGTTAAAATGTACTAACAATGAATCTTTAGTATAGATTACTCCACAAATACTCTGGTCAGTTTTAGTACAGGGATTCACATTAAAACCGTCAACCTAAATTATAAATATTGGCCGAGGGCGAAGAGTTAGCAGGGCTTTCAGAGTTTCCCCCACACATCAGTCACCTGTAAAGGAGTCTCAAAGTTATCATTAAAATGATTAATCACTAATAAATCAACTTTACCAAAACCTTCAGCTAAGATAGTATTAAAATACGGCACGTTATTGGTAATGGTCACCTTTCCTAGGGTAATTGTGTTTTCTGTTAGAGTGAGTAGGCCCCCTTTAGATCTGCCTGATATAGATCGAAGAGCTGGCCTAACAAAAGAATGATATCCATTTACATATGCAGCCTGTTCCAACCAGGTTTCCTGGAAGCAAATGATATCACAATTCGTATAAGCTTTATACCAAACTTAATTATCTTTTTTGTTGTCAAAGCCCGCTAAGTTCCAAGTGAGAAGCTTTGTCACCTTTAAAAGCCCCTCAAAACAAGGCACAGGTATATCAGGCACTGTTGATGAAAGACCTGTTGAAGAAAACATTATACTATTTTGTGCAACAGATACCACTGACTGTTCCTTCCCATCTTGTACTAAACAGGGAATTAAATGATTTTCACAGCAGATGTCGGACTGGAGAGGCAAACTATTTGCAGGTAGAGTGAGTCAATCACAAGCCCCCATGTCTGCCAAAGGAGAATATCTATTTGAGACTGGAAAAGTATTGAAGGGCAACTGAGTAAGCTTCTGACCAACATACATTGGAGAAGGACCTAAAGCATGTGTGGTAGAACTGTGATTAATTACAGGCCTATAGAAAAAGCCCAACGGAACAACATAAATCTGGGAATGAGGTGAGGGAGTGGCTGCTAAACTCTCCAGGAGTTCTCTCACTAACTGTTCATTGTCAAAATTTACAATGACACAATCATTGTTATTTACTTGTACATTAGAGCCAATCCACGGCGTTTGTCTGGCCATAATCATGTGATTTTGGATACAATGGCCAATATTTGAATTTTGTAATAACCAATGTCGGGCCTTGGCCATCAACTGAGAGGTAGAATAACTTTGGTAGGGCGAAGTGTGGGGGGGGACTGCCTTTACAACAGAAGCGTTACAACGCATGCCGTTACAACGCGAAAGGCTTGTTGCAGGGGGTAGAAGGTGTTGGAGTTAACTCCAACAACTTCCCTCCTGTTGCACACTAAATTATAAATAATAACAGTAAATTATACTATTCCAACTTCCAGCGCACCCCCGACAGCAAGTCGGGGTAAAGGTATGTGTTTATAACAGCATGCATTTCAATGGCATGCGTTGTAACATCATACAACCAGTGTGGGCACATTAGTTAAAAATAAAACGTTGGGGCAAGCTGCAGGAGGGAGATTCATATATTGGTGTGGCTGAGAAACAGAAGATTTTAGAACAGCCTATGACCTTGGAGCATGTTGGGTTTGCCCTGAGCCCAAGGTATCAGGAACAGATACCTGTGTAGAGCAGCCTCTAACAACTACACCTACATGATCTAAGCTTATGGAGTCCATGCTGGGGTCCGTTTAATTTACAACACGTGGACGACCAATAAAAACAGGGGGCTGTTTGTCTACTGCACTAGAAGGAATCCTGTTTTTACAGTCCAAACACCAATCATGACAATTTGGATTACAATTTGCACATAATTTACAAATGGTATGAGTGTTGACCTTGGTTTGGGATTGAAGATTAAAATTATCAGAGCCATTATCAGAAACTACCACCTTTTGTTGCCCTAAATTAGGCTGTAACAAACCTTGTAAAGTACGATCTATGGAGTCTAAATGAACATACAACAGTTCTAAAAGCTGTTTCAAATTCTCCAGAAAATCACCCCAAACAGGAGGAGGAGGTAAGACCTCAGATTGTAACCATTCAGACCTTTGTGGAAGTGTTGTCTGCCCAGTGGTCTTTTCCTTTTCCCATTGGCACTTGTAAGGTCTATTGATTTCCCCTTAGATGTAGAAGCAGTCTGGGACATTTCAGGAAGGGGCAGAGTAACACCTGACAAGACAGGGGGAAGACTCCCCTCTCACACCCCATCCTCGCCCTAAAATAGATAGGTAGGTGCATATGAGGCCTGCTCTGCTAAAACCTCCAACAAAAGTCTCCTTTCGGTTATGGCAATTTCCTTCTCGAATGCAGATGTTGCCTTAGCCCAAAAATTATCTAATGAAGTTATCTTCTCTGTTGTAGGCGTCTGCGCGTGTCCTGCGCTGCAGGAGCCCCGAGCTGCATTAATGCACCTCCTGCAGCGCAGAGAACGTCGGCGGTGGTTGAATGCCACAAAGCTGGCTGGGGGCTGGAGTCCTGCTCCCCCCTAGAGCAGCAAGGCAAGGCGGGTAGAAATGGCAAAGACTGGCTCCTGTACTGCGGGAGCCCCGAGCTGTATTAATGCGCCTCCTGGTGCGCAGAGAACATCGGCAGCGGCTTCATGCCGGAAAGCTGGCTGGAGTCCTGCTGACCCCTAGAACAGCAAGCCAAGGCAGGAAGAAACGGCAAAGACAGGCTCAATAATTGGTAACAGTAATACATCAATATATTTTATAAACTTTTCTATATTGTTCACCACAATCACACATTTATATCTAATCCACCAGTAACGTGTTACTCCTTTCTCCTGAAAAGTTTCACACCCTAACCCAGTGCACTTTTTTCAAAAATATAATATAACATACTATCAAACCTTACAGGATAACCCAAAAAATTTAAGTTACATGCCGATCAATAATTTATAACAGAGATACATCACTATATACTGTAAAGTATTTATTTTTACATTTTTCACTCAGAATCTCACAGTTACTTGTACTGTACTGCTAACTTCATAGTCATTTCTCTTGAAGAATTCAACACCCTCAGCCAGTCCACTCTTTTCACAATAAAAGTATAATATGCCATCAAACATGGCTCCAAAACAGTTTATAAAGTAGCACATTCCTCTAGACACATCTTTCCTAGCAGTGAACACAATGTTTTACTCTAGAAATAGCAATATCTCCACTCAAACATCTCATAGGTAAAATATTTGTGTACAGTGTGATTTATGAAAACCCAAGGCCTTGTATTAACAGATTGCATATTCTTTGTTTTATCATTTCACAAACACTGCGTCATTTACTGACAACTACATACAAATGGAACATTTACATTTTTAACACAAAATCCAATACTTGGTTATATCTCTCTAAATTCTACCTGTCAAAACTATATTAAAAAACATGCACCTCTAAAAATTGTTTTTAATCCACTATACCTTGAATAGAACGTTTTCCAACAGTAGGTCACTTACTAACACTTCTAGTATATTTTTAATTACCTAAACTTAGAGCAGTTTCTCATATGCAACTGAATTCTGTCTCAGTTTCAAATGTAGTCACTTCTATTGAGCACTCCAACGGGCTTCTTCTCCTCCAGATTACTAAGAACAATGTGAACTGTATCTGGTTCTGCATCCAATCACATCACAACATTTCTTCAACCATGTAATAAGAATGGTAACTATTGGTTAAACCTGAGCCCTTTTTTCTACTTTTCCCCATTATGATCTTGTGAGACTCTTGTGGGATCGTAAACACCTTGTGGTAGGCTTAGAAATTTTGCTTCAGTTCTTGCGAGCCTCTTGCGAGATTGCACATGTCCATACTGCAAGCTTCACTCCCTGAAGCTTGTGAGCTACTTGTGAGATTCTCGAGGGATCACAATGAAATAGTAGTATGTGTGATGGAATATCCTCTCCACTGACACCTATCTCTTACATGATAGGTGTTTTTAGTAGGGTGTGGGGAGGGACAGGCATCTCAACACAGACCTCTGTCTCAGATGTAGTAGTGTGTTTGGAGGCACAGGCCTCTCCACTGAGACCCCTCTCTTGGAGGATGGGTGTGCACAGAAGGGTGTAGGGAGTGACTGGCCTCATCCCTCAGACCTCCCTCTTACATCAGAGGTATGCATAGTAGGGTGTCTGCATGAACTACCCTCTCTTTCAACACCTCTTTCTGAGATAACAAGAGTGCTTAGTAAGGTATGTACATGACCTGCCCTCTCCTTCCACACCTCTCTCAGATAATGGGTTTGTGTAGTAGGGTATATGGAGAGAGACTACCTCTCCTCTAAGACCTCTCTCTCATATGACAGGTGTACATATTAGGGTGTGTACATGGACTGGCCTCTTCTGTGAGACCTCTGTCTCAGATGATGGGTGTGTGTAGTAGGATGTGAACATGGACTACCTTCTCCTACCAGACCTCTCTCTCAGATGACTGGTATGCATAGTAGACTGTGTGGAGAAATACTGGCCTCTCCAGTAAGACCTCTGGCTCAGATGACAAGTGTGCATAGTAGGGTGTATACATGTACTATCCTTGTGTGTCACACCACTGTCTCAGATGATGGATATGCATATCAGGGTGTGCACATGGACTGGACTCTTCTGATCTGTCCGACCCTCTCTTAGATGATGGCTGTGCATAGTAGGGTGTGTACATAGACTAGCCTCTCCTTCCAGAAATCTCTCCCAGATGTTGTATGTGTGTAGTAGGGTAAGTGGATAAAGACCTCTCTCTTAGAATATAGTTGTGCTAAGTATACCCATTCAAGGGACTGTCCTCCATGCTAACACCCCTCTTTCTGACAATGGATGACAAGTAGAGTGTGGGAAGAGACTATTCCCCACTCACAACTCTTTCAAACCAAATGGGTGTTAATAGGACACTCTGAAAAACACCAGATCCAGTAATACACCATCCTACAGTAGCAAGTGTGCATGCTGCAGTGTATTCAAAGATCACCTAATCCTTTCTACTGTTCATGAGCCCACAAGAGTCTTGTGAGATCATAACATTCAAAACAAAAAAAAGAATTCACCATCTACTCATCACAATACTTATGTCTTACACAGCCCCTCTCAAAAACAAGGGCCACATTATGTATTTCTACTAATAGAGTGTTTTGAGAACTCATCTACACCTTTTTACTATGCATGATCCCATGAGAGTACCACAAGATCGTAAAAATTAGTTAAAAACAATATGTATTTATTATCTTCACGGAAATTATCACTTAGCCGCCTACTCTCTAAATGTAGGGAACAGCTTGCCTATCTGATGCCACCTTATCTAGCTTTTTTACTTCATTTCCTCAACACCTCCAATTTTTCACAGAAAACAGTAAGGACGGCCATTTTCTTTCTAACATTCGAACAGTCAGCTAATCAGAATGCTCGCTGTTGCGAGACTCACGGGAGCCTATTGAGAGAGCTTGAAGACTCATGGGGAAAAAGGCCTCTATACCAATCACAGGGCTCCATTTTTAATTTTGCGTTCTTGCTGGAGGCTCACGGGACTCTAGCGAGCCCAACTGTCAAAATATACAATTATTTTTCACCCTTAAGTTCTCAAAAACTACTGAATGCATTTACACCAGATCACAAAAAGGCACAGTCTATGTACCAAGATCTAACTTCCTGCCAAATTTGGTGTAATTCCGTTCAGCAGTTTTTGCTATAACCTGTATATAAGAAGTTCAAAGAGATATGAGAGGCAACACAAAAAATTAGTATATTGTAATAGTACAGTTCAAAACCAATTGTTAGATCCACACGAAGATTTTGGAGTATTCAGATGTTCTTTATTCCAAGACGTGGTACAACCATATTCACAGCCAACGCGTTTCGCCCAAACATGGGCTTTTTCAAGGCTGTTTAGGGATCATACAAAGATATGGAATGTATCCTTAAGTTATACAAGTAAACATTTAATTTAAAAACATAGTAAAAACAAAAAGGAGTAAGAAAAAGAGACGTTTTGAAGGAAAGACAGTCAGAATAAAGAAAAAGAAAAGAGAAAAAGTTATGACGAACAGGGAAGAAACAGCAAATTGTTTCAATAATTTAGGAAAAGAGGAGTGGAGAAGACAAAGCTAGTACATTACCGTCAAGTGACTTAGTGAACCATGTGACCCGAGAAAAGCGTGCGAAAAACGGAACTAGCACAATACCAACAAGTGTCTGGATCAACCATGTGACCTGACAGAATGTCAGAAGAGAAAGCACAGAAACGAAGAGACTGACGTCCTGATAGAAGCACCTTGTGGATTTTCACCAAGTGAACAAAAATCTGATGCAAAGAAAACCCAGTAGATAATGAATAAAAATAGGATAGATTCTTAAGGAAAAAACGAGGGAACAGTCGCTTACCATGGAATTTACAACGTAGATGCACGAAACTATTTTTCACAGGTATTGGGTCATTTATTGTAGATAGAGTCTATGAATAAATAAGGGCACGAGTAAGTGATTATCCAAAGAAGAAAATTAGACCAAAAGTTCCTTAGACCCAGAGACACAAAAAATCCACTCACCTAACTGAAGAGTAACATGTGAGCGCTCGTAAATCGTGAAGGAAAGTGCACCAGGGATTAAAGTTCCCAAGAAGTCCTGGTAATGTTAGGTCTGTAGAAGGAATCGAATATCAATGCTAGACACTAAGTATATCATGGAAAGCTTAGCGTGGGTACAATATAACAGCTAACATGAGCCGCCCAAAGGAAATACGACAAGACCCTACCTATAAGTAAACCCACTAAGTCAGTTGAAAGAATTGAATATCAAACCAAACACTTGGTTTGGCATAGAAAGTTTAGTGCGAGTACAAAGTACAGCTAACACGAGCTTAAAAGAAACAAGACAAGACCCTACCTGTGAGTAAGCTCACCAGGTAAAACATAAATGCTAATGAAGTCCAACCGTATAGCCAATATTCCCACCAAAGCCGTAATGTGAGCCAATAAGGAAAGCTGTCCCGTACACATATAAAGCCCCCAATAACAAGGAAATGTGCCGTGAACCGTACATTGCCGTACATTGAGATGGTACGCCTAGTACCGCTACTCTCTGCGTGTCGCAGCATTAAGCATGATCGTCACACACTATTAGCAAGCAAATAGCCATCATACGATTATGAGATGAGCGCGTTACTAAATTACATCTGAGGCAATCTCAAATTAAACTAGAACGCAAAAGCCAGACATACTAGACTCTCAGCCCATTACTTACTTAGAGTATTCGAATTCGAAGAATTACTCAAACGAGGCCAGTAACGCCGTGGTCGCCGTCGTGTTGGAACGGTTACCAAGAAAAAGCGCTAGTGAGCTTTATACCTTAGCGCCAAACTGAGTACATCCGGTATGTTCCCAGTGAAAAACGTACAGTAGACCGTGTCCGCATCCGGAGTACTCCATCTTGGAGGAGTTCCGGAAAGTGTAAAGCGTTATGTGATTTCCACATCCTGCAAGTAACAAACTATGAGACGGTAATACTCCGCCATTTTGGAGGGGTTCCCGTATACGGACAATATTACCCTGATTGTATGTAAAATAGTCCGACTAATACCGATAGTGAGTTCAATTGTTATGATACCGAGAGAAAACGGTACTCGTCCAAATCGGAATGGTTTTATGGTAAAAGCGATGTCGCTCCGTTTATATTATCCAAGATGCATAACACTCACAGCCGAGTAATATGCAGCCCGGGCGCTGCGATGACGTCAGCAGTGAGCGCCCGGGACCAGGGACACTGGGAAATGATGTTCCAAAGGCCGTTCCCCTCACGGCGGTGATGGCGGCAATTATAGGTAACAAACAGAATAGCCCCTAGTTCAAGCCGTTCCCCTCACGGCAAGCTTGAAAGTGATACTTTTGGCACCAGGGCTGGAAGCGCATCCCGCGCAGCGGGGCACTCGGAAGCCTTAAATGCAGCCCGGGCGCTGCAATGACGTCAGCAGTGAGCGCCCGGGACCAGGGACACTGGGAAATGAAGTTCCAAAGGCCATTCCCCTCACGGCGGTGATGGCGGCAATTACAGGTAACAAACGGAATAGCCCCTAGTTCAAGCCGTTCCCCTCACGGCAAGCTTGAAAGTGATACTTTTGGCACCAGGGCTGGAAGCGCGTCCCCAATTATTAATTTGAAAATGGCACTTTTAGAAAGTTGAGCTTTTCCTGCCCTAACTATTTAGTGCTCATAGCCTATTTCTTGGTCAAATGACTTGGTGTAGTCGGCAGTTTGACTTTGCTTTTTCCTCCCATACAGCCATACAGTAGAGGGATTACCTTTCCCCAGATGGGCCATCACTGGCAGGATGGGGGCAGAGCTGGGCACAGCCCCACTTGCCAATCAATAGGCTATTCCCTACCTTCACATGAAGGACTTGTTACCACTTAATTGTTCATGCAGACAGCCTGTAACCAGGACAGGGGAGGCAGAAAACTCCAAGAACTTCAGAGGGAATTCTGAAGAAACATCTACTGCTTCAAAGAAGGCAACAAGCATAAAAATAGGACCCTCAGACTTACTCTTTATTTCACTTTCTGGAACTGTGGAAGGTCTCTAGGGAATGCCTGCTGCTTTGTCCTGCTCTGTACTTCAGAGGACTGTTTTGATGCACTTGGAAGGACTGCTCTGCTTATTGAAGCCTGTCTTGAGCCCTCAGAGGCCTGACCTCCTGCTTGAACCCTGTTCCACTGCTTGTACCCACGACTACCAGGGTGACTCCAATGGCTAGTTGGCTGGCCTCCTCATCAGAGCCTCTGGGACAGAAAGGGTGTCAACCATCTTGAACATGCATGAGTGAGTCCTAAGCTCTAAGTGGTGCCTCTCCAGTCGTGGACCCTTGGAGGTGGAGTTAAAGATTCCCAGATAGCCAAAATCCAAAACTTGGTCTTAGAAATGTTTTGGGTAAATACTGCTCTAAGAACTGAGAAGAGATCAGAGCCAAGTGTTTATCTGCCAAAGGTGCATCACCCTGACTTTGTGGCAGCTCCTGCTACTTTCTTCTCCGCAGTAGCAAATCCTGTTCAGCAGTCCTTCACAGAAGGGTTATCGGACATTTTGAGCCCTTGTTGGCTATGCCTTGAGCCACGTCCTGCTGGAGATTATCGACTTCTAAAAAAGAGACTAAGTAAGTCGATGATGCTGATGCTCCATATTGCTCTGAGGAGGAGCGAGTGACAGAGCAAACAGGAGATGCCATGGGAGACGCCGCCGCCACCCGCCATTTGGTAATTTGAGGTGATTCAGCAGTTTAGGAGCACCCAGAGCAGCCTGGCTTCATGGATTGCCCTGCCTGCCACGCTGAGAAGAATTGACTGGATTCCATCTGACCACCATTCCTAAGCCGACACAGCTTGCAGCTCAACCCCACCCCCAACGGCTATGCGAGTGGCTGCTTGGGCAGACCAGGTTTCTCAACGGAGGTGCCTATTGTCCAAGGTGAAGAGAAGCAGCACAAGGATCCTCATATGGAGCTGGGACACCCCAGCAGCAGCATGGAAGTGCATAGCTGATGCTGATGCCCCCTAAGCCTGCAATTTAATTGAATAAGCTCAAATGCCTCCACCAGGAGGCAGGTGGTGAGTGAGGCAACACTTTAGGGTGGCAGCAAGGACATTGCAGATTCAAGCAAGGCCATACGGAAGTGGCCCTGCGAGGTTGGGGTGTGACTTGTGTGACTGTTTAATTGACTTGCTGGTTCACTTCATTTATTAGCCACCTCCTGTGATTTAATTCTCCTCTACCTGTAGCTATTTGCCAGTATTGAACTTCTACCACATGTGCACTGCTAGTCAAGAGACAAAAGTTATGCCGTAACAAGGGGGTGTGGCATTAGTAGCACACAATAGTAGGAAGCTCTCCTTACCATGCAGAAGCAGCCTATCCAGGTTCCGGTGTGGCTTGCTGTTTGTGGAATACCCTTCTCTGGTATCTTTTACATCTGACTACATACTTTTTGAGTGCATCTGGGAAAAAACAGGATGGCAAAGAAACTTCAATTTGGGAGAATACTCTAGAAATATATATATATGTATATTGGATTAAGTTTATGGGGCAGGGTAAATGAAGTGATTTATCAATCGATTTAAGCCATCAAAGAGACCTCTTCATAGAAGAAGATCAAGCCCTCTCAGAGCCTGCTAAGAAAGGGGAGGGACCCCCTACTCATGCTTCTGAGCTGGGGTAAAGCATGGAAGTGTTTCTAATTTATAGAAAACAGGACACAGGGAAAAATATGGACCCTATCACACAGGAAGATGTTCAGAAGCCTGGTAGGAAAAAAGATAAGGAAGAAAGGTAAAAAGGATGTTGAGAAGGATAAATAAAAGATGGTTAAAAAAAGAGTCTTAGTCTTAATCTTTATTCGATCAACCAAAAGTAGATCATAAAAGATACACAAAAAGAAACAAGAGAAAAGAAAAAATTGAGAATATTAAAAACATCAGCTATAAAATTAATAAATGACTTCATACAAAAAATAAAAGATCTAAAAGTCAATAAAAAAAAATTAAAAAAACAACGTGTTGTTCAAATAGGCTTGCAACCCCTAATAAGCGCTACAAGAAAGATAACGTGCATTAATTCAGAAATTATATGTTACTAAAGATCCAACAATCCATAAAACATGTAACTCTGTACAATACAAAAATTTAAACCTCAACCTCCTTCTTAGAGCTAAAGTGCACTTAAAAAAATAGCAACTAAGGGCCAGATGTAGGTAGTGATTTAGCGATCGCAAACGCTGAAATTCGCAGAATTTCCACGTTTGCGATCGTTAAAACCCCATGCGTAATGTAGTGGCAGAAACACCGAATCGCAAAATAAGGAATCGCTAAAACCAATGGAATGAACCTAGAGATTCCTTATTTAGCAATTATGCCACACCGACTCACTCTTTATCGAACCGCTAAATAAGAAATCGCTAAATAAAGTCGCAAAACAATGTACCTAAAATCGCTAATACCGATTCCATTAAAAATCGCTAAATAAGAGTCGCAAATTACCACTAAATCAAAGCAGGTGGTGACCAGGTGCAGAGCATATACACAGCCCCAGAATGCATCTGCGTGAACACAATGGCGGTCCTCTGTCATTGCAAGGCGGATACGGATACAAGCTGCAGCTCAAAGGATCTGGAGACGACAGGAATACGTATACAGAATGCACATCACACTATTCCAACTCACAGAGGCAGAAATCCATGAGAGGTACAGGCTTCACCCAACCACTATCCTGGACCTGATACGTGACCTGCACCCACTCCTGGAGCACCAGATACAAAGGGTGCACGCAATACCTCCACATGTGCAGGTCCTCTGTTGCCTGCACCTACTAGCATCCGGCAATTACCAGGGGATAATAGCTGTGGCTGGTGGTGTGTCACAGAGTTGCCTGTCGCGTTTTTTCCACAAATTCCTGGATGCCATGATGCAAAGGATGCACCACTACATCCGGTTCCCCAGCACACAGGCGGAACTGTACAAGACAAAGATGGACTTTTATCTGAAGGCCCAGTTCCCACATGTAATTGGGTGCATTGATGGGACCCACATACCAATCTGCCCCCCGCTGCTACTGAGTACATCTACCGTAACCACAAATCAACACATTCAATCAACATAGGTCATATGTGATACGTCCCACATCATTACCAACATCGTAGCAAAATTTCCAGGGAGCACACGATTCCTACATCTTCAGGAACAGTGAGATCTATACCCGTCTAGCTGGGGGTGGATTTGGAGAAGGATACCTGCTAGGTAAATAAATGTGAAAGAACAACAAAATTGCAAATACTGCCACTATTTAGACCTCAAATCAACTTATGAGGAAGCATTTTGAAGAATTACAAAATGCCTGGGATAATTTCTTTTACTGATTTAATCAAAAGATTTCATAATATCAAGAACATATTTTAACTTCCTTCCAAAGAACGGACGACAAATCAATATCTTATATACATCACATAAAACAAATAACATACAGAAAGTGAATAAACAGCGAACATTTTAGATACCTGTTTCAAACATTCTTAGAAAAAAACACTCATCCTAAAGCCAAACATACTGGTACCTATAAAAACAATCGCTCACTCAATCACATTCGTGAAAAAATAAACAAACAGATAAGACAATTAACATTTAGTTCTCTTATTTTTAGAGTTCTCTTATTTTTAGAAAACCACAGAAAATCACAATACAAAATTTTTAATAGCAAAATAGATTGGATTTTAAACCAGTTTCAATTTCTTGTGGTGTCAGAACAAGGTCTACGCGTTTCAAGAACCCTAATTTGGGGTTCTCTCATCAGGACCTGAAAATCAACAAAGGAAACCGACATTTAGAAGTAGCAAGGGGAGACAACCTCTGGATGCAAACTGCAACAGTCAGTGTGGCCATAGTTACCTCTGACTATTAGAAGAAGGTCAGCCCATCTAATGAAGAAGGCTCTGAAAACGCAAGAAAGCAAAAGGACACTAAGTGGGGTTGATGGTGCTCGTTAAATTAGAAAAAAACAAAGCAAAATCGTCAGAAACCACGTTTAAAAGCGTATTATGCTTACATGGTAAGTTGCACGTGGAGAGTTGGTTCAGGTGTGGTGGTACAAATGTGGCCGCCAAATGTGTTATTCACTCTAGCACTGGGGGAGAAGAAGGCCAGGTTGCATTCAGGTGTAAAGAAGGCCGAGAATAAATCATTCCATGTTATTATGTTAAAAAATAGATTGGAGTACCTGAAGTGCCACGTGGGGGCATCTAGTAATTCACGTCTACATAGTGCTGCAATTAGTCAGCAAGGGGCAGAGTAGTCTGAAAATCCCGTCGTCCGTCTATTGCGATGTCAATCGTGATGGGATCCTGTACAGATGGAGAGGAATAGTAGTACGTGTAACAGCGTGCAGCGAAGTGTCTAAATGAGAAATGGCAGAGCGTACGGGATTAGGCTTACCTACATGCGTCTCCGTTCGTGTCCTCTATTGGTTTGCGAATACCGTACTGGTCATGTTGGAGGAGAATTCACGCGGGATTATAAGAGTCACGAATGCAGCGTGGAGCATAGAGGAAGGACTACTATTATTTTGAAGCCCAATTCAAAATGGCGGTGATGGAAATTAAAGTTGTTCAGCGAAGGTATAGGAATGAAGCCTCATTAATAATGCGGTCTTTAGAAACATAGCTAAATGGCTGAAATGAAGGATGAATGTCCCCAAAAATGTAAGTTAGAGAGTGTAACATGTGACTCCAGGAGGGGTGAATTAGCTCAGTTTATATAGTTCCGAGATCTCATTTAATCCATTACATGCTGTATTGAATTTTAAAATCATGAAAGCCTCTCTCTGAGATAGTTTTAATTCTGGGTCGCCTCCTCTCGGATCTCTTTCGATTTTGGAGATGACCGTCCATTTTAGGTCATTTATTTGATGGTTTTTAGCTTTCCAGTGGGTAACCAGTGGAGCTGATTCCACATTTTTGTTGATCCGTGATTTATGTTGGGTTATCCTTGTGCGAATCTCTTGTGTGGTTTTCCCTACATATAGTAGATTACAGGGACAACGTATGCCATATATCACGAATTTGCTCTTGCAATTAGAAAAAGAGTCATGTTTCCAAAATGTGGAATTATGTTTGAATAGATTACCTTCTTCCGTAGAGTCACAGCAGGTGCAAGTGCCACATTTGTGGTGTCCTTGTATAGGGGGAAGGCCTACGTAGTCACGCAGTGTGCTTTGTTTTTCTTTGGGCATAGATGCGCGTACAATTTGATTAGCGATATTCCGGTCCTTTTTGAAAGCAAAAAGTGGATTCTGTCTGAGTGAAGCATCTAGATTTTTTATCAGGTGCCAATTTTGGTTGATCACCTTTTTTAGGTTGTTTGAATTGGGGCAGTACGTAGAGACACAGACAATCCTGTCTAGTGGAGGTTTTGTGTGTTTTTGGAGGAGTGCCTCTCTTGGTGTCCACCAGGCTCTTTTCATGGCTTTTTTGAGAAGTTTTCTAGGATAACCTCTAGTGATTAGGTTATTAGACAGCCTAGTAGCATGAAAAACATATTCATCCTTAAATTTGCAATTACGTCTCACTCGTAAAAATTGCCCAAAGGGTAGATTTTCACGTAAATTCCTGGGATGATTACTTGCAAAGTGTAGCATTTTATTACGGTCTGTGGGTTTTTTAAATAATGTAGTCGCCAAACCGTTATCAGATGGATAAACCTCTACATCGAGGAATGGGATTCGTACTTTGGAATAATTAATGCTAAATTTGATGTCCTCAGTGCGGTTGTTGAGCAAACAATGGAAGCTTTGGAGATTTTCTTCTGTATTAGTCCATATCATGAAAATATCGTCTATATAACGAATCCAGTGTCCGATGGATTGGGAGTGGGGATTATCGTTATAGACACATTTTTCTTCAAATTTTGCCATATAAAGAATGGCTAGCTCCGGCGCAAAAGGACACCCCATCGCCACTCCTTTGACTTGATAATAGAAGTCATCATTAAAGCTGAAATAGTTTTTCTTTAGGGCGAAACTTGCCAAATCCATAATGAATTTAGTAGGGACTTTAGGGTTGGATCGAGTCTCCAAAAAAGAGTTGATAACTGAAAGTCCTTCATCCTGGGGAATTTGGGTATACAGTGAGACTACGTCAAGTGTGACGAGGTAGTGGTTCACTGGATCAAATTGTATCTGAGACGTCTTATTGATGAAATCAGTGGTGTCACCTAGAAACGAGGGTATTTTAAAAATGAATGGTTTTAAAAAATAATCCACGAATTTAGAGATGGTTCCCTCATAGAATCACAACCGGAAATGATGGGTCTTCCCGGTGGAGTAGTCTCGTTTTTATGTATTTTCGGTAATACATAGAACAGAGGTGTCCTAGGGTGTTTGTTCTGCATAAATTTGTGTTCTTTTTTTGAAAGAAACCCTTTTTGTAGTCCTTGGTCAAGTAAAGGAAAGAGGGTTTGTTGTAGTTCCATTGTTGGGTCTTTATTAATTTTGCGATAACATGCAGGGTCATTTAGTTGTCTCAATACCTCCTTGGTATAGTCGGATCTATTAATTATGACTATTGAGCCACCTTTATCTGCTTGTTTGACGATTATAGAATCGTCATTTTGGAGACTAGATAAAGCTTCCATCTGGAGTTTAGTGGTGTTATGTTTGACCCATCTTTTTTTCGTTTCTATTTCAGCAATGGATGACAGGATCGTTTTCTCAAAGATCATGACTTCCTTTGGAATTTTGTTGGTAGGTGGACAGAAAGTGGACTTACTCCTCAGGCCAGTATCAGCAATTATTTCAGTAGATGGAAATGACATGAAGAAAGTTTTTAATCTGATCTTTCTGCAGAATTCAATTGTTTCAGTTTTCAGACGAATGAAATCAGTGTGTTTGGCTGGGACAAAGGAGAGACCTTTTTCAAGAATACTTTGTTCATCTTTATTGAGTTGTCTGTTGGATAGATTAAAAACTAGGGAGGTACCTAGTTTTTGTAATTCTGTCTGTGAGTAGACATTTCCCATGGTTGTTGATTGAATCTCACTCGCCCCCGTGTCCTCTGCCGGCCTCTGCCTAAAAAAGGAGTTTGTTGTTGGTTTTGTTGGAAATTACCCCTCTGGTGGTTGGTTTGAGATCTATCACTCAATTCCCCTTCACTGCCACTTGAAGAGGAAGAGGTTTCAGAGAAGGTTATAAAGTTTTTTGATGATCTGCCCTGGTACTCTGGTAGATATCGGCGAGATTCTGCTCTGGTGTAAAAGTCCGGTTGGAGATAAGGGTAGACTTTTGTTAGAGAAATTCCTTTTGTCCTTTTCGAATTTATTGCTTTTCTGATTCACCGTATAATCCTTGAATTCTGCAATTTCTTTTTCGACTTTGTCCAACAAGGCTTTTGAGTCCGTGATGATTTGATTAGTTTTTATTTCAGATTCTAGTAGAGCAATTTCTTCAAGTTGATGTTTAGAAATACGTTGGGCTGTTTCCACTGTGAGGACCATTAGGTCTCTACTGCATTTTGTCTGAATACAGCTGTATCCTTTTTTGTAGAGTGGATCCTCCGTGAAGATGACCGGAATGTTTCTAATTTGTAGTCCCCCTGGGATAGTGCCTATTTTAAGATGTTGAATTAGAAAGTGCCCATGAAGGTCTGTCCTAATTTGCTTCTTTTTAAGTCTTAAAAGTTTGTCAGACTCATTTTGATTTTTTGCTGTCACACTGAGTGATGCTGAAGCAAAGAGCGGAGGTGCCTCAAGCAGATTTTTTATATGTTCTTCACTGTACGCGAAAGTGTCATTTTCAGTCATACTGTCAAGCATGCAAACATAAATTGTGATAAATGGGTGAATAAACAATTGAAAAAAATAGAAAGGGGGAGTGGAAGGGAGACAAAGGTCTATGAATTCTGAAGCAATTCTGTGAATTAAGCACAGAGAAAAAACCTCTCGCAGAGAAGTCTCTGCTAGTGAAGCGAGAACCAGATTAGGAGGTGGGCATAAGAGCAGTAAAGCAAGCCCATATGAGAAAGAACAACAAAATTGCAAATACTGCCACTATTTAGACCTCAAATCAACTTATGAGGAAGCATTTTGAAGAATTACAAAATGCCTGGGATAATTTCTTTTACTGATTTAATCAAAAGATTTCATAATATCAAGAACATATTTTAACTTCCTTCCAAAGAACGGACGACAAATCAATATCTTATATACATCACATAAAACAAATAACATACAGAAAGTTAATAAACAGCGAACATTTTAGATACCTGTTTCAAACATTCTTAGAAAAAAACACTCATCCTAAAGCCAAACATACTGGTACCTATAAAAACAATCGCTCACTCAATCACATTCGTGAAAAAATAAACAAACAGATAGGACAATTAACATTTAGTTCTCTTATTTTTAGAGTTCTCTTATTTTTAGAAAACCACAGAAAATCACAATACAAAATTTTTAATAGCAAAATAGATTGGATTTTAAACCAGTTTCAATTTCTTGTGGTGTCAGAACAAGGTCTACGCGTTTCAAGAACCCTAGCAGATAAAGGTGGCTCAATAGTCATAATGAATAGATCCGACTATACCAAGGAGGTATTGAGACAACTAAATGACCCTGCATGTTATCGCAAAATTAATAAAGACCCAACAATGGAACTACAACAAACCCTCTTTCCTTTACTTGACCAAGGACTACAAAAAGGGTTTCTTTCAAAAAAAGAACACGAATTTATGCAGAACAAACACCCTAGGACACCTCTGTTCTATGTATTACCGAAAATACATAAAAACGAGACTACTCCACCGGGAAGACCCATCATTTCCGGTTGTGATTCTATGATGGAACCATCTCTAAATTCGTGGATTATTTTTTAAAACCATTCATTTTTGAAATACCCTCGTTTCTAGGTGACACCACTGATTTCATCAATAAGACGGCTCAGATACAATTTGATCCAGTGAACCACTACCTCGTCACACTTGACGTAGTCTCACTGTATACCCAAATTCCCCAGGATGAAGGACTTTCAGTTATCAACTCTTTTTTGGAGACTCGATCCAACCCTAAAGTCCCTACTAAATTTATTATGGATTTGGCAAGTTTCGCCCTAAAGAAAATCTATTTCAGCTTTAATGATGACTTCTATTATCAAGTCAAAGGAGTGGCGATGGGGTGTCCTTTTGCGCAGGAGCTAGCCATTCTTTATATGGCAAAATTTGAAGAAAAATTTGTCTATAACGATAATCCCTACTCCCAATCCATCGGACACTGGATTCGTTATATAGACGATATTTTCATGATATGGACTAATACAGAAGAAAATCTCCAAAGCTTCCATTGTTGGCTCAACAACCGCACCGAGGACATCAAATTTAGCATTAATTATTCCAAAGTACGAATCCCATTCCTCGATGTAGAGGTTTATCCATCTGATAACGGTTTGGCGACTACATTATTTAAAAAACCCACAGACCGTAATAAAATGCTACACTTTGCAAGTAATCATCCCAGGAATTTACGTGAAAATCTACCCTTTGGGCAATTTTTACGAGTGAGACGTAATTGAAAATTTAAGGATGAATATGTTTTTCATGCTACTAGGCTGTCTAATAACCTAATCACTAGAGGTTATCCTAGAAAACTTCTCAAAAAAGCCATGAAAAGAGCCTGGTGGACACCAAGAGAGGCACTCCTCCAAAAACACACAAAACCTCCACTAGACAGGATTGTCTGTGTCTCTACGTACTGCCCCAATTCAAACAACCTAAAAAAGGTGATCAACTAAAATTGGCACCTGATAAAAAATCTAGATGCTTCACTCAGACAGAATCCACTTTTTGCTTTCAAAAAGGACCGGAATATCGCTAATCAAATTGTACGCACATCTATGCCCAAAGAAAAACAAAGCACACTGCGGACTACGTAGGCCTTCCCGATATACAAGGACACCACAAATGTGGCACTTGTACCTGCTGTGACTCTACGGAAGAAGGTAATCTATTCGAACATAATTCCACATTTTGGAAACATGACTCTTTTTCTAATTGAAAGAGCAAATTCGTGATATATGGCATACGTTGTCCCTGTAATCTACTATATGTAGGGAAAACCACACAAGAGATTCGCACAAGGATAACCCAACATAAATCACGGATCAACAAAAATGTGGAATCAGCTCCACTGGTTACCCACTGGAAAGCTAAAAACCATCAAATAAATGACCTAAAATGGACGGTCATCTCCAAAATCGAAAGAGATCCGAGAGGAGGCGATCCAGAATTAAAACTATCTCAGAGAAAGGCTTTCATGATTTTAAAATTCAATACAGCATGTAATGGATTAAATGAGATCTCGGAACTATATAAACTGAGCTAATTCACCCCTCCTGGAGTCACATGTTACACTCTCTAACTTAAATTTTTGGGGACATTCATCCTTCATTTCAGCCATTTAGCTATGTTTCTAAAGACCGCATTATTAATGAGGCTTCATTCCTATACCTTCGCTGAACAACTTTAATTTCCATCACCGCCATTTTGAATTGGGCTTCAAAATAATAGTAGTCCTTCCTCTATGCTCCACGCTGCATTCGTGACTCTTATAATCCCGCGTGAATTCTCCTCCAACATGACCAGTACGGTATTCGCAAACCAATAGAGGACACGAACGGAGACGCATGTAGGTAAGCCTAATCCCGTACGCGCTGCCCTTTCTCATTTAGACACTTCGCTGCACGCTGTTACAAGTACTACTATTCCTCTCCATCTGTACAGGATCCCATCACGATTGACATCGCAATAGACGGACGACGGGATTTTCAGACTACTCTGCCCCTTGCTGACTAATTGCAGCACTATGTAGACGTGAATTACTAGATGCCCCCACGTGGCACTTCAGGTACTCCAATCTATTTTTTAACATAATAACATGGAATGATTTATTCTCGGCCTTCTTTACACCTGAATGCAACCTGGCCTTCTTCTCCCCCAGTGCTAGAGTGAATAACACATTTGGCGGCCACATTTGTACCACCACACCTGAACCAACTCTCCACGTGCAACTTACCATGTAAGCATAATACGCTTTTAAACGTGGTTTCTGACGATTTTGCTTTGTTTTTTTCTAATTTAACGAGCACCATCAACCCCACTTAGTGTCCTTTTGCTTTCTTGCGTTTTCAGTGCCTTCTTCATTAGATGGGCTGACCTTCTTCTAATAGTCAGAGGTAACTATGGCCACACTGACTGTTGCAGTTTGCATCCAGAGGTTGTCTCCCCTTGCTACTTCTAAATGTCGGTTTCCTTTGTTGATTTTCAGGTCCTGATGAGAGAACCCCAAATTAGGGTTCTTGAAACGCGTAGACCTTTTTTCTGACACCACAAGAAATTGAAACTGGTTTAAAATCCAATCTATTTTGCTATTAAAAATTTTGTATTGTGATTTTCTGTGTTTTTCTAAAAATAAGAGAACTCTAAAAATAAGAGAACTAAATGTTAATTGTCCTATTTGTTTGTTTATTTTTTCACGAATGTGATTGAGTGAGCGATTGTTTTTATAGGTACCAGTATGTTTGGCTTTAGGATGAGTGTTTTTTTCTAAGAATGTTTGAAACAGGTATCTAAAATGTTCGCTGTTTATTCACTTTCTGTATGTTATTTGTTTTATGTGATGTATATAAGATATTGATTTGTCGTCCGTTCTTTGGAAGGAAGTTAAAATATGTTCTTGATATTATGAAATCTTTTGGTTAAATCAGTAAAAGAAATTATCCCAGGCATTTTGTAATTCTTCAAAATGCTTCCTCATAAGTTGATTTGAGGTCTAAATAGTGGCAGTATTTGCAATTTTGTTGTTCTTTCTCATATGGGCTAGCTTTACTGCTCTTATGCCCACCTCCTAATCTGGTTCTCGCAGGTAAATAAATGTGACACACTCTGATGTCTACCTTTGATGTATCTATTGCTGACTGTGAATAATCTTTCTTCCTTTAACACCTAGATGATAGCGCATATGCGGTGCGAGCATTCATCCTGACTCCATACCTCAACCCATCTACCCCAAGTGAAAGGCGATTCAATGTTGCAACGAGGAATGTGGTGGAGCGTACATTCGGACTCCTCAAAAGCAGGTTACGTTGCCTGCTCAAAAGTGGAGGTGCACGGCAGTACCGCCCTGTGACCTGCTGCAAAATAATAGCAACATGTGCCATGCTGCATAACCTGGCTACAAGGAAAGGAACACCCATGGAAGTGGCTGAATCAGAGGAAGAGGAAGAGGATTGTCCACAGCCACAGCACAGTGCAGCAGGAGTCGCAGCAGCACCAGATGGGAGACACAGACAGGCTGAGATCACACACAACTATTTCTGAGTAAGTAATGAGACAAAGCGAGTAACTGCAATAGCGTGACTGTGTTCAATTGAACTTCTGTCAGGCAATAGGACAGCACACCGCCACACCATGATGGCCTCACAGTGCCTCAACAACGATAACATGGCATAGATACTCCCCATGCAATGTTCACAATCCCATCATTATGTCAGATGGGTTACTTCACCCATCTACCAATGCCAGGCGATGCCTTGTTTATTTGTAGCACCCATGAGCAGCACTGCTGCGTTCACTAGGCACACTGTCCTCCCTAGTGGTCTGTCCTGCGGCTGGCCCATGCCTCTCACTGTGCCTCCTGGACTCGTGTAATGGGAGAGTGATGCTGCTGCGGCTTGTTGCCTCCTCACTTTTACCCCCATCCCCCGATCCTGTGGCAGCGATTTGCGAGGTCTGCAGCACCTCCAGGACACTGGTGACTGTGACCTAGCCCCATGTGACGTCATGGCAGCACTTGGCAATCTCCAGCTGCATGGCCACTGAGCCCCTGCTGAGTACATGGGTGGCATTGCGCATTGCATAGCCGGTTCACTGCCTTGGTGTACCCACCCAACCTCTGTCTGTCCCTGCACCTTGCCCCACGTTCGCTTTCCATCTTGCTGCATAACAGCCTAACAGCCTCTGACATGTCCCGCATGCCCTCAGCCACGGTGTTGTTGAGGCAGTATATGGCCTCCTTCATGTCGTGCATGTGTTTGCTGTTCGCCACCATCTGGCGTTGCATTGCCCTCAGTGTTTTGCCTTGCAGGGGCTGCACTTTCAGCATCCTCCCCTCCAGACCTGCAAAGACACTGGACTCCTCGACCTCAGAACTGTGTGCCCTTGGTCAGCATCTTCAGGCACCTGTGTTGCCAAGCTCCATGGGGGACTGTGTTCCTGCTGTGTGTCCATCCTCATCCTGCGGAGGACATTGGGAATTGCGAGATCTTAATAGCGATTCGGTAAAAATCGCTATTAAGAAGTCGCAATTTGGGTTTTACCTTCATCTGGCCCCTAGTGACATGTATCTCGAAGTAAAGTTGTAATAAGAAGAATATGAATGAATGAGACCAAATCCCTATCGACACCCATACTCTCTAAAATGGCCCACAACTTTAGTCTACATATACAATCAAAAGAGCTCACAGATCTATAAACGCCAAATGTATAGAGGCGTCCTTTGCATATTTATATTTTGCCACAATAAGATGGAGATTGAGGCACGGTTCGATTTTCCTAAGACCCTTTCTAAACCCATACTGGACTTGAGAAAGAATGTTGTTTTTCTTTATCCAGACAAGGGGGCAATCCAAGACTACCCTCCCAATGATTTTTGCTGTAGAGTCTAGGAGATATCAGACGGTAATACTTTATATCGTGGGCATTTCCCTTTTTAAAAATGGGGACGATGATAGCGGTGTGCCACGATGAAGGTACGCCTTTGGATTTTTGAAGTTAGGCCATCAACATTCCAACTTAAAACCTGAGACAGGGAGAATATTTACTAAGCCCGGGCGGAGTTGGCAGAGTGCAACTAGGCGCAGTTCTATGGAGTTGGGGAAAAACTCCATGGAACTCTGCTCCGCTCCCCTCCACCCTCCCTAATTTAATTATTTTAAAAATGCCACTTACCTGAAGTGGTGTCTCAGGGATACCTCCTCCTCACTATGGTCTCTCTCTCCTCCTCGTCCTCATCCACGCAAACCCCTACGTTGTATGTCATGCATGTGCGTAAGACATCCAACGTTGGGGTTTGCGTGATTGAGGACGAGGAGGAGAGGGAGCCCATGGCGAGGAGGAGGCAGCCCAGAGATGCCACAGCAGGCAAGTGCCTTTTTTAAATAAATAAATTAGGGAGGGTGAAGGGGGCCGGCTGACTCCACTCCACCATGAAGTCGAAGTTTTGCCTGAACTCTGCGTTCTCAATGGAGGGCGGAATAGGCAATCTTCATAAACTCCGCCGGTGGAGTTGAGCCCTCCGCCCGGGTTTAATATTCACCACCTTCAGACACTTGTATTCTAACATCAGGCCTTTCTTGTAAAGTCGGGCAATTAACATGGACTTGCACCCTATCCGGATAACCGAAGCTTGGTAAGGAAAGGGGAATAGGCAGGTGAGGGCTGGATGTCTCAGTACTGAACACACCTCCATTGTCCATAAGGCACCTATATAGAGGTGCACCTTACTGTGCAGTGGATCATTATCCTCCAACCCTACCAGTGCCATATATCTATTTTTTAGGGGTACAGTTGGATGTACGGAGGATCTAAAAAAAACCACTCTTTGTTCCAATGGATCCCTCCTAAACTGACATTGGGAGTTGCCATATGCCTGTAAAAAAAATCCAAGTGGCGAGATCTTACCAGCACTGGATCTAGTCATTACAGCCCTTGCTAAGCCCAATATATCTTTTGCAAAGAAGGGATTACGAAAATTGATCCTAATATCATCCCCATGGTATAATTTGCCCCCCCCACACATTTTGCCAGCAGAATCTCTTTTGAAGTCCCAATGGGCACATACATTAGTGTCCAAACAGTGAATTGATTTGTTCATAAGGCACCTTGTAGATTCCAAGTTATCAGCAGGGAGGCTAGGAACATTAGCTAACACAATTACATAGAGAGAATATGCAGGAGGGAGATCAATCACCGGGACGGGGACTGGGCTTGGTTGACGACTTTCAGCTTGCTTGGCTATAAGGGGTTGCTCTTCATATTGCCGTAAGGCTACATTTTAACCCAGACCATTGACAGCAGCAGAGTTTTGGTTTACATTGACCCAATCACCCCTATTAGCGGTGGTTTGGGACAACGGGGGGCATTGGGTATTACTGGGTTCCCTGGGAGCAAGTAGTTATAATGGCCGCCGATGACTCAGATAGTTTCCATTCAATATGGGCGAGACGATCGATGATAGGGCGCAATTTACTATCCAACAGGTCACCTAAATGACTGCTAAAGAGCTTTGAGGTATCTTCTGTGATAACTGATGATTGCACAGATGGATCCTCATTACAGGACCTTTTACAGAGCACAGATTTGCCCTTAGCTGTTGGAAGTTTATTGGTTACGGCGCTCCCAACTTTCTGGTGCTCGCAGCTTTCTGCCTACGCTTTGATTTTGGTCCTAGAGCTGGATCAGAATCTTGGTCTAGGGCCACCATAAATGTAAACGTTTCCACATCTACTTGGCCTGTAACTGAAGGGTGTAACACATTATCTGGCATGACAAAGCTAGTTGGGTCGTTTATCTCAGAATCAGCCTCAATAATCAGGATGACTGGGGGACTTAATGCAAAAGCAATAGATAGCTTCTAATGAGAAGACTCCAGAGGACCATCAGTGGTGTTACAATTCGCCTGATTCAAGGTTTTGGCTGGTATGGAGTCCTCCAAGGTAAGGGAAAGACGTTGCTCTGCCAACCTAATCTCATTCGAAACCATGTCCACGGCCCGTTTCAAGTAGTTGTCAATCGTGGAACAAGTACATGGTGGTGGCGCAATAGGTATGCCCAAGATACCCTTCTATTTTCCCAAGTTCACTTGGCCAACAGAAAAGCTGATATAAAAAATGGCAAGAGGAGACCCAGAGTGCCTAAAAGAACAAGAACAATCAAAACAGTTCCTCTGTTTAGGGGAACTCCTCAGAAATGACCCAGATGCAAAGTGTTAGGGGAATTGCCCATCCCAGCCTATTCCATGCTATGACACGTAAGACAGATAACTCCCTTAATCTTATGGCATTCCAGCACCTAACCCCTCCTCCATGGGCTGAAGACATCAGCTGAACCTGGGTGCCCCTGGTGAGCAATGCGGCAGAAGAGTCAAATTCCCAGAGACTAAAGTACAATTGGAAATTTAAACAGAAGTGTCAGCTAAAAAAACAACTGGCTCTAAGGGTTGGGTGAGGAGATTCCATATGTAGCAAAGCCAGAGGATAACAGATATTTATTCAGAGGCAAAGAGCATGATGGCTTAAAAGCCAATACAGAACATTTTCTTACCAAGGAACATTGCCTTTGAAATAAGGGGATAAATTAGACTGATTTTACACTTTCTGTTCTAAATCCGAATGTAAAGTCCTATGCCACATTGGATGCTCCAGTAAGTGGGTCTAGAAATAGGGATTCTTGTTTGATTAACCAGGGAGGTTCACAAAAGGACAAAGAGCTGACTGTGATTTTTAAGACTCTTGACTTTGTGCTATTTGATGATGATTTTGTTTTAAATAGATCTTATTTGCTGTATTTTCTGGCTCAAATAGACCAGTTGAAGATCATAAAGTGTAGCAACATAAAACTGGTAGAATTGTTAAAAGTTTCTGGTGAGGAAAAGGTCAAGGGTCACCTTCTATGCATGCATAATTGTCAATCTAATAATGAAAAATTGTAAATGTTTTATTTCAAAAGAAGTTGATATAGTACCTTGCCTTCCAAGATCTTGTAGGTCTATGGTAAATAACTATAATAATATGAATAGGTTTACCCTCTTAGATAATGACAGTTTCGCCTGATGATCTGGTGCGCAATGTGAAGTTAACTGTAGATCCTTTTAAAGGGGGTTGCCCACTAACTTCACCTGTCTTCAGCAACAAAAAGGGCATGGAAGCTCATCACCCCTGGCTTGCTTGTCTCTCATTTCCCACTCAATGGCCAAAACATTTTAAAGAGACCTTCCATTCAGGCAGAGGCTGAACTTCCACACTCTGAAATCATCTATGCACTGGACCTGTGTGCCCACAGGCCAAGAATCAAACCTAACAGAAAAATACCATCAGAAAAATGGTATTCACCAGAAATGAATCTATTAAAAAGGAAATGTAAAGCACTAGAACACAAGTGGAGATTGTCTAAAGAAAGCAGTGATAAACAACTCTATAAAGAAGAATTGAAGACTTCCCACAATGCCCTCAAGTGTGCTAAAAGAAACTACTATGCAAAACGCCTAGAGGACAATAGCAACTCATCAAAAGAGCTCTACAAAATAGTGAAAGGGGGGGGGGCAAGATGGCCGGGTTGATGTGTTTTACCTCGGCTCCTGGTCCGCGCCAAAATCCCGGGAATCGTAGCGCCGTCACCAACCGTCAAACCGGCTTGCTATGCTCCTTACCTGCTGAGGAGTGTGTGGAGATGAAGCAACTGTAGTGAGGTGAGGCTTCAATGCCCCATTAGGCAGATTCGAGGAGCGGGAGACAGGCAGAAGGGATGCGTAAGATGGTGACCGCTACGGGCGAATAGCGAACCGTTGGCTGTGATCAGGTGGCTCCCTCGAGCCAGCCGGCTGAAGACGGGGTGTTCACCCCCTTTCTTGACCCCAATGCGACTTGCAAGGCGATCGTGGCTCACTCCGACTGATTCTGCTGGGCTTTGCTGGACTGCGGGGCCATGATAAAGGACCAGCGCAAGATGGCAACTGCCACCGGAGATGCGAGGTAGGCCCACTCGCTTGCCGCGGCTGCTTCAGCGTGGCCTTTGGTGGAGAGAGGCCCCTTCCCTATGCCCCCGCATCCTTGGTTCTGTTGATCGTGCTGTGGCCAGCCGCACCACTCCGCTACCTGCTGGGCAGCTGTCGCTCTGGATCCTGAGGTGGTGGCCGGCGGTGGGGATTCACATCACCCACGTGTCTGGTGAGCATAGAGCAGAAGGCGTGGAGGCCCTAGGGGGAGCTGCCAGTGGCTGGGGTCCCCTGGATTCTGTGGGTGCGGTTCACTCCTGGGGCACATAAAGCATCCTGGAGCCTTGCCTGGTGCGCCTGACTTTAACATGGCGGCCAGAATCACAGCGCCATCCTAGCTGCTCAAGGGGGCTCTGGGGGCACACCCACTGCCACTTGGTTCTGCTCAACTGACACAAGTGAAAGAGGGACCATGCACTCTGCGCTCCAGTCATAGCTTCGCCACCATGCGGGTCTCCTTCTAGGGGGATGGAGGGCCCCAGGTTACATCTCTAGGGTCTACTGCTCCAGTGTACCGGCTGACCTACGGTATATGGTGCTGCCCCGCGATCGGACCATAGCCCTGGTGTTAAGTAAGCAAGAGGGGGCGACCGCCTTTTTGCGACCAGCACCACACTCACAGACATAGGAGGGTGACGGGGACACCCTTATGCCACCGAAGAAGATGCCTGCTGAAGTCTCTAACTATTTTTCTCCGGCTGAGAAACGTCAAATAACAGTGCAGGAGGACTCCACGGACGTCACGGCGCTCAAGCGAGCTAATCTGATGGCGTCCCTCCACGAGTTCAAGACAGAGCTGCGCGCGGAACTTAACCATGACATCAAGGCTTCCGTCGAGCAGCTCAAATCGGATCTGACTACATGGGTGGCGACGCTCTAACAGGATGTGTACTCAGTCGGCACGTGAGTGTTGGATCTGGAGACCCACACCCAAGACCTTGATAAGCGATCTGCCGCCACCCAAGAACAGGTGCAGGACCTACAGAAGCAATTACATCTTGCACTGCTGAAATCAGAAGAAACAGGGCCAGGAGGGATGGTATTAGGATACGAGATCTGGAGGAAGGGGCAGAGGGGCAGAACCTGGAGGCCTTCCTTGAGGGACTCTTTGCAGTGATTCTCAGCTGGCAGCAACTTAAGATTAATTTGGAGAGAGTGCACTGAGTGGGGTGGGCAGCCCTCCAGGGATCGATGGCAGTCACGCGACATTCTCGCAAAGATCCACTCCTTCAAGGTAAAGGAAGCAGTACTGCAAGCGGCCCAGACAAAGAGCGACATCTCCTTCCAGGGTTTTTGTTGTAACGTTTACCAGGATTAGCCTCCTGCAACACTGGCTAGTAGGCAGCAGTTCCATCCCATCACCACAAAACTCAGAGACAGGCACATCAAGTACAGATGGACTTATCCGTTTGGCCTGAGCTTCGAGTTTCAGAAACAAATGCGTCACGTCATAGAGCTCGAGGAGGGGATACGGATTTTAGGTCTCAACCCTGGAGACTCCGAAACCGCGCAGGATACCCCAGGGGGCACAGAGCAAGAAACCTGGAGAAACCACCAGTAGAGCACAAGTCTGAAGGAGGGACATAAAAGATTGAGGCCACACAAGGAGTCTGTTTCCGGACTGTCGATGACTACAGGTTGCGATTGCCTTCACACCCAGGGGGCCTCACTGGGGCAATGACCTCTCAAGACTCAGAGGAGGGGGCCAAGATCTCTGGATCCGGCGGCCATCTGGACATTTTCTGCTGGTCCTATCCTATTTGCAAAAGAGTGACGTACTCCCCTGGTTGGGAGACCAGGGCAGGGACCCTACACTGGCAGAGGGTCTTTAGCCGAAGCCCTATCTGGGATATGCTGGTTCGACGCAACACTTGAACATTGCAAGATGGTGACTTTTGCTGTTATCTTCAGTAGCCGGGATGGGTGCAGGTAGGGACTCCGGTTGAGTCACCCTCCAACATGCCCAGTCGTGGGACAACACAGGTCGACGAAGATCCAGTTTTCATCCACCACAACTGGTTGTTGGTATTGTTAGGACTTTCTTCTTCTTTTTTATGTTAGGTTTTTGGGTGTCATGGTCCTCCTTCATACTATTTGTTTTCTCTTCTTGGGTTGCTGACGCAGGAGGGAGGGAGAGAAGGGTCTTGTGCAGGACAAGGGGTTGGAGAGGGAAGGGGGATCCTAATGGATCTGAGTTTACTGTCCAATGGCAGGGTGTAATTGTCTGAGTTGGAATGTCAAGGGGCTTAATGCCCCTAACAAGAGGCAGCGGATCTGGACATTTTTACAGGATTATCAGATTAAAATTGCCACCCTCCAGGAGACGCACCTTCCTTGCACAGAGTATCACCGACTGAAACACAGGGCATACCCTCAAATCGTACGCTCTTCTGCACGCACCTAACACAATGGGGTGGCGCTGCTCTTTCACTCGTCGACCCCCTTTCTTCACTAAGACACTGCCACTGGTAAAGAGGGGAGGTTTGTGATGGTCCGGGGGAAAATTCGGACAGTGTACCATTGCGACTCTTTATGCCCCCAATACAGGGCAATACGATTTCCTCAATTCCTTCTCATCTACCCTGGGGGGGTTTGCACAAGGGGACATTGTACTTATTGGGGATTTCAATTTGATATGGGACCCTTCGGTGGATACCACACACACCCACAGGGCAGCTTTACAGAGGCTAGGTTTGGTAGATGTATGGAGAACTGCCCACCCCACGGCCTTATATTATTTCTTTTTTTCTCACACGCACAGGACGTACTCCAGAATCGACCATATCTTTCTGAGTCAGTCTGTCCTCCCTTCGGTGGTGGGTTCTCAGTTTCACCTGATCTGCCTTTCAGATCACCCACCATTGGAAATGACCCTCGATTGGCCCGCTCTTCGTTCCAAATTTGTCAGGTGATTCTTCCCCAATTACTTGTGCACAGACCGACTCCTCCGAGATGAGCTTCGAAAAGCTATCAAGGACTATTTTGACCTTAATGACCCGGAACACACTATGTTAGCTAACAATTGGGATGCTTTCAAGGCGGTTATCAGGTGAAAATGTATTGAGCTAGAGGCCACTCTTAGGACGCAATGTGAAGGTGAACGACGACTCCTTGAGAGCGAACTTCGCTCCGCTGAGGACACTCATAAGGCCTCCCCCTCGATGCAGACCCTCCATAAAGTCACCCAGGTTAAAAGGAAACTACATTAATGGGGCTGAAAAAACTCTTTTACGCATCCAGGCACGCAACTATGAGGGAGGAAACAAGGTAGGTTCCTCCCTGGCTCGCCAGTTATGTTTACTGCAGGAGAAGAACTACATTAAACATGCCGAGGATAGCGAGGGGGTCCTCCACCAGACTGAATCGGGTAAGGCCAAAGCTTTCGGGGACTTCTACTTCACCTTATACACAGCAGACCAACCGGACGTGCACGCTCAAGCCCAAAACTTAGGGGACCTTACCCTACCTCAGGTATCTGCTAGCACGAATGAAGAGCTGAGTAGCCCCTTCACCGCAGAAGAGGTTCAGAAGATGATTGAAGCGCTCAAGCTTCAAAAAGCACCAGGGCCTGACGGTCTCAATGCCTATTTCTATCGTACTTTCACTCCAGATCTCTTCCCTCATCTGGTCACCCTCTTCAACAATATCACTGCTACACAACAGGTGACCCCCTCAATGGGTGAAGCCCTGATCTCTCATCCCTTAACCAGGGAACAACCTCTGCCATTGTGCCTCTTACAGGCCAATTGCGCTTCTCAATGTGGACGTCAAACTTTATTAAAAAATCTTGGCCACGCGCCTGGAAGACGTTATGCCTTTCTTTGTTCAGGCCAATCAAGCGGGCTTTAATAAGGGGAGGCAAACCCATGACAACCTGAGGCGGGTCGTCCACATCATTGAGAAAGCGCAAAGGAAAGCGATTCCCACGGTCCTTCTCATGCTGGACGCGGAGAAGGCCTTTGACCGGGTGGACTGGTCCTTTCTGACCCACACTCTCCGCTGGTTCCGCTTTGCTGAATCCTTTATTGGGATGGTCAAGGCGAACGATCATGGACCGCACTCTAAGGTCCTGGTAAATGGGATGGCTTCGGAATCTTTCCATTTTCCGGGGGGGGACCCGCCAGGGGTGCCCCCTATCCCCCCTCCTGTTTACGATCAGCCTCGAAACCTTTGCGGAGCACATATGGTCCAATCCAGACATAGGGGGGAGTCCCGTTTGGCTCTGACGAGCACAAGATATCCCTCTTTGCAGATGATGTGCTCCTTCCGGTCACGAGACCGCTCTTTTCCCCTCTGGTGATATTGTCAGAGCTCACAGCATATGAGCGGGCCTCGGGCTTCAAGGTGAACCACTCGAAATCCTTTCTTTTGAACCTCACAGTGCCTAAGGACACTATGCAGTCTATTGAGGCATGACTCCCTTTCATAGCACCAACAAAGACATCACCTACCTGGGCATAAAATTAACCCCCAAGTTAGAGTATCTCTATAGGGCAAACTTCCCCCGCTTTTGCGCCAAATTAAAGCTGTCTTCGCTAGATGGCGAATGGCCTACCTCTCGTGGACAGGCCGGATAAACAATATAAAAATTAATATCCTTCCACGCCTATTGTATCTCTTCCAGGGCCTTCTGATTCTGGTGGATAGGGCACTGTTCTCCGAATTGAAATCAATGGTCACTAAGTTTATCTGGCAGGGGTAGAGGGCCGGACTCTCTAATAGAATGTTGACGCGACCGAGGTGGGGGAGGGACGGTTGGCCCTTCTGAACTTCCTGGGTTACTGTAGGGCAGCCCAACTGAGGGTCATCACGGAGTGGTCTCTTCACGAGTTGGATAAACTGTGGCTTCATATGGACAGGCAAATAACGGGCAGAACGATATGGAACCTATTGTGGAAAAACAAACAGCATCGCTCACACAATGCCTACATTAGCACACCTAAGGTGACCACATTGGGGGTCTGGGATATCCTGAACGGATCCACCCCTCTCACCACTTTACCATCCCCATTCATGCCTATACACTTTAATCCAGAATTCCCCCCGACCTTGCAGGAGGGTCCCTTCGATGTCTGACGGGAGGGGGGCTGTCTTGCGCTCTTTCACCTGTTGGAGGGGGGAATTTACTCTCCTTCCTGGAGTGTTCCAAGGCTTTCAAGCTCCCACCTGCTGAGGAATTCCACCATTTAGAACTTAAACATTGGTCACTACAACCACGGGTACGGCTGGCCGCTACCTGGGAACTGCTTCCTATTGAGAAATGTGCCTTATCCGGGGCCTCCTCGAAGGGAACCATCTCCTTTCTCAACTCTCTTCTACAGAAGCGGAGCTCCCCACACTCTTTGAGACACCAAAGGTTCAGGGACTCGCTATTGGATGCTCCATTGCAGGAGAAACAATGAGCCCTGCTATACAGGGATATCCCCAAGTTTAACCGCTCAATGTTTCTCCGGGAGGCCCACGATAAAATCATGTTTGATTGGTATCTCCACCCCGAGGTTACACTCTATTTTTCGTAGCGCTTCCGACAGATGCTGGAGGGTTGCAGGCAGCTGGGTGACTTTAGACATATCTGGTGGGACTGCCCCACATCAAGCCCTTTTGGAAGGAGGTCCTAGTACAAATCAAGCAAATCTCAGGTTTCCCGCTACCAGACATGATTGAACACACACTCCTGGGGATCCGGGATACCCAGCTCAAGCATCAGACGCAGGGGGACCGCTCGGTAATGTGGCTCTGCCTTGGGGCAGCCAAGATGGCAGAGGCCGCAGCGTGGAAGAAGTCAGAGGCCACCTCCATCATGCAATAGCACGCTAGATTGTGGCGGGCATGGACGATGGAGAGGATGGCAGACATTGTTGAAGATACCCGTAAGGGATTTGACTATGTGTGGGCCCCCTTGGTGGAATACTTATCTGAGGGCTTAACCCTGTTTGCATGCGTTCTGAGGTTACGAGCTCTACACCTCTCCCTTGTTTAGATTCCCACTAACACTCTCCAATTCTAGAAGGGCAGCCCCAGACATAGGGGCTTTCTACCGGCTAGGCTATGCCCAAATAAGGCATCTATTTGTGCAACTCTTCTACGGACCGTGACACCTCAGTTTGTTTTTTATGTTCATTGGATGGGGGAGGGGTTGGGTGACTCCTGAATGATCTATGCTTAAGCTAGTTGAACATTGCCGATACTTCGTTCACAAACTGTGTATGATCTATTAGCACACTGTACTGTTCGACTGATATTGTACATTGGAGTTGCCTTCCCCTATATGTTATTTTTTGCATATTTGTCTATCTCAATATCTTTTAAAATCAATAAACAGATACTTGACAAAATAGGTAAAGAACTTTGTAAGCCATCCAGTGTGTCACAAACAATGATTCCCTCAAAAGATAACTGTGAGATTATCAGGAATTTCTTCATCGATAAAATTTCTAAAATGTACTCCTCTTTCAAAGATCAATCATCCACCAATGAGCCGGATCGGTACACCATGGCCCCGCTACCCCAAAGCACATGCTCACATAAGCAACCTGACTCCCTACTCAGAGGAACATGTAGTAAAAGCCATGATTGAGGTTAAATCTGGATCTCTACTCAATCCATGCCCTCTCATCTTCTCTCGGCTTACAATGGTCTTAAATCCGTATGTTACTGACATTTTTAACAAATCCCTGGAATCAGCAGTCTTCCCGGACATCTGGAAAGAAACCATTGTTTTTCCATTGCTAAAAAAAGCCAGCATGGAGGTCTGGAATCCCGCAAACTAATGACCAATCTCCGAACTCCCTTACCTGTCTAAGGTCTTGGAGAGATTTGTTAAGAAGCAACTGGTTAATTTCCTAGAAACCAACTAGCTTCTGGCCCCATCTCAGACTGGCTACAGAGCCTCAAATAGCACAGAAGCCACACTTATTGGACAACATTAGATCCTTGGTGGACCAAGGTAAGGCTGCCATCCTGATCCTTTTGGACTTTTCGGCAGCGTTCGATACTGTATACCATGACCTCCTATTGAACACCCAACATGAAAAGGGGCTTCACTCAAAAGCTCTCCAATGGTTCAGCTCCTTCCCACACAATAGAACACAGAGAGTCCAAATGGGAACATTTTCCTCTAGCTCAAAAAACATTAACTATGGTTCCCCGCAAGTAACCTCTTTGAGTCCCACCCTTTTTAATGCCTATGTCTCCTCTTTGGCTAAAATTGCCAGGAAATGGGGATTCAACATCTTCTCCTATGCTGATGACACTCAGCTTTTAATCGCCTTCAAAGGAAGGCATGAGGACACCAGGAACAATTTAATTGTCTGTCAGAAACAGCAACTTGGATGACAGAACACCGCCTAAAACTGAAAACTGTGAAATCTGAGATCCTGCTCTTTGGAGGAGCTCACCTAATCTGGGATGATACCTGGTGGCCGCAGGCACTAGGAAATGCCCCGTAACCGAAATGGGTCATAAAAAACCTGGGCATCCTTATAGACAATGGACTTACTATGCAAGACCAAATCAGATCACTGTGCAGAAAAAGCTTTGCCATGTTAAAGCTCTTGAGACGGCTTTTCTCAAGACAATCCCTTTGAATTGTTGAAAGACCATCACTCCGGCTATAGTCTCCAGTAGGTTGGATTAGAGAGGAATGCGCTCTATGTGAGCATGTCAGACTACCTCTTCTCCCGACTACAAGTGATTCAGAATGCCGCTACTAAGCTTGTTTGCAATAAAAGCAAGTATAGCTCATCATCAGGGTGCCTGAAGGAACTCCACTGGCTGCCAGTGTGCCAAGTTCAAACTCATGTGCAATATACATAGAGCACTACACAAGCTCGGTCCTCAAATTCTACTGGACAAAATTGAATTCTACACTCCCACATGTCAACTGAGGTCTTGCAACAACCTCGCTCTGACTAAAACTAAATGTAGGAGGTCAATCCTTCTCCAATCTGGCAGCCATTTACTGCAACAAAATCTCTCTAGACCTTCGCCGCACAGCTGATTATTTGACATTCAGAAAGAAGCTAAGAACAACATTGTTCCCTAGCTGGTAAACAACTATACTCATAGCTTGCACCTTGGTTCCCTACCCCTAGTTTGCCGGGTCATCAAGCACTATCATACCAGGACAATGCTTTCTAGAGCACTTATATCCCTCGGGTTGATTGATGCGCATAACAAATACAAATAAAGCAGGGAGTGGAAGGGTATGCCTTTTAAGGCAGAATTTAATCCCTGAGCTGCGTGATGATGATTTGCTGCAGTTGAAGAGATCGGCATGAGCCCCAAATTATAAGGGTTCTTGTCCAACCCTGTGCAGTCAATCAAATTAATATTTTGCCCTGGAAGTTAGCAAGCTGCTCCAAAAGTGTTGATAACATTCTGAATATTGGTCTAATGAACTCAGACATAATATCTATACAAGAGACATGGATAACTGATACACTTGAGGTGAAAGATAACTTTATTAGCAGCCCCCCAAAGAAGTCTAGAAAAGGGTATGCTAGTGGTAGCATAGCTCCATTGTTGAACACTCATTGCTCATGGTCTTTTAAAGTGTTCTATCATCCTTCAAATCCTCTTCATTGTATACTCTTTTGTAATAACAATGGGAAAGAGTATCCCATACCCCAGCTGATTTTGGCAAACAAGAGAAATGAGGAAGTGGTACTGTGCATGGCGTATTCGTCCCTCAAACTTAATGGAGACAAAACAAGCTCACATACCCCACATACAAAGTTAGGTTGGCCGGACAGCTTGGGACCTGCTCCTCTTCCCTCCTCTTCCCTCCTCTGCTCCTCTTCCCTCCTCCCCTATAAAAGCTTGGGGATGTGGTTGGAGAGTTCTTTAACAATGGAACCCCAAGCCCAAAAACTGACTACATCATGCTTTGCCATGTTGAGAAGCCTAAGAAAAATCCTGGGCCTTCTTCCGTTACAATTAAGGAGAATTATGGTCCTGGTGCTCATTCTCTCCCACCTAGACTATGATTCTTCCTTACATATGCCATCTCCAAAGTTGGTTATTATGAGACTCCAAGTGGTTTAAAATGCTGTGGCACCGACCATTTACTAGTTACCCTAAACACTCTTCAGTGAACAATGCCTTGTTATGCCCGGCACTGGTTTCCAGTGGAGGACTGGATATAATTCAAGGCTCTCTGCATGGCCCAAAAGGGTATGAACCATAGAGGACCCCCATCTGATCAGGGCTCTCTTATCAGCTTATATCCCCAACCGAAGTTTAAGATCCTCTAAGGTAGGCCTCCTGCATTTTCCACGAATCTACAGACCCAGATCGGGTGGCAGATCATTTTCCTATCTGTCCCCCAAATTATGGAATTCCATAACTAAAGAATTAAGAAGAGAAACTAATGAGGCGAAGTTTAGAAAAATGGTTAAAACTTGGCGCTATCCTCACTAGTTAGCCGGGCGCTAGTTTTAGATGATGGTGAAAGATGCACGTAGTGTTCGGAAGCCTCCCGGTAGCTTGGTGTGTTATAAATCCACATAAGATAAGACATGTATATATCACCTGGTAAAGAGAACGACTCACTCTTAAAAGATCGTTTCTATTTTATTAAATCAATTGCCGAGAAGGTACAGACAAGTACTATAATTGAGGTTGGTGACCTTAATGCCACTATCTCCAATCATCCTATAAGACCTTTACATATGATGAGAGGAAGCCTTGAATATTCCAAGGGTGTCCTTCCCATTGGGGTCCAGCGTAAACAAGTGAGGTTAACTACTGCTGCAATCATGTAGGGTGTTAGATGCCATCATTGTGTATGGTAAAATAAAGGCTGATATCCCTGCTCATCCAACCCATAGAATGTCCGATGGTTCTTCGATAATTGACTACATCATAAGTCTTATTCTGCCTTTTCCCCTATAAAGACTGTTGCAATAATTGATAATACGTGAAGGGATCTTAGTATTTTACCTTTCTCCTTTGAAGGTAAACTTGAAGCTATTTCTCATTGACAGATTGGAGAGGAGGAGCAGGTACAGTTAAAGGCTTCTATTGGTAGGGTATCCTGAAATTCAGAAATAAACTATACCTAACTAGCAATCTAAGAAGAGCAGTAGAGACAATTCCTGCATGAGGTTGGTTTTCAACAGATTCTTTTACAAAAGATATGCAAAAATTTGTAAGGGGCAAACCAACACTTTCAGAGAATGCCTGCAATAAATCCAGCATGCAGGGTAAGCCTTTAAATAAAGGTTACACTCTCAATAGTGTTGATAATCAAACTATGAAGACATCAATGTATCTTTTATTGAAAGGAAGGAAATAAAACCATAAACTGTCTTAGAAGGAGGAGAACAAGATAGCTATTGGCACAAAAAAGAAAAGATGCCAATAGGAGATTGGTAGCAATCACAGAAGCGGTCAAGCAGAACAATTGTAGGTCCTTCTGGAATATCATTGGGGAATGCAGTAGTAGCACATGTAAGCCCCAAATTAGCAACTTCTGTAGTGAAGATTGTAGCAAGTATATCTCCTCAAAGTATGCTTCGATTAGCGTAGGGGACCTTTTAATGGCACATAGCTTGTCGAACTCCAGTCTTAGACGTATGGTTGAGATGATCATTCTCCTATGTTGAAGACATATACTTAAAGGATAATGACTTAGCAACACTGTTGTATGATAGAGATATGCATGGCTAAACTATGCGTGCCTCTACAATGTTGCCCTAACTACAAATGCGTCTCAACAACACATTCCTTTACCACGCATGCCTTTACCACGCAATTACATGAATGGTAAAGGGATATATGTGGTAAAGTTCAAACCCAAGCCCCCCTGAGCCCTTAAAACTACCCGACTCTCCTGAGCCCTAAATACTATCCCCTAACCCTAGAGCCCTTAAAAGAACCAAAAACCCCTGAGTCCTAAAAACTACCTGCCTCTCCTAAGCCCTAAAAACAAACCTGACTACCTCAGAGCCCTAAAAACTACCCCTAACCCCTGGGCCCTACAAACGCAGCACGATACCCCCAAGCCCTAAAAACTACCCTTACCACCCTGAGCCCTAAAAATTACACTAATCCCCCCAAAGCCCTAAAAACATCCCCGCCCCAAACCCTAAAAATATCCCCGACCCCCAGCTCTATAAACTACCCCACCCTTAAAAGCTACCCCAAAACCTTGCCCCATACCCACTTACCACCACCTTGTCCTGTCTTGATCCTTCCTGTTCCTAGGCTCACCCATTCCAGCATCTAGACTGCTCATATACCTTAACCACACATATGCGTGGTTAAGGCATATGCGTGGTTAACTCAAGCATGGTTGCATTTGCGGGGAAATGGCATGCATGGCTTAGCCTGCATTGTAGAGGTTGTTTCCCTAGCAACACACTTGGACATAGGAAATCACATCATTCTGGGATTCACTCACTTGGGCAACAAATTTAACGTTGAAAAATCTAAAAATTGCCTATCTCAGTGTCCTGTTCTTGGGATAGGAGTTGTCAAGTGTGCTCTTTTTCAGTAAATAGGCTACAATCACTTTTAGGTTTTCTGAATTTAGCTAGAGCATACATACCAGATTATGCACAATGGGTTCAATAGTTTTATAAACTGATTCATCCAGGCTTCTTTCAAATGCATAGGACACCAGAATACATACAGATCTTGCGTTCAGTACAAGCTGACATGCTAGCTGCAAAACACTTACACACATGTGTAAACACAACAAACTTGGTAATCCACATGGCTGCGGGGACCACAAGATACACATATGTCACATTCAATGAGGGTGACACTGTACCAATTGCATATAAATTGCATTTATATGCAAATGCAGAAATGTGTTTTGCACCAACAGAAAAAATACTGACTCCAGTGCAGACAGCTGTAGTGAAAGAGATCATTAGCTCAGGGTAAACACATAATTGTGGTAACCCTGATTCCAGCGTTAGAGGCAGTGACAAAGGCCAGTGTTCCTAACCCAAAAGCCTCCCATCCTAGATGGATATAGTGGGCCAACTGAGAATTCCCTCCCACTGGAAATTCGTGCTGCCCCAAACGAACTAGCTTTCAGGAAGAATTTGAAAACCTGGCTTTTCCCACAATAATTAGGCATTGGCTCAGCTTGTTCACTGTCAGAGCTCTTTTTAGCACTGGGAAGCCCTTGGGCAGCCATGCGCTCTATAAATCCAATAAATAAATAAAATAGAAAATAGTTCTCACTTACAGCAACAGATGTAGATTATGTCTTTGTCTCTACATTACAAACACAAGCATAGCTACAATATGAACAAGAATATCCTTGGCCCAGTGAAATAATGCTTCTAGAAGATCATTATGACATACTCATTTGTACTGATGATTCTGACCAGTTGGAAAAGTATACCATTACTCTTGTACAGTGGTAAAGGGTAAAATGAGGAATGGAGAATTCCAACTTGCTAAAGCATTCACGCAGTTACAAAGTGATTGCACTGAACTCATGGCGGAGCTGAAAGCTCTAATTCTGGAACTTGAGAATACTTATTCTGAATTCCACAGTTCTAGTGTGTGATTTGTATTCCAGTCTTATAATGAGTATGTACACATATATTGGAGCCACAATGGGCTCAGAGATTCTAAAGGGAACACTTTCAAGCATAAAATGCTTTGGGGACAGTTGGCAAACCTTAAATCGAGCTTGTCAAATGCACATGTTATTCACATGCTGAGCCACCCACGTATAGGAATACACATTGCAGGGAATTAATGGGCTGATTAAGCTGCAAAGTTGACAGTGCAAACTGCTGTTGAAGCTGCAGTGACTCGTTCTAACATGAGGATAGATTGAGACACTGTTAGCAGTGGATTCCTGTTCTCGATTCCAATGGGTATGGCCACAGCGATCGACTGACGCTCAAACTGTTATAAAAGATTTGCAAGTCCTCATTAGCACATATGCAGTAGAGGCATCCTATTCAAGCCAGGGCCCAACATTTGCCTCTAAGGATTACAGGGATACCATAGGTGCATTGGGTAAGGCGGTGCACTAGTCCCGCACCCTTCCATCCCAAGTGAAAGGCGGTAGTGGAAGGAAAAACCATGACTCAAAGCAGTCTTTAACAGCTAGAGTATTAGGTTCAGGTTGCAATTGGGTCCACCACCTGTATGGGGTAAAGAGTGCATAAAACAATCTGCCAAGAAGATCCTTGAGTGGTCAGACTCCCTATGAAGTCCTGTTCGGAGTTAAGATGTGGGTTCCAGACCTTAACAGTCCTAGTACAGTGGCAGTGGAAATGCTTTTTGATATCAGTGAATGTTTGGCTGCGTACAGGAACTGAACGACTTCCAAGATGGGCAAAGCAACAAGCTACAGAAACGTTCTACCACAGGCAAAGTACAGGGAGCAGCAGCAGCTCCTTCCTGGATTCAAAAGATCAGTGATCTAGCGTGGAAGAAGATTGTTGACAAAAAGGAATGGGCTGTGCCAGAATTGTGCTTTTACCACCCTTTGCTGGTAGCAAACACAAGAGATTTGTTTCTCTAGTTCTCATCAAACCACATGATGTGGCCTGTTCTACATAGGGCTCTTTGGTAGTTACCTGCCTCCTTTCCCTACCTTACAGGTAATCTGTTGCAAGCTTTAACCAACACTGATGTTTCTTCTTCCCAGCTGGGGACATCTGACACTGACGTTTAGCTACTTCCAGTCATAATCTACCACCACCACACAATCACTGTGTGCGACTTCACAGATTTCAACGACACGAGCAAACAACAAAGCTGCTTATTGTACACCACCACTGGAGTTAACTTCCAGTTTTTCACAGCTTAACAAGACCCCTAAATTTGCACAAACTACCTCAGGCTACTTTGTCGACATTGATGACTTTTCTTCAGATTCGTCATCACAACAGAATGGAACTTGTGCATTTATAATTTGACTCAAAGACACACACTTTATTACTCCATGGATATACATTTGGATTACAATATTGTGATTTTTCCTCTTCCTTTGGACTGGTTTTGTGACATGTCCTTTTTACAATATGGACAAACACAGTCTAGATCTGTCATGCTGTTGTGTTGGACTTTGCAGACTTTGTGCAATGGTCCTGTTCCAGGGAAGAATTTAAACCATTTTGACAGTTTCAAGAGAATACATTTTTTTTTATTTCTGCAATGTTTTTACTGCAAAATTGCTTTTAAATACAACTATTTTGGGGATTTTTAGGCCATTTTTTTTAAAATTAATTGTGGCATTCATTCTGATATTAATACTGAAGTTCACTCTCCTCTGAAGGTTTTTTAGCTTCAGTGACATTTTAGCACATGTTTTCATGAAGCTTTTTAGTCGCCTTACAAATACGGAATGGGTGTTGTGTGGTTACATAGGCCCCGGGAACAGAACACCACCATTTTACATCTTCACATTTAAAGTTGACATCTTTTTTAGCTGCTGACTTTGAACACATTTGCTGCACACCCATGTTGGGTAATATTCTCAGAAACAGATTTGCATACACTTACACTTCTTCATAAGCACATTATCAGGCTTTTCAACATTCTGTACAAGGAATAAGTTCAACCCAAAATGTCATTGTTTGTTGTCTGTTCAGCGACAGCTCTGCAAGGGTGGAATACAAAATAAGAGCCAGACTAGAACCTCAGTATGGAGAGTATGGATGACGTTTATTATAAAAGATCTTTAAGCCCCTTGTTTTGGGAGAGGAGCATTTTGCTGGCACTATTGAGGTCACCCCATGCCAGAATTCTAGCTCAACCAGCTAAGTTCAGTTAACATCCTGAGAAGGACGGTAGCCTGCTCTGCATCAAAGACAGGCTCTCAGATGACACATACCTTCAGGTAAATGGGGAGTTAGACCACTCTGGGGCATTTTGGCAGATCTGCACACACTATGCATATTAGGATATGGAGCGCTGGGTAGGAGTATAGGTATAATGATATGTATTTATATAATCAATGTAACAGCACAATGGTTGAACTATTCATTTTCTTCACCATTCTTGTAATGCTGATTACTCACTCTTGCTTCCTTTTATTAATAATTGCGGCACACATTTTACACAAGAATCTTACTGCCTTAATAAATGTTTGAAATGCCAATTTCTGTATTTCTTGCGTTTCCTCTGTGCATGCATGTGTTAGTAACAAAAGGGTTAGTTCTGTTCCCAAAATATCCTTTGGGAATCAGGGTTGTCCTGTTCTGAGACTGCACATGTCATCCGGTACTTTGTAAGGTTTGTGGTTACAGATGATTCATGGTAAGCTAGCCAGGACTAAGGTCAACTTATCTTGATGGTGTGCGCATACTCAGTCATGCAAAGTTTTGAAGTTTATGCTGTCCAAATGCACAGTCTTACTGAAATAGTATGATCTGTACGACAGTCCAAAGGTAAGCGCTGACCGGGCCCAATCCAGTTCTTATTCTCCTACTCACACGCCATCGTGATCAGCCATACTTTTTTTACTTTGACCTGGTGTCCCATGAATAGATGTCTGCGATTGGTGCTTCGATCTTTTAGGCACTAGTTATTTCATTAAACTTTGAAAATTGATTACTCCGGGTGAACTGATGGATTTATGTCATTTCGGTGTCAAAGAAATTGACTCTGTTTTTCTAAAAAGGTGTGGAATTTTTCTTGTGTAGTATTTTCACTCAATTACTGTTTGCGTGCTGCATAGATACTAAGCCTGGGTGGAGTTCTCGGAGTTCCGCTACACGGAACTCTTTGAAATGCAAAAAAAAACTCAGCCGCACTATGCGAAGCTCCACATGTGGCGGAGTGCATTAAATGAATGCTGTTTGCGATAATTTTCAGTGCCAGATGCTTGTGCGCATTGTGCAATCATTACAAACGGTACCATGCACAGTGCAAGCGGGCGCTGCTTCCTCCTTTCTGCCGCTCAAGTAGATTTTTACTCCAGCGGCAGCTTTCTAAATGTGAGCATACGCAACCACTCGCAATGAGAAATCTGACCACCCGCATTGAGAAATCTCACCGGGGGGTTGATTTCCAACGCTCACGATTGCCAACTTCATGTTGACGAGAATAAGGAAAAATCACACTGAGAGGTCGATTTTCCTCGCTCCCGCTCGCCAACTTGATGTTGATGAACACAAGCAAGGAACACAAGCGCCGCATAACGCAGAGTGCAGGAAACTCCGCGAGTGCAGCCAAGTTCACCGCCTAGACTTAATGGATACTTTATACCTTGCCTCTAAGTTAAGCCTGACTGCTTTTGTGCAAAGCTACCAAAGGGTTAAGCACAGGTTAATTTACTGACGTGTGTGGTTCACCTTGACAGGGATTTTGGCTGTGGTTGAGCAAGGTTAATACCCCACTCAACCAGCAGCCCAATTTCTCATAGCCCGCAGCATAATCACTTGCTAGGTATTCCTCCCATCCCCAGCACTACTTCTGTATTTCTGTAAAATGGACTGAGGGATCAAGGCTTTTTTAAGGGCAGGTAGGAAACCAAATTTGAAACCTGCTAATGTGTGCACATCAAATACAATGGGAGGTATATGCCTAATGAAAAAAGAGGATTAACACATGGCATCAGTTGTCACAGGGGTTTTACTTGTCGGGCTAGCCTGGCCCACCCAATATGGGTCACTATTGAGCACTGCGAACTCCCAATATATTGTATAGAGCCTGGTGGATCTATGTTGGTCTCCCTGATAATAAGGCTATTTGATATGCTCTGGCATTTGCATATACATGTTCAAAAATCTGCATTTTGATACATGCAGGGACCCTCCTAAGGAATGAGGCATTCTAATGGCCCCAGTGTGAGGTACGGGGTGCATAATGCTAAATGACTTGTTGGGTGCAAGCACATTTTAATCTTACTCAACCTTACAGAATAACACCAGACATCCATGCTCATATTTTTTTTAATTTGGGAGACAGACAACTGATGCATTGCAAGCAATGCTACATAGGTGAAAGCATGTTCACTCTCTCTGTATCACTGATTATTTCAGACATCATCAAATAGGGAAGTAGTTCAAAACTTTAATCTGGGCTTGTTTCATAACTCTTCACTAATGGAACTGAACACTACACTGACTTGCAGGATCAATTGACTTTGGAATAACTGGCAGAGGACTGGCCCAGTATGCTTCACACACACAACTGGGATCTAAGGGTGGCACAACTTATATTTACTTATTTCAAAATTCTTCAGGCTTGATAATGGATTCCACATAGAATCCACAGCGCCCAACTATTGCCTGATGACCACTGCTGGATATGTGCAAGCCCCAGATGTCTAACTTTATGAATATTTGATGGCCTTGTTTAAAACTTTCAGGTTATTGGATGGATGAATGGCAGGTGCTTATGACTAATAGTGAAAGCCCTTCCAGGTCCTCCCCAAACTTGCCATTCTGCATGCAACAACTTACATGATCTGTGCCTCATCACACTGGAAAGTGTCAAATGATGCATATTCTATTCTTGTATTATTCTTAAGTTTGGATTTTATAATTGCATATTTTCCCATTAGACGGTACCCCTATCTGTTTTACTAATTGCATTGGGACAGAGGTGGAAAATGATCATCACTCCATAGAGCATAGGTTGATCACAATATGCAGGTGATATTGCACAGGTTTCCATAGAAGCGCTAAGTGCAAATTATTCAAGTAGTTTAATCTTTAACTGAGTAGAACCTTGATGTTTTGTGAACACTAGGGACTAACGTACTAAATGGACATTTTCAAGTGCAAATGTTCTGGATTGCTATAATATTTTTTAGGAATGTACATGTTTCACACATGTAAATTGGGAAATAATGGGTGTCCGATTCGTGGAAGAAAGTGGCAGAAAGCAGACAATTCAAATAATGAAACATATATCAGGGCAAGTTAAATGTTTCACAAAGCCGAAACAAAAACTTTGCTCCTGTTGCCGCTTGTATGTTTTTGCTGCTGATCTAACTTGCCATTATTCAGAAATACAAGTAAAGTAATGTAAAGATTGATATTAAATAGAACAAGACAGATATATCCAATACAAAATGCACTTGTTAAACTGCAAGGAAAATATGAAATTTTCAAAGTACCCCCCAGTCAAGGATAGAGACTTGGATTTTGGTCAAGATTTGCATAGTCCCTTCAAATGACATTTGCACCCAGACTGTTTCACAAATGGAAGGAGTGGTCTGAGAATATCGAACCAGTGCTGTTTTATACAGATAGAAATCCAACTCCTCCCCTACCAGTCTCCATAACCGAGACTCTTGCTCAGCTGTAGCACCTTGAAGAATAGAAAAGGCACTTTATAAAAATCCAAAATAAAAAATAAATACACTTACAGTTATAGCTCTAAAATAGTTATGGGTCAAGTTGTTCCTGTTTTTCCTGATCATTTGCCAATCAACTTAAATTAGCACTATGCATTATCTTAAAGTAAGGCATTTTTTTCCTGTGTGTATTTTCTTGATTATGGCCACTGTTACATTCTTAAATGAGTGGAAAATAGACACTGTGACACTTCTTTATTTGTGAAAAACTGTTTATTGCATTAAACTACATTTCCAGGAATTCCTTGGACAACCTATAAAAGCTGCACTCTATATACAACAGTCAGTGCAATGATTTCTGCTATAGTATACAAGACTTTATACAGAAAATAGAAAAAGAGCTTTCATATATTACATAATAGGAGCCTCTATGCAGTTTAAATATAAACTGATTACTTTATATCATACAGGCTGAAAACTGCATGCGTATGTTACATTTTAAGTGCAATTTCATGAATGTGTACAAAAGTAATTGACAATTAAAAGTTACTGATAAGAAGGACTTTGATTATATTGAAGGAGACCAATGTGAACTGTGGAAGTGAAAATATCTGACTAGAAAATCATGTTCATTAGACATGAGGTTAGCAAACAAAACAAACCTATTTAATATGCATTTGAGAGAGTGTAAACTGGTGATAATCATGTTTTGTTATTCAAATGGAATCAAATGAGTGTGAATTTAAATTAATCTGTATTTGTATTCTTTTCGGGGGGAAATAAATGACTATGATTGACATACGAAACTGATTTTTGGAAGTTGTGCATGCATAGAGGTCAACTCAGAAATGCAACAGTGTCTCTACAGTAATTCTGTGCTTTGCAATGTAATTAAAAAAAATTGTAACTATATTTTAATGAAAGTCATATAGTGTGTTATTTTGCTTTGGACATTCTACCTTAATTAAGAAGTCCTGGTGCTGCAGGTCAAATTCAACATCTTAAATAAATGGGTTCTCTGTTCTAATTTTGCAATATATCTTTTGCAGCAATAATCTGTGGTTAAATGCCAGCCGGACATTATGCTATAGTAAAAATGTAAGAAACGTAAAAGGGTGCATTAACAGTGGCCCGTAAACTACAAAACAAAAATATATTTTGTTCAGTAAACTTGTGAAAATGTGAGTGACACTATTCGACTAACGTGTTATGAGAGCATAGAGGTCTCACTTTGGCTCTTAAACGTAAACATTCAAAAATGATTTATTTGCTAGGTATAAAAGATATAACTTTAATAACTATGAATGAATTTTGTTGTAAAGTTTCTGATATATGTGGACACAAATGTGAGAAAAACGATGAATGGAAATACCAAAAAACACAGAGGTATAAATACTGTTTACTTGGTTCCTTCGTAACAACCATAGAAAAGAGAGAACTTTGTTGGGAATTTGTTGGGAACAGGTTTTAATTTAATATCCTGCTTACTATTTCCTTTGTGTATCATGGTAGAACTCTTTTAACCCTGCTGTACAAGGTAGTTCACTTGATTGTACCAGAGACGTACTCAAACAAAGACATTGCCCAAGTTAGTAAACATAAGTGAACATCTCAAAATCAGATTAACAAAGACTGCATAAGACAATGACTATTTTCAAATTTTGACTCTTGATAGGCATTGCCTGCAAGAGAGAGAAGAAATGCTGATAATACTCTACGTACATATTCTAAGATCAGAATATTAGGTTTGCATAGACACAATGTTCACTTTCACATACTGTACCAAACTTTCAGATTCCAGTAGTATACCATGAGCTAGACAATGGTAACACGTGAACATCAAAAGAGCACACAATATAGGATGCTTTGATATGAGAATTTCTTAACCAGTCAGTTTTACATGCATAATAAACATATTCTCCCCAAAAACTGACTCATTTCGGTCTTATGTGAGGTGCATGCCTTTTTGTTCATATTCTACCCAATATAACTTGCTTGTTTCCTTCTCAATACAAGGCTGTAGATGCTAATACAGTACGTAAAATAGGATTTTTTAAAACACAAATTAAAATTCAAAAGTATTTGTCTTTCAAGTCAAAGTTCCTATTACTATGCTAGAATTGCAATTCAAATCAGGAAAGACAAAGTGTTCAGGAGTGGATAAAGCCTTTCCATGTGGTGTGGACAAGAAATAGTGCCTGTGCCAGTTTCTTATGGAACACTTTTGAGATTATGTTGCCACCGGCTTTTGTTTTATATGTGACCTCAGAGAGTGTCTAAACAACTTTTACTATTTAGTAATTTAACATAAAGGACCGACCACATGAAAAATGTCCCTAAAGAAAACTATTGAAGTTTCTTGATTTCAATTTGTGTTTCCAGTCTTTTAACAGTTTTGTTGTGTTACATACTGTTAAAAATATGTTTTACACAAGTTGGCAAAATGGTATGTGGCTCTAGTTGTGATCATTTTTTATTGTACACTATGCCTAACTTTCTCGATCAATTAACATTGATTATTGGTGTTCATCATGTTGCAGCACTACCAACTTAGAATGCGTTTCATCATATAAGAAGTAATGCCCTGAACATATGCTTGTTGTAAGGAAGTGCTCAGGGATGCTTTTTTACTGGCCATTCTTTTAACAATGTAACAAATATACTGGAAGTAAGGTCCATAATTTGTAATAGTTGTTTATGACTTTGCCCTTAAAACAGGAAACAAACAATGGAAACAATCAATAGACATTCTAAGTCTGTATTGACAGCATTGTGCTAATCCTATTATTAATAAAAAAATCTCTTAGAAAAATAGATATTTGAGGTGAGCTGATTAAGAGTGGTGGTGATGTTGTAGATGAACTTTGTATAAAAGGGCAGCTCCCACAACAAACACAGGAACTATCCAGACTTACAAACCGGTGCTTGTAATAGAATATAAACACTGCATTTTTTGAATATTTAAATTTGATGGGGCAGTTAGCAAGGCAGCCATAAAACTTTCTTCAAGTCTTACAAGTTTTGGAGAAGAAAACTGACATATGTTAATCTGAGAGGTGATTTCTAAAAAGGAATACATTTTACTGATTTGCTGATCTAAACTGTTTATGCCATCTACGCAATGGATTATTAAAGTTGTCATTTGGATTTTTGAATGAAGAAAGATATGTTAGTGATTCTATTCCAAAACTTAGAGAATCTTCAATGTAAGATGAAAACATGTTATCAAATGCTACACATTAAGAATGGAAGTTAACATGACAAATGCACTTGCAAACCATTTTGAAAATGCTGTTAACTGGAATGATGAGGCCCTGAACAATAAATGCCTAACAAGTACAACAGAAATAGTAATATTAGCATGTCCACAAACAATTACTCTCACCTGAAGGATAACTAAACAAAATGGGGGCAAACTAGTGTAAAATGATTACTTTTCTTGATGTCAGCAAGCATCTTTAATCTTTGTAGCTGTTAACTGTCAGGATACGCTTATTGCAATTACTAAGAAACTTAATAACATTATCATCACAAGCCTGGACAAATAATGAAAAAGACCTAATGGTATGGAAGAGACATTTGTTATGTAACACAGTTACAGGGCATTTATCATGCTCAACCACATTACAGGAAGTAACTAAAAGATGTCTGTTGTTTATATGCTGATAATATTGATTTAAAATACCGACACAGATTTTTTGCCACTATTGTCAGCGTGTGTTGGTCACAGATTCCCTCTATTTGTCTGTACCACATCTGTTGTAGATGTTTTAATTGATTCACTAATCTATTTGAATAAAAATATTTTCAGAGGGTATGCATCACCTGCTACTCCTCTAATCTCTTATGACAGCTAATTATCACAGTAATGCACCTCTAAACATGTTCTAAAGCATTAGCCTTTGCTGTCGAATTCCATACTTCAAATTTGACCTAAAACATTATGCTGTCTTATCACTATCTTTATTCTTATATTTTAGGTGAATAAATAAGTGCATCTTGAGATCCCTTTCTTTTTAGCGACTTTCAAACACTCACCTTGGCGGTATGCACTGTTCCCACCTAAAATATGAGGTTGTTGATTTAAATGCATGACATTCAATTGGCTATTCAAAATCATAATTGCCAACCATCAAGAATACTTTTTCTTAAGTCACTATGCAGAGACTCAACTTTTTCTCTGATATCAGCATCATGGCTTCTCTAAAATGCCATGTATGAATGCCTGAATATTTCAATAAGCATCAGAATAATATCATATGCCTGTAGCATCCCAAACGTCATTTTTCTCAGAGCATAGCCCACACCAAAACTGTCATCTAACCCAAGCCCCTTATGTATTCTAAAATAATAGATTTTGAAAAAATGAGCCTGATTAGAAAGATTTTTCTGTGAGTAGTACTTTTGGCTTTCTACTAAATTCCAGAACATATATGGTGGCTGATACTAACTGCATCCACTCTTCCTATTTATTAGTCATTAAACACCAATCTAAAACAGCTTACAGCTTTGTCATCATAATCATATTCAAAAAGTTGCTTACACAAGATTGTTTTAGCTCACCTACCTTTGATCCTTCAATGCTGCTTGGTAGGACTTCAATGTATTCACTACCCATTCTACACCAAATAATCTCAATTGTTGCTCTTTAGTGCTGAATGCCAAGTCTGATATTGAAACATCTATGTTAGAGGTAATCTCTGAGTTCCAAAATAAATTTGCAGACCTCCTAGCCTGGAAATGATTTTTTTCAATGCAAATACGTCAAAGCAAATGAATCAGCACTAACAGTTGTCAAACACCATCCTACTGCAATATTATTGATGATGGACAGAAGGGGACATACACCCAAATTCACCTTCAAAAAACATATCAGGATGAGATACTAGCTACATCACAGATACACAATTATAAAAAATAGCTGCATTATGAAAATCAGTTAAAAAACTGAATGGCATTGTAAACGCTCATCAATCACTGGAAACATCCCTTATTTCAATATATTTGCAGTTTTATAACATTTCAAATAAACTGGTGTTGTACATTTTAAAAGCTGAAATAAATGGTCAATAGTGAAATCAATGGGAGAGTCCAAACCGTTAACACTGATCCTTAACTAACAGACCAATCAGGAGATGAAGACAAATACCCTTTGCCCAACTTATCACCCAAAGCAAAGTTCCTTCATAATCTGTCTGTTCTGGTACTGAACTGTAACTTGCAGTAGTAATGTCGCTGAGCTTCTACATATGTTATGACGATTGGTATGGTGCACTAATCATCCAGGTCCTTGGGCAAGGTGTGTGGTCCCAAGGTGCTTACATGAAAAGCCAAGTCTTCAGCTTCTTGCGGAACTCAGGAAGTGAGGAGGAGGCTCTGATGTCTTGATGGAGGTTGTCCCATGTCTTGGGTGGGAAAGTATAATTTAAAACATCTAAAAGTTGGAGGACTAAACTGCAATATCTATATGTGCATCACAATAGACAAATGTATAATATTTGATTACTTTTTATACATTTTCCTTGGATATCTTTGTATCATTTGAAAATTGCAATTCTTGATTCTATTGCACTCCAAACATTTAAGTATTTAACTGCACTAGTTTCTAGGCTGAATCATGAAGCAGGGTTCCTAATTTTTCAGAGGAATTAAATATCTTATGTCTTCCCTGCATAGCACAAACATGCTTGGATTAGAATGTTTGGTTGAGCTGTTTTGCTAGAATTTACTACAGAGCATGATTAATACATTTCTAATCTTTGACAGCATTTGTGCTGTAGCTGGAAACTGCAATTAACCTATGTGCCATTGATTTCTTTACAGAATTAAGTTTTTGGCACTAATGGTGTTAAAAATGCAAAACAAGGGTTCTGGTTACACGAAACATTGGCTTTGCATGTGCACATTTTTACCCTTAAGTGCAGATGGTAAAAATCCAAAGTTTTTGCCCGTACTGATTTGGTAGCTCATGTTTTGTAACATTTATTAGTACTTGGTGAAAGAGAATGGACAATTATGGCCAAAGCACCAAGGCCCTTACATATCAGATCTTTTCCTCGTTGACACAGAATGGGCAAAATCTTTTGAAACATCAGGCCCCGCATTCTTTCTTGGTATGAAATGGTGATAATCACTGTGAAAAGCATAAATACACAAACATATGCTCTGGAACGTGGTGTACCAACAGTTAATGCCCACTTATTTAATTGATCAAGAATGGTAATTTCAACAATAAAAAAAAAAAACACCTGAACCATGAAAAGAGAATACTTATGTTTGGGTAGCTTTACCTTTTCTGATGTCAAATATCAAAACAATTGAAATTAATGTAGGATTCACACAATTGCATGATGTACAGGTATTCTTCAATGATTTGAAGGAAAATTTGAGGATGTTTTATCTATTTACACTGGGTCAACCCTGATTATTTCGAAAGGTACTAGTGTTTGCATATAAATTTGACTCAAAATTAACTGTGCTCCCTGAGAGAAACTGTCAGTTCTCTGAAGAATGTTCAACGTAAGTGAAAATCACTGAAGACATTAAAACCGAATGAATATATTTTATAAGCATGGTCCATTAAATGATTGTTACTTGTAAAATATTTTACTGTTTAGTTTCAGTGGCAGAAGGAAAGTCTATAGATAATTAAACTGAAGCAGTGTTAATATTAACTACAAAATACATGGTATGGTATGAATATGTTTAATAAATCTTTAATAAATGAATAAGCCTCTACAAAATTTGATCTGACTTTTTTTCCTTTCTAAAAAATGAATATAGTTGTTTCTTTATATTTGGATCAACCATCTTTGTCTGGAACTGAAACGTCAGTTTTCTTTGTCTATGAGCTTTGTCAATGAGCTTTAGAGACTGACATATAATTTACAAGAAAGGGCGGTTATTTCACTGAGTATTATTTTGTTGATCATGTTTCATAATAATCGATTCAAGATGTGATAAATGTGATCATAAGAAGGAAATATATTTGTATAACTCTTAAATGTGAAAAATCTGTATAATAAAATATTTAAATTCTGTTATTGTGTTTCACCCTTATAAAGTGCTTAACTATGCAAAACCTTTGCTGTATGATATCTGATGTTAAACAGCACAAAGTCTGTTTAATTTATTATCTACAGGATTGAAGGGTGCTCTCTTGGTGTGGTATTAGAATACTGAAAAAGATATGCCATCCCAAAAAATTATTGTGCCTTAAATATTGTTCACAAATTATCACCTCAATGAAGTTAATAAAAGAATATCTTAAAGGGAGAATAGTTTTGCAAACAACAGTTAGGGCATAACATTTCTACCTGGAAAAGGTTTTTCTATTGACAACATGCTGATGTAGAATGGCTGCATCTAAGGTTTGTGGTCAAAAGAATTAAAAAATAATAACATAAATAAGAGTTAAGAGTTTTCCCTATTTTTATTCTTGTGTTTTCCAGGTACAGGCCTTCAAACAAAGCGATTGCACTTGAACTATTCAGGAAACCACTTTAAGTCACCACTAGGATAGAGTTTTAAAGAATTGCTACTTGTGAATTGAATTATGTAAACGTCATATGTAAAAGCCATTAACATTTCGTACTCATGTACTGCGATAGAAGAATAACCACCTTGTATCTTTGCACATTTTCAATAAATTCTATTACACAGTCCCTGACTCCTATTTCATCACTCTGGTATAATTAAAGTTGGGTCAGAAGTAGCAGTGAACTAATTCTATGCAACCTTACTCTGCTATTGTACTCACTTTCATTTTGATAGCCTAATCAAATCTACATTGATTGTTTTAGCATTGAGTACTTTTCCATATTTCATTATATTTCCTACCCATAATTTGTGCTGTACTAACATACAATTCATTTGGTATTTGACATTCAGGAATTGCAAATTAAATACAAATTTTAATAGCCGAAGTTGAAACTGTCCACATTGTGCAAGTTACGATTTGCCTTGGAAATTGAGGTATTGATTGACAAATCTATGGCAATAAGTATAAGAGGAATGCAGAGACAAGAGCACAGTGAGTGCTAGAGTTCATTAATGTGAAGCTTTTAATACTTTTTTTTCCAGTTTGCCAATTCACAGCCCATCATGTTCCACCTGTAGAATGCATACTGCTAAATTCTGAGGGTCTGTATAACTTCAAAATGGATTATGATACACAAAGATTATGCTGCATACACGGCTGGTGTATGAATGCTAAAAGTACTGGCAAAAATATAAAATGCAATGTATATAAGAAGTGCATTTTTTATGTGGGTACCTTAATATGGGGGCTACTCACAAAGTGAGTTTTGAGTAAGTAAAAATGCAATTTTGTAGCACTCTTAGATGTGCTTTTACATTCCTTTGGAACTGGCCCCAAAATGCATAAATGGCAATAAAATTGGAATAATTATTAACCGTTAGTACAAATAGAAAAGACTGAGTCGTGTTTTTACATATTCTTAACCTCAAATATTTGGTGTGAGGGGGAGATGGAGCAAGATGGCTGTACGTTGAATGCAGGATGGCTAGCAGGGTTTGGGAGGCTGACCTTAGCATGCAGTTGGCAGGTAGACCAGGAGCGCGTAAACGAGGCTACAGTGACCCTGATTATTCAAATCTGTATAAATTATACACAATTACTTGAAGTCATTACCATGTTTCATTGGCATCCAAAATAATGATATTATGGCTAGAATGAAGCCAAAGATGAGGTGGAAAACACAGTTATGGACATGGTAGAAGTTTTCACAGGAAGTCAACTCCATAAATTACATCATGTTAATCAATCCTTCATGTAAGGATTCCTAGGTCAATGTAATTGTCTAAGCCAGTGGTGTTTTTTTTTTAAAATGAGCATTTGGTCTAATACAATCAATGATAGTTAGACGTATCATTATTTAAATGGAACCTAATATTGATAAACTAAAAAGGTAAAACATCAATTAGATGCTGGTTGTTTTGCCACAATTTGAGTTGAATGCAAATAATACAAAATGTAATGGAGGTATTTTCTTATTTTTTACGTTTTATCAACTACAAGCTAGTCCCTTAAGCCCCGATTTATGTGTTGGTGGAGAGGGAACTCCATTGCAATGGTGAAAGAGTTTTCTCCCCGCCAACATTATGGTCTGCTTAACCGATTTAGATCTCGGCAAACCATAGTTTTGATGATGGCGGAGACAACTCCATCGCTACAGTGGTCAAACCCCTCTGACAGAGTAAGGGGCATCAGAGGAACGGCTGTATGGCAGCCCACCAAATTTAGATGGGTGAACATACAGATGATTTTCAATGACCATCACCACCAGCAAAAACCTGGTGGTAAGTGGCAATGAAAAATGCTTAATATCCCCTTGCCATGGGTGGAAACTCCCATGGCAAGGGGGGCATTGTTCCCTTTTTTTTTCCAAAACAAAAAATCATGCTTTGGGACTCTATTTTGTTGAATTTTCTTTTTTTTTAAATGGACGTTTGCCATACTGTGTCATCATGTTGACAGAGCTGTCCATCAAACATTCAGTATATCCGCAGGAACAATTGTGGCTCCTGTCAATGCTGGAAATCTCCGCTAGGCCAACAAACATTTCTAAATTTGGCTGGGGCACCTCTGTCGGGGCGTCGGAGTAATTTACTTTGTCACCCTAATGGAGGAACAGGCCACCCGCCAATATAAACTGGGCCCTTTGTTTGTATTCCATTTGTGTCAATAATTGAATGAGAACACAGAGGTATTTTCACTTTAGTTTAAGACTAGTTGATGGCCCATATTGGATAGATGTGTATTTTCTACACATGAAGTCTTTAAATGGATATTCAAACCAAGAATTTGTCCGTAAAATGACAAATGTAAGTCATTCCTGCTCATGGGTGTCATTTCAACTGATTTATACATCTGTAACAAGTACGTTAGAAGAAACGTGTGTGAGTGAATGCTGTCCATGAAAAAGCTCTCATATTCCTTTGCTTATAATCCTTCAATTGAATACTCTATGAATTCTAAAGATCAACTCGCTCATTCCAGTCAAATGCATTTTCTTCTATTTTGTATCCACTACCCGTGAGCCCAACTGTAAAATATGGGTAGCTAGTGTGCATTGCCTTACTTTCAGTAACACTTACACTTTTATATTTTAGCTATATTATGTATTGAAAATTGCATGAACCTCTTACAAATTAAATTCTTGCTATGCCTATAAGATACTGTATGTTGTGAGAGAATTGTTAGACAAGATGCATATCTAAGAAACATGCATATGTAAATTAGAGAGCACACAGCAAATAATAGGACATTGAATTTGATTTATTATATTTGTTGTGTGTGCATTTCTTGCATATGTGTTAACAAAATAGGGAGTTAATGTGACTGAACGAGGTAAACAATGAGCTCTCAATACTTGATTTAAGAAAATGATCATGGTTTTAGTTAATTAAAAATGTTCTGCTTATTTTAGCAAGTTTGTGGGGAAAGAATAGGTCGTACAATTTCATTCTCAGAACTAGTCTTATCAGGACCGGCTCTAGGGTGGTGCAACCGGTGCCACCGCACCAGGTAGTGACTTTCGGGGGGCACCAGGTTTGCAAGTTTATTATAGTTTTTGAGCAACTGCTGCTTTCCTTTCCTTCAGCAATTTTCAGGCAACAAAAAAATGTCAAGATTACTCCTGTGCTTAATGTTCTTCCTGGAGAGAGATCAGAGTTTTGTCTTGCTGAGGTTTTGACTCACTATAAAGTAGCGCAGAGGGTAAATATGCCTTTTGCAAAGAACGTGTACCATGCAGATCACAAAGTTCATATAATGTAAATAGGTCAGTGGATTACTGCTTTTAAAATAGACATCCTTTTCTTACTTGCAATTTATAAGTTAAAATCCTAATATATAGAACAGTGATCTATTAACGTTTGTCAAAGACCTTCATGCACACTGTGATGTATAGATTAGAGCACAGATTAATGTTGCAAAAAAGGATTAATTTGGGTAAACATCAACTCTTATCATTAAAGAGAACCCCCAACTATGGTATACCTTTTTGAATTCTGAATTTGTGCTTCTCTACATGAAGCACTCTTAAACTATACTGCTTACTGGCTGGATGACATTTCAGTTCTACACCTTGTAAGCCTCTGTCTTATGTAACATTTCCTATGTACTGATGTACAAAGGTATGATTGTCTCTGTGCAATATGTGTGGGATGCAAAGTGCTCTGGCACCCTACACTGGTATGAGTGGTGTTATATAACTAACTAAATTCATCTCAGAGAGAGTGGTTATGGTGACCTGGGCACTGTTAAAGGGTGGTGGTGAGGGAATCCATGATGGAGGTGGTCATTGTGCAGCACCAAAAAAACCTTGTTGCACCGGGCACCACCACTGCTAAAGCCGGTCCTAAGTTTGAGCGGGATACAGCTAGATTTTTTCACAAATGTGGGTATCTCTGGCTGCTGACCCAAAGAATAAAAATCTGGTAAAAATTATTTAATTATAGGGACATTTTGGCCTGCATTCATCGTCCTAACCTGGAAGAATTTCATCTCTAAATATATTCTTTGAACAAATACAAAATATGTTTTCTACTTTAAGCTTCTTTAAATTTTGAACCAAAAGAGTTATGAGAAAACCGAGACATCATCATGAAATATCATTTCCAACAGTGAAGTTTAAATTACTGGTTGCTAGGTAGAATGTTTTTTGAAACAAGCAAGTTTTTTTCTGAATAAATGCTAATGGTGCTATTGTAATAGCAAAACCAGCACATTTCTTTTGTTTTCTGCTGGCATGCCTGTCTATCTTTATCACAATAAAATAATTATCAACTATGTCATTTTATTAAACAGCTTCATCTTTCTTCATATACAAACAGCTGAAAGAGACATTGAAAGGGGATAGATGTGCCAAGAAACATTATCTCTCCATCTTAATGTTATACCTCTACAGCCAGAGATGTGCAAAATTGTTCTTTGACAATAGAAAACACATGTTAATCTCCTTTTTGCTTTTTAATGAAGAGTTTCTGTAAAGTTCTACCGAATCAAGGTCAATGTTTTTTTTAATGGCATGGGTCAGGTGTTGGCAAATAGGAAGAAAACATTAAGAACAAAGTTGAATTGTTCTGCTAAATCAAAAGACACTTTCACATGAGAAAATTACGGTAATGTCCCCACACACATATACATAAAATGCTTTGTTTAACGTTGACCATTGGCAATCCTTCTCATCTTCATTGTTGAGGTTGGTTGCTTGTCAGGTGAGCTAAAGAGTCAATTTGTTTATTCTGGTTCCAATCAGTGGGGTTGACTTGGAGCCGAAAGTTGAAGTTCGTGCCCTTGGAAGAGCGGATGGATTAAAGGATGGAGATGGATACCAGGAGAGGCTCCTGTGCTAATGTGTGGAGAAAACAAAGTCGGGATCAGAGCTCCATGTGGCAATGCCTGCAGGGTCAGTTGTCCGGGCTGAATGGTGGTAGCAGAAAACAAGTGCAGGGGGTGACCAGTGAGGAAGGTAGTGTGTGTCGGAAGAACAGCTGGCGCCAGATGAGAAAAGGTAAGGGGTGCGAAGTGTGATTGTGATAGAGGGTGAACATGAGTGAGAGGAAAATGAGCACTGTGGGGATGCACAGAAGCCGAGAGAGCACATCGCTGCAGGAGGGTGTGGTGAATAGTGGTGATGGAAGTCTGCTGCTGCACAGGGATTGGATGGAGACCTGGGGCTGTGGAAAAACTAGTTGGTCCAGAAACAGGAAATACTTTGAGGTGTTTTGCCAGAAGCTGTGTATGCATATGCTGCTGTGCTTGCATCTGAAGGAGCCTATATTGGTCAATTTCATCAGGTGAAAATTGCACAGGTTGCTGGGATAGAGAAGGGGAGGTTGGTTTACTGTACACTTCAAACACATGCTCCGCATCGCTGTAGTTCTGCATAGACCCATCATAAAAGTAATTTAGCTGCCCTTCCAATGGGCTTGAGTTCATGTTGACATCTTGCAGCTCTAGTCGGATTTGTTCTTCTTTGGTCTCCTGTGAATCACTCACAACTGAATATCTATGAGATGGCAAAATGCAAGGGAAATCACGTGGGAATGGGTCACGGCTTTCCATAAAAGGCGTCACTTGACTAATTAGGGGACTTGATTGTTCTTGTATGGCTGCCTGTAGGTCTGTGTCAACGGAGTGACATTCCCCTCCTATTCGAATTAGGTCTGTAAAATGACATGTGTCGTTATCAGTATGCGTAGTCATAGTCACTTCATATTCCTGTGACTCTTCACTTGGAGCGTTTTCCTCTGCGCCCTTCATTTCACCGACTTCACAGTTTTTAACGCATGACGTGTCTACGACTGATGCTTTATCAGGCAATGGAAAAACTGATGTGATTTCAACAGAAGGCGAAAGCTGCTCTGTGAAGAAACCTTCTGAGTGATTGCACAGCTCCACTGAACAATCCTCCGAATTTTCTTTCAATGTATTTGTTTCTCGAAGCTCTTTCCTAGGATGCATTTTGTCTTCAAGCAGCATTACATTTAGTGACTCTCTCTCTTCCAGCAACTGTTCTCCTGCTGAATTTTCTGATAGACTCTTGTTGGAAATGGAATGGGAACCATCGCTGATGGAGGTTTTCTGTAGTGTTTCACCATTTTCTAAGGTACTTGGGAGATCCAGGTTTGCCTTCAAGCAATAAGCCCTCTCTTTGGAGAAAACGTCCGCCATGTTGGGATATGATCTTCTGTGATTCGAACTTTCACAACTACTTCTTTGTCTGGAGTAAGATCTATCACAACTCTGCTCTCTGCTGCCCTTTCGGTGTTTGCTTTTTGAAAGTCGATGTTTTGTTTTCCTCCGCTTTGACCGGTGTTTGCTGTGTGAACTTCTATGCCTCGAACTCTTTTTAGACTGTTTGTGCTTTTGTTTTTTAATACACTGTTTGTCTTTGTGTTTCTTTATTCGGTGGCATTTAGTTTGAGAAATGTGGTTGGCTTCTTCCTCAGAAGTCAACATTTGTCTGTGCTTTCTGTGTTTGCATGGGGCTTTTGCGCAATGGTTGTGCCTTGTTTTACAACACCACACGAAATGGCTCCTAGGACAGAGTTGACTTGATCCGTGACCTAGGCAAGGGCTGCTGCACCTGGCTGTGGAACTGCTTACGGAGCATTCGGAGTAGGTAGAGCGTCTGCTGGATGGTGATCTCTGAGGAAAGGGGAGAGCCCAGTCCTTTGAGATGGAGCATCCATCAGTATCATACCCTGAGTTTCTGTTATGATTAACTCTAATTAAATCTTCGGTGCAGTCCTTTTGCACACCATTTAAATTCCTACAACACTGAAACTGTTTTTGTGTAGATGTGCACCGGCATGGGGATCTAATCTCACCTTCTGATTTGCTGATGGCAAAGTTGCCCATTTTAGGTTTTTTCATTGACGTGCTTGAGAGACGGTGGGGAATTTGGTCATTCACGCATTCAATGGGAAACAAGTCACTTAACACGTGTTTTCGCTTCCTTTTGAGGGACTCTATTGCATCAAAGTCACATTTTTCGGAAAATTTGAAATTCGGGCATAATGCAGACGTGTCCTCACTCAAAGTTTGCAAATTTTCAGTGCAACCCTTTTGATTATCCTTTGTGATCTGTTCAAAGTTCTGCGGAGACAACCTGTTTGAGGAACATTTTGTCTTTGGTTGTGTAGATTGATCATCTTGCTCAGATGAAATGTGCTCATCTTGAGATAATCCTGAGGCTTCACTGCCGATTAAGGTCTGAACTTGGAAGCATCCATCACCATGATCATTACCACTTGCACTGTCTTTCTCATCTACACTCTTTCGAGACAGTTTAAAATCAAAATACAATGGATTGCAGCTGTAGGAAATGGAAGGCTGGGTTTTTGTGAATAGGACTAGCTCTGTGGGCCACTGAAAGACTGTGTTGCCATCTTTGCTGATAACATCAAGGAATGACAATGTGTTTGGCCTTACTCCATTCATCATCGAATCGTTTATAGGAGTGTCCTCCTTTTTTTTTACTGATTCCTCACTGAGATCTGTGGCTGTTTTCAGCCTATTGGCACTACATTCCATCTCTGTTTCCTGTCCCTCTGTAGTAGGCTTTTCTTTTGAGATCTCATCTGGATTTTCCAGTAGCAATGTATAGCTGTGCTTGTTGCAACTGATCTGTTGATTTTGAAAAACCCTAGTTTGGCACTGCATAGGTTCATTGGTCTCCAAAGGCCATCCAGTCACTTTTGCTTCATTTGCATTGTTAGCCTCTGCTGCAGAGCCAAATCCATTCACATCTGAAAAATGCATTTTGGCTTTGTGGTTTGGGATCTGATGGCCCCCAGCTAGTTCTGGTGTTTTGGTCAAACAGTCTTTCTCGTCTGAGATATCCTTCATGTCTGCTGGGATTTTGATTGGTACAGTGCTGCCAACTTGGACTTCAGGTATGTGTGTGAGTGGTATGTTATCATGTTTTTTTGCTGGTTCATCAACCAAAAGTGCTTGAGATCGGGAGTTGTCAGCTGCATGCTTTTCTCTCAAGCTCTGTGGTGCTTTTCCATCGGATGCTTCTTCCAAGCTCTCATTGAATACAGATGCAGATGACTCCAGCTTCAACTGGGCTTTTTTAGAAAAACAGAAAGAGACTCCTGCCCTGTGATTGACTTTGTCTCCGTTCGGAAGGGGCTGAAAGACCTGGTTCCCAACTGCCAATGTAAACTTCTGCTGCTTTTCTGCATTTTTGCTGGGGACGTTGTGCCCTTCACATGTGACAATAAGTCTAGCACCTTGTCCACTTCCAGCACCGTCCGTGAAAATCCCTGCTTGTAATTGGTTTCCAATTGCAATCCTCGGGGTCTGGAACATTGGCCCTCCTCTGGAGACACTGAGGAAAAGATAAAGGGGACCACGTTAGTTGAATACATATCGATGAATTATCAGGATATTGCAGAATACATTATGCTACTAAATGTTTATATGTAAACAAGATGTTCCAATATCTTTTATCATCAGACAGTCAATTTGCAAGTAAACATATCGCTATGGTGCACAGAACATCAAGTGATAAATGCATAGGTGTGAATGTTTAAATATTCCACTCTCCATGTGCTTAGGATGATTACAAAAATTCTCCCCTTTTTACCGGCGGACAGCCAGCGAACAGTGGTCAGGGCGCTTGTCCTGTCTAGGCTCGATTATTGTAATGCCCTCTATCTGAGCCTACAGGAACGCTTCATGAACAAACTCCAACTGCCGCAAAATGCGGCAGCGAGGTTGTTGACAGGCACACCCAAATTTGCGCCCATCTCCAAGGAAATTTCTAAACTTCATTGGTTGCGGGTCAGGAAACGGGTGCACTTTCAAGCCCTGTGTAACGTTTTTAAGGCTCTTCAAGGCATAGGCCCTGAGTATCTGAAACAGAATATTCCATGGTACTGGCCAAAAAGGACTCTGCGTTCCACGGAAGCCAAATTGGTGAGAGTACCACTTAAAAAAAAAAACTCCTGGAGCGGAAGAAGCTTTGTCTTGCGCACTGCAAAAGCGTGGAACGACCTCCCTTTTTACTTGAGAAACAGCACAGACCTCCTTACATTTAGGATAAGTCTAAAGACCTGGCTTTTTAACCTGTAATAGGAGTCTACCGTTGCTTTACCTAAGGGATAATAACTAGCGCCAGGACACCTCCAGGTAACCGCTGCGCTTTATAAGTTCCGATAACATAACATTGACATGCAGTAGTGGTCTGTAGGAAAACACTTATGTAGCGTAATCAGACAAAAACAATGAGGTTCCGCTGTATAAATGATATACGTACTAATAATATAGTTTTAATTTATCAAGTAACCCCAGCTACTAGCAGGCAGCCATGCATATCTATGTACAATTCTAAAGCAGTACACCTCTTTCAATAGATTCAATGATGGATTGGCCATTTGCGCAGACAAACCTAACCATAATAACAGCAAGGATTCAGATAGAGAATCAAAACATTGGGGCTAGTTTGGAATATCGTGAGGCACCAACCATAATTTTGGAGTGGCGGAGGCACTCCCAGGGCCAACACAGCTAAGGCTCACCTCGCCTAATTTGAGTTTGGTTCACTTGAGGAGAATATTCGTTAGAACTACTTAATGTTGAAGGGCTGCCATGGCAGGGCACCATAAAGGGCTGGATGCATTTGTTTTTGTTTTCCAAAAACATATCCCCAAGGTTGGGGTAGTTTTGGGGAAAAAACGAATCAATTTTCCTGAAGCAGTTAAAATTTCACGCAGCTCGTTAGAGGCATTAATTATTTTTTCTTCCAGAGTCTACCAAACCGTGCATGAAGGTCTGTGGAGGACATAACAGCACTGGCAGCAATGCTCCTAATAGTGCAAGGCCTCTGCCATCATGGAACTGGCAGATCTGTTATAGGTGGTCTGCCACAAAGGTGCTTCTGAATGGACAGCCACCTGAGGCGGTACAATTGAATAGAAAATGAGAACCAGTAGACAGATGTGCAAGATATTCACTGAGATTTGTCAGAAAGCCTGTTACTGACTTCCAAAAGCCACCAATAGACAGTAAAAACATAGTTTGCAACAGTCTCCATGAGATAGGTTGTCAACATCTTAACCATACACAAATATCTCCTAACGAACATTTTCTAATGTACATCTAAACCCCCTCTCAATCACTGCACCCAAGAATTACAGTTAGGATAGTACATTAATTAAGTTCTTAAATATTTTAGAATTGTTTCCCTGGGCATAGGAATTAAATGCAGATGAAAGAGAAGTAAATGTCCATGTCGGATTGAAATAAGGGGCCTCTGTATACTGGAGTCTAGGTTTGACATGAAGCCCTTGATAGCGCTTACTGGTCATAAAGTGGACTCCTTCCTTGGCATCCTTCCTCTTCTTCAATTATTTATACAAAGTTTTAGGGTGTGGAACACCCAAACAAAGAAGGGAAAAAGGTGCTTTCAGGTTGTCCATGAGGTCAGTGAGCAAAGAGACGTATATCAATGCAACCAGAATGACATGAAAAGAGCATTGTGCAGAGAAGTGTGCACTGACCGTCAAAGAAATCTTCTGGAATGTTCTCATTGCAAATATGGAAGGAAATGTTTTCTATTTCCTTCATTACTCATCACTGTCAAGCAAAGTATTTACATATGTTGAAATTGCAAACATTTTCCAGAAGGCCAAGGGTAACTTCCAAATTAATTACGATATAATGCTAAAATGATGTACAAATACATGCTTTGCTGATAGTTGAAAAGATAATGAAGGCACAGTAAGAACCTTTCTGGTACATAAGACATGAAAAAGGAAAATCTAAACAGGTTTTCTGCATCCTGAATACTTCTGTTTGGGGGCTCAAATCTTTAGGTAACTGCTGTGCTTCTTCTAGAGCAATTCCCTGCAAATACTCCTTTCGTTACTTGAACCTGAAGCCAGTTAAATGTTCTGAGCTTTGGACTTCAATAGAATATATATATATCAAAGACTGAGGTGTAATCTGTGTTAGAAATGGGATTTCTGGTTGGCTAGGGCATGTGCCTAAGCCAAGCAGAAACCACCACTGTAGTCAGGGCAAGGGAGTTACATTCTGAAGATAACCCCTGCTCACCCCCTTGGTAGCTTGGCAGATCAATCAGGCTTATCCCAGAGGCGATGTGTAAAGCATTTGCGCAACCCACACACACAGCAGCGACACACTAGGCACACCACAATATAAACTCCACACAAGGTTATATCAAAAATAGTCTTTGTATCACTGATAAAACACATTAGAGCATAATCACATATATACACTGTGCCACCTGGCACTAGGTATTACTTTACAAGTGATTATATACATGACCGGGCCAATCGGGCCACTGTCATACCCTCACATATGTTACAGTTAGTGAAGATAGCCAGTACTACTGGTAAGACTGCGTCTAACAACCTACATTAGGCACCAAGCATAAGAGCACTTCCTAGTATAACATGTTATGCCAGACATATTCAGCAGCAGTGTACTATACTAAAGATGGCACACATGGGTACTAAGCATAACACATTGTGCCTAAACATCTGCCACAGGGCACCATAGTAAACACTGGCAGCAGCAGCCTATTCCATAAACACATCATGCACCCCCTTTGGGATAAAACTGCACAGTGAGATATATATTGTCACCACCTCAGGGCATCACCTATACATCGCTGTTGCCTACTGGCCCTCTCTTGGGCAGCTTGGTACCGTTAGACACAACAATGTCCTCAAACTGGCTCCTCTAGCTGCCGATGTAGCCAAGACAACATTCATAATGTAAGGGGGCGGTGGTGCAACTCAACCTTGTCTCCTTCAATGAATGCCCCCACGTTGCAGCTGCCAGGGATCTGGTGGTGCAGCTTTGTAACAAAATAGGCACCAACAGGATGCCTCCCATGCACCACTCACCGGGGCTCCTTCTTTTTGTTTGTAGCTACCCGCGATCTGGTAGTGTAGCTGTAAGTACACCCAGGCACCAAAAGGGTGCCTAGCCAGCCCCACTCACTGGGGCTTCTCTCCCTCGAATGGCCAACCGGGAATGAGGAAGGATGCAGTCGTCAGGAGCCCGCGAGGCTCCGGTCGTCTCCTGTGGGGTCCGTTGAGCCTGCGAGGCTCCGTTTTTGGTCTGCCCCAACACGCAGGGCTTTCCTCTGCCTTCCCTTACTTTGGCAGAAATGCGGGGCTCTCCTCTTCGGCACAGGGAGACCCATCCACCATCAGGCACCAACACACCTGGCTTCCTCTCTTCTGCTAGTCACGCCCAAGGTCAGGCATTCCTCGCCTGGCTTCTCATTTTCACAGAGCGAAGTCTCTGCAACGTTTTGGCTCCGGCAAGACAGTTCCTCAATGCTGCCTGGCCACGCCCTACTTAAGGCCAAAGGCTGCCCAACATGTCTCTCACTGAGGGGCGACAGTCTTCTCAAGTTCCACAAGAACGCGCAGCTCCCCTCGTCACCACGGGAGCCCCGCCCACAAACACGCTGCACCTCCACCTGGCTTCCAGTCTCAGCCATGGAGCGAAGTCTCTGCAATTTCTCCATTGAGGGCCTCTCCTCCCTGCTGTTTTGCTATGAGCGGCCACGCTGCCCTCAAGGTGATCTTAACACCCCGGGGTGGGGGCTAAAGCCCAGACTTCCCTGGCAAGTTTACCACTCCCTTTGCGGTCTCAAGATGTGCGATGTCCACAGGGTCAGGCTAACAAAGATAGATTTTCCTCTAGGCAAAGGGGAGGCACCTCCACTGAATCCAGTGCTCTCTTAGCGCTAAGTCTGCTGAGTACTGCAGGGTGGGATCCCCAGTCCTGAGTTCATTGGGGCAGAGCTGGGCCCAGGCAGGCCAGCTCACAGGACCCTCTAGCAGAGGGGCAGTCCTTTGTGGCGGTTCCTCCTGGCGCCCAGCACTCCTCTTCGCCTAGATCCAAGTAAGCACCAAAAACATGAGGTCTCAGCCCCAATACGTATACTACATGTCTTCTTTGTTCTGCCCTGGCACAGGGCTTGGGTCCCAGTTCAAACCAGTTCTGGGGGGCACTTAACAAGTGCACAATAGTTCCCATTAACAGTGTAGGTCCAGGCCCCAGACACACCACAGGGGGGCGGAGTCAGCATTGTACAAGAAAGGCACAGACATATTCAGGGTCAGGGGCTACTCCTCCCACTACTCCAATATCAGATCAGGCCCATTCAGCCTAGCGCTGACTCACCCAGCACCCCTGGAGCCACTGCACCTCACCAGTCTCTGTCACTCCAGAGCCAGACATGCAATACACAACAGGCAGTCACAAAGACACATAGCACACAGAAATGCCCATTTCTAAAAGGAGTGTTTCTAAAATATTGATAATAAATCTCAGAACACCATTACGCAGCATTTATTACCACTATTCCAAACATACCAAACTTGATCACGCTACTCCTCTCATGTCAGGAATTACCACTGAAACACATATCAGGGAATCCCCAATGTATTCCTATGAGAGGGCAGCCTCACAGTAGTGAGAAACCAAAATGGCTGTTTGTCACTACCAGGACATGCCACACAGTTAAGGTACATGTCCTACCTTTTACCTACAGTGCACCCTCCCCATAGGGCTAGCTAGGGCCTACCTTAGGGGTGACTGATATGTAGTAAAAGGGGAGTCACAGACATGGCAAGCACTTTATGTGCCACGTCACAGCGGCAATAAACTGTGTGCACAGGCCCTGCGATGGCAGAGGCCGGAGGCAGGTTTGAAAGGCTACTTTGGTGGGTGGTGCGAGCAGTGCTGCAGGCTCACCAGTAGCATTTAATTTACTGGCCCTGGGTATCTGATAGGTAAATTAAATATGCCAAACAGGTGTAGACCAATCTTACCACGTTTTACCATATAGAGCACATGCACTTTCCACTGGACAGCAGTGATTAAGTGCCTAGAGTCCTAAAACCACCAACACCAGGTCAGAAAAAATACCAGAAGGAAGGCAAAAAGTTCAGGGATCCCCCTGCAAAAAGGACCAAGTACAAAAATATATATTTCCAACCCAAAGATAAATTCCGAAAGACAGTTGCTAACTATTTCAGAATGTAAACTCAACACATTTAAGCATTGGAAATTCATTAATATGAGGGAATCAGGAAAGAGACAAAAAAGGTTGATATTTGAAAAAACACCAGAACTAAATAGACTGTAATTTTAAAGTACCCTTAAGAGTAAGTCATACCTACTCATAGTCCAGTCTTAATGAACAGGGCTCTATAAATGTAGCATTTCAGACAAAGTAGCATTTCATTCTAGCTTTTCTTCAAATTTTAGGTCGAAAGATTTAGTTATGCAGTAAATGTCAAGAGAACAAGAGTTATTCAGCTCTAATTGATGTTTTGATGACAGCGATTTGTTAAGAAACATAACCAAAATACAACAATCTACACTCTGGGGCCTCATTTACATATATATTTGCGCTTTAAACCCGATTTAGATCTGCAAATAGCATATTTTACAATTTAAACCTGTTTTATTTTTAATTCAATAAAGCAAATTTCACTACTATAAAAACATGTATACACAGAGATGTGTGTGTGAGAGGAAATTTCCATCCCTGGTTGGGAGTAGGCATAATGAGTGAAATGACGGTTTCTGAGAAGGGGCTTCTTTGTGGCAAAATGTATTCCCTCCTCTTCATCTAGCTCGGCCCATCTCTTACATGACTGAGTAATGTAGGAGTATTATTGCTACCTCCCACACCAACCTGAAGCTTTCATGGCTTTCTAAAATTCCAAGAGAGTTACCTATAAAACCTTTCACCCCGTTCCTAATTTGTTTTAGTGCTCTTTCTTTTTCTGGCTTTCTAGTAAGGCTTCTGGGTCACTTTCCTCTGCTAGTAATGTATGGGCATTGTTAGACTTGTCAGCCACAGGGTCTTTTCACAAACATTTTCCATGCACCCCTTTTTTTTCTAAACCAGTCTTTGTTGGCTTTTAAGACTCTATGCAATTTCCCACTGTTAAAAAGTACAATAGAGTTTGTGCTCTCTCCTTAAAACATGGTAAAAGTGGTGTACACCCAACTGGCACATTTATTTTACTTGCAAGTTCCTAACAAATTGGTACTACATGTACCCAAATGTGAAGTCAGAGTTCAAATAAACACTCTTTGATTGAAGATTAATATATTTTATTTATATTTCAAGAAATGCTCACTACAATCATTTAATCCAGCCGATATCTCCAACCACTCTTTCACTTCTGTCCCATTCCAGAAACTCCATGATGCTTGTTGGTTCTACATTCCCTCTGACATCAACCTTACTGACATGAGCTGGCTACCACACCTTTTCCTCCCAATAACAACATTAAACACCGAAAGTACTACATTCACATGGAAGCGTAGGAATTCCATTATATAGATTTCATTACATACATAGCATGAAAATGTCATTGTAATTGATAGGAACTACTTAACCAAACATAATCTATCAAATAAGAAGGGCTCATTGTGGTGAAAATATCTAGTACAGAGGAATACTTACTGCCTATATGCATACATGTAACAGAACATTTCACAACTCTACTTAGATTCCGAATTTTGTTATCCTCCATCTTAATTGCATTCTTGAACAATTTCATTACTTTCAAAGAACTACTAAATTTGGAATATTTCATACTTGATTTTGGAAGTCTTATTTTTACCCAATCTCCCACACACACACACACACCACTGTTCTCTTAACACTTTTATGATCATCAAGTTCACATTTCCTCTCTATCATCTTGCATTTCTATCTGTGTTCCACATCCATCTCTCCCAATATCGGTTTCCCAGTGTAGCCTCTCTTCTTCTTCACCTAACTCAGACACATCATACAACTGGGTTACCTTCCCTCAAAGAGGTCAAAAGAAGATCTTCCATTTATGGAGTGAGGAGTCAATCTATGCACTCTAAGTTTCTCTTTAAATTCCTCCATCAAACTTTTGCCACAGACCACTGCACACTGAATGATTTCTTTTAAAACATTGTTGGGTCTCTCCATCATCCCATCAGTTTCAGGGTGAAACAGCCCTGTTGTTCTACCTATGAGTTATTCTTCTTGCTACAGGTATTCCTCCATCTTTCTTGAAATCATTGGACACCATTATCTGTTAGCAAGGAAGACAAAAACCCTACCAAACAACTCATTTAGAAAACAAATGACATCACTCTTCTCAACAGAATTGACAATTTGAGCCTTCGAGATCTTGATTAAATAGCTATGGAAGTCAAGATATAACAGCTTGTTAGACCTAGCTTCTTTTGGTGCCATTTGCTTCTGACCTCCTGTTTTGACTGTGTGTTGAGCTTCGTTTGTGCTGGTTTTAGAGCTCTGGGTGTTTTTTACTTCTGTCTAATGCTAAAGTGTATGTACTTAGTGTCTAAAATGTAATGGCATTTAATTTCTCCCCAATTAGCGTATTTGATTTATTGGTAAGCCCCTAGTACAGTGCACTACATGTGCCCAGGGTCTGTAAGTCAAATGCTAGTAGTGGGCCTGCAGCACTGATTGTGCCACCCACATGAGTAGCCCTTTAAGCACGCCTGGCACTGCAGAGCCTGTCGACCTGGAAAGTATACCTACATGCTAGGCTCTAACCTTCACTTAGGTAGCCCCATGGGCAGGGTGCAATGCATTTAAAATGTAGGACACCTGATTTCCAGTTTTGCATGCCCTGGTGGTGAAAAACTGCTAAATTTATTTTTAACTTCAGCAAGGTGCATCTCTCCCATAGGTCAGCATTGAAACTTCCTTGTAACACTTTACAAGTATAACTTCCAATCGGGAACAGATTTAACAACTGAATTTGGTGTCTCTAGTCTCACAATTTAAAAACACATTGTTAGAACTGGGGGTCTCTAGTTGGCAATGGCTTGCACCGTTGACCTAATAGGGACCCTTGCTTCTAGTCAGTGAAAGGGGATTACACTCCTGGATAACTCCTGCTCACCCCCTTGGTAGCTTGGCACGATCAGACCGACTCATCTCAGAGTGTAAAGCAATTGTGAACACATACAGTAATACAGTGAAAACACTACAGATGGACACCACACAGATTTTATAAAAATAAGTATTCTTGATATAGACGTATCACAAGAACACAAATGACAAAAAATCCACAAGAATGTAATCAAAAATAATACTTCAAGATGGTAGAGGTAGTTCAAAAATATGTTCTTCGCTTAAAAGCAGTCTGTAGCAACAGATAACCCCAACTGGAGTTATCACGACGTCAAGGTCAAAGAAATCCCAAAGTACAGCGCCGACCGCGAGGTGCGCGGGATGGGGACCAGAGTCCAAACAAACCCACACAAAACACTACCTTGGAAAAGCGGAAACAAAGACCGCTCACGGCGTCGGGGAGATGCGGTGTCGTTGGCGCTGTGCGGCGTCGGTTCCTTGCTTCGGGGGGAAATGCAACGGGTCCTCGAAGCTTGCGCAAAGCAGTGGAGGCGTCGGTTCCTTACCAGAAAGGAGGTGACATCACGAGGGCGCAGAAACCACGGTTCCGTACGATGTCACGATGTCGATGGATTCTTGGCCACCCACGTCGAGGATCGTCTCCGCGATGATGTCGGCTTCGGAGTCGATGCGGCCCAGCAGCAGGCATCGGGCCTATGTCGCAAGTCAGAGCAGCGCTTACGGCTTATGGCAGGTTACGATGTCGCTAGCTGGCATCGATGTGGCAAGGCGTCCGGCGTCGGGTCTGCGTTGTAAGTCGGAGCCTCGCTCACGGCTTCGAGGCAGAGTATGGCGTCGCTCGCCGGCGTCGGTGTTGCAATTTCCTTCTGTAGCAGCTAGAACAGCAAGTTCCAGGTGCAGGCAAACAGAAGGGGTGAAGTCTTTTGTATCCCTGAGACTTCAGACAGGAAGCAAGCTCAAATTCAAGCCCTTGGAGAAATATTCTGTAAGATGACGAAAGTTCCTTAAAGTTCTTTCTCCTTTCTTTGGCAATAAAGAAACCACTGTAGGCCAACATAGCAAACAGCACACTGGCAGAGGGGCAGTCCAAACTCCTGCAGCTTCCTTGGTTCTTCTCCTTGGCAAAAGTTTGTCTTGTTTTCCCAGAAGTGATCTAAAGTCCTGGGGTCCGGGCCCCAATATTTATACCAGTAAATCCTTTGTCCTCTGAAGGCAGAGGGTCCTTTACCTTGTCCAAACCAGTTCTGTGTCCATTCTGCCAGTGCACAACATCTTCCTTTGTCAGTGTGGGCCAGGCTCATCAGACGCACCACAGGATTGGAGCCAGCATGTGGAAGGCAGGCACAGCCCTATTCAGGCCCAGGTGCTACTCCTCCCACCACTTCCAATTCAGATAGGTCTATTCAGCCTTGTGCTGACTCACCCTGTCGCCTGGAGCCTCCCCAGTCCCCGTCACTCACAAACCAGACACGCAATATACAACCTAGCAGAGGCAGTCTGGATGGTTAGGTAAGAAAATACCTACTTTCTAAAAGTGGTATTTTCAAACACAGAATGTTAAAACCAACTTCACTAAAAGATGTATTTTATCATTCTGAGTTCAGGCATACTAAATTCGTTTTTCTACCGTGTTCCCTGGGCAAGTTAGGATTATAAAATGTTATAATCAAACTGTCCCTTCTGGCCTATGGGGACAGGTAGCCTTGCAATAGTGAATAACGAAATTGGCTGTAATTTCACTATCAGTACATGCTACACACATCAGGGCATGTCCTACCTTTCACATACAATGCACCCTGCCCGAGGGCCTACCTTAGGGGTGTCTCACATGTAGGAAAGGGATGGTTTAGGGACTGGTAAATGGGTGAACTTACCAAGTCCACATGGCAGTACTAGACTGCACACAGGCTCTGCAATGGCAGGCCTGAGACACACTTTAGAAGCTACTTCTGTGGGTGGCATAATCAGTGCTGCGAGCCCACTAGCAGCATTTGATTTACCAGACCTGGGCACACATGGTGCACTGTACTAGGGTCTGACAAGTAAATTAAGCCAATCATGGAGTCACTAATCCATAACAATAATTTACAATAGCGAGCATATGCACTTTAGCACTGATCAGCAGTGGTAAAGTGCCCAAGTCATAAAACCAACAAAATCAGGTCAGAGAAAATACAGGAGGAAGGCAAAAAGTTCAGGGATGACCCTGCAAAAAGGGCCAAGTCCAACATGAATCTTTTAGTGAAGTTGGATTTTAAATTGCAGGTCTATAAATGCCACTTTTAGAAAGTTGACTTTTCTAATTGGAACCATTATGTGCCTCTGCCTGTCCCTAGAATACACATCTGGGTTGGGTGACTTCTGGGCTTTATGAACTCGCTCTAGACAATCAAACACAAAGGGAGCTTAGGTGTGCCTTGCAAATCCTTATGGGCACCACCGGGCTGATGGGTCTTCCTGAGCTAGAGTGGTGGGAGGAGCGGACACTTGCACCTGAATAGGGCTATGCCTGTCCGCATGCAAAGAGCTGCATACCCCCTTATAGTGTATCTTGAGGCAGGGCCAAGAAGGGTATAGTCCTGTGCCTTACAACGATCTATCTTTGAAGTCTCCCTACTTCAAAGGCTAAAATGTGTATAAATACTGGCAGTAGTGGCTGGTGACAGTTGAAAGTGGTGTGTGTAAAAGTCCAGGATCAGCGACCTGTGGTGGGTGTGCCTGACCGTCATAAGAGAGATTTGGGGATGTTCTCCCCTTAAAAACTTTTTTTAAAGAGTGAAGAAATGGTGCCTTTTCAAGGAAATCTGAGAAAGCAAGAAGATTATAAGGCAATCGTGAAAGTGTAGTAATAACTTCAATACAGAGATTTCTTATGATAATGATGTAGATAGCTGCTTATTCAGTACAACTAAAGAATTTTTAAATCACTTTAGATGGATTTATTTGAAGAGGTTCCCTAGTTTTAGTGTTAGCAAATAATCAAAATAAATGGTAGGAAGAATCACCTGTTATTGTTACTCACTATAACATGAGCTGCTTTTGCTATGTGAAGTGTGGGACAATCTTGCTGTGGTACAGTGTGTGTGTAAGGAAATAGTGTAGGATATAAACACATTTCTAACTCAATGAAATTACCTGCAAATAAACTGTATAAACTGATCTAAAAATAGAGTATTAATTTTTCTAACTAGCACAGGATGAGCAACACAGTGATTTAACAAAGAGTCATGTGTTATGGTGCTCGTGTAAAGTGCTCCATATACCTTTGGGTCGAGTTTCCACTATATAAAACTGCACAATATATTGCAGAAAGCACTAATTAAAACATCAAAACTTGTAACACAGTCACCGCCAATCATTAATATCCTGTGCAACAAAATAACATTTAAAAATCTTTTTTAGAAGATATTCTGTAACATCTTGCAAGTTAGAAAACCAGAACAGATGACAGTTTATTCTGTCGCTGTGTGCTGCAGATCAACATGCACAGCACATCTGGGAACTCCCTGGCCTGGCCACAAGGCTAGCATCAAAGGCAAGGCTGGGGCCTCCTAGGATTTTCCTTTCCAAAAGTTCACACTATACTCTCAGGCCATACATACTTATTTCCATTTTGAATCTGCTCTGTTACCAGGCCCATTGTTGTTTGATTCCCTGACAAATTCCTTAAATTATTTGCTTGCATTTGGGAGGGGCTGAAAAGGCTGCTTTCCTCAAAAAAACAGCCATTTATCAGGCCATAAACACTGGGCTCAGGATGGGCGGTAAACTACTTTGGACTCTGGAGAATAAATTCCATGTGTTTGATGCACAGCACAACTAGTCAAGTGAAGCAAACAAAGACTCCTGGGGCCGGGGCGAACAATAGCATTGTTAACAGTTCATGATATATCACTGTGAGGAAATGAAACCAGCGAGTGAGCGTGCCATGCATTATTCTGCAAAACCCCCACCACTAATAAATTAACTGAGTCAGCAGCGTGATGCAGAAAAAACTCAGTTTGTGCCATGTCAGCCCATGTTCTATATTAGGTATAGATTTTCCTTGAACGTATTTGGTCCATTAGAGTGATTTCTAGAAATTCTTTCAGTTTCTTTTCTAGCCATAGATACTAATGTATTGCCATACAAGCACCACTGCATTACTTAGGTAAAGGCATGAATGGCCTGACCTACCTTTGCTCTGCAATCAGTACGTTAAGCATTGTAATGTAAACACCTCAGGCCAGACATCGTTATCTTATTATGAATACAGAATATTAGTGTGAAGGTTGCGTGGAACTAAATTATCATAACTGAGACAGTCAATCAATCAATCAATCAAAGACACTTATAGAGCGCGCTACATACCCGTAGGGTCTCAAGGCGCTGGGGGGGGGGGGGGGTGCCGCTACTGCTCGAACAGCCAGGTCTTCAGCTTCTTCCTTAAGGAGAGGTGGTCTTGGGTCAGGCGCAGGTCGGTCGGGAGGGAGTTCCAGGTCTTGGCGGCCAGGTAGGAGAAGGACCTTCCTCCTGTAGTCGCTCTTCGGATGCGGGGGACGGCGGCGAGGGCGTGGTTGGCTGATCGGAGGTGGCGTTTGGGAGCGTAGAAGTTGATCCGGCTGTTGAGGTAGCTCGGGCCTTGGTCGTGTAGGGCTTTGTGTGCGTGGGTGAGGAGGCGGAAGGTGATTCTTTTGTTGACGGGGAGCCAGTGAAGGTCTCTCAGATGTCCGGAGATGTGGCTGGTTCGTGGGATGTCGAGGATGAGTCTGGCTGAGGCGTTCTGGATCCGCTGGAGTCTCTTCTGGAGCTTGGCGGTGGTACCGGCGTAGAGGGCGTTGCCGTAGTCCAGTCGGCTGGTGACGAGGGCCTGGGTGACGGTCTTCCTGGTCTCGGTGGGGATCCACCAGAAGATCTTCCGTAGCATGCGTAGGATGTTGAAGCACGCCGAGGAGACGTTGTTGACTTGCCTGGTCATGGAGAGGGAGGAGTCCAGGATGAAGCCCAGGTTGCGTGCGTGGTCCGTTGGTTTGGGTGCGGTGCCCAGGGCGGGAGGCCACCAGGAGTCGTCCCAGGCGGAGGGTGACGAGCCCAGGATGAGGACCTCCGTCTTGTCAGAGTTCAGTTTCAGGCGGCTGGTCGTCATCCACTCTGCTACCTCTTTCATCCCTTCGTGCAGGTTGGCTCTGGCGGAGGCGGGGTCGTTGGTCAGGGAGAGGATCAGCTGGGTGTCGTCGGCGTAGGAGATTATGCTGAGGTTGTGTTTGCGTGCGATGGCCGCGAGGGGGCTCATGTAGACGTTGAAGAGGGTGGGGCTCAGAGATGATCCTTGAGGGACGCCGCAGATGACTTCGGAGGCCTCTGACTTGTACGGTGGTAGGCGGACTCTCTGTGTTCTTCCGTCGAGGAAGGAGGTGATCCATTCCAGCGCCTTGTCCTGGATTCCGATGTTGCTGAGGCGCTGTACTAGGGTGCGGTGGCAGACAGTGTCGAATGCAGCGGAGAGGTCTAGGAGGATGAGGGCCGCTGTTTCTCCGTTGTCCATCAGGGCTCGGATGTCATCGGTGGCGGCGATGAGGGCGGTCTCGGTGCTGTGATTGGCTCGGAAGCCGGACTGTGAGGGGTCGAGGGATCCATTCGTCTCGAGGAAGGCGGCCATCTGCTTGTTGACGGTCTTCTCGATGACTTTGGCTGGAAACGGGAGGAGCGAGATGGGGCGGTAGTTCTTGAGTTCGGTGGGGTCCGCTGTTGGTTTCTTGAGTAGAGCGCTGAGTTCGGCGTGCTTCCAGCTCTCAGGGAAGGTGGCCGTGTCGAAGGATGTGTTGATGATGTCTCGCAGGTGGGGTGCGATGACAGCGTCGGCCTTGTTGAAGACGTGGTGAGGGCAGGGGTCGGTCGGTGATCCGGAGTGGATGGAGTTCATCGTGCGGATGGTGTCTTCGGTGCTGATCGGGGTCCAGGCGTGGAGGGTGGTGGTGGGGGGTGGTTGTCCGGTCATGGTGTGCGTTGGTTGGTTGTTGAAGCTGTTGTGTATGTCCGCGATCTTGTTGTGGAAGTATGAAGCGAGGGAGTTGCAGAGGTCTTGCGATGGGGTGATGTCGTTGTTTCCTGCGCTGGGGTTGGAAAGCTCTTTCACGATGTTGAAGAGTTCCTTGCAGTTGTGTGCGTTGTTGTCCAACCGGTCCTTGAATGCTGTTTTCTTGGCGGCGCGGATCAGCTGATGGTGCTTCCGGGTGGCAAGCTTGAAGGAGGTCCTGTTGTCCGGTGTAGGTTCCCTTCTCCAGACTTTCTCGAGGGCTCAGCAGATCTTCTTGGAGCTCCTGAGTTCGTCGGTGAACCACGGGGCTTTCTTGCTGCCGGGTCTGCTGGGCGGGGTCCTCAGCGGGGCGAGCTCGTCCGCGCAGATGCTGATCCACTTCGTGAGGTTGTCGGCGGCCTGGCTGGGGTTCGCTGAGCTGGCAGGAGGGTGCTGGCTCAGGGAGGTGGCGAGCTGGTCTGCTGTGATCTTGTTCCAGCTTCTGCGGGCGGCCTGTTGCTGGTGGTGGTGGGTCGTCGTTCTCTTGAAGGTGAAGTGGACGCAGCTGTGGTCCGTCCATTGAAGCTCTGTGGCGTGGCTGAAGTCGATGTCTGTGCTGGAAGAGAAGACTGCGTCGAGTGTGTGTCCGGCGAGGTGGGTGGGGGTGGACACCAGTTGCTTGAGTCCGAGATTGGCGAGGTTGTCGAGCAGGGTGCTGGTGTTGTGGTCGTTGTTGTTCTCCAGATGGAAGTTGAGGTCCCCCAGGAGGATGTAGTCAGCGGAGGGGAGGGCATGCGGGCTGACGAAGTCGGCGATGTCCTCGCTGAATTGTGTGCGTGGTCCCGGGGGTCGGTAGATCAGGGTGCCTCTGAGGGTGGTGTTCGGGTTGGTGTGGATCTGGAAATGCAGGTGTTCGGCGCTGGTCAGGGTGTTGTCGGTGCTGGTCGTGAGACGGATGGTGTTCCTGTGGATGATGGCGATGCCTCCTCCCATCTGGTTGGCGTTGCGGTCCCTCCGGACGATCTTGTAGCCCTCTGGGATAGCGATGGCGATGTCGGGAGCTGAAGAGGCGTTCATCCAGGTCTCCGTGAGGAAGGCAACGTCAGGGGCTGTGGCGTCTAGAAGGTTCCAGAGTTCGATGGCGTGTCTGTGGACGGAGCGGGTGTTGAGCAGGATGCACTTGAGGTGGGTGCTGCTGGTGTTCGACTTGGCGGGTGCTGGTGCGAGGCAGGTCCGGATGCAGGTGAATTTGCAGGCGTGGCAGCTGAAAGGTCCGTGGGTGCGTCGTGGAGTGGCTTGGTGGCATTCTGGGAGTCGGCCGGTGTTGAGTGCGATGAGGGTGGCGGCGGAGTACGACAGTCGGGTAGGTCGGGGTCTTCGTGGGCCAGCGGTCCTGGCGCTGGTCGCGATCCGGTCGCGGACGGGCGCAGACGGGCTTACCTTTGGCGCGCCTTCGGCGCACAATCGGCGCGCCCGCTGCGCGTGACCGCTGCGCGTTCGCACGGTCGCCATTTAAGGCGAAGTGCGCGGGTGGGCGGAGCAGCTGGGAGGCAGGAGCGGGGAGGGTACAGAAGAAAAAAGGGGCGGGGAAAGCGGCGGTGGCGGGAAGGGAGAGCGGAGGGCGGCGAGGTAGGCGGACAAACAGGAAGGAAACGCACAACACAGGCACAACAATCCCAATAAAAAACAGGCACAAATGGGGGCAAAAACATGGCAAAAAACACAAACCAGCAGCAGTTCAGGAGAACCGGCAGGCGATCACGGACCACGCCGGAGGGGGCGTGGTCAGCGGCAGCGAGGCAGAAGCGGCAGGGCAAAGGGGCACACGCAGCAGCTGGTGGCCGTGCGGCGCGGGGGTGTCCCACAAGTGGGTCACACTCACCTGCGTCGCACGGTCGCCATTTAAGGCCAAGTGCGCGGGTGGGCGGAGCAGCTGGGAGGCGGGAGCGGGGAGGGTACAGAAGAAAAAAGGGGCGGGGAAAGCGGCGGTGGCGGGAAGGGAGAGCGGAGGGCGGCGAGGTAGGCGGACAAACAGGAAGGAAACGCACAACACAGGCACAACAATCCCAATAAAAAACAGGCACAAATGGGGGCAAAAACAGGGCAAAAAACACAAACCAGCAGCAGTTCAGGAGAACCGGCAGGCGATCACGGACCACGCCGGAGGGGGCGTGGTCAGCGGCAGCGAGGCAGAAGCGGCAGGGCAAAGGGGCACACGCAGCAGCTAGTGGCCGTGCGGCGCGGGGGTGTCCCACAAGTGGGTCACACTCACCTGCGTCGCACGGTCGCCATTTAAGGCCAAGTGCGCGGGTGGGCGGAGCAGCTGGGAGGCGGGAGCGGGGAGGGTACAGACAGTCTATCCAAGCGCGACACTGCCATTGCAAACTGAGGGCAAGTCAAACTAACAACACACGAACACATTACATAAAACTGCTCTTCAGCCAATAATGGCCACAGCCAGAGTAAAAAAATAAAATAAAACTCAACTAGTCAACTGACTAAACTTAGTTTCTTTGTGATATATTTGATTTTATTTATTTATTTTTACACTCCTTTCCAAGAGCTGCTGCCTTGAGGCGGGGCCCATACATGCAAGAGTGATAGAGGTGGTCAGGTCAGAAGGATAATACCTCTCTCTAACTATGCCTCTTTGCTTCCTTGTGTGCGGCGTGCGTGCTGTGCCAGACACTGTCTGTGTTAGATCAGTTTATTGCTACAGAATGCAGAGTCAGTCTAACTTTTTTAATGTTGCAGTGCCATTTAGCATGAACACTGCCGTCCTTTGCTAGCTGTTCCTACAGACCTACATGCCTCCCTTGGCATGTCACTCTCTGGGCCGTCTCGCTGCAATGCCTTGGTGGTAGCAATTACAAATGTGCACGAAGTCTTGTTGACAAAGAGACTAAGAAATCAGCATGCCAAAGACAGAAACAACCTAAGGGCCAATCATCGCATGTTGTCTCTGACTCCAAGTGCTGCTGCCTCGAGGCCAGGCCTGGGGCTGGGCCTGCGGTGGGAGTGTGAGAGAGATGACGACTCTGATGAGGAGAGGTCAGAAAGAAATAATATACCCCTCTCTCCTACACTCCACAGCGTTGCTTTCTCGCTGTGTCCCCAGTGTCATGCCCACAGTGACACTGACTCCATGCATTGCAAGGGCAGTGCTGTGTGCTGGCAATGGCACAAAGATTCAAGAGCTAGAGCATGCCACAACAGCAGCAGAGGCCAATCACTGCATGGCTTTATAATAAAGCCATACAGTGATTGGTCATGCATGAGCTCAGTCGGAACATCCCACTGCGCAATGTCTCAGAGAGGCCTAGTAACTAATAGCATCTGTGACAGCCAATACAGACACTGCTCTCTTCAATTTATGTTATCAATATAGCATGAGAGCAGTGTCAGCATTGGCTTGGACAGGCACAGGTAGCGCTCATTAGGAGACTGGTGGGCTACAGCTATGATTTCCCCCTTGCTCACTAATTGAGCATGTGAGAGAGGCCTCTAGTGTGCATGTCGGCCAGGCTGCAGGAAGGCTGCCATTCAACCAGACCTGTGCACTGCCAAAGAGTGAGTAACTGGTGCAACAACCGCACAATCATGTTTACACTACCCACAGTGACTGTCAATAAGCCCCACCCACCTACCTCAAGGATTTAAAACGACCGTCCCGAAGCTGAAAATCTCTGACTGCTGCAGCCACGAAAAATACTTTACACTGTATTTTACCTTTAATACTGGGGATGGGGGCCACAAACAGAGGCAGGGGGGTACACATATAGTTGGGAACACCCCCCCCATGTCCTGTAAGAGGAACCTCCACTGAGTACCGGTTGTCTGACACAATATACTCAGAACACTTCAAGTCTGAGGACATTCCACCAGGAAGAAGAGCTGTTGTGCTGCCTGGAGGGACTGCCACTTTGCTGCTTGCTTTATTGTGCTGGGTTGCGGCCTGCTGCTTCATGCCTGGGAGTTAGAGTGGATTTTACTCTCTACTTCCTTCATTTAAATTTTCTCCAATGGCTTGTTTGGGCTTACCTACTTTTTCTGAAGTTTCCGGGACAGCAACAAATTCACCTGCATCATGCTACCAGCACCAGTGCTCACTTGCTGTGAGTCCTGCTCTGCAAAATGGTGCCAAATCCAGTCCTGGGCCATTGGAAGTGAGTACTGGTGCTGGAACACAAGAAATCAACACATCAATCACCAAGCGTCATTTCAGAGCCAGAGCATCCCTGCGAAATCGACTCATTGCCACTGCCCACAACGATGCTGTGGTCCCCACTCACTGATTGCTAGATACATCAACCTCGACCTACAACGCAGTTCCAACTTTGCCAATGTATTGCTGCTGCCTGCATTGAAGCAGTGCTCACCGCTCACACACTGCACGATGCCACAACCTTGACTTACAATGCAGCCTTGACTTTGCCACAGCACCTCCAAAGAACCATTGCTGCGTGAGTCTTGGACACTGGATCACCGATGTCTATGTTGCACCATCCTGACTACAATGCATTCCTTGCTCTGCATGGCTTCCAACCAATGCAGGGCCTTCATCCCAATGGTTCTACATTGAGGCCATGGAACTGATGCACCAAGCTCTTAACGTCGACGTATAATCAATGCAGCGCTGCCTTTATGAACCGAGGTCTTGCACCAGCGACCTATGCATCACTTCCGTTGCGCATCGCATTGTCCCCGATCATAAACAACGCAACAACTTTTCACCGCCTTCAGGAACCGATGCATCAACTGAATCTGTGATGCATCACCTCCTTTGCGCACCGCATTGTCTACGATTCTCGATGCATTCAAGATACTGTCAGCGAGTCTGTGTGACTCCAGCATCTGGCCTGTGCCCCACCGTAGTCAGGCTGAACTTTTGGATTTGTCCTCGTCAAGCATGACCAGATAGCCACAGTTGAAGCTACTTACTTACTTCTAAGCACTGCATTTTGTTTTAATCTTGCTAAATTCATATCTTGACTTGTGTATGTTGTATGTTTGCATTTTTGGTCTTGTTTTAATCGGATAAATATTGGTTATTTTTCTAAACTTGTGTGGAGTACTTTTGTCCTGTTTTCACTGTATTACTGTGTGTATGTGCACAAATGCTTTACACATTTCCGCTTTAATTTAGCCTCACTGCTCTGTGCCAAGCTACCAGAAGGTGAGCTCAGGTAAGCCTTTAGTGTGTACTACACTTACCCGGACCAGAGTGGTGGTCCCTACTTGGACATGGTGCATACCTCTGCCAACTAGAGACCCCATTTTAAATATGGTCTACACTAGATATCTTTATCAGACCCACAATATCTAGTGCTAATTCTTTCCACGGTCCAGAAAGTTACTTGTGCAGATTCCTGGGTAGGGGGCAACATGTCAAGATCCTGTCACTACACAAACTCTCACTGCAATCTCTCACCTTTCTTTCAACCATCAAATCCATCCAAGGCCAACAATAATCCTCATGGTTTCTCTCCTTGGTCTTGTAAATTCCTATATGACTTGTGTGCTCGGTTTATAACCTGTTGTCTTAAAATTTTAGAGGAAATCAATCCACTGCCTCATAATAACAAACCATCCTTGCAACAAAGTTGCAACAAAGTTCATCCTTAATATCCTTTAACCAATCTACCTCCTGAATTATTGCATCTGTAACTTCACAAACCTTCCATTGATCTTCGTCAACTTCCTCATTAGGAATATCTCTATCATTAGGATTCCTCATCTCCCATCATTCGATGATGAAGAGGATACTGGGTTTTTATACAAACTCCCCTACTCAATGAGGGAAATATATACAAAAAGAGGATATTAAGTCCAATTATAACTTATATGTCATCTAACTCTAATCTACCCATGGAGGAAGAACAATTTGCTACTAACCATGATTGCATTAAACAATTTCTTCTGCCCAGAGTCACACAGACCTCTGCTGCCTAGAGTCTCTTTCTTTCCAGAAGTTCTGAATCTGCTCAAAAGAGATAGTAGGGACCCTGATAGCATTTTGGTACCAGGTTTCTTGGTCAAACTTTACTCTTTAACTAAAGAAGACACTGACCTTCCGCAGGCCTTAACCAATGTCCCTCTTCTGTCGAGGCTTACTGGGAAGTCCTCTATGCTTTCAGAAAATGTGCCTTTGGCCAATCTCATTTATAAGATGGTAGAGAGGGCTCTGAAAGGATGCAAGGTAGGGCTGAGTGTGGCTTTTAATGTCAGAGAACTATGTTGTTTACACTTCCCAGTTGCTAGTGAAGTAATTTCAAGCACTCTCTCCAGCATACAGGAGGGCAAAGACTTCATGCAGTTGTTGGGAAGAATGAAAATCCAGGCCAGATATTTATCTGACCTTATGTATGATAATTTAAGGCCCTCATCCATCGCTTCTGATGGAGCAGCAGCCACTAGATGTCATGGAGTAGAAAGGCTGACACAGCCTAGAAGGGGTGTTTGCTAAAGATGCCCTATAATGGCAATCATTTGTTTGGCGAAGAGGTGGAAGAGGTGCTTAGAAAGTCATTTGAATACCAAAAGCACACTCAACACTTTTGCACTTCCGAGGATAGATGCTGGAGATCAGAAAACTACAGAAAGAAGAGAACTGATTTAGAATGGATAAAGATTCCGGTCAAGAGGTGCACAATCTAATGCCCCTTCCTGACCGTCAGGAGGCAAAGGTGTTCAAAAACAGGTCTCTTGGCTAACCCAGTGAGTTGGACATTGCAGATGATGCCTCACTTCTTCATTTACAGCAGACGTGGAGAGACCATGTATTGGACAACTCAGTGCTTCAGATCATTTTGCATGGTTATTCCATCGAGGTATCATCCCAGTTTCCCGATCCCATTTTGTGAACAGTCCATGGTCATTGGATCCAGGCAAAAGGGATTCTCTTTAGGAGAGTAGGAGAGTATTTCCACCTCAGTTGGGAGGAAGGCTATAATTACTGTTTTCTTTCAGGAGGAAGGGATTATCAACCTGCTATTTCTCAAATCTTTCATTCCCATGGTACACTTCAGGATGCATAAAATACAGCAGGTAATTCCTTTAATCAAAGTAGGAGATATTTCCTTGCTCTACTGCCTTTGCATTCATATGGATTTCTCTCTCGAGCTTATACATTGACAGTAGCCTAAACAACCACTGTCCCTCAAATGGAGGTTCAGAGCTCAGCCAGGCTGTAGGTATACACATGTGGGCTAGACCATCGCTACTGATAGAGCAGAGTTTTCCCTCTTACAAAATTGTGTCAAATAGGTAAGAAAATAATTGTGACAATATTTTACATAAATGACAACAAATGAGTGTTTAGCTTCACGTTTATTTAAAATGACAAATTGCAACTCTGATTTAGGTACTGCATCGTAAAAGCATGCGGAATGCTAGAATGATTCTATATCACATTTACGTTTACTTAATAGATGTGAAATTTTAACACTTTAAGTCTGATCTTGTGATTAGAAAATGTGATAATACAGTGACTAAGGAATTTTACATGCAAAATTAAAAAGTTCAATGTGCTACAAATGAATAGTACTTTATGTGTAACCTCTACACTGAAAATGACAAAAGAAAAGTGGTTGATACATGTTTTTTAGATAAAATAACATTTGTAAATTCTTTAATTAAATTTACTTATAACTGTGTGTGCTTTAATGACACATATGAAGAAGAGATTTAAATGCATCATTTCCATACGCATGTAACAGTGACATTTCTAAACATTTTATCAGTACCCTATACTTTCATGAAAATATTATGATTTGATTGAAATGTTAATTAATGCATTTAGTTGAAGGATTCATATTATTTGCTATTCAATGTGAGATTCAGATTTTAGTATATTCCATTGTGACGGAACTGTATTTAATGTAGGCCTCTAATCTTGCCTCTTGTCCCAAACGGGAACTCATGACCTGAATAGTTACAGGCCGATGGGTACATATTAGCAAAGTTGCCACTTATGTTCAAACCCTCAATCATTTCCTTTGACATCTACAGCACAGCTTGACTATATTTGCTACATAACTGATATATACTAGAACAGATGTTTGGGAAAAAACGAACGCAAACTTCTAGAGCATGATCTTGCTTACTCTCTGAGTATCTAATTGTTCATATGACTAAACTTACAATGATTAAGGAAGCTACGTAATGTGCATCATCAATTTTTTCTGGATTGTATACTTTTTACCTCCTAAATCATCCTCACCCTACTGAAGACGACCAATGGGACATAGTGGTCCGACACTGCAGTCTTGCTTCACTGGAGGATTCCAAGCTCCAAAAAGGGGCACAGTCCGAATGTAGAAATCTTGGGACACAAAATTAGAATTTTCCCAATAAAGATCTTTTCCCGACAAAACAAACCATTTCACTGGGGTTTCATCCAACACCTAGCCAATGTTGTGGAGCCCTCCTCAGATACAGCCCGCTGCCTTGCCCTGCTGAAGGATTTTGACTTCCATTTGCAAGAGTGAGTCCCAAGGTAAAACCTCCAACCAGGTTGCATCTGGATGGTGTATCAAACCCTCGCTCCATTTCAGTTAGCTTGAAGTCATGCCTAGATGCTGCTCTAATGTGACTAATGACTACAATTGGGGATTTTCACTTTTTGGCCCTATTTTAACTTAACTCTTTAAATATTTGCATCTCTGGTTCCCTTATTTGATTTTTATTATTTTACTACCAACATCCCAAACACAAAGATGAACTTAACTACATGGGATTATACCTATGTACAGCAGAGATCACAAAAAATTTCCATCAACTGCCTAGAGAGGCCAGTGTCCGCTTCATGCATTTCCCTAATAATGTCCATTGTTAGTACCTGCGTGCTGTAAACACGACCATTCTCGTTAAACTGTGTGGTCATATTTTAATTTTATTAATTTTATTGACAACAGTTCTGTCGCCTTGTACACGCACATTGTTTCAACTACCACTTCCCGAAAAGATGATGTCATCTTGTAGTCCTAACCGTATGCTCTGATTGGCGCTGGCTCGAACGTCACGCATACGCATAAATGCACCACCTGATCGGCGCTTCGGTACCTCCCACAAACACACAGGGGAGCCCGAGGCACCGACGGATAGGTGAGTGTTACTCGTGCATAAATCGTTTTCTTCTAATTTCAACATTTAGAAGCTTACTCAAACATTAGCGTAATGTGGGTTCTGCGCAGTACAACACTCCTCTTTGGGCTATTTTGACACCACTATTCTGGTACCTTGCGGATAGACATTCTCATGTCCGCCTCATGCATCTGTCCCCACAACGTACATTGTTAGTATTTGCGGGCTGTGGAACGACCATTCCCGTTAAACCAGGTGGTCATATTGCAATTTTATTGACAACAGTTTTGTCGCCATGTACAAAGCACATTGCTTGAACTACTACTTCCTGTAAAGATGATGTCATCTCGTAGTCCTAACCGTATGCTCTGATTGGCACTGGCTAGTTTGCCACGCACACGCATAAATGCATCACCTGATCGGCGCCTCGGTACCTCCCACAAACACACAGGGGAGCCCGAGGCACCGACGGATAGGTGAGTGTTACACGTGCATGAATCGTTCTCTTCTAATTTTAACATTTAGAAGCTTGCCCAAGCATTAGCGTAGTTTGAGGTTCTGCACAGTACAATACTTCTCACTGGTATGTCGTCTGTACATGAGAACTCACCCATTTCTTTCCCAGTACGCGAGATGTTCCAACCATCTGCCTACTTTGAATCATGAACTACACCTGACCCGGGTTTTAAATTACCTTGTAAATCACCACATGATACAAACACCATTGTGACCACTCAACTGTGTGTTCATAGACACATTTTTCTTTCTCACTTACAGAGACTGTTGTATCTATCGTTGCTCAAACTTTACAGATGTGGCCACTTGTTTTCCGTTTCCTTTTTTTTAGACAACTGATTAGGAAGGTCGCACAGTAAATGTCTCTAGGTGTGTGTGTTCTTCTCGGAGAACGATCCGTCCCGAGACATTTAACCCCCTTCTGAATGTCTGTATGTTTTGAATGTTTGGTTGACATAATGGAAAGAAGAAGTACTACATTAGTATTCTAAAACATTTGTGAAGGAGTACATAGCATTCTTCACACTAACACTGATCCACTCTCTTATTCATTGTAGAGCGGGGTCTCCCATCCCTGAGTTAGTGACCAGGTGAGGTGAGGTCTGTATCTAGAAAGGTGCAGGTGAGTGCACAGCTTTAATAGCTTACTATTACAGTGCGCCAATAATTATTGGCATTTGCTTATAAAGAACCGCCTCGAATTATGCGTTGTTTAGACTTGTAAGGAACTTATTAGACTATACCTATCTCTCAAAACAATAAATACTTTGATTTCTCCATTTGTTTCAGGAGTGAAGTTCACCCTGCCTTTTCTGTGATCCCATCACTCAAAGTTGTACATTTGACAATTTTGTTTTAAACCACTATTTCACTGTTGCAGTAGCTCCATTTGATATATAGGTCCTGAAGAAAGCCGGACACAGTTCCATCTAGGCTGAAACTAGTTGACCCACTGTGAAGCAACCTATCTGTTCAAAGTTGCTTTAATATGTTTTTAATAGGATTGGCACAGAGATGATGATTAAAGGCTGTTTCTCTCTTCTCAAACTCCTTTTTAAATTTCACTGTCCTGCACTGCACTAATACTATTTCCATCAAGCAAGAGATAATTTACTATCTTTTGTGATCACACTGATCAGCCACCTTTTGCTTCTCTCCTTCTGTGACTAGACTTTGTTTGTTCAGTTGCAATCTTATTGCTACACGATTTCCCTCGAGGATTTGAGGAAGAGTGGCTAAGATTGAAGGATGACCAGATGATGACACTGGCCTCTCTTGGCAGTTGATGGAAATCCTGACAACGTTTTGTGATCTCTGCTGTACATAGGTATAATCCCATGTAGTTAAGTTCATCTTTGTGTTTGGGATGTTGGTAGTTCTGTTCCCTACAAGTTTTGTTTCATTAGACCACCAGTTCCTCACTGTTTGTTTACTCTTTGTAATAAACCTTTAGATATTTTAATAGTATCACAGGAATTGGAGGATTTTAGTAGATGAATAATTGGCAAATTAGTTATTAATAAAAAACCTATTACTATTATTGTCTATGGCCTTACAAAATCCGACAAATTCTTTTGTCATAATTTCACCTAAAAAGTATTGAAAAATGTGGATGTTGATTTAAATATTGGTGGTGATTATAATCAAAATTATGACCAGTTTAATGAAAGAAATACCACCTCTGAATACATTTAAAAAATCATGTAGAAACAATTCTGCAATGTGATTAAGCAGAGATCACTAGAAGATGTTTGAAGATTATGCAACCCATTGATTAAAGAATAAACAATTTTCTCCATGGCATATCATTCTCCATCCAAGATTGATTATATAATTTTGAGTCCTATTTTATCCCAATCCCTCAAGGAGGCAGAAATTAGAGATATTGAGATTTCTGACCATGCCCCTGTTGTTATATCTTTAGATCTTGATTTTGTTAACAAAAAGTGTGGGAGATGTAAATTTAACACTGCTCTTGTAACAAACTCTAATTTAGTATCTTCTTTTGAAACCTTTATTGAAGAATTATTTTAGGCAGAGTATTTCAGATGACCTCTCTTTTTCAATGGTTTAGGGTGCTTTTAAAAGGACTGCAAGAGATATTATGAATACCTCTTTAGCAAGGAAAAAACGATCTTCCCGTAGATATTTATATCAAACTGCTTGCAAAAAAAAAATGTCCATTCTTATTACACTACCAATTCTTCCGAAGTATTTATTAAACATTCAATGAATTTAGCTTATTTTTTTCTGTTGAAATGCAGTGTTAAAGGTTATGGCGTCCAGAACAAACGTGGGAAGTTATTAGTCAATGATTTGAAGATAAAAAATACCAAACTAGAATTACATATATTTTTACTGATTATAATACTTCAGTCTATAAAGATTTGGATATTTTAAGTACATTTTCCACAGTTTTCTAAAAACATATACTCCAGAAACTGACCTTTGTTCAGCAGATATTATGAATTATCTGAACTCTATTACTAAGGGCCTGATTCTGAGTTTGGCAGTCTGATGAACCATCAAACCCGCAGTGGCAATCCAACTGCTGTATTACTAGTTGGGTCATTGGACCACCATAGGACTGCTGCTACCACCAGGGATCCACCATCCCTGTAGGTCTTGAAGCAGTCTGAGGCCCGCAATAGGCTGATGGTGCAGCTGCGGCATGGCAAAGCATATTACGAGTTTCCTCACCATTGCAGTTTACATGACAGTGAGATTGCCATGAAAAGTATGGCAGTGGGAAACTTAGGAGACCCTATAGGGCCCCCTGTTGCCTCTGGCCCCCTGTTCAAGCCCAGAATGGACTTCACAGTCCATTCTGTGCTGGAACGTGCTTTGGCGGTCCCATGGCGCTGCCCTTCTAAGTCTCATATACGAGGCTTTGAAAGGCACCTCCGTGTAAAAGTCCCCCCTCAGGACCGCCAAACATGTATTCCAATCAGAGTACATCGGGAGGCCAGACTACGGGTTTGGCACTGGCGTGGAGGCCTGCTCAATGACCGCCAAACTCACAATCAGACCCTAAGTCTTTTCCAACAGACAAATTATTTTATTTGTGCATATGTACTGTTACCGTAAATTAAATTGTGAAAGCCCTTACACTTTGAAAATGCAACAACATTTCTGGGCCTGATGTCTTCCCAGTTTCATTGTATGTACATATCTCATTGCTGCTTGTACCCCACATATTTGACTTATTTGAGAGATTTCCAAACAGAAAAATCCCAAGGCTCTTTCCAAGATGCATTCATTTGCCTGTTTCCAAAGGAAGGGAAACAGCACCAAACTGCAGACATTTTAGATCAAATTTGCTACTAAATGTAGGCTTGAAAATCTTGAGAAAACGATCCCATCCTTTTTGACAAAAGTTAGCTGTTTTTTATTTTTTTCGGATTATAAACTTAACACTGATAAATGTACTATTTCACTATTAATATGTTTTTGTATAAAAACATATGTTCCAACAGACAGCCTTTATGTGGACTTCCTCAAAAATGTAATATTTAGGGTTACGACTTCTCCTAAAAATAATGCTAAAGTGAGTACATTAAATTTACTGGAATGGATTAAAACTCAATCAGATAAATTGAATCCTTTATTTTTATCCTGGTGGGGGTCATCTGAATGCAATCAAAACGATGTTTTTTCCTCTGGTCCTATGAGACCCATCAATGTTCCTGTTAGCTTATTAAATAAATTTGACTCCCTTTTACTCAAATTTGTGTGAACCAGAAAAGGAGTCGAATATCACTGGCATGATTAAAATTACTTAAATCTGAGGGTGCAGTGAATTTCCCTGATTTTCAGAAATATGCACATGCTTTTGTTTTCACCATTTTTCTTTTTGAGATTTTTTGTCTCTTTCATAGAAATCTTCCTCTCAAGCACCTATTATAAATACATGTAGACTTTTACAACCAACGTATACCTTGGATAGTTGTAATAAGAAAGATTTTTGTTATACTATACAATTCAGCATAACAAGTATATCAATATTAAAGGAAAGGCAGTTTACAAGTCCACTTGGAGATCAAAAGGTCTAATTTGTGTCAATCAATTATTTTGGAACAATTTAATTCTTTCATTTACAAATTTAGAGACTACAGTTCACCTACCTAATTTATTTGGTAGAGAAAAATAAGCTCTTGAGTACTGTTATATTGAATGATCTTTCTTTAATACCAGATATATTTCATCAACCCCAGACTACTAACTCTATTGCATCGGGTCTCTCTTCTGGTCCTAAAGCCTCCATTATATATAAATTATGTACTACACCTGCTCATATGCATTTAAAATAAAAAGTTGAATTAGCTTATGAACTGGATTTAAATACTTCATAGTCAGTAGACGTTTATTGCAAACTATGGTTAAAGCTCCATAAATCCTCAAGTACTGCCAGCACTACTTCAACTCCATATTTTATTTATAATAGAATGTTATTCACTGATAGTGCTCTCTTTAAGGTTGACTCTATGTGAAGGAAAATACTGGTCATGAAATTTTTCTAATGCTAATTTTATGAATATGCTTTTTCTTTGTCACCTCATTAACTCTTTCTAACATAATATCAATATTACTCTTCAAATTAGTTGTGTATTTTTAGGAAGTCCAGCTGATATATTGACCTTCTGCTCTTTTGATATCCATTTGGTGGATTTATTTATAGCTCTTGCTTGTCAGCAAATTACTAAGAACAGGAAAAATGCTTCAAATGTCTCTTTTACAGCTTGTTGGTATTGTGCTTGCTATAATCATAGACTTGATAATGCTTATCTATCACCAACTTCTGTTGATGTTTCATGACATAATTTGTGGACTCTAGTCATGTCATACTTAAATCAAATGTCATAGTGCATGAACCTTAACTGTATGCAGTCTACTGAGGTATACAAACCGCCATGATGGTTTTTCTTTTATCTTCATTGTGGACTTTGTCATTGTATTCTCAAAACATAATATTTGCTCTCCAGGACCACAGTTTTTTATTATTTATGGGTTATGATTAAAAAGTGTTGCAATTTGGTTCTGCCTATTCAATACACCCGGAAATTTAGTTTTTCTGATCACCTGGTTTTGAACTATACCTGTGGGTGAATCTAACCCTTGCTAATCTCATGGAAAGTGGACTGCGCGTATTTATTGCCAGTGTACACCTTTCAACATAAGGCTGCTGCGATGCGGTAAGGGGGACTTGGCTAGATATATGTGAACATGTGGGCACATGCGAGGGTTGCATGTGTGAGACTTATGTCATGTGCAACCCAATCTAGACACAGGTAGCCTGGTGCAAAGAGGACTCTACAGGGTTAGACACTGAACTGGGTTAGGCCTTATAATGCTATTGTCCACCACAGGGAAATTCAGTGTGCTTTACTGTTTTGTTTGCAGTGACTCTTTATTATACACATATGGAAAATATCCTTAGAGTGGTTTTGCTTCCTTTTGGCCTACAAATTCAACTGACCTATCAAACTGGGGTGGAACATATGTGCCAAAATTGAATATGCGAGTTCTAAGAAGATAATTGCACAGCTTATAGATCCTTCAAGATTGTCACATGTCATTAACTCATGATCAGAACCAAGGCCTTTTTTCACTCTGCTAAGCCAAGTTAATTGCATTTCTCTCTAACAGCAGGAACAAAGGCTACTGCACAAATCGAGCAATTAACAGTGCTTCACTAAACACCTGTGGAGGAAAGGGGTGGAGGGTGAAGTATATGCATTAATTAGCTGTTGCAGTGTGTGAGGGATGGGTCAAGAAAAGCCCACTGAACAAAGGAGGGAGCCCAGACCTCTGGAGCCAACACAGAAGGAGTTTCTGCTTTGAGGTTTTGGTGGTAAAGGCCCTGGCAGTGATGTCAGCGAATGGCGGAGCTGAGGCCCCCTAAGGAGATATGACCAGTGACTCCCGGATGATGCCATTTTGAATTGTCCCAGCATGTTTTGCAGGAGGGTTGGGACCGGTGGAAATGTGATATGGCACCCCAAGATTGGCCAGAGGTGCCTAGCTTCTAGAACTCTCTGCCTCCACTTAAAAAAGTCTTGCACATGGGGGAGAGGTTTCTCTTGATTAAGCTTTTTCCTGGACACTGGGACTGGAGGTGGGAGCCATGGACAACTGGAAGGGAGAGACCCTTAATGCTCATCTGGGCTGAGAACTTTGGTTGGAGTTGACCCCAGGAACACGTGAGTCTCTCCCCAGATCCAGGGAAGCTGGTCCCCCTACCACCTGTAAGGACTAATTGAGGGAAGATGTGGACTTCTAAGCCAAGGAGGAGAAAAGCACCAGAGGAGAAAGAGGAAAAAACTGGTGCAGGGAGCCAGGGGATCATCTCCCTGCAGCATTCAACACCTTAGAGACCAGGAGTCCTAAGGAAACTGCTCCACATGGCCAGGGTTCCCCACCAGGAGTATAATGAGCCAAATATCATGCAAAATGTCCCAATGGTGTCCGAGATACATGCAGAAGTAGGATTTGACCTCTGACCTGCCAGCAAGGTCTCGGAAAACGTGGAGCTCCTCTGAAATGTTGAAAAAACCCAAAGGATGGACCAGGCCCTGGGTATATCCACAAGGAGTATTTTCCATTATTAACCCTGTAATGGGGCATGCATGGGGCCCCCTCCCTACAGTCCTGGAGAAACTGGTTTTAATGTAGTGGTCCCAGGCCCCACCAACAGAGATGTGGGCCTGGGATCCGGACTCTGGTCCCCCAACAATGCAGGCAGGGGGAGCACAGTCGTGTACCCCAGAGAAGAGCAGGGGACCTGGGACCAACTCTGGTGTCTGCAGAAGAAGATTGAGGGAGTGGGCAATGGGCGAACAGCTGCAGACTCCTGTGGTAAGCAAAGAAGATGCTGCCCTTTTTGGGAGCCGGCTGGGACAGCCAGGGGTGGTCTCCCTGGGCTGCCCCAATCTGTTCCAGCATGTGAGGTTCCCAGGTTGAACCGGGCTACCCCAAAAACTAATAAACTAAATAAGAAAAGGGAAACAGCAAGCTGCGCAGCATGAGGTTGAGCAGCACTTAAAAGAACAAGTGTCAGGAGCTGCTTGTTAAATATTCAGGCTCCCAAGAGAATGCCCCATAATGCCCTACAAGACTTGTAATCGGTAAGCAGTATTTACCAATTGTAGCAGGCCTAAGATGGTGGGCCCACCACCAACAATTTAAGTCCTAGGAACTTTCCAGAAAGTACAGATCCTAAGTATGGAGAGCCTAGGAAATGATGACTACCCCAAGGTTCCCGATTATTTTAATGAACCCTCCAGGCTGGAGATTGTGCTCTACAGTTAGGAGTGTAGCGCCCTCTAGGAGCTGGTTCTATGTAGAGGTGCGCAGAACTTGGGGAATCGACAGTTTTCCATCTCAAAAGGGATACTTATTGTGCGATGATACATACATAAACTCTTGATCAATTTCATCTACTAATAAACAATTTGCAAAATTTTGGAATATCTTAACTTTTTGCTGCTTTTCTACCCTTATTTGTTTTGCTTTGCGCCGTCAACACAAATCTTAGGAGCACTGTTTGTTTGCTTTGCACAATGAGCACCTTTTGGGTTATAAACCATGATTGATGATACTAAAGTGAGAAGTAGATTAAATCAATATTTATGGCTTTAATGTTAGTAATTTCTCTTAGTTTATAATTCATTTGTAAAAAAAAAAAAAAAACACTGCTTCAAGTCTTGTATGATTGAAAAAATTGATGCCATTAAAGTCTATTTTTAGGAGTTAGCAATTTCCTTTAGGCTTACAATGCACAATTTAAGAATGTATTATGAATAAACAAAAATAGGCTTTTCCTACAAGACAAAGACTCATTAGATTGCAATTTGGTATGCAGGGCATTCATTCACAGCCATTCTATCCTATCTTTCCCATCTGGCGCATTCCAGAAAGTGCAAGCAGATTCCCTGAACATTAATATTAGTGCAGGTTGGAACAGAATTGTGTTACTAATCCTTTAGTTACAGACTGTTCTAGTACAGAAAGGTTTGTGTTGCGATACTGCTGGCATTGCTGTAACAGGGAAACATGGTAAAGATGTAGAAGGACCACAACCAACTATTTAAGCAGTCAAGTACTAAGTAGATCACAACCTTATCAACTAAAGACTTTTATACAGAAAATAATGGCTGAGCAAGACAATAAAATGTATAAAACAATACAAATTAGCAAATGGATGCAAACCGTAATGTCCACACTAGAAATTGAACATAAGATTCAATTTGCCAGATACATCAAAATTAATATAGGATGTCCCATCATAGAAAGAAACAAGCAAGATGCAAAGGGATGCCTTATTTCCAGTTAAACCATGGATGAACAGTCTGTGATGGTTCAAAGTAAACCTGGGTGTAAATCTATGTGATTTATTTCATTAGAAAATGTAAATTCAGTTTCAGTGGAAATATGGCATTACATTTTTGGTGTATCCCTTCATCAAGGGATGTATGGTTGATATTCATATATATATCTGTAATCAAATGAGAAAAATAAACCACAACTAGTAATCACAGTTGATGTAAATGCACACTGGAATGACATAGCATGAATCAATATCAGATTATTTATGAATATGCTAATGATGGTTTAAGTTGAAAGATGGCAACCCACATCATAGTGCATTGGTTGACTCATTTGTTCTATTCGAGAGTTGCTCAATACTACTGTTTCATGATACCTTGCTGGTAGAAGACACCCAGTTGTACATACCCTAACATTTCAAAATTCATTAACAATGTTTAATTCACATGAAATTAAACATGAGCACTAACAGGGGAACCTATCCATCATTGGATACTACTACTACTGCTACTATTAACCATAAAGGTGCAGCCAATGGCCTCACTACCTTCCCAGTGTCGGTGTCTGTATCTAAAGGTCCCTCTAATACAGAGTAGCAGAGAAAGTCTTTAATATTTTTTAAACTTTCTGCTCGGGAAGAGCTTCCAGAGTAATGACAGTTTTTTTTCTTAGTACAATGACAATCAGCGCTGACATTACACTAAAGTGAAAATTGGCTTGTTTTACATTTATTGCATCGGTGCTTGGGGGTATATCTCAGCCACCGAGCACTGATTGGCATGGGAGAGGTATTGTTGGAAAGGAGAGAATCCCACTTTCCAATGATGTCTTCTCCCGGGGCATCCCTGCTTGGGGATCACCATAGGAGAGCAATCTGCAAGCAGGGATCCACCCACTATCAACAGGGATTTTGGGGAAGCAACCCCTTGGGCAAAAGCTTGTGCTCTGCCCATGCTCATAGCAGATCAATCTTTTTACTCCCTATGGGAGGCACATCAGGGTATTTAACCCCAATCTTCCTCCTGTAGGGACAAAAAGATGTTTTTAGAATAATTGAAGGGGGTGGGGGCTGCCCGTTATGGCCATGCCTTCCTCCCCAAAAAATTATAATGACAATCTTTCTGCCACCCCCTTTGGGGGCAGAAGAGGTGATTACCACCAATCTGCCCCCTTGGGTGCAGAAAGCCCATAGACACCAGGGGCTGCCCACCATGGGTATAGTTATGCCCCACCTCAATTAAAGAGATAGTCTTTTAGCTCCCTTGGGGGCTGATGGGGGTAATAACCACAAACCTTACCTCCGGGAGAGCAGAAAGCCCACTAAACACCTGTTTAAAAATATATATATATATCAATATTACCCCCAATCTACCCTCTGGGGAACAGAAATACCACAGAGACCAAAGTGAATGTTTTTTCTTTAAATATGAGGGTGGGTGCTACCCACCATGGGAATAGCCATGCCACACCCAACAAGAAAGATTTTCTTTCTTACCCCTGGGAGGCACATGGGAGTAATTACCCTGATCTGCATCCTGAGGAGGGCACACTACAAGCAAGGGAATGTTTTGATTTAATTATAGGGTTGGGGACTGCCCAGCCTGGTCAGGACTATGCATCCACTCCAGGTAAATGTCTCCGATCTGTCCCCTTAGAGGGGGCAGGCGGACCACTAGAAGCTAGAGAACTTTAAAAAAATATATATTAGGGTGGGGGCTGCCCGGCATGGGCATGGGCATGGCCATGCCTTCACTCCCAGCTAAAACAGGCAATAGTCTTTCTGTCCCCTTGTGGGGCAGATTGGGTTAATTTTCCCTGATGTGCGAACCACTGTGGGCAAAAATCCCACTAGAACCCAGGTAAAGTTTGTTTCATAAATATAGGGGTGGAGGCTGCCCAGTATGGGCATTGCTATGCCCCCATCCAAAGTAAATGAGGCAACACTCTTTCAGACTCTCCTGAGGGCACATGGGATAATTACACCGGGTATGCCCCTGGTGAGGGCAGAAAGCCCACTAGACTTCAGGGAAAGTTTTGTCTTCTAACTTTAGGGGTGGCCCAACATGGGCACAGCAATGCCCCCACTCCAACAAGAGAATTAGTCTTTCTGTCCCCCCTGTGAGCTGTATGGGACAATTACCCCCAATCAGCCCTTCCAGGGTAGGCAGAAAACCCACTTGAAGCTAGGGAATATCGAGCTGTGGTCTTTCCACCATGGGCACGGCCATGCCTTCATGCCAAAATAAAGAGGGCAACAGGCTATGTCTCAAGAATGTGGATTGTGGCAATTGCCCACGATCTGCCCATCTGGGGGAGCAGAGAGCCCCATTCCTGTTAGGGCACTAAGTCCAGTTACACCAGTGGGGCAGCACTTTTATCAACACAAGTGGGGTGATGCTGTGGGGGTAGGAAGTCTGTGGATTCCTGAAGTTTCCATCACAGAAATGTAATGAAAAGGCTTGTTTTTCAGACAAAGTTTGAGGTTTGCATGGCATTGTGGGTATAAAAACCTCATGGATTCCACACAGCACACCACCCTGGACTCCCCAAGTTGTCTAGTTCAAAAAAGTGTGCAGGCTTGATAGGTTTCCCTGAATGTCAGCTGAGCTAGGGCCGGAAATCCACATACACCCATTTGCAAAAAACTGGTCAGATTTATGTAGAAAAATGTGATTTATCCATTTTGCGTTTTCAGCCATTGCCTGTCGTGGGCACTAGGCCTACCCACATAACTGAGGTAGCATTTTTATTGGAAGACTTAGGGGAATGCTGGGTGGGAAGAGATTTCTGACTTCCTCCAGATTCCAGAACTTTCCATTAAAGAATTATGAGGAAAATGTGGTTTTCTAATTCAAAGTTTGAGGTTTGTCGTACTTTAATCTTTGTTACCGCGTAGGGAACAGGGCCCTACCCCTGTCTATCTTGGTATTAGCAAACCGCAAATGGTAAATGCGGCATGTACGAGTGCTTTATATATCGTTCTAGCTATGAATGCACTGTGTACACGTTATTCTGCTTCACTACGCGGGTTCCATTTTGGAAGCAGTGGCCATCTTGTCATTGCCCTCACATAGGCTATAATGGAGTAAATACGGGCCTCACAGTACATGGGCTTCTCCTCTGACTTCTCTGTGACCTGGGCAGCTGGCTCTGCTGCCCCAGGTCAAACCGGTCTCACGTGCTCCCCTTCCTCCGTCCACCTGTGATTAGCATCAGGGCTTGACCCATCATAAAACCCTTTCATTCTACACAATCCTCCGGCTAATCTCTTTCACACCTGCTTGTTCCTGCTTTATGACTTGTTTCCCAAAACAGGAGATGCTCATGTTTATTGGGGGGTCTATTGACATCCGATGTGGGATCTGAACCTTACTGTGTAAATCATTGTGGGCTGGCCGAACTGGAATGTGGGATGGTCATCATGACTCTGCTTTTTCGTTTGTAATGTATACTTGTAATGGCCATATCATAAACCTAGGAATGTATGCTTGAGGCAAGAAAAAGGGTATTTAAGATGAAGTCCATTCCTATGATTTTCAGCAGTCTCCTGAGAACATACACGCTGTTGTACTTCTAGGATACCTGTAATTGGTCTGCAGCCAATAAATGAATCTTTGACTTCACCCAGAAGACTCTGTGTTTCTGTAGGTCTGGAACAGGGTGAACCCAGAAGTCATAGGGTGTGTGCCCCTGCACCGCTGGGTCTAAAATACCCAGTACTTCAATTTGGCGCCCAACTCGGGACGATTTCAGCGGTACCAGTCCAAGCCAGAGGTTCGTGAGGAGCTTCGTGTGGAAATTCCGGAGGAAGGCCGCCACTTCATCGACCCCTGCATGTCGACGTGGTCCGAAAGTCTTTTCTGCGAGGTTCTCCGCGTCCCGACGGCTACGAAGGACTGCTGCCCTGATTAATCGACCTGTTTTGGACCCTTGACGAGTTTGAGAGAGCGAAACAATTGAGAGAGTCTTCTGGTGACGCCATCGATCAGCAATAATCAGTTAAGTATAAGTGGAGCGTCTCCCATTTGTTTTGGTATCCTTCGGGATCGTTTGAATTGGTAATTTGGAGTTTGCAAACGCCAAAGCCAGAGGACTCGTGTATTCACGAGAATATCGTAATCGATAATCCTTTGAAGTTTGGATCTAGACTAGTGAGCGAAGATGCCTGGTTCTGGACATGCAAGCAGCTGTACAATTTAAAGACAATGAGGAGGAGCAGATGAGTGAGCAATTGCACAGGCAGCGCAAGTTAGGGATTGACAAATGTTACCCAGCTTTACCACATTCTAAGCAGAATGAGTTAGAAGAAAAGGATAAAGATCCCCTGATGTCACATTTGTTGAGTTCGCCACCCCCGTATGCTCAAAATGCCACGGCACCTCCCCAGCTTGTGAATATGCCACCTCCAGTGAATATACTGCAAGCCTTGCCGCAACCGCCAGCTGCTTTGCAGCCGGCTCTTATCCATGTAGCGCAGCCCTCTCAAGGGCCGCCAGTTGTGCTTCCAACTGCCCCCGCACTTCCTGCGACTTTGCCTAATACAGCAGCTGCCTCTTCTGACACTTTTCCTTGCACCACTCCAGTACCTGTTTCTACATCCTCTTTTCTTCCCTCTGTTTTTCCCCCTGTTTTCGCCTCAGCTTCTCCTTCAGCGCGACAGCGCTTAGCTAATGTGGTTACTACGTTAATGTCGCCTCTCTTTGAGTCATCTGGTGCGACTCCTGGTTTACAGCGTAAGCAATTGCGTAGCCAATTGCCTAACCCTGATGAGAAAAAGGTAATAGACAGCATGGCGCGTAGATGGATTGTTTTCCCTTCATTGTATGATGTGGAATCAGTGGTCAACGTTTTCCATCAGTGGGATGCCCCAAAACAGAGATATGTGTTTGAGAAAATGTGCGAAATTCTCTGTGAAGAATTGGAGGATAGTGGTAAAAATCCGAGCCCGCAGGAATTGTGTAGAGTGAGGTTTGATTTTGGAACTGGTATAATTGTGGACCGCGAGGTAGATAAAGCAGTTGCGGTTGTATTGTCCTTCAGGAATGATGATTGTCAACAGTCATTGTTTGAACAAGATGTCCTTGTGGGGAAAAAGGTAAAAGCGCGACAATACCCCATGAGACAAGTTCCCCCGGTATGGAAGGAAGCAGTTGCAGCAGCTGCCGGTATCGCTGCTGTGCCAGCGCATTTCCAGCGTGTTTGGGTGCATGTTCCATGGAAGCGCTCAGAGGTGTTAGCACTTAAGCAGTCCTTACCTGATCCCCGTAAAAACCCAGCAGGTTATTATAAAGAGCTGTCACAGACGGCAGGGTCATGCGTTATGAATCTGGCCGACATAGACATGTTGTTTGGTAATGTTGTTCCACAGCCTCTATGGGGGTCAATTCGTAATGTAGATCACGATGCAGAACTAGGGGATACATGGGCTAACATTATTGCTGCTGATGCTAGACAAACTGGTGGCGCGAAACCAGAACCTTTAGTAGCTGAACTGCCTGGTAGAATCATCACGTATATGAAGACAATTTATTTATTTATTTATTTATTTATGGGTTTGTAACGCGCCGGCATCACACCCGAAGGTGTATCTCCGCGCGGTGCTGTGAAGGAACAGTCAGGGCAGCGCTCCAACTAGAACAGAGTGGTTTTAAGGAGTTTCCTAAAGGCCAGGTGGCTAGGGCAGTCTCTGAGAGAAAGAGGAAGACTGTTCCACAGACGAGGGCCCCTGGTGGAAAGGGAGCGACCCCCCTGTCTGGTCTTGTTGTGTCTAGGAACCTGAAGTAACAGCTGATTGCTGGACCTAAGAATGCGGGAAGGGCGGTGGTATACAAATTTCTCCGCAAGGTGAGGTGGACCGAGGTTGTGAAGACCCTTATGCACCACACAGCAAATCTTGAATTCCACCCTTTTCCGGATGGGAAGCCAATGGAGGGCCTTGAGGAGGGGCAAGGAAGGGGTTCTAGGGGGGGCACTGGTTACCAGGCGGGCCGCAGTGTTTTGAACCACCTGAAGTCTGTTTAGCACTCCTTCGTTGGCTGCTAAGAATAGGCCATTGCAATAGTCCAGGCGGCTCAAAACAAGGGCCTGGACCAAGGTCTTTCTAGAATGGTCTGGTAGAAGGGGGAACACCTTCCGAAGGAGGCTAATAATGTGAAAGCAGGAACCTGCCGTGGTGCTGGCATGATGAGCAAAGGTGAGATCATGATCAAGACGGACCCCCAGGTTTTTCACCACCTGTTTAGGGAGTGGGGCCTGACCCAGACTGGAGGGCCACCAGTCAGGGGTCCACAGGATTTTAGCCCCTCCGAATAGCATGACCTCAGACTTTCCCACATTACACTGGAGAAAGTTCCGGGCCATCCAGCTGGCGATCGCAGTCATGCCGTTGGAGAAAGCTAGTCTTATCTCCGGGGTAAAGCTAATAATAATGCCTGCGATGCGCGTAAATTGGGACAAGCTATCTGCATGTAAGCAGAAGAAAGATGAGACAGTGTCAGACTTCTTTACTAGGTTTGAAGAAACGTTTATTGATCACAGTGGGCAAGATATGAGTACTGAGGGTGGCCAACGGTTGTTTGTGGATAAGTTTGTGCAGAATCTACTCCCTGACCTGTGTAAAAAGTTAAAAGATTCAGAAAGTTCTTGGGCTGTTTCTTCTTCAGCGCAAATACTGGCTACTGCACAGTATTATGAAAATAGAGATAAAGACGAGAAAGATAGAACAGAAAAGAAAACGAAGGAATTAAAGACAAAGGTCCTTTTACAGCAGGCCTATCCGCCACGTGGAGGTCAGAATAATTATAGGCAACCCCAAGGTGTCTATCACCAACCCCAACAGTTTCAGAACAATCAGCAAATGAACGGGTATTATCAACCACGTGTCCCTGTAGGTCCCAACCAATGTTCATACTGCAAAGAGGAAGGTCATTATAAATATAGTTGCCCTAAATTAATGCAGCGGAACGGTAATGCATATGGCGCAAGAGGTAGGGGTGGTCAGCAAGCTCCTAGAGGCAGAGGGCGTGGAAATGCTCCCCAGAACGCGCGTCCTCTGCCGCCTCAAAATACCATCAATAGCTTTGAACAGCAAGCTAACGCGACTAGTAATACGGCCCAGTATTATAATAATGATTATTATGCAGAGGACGGTGATGCAGAAAGTAATGATTACTAGGACAGCCATAGACAGAGAGAGGGAGTTGTTTCAGTGCCAGTGGATCAGAGTGGACCGTATGTTGAGGTAACTACAGCAAATGTAACAGAGCCTTTTCTGCTAGACACTGGTGTTGCAAAGAGTTCAATCATGCATTCAAAACTCCCTAGCGCACCTTTGTCTGGCGATATAAATGTTTCAGTAGGTTTTTCTGGCGCCCCAGTTAGGAACCCGATTTCTAGTCCCATGTCACTTTCTGTTGGACCTTGCGAGCTGAAAGCACCCCTGATCCTAACAACAGGTTGTGGTGAGAATTTGCTGGGATTAGATTTGTTGAAAAGATTGTACGCTACACTGTATTGTTCTCCTTCAGGAGTACAACTTACATTAGGTAGGAAAGTGATTTCCCCAATGTATTTGTCTAAAAATGCAATGCCACCTGAATTATCATCCCTTCCGGATGCCCTTTGGGCTACTGGTCCCAATGATGTGGGCCTCTTGGAGATACCACCATACGTGGTGACTTTAAAGGCTAATGTCAGACTGCCGCGTATTCCCCAGTACAAAATCTCTAATGAAGGCCAGAAAGCATTGTCAGCGACTTGATTAATAAGGGTGTGATTGAAGAGACAAGAGGCAACGTTTGCAATAGTCCGATTTTACCTGTCTTAAAACGAACGGACCCTTCACAGCCACCTGTTTACAGATTTGTGATTGATCTTAGAGAGGTTAATAAGATTGTTGTGCCACAGTTTCCGGTTGTCCCTGATATAACTGCCTTGTTAACAATGATTCCAGCCTCTGCTGCATGGTTTTCAGTGATCGATTTAAAGAATGCTTTCTTTAGCATCCCAATTGCAGAAGAGAGCAGAGACATTTTTGGCTTTAGTCTGGGAGGCCGAAGCTTCCGCTTCAAACGCGCTCCCCAGGGCTACTGTGAGAGTCCATCCATATACAGTCAAGCTTTGAAAGCACAGCTTGATGCACTTGTTTTACCTAGTGGCGCTATCCTGATTCAGTACGTGGATGATTTACTAATTGCCGCGGATACTGAAAAGATTTGTAAAGAAGCCACATTGTCATTGTTGCGCCATTTATCTGCTTTCCATCATAAAGTGTCTCTCTCCAAGCTGCAATATTGTCGACAAGAAGTGACCTACTTAGGTCATCTCTTATCGAAGGAGGGAAGGAAACTGACCCCAGAAAGAATTCAAGCCATTGCACAGTTGAGTGTGCCAAGAACACAGAGAGAAGTACGTGCTTTCTTGGGCATCACTTCATACTGTAGGCATTGGATACCAAGTTTTTCCTTGCTGGCAAAACCTTTGGTAGCCTTAACATGCAAAGATACACCGAATCCTATCCCATGGTCTGAAGAGTGCCAGAAAAGTTTTGTGGAATTGCGCAATGCATTATGTTCAGCACCTGTGTTGGGCACTCCTGACTACAGCAAACCTTTTACATTGTATGTTCACGAGAAAGATGGATGTGCGTTGTCAGTGTTAACACAGCCTTTTGGCGACAGACCGCGCCCATGCGCATATTTTTCATCAACCTTGGACCCTGTAGCGAGGGCATTGCCAAGCTGTCTGAGAGCGACAGCTGCTGCAGCAATGTTTATCCGACAATCTGCTGGTTTGGTAATGGACAACACATTGATTGTTATGGTTCCACACGCTGTAGACACATTATTAAATAGAACCAAGACACAACACTTGACTAGTGCGCGATTATCAGGTTATGAGCTCACACTGTTAGCAAATCACATACACATAAAGAGATGCAATACGCTGAATCCACCTACATTGTTGCCAGTCCCAGCAGACTCAGACGAGATTGAGCAACATGACTGTCTGTTCAGAACAGAAGAAGAGACGAAAGGGAGAGTAGATCTAAAAGATACTCCCCTGACTGAGTGTGATGGCACTTTATGGGTGGATGGTTCGTGTTTCAAGCTCCCTAATGGTGACACGACTGCTGCATATGCTATCACGACTTTACACACGGTCGTGGAAACTGCACGAGTGCCACATAATTCGGCCCAAGCAGCAGAATTATTAATTAATTAATTAATCGCCCTCACAAGAGCATGCGTGTTGTCTGAAGGAATGAGAGTAAATATATACACAGATAGCCAGTACGCCTTTGGCGTGGCTCATAATTTTGGGCGACTGTGGAAGGAGCGTGGGTTCCTGACGTCGCATGGAGCTAAAATTCAGAATGGCAAGTTGGTGAATGATCTCCTTGAGTCACTGACCCTACCGTTGCAAGTTGCGATCATGAAATGCAGTGCGCACAGGAAAGTCACAGATGATGTTGGACGTGGGAATGCGTTTGCTGATGAGACCGCGAAAGAAACAGCACAGAATGTGAAGACTAGAATGTATGTTGCAGGCCCCGCAAGATGGGTTAATGATGTGGGAATGTGTGAGAACACAATAGAGAGTGTGAAGTCGCTTCAGGCTGAAGCCACAGAGAAAGAGTTAAGCAAGTGGAGAGAAAGTATGGGTAAGTTGGATGAGAATGGTTGTTGGATTGATCTGACAGAACATAAGCGATGGTTATTGCCTGATGCATATGTGCTTCCAGTGGTTACTATGGCACATGGAATGGCACATATCAGTACGAAAGGTATATGCAAGTTGTTGGCTCCAGTATGGCAGAATGCTGGGATTCCCAAGTGTGCAGAGAATGTGGTCAAGAATTGCATGGTATGCTTGAAGTACAACCCTGGTAGGGGAACCCCAACTCCAGCTGGTCACTTTGCACCCCCATCATGTCCATTCAAAGTTTTGCAGCTGGACTTTATTCACATGGAAAGATGCAACAACCTGAAATATGTACTGGTGGTTGTTTGTGCTTTCTCAAAATGGATAGAGGCTTATCCTCTGAAAGATAACACTGCCCTATCCACAGCCAAAGCCCTTGTATAGGAATTTTTCCCTAGATTTGGAATGCCAAGAATGGTGTGGTGTGATAATGGAAGTGAGTTTGTGGGTAAAGTGATGAAGAATGTATGTGAAGGGCTAGGGATAAAGCAGAAGTTCCATGCTGCAAATCACCCCCAATCAGCTGGACTAGTAGAACGCTACAATGGAGCCTTAAAGCTCAAGCTGGCCAAAATTCAGGCGAGCACCGGTCTTAAATGGCCTGACGCTCTGCCTTTAGCACTCCTGTCCACCAGAATGACCATACACTCACGAGTGGGACTTAGCCCTTACGAGGTCGTTTTTGGCCGTCCGGCCAACGTATGGGGTGTACCGAGGCCTACGAAGTTTAGTGAGATTGAGCATCCAGTACTACTCGATTACCTGTATGATTTGACTGTTAAACTGCGTGTTTTGCACCAACAGGTACATGATACTCTTCCCCAAGCTTCTGAACCTCCTGGACACCCTATCAACCCTGGCTCGTGGGTCCTGATCCGAAATTTCCAGCGCAAGAGCAACGACGAGCCTCGCTGGATCGGCCCTCACCTTGTGCTCCTGTCGACAAGATCAGCGGTACGAGTAAAAGGGAAGAAACACTGGATCCATGGTACCCACTGCAAAGTAGTCCCCTTGCCTCTGCCATATGACCAGTGGGTCAAGGAGGGTATCGCCGACTTTGAGGCAGACACTGTACCTCGTTTTGTACCATTCAGTGACGCACGCATAAGAGGCACAGTTTCAGACCAAGAGAGTGACAATATTCTGCAGGAAGCTGTGCCACCATCAAATCGACTGGACACCACTGAGTCTGAACTTTTGTTTCAAGACCAAACAGCACCTGGCCGTCTCCGCTATAATTTGAGACCAAAGCCCATGGACAAATAAAGATTTCCTTACTATTTCCTTTTTGACATTTTTGCTCTCCCATCTGAAGGACTTTCTTGATTTTTGTTTTTCGAACCACCATCCGGGTTCTGCCGCAGGGTCGCGGTGCTAAGACTTTGGGGTACAGGCCGAAGACGTTAGGTCAACGGTTCTGGTTGGTCTAGGGCATTTCCCTGGACTGACAGGCGTGCCCCTTAGCAGAAGACACTCATCCGCCGCGAGCGGCCCGAGTAGAGGATGGAGTTTTTTAAGATGGAGAGACCGATTGAGGAAATGAACTTTAACGCAAGGATGTGTAGAATTGTAAAAAGTAAATGTTTTGTATTTTTGTGCCTTTTTACACTGTGTAGCATAATGATGTTCATCGTAGGATTTGTGTTTTTCTCCGCTCAAAAGCCCATTACACCCACTGAACAGCCTATACCTCTTTCTACCGCCTCCTCGCACTCCTTTCACCCTTTGCCTGAACACGAACAGACCAGACGATCGGAGTTCGTAAATAACTCGTTTATCCAGCTCTTGCACCAGCACCAACTAGTAATGAATACGACCAATTGCTGGGTGTGTGGGTTAATGCCACATACCATTAACAAGGGTATTCCCTACCTGGTGCTGCCGTATAGTTACAATGGATCGTCATGGGCATTCCAAACCATGTTTCTCTATGCTCTAGATACGTACTCCCCTCGCCAACCGCGTTCCATCAGACCTATCACCAATAATAAGGCTTTGATAAAAGGAGTTGCCGATATGAGTAGAGATATTGATGCATACTCATCCATTCCCAAAGAAGAGTTGAGACCTTATGTAGGATGGAACGCGACGGGGTATAGTATTAGTCTGGGTGAAAGACAGCGAAAGATCTCATCTCCAATCTGGGTCGTACCCCACATGGGTCGGTTCTGCTTACAGGGTAATGGTCAGAATCCTAGAGCTCAACTGGGAAGAAGTGACTGTACTGAAACGTACACCTTCCCGTCACAGTTTTCCCCTGCATTTTTGGCTGCCAAGGGCACATATTTCATCTGTAATGACCGAGCATATACATGGTTGCCGCCTGATTTCTCGGGCACATGTTATATTGCGAACTTGCTACCGCCAACATTTACTGCTGCCTCTGATTATCACAAGACCAGAGTTGTGAGAGGTGTGATTAGTAAGGAAGACACTGCGGGTCAGGAAGCGGGAGACTTCTTCTTGGGTTTCCTGCCGTTTTGGGGACCTATGGTCAATAGTAGGAACCTGAGACAGCTGACTCGTGTGGTTGAATCCACTGTCAATGTAACGGCTGGTGCCCTTGGTAATCTAACAGCTGAGCTCCAAGCGGATCGCCTTATGACTTTACAGAACCGCATGGTTCTAGACGTTATTCTTGCAGACCGCGGTGGGGTATGCAAGGTCATCCAATCCAGTTGCTGCATTTTCATACCAGATAATGCTCCAACAGTGTATCAAGCCATCTCCAAACTCCATAAAATATCTGAATCCATACACGTGGATAAAGGAGATTGGTCACTGGTGGGGTGGTTCTGGGAAGTGATATCCGCCTGGGGTTGGAAAGTTCTGATGGTCATTGGAATGATCTTAGCCATTCTTTTCCTGTTCTGTCTGTGCATACAGTGTGCTCCTGCGATATGTGGTCTCTGTGCTACCTTATGTATAAGGAAACCTGTATCGAGGGACGAGCTAAGTAATAGGATGATGCTACAGCAACATCTCCATGACTTCGTGAACATTGAACTAGACTCGGATTAAGAGGAGTATAGTGATTGCCTATGTAAGGGCAAAAGGAGGGTCTGTCGTACTTTAATCTTTGTTACCGCGTAGGGAACAGGGCCCTACCCCTGTCTATCTTGGTATTAGCAAACCGCAAATGGTAAATGCGGCATGTACGAGTGCTTTATATATCGTTCTAGCTATGAATGCACTGTGTACACGTTATTCTGCTTCACTACGCGGGTTCCATTTTGGAAGCAGTGGCCATCTTGTCATTGCCCTCACATAGGCTATAATGGAGTAAATACGGGCCTCACAGTACATGGGCTTCTCCTCTGACTTCTCTGTGACCTGGGCAGCTGGCTCTGCTGCCCCAGGTCAAACCGGTCTCACGAGCTCCCCTTCCTCCGTCCACCTGTGATTAGCATCAGGGCTTGACCCATCATAAAACCCTTTCATTCTACACAATCCTCCGGCTAATCTCTTTCACACCTGCTTGTTCCTGCTTTATGACTTGTTTCCCAAAACAGGAGATGCTCATGTTTATTGGGGGGTCTATTGACATCCGATGTGGGATCTGAACCTTACTGTGTAAATCATTGTGGGCTGGCCGAACTGGAATGTGGGATGGTCATCATGACTCTGCTTTTTCGTTTGTAATGTATACTTGTAATGGCCATATCATAAACCTAGGAATGTATGCTTGAGGCAAGAAAAAGGGTATTTAAGATGAAGTCCATTCCTATGATTTTCAGCAGTCTCCTGAGAACATACACGCTGTTGTACTTCTAGGATACCTGTAATTGGTCTGCAGCCAATAAATGAATCTTTGACTTCACCCAGAAGACTCTGTGTTTCTGTAGGTCTGGAACAGGGTGAACCCAGAAGTCATAGGGTGTGTGCCCCTGCACCGCTGGGTCTAAAATACCCAGTACTTCAGGTTCCCAAAGGATTCTGTGCAAAATAACCTAGTAACCCTCATCCTGGATTCCCCTGAAAACATGTACAGGTTTGCTAGAAGTTCCTAGGTGCCTGCTTAGCTAAGGCCAAAAAACCACAGCTACCCACTTTGCAATAAAAGGGTCGGTTTTGAGTGGACAAATGTGATGTATCCATGTTGCATTTAGGGCAGATTCCTGACACGGCCACTAGGCCTACCAACACAAGTGAGGTACTGTTTTCATCTAAAGAGTTGGAGAGGGGAATGCTAGGTGGAAGAAAGTTTGCGGCTGTCTGCAGATTCCAGAACTTTCCATCAAACTGTGGTTTTTTTAGTCAGTGCAAAAATCGGGTTCGTTTTGAGTGGAAAAATGTGATGTACCCATGTTTGATTTTCGGACGTTTCCTGTTGCATGCACTAGGCCTACCCAGACAAGTGGCGAGACCATAATAATAATAATAATAATGAGAACAAGAACCAACATTATGATTGTTTTTATTATTACTGTTATCATTATTGTTATACCATTGACATCCAACTAGATTCTCCTCAATATTTTAATTTTTTTGTGTGGCAGGGAGGTATGTATAGACTTCCAAACTCAACCGAAGAAATAGCAAAACATTTCGATGTCAGAACAACATTGTGGGGAAGGATATGTTATTTGAGTCCCAGAAACAGACCTTCATTAGATAATACCCTTATCATGCAACAGTATAGCCCTGACAGAGATAGGTAAAAGTGGCAGCACTGCACTGGATTATCTATGACATATTTACCATTCTGACTGTTTCCGGAGCTCTGCAAGCTGGTGGAGGCGCTTGAGTGCTTTTTCCTGTTTCCTTTCATCTTTCCATGACTTTGAAGCAACATTTCGAGCAAATTCCCTTTGCTTTAATTCTTTTAATCTCTGTGTAAAGAAAAGAAATTAAGAATATATCATCTAAAAAAGTATACAATAAATATTGACAATTTGAAGGCTTACAAATGAGAGAACGTCTGTAACCTACTCATAAAATATGAATAAAGGATGATAAAGGATAGGGGCTGATGGAGAGGAAAAAATATTTGGTGGTGAAAGGGAAGTGGAGATGAAAGGATTACCCAAATAAAGAAGCATTAAAATAGATATTTGAGCCACATTCACCTCTGAATATAAAACTTCAACTACTCCGGAGCACCTGTTTCACCATATATATTTAATGTATCCAAACATACACTATTCAGCTTTCACATTCTCAGAAATAGATGTGATTTATGGAATAATATTTTGTAAAGACAAAATGAATCAGTAAGGCTTACAGTATTATTTCCCACATTTACAGTGCGAGAGTTACATTGGTCTATGGGAAAATACGCGCTTTCATAATACTGATGCTTCCCCCCCCCTTTATGCCTATTTGAATTATAGAGGTGCTTTGCTGTTTCTTCATCAATGATGTGGATAAACAATTCCAAATTTGTTTCCCCTTACCATTAGCAAATTGTTGGTTATAAATGCAAGGCATAAAACTGTAAAATCCTGAAGTTACCATTCAACCACATGTGAAACATTGTTCTTGAAAATCTCTTCTGGAAGAAATACAGAGCGCAAAAATTACACATGGATTATATTAGGGAAGATTATGGAAAAAAACCTAAACATGTGAACCCCCTATGAGGTACAAAACACTTCACATATAGTAGTAGATAAAATTAATAGTCTTAGACACCTGATTGACAAAACTATTTTGTGCACAGAGGTGAATTTGGTGTGCAACACCTCACTTTCCAACTGCAATCTCCCACAAAAATGATTAAAATGCATGGGAGCATAGCCATGTAAGGGGTCTGTGCACTTTGGAAAGAATTTACACTATCTATGCTGCAGATACTACTTAAGAACATCTAAGAGTTTCTGCATGATCTTCAGGCAGTGTAACTTGTAACTATGGGGAGACAACCACTGCTCTGTGTTTACAAGCCAGGAAGAACTTTGGACGGCAACAAATAACTCTGTATAAACAAAAGTCTTAAGTGACCACACTCTCAGAGTCACTACTGCCACAACATGTTTAGGACAACTGAGAAGGATTCAGATGTATTAGCAATGGGGACATAAACTCCAATTCTCTTATATTAGGTAATTGTCTCTGAGTCAAATACCTTAAGTGAGTCTTAACCTTGAGTGTAGGTTTGTGTGTTAACAATAAATATACATAATTAATGTGTGACAGTAGAATACTGGTACTGATGTCACTGACCATGTCATGAGTGATATAATATGTGAGGTCATAAGCAGTGCATTGTTGGGGCACAAGTTATAATTAGCTCAGCTAACTATAACTAATGAATTTCACTGATTTTGTACTAGTGAAATTCCAGCCTATCTATAATGTCCCTGGAACCTTTGGTTTCTCAGAATTTCTAAGGTTATTTTAATTCTATTTCCTAACAATAACATACTTGTAACCTTTGGATTTTGTAGAGGATTTCTAAGGTTTTGCTGAGAGGTTTTGGTGGGCAAGCCCCCTTTCTACACCACTCTGCAAACACGCCTCCTGGCACACTACTAGTTGGAGGATGAAGTCCCCTTGGCTCTTGAGTCTCTTGAGGGTCCTCGAGGGCCAACTAGGCTTCAGGTTACCTCCAGTAAGATCCACACACCTGGATTGCTGAGAGGTAATCAGAGGCCATGCCCCCTTTTCCCACTACTCTGCAAATGTGCCTCCTGGCATACTGCCGCTTGGGGGCTGAATTCCACTTCATTCCTGAGGCCCTCAGGAGGCAAGGTGACATCATCCCCCCACCAGCATTGTACCAAGAGGTGTGTTTACTGAGTGGTGGAAAAAGGGGGGCTTGGCCTTTGAGGACCTCTCAGCAATCCCACTGTGTGGGGCTTACGAGAGGTAACAGGAGGTCTTATTAGCCCCTAAGGTCTCTCAGCAGCAATGGGGATTTCATCCCCCAACAAGCAGCACGCCAAGAGGTGTGTTTGCATAGTGATGGAGAAAGGGTGCGGGCCTCTGGTGAGTTGCTGGCTTTTTTTTCTTTGATTTTTAGGGAGGGGAACCATGTGCCCCCCAACCTTCCCTGGACTGCATTGGGCCCCAGAGACCCCATCCCCCTGAGGCCTGTCCCATTTAATATTTTATTCCATTGAAACAGAGGGGGCCAAGTGCCCCCCATGGGCCATTTTCAGCCCCAGGGACACCATCCCCTCAGGCCATCCCCCTTTTTTTTTTGTAAAGAAAAAAGGAGGGTGGCAGAACGGCCCTCCTCCCAAGCAGGTTTTGGTTCTAGGGACCCCATCCCCCGTGGCCTCCCACTAGGCTGGGTACCCTGGTGCCAAATATATATATATAAGTTGAATGGTTGGCGAAGTGCGGGCTTACTCAGCATAGATGAGTTCAATTTTTTTTTAAATGAACATCCTGTGATGCCCGTTATATATTTTATACCAAAGCTACATAAAAACACTACAACACCTCCAGGTCGGCCAATAATATAGGCTAAGGGCAGCCTATTGGAAAATTAATCAAAATATATAGACTTCTTTTTACAGGATCATGTCAAGAACTTACCATTGTTTGTACAGGACACCAGTGACTTTTTAAGACATATTAACGATTATGTTTGGCAATCAGAGGATTTACTAATGTGTTTAGATGTAACATCGCTATATGTTGTAAATGAAGATACAGAGTCCATCTGTACATGTAGGTTACTTCTTTATTTAGTAGCTTGGTTCCAGCATAGGTGGTCAGGATAACAGGAGGAGAAAGATGATACAAAGATAGCCCCACTAGGAGCAAGCTCCCAACAGCTCAGCCTGAGTTGACCAACTGACAATCTCACCCAGAGAGGCACTCAGGCTTTCTATGATGTCATGCAACATTCTAACAGAGCAGTACAGTGGAGAATAGCTGACAAGTACTTTACTACACATCCTCTTTCCTTAGGGAACAACAGAAGTAAAAGTAAAGACAAATAAGATACCCCAATAAATCTTTAGCAAGAAGGTGCAACAATGAGGTGCACGTATCCACAGGTGTATTACATGAGGTATCATGAATTCCACTGGCATGAACAGAAATGTGTTAAGATATTAAACATTAAAATCGCAAACAACATTACTACACGCCCCATCCCCCTCCCTTAGGGAAAACACAGCAGCTTAGATAAAAACACTGCAACAAAGAAGGGCGGTCACCCACACAACCTCCCCATACTCGGGTACACCACAGGGTAGACACCCTGTTAAACAAAAGTGGGTGTAAAACACAGACCCTTGGGAGAAAACAACATCCCCAACAAAGAGATACAATTGTGGCTAGATACACTCTAGAGAACAAGAAGAGTGCCACCACAACAACAAATATACTCCAGAGTGGAAACACTCTGTAAAGAAACACGAGGTCCCTTGGTAGAAGGCATGCTGACACCTAAAGAGGTCTAAACACTAACGAAAAAACTTCCCACTCAAAGTTGTACAAGCGTGAAACCCTTGGCCACGAATTCCACGCAGGTAGACTTCGACTGGAGCATGGTGTCCACATGAAAAGAAGACCCAAGATAACATTAGGAACCAACCAAAAACTTCACCAAGGAACACGACAGGGTACTAACCCATGAAAACAAAACAACCTCCCCTAGATAGGGTACACCATAGGGTACACGCACCCAAGAAAACTGAAAACAAAAATAGAGGCGTTGATTAGCCCCACAACCTCCCCAAAGAGATGGGTACACTACGAGTTAAACACTTTACAAAACCACACGACTTTCCCTAGATAGGGTACACCACAGGGTAGACACCCTGGAAAACGACAACACCTTCCCCTAAATAGAGTACACCACAGTGTAAAAACTCTGGAATGTAACACAACCACCCCTAAGTAGGGTACACCACATGGTAACAACCTTGTAAAACTGAAAACTAGACTAGAGGCATTGCCTACCCCCACAACCTTCCCAAAAAAATGGGTACACTCTATGTACAGAGACTACGAAATTAAAGGCATTGACTACCCCCACAACCTCTCCAAAGAAATGGGTACACTCTATGTATGAAAACTAATAAATTAAAGGCATTGACTACACCCACAACCTCCCCCCCCAAAAATGGGTACACTCTATGTACGGCAACTAAAGGAGTAGACACACCCACAACCTCCCCACAGAAAGAGTACATGCTGCGTTAACCTAAAAGAGAAACTGAGTGCCATTAAAACCTCCACCCACCAATGCATATTTCACACTATTGTCTGCGCAGTGCCCAAAAACAGGAGCGCCAGGATAGACTATAACAGCTGCGGGTCCATGCATTGTCTGTCCAGCTGTCCGCACAACCACCATAACTCCAAAAATGTTCCTTGCTCTTGCTTTGACAGGCAACTGGACTTTGTGAAGAGCATAGTGGACAGCAGCAAGACCGAACACCTCAGGAAATAAAGACATCGCTAGGCTTGACAAACACTTCTCACCTCAGGTCTTCTGAGCTCCGTGGCTCTACCCCCTTGAATCAACGTGAGAACCCCAAAGCGTGTGAATCGCTGTGTGCATGCTGACCACAAGCACCAAGATTCACAACAAAATGTACGCAGTTCGCGAACTCCAGTAATCCCACAACCGTAATGCAAAGTCCTGGATGTGGTGAAAGGCGGAGAACAAGACGTCGTCTTAGGAACAGCATAAACAAAGATGGCCACCACGTAAATGACGTGCACACGTAGGAGCGTATACGAAACGCTCGGCGTAAGACACACCCGCAGAGTTCTCACCGTGTCGCAGTGCCGGAGGATTCTCACCCCGAAGAGTTCCGTTAAGAAGATTCTATGATGTCATCAGAGGGGAGAAAGACACCGACAGCAACGCAGCTCCTCCCGCAGCAACTGTCACTCCAACGCCGGTCACTACAGGAAGCAGATCCTGGAACCACGGTGAGTAGGGCGAAAGACTTTGGGCTAGATATTGACTCCTCGAGTTTGGCTTAGCCTCGCACCTCACATCCACAAACGTCCGCTGGCTAAAACGTGCATATCAGGGGAGCTCGAGACCAAGGTAGGCAGAGAGCTGAGTTCCTTTGTGCCGGTGTTCATCAACATCCCTTGTGATGAGACCGGAAAGCCAGAAAATGGAAACAGTGGAGACCGATGTGGAGGTGGAGGAGTGAAGATGCTCCGCTCTTGTGGTAGAAGCGCCGTGTAACTTGGATATCTTACGAGGGTTGTAGAATGACCAGTCTTTGAAGAATACACTGTTTGAGCACACTGCGAGGCCCTGTTGGAAGCCAATTGTAGCTCTGGATAAATCGGTGGTTCAGTGCTGTGCCTGTTGTGCCTCATAGAGAGTAGCTGAAGTCTTTCAGATGACAGCAGGGTCTTTAGTGAACTTTAGTAAACAACGCCCAGGTTGCAGGCTGTCCAGGTGGTACAGGACACTGGTGGGGCTGGCCAGGGCGTAACATCTGAATTTCAATTGACGTCTTGAAAATTATTAAAGTCTTTAGTTCCTCCTGCTATAGTTCCTTGGTTCCTCAGTAGTCTTAACTCCTTAATGCACGTGTCAGTTCTTCAGATCGTCGCCAAAATTGTTGTAAATGAAGATACAGAGTCCATCTGTACATGTAGGTTACTTCTTTATTTAGTAGCTTGGTTCCAGCATAGGTGGTCAGGATAACAGGAGGAGAAAGATGATACAAAGATAGGCCCACCAGGAGCAAGCTCCCAACAGCTCAGCCTGAGTTGACCAACTGACAATCTCACCCAGAGAGGCACTCAGGCATTCTATGATGTCATGCAACATTCTAACAGAGCAGTACAGTGTAGTATAGCTGACAAGTACTTTACTACACTATACATAAGCATATATCATAAAGATGGAGTACGGGCAGTGGAGCACTACCTGAATTCAAGACCAATATGATTTGCCCAACATAACAAAATGCTAATAACAATGATTATGTACTGTCTGAACAATAATATTTTCTCTTTCAGAACCAAATCCTACAACAAACTAGAGGTGTAGCTATAGGGGTATGTTTATCCCCTAGCTACTCCTGCCTCCATATGGGATGGTGGGAGGAGTTAGTTCTGAATAAACAGCTCAAACAAATTGTAGACAACCATATAAGATTATGGCTACGCTATATAGATGACTTGTTTGTGATATGGCTTGGAACAAAAGAAACAGCAGAAGAGTTTGTCCAAAATATTAATCAAAATGAGCCAAGTCTCCATTTACAGCTACTATAAGCGACTGCTCAGTATACTTCCTTGATTTGGAAGTATACATAGAAAACAGAGAATTGAAACCCGCCTATATCGTAAACCAACAGCGGACAATAGTCTTCTACATGCCACTAGTCATCATCAGCATTTGATACGTAGTATTCCATATGGAGAAATGCTGAGGTGTACAATACACCATACACCATTTTCACAGCATTGCATCAAGATATCTAAATTCATGACATGTGGTGTACGTGTTGGGTTGCCCTTGTGGACTGCAGTATGTGGACAGTACTAAACTACAGGCCCAAAAACGTATACTGCAGGACATGAGGGCAATTACCAACAGTGACCCAACATACCCGGTGGCACGACATTTTAAAGAGAAACATGATAACAAATTGGACTTATTAACATACTTTTGAATTTACTGTATTCCAATGTCCAGACGAGGAGGTAACCGAGAGGCTAAACTCCGTCTCTTGGAGACTAAATATATATTAGAGTTAGATAAAAAGACTCCAAATGGACATAACTCCAGTGAAGACTTTCATACTTGCTTATAAATAAATCAAAGTGGGCAGTATGATATAAAATATATAGATATATATATTCACTTAAAAAACCATAGGTTTCACACAGGTTATAGTTAGGTGGATATTTCACTCGTAAAAAACCAATGAAATTCCCCCGTTATAGTTAGTTCAGATAACTATAACTCGCACGCCCGCAATCCACTGCTCCTGACGTCACATATTACATCACTCATGACATGGTCAGTGGCATCACTCATGACATCACTGATGACATCATCCTTGTGATAGAGTGGTGGTTGCGCGAGTTATAGTTATCTGAACTAACTATAACGGGGGAATTTCATTGGTTTTTTACGAGTGAAATATCCACCTAACTATAACCTGTGTAAAACCTATGGTTTTTTAAGTGAATTTGCAAGGTTTTTTAAATGCTAATTCCAAACTATAACGTGTGTGAAACCTATGGTTTTTTAAGTGAATTTGTACGTTTTTTTAAATGCTAAGTTATGTATTTATAAATTTATTTTTTTTCAAGGTTTTTCACCGTGCGTGCACCGTGCGCGCACCCCGCTATTTTTTTCGAAAAAAATAAAAAATGCTTTTTTTCCCCTTGGGGGTCCGTCTGTGACCCCCTGACAAATGCTAGGGGGTCAGGAACTCTCTTCCCTGCCCCCTTTTCATGTTTTCCACCTTTTTTCCCCCTTTCCTTTTCAGTGCGAGAGACAAAATGGCGGCCGACACTTCCTGATTTCGACCGATTCCAATGTTTACCGACATCTAACAACCAATCAGAATTTCGCTCGCGCACGGCACCGTGCGCGCACGTGCGCGCACAGTGCGCGCACGTATAGATATTTATATGCTTTTAAACGTTATTTTCTCAGGAAATACTGAACAGATTGACACCAGACCTGCAAAAGGCACTTCCCGTTTTGAGACCCCCCTTTTTTCTCGGCCCCCACTTGACGAATCACCCCGAGACTTTCAGGGTAGGAGCTGAGTGGAGCGCCCCATTTGTTTTGAAAATTTCGCGAGGATTCGTCAACCGGCGCCAAAGTTATTCAAACTAGAATTTGGAGATTTCCTATGGAAACACGATCCTAACTATAACTATCTACTGGCGACCGCCAGTAGATTATATATATATATATATATATATATATATATATATATATATATGTATATTCCACGAAACCTTTTTTCAATTGGATTCTGATGCAACACGAATCCGAAAGCATGAACGGACGCCTCTTGCTTGGTGCAATTTTGTTTTATTGACGCGTTTCGGTCCCCCAAATATATATATATATATGATAACTAATATATAGAAAATATTTTTCAAGCTTTTTTCGCCGCCATGACATTAGGTCATGGACACAGTAAAGGAAACATTTTAACAGCACACGTTTTTTATAAATATTATAATTTATTGGTAGCACTATTTATTTATTTTTAGCACTTGCACTTTATTTTAGGACGTTCAACAGATAGAGAAATGCAAATACTTGGTGTAAGCAGAAATTAGTATCAATGTTCACATCTTTAACAAAAAATGTTAAAGAAATTTGTAAAACAATGTATAATACAATAGAGTCAATATGCAGGTCTATTTGAGTGAAAACAATGAGGGATGGTTAGTCAAACATTCTTAAGTTGACGGTTTGATAAAAATAAGAGGACCAACTGAGCAATGAAAGGCAAAGAAATAATAACACAACCAGTGAAAAGCTTGAAAGGATATTAATCCCAAAATTAGGATGTAATGCTAGTTGAGGAGTTATATGCCGTTTTTGCACACAATATGTATGTATACAGTTAATTGAGGCCAATAGTTGCGAGGTCTGCTTAATATGTTGTATATACGAAATATAATTGCTTTTTAAGAAAGATTTTTAGCATAATGAAATTGGTATTTTATCTAAATTATTCGATCAAATTATTTTAATTTTATTATTTAAATCAATTTTTAAATAAGTTAAATTCTTTTTTATGGCAGTATGTTGCACATTGACAATGCGAAATTGCACTCAAAATATGTTGTTTATGTCTATGAAAGTACGGCATCACGTGTGGTTACACTGTCACTTTAAAAACAGCATGGTAACTCCTTAGCGCGTTATGTGAACAAGGCCGAGAGGACGAAACGCGTCATGATGGACAAGGTGGCTGAATAAAATTAAAATTGCAGCACGAAGTTGTGGTCTCAACATCCGTTTTTCCCAGAGGATGGGAAGTGCAAGGAGCGGCGCTGTGCGATATATAGAGATATATATATATATATATATATATATATCATCATCACATATTACATCACTCATGACATGGTCAGTGACCTCACTGATGACATAATTGGTGACATCTTAAATGACACCACTGATTACATCATTACACATTACACACTTGCTACACCTCAACACACGGCCAAGTTCACACCTGACCAAGCCTTCTGCAATGTGATGGCCAATTGGTTTCAAAACAAAGTACAAGGGATCTATTTGGCCAATATTATGCCAGATAGTAACCCTTTAAATATAAACATATGGGCAGCAAGAGGCAGACTTGCACGCTTTAGGACACTTACTGTGGAGGAGGTCCATGACCTCCTGATATCCATCAAATCCGGTTCACCAAATGATCCATGCCCCAGCAGTTCTTCATTTGGTCCCCAAGGTCATCAGTAGACAGCTTACCCCTCTCTTAAACCAAGTCCTTGAAACGGGTAAATATCCCGATGCATGGAAAAAGGCCTTCATAAGGCCAATTCTTAAAAAGCCAGCCTTGGACCCACTAGAACCAAAAAACTATCGGCAAATCTCCCGATTATCGCTACCAGCAAAAATTCTGGAAAGAGCTATAAACAAGGAGTTAATTCACTACCTAGAAGATAACCTTCTGTTAGACCGCACACAACATGGCTTTAGGCCTTGTCATTCAACAGAAACAGCGTTGGTGCTGGCCACAGAGGGGATTCGGAGGATAGTGGTCGGAGGTGGCAGAGCAATTTTGGTCTTATTAGATCTCTCGGCGGCGTTTGACACCGTAAAGCATAAGGTGTTGGTGCAGCGGCTGAGAGAGATAGGAGTGGTGGAAACTGCACTAAATCTCCTCTCCTCCTTCTTAGAAACCAGAGAACAAAATATACATTGGGAGAATACACAGTGTGGAACTTTCCAACTCCCCATGTGGTGTTCCGCAAGGATCTGCTTTGTCACCAACCCTCTTCAACATATATGTGTCCTCATTGGCCAACTTAGTCAGGAAACATTGGTTCTCACTGATAATGTACGCCGATGACTCACAGATTACCATCTCATTTGCCAAATCTTCAGATACTGTAGCCATTGGCTTTTTTCATGCATGTTTGAAAGATATCATGTGCTGGATGAGCTCAAATTTTTTTTAAAATAAATACGGATAAAACCGCGGTCCTAGAATTCGGTAAAGGACCACCGTTATGGAACACCAACTGGTGACCCACAGAGGCGGGAGTTTGTCCTACCCCTGTTACTAAACTAAAAAATTTAGGGGTGACCCTAGATGAACAGCTTAATCTATCCGCCCATGTCAACCAACTAACTTCCTCCTGCTTTTTCCTCCTAAAAACATTGAGGAAAATATTCCCGTTCATTGCACCTGAACTTCAAAAGACAGTTGTACTTGCACTGTTTTTATCTAAATTGGATTACTGCAACGCTCTCTTATGGGAATTGATAAAGCATAGGAGAGGAAGCTACAATCACTGCAAATGCGGCGGCTAGACTACTCATGAATATTCCCAAGGGTCGCCCCACCTCAGAGGCCATTAGAGCACTACATTGGCTCCCTGTACATCAAAGAGCCAATTTAAAGCTCTCTGCTTAGTGCATAAGGCCCTCCATGGAGGCATTTCTGGGGAGGTGCGGAAACTTTTTACTAGGTATCTTCCAGTAAGAACTCTTAGATCCTCTATGGAGGGCCTTGTTTGTGTTCCAAAAATACGCACGGTAAGATGGGGGGGCCGCACACTGTCCTTTTGTGCAGCAAAACTTTGGAAGCAGATGCCATCTACTCTGCGCTGCCAATCAAATCAGATGAGGTTTAGGAAAGAATTAAAAACTTGGCTATTTGCCAATAACTAAAACACCCAAAGTCAGGTGCCCCAATTACCCATGTATCACAGTTCGCACCAAGATGCCACGGCATTCGCAGCGCTTTATAAATAACAATTCAAATCAAATAGCGAGTGTTTCGCAAACGTTTCTGAAAGTTACAGATATATACAAAGCTACTGCATACGTTAAGTTACTAATATTTTTGTACTAATGAGTGAAAATGTTTCTGTTACATGCCATCTCAGTTGCACTGTGACTGTATCAGACTGGGGGTGTGTGTATGAGTGGCTGTATATGTATATATGTATATATTATATATATATATTCACAGAAAAAAACATAGGTTTCAGGCACGTTATAGTTAGGAATTAGCATTTAAAAAACCTCAGAAATTCACTGAAAAAACCATAGGTTTCAGGGGTGTTATAGTTAGCTGGACTTTTCACTTGTACAAAACCATTGAAATTCCCCCGTTATAGTTAGTTCAGCTAACTATAACTCGCGCGCCCGCAATGCACTGCTGATGACGTCACATATTACATCACTCATGACATGGTCAGTGACATCACTCATGACATCACTGATGACATCTCAAATGACATCACTGATGACATCATCCTTGTGATAGAGTGGCAGACCTCCTCTCACCCTAATATAACCTTTGATACACACATTCAATAAATGAGACTAAACTTACTCAAAACAATGGACACCAATACCAGTTACCCAATCATACATGTATCTCACTCATCAATGTACTCATACACCTATACATCCTGTTTACACAATGCCACTCATGCATAGAGTTACTCACACACATAGTCACTCATGCTAATAAAGAACCAAACATACATTTACTTGCATATACGTTATACACACACCACCACACTTACTTCTACGGAAACTTACACATACTAGTCTTTAAACAATCACTTATAGAAACACATACTTATTCATACAGGAACTCTTTCAATCTCTCACTCTCACATATACTCACTTATATACACCAATAGTCACATATACTAGTTTAAAACATATGTAGTTACTCATATAGACACTATTGAGACAGTCATTCACTCACTAACACACCCATACACACACTCATCCACCCATACAGTCCTGCACACATGCTGTCTTCAACACATACAAACAGTGAGTCACTCATTCATGCACCTATGCACTACGTAATACCCCCCACCGAACCATGCAGACACTCAGACTGATACTCAAAAAACCAACTAATAACATATATAGACACCCATGTAGCTACTCACCAACCCATGCAGCCACTTATACACAAAGTGAGAGACTAATACAGATATTTACATATTTAAACATTACTCACTAAGCCATGTATTCACTATGATACACTTAATCAGTCAGTTACACAATCAATTTTTCAAAAACAAATCATCCATTTAGACACTTATATACCCATTTATTCTTCCATCGACCTTGAGATACATATATAAAACATATTTAATTTTCAGAAAAACACACATTCACTGGATGATGTCATCAGTGATGTCATTTGAGATGTCATCAGTGATGTCATGAGTGATGTCACTGACCATGTCATGAGTGATGTAATATGTGACGTCATCAGCAGTGCATTGCGGGCGCGCGAGTTATAGTTAGCTGAACTAACTATAACGGGGGAATTTCAATGGTTTTGTACAAGTGAAAAGTCCAGCTAACTATAACACCCCTGAAACCTAGGTTTTTTCAGTGAATTTCTATATATATATATATATTCACTTAAAAAACCATAGGTTTCACACATGTTATAGTTAGCTGGGCATTTCCCTCGTAAAAAAACAATGAAATTCCCCCGTTATAGTTAGTGCAGGCAACTGTAACTCACGTGACCGCAATCCTCTGCTGATGACGTCAGATATTACATCACTGTATTTAGACACTTATTTACCCATGTCTTCTTCCATTCATCTTTAGCTATACATATATTACATTTTTTTTCAGAAAGACACATATGTCATCAGTGATGTAATATCTGACGTCATCAGCAGAGGATTGCGGTCGCGTGAGTTATAGTTGTGTGCACTAACTATAACGGGGGAATTTCATTGGTTTTTTTTTTACGAGGGAAAGGCCCAGCTAACTATAACATGTGTGAAACCAATGGTTTTTTAAGTGAATTTGCAAGGTTTTTTAAATGCTAATTCCTAACTATAACTTGTGTGAAACCTATGGTTTTTTCAGTGAATTTGTACTCCGCACGTGCGCACGCGCACCGTGCACGCGCGGTGGGCACGTGGTGCGCTGTGCGCACCGTGCGCCCACTTTACGCAGTTCGTGCCGTGCGCGCACGGAGCGCTTCTCGCACTGTGCGCGCGCGGTGGGCACACGGTGCGCTGCGCGCACCGCCCGGCCACTTTACAAAGTTCATGCCATGCGCGCACGGAGCGCTTCGCCCCCAAGGGCCAAATACATTTTTTTTTTTCCGATAAATCGCAGAGTGCTCGCACGCTGCGCGAACTTCGTAGAATTTTTTCCGTTTGGGTGGTGCACGCAGGGTGCGCGCACTCGGTGATTTTTCGAAAAATCGAAAAAATAAATAAATTGTTTTTTGGTCCTTGGGGGTCCTTCTGGGACCCCCAGACCATGGCTAGGGGGTCAGGAACTGTCCACCCTGCCCCCTTTTCACGTTCTCCACATTTGTTTTTCACCCCCTCAGAGTGCGAGAGACAAAATGGCGGCCAACACTTCCTGGTTTCGACCGATTCGAATGTTAACTAAGATCTAACAACCAATCAGAATTGCGCTCGCGCACGGCAAGGTACAGATATATATATTGATTTAAATGCTATTTTCTCTGGAAATACTGAACAGATTTACACCAAACCTGCAAAAGGCACTTCATGGACCTTATGGCTACCTCTCTGCCAAATTTCACGTAATTCTGTTCAGCCGTTCGGGCTGTAGCTGCGACTAAAGTCCCTATGGAAAAATCCATGGGGAAAACGTGTTTTGGGACCCCCCCTTTTTCTCGGCCCCCGCTTGACGAATCACCCTGAGACTTTCAGGGTAGGAGCGGAG